>NC_064925.1:388604261-389981261 GCF_023897955.1 Schistocerca gregaria | reverse complement strand
GCATGGCAAGCCGTTCCACAGGACTACATCCAGCATCTCTACGATCGTCTAAACGGGAGAATAGCAGCCTGCATTGCTGCGAAAGGTGGATATACACTGTACTAGTGCCGACATTGTGCATGCTCTGTTGCCTGTGTCTATGTGCCTGTGGTTCTGTCAGTGTGATCATGTGATGTATCTGACCCCAGGAATGTGTCAATAAAGTTTCCCCTTCCTGGGACAATGAATTCACGGTGTTCTTATTTCAATTTCCAGGAGTGTAATTCAGGGTTGTGCAGGCGTTCTTGTCAGGAATAATTATTGAAAAAGTTTGACGAACATACATTTGCAACTGTCTGTGGAACAGTGTGCTGTCACAAACCTCAGGACTTAAAAGACAACAGAAATAAGAACTCATATGGAAGTACACACTTATTTCATTCTTGCTAGGTATCGTCATTTGATGGTTTAATAAGTCGGGTGATGCTGAGGGAATTAGATTAGGAAATGAGGCACTTAAAGTAGTGAGTTTTGCTATTTGGAGAGCAAAATAACTGATGATGGTCGAAGTAGGGAGGATATAAAATGTAGACTGACAATGGTAAGGAAAGCGTTTCTGAAAAAGAGATATTTGTTAACATCGAGTATAGATTTAGTCGTTTCTAAAAGTATTTCTATGGTGTGTAGCCATGTATGGAAGTGAAACATGGGCGACAAATAGTTTGGACAAGAAGAGAATAGAAGCTTTCGAAATGTGGCCCTGAAGATTAGATGGTTAGATCACATAAGTAATGAGGAGATATTGAATAGAACTGGGGAGAAGAGGAGTTTGTGGCACAACTTGACAAGAAGAAGGGACTGGTTGATAGGACATGTTCTGAGGCATCAAGGGATCACAAATTTAGCATTGGAGGCCAGCATGGGCGCTAAAAATCGCAGAGGGAGACCAAGAGATGAATACACTAAGCAGATTCAGAAGGATGTAGGTTGCAGTAAGTACGGGGAGATGAAGAAGCTTGCACAGGATAGGGTAGCATGGAGAGCTGCATCAAACCAGTCTCAGGACTGAATACCACAACAACAACAAGAACAACAGCAATATGTTTTACGCAAAGTCTAACAACACTACCGTCTGCAACCGCTCTACCATAACCTTAAAGCTTGAAGCAGGTTATGAAATAAAACTATCTTGTCAAAGTAATTATGATATAAAGCAACAGAGCAGTGTTACCCTCTGAGAGGAATTTTGTTATGTTGCCCGTCTTGTACCTAACGGAGGTGGCTTATCGGAAATGAAAGTCAGAATTACGTAAATATTTGAACAGTAACCAACAAAATTTTGCCTATCTGCACTGTTCAACGGATAAAGAAAACGGTCGCGAGCCTAACTAGGCAAGAGAATGATTAACATTCTCGTTCCAGAATATAGTTATTAATAACGTTAATGGATAAACACAAGCTATACTTTGTCACACGCGAGTGCAGTGAACTCTTGACACATACATATGTTTACTGTAAGATTGAAACTAACAGTTAGAGCAGCACAAACCATTTTCAAAATTATAACAGATACCGAAACACACTATTACTTTCAGGGCTTACACAAACTGAATGGTCTTTATAACGTTATTATTACTATTCACTGAAGAATCATTAATTGGATATAGGTTAAGTCTCTCTCAGTTAATAACTTTACTATTTAAAATGAAAGTTAATTGGGATCCACTAACAGGTTGCTTCTCACTATCATTTGAATAAAGAACTAATGTTTTTCATAATTAGTGGTCTTCCCATTACTTGTTACCGAGTATTAACACAATAGACAAACTGTGGATCCTGGTATACTATTCATAAGCACTTCTAACTACTAACGCGAATTCTTTACAGACGAATGGAAAAACTGGTAGATGCGGACCTCGGGGAGGATCAGTTTGGATTCCGTAGAAATGATGGAACACATGAGGCAATACTGACCTTACGACTTATCTTAGAAGAAAGATTAACAAAAGGCAAACCTACGTTTCTAGCATTTGTAGACTTAGAGAAAGCTTTTGACAATGTTGACTGGAATACTCTCTTTCAAATTCTAAAGGTGGCAGGGGTAAAATACAGGGAGCGAAGGCTATTTACAATTTGTACAGAAACCAGATGGCAGTCATAAGAGTCGAGGGGCATGAAAGGAAAGCAGTGGTTGGGAAAGGAGTGAGACAGGGCTGTAGCCTCTCCCCGATGTTATTCAATCTGTATATTGAGGAAGCAGTAAAGGAACCAAAGAAAAATTTGGAGTAGGTATTAAAATTCATGGAGACGAAGTAAAAACTTTGAGGTTCGCCGATGACATTGTAATTCTGTCAGAGACGGCAAAGGACTTGGAAGAGCAGTTGAACGGAATGGACAGTGTCTTGAAAGGAGGATATAAGATGAACATCAACAAAAGCAAAACGAGGATAATGGAATGTAGTCGAATTAAGTCGGGTGATGCTGAAGGAATTAGATTAGGAAATGAAACACTTAAAGTAGTAAAGGAGTTTTGCTATTTAGGAAGTAAAATAACTGATGATGGTCGAAGTAGAGAGGATATAAAATGTAGACTGGCAATGGCAAGGAAAGCGTTTTTGAAGAAGAGAAATTTGTTAACATCGAATATACATTTATGTATCTGGAAGTCGTTTCTGAAAGTATTTGTTTGGAGTGTAGCCATGTATGGAAGTGAAACATGGACGATAACTAGTTTGGACAAGAAGAGAATAGCAGCTTTCGAAATGTGGTGCTACAGAAGAATACTCAAGATAAGGTGGATAGATCATGTAACTAATGAGGAGGTATTGAATAGGATTGGGGAGAAGAGAAGTTTGTGGCACAACTTGACTAGAAGAAGGGATCGGTTGGTAGGACATGTTTTGAGGCATCAAGGGATCGCAAATTTAGCATTGGAGGGCAGCGTGGAGGGTAAAAATAGTAGAGGGAGACCGAGAGATGAGTACACTAAGCAGATTCAGAAGGATGTAGGTTGCAGTAGGTACTGGGAGATGAAGCAGCTTGCACAGGATAGAGTAGCATGGGGAGGTGCATCAAACCAGTCTCAGGACTGAAGACAACAACAACAACAAGCACTTTTAATACACAAGAGAGTCAAACACTTAGCAAACATGAGTATATAACGTTTCAAGTTTTCCACTCTTACTACATTGAAAGACATAATTAACGCATATGTAAGAGACTGACCCACCTTCTGTGATTTACAACAGGCTGTAATGAGATCATTTACGAAACAAAACTTTATAAGCCTCAGTCTTAAGAACTTTTAATTTGAATTTGGCAACACACATTAATAAGAAGTTTTACTAGGAAAATTATTTCGGGCAAGCATCATTAACTTTAACTTTCATTTAACTTTGTTCAAGAGGCATCAATTAGCAAAACACTGGGATTTAATGTTCTTTCAGTAAGGACACTCGGAAATCACTTTAGTTCAAACGGAGAGGAACCTGAGAGGTGTTATGATAAGGAGAAAAATCAAGGTAGGTACATAAATTCAGTTATAAATTACCTTATATTTGAGCACACTAACACATCCATTTAGCTGATCCTTCACTGTACATTATTATAGTATTCCTTTACAGTGATTGCGCAATGTGGTGGCAACTGCAAGTCGGTAGGCGGATTTGAAGACAGAATTGCTGGACTCTGGCCTTTCTTGGTGGCGATGATGAATACCAATTCCAGAGTCGTTCCAGCTATTTATCCATCCAACCGAGGCATTGGAAAGTAGCAGAAAAAGCCTCTCTCGGAACCAGCACAGCATGCAACATTTACATGGCAGTGCACAGTTTGGTAGCTCGTCCCCGACTCGTCGCTCGTCCCTGACTGGTACCTCGTCCCCGACTGACTCTTGTTCCACCTTTTCTACCTAGGCAAATCACAATTTGCGCGCACTACACAGTTCCGTTCCCGAGGGGAACCACTACACCTTTTACATACAAACTAACTAAGAACCCTAAGTGAGGATCAGCAGTTTACATAACAGCAACCAAATGCATTACATAAAACAGAACATTTGCACACATTGACATTTCTTCAAAAAATTATTCACACAGATTACAATTATATACAGTAAGTTTTGTTCCCTCCAAATGGAACAAAGAATTTAAATGACAGATACACTACTTTGCATAGAATCAAATCACGACATCAAAGTTTGTACAAAGAAAGGAGTATACAATTGTATGTTATCGATTCAAACAAACACATTTGCAGAAGCTCAACGATGTAACATTAAGTAAACAAGCAAAATAAATCAGTGGGGTAATAGAGCTATGGTGTTACAGGACTAGGAGGGATGAGTTCTAAGACCGTTGGGTCAAAGCACTTTATCGTTTGTTCTGAAATCTGAAAACATAATGAGATTTAGTGCCATGAACATACATCTCACATTAGGATCATGAAGAGGGCAGAAATCGAGACATGTTCAAAAGCATATAGTCATTCACCCATCACTCCATTTGCGATTGTAGTAGAAAGGGAATGAATACCAGTGATACAAGCGACAATTTACTAAACGCCATATGACGGCTTATAGAGAATGTATGTAGATGTGATTTGAAATGAGATGTATGTGGCACTGAGATGAACGGCCTAAGATCACTTTAATGCTTACAAGATCACACAGTATTCAGAAAAAAAACATTTTGCGTAACAAAAATTAAGCGGAAAAATTCGACATGCAGGTATGTAAACATCTGGGTGAAGATGAACCAAGGCGATGAAAGACAATTATCCAAAATAACAGAAGAGGAATTGGGCATACATACCATAGTGCTTACATACAGCAAATCAACAAATTTTGATATAGTAATACGAGTAATTTACAGACATCAAAATTTTTAATATAATCTATTGTGTAATATTCACTGCATCAAGAAACCGCCACCGAGCGAGGTGGCGCAGTGGTTAGCACACTGGACTCGCATTCGGGAGGACGGCGGTTCAATCCCGTCTCCGGCCATCCTGATTTAGGTTTTCCGTGATTTCCCTAAATCGTTTCAGGCAAATGCCGGGATGGCTCCTTTGAAAGGGCACGGCCGATTTCCTTCCCAATCCTTCCTAAGCCGAGCTTACGCTCCGTCTCTAATGACTTCGTTGTCGACGGGACGTTAAACACTAACACCCCCCCCCCCCCCCCCCCCCAAGAAACCGCCGAAACCTGTTGTGAAGAACGTTGTGCTGGCTGTTCAACATTAGCAATTTGAAGATGGAACCTCACCCCATCTGTGAGGAGAGTCCGTTCTTCTGCCATGATTGGTGCGTGTTCCGTTAAATATTGTCCATGTTCTACGCCATTGGTCAGAGGCAGGAGATTTCTTTCTTACACAGGGCAAGTTCTGGCAATGTGGAGTGTCGTGTCTCCTTCCCATGAGTCTGTAAGGTCCAACTGAGACATATGCAGTTCTATGGTTGTTTTCTTGATCGAAGCCGGTTTCTTTGTAGGATAACCGCATCTTGATGTGTTTCCTTCAAAGAGGGTGTTTGCATGGGAAGTCTTTTCCTATCCTGATTGCAGATGGTCATGATACTGGGAATTTACTGTTATTACTCACACTGCATTCCACATGCCGGTTTAGGATTGTCAAGAGATTTTCCATTCAGGTAAAGCAATGGTACACAGGATCGAAATCAGTGAATTTGGCCTCTAGTAAGTTCGTTTAATACATATGTTGGATTCTGCAATATTAATTTCCGTATAGTTTACCACTTTAGCAAACGAACAGTCATTAAACAGTTTTGTTCCAACATTTATAACCTTATTTATATATACAGGGTGTTACAAAAGGCACGGCCAAACTTTCAGGAAACATTCCTCACACACAAATAAAGAAAATATGTTATGTGGACATTTGGCCGGAAACGCTTAATTTCCATATTAGAGCTCATTTTAGTTTCGTCAGTATGTTCTTCTACCTACGCTCAACGGAGCACATTATCATGATTTCATACGGGATACTCTACTTGTGCTGCTAGAACATGTGCCTTTACAAGTACGCCACAACATGTGGTTCATGCACGATGGATCTCCTGCACATTTCAGTCGAAGTGTTTGTACGCTTCTCAACAACAGATTCGGCGATGGATTGGTAGAGGCGGACCAATTCCATGGCATCCACGCTCTCCTGACCTCAACCCTCTTGACTTTCATTTATGGGGGCATTTGAAAGCTCTTGTCTACGCAACCCCGGTACTAAATGTAGAGACTCTTCGTGCTCGTACTGTGGACGGCTGTGATACAATACGCCCTTCTCCAGGGCTGCATCAGCGCATCTGGGATACCATGCGACGGAGGGTGGATGCATGTATTCTCGCTAACGGAGGACATTTTGAACATTTCCTGTAACAAAGTGTTTGAAGTCATGGTGGTACGTTCTGTTGCTGTATGTGTTTCCATTCCATGATCAATGTGATTTGAAGATAAGTAATAAAATGAGCTATAACATGGAAAGTAAGCGTTTCAGGACACATGTCCACATAACATATTTTATTTCTTTGTGTGTGAGGAATTTTTCCTGAAAGTTTGGCCGTACCTTTTTGTAACACCCTGTATATATATCATCAGTCTTTCGGCTGGTTTGATGCGACCTGCCACGACACGAATTTATCTCCTGTGCCAACCTTTTTATCAGAAATTCCATGCAAGCAGAGTTTACAGATGGGATATATAAGGCTATTAGTGCTCCAGTTGGTTTGAATGTAATGCAAACCGATTTTAAAGTATATTAAAAAGATTTATATGGAAAATATTGCAGAGCGGTGAGTGGGGTTGATGTAGAAAGAGAAAAATGTTAATATTTTAACGATAGACATATATTTTCCAGGGTTAACAAAGTAGAAAAATATACGTTAATACTGTATAAGGGTTGTATCAATATATATATTATAATAAATAGTATTTTTACAAGTTGCAGTATGTTTTTTTCCATCATACATATATCAGTTTGAGACTTAGCAGGTCATTTGTTAAAGAGAAAGAGTCTTAACAGTTCATACACTTACGTCACTGAGCCTGTACAGTCTAGCTGTGGCTATGTTAAGGAGACTTAGCAGCGACTTTGGGTTTCATACTTACTGGCGTCTTGGATTTTACAAGCTGCATTCTTGGATTCTGTACTTCGCACAGCTGACCTACTCCTAATGTGATGTCATGGAAAATCCCAGTAGAATAAGTGAGACGGGTCCACAACTGAGGACTGTCCTCCTGGATTCTGTTACTCAGTGCAAGTGACCTGGAAAACATGCAGACTGTCCTAGTATTCCCAGGCCCACAGCCTTGGATTCTATACTTGGCACAATTGTGCTTGTGTCAGTCCAGTGGTATTTTGAATTTCAGGTTTTAAACCTGACAGAATTGCACATTTAACACCCATTCTCTTGGTAAAGTGTTAAAGCATACAGAAAACAGCAACGCAGGCTTCGACATACGTAATACGTGAAATGGTTTTGACACAAAAATTCACGGATTTTCAATAAGAAATTTACAATGCGTTACAGTTTTACTGGCAATTTGTTATACTTTTTTGTAATAAGGGGCAATTTGTTACCATTCCTGCTCTACCATGGGTCAGTTTCTTACAATTTTGCAGTAAAATGTTATAATTTTGCTGTTACGAGTCGTACCAACGTATGGGCTGATTTATTACAATTTTGTTACAGCACGGAGCATGAAGAATGGTGTTTAATGTACCATCTACATGGAGGTCATGGGAGATAACACTTACGTGAGAGTATTTATAGGTAGAGATCTTGTTGAAGGAACAACGTCGATGTTTATGCAAAATGGCTCTGAGCACTATGGGACTTAACTGCTGCGGTCATCAGTCCCCTAGAACTTAGAACTACTTAAACCTAACTAACCTAAGGACATCACACACACTCATGCCCGAGGCAGGATTCGAACCCGCGTATTGGTCGCGCGGTTCCAGACTGTAGCGCCTAGAACCGCTCGGCCACTACTGATTACTTTCAACAAAAGCTAGGTTAGGTTAGTGTTGTTTAACGTTCCGTCGACAACGAGGTCATTAGAGACGGAGCGCAAGCTCGGGTTAGGGAAGGATGGGGAAGGAAATCGGCCGTGCCCTTTCAAAGGAACCATCCCGGCATTTGCGTGAAACGATTTAGGGAAATCACAGAAAATCTAAATCAGGATGGCTGGAGACGGGACTGAACCGTCGTCCTCCCGAATGCGAGTCCAGTGTGCTAACCACTGCGCCACCTCAACAAAAGCTACATCGTTCTCTTCACTTGTGGTAATAATGATACTAACGATCTAGAACTCACATTGGATACGATTACTAACAAATTTTGATCACACCAAAGCCTACCTACAGCAAAAATCAATGTTACTTAAAGAGTGTATCGGAATCAATGGTATGAATCTACTACTACTACTACAGCTAGTTGGGAATCTATTTGGAATCTATGGCATGAATCAATTGCCATAATATTACCAAATATGACAAGGAAATTAGTATTTGAATCTGTGGAATGAAGGTACATTACCAACTGCGCCACACCAAACACACATCTTTAAGAACTTTTATTAAGTATTATCCTGCACAAGCGACTTATAATTGGCTGTAGTATAAGACTCAAATCGTGCTACAGTAGTTTTAAGAGCTCATGTTGGTGTCTTGGCCATCATATTCATATGACCTAAACATATCTGGGGCACTACTGAACGTCAGTTCTGCAGCATAATTTATGGGAAATGTGTAAACGTGTGGCGCCCGATGCCTCTGGAAACGTGAAAGAATCCTCTGTAGCACAGCTTGTCTGAATACTCGATCTGCTAACAATCCCATGCAGAGCGCAGTGTAAGTCATAACAGCAGACTCCCACTATTACGAGTGTCCACAAACTTGGCTAGTAAAAGACTTCTCTCACACCCTTCTTGAAGGAAACACGCCTGCATTCATCGAAATGATTTAGAAATCCTATGCAAAGATCCAATGTATACTCCACGCTTATTAATGCATATCCTGCAGACCAATGCAACTATCCCTTTTAATTTCAGCACTTCTCCCTTGGAATATCTTTTATGGGTCGATTTTGACACGAAACTCGCTGATTTCGATGGAAAATTGACTGATTTGCTGTATGTACGCACCATAGTGTGTGTGGTCCATTTCCTCTTCTGTTGTTTCGGATAGTTTTCGTCATTCGTTTATTCTTATCTCCAACCTGTTGTACACATACCTTTTTCTTGAATCTATTGGTTCACTTTTCGTTGCGCTAACCATGATTTTTCCGAAGACGGTGTGGTTTTTGCAAGCAATAAGGTGATGTTGTGTGTGTTCGTCTCAGTGTCGCTACAATTTTCTATTTCATTTCAGTTCAGAAAAGATGTACATACAAACTCTACAAGCAACCTTGTGGGCGCTTAGTGGCTTGTAGCATGTATTACTGACATTAATTCCCTTTCTGTTCCACTCGCAAGTGGAGCGATAGGTGAATGACTATGTGCTTCTGCATGAACCACGATTTATGCTGTCTTCATAGTCGTTATGTGAGATGTACGGTCGCCTCAGTAAATCTCAGAGCTTTTCAGATTTCAATAAAAACGATTAAATGCTGTGACCGGTGGCCTTAGCTCCCATCCTCATGCCGTAGGCATTGTCTTGCACCACCGTATCGTCAGACATGGCATAAAATATATCAAACCATCAAATAACGATACTTTAGTGATGGTGGAATGAGTGTATACATCTGTATATATTCTGATTTTTGTTGTCTTTGAAGTCCTTATGTTAGATGTGCGTTAGTGGCTGTATATCGTTCTGCAGACAGTTGCACATGTATGTTCCTCAAACTTTCTGAATAATTTTTCATGACAGGAATGCCTGGACACTTCTGAATTACTTCGATAGCTTCCTGTAGTCCCAGTGCCTCAATAGGAAGTTCATTGCGTTAATTTTTTTAAAAAAGTACGTTGGGAAACAGCTGCTGTGGAAGGTGCATTTTGTCCTCTTTCGAATTTTTTTCGTAACCATTTGATGTCACGTACCTCAAGAAAACTACCAAGGGTTTATGTCATGCAGAATCGATGATGTATTGGGTGTCTTAAATTGGTAGAATATGTGGAATTCGTTGACGTTGATGTAAAGTAAGAAATAAAGGGGAATGCTCTCGGATAGGGCAATAACATGCGCTGGTAACTGACGAGATCAGGTGGCGTTTCTCTCGGGCTACCGGTGTTCATTGGTGGTTCTCCACAGGTCTCACTGTCACGAGCGGCTGACACAGTATGCTCTTCCAGATAGTCTGACATACACTATGTGATCAAAAGTATCCGGACATCTCTAAAAACGTAAGTTTTTCATATTAGGTGCATTGTGTTGCCACCTACAGCCAGGTATTCCATATGAGCGACCTCAGTAGTCATTAGACATCGTGAGAGAGCAGAATGGGGCGCTCCGCAACACTGACGGTCTTCGAACGTGTTCAGGTGATACTGTGTCACTTGTGTGATACGTCTGTACGCGAGATTTCCACACTCCTAAACATCCCTAGGTACACTGTTTCCGTGTGATGGTGAAGTGTAAATGTAAAGGGACACGTACAGCACAAAAGCGTACAGGCCGACCTCTTCTGTTGACTGACACAGACCGATTGAACATTGGAAAAACGCTGTGTTGACTGTCCAATCACGGTAAACAATGTGGCGATCCGATGACAGGGTGTGGGTATGGTGAATGCCCGGCGAACGCCATCTGCCTGCGTATATAGTGCCAACAGTAAAATTCGGAGGCGGTGCTGTTATGGTGTGGTCGTGTTTTTCATGGAGGGGACTTACATCCCTTATTGGTTTTCGTGGCACAATCACAGCACAGGACTACTTTGATGTTTTAAGCACCTTCTTGCTTCCCCCTGTTGAAGGGCAATTCGGGGATGGCGATTGTATCTTTCAACACGATCGAGCACCTTTTCATAATGAACGACCTGTGGCGGAGTGGTTACACGACAATAACATCCTTGTAATGGACTGGTCTCCACAGAGTCCTGATCCGAATCCTATAGAACACCTTAGGGATGTTATGGAACGCCGACTTCGTGCCAGGCCTCACCGACCGACATCGATACCTCTCCTCAGTGCAGCACTCCGTGAAGAATGTGCTGCTGATTGAATGTATGTCTGCGAATGTGGAATCCGCCATCAAGGCCAAGGGACACCATATTGAATTACAGCATTACCGATGTAGGTCGCCACGAACTTGTAAGTCATTTTCAGCCAGGTGTCCGGATTCTTTTAATCGCATAGTGTGTATCTTCACTGTGTGGAGAGTGCTATCTCGCATCATCTACCACTGGCCGCCGTTGGGGCGCTCAATCAGGTACCGCCTCTGCATCTTTCCAATGAATGGGGTTACATTCTGCTGATGGTGACAGAGGAGTTCTTTAGTCTTGGAATGTGTCGTGCAATTACGATTTTGAACTCTTCTCTCGTAATATGCTATTCTTTTATCCACCTTATCTATTTCTATCTTTGTTTATGGTTACAGTTCTATTTGTAAATTACACTACTGGCCATTAAAACTGCTACATCAACAAGAAATGCAGGTGATAAATGGGTAGTCATTCGACAAATATATTATACTAGAACTGACATGTCATTACATTTTCACGTAATTTGGGTGCGTAGATCCTGAGAAATCAGTACCCAGAACAACCACCTTGATACGCCTGGGCATTGAGTCAAACAGAGCTTGGATGGCTTGTACAGGTACAGCTGCCCATGCAGCTTCAACACGATACCACAGTTCATCAAGAGTAGTGAGTGGCGTATTGTGACGAGCCAGTTACTCGGCCAGCATTGACCAGACGTTTTCAGTTGGTGAGAGATCTGGAGAATGTGCTGGCCAGGGCAGCAGTCGAACATTTTCTGTGTACAGAAAGGCCCGTACAGGACCTACAACATGCGGTCATGCATTATCTTTCTGAAATGTATGATTTCGCAGGGATCGAATGAAGGGTTAAGCTACATCTGAAATGTAACGTCCACTGTTCAAAGTGCCGTCAATGAGAACAAGAGGTGACCGAGACGTGTAACCAATGGCACCCCATACCATCACGCCGGGAGATACGTCAGTATGGCGATGACGAATACACGCTTCACTTCGATGTCGCCAAAGACGGATGGGAACATCATGATGCTGTAAACAGAACCTGGATTCATCCGAAAAAATGACGTTTTGCCATTCGTGCACCCAGGTTCGTCGTTGAGTACACCATCGCAGGCGCTCTTGTCTGTGATGCATCGTCAAGAGTAACCGCAGCCATGGTCTCCGGGCTGATAGTCCACGCTGCTGCAAACGTCGTCGAACTGTTTGTGCAGATGGTTGTAGTCTTGCAAACGTCCCCATCTGTTGAGTCAGGGATCGAGACGTGGTTGCACGATCCGTTACAGCCATACGAATAAGATGCCTGTCATCTCGACTGCTAGTGATACGAGACCGTTGGGATCCAGCACGGGGTTCCGTATTACCCTCCTGAACCCACCGATTCCATATTCTGCTAACAGTCATTGGATCTCGACCAACGCGAGCAGCAATGTCGCGATACGGTAAACCGCAATCGCGATAGGCTACAATCCGACCTTATCAAAGTCGGAAACGTGATGGTATGCATTTCTCCTTCTTACACGAGGCATCAAAACAACGTTTCACCAGGCAAAGCAGGACATCTGCTGTTTGTGTATGTAAATCGGTTGGAAACTTTTCTCATGTCAGCATGTTGTAGGTGTCGCC
Source organism: Schistocerca gregaria (assembly GCF_023897955.1). Lineage (NCBI taxonomy): Eukaryota > Metazoa > Arthropoda > Insecta > Orthoptera > Acrididae > Schistocerca > Schistocerca gregaria. The sequence continues at coordinate 389,968,491 of NC_064925.1, read as the reverse complement.
ACCGGCGCCAACCTTGTGTGAATGCTCTGAAAAGCTAATCATTTGCATATCACAGCATCTTCTTCCTGTCGGTTAAATTTCGCGCCTGTAGCACGTCATCTTCGCGGTGCAGCAATTTTAATGGCCAGTAGTGTAGTAATAGCTGTAACAAGTCATATGTTTTTGGCTTGTGTAGTACCTCAAGTACATACGGCAAGAGTAAGCCATTAACGCTTGTTTTTCCCTGGGCAACAGGTGAAGAGTTGAAATGGATGTGTGGACGCAAAACAGTTAGTCTATACTGACAGGGGTAGCACACTTAGTAGTGCTGTTACGACTTGCAGAAAACATCAGGTCGTACAGTTTGTGATGTGTTTGAGTGAAGACTGTTCAAAGCCAGGAAAAAGCAACCAACACATTGATGTGTGCACATATTAAGGTACCACATACAAAAATATCTGCAGTTACACTCATTTCACCCTGTATAAATATCGTTATTGCACCGTCATCATGACAGTTGTTGGTACAGATTTGCGTCAAAATATGTGTAACATTCGAACTTGATAATTGTTTCATTCGTAGTAAACTCTTGGTAAATTTTGTAGCAGTTGTTTGTAGTTATCAGATGTATTTATTGTTTAGTTTTGTGCCTCATATTGAAATTATCATATATTTATTTGAGAAACAAAAACAGGTTTCTGTTCTGTGGTCATATCTAGTTTGTTTTATTTCTGTTTACAGACTGCAAAGCTTTCAGGGACTTCTGCTACATCTTCGACATGTACCCTCACAAGTAAGTATAAAGTCATTTGCTTTAATTATTTACCGCTTATATATCCATATTACACAATGGCTGAGGAGGATTGTGCTTGTTAAGCTGCGCTCTTGGTGATCAGAAAACTGAGCAGAAAATTTAACCATTTTTTCAGTCATACAATTGATATATGAGCTTTATTTAAATGTCTTACACTTCATGAGATAAATCAGGAACTTCGATAATATATAACGAAAAGTACGAGATCCGAAATGTAATGCCAGATAAGGAGCATAAAGTCATTCGAGGCAAGAAGAAAAAGCAGTCAAAGCTGGAGAAAAAGCAACACAGGTGGACTTACAATAGTATTTATAGAATTTCCGTGAAGGGAGAGAGTTCCCCAAGACTGTTTTACTTTCGAAATCAGAGCGAAAGAAAGAGCAAAATACTTTAAACCCCGTACGTGTTGTAAAATACACTTCCAAGACAAAAAAGAGGCACCACGAAAGAATTATCCGAATGCTACGAAAACCAGTAAATGTGATGTACTTGTAGACCCAAACAAATAATTAAAATTTCAGAAAAATTGGATGATTTATTCAAGAGAAAGAGCTTCAGAAACCGAGCAAGTCAGTAATGCGTTGGTCCACTTCTGGCTCTCATGCAAGCAATTATTCGGCGTGGCATTCGTTGGTGGAGTTGTTGGGTGCCGTCCTGAGGGGTATCGTGCCAAATCTGTCCAATTGGCGGGCCAGATCGTCAAAATCCCGAACTGGTTGGAGGACCCTGCTTATAATGCTCCAGACGTTCTCAATTCTGAAGAGATCCGGCGACCCTGCTGGCCTAGGTAGAATCTGGCAAGCGCGAAGACAAGTTGTAGAAACTATCGCCGTCTGTGGGCGGGCATTATCTTGCTGAAATGTAAAGGATGGCTTACCATGAAGGGCTTCAAAGTCGATCTTAGAATATCGTCGACGTTCCGCTGTGCTGTAAGGGTGCTGCGGACGACAGTCAAAGGCGTCCTGCTGTGAAAGGAATGGTACTTCAGACCATCACCCCTCTTTGTGGGGCTGTATAGTGGGCGATAGTCAGTTTGGTAACTGACCGAATCCATGGCACCTCCAGAAACGTCTTCGATGGTCATCAGGACCCAGTTCAGAGTGGGACATGACTGAACACAATTCTACTCCAGTTAATGAGTTTCAAGGACAAATGTGCCAGACGCCACTGAAAATAAACTTATTGGTCTACAGAGGCATTCGACGTAAGGGGTACCATGAACTTAGCCCCATTTATGTGAGCCAGCCATTAAGCGTTCTTGTGATCACTGAAGCACCGATTGCAAGTCGGATCGATGATAATGATGAATCCGGGGCTCTTAGTGCATCTCTGACGTTTCCTCAATTCTATCGTCTCTCTAGGTCGACCGCTTCCTTCTTGATGCTGTGTTTGGCGATTATTTCCCCATTCCCAGCAATATCGTTGAGTAGCAGCATCGCTCGAGTGATTTGCCGATTGCTCTGACAGGCTTCTTTGAGCCCAACCTCACGTTTTCTCTCAAATACTGACAACTGCTTATGTTGTTCATGCGCCTGTCCAACTGAGTACACGGAATGATTTCGCAAAGCCTTTATGACCTGCTACCGACATGCACCCTGCTTATTGTCTGTACCTGCCACATGGTGAAATTATGCTGCAGCGTCACACATTCATCGATCAGTTGCCAACGTTTGTAATTTTGTGTGTTCAATCGATACCTGTATGAAGTTTATCCCATAATGTCTCAACATATCACATATCCTTTTGTAATACAGCATCTCAAGCACATCCAATAGTAGGTATTTTCTGTTACTTCATACGATATTGATGCAATCAAGCAACACTTCTCTATTCAGTGTATTTTTATTCAACATGATTGACAACAACTCAGTAGCGAAAGACCACGGATTTGTCATAGCAGCTCAGTCTAAGAGTAAACAATACATGCTTATGGGCGTCTTCTAAAGCCCAACATTCTGGCGCCAGTGTTTCCCACGCAGCCCCCCCCCCCCCACGCACATACACACACCCCTCGCAGTAGAGCAGAACTCCTGGAATGTGCAGGTACTTGTACCGCTCTCGTCAGCCTGCCCTGGTGTTAGTCTGCTGGTGACTTTGGTGTTTCTTGCTGAGCTGACGGTGGCGCCGTGGTTGCTTGCCCAGACTCTCCACTTGTTCGCTGTGGCATTGCGAGTGTGGCAGTGTCATGTTCCCCACTTGGTGTCAGCCTATCTCAACACAGAGCCATAGCTCGTTCAGGTGACACCGTTTGTCGCTTGTCTTTATATTGTGTCTGTATTGTATGTGCATCACGTTTTAAAAACTTGGCTGGACCAGAGTACGGGGCTTCTAATAAAAGGCGCTCTGCATCCATCCTTCAGTGCATGGCTAGCACGTTTAGACCTCTGTGTGCGAAAATCGTATGTTCCCCATGGCGTAATAGTAGTAGTAGTAGTAGTAGTAGTAGTAGTAGTAGTGTTAGTAGTAGTAATTGTAGTAGTAGCAGCTTTGTTCAACTGTAGATCTCTTTTTATAAGCATATAGGACATGTCAAAGTATTTACAAATTTAGATCAATTTAAAATAAGCTAATTCGTTACACATATATTTACGGACCTCTGGTTAGAGGCAATCATTAGATTAACTCCTGGTATACAATACTTTTTTTACAAATAACTTATTAAATAATGTAATGCCAGATTGTTCACTCATATCTCACTATCACTCACTGCACGCTGGTGATCTCTGGGCCATTTTCCGCACTGCACCTTCCCATTTGCTATCCTGAAAAGCTGAGTCAGCATCCCTCCATAATGAGTGATATGTTGAGCTCAGAAAGAGGAAGAGGTGTTGGTATTGTGCTAATGCATAGCTTGGGGGGTACGTATTTCTAGAAAAGGATAAAAGAAGGAAAAAACATAAAGTGAAGGTGTTATGTGGAATGTTGGGTATTTTATAATCATTATTATTATTATTTATTTGTATAATATTTTTTATCAAACCCCTACTCTGTTTTAGCTAAGTAATCCTTCAATATATAAAATGTATTGCTAACAGGTACTTTTTAGCTGCCTTTTTAAATAAGTGTATTTTTGCAACTTCTTTAATCTCTTTTGGTAATTTCTTGTACAGTGTTATTCCTTGGTAGAAAATGCTATTTCGAGTTTTATGTTTATTTTTTCTTGCTAAATGTAAGTTGAGTCTATCTCTTGTTGCATGGTAATTACCAATGTTATTGTTGATGACTGGTAAATGTATTCACATGGAGCAGTTAAAAATCCTTGGTGTTCTGAACAGATCTTTACAATGAGTTCGACTAGTATTTTTGGTTATTATTCTTATGGCTCTTTTCTGGAGTTTGAAAATTGCGTTCATATTATGTGCGTTTGTTTCCCAAAAAAGAATGCCATAGCTAAGAACTACGTGTACATATGAATAATATGTAATTAAATGCCGGCGAAGGGCATGGATCGGATATCTGGGCCTTTAGTTGCTGTGGTAAATTCGGCAGTTCTGTGTGTCTCGTTATTTGTTGCGTGCTATCCCCCCCCCCCCCCCCCCCGTATCTGACTTACACAAAATGCAGTGACCATATGAGACTGGGCACCGTTCAAGTTATAATGAGTCATCCTCCTCTAACATTACCATTTTCTATAGAGATAATCGATACCATGCTTACTATCGATTCTTGCACAGGTTAAAATTATCTCAACTGTTTCATTAAGAGAATTCATATGATTTTGTATACAATGTATTACATTTCAGGCTAAAATGTATAAAAAAAGAAATTGTGTTAGAATCGATATGTACTAACAGTTAAAATTACTCTTTTTTTAGAAATATTTGAAATTACGAAATTTCTGGCATACTTAAAATTCACATTATTAATTGCACAATCTAATGCTATTTACTAAATTTATTTCTAGATTGATTTACAAAATAATGATATATTTTAGCCAAGATTCGTCTTTGGTAAAGAAAGTTTGTAAACCCTTTCGCTTTGTAAACTCTTTAGAATAATGTGAGTACCGCAGATTGTAAGTAGTGGTGGGCGGGTCTCTGATGAAAGTAGACGTTTTCTAAGTTTGTGACCACCAATGTAATTATTGTTTTTTTTTAATGGGGAAAATGTAAAAACCGTGTGATGTTGAAAGATGTGACAAAGAATAAAATTCAAGAGTAATACAGGCAAATCATCATCAATTATTTAGTCATCGAGAACCTACAAAATCGAAATTTCAGCTGCGAGAATGTACCCCTAGACAAGACTTTGAGCCATCGACAACAACAACGAGACAATGAAGATGAGTAAAAAGTTATTCTTTTGCATGTCTTGCGCCTTTCGAAGCTTTCAAAATTCGTGCGAAGACAGAGAATTTTAACAATGATGTGTAGGAGGGTAAGATTACAAAGTCCAACTGCCTTTGTTACACACGAGCGCAGCTTTCGAAGTCCTGTGTCAGTGGTCTTCTACCCCACTGCTTTCCATGTAGTAGGAGGTTGTGTGGTAGCACTGGAAACAACACGACTTGGACGGGTGCACGAATAGGACTGATTCGAACTGTCGCCCGTGATACATAGTAACGTGCAACGGTATCCATGTCGTCAAAAACGTTCGTGTTACTGTCTGATGATTGGTACTTCCTCTGCCCACTTGTTTTATGTGCCTATTACAGTAAATATGTAGCGATATCATTCTGCTGAAGGCAGTGGACCCACAGTATCTATATCTAGATGGAAGAACCTGCTTGTCGCCTCCGAAAACTCTACCACATCCTTGTGCACTTGTGTGCGCCCACCTTACATTGCTGACACGCTATGCACGTTCTCGCCCATTGGCGACAATCTATCTTTATGCTGAGCCACAAGAACCTTCCTGTCAACAGTTTAATGCTTGTTTTTGCGCTCTGGCACGCTAGATTATGAATACTATCAGAAACTGCTTTGCGTAACTTCTCCACCTCAAGAGGCTTGGTGCTGGTTTTGGACATATCACTCCAAATCATACCCTTAACCGCCAATAGTCGCACCTGATCAGGCTGTAACCATGCTGAACCATTTTGTAAATATTCCTGCAGCGTCTATCAGTAGCCTGTGCTGTGCTGAGTTGTTATCAACTGTGCACTAGGTAGCTTTAATTCGTGAGAAGAAATCAGCTACTACATTCTCTGCCCCTTTTATGTGCCTTATGTCTGTTGTGGACAGGCTGATAAAATCAAACTAGAGGAATATGTGATGGGTAACAACAATTCTTGTACATGCTAAAGAAACACATAGGTTTATGGTCCGTGAAGATTACGAAAGGCCTGGTCTCGATGAACGGGCGGAAGCTTCGCACAGCTTCGTAAATGGCTAATAACTCCCAGTTGTAAGAACTCTACTTCGTTTATCTCTCTGTGAGCTTACGAAAGAAAAAAAACCAAGGGTTGAATGTTTTGCTACATATTGTTGCAGGGCTGCGCTGGTTGCTTGCTGGCTGGCATCTACCACTATCACTAACGATGTGTTGTGACTTGGAGGATAGTTTGACCTTTTTGAAAGTTTTTCGATTTCTAGTGTACATGGCAGAGTGCATCGGCCCATTGTGTTGTTACCTGACAGCGTTGTTGTCAGCAGTGCTTGAATTTCTGCTGCTAACGGTGGGTGTCAATGGTAAAAATTCACAATCCCTAGAAAGCTGTTGATAATCTGTAAGGCGCGGTATTCTCTTCATTACGTCAATCTTGTCTTTTGATGGACAAATACTGGCTGCTGAAGCAGCATGTCCACGGAATATTACTAGCTTCTGTTGCAGAGCACATTTTGCTTCATTGACTGTTATACTGCATTTGCATATCATGTCGAACACCATTCTGAGATGTTCGTCGTGCCAAGCCATTATCTTGGAAAATACCAGCATGTAATTTGAGATACACAAAGCACAAATTGAGTCCTTTTAATAATTTGTGTATGAACCTTTGCCATATCTATGTGGTGTTCTTCAAACAGAATGGCATATGCAAATGTCCAAAAAGGTCAAACAGATTTACACAACAATCTTGGGTATGTCTTCTTCCACTACCAATATCTTATTGTAAGCTTTCTTACAATCAACCACGCTACAGACTATGGCAACTGCAAGTATGTTTGTAAAATGTCTTGTATAGGGTCCAGATAGTAGCCTGGAATGATGTGTGTATTTAACGTGTGCTAATCTCTGCAGGGCCTCCAATTGTCGTCTTTCTTCTTGACCAGATGCAATGGTGAGGTTCATGGGCTGACTGATCTGATAACACCCACTTGCAGCATCTCTTCAAACTCCTCTTTTGATGCAGCAAAGCAGACATATGCCAATCTTCTAGGCAACCAAAAGACTGGATGACCAGTGATATCTTAATTTGGTGGGCAGTATCAGCAGCATTTTTCTCATCTGGTCCCCAACTTTTTGTCTGTTCTCCTATATATCTGATCTGCAGGGTAGACATATGGTGTTCGCTTTGCGTTGGCCTACAGAACCTGCTATGACTTCCCTGTTCATTTCAATTTGTGCCTTATTAAGAAGTCGGCCGCAGAGGCCGAGAGATTCTAGGCGGTTCAGTCTGGTACCGCGCGACCGCTACGGTCGCAGGTTCGAATCCTGCCTCCGGCATGGATGTGTGTGATGTCCTTAGGTTAGACAGGTTTAAGTAATTCTAAGTTCTAGGGGACTGATGACCTCAGCTGTTAAATCCCATAGTGCTCAGAGCCATTTGAACCATTTGAACCATATTAAGATTTATCTTTATTTCTTGCTGGCTAATGAAGTCTGCACTTAATATGGGCTCCACCACATCTGCAAGCATGACCCTCCACTTGCACTTCTAGCTGAAACCCAGGTACACTTCACTTCACAGTATCCATATGTTTATTATGGGTGAACTGTTGGTTGCCGTAAGGTTCTTATCTTAGCTGACTGGTAACACACTCACGTCCGACCCTGACTCAACTAGACAGCAATGGTTCGCTTTTCTGTCGCTTACAGCCGTCATGACATCACAAATAAGCTTGACTGGTTCTCTGGGCCAGCTGACTTTGATTACTGGACCAAATTAGAACACGATGTCCTGTTGAATTTTGTTCAAATCATTTTTTACTTTTTCAGGACTCGTGTCTCTTTCTTCCTTTGTATCGGACACTTTTGCAGAGTTTTGCGACTAGTCGCGCCTATTGGCGGGCGCTGAGATCGTGTATGTACACACATGGAGATGTGCGTCTTGTGGCCTATACACCAGAATGTCTGTGGTACCAACACACCATGTTTCAACAACAGTATTGTGTCATTTCCTCTCCTGCTTGATTTTTCTGAAACGGTGTCTTCCTATATTCTTCCTTCTATCAGGGTGGGATCCTGTCCAGTGTGAGTGTCGACTCTTGCTTGTGCAGCGCGTCTATTTGAGAGTGATCTGGATGCCTTGTCTGAGAATCTAATGGAGACCTGTTCCGGCGTAATATCACAGTCTAACATATAACAGTCGTGACACTCTCTGCTGTAAAAGTTGTTGCTGTTTGACAGATGGAGCGACACTAGCGCTCCAAGTGTCAGGTAAGGTGAACGCCAGACGCGTCGTAAGCATAATGTTTGTTTGCATCCATTTCCTACGTAATTTCCGAATTATTCGAGTTATTTTCTTGCCTCCAAGAGTTTGTGTACTATCAGAAGGCATATATGTTTCTAAAAGTGATTCTAAAATAAGCGCAAGTATGGACAAAAACCATGAATAGAGTGGCAAGCTACAACACATTCGAGAAGAAACACTTGTGACGTTGGACAGAATTGCAGCTTACCACGTTGATATCAAAACAATATAAACACACAGATTCACATGTGAGAAGCACAGACATGTACCTCTACATGCAAAAGCGATCGACAGCTCGTTTAACGTTCTGTAGGCCTATTGTGTGTGTCATTGCCGCCTGTTGCCACAAGTACGACCTTCACCTCTATATTACTCTAAGTGGGACAAGAAACTGCAAAATAGTGGGAGAAATATGTTGAAAACATTATAATGAGCTGATTACATTACATTTCACGAAAAACCAAATATTTGAATAATTTTTAGACAATCTGTCTGTAGGCACTTTCCTTCTCCCGTAATAGTTTCGCTCGATCTGCACATTCTGACACTTCACACGCTCCTGTAAGACACGAACAGTTGCACTTAATCTAACCACTTCATCGCCAAAGCAGGTCTGTGTTGATGTTCACACGAATCTGGCACTGATACATGGAGAGTTGAACTGGCTGCTTCTGTGTCATAGGACTGCTTTACAGCTTTAGATTGACTTCGAATCTTTGTGGCAGTTTCCTCTTCATCGTCAGTTAGGTGGCTTATTTGAAATGTCAAACGGTGTGGGTACTGCATTCCACACGAGTTTGGTATTGTCTGCATTCATGAACTGGTTTTGTTCGAAATGTAGCGGAAAAACCTAATATTATTGTACAGGTAAACTGGGTCTTTCTTCATAAGGTCTTCTTGTCTGCTATTAACTAGCCATTTTCTGCTCCTAAAACATGATGGTATATACCTCTCAGGATCCTTAGGAAACCTAAATAAAGACAGCTGTGGTGTCTTCTTCCTGTTGTTGCTGCAATTTATTGCGCTACAAACGCTCCCGATGGTAAAAAATTGTGTAAATCAAAATAAATAATCACTATTCGCTTTCACGATCGCGCCAAACACACAGTTCAACCTACCGGCCGCTTGGGGCGCTGCTGGCGCTATTGGCAACAAAATCGAGGCGAAGTGTCGCGACTGTTATGTTAGACTGTAGTAATATCAAGCGTTGGCGTGACGCCCTGGAACGCAACTGCAGAGAAGTCTGTGAGACGACGTCAGCCAATAGAACGCTGACTAGGACGACACCACGTCAGGTGCGCCCCTGTACGAAGAGAATATAAGCGCCGCTTCAGGTAGCCTTGGCCTCAATAGAAGAAGAGTCGTGACTTGTGATCTAGGAGGGTCGAAACTTAAATAATGACAACTATTTATTCACAACTGATACAAAAGAGTTACATGTATGCACCTCTTACTGTCCTTCAAAGCAGTCACTAGCGTTGTGTATAGCCCGTTGCGAGCAATGTGGATGACGTAGTATACTGTTAGCAGAGCCTGTTCTGTTGATGGTGTGAATGGAACTGTCTACTGCCTGTCGAATCTCTGGAGCTGTTATGAAGCGAATACCACGAAGTGGTTACTCCATCTGCGGAATCAAATCAAAGTCACAAGGACTTACGTCTGGAGAATAAGGTGGATAGTACAATACTTCCCAGTCCCATCGACCGAACAGAGCAGCCACTGCTTACACTGTATGCGCCTGTACATTATCGTGCAAAATGATGGGTGGGTTGCGCAGAAAATGTCGTCGCTTCTTTCTCAAAGCTGGTCGCAGATGATGCTCCAAAGACTGTGCATTGACGGTGTAGTAACCAAAACCAACAGCGGGAACGCCTTGGGCTGTGGATCGGAGCCGCCAGGCGGGGAAGCCGCCGGCAGTGGAGCACGCACCACCGGGTAAACACAGGACGAGTCGGACGACAGACCAACGACAACTGACAACAACCGACCACGACCGACTATGAGCGACACAACAAGGAAGAGATAAACAACGGAGGCTTGTGGAAACCACAACATCAAATGTAAATCCACTCGGAACCAGCCCCATATGGGCAGGGGAGGGCTGTCAGTGGCAAAATCCGCCGCTCTTCAGCCAAGTGACACTACAACTAAAACAAGAATAAAATGATACATACATAAGGAGATAAAAAAGGGGAACATAAGACAGAGTAAGGGGAGAAAATGGAGGTAAAATATACACTGACATGGAGACGTTCATGGGGGACAGTTAAAACAAGTCACCAGAAAGTTAAAAAACACAATTGGCGATTTTTAAAACACAGAAGACACTGAATGCGGAGGCACAGGTTAAAAGTCGGCCACAGTAGTAAAAATACCCCGGAACAACACATTGAAAACCCACTTGGAGCACACATGACGAACAATAAAACTGCCAGGTGGGACCTGCCGAGGGAAAAGGTCAGAGAGTATGGAAATGGAGGGTAGAGCAAGGGGCAGCTGGGGAAGCGGCGAGATGAAGAGAGGGGCATCAGTGGGTTCACGAAGAGGCAGGAGACACGTGGGGAAGACAGGGCAGGAGGGAGCGCAGAGACACTGGAAGGAGGCACAAGAGATGGAGGGGGAGTAGGAGGGGGAAGCCGCTCAGGAGGAGGGAGGGGGAGGAGAGGGAGCCCAGAGGAGGAGGCAGGAAGAAGGGGTTAGAGTTGGTAGGAAGGGTAGATGTCAGGGCAAAGCTCATCATCCAGGAGGGGTAGACGGTGAAAGTTGTGTAGGGAAAGGAGATGGAGGGTGTGGAGATGGAGAGAGGGTGGGACACAATGGTAAAGGCGTGGCAACTGGTTGGGGGTTGAGAGGATGGGAGAAACCAGGGGGTGAGGGGGATCAAGGCAGCGGACAATATAGAGTGTGCGGATATGTTCAAGGAAAAGGAGAAGGTGGGGGAAGGGGATGAGGTCATAGAGGATGCGCGTCGGGGACGGAAGGCGGATGCGGAAGGCGAGGCGGAGCGCATGGCGTTCGAGGATTTGGAGGGCTTGATAGAACTGGGGAGGGGCGGAAATCCAGGCGACACTGGCATAACAGAGGATGGGACAGATCAAGGATTTGTAGGTGTGAAGGATGGTGGAAGGATGCAGACACCATGTCCGGCTGGACAGGAGTTTCAGGAGGCAGAGGCGGTTGTGAGCTTTGTTTTGGATGGTAAAGAAATGGGGAGTCCAGGTGGGGTGGCGGTTGAGTGTGATTCAAATGGTTCAAATGGCTCTGGGCACTAAGGGACTTAACATCTATGGTCATCAGTCCCTAGAACTTAGAACTATCTGAACCTAACTAACCTAAGGACAGCACACAACACCCAGTCATCACGAGGCAGAGAAAATCCCTGACCCCGCCAGGAATCGAAGTCGAGTGTGAGGCCAAGGTATTTGAGGGTAGGAGTGAGGTGGATAGGACGGCCATAAATGGTGAGGTAGAAATCATGGAGACGGAAGGAGCGGGTGGTGCAGACTATGATGATCGCCTGGGTCTTGGAGGGATTAACACAGAGGAACCACTGGTTGCACCAAGAAGTAAATTGGTCAAGTTAGGTTTGAAAGGTATGTTGGGGCTGTTGAAGGGTAGGATAAAGGGCTAGGAAGGCGGTATCATCAGCGAACTGGAGAAGATGAACAGGAGGGGGAGGTTTGGGCATATCAGCAGTGTACAGGAGATAGAGGAGAGGGGAAAGGACAGAACTTTGGGGCACGCTGGAAGAAGGGTAGAAAGTACGGGAGTTGGAATTGTGGATAGTCACATAGGAGGGACGATGAGAGACGAAGGAAGCAACGAGATGGACGAAGTTGATGGGGAGAGCATAGGCCTGAAGTTTGAAGAGGAGCCCGGGATGCCGGACACGGTTATAGGCGTTCTGGAGATCAAGGGAAACAAAGATAGTGGAGTGATGGGAGTTACGTTGGAGGGAAAGAAGATTGGTAAGGTTAAGGAGCTGATCGTCGGTGGAGAAGGAAGGCTGGAAGCCTCATTGGGTAAGAGGAAGGAGGCGGTGCTGGTTAAGGTGGCGGTGAATACGGCGAGAGAGGATGGCTTCGAAGACCTTACTGAACACAGAGGTGAGGCAGATTGGACGACAGGAAGAGGTTTCAGAGGGGGTTTTGTTAGGTTTAGGGAACAGCAGAACATGGGAAGTCTTCCACAGGTCGGGGTAAAATCCAGTGGAGAGGAGGACATTGTACAAGGTAGCAAGGACAGACAGGAAGGATGGAGGGGATTCCTTGAGGTGATGGTAGGTGACACCATCATGACCAGAGGTGGTGTTGCATTTGGAGCGGAGGACAAGTGTGATGTCTTGTGCGGTGATGGTAGTGTTGATGTCTGAGAGGGGCTACCAAAATGGTTAGCCTTACTGAAGTTGTTAGGAAAGGGTCGATCGTCATGGAGGATGGAGTAATGTGGGGTGGGATGGCTACCAGTAAGGCAGTGGAAGGCTGACCAGTACTTGGAGGAGTTGACAGGGAGGGTGGAGTTGAGGCGTGTGCATGACTGGCGCCAGTCCCGGCGTTTCTTTGCTGTAAGGAGGTTCCGGATATGTTGCTGTAATTGCCGATGGCAGGTGAGAGTATCCCAGTCACAAGTGCAGAGGAAGGAGCGGTAGAGCCTGCGGGATTCACACAGAAGGAGGACGGCCTGTGGAGGAAGCGTAGGGTGGTGAGGGTGGATGAGTTTGGTAGGGACATGAGCCTCCACAGCATCAGTGATGGTCTTCTGAAGGAAGGAAGAGGCATGGGTGATGTCATCAGGGTGGTGAAAGGAGAGGGTGTGGCTTTCGACCTGTAAGGCAATGGATTCCCGGTAGGCATCCCAATTGGCACAGTGGTAGTCATGGGCAGACTTTGGAGGGGCAGCTGGGCAGATGGCTGCAGTGGTGGGACGGGTAGAGGAGATTGTGAGAAGGACAGGAAGATGGTCGCTACCAACAGGATCGAGGACATCAATGGCGATGCGACCAAGGAGGTTGGGGGAAGCAAGGATAACATCGGGGGTGGAGTTACTTTTAGGACGGGTGTGCTGTGGGAGAGGAGCAAGGTCACCATGGAGGGTGGCAAGGAACTGATGCCAGCGCCAAAGGGTGGCAGGGTCACGGCTGTGGATGTTGAGATGAGCAGCGATCACATAGGTGGAGAAGGTACGGTCAACATGGGAAATGAAGTCAAAGTGGAGAGGAGTTGTGGGGCGGATATAGATAGTGGCACAGGTGACGGTGCAGGAGGGAAAAAAATAGGCTGAGGAGAAGATGTTCAGTCAGGTCATTGAGGAGGGGTTGTGGCCGGCCAGGGAGATGCCAGAGGTGGCCTATAGCGACCCCGCCTCGGGCTAGGGGAAGGAGATAAGGGGAGGTGCGGACAACATGGTGGGGTTGGAGGAAGGTTTCATTAAGGATGAAGGAGTCAACCTGGTTCTGGGAGAGGGTATCCATGAAGAGGTATTTGTTTGCAGGGAGGGAGCGAATGTTGAGGTAGAGGAGAAGATACTGTTGACGCGCCAGGAGGTTGGAGGTAGGAAGGGTGCGGGAAGGGGAGAGAAGGGCTTAAACGAGGGTGTCGAGGCGGGTGAAGGTAAAGTGGGCCTGGTTGTGGGAGTACGTGGTGTAGGTGTTTAAGTGGAAAACAGAGCGGGCAGCAAGGGAAATCTGCTGGAGTGTGTGGGGATGCTGGAAGGGGTGGATGGTCTGCAGGACGATGGTGAGGAACCGGACGATGTCTTCTGCTGTAGGGGGAGGGTGGAGGGAATTGTTAGGGTGGATGGGTGGGTCAATGGGGCGAACGGGGACAGTGAGTTCAGGGTTGGTAGGAGGGGGCTTGGCTTTGCATTTGGAGAAATAGGTGGGGTGAGGTTCATTGCAGATGTTGCAGGACGGGGGGGGGGGGGAGGCGAGGTTAGGACACTGTTTAAGGAAGTGGGAGGTTTTCCAATGGGGGCAGGTGGGTGGGTTCTTGCAGTTTTGCGTGAGGTGGTCATTGTACAGAAGGCAGTGCTGGCAGAGGTAGGATTGAGAAGGGGAACGGGATGGGTCAACAGGGTGGCGGCGGTTGAAAATCAGGGCTCCCTGCGTGAGGAGGTGGTCGATGGAGGAGGCGGACTCTGTAAAGATACGCATGAGGAAAGTAGGGCCAGAGGAGTCGTAAATACGGCGAGCAGAGCGGACTTCCAGGGCGGGGTGGGCATGGCATTCAGTTACGCCAACACCTCAGCCTCCGTAACCACAGGGCTGAGTTTTGTGATGACGGCTGTGAGGGTTGGCAGACGACGAGGCAGTTGGGGCTGACGAGGAGAGGAGGATGTAAGGAGGGGAGTGAGGGATGCGTGGGGCCCAAAGGTGATGCGGGGAAGGCGCCAGAGGAGATCAGTATGGAATGAGGGAGAGGGAGACTTGATGAGAACAGAGTCTCTGCAAGGGATAAGTTGGGTGGTGAGTGCACTGGGGATGTACTTCAGGATTTCAAGGGTGAGGGTGCGGGCATCCAGGAATTTCGGATCAGGGTTGGCTAGGACAAAGGTATACAGGGAGGGAGCTCGAGAGGAGGGAGGTGGGGTGGTATCCATAGCGGGGTCAGTGGGAGGGTGGTGGGCAGTGACTTTTTGGGTGAGGGGGTAGAGAAGATGTCGCCACTGGGCCGTTTGGAAGATTTTTTGGCGGGTGTGACCTGAGAGGAGGGATGAGGGACTGGATAGATGGGGAGGTTGTGGGACACAGGGCCCTCCTGTGAGGCAGTAGCGCTCTGTGGCGGCGATTGTGGCGCGGCGGGCGGTGACTCGAGCAGGGAAAGCAGTGTTAGTTGCAGGGGGGAGGGGGGGAAGTCGTCTCGGCTGGCGACAGGAGCAGGAGGGGGGTGGGAGCAGGGGCAGAGGCAGGAGGAGGAGCAGGGGCAGAGTCAGGGGCAGAGGCAGGAGCAGGAGCAGGGGCAGAGGCAGGAGCAGGAGCAGGAGCAGCGGCAGAGGCAGGAGCAGGGGCAGGAGCGGGAGTGACATACAGGTGGGGATACAGTGATGGAGAGGAGGTAGATGGGGAGGAGACGGTGAGTAGGGGAGGTGGATGAGACGGGTTAATCCCAGAGGAAGCAATTTATGACGTTACAGTGGGGGCAGGTGAAGGGGAGGTGTAGATGGTGGTAGTTGGGACGTCCATGACTGCAGGCGACAGCGAACACTGAGTGACGGCAGCAGCGGTGCCGGCAGAAGCGGTGAGCATCGTGAGACGGCGGCAGAAGAAGCGGCGAGCACCGAGAGACGGCGGCAAGCACCGGGCGACGGCGACCAGACGACGACGGCGGCGGCAGCCACCAGTGACGGCGTGCAGACGGGCAACAACGCGACAGGCACGGTTGGGGCTCTTCCACGTCGAAGATACACCCTGAGAGTAGCCCAGGCAGTGCGAGTCCTCGATGAGGAAGTGAGGGAATCCAACCCTCGAATGGCTGGACTTTTTTTTTCTTTGTTGATTTTCAATTCCCCCCCAGGGGGGCGGGCTGGCAGCAGCTTAGTACGCTGCTCTACAGCCTACAGACTTTTTGGTAAGAAAAGGAAGAAGAAAGAAACAAGGAAAAACAGGCGATAAAATGATGACATAAAGTGTAAAACGGCGTAAAAATGCGGGAAATTAAAACAGGAAGCAAAAGGGGTTGGCAATGTCGATAAAATACACTGGAATCGGACAAGTAACATAGTAGACACACAATTAAAAAACATGGCGACTGTCTGGTTTCTGTTCGCAAGAGATTAAAAAAAAATCACGCCCAGCGACAGTATGATGGCTGCTTGCTACACATCCCTAAAGACACACCACGGAACACTCACTGGAAAACACACTGGAAAACACTGCACGAAAATGGTGGCACAAATATGACACTCCCGAGCCAAAGGCAGATGGGGGGCGGGACCTGGAGGAGGGGAAAAAAAGGAGGGAGGAGAGGAGAGGAGAAAACGAAAGGGGAGGAACCAAGGGAGAGGACTCATAAGGGGGGAGAGGGGCAGGGAAGACACGAGAGGGAATAAGAAGAGGCAGAGGAGGGAAATACAAAAGGACTCGGGGGAGAGAAGGGGGCAGCGAGAGGGGAGGTGGGGAAAAAGAGGAAGGAAGGGGGGAGAGGGAGCCCAGGAAAAGGATAGAGGAAAGGAGGGGGAGCGAGGATCAGAGTTGAAAGGAGGGATAAATGGAGGAAGAGAGGGCATCATCCGGGAGGGAGAGTTGATGAAAGCCACCTTGGGAAAGGAGATGTAGGGTGTAGAGATGGAGGGTAGGGGGGATACAACAGTGAAGACGTGGTAGGGGGCGGGGATGGGCGAGGAGAGGAGCAACCAGGGGGTGAGGGGCTTCCAGGCGGCGGGAGGTGTAGAGTATGCGGATATGCTCGAGGAATAGGAGCAGATGGGGGAAAGGGATGAGATCATAGAGGATCCGCATGGCGGACGGGAGGTGTATACGGAAGGCGAGGCAGAGTGCATGACGCTCAAGGATCTGGAGGGACTTATAGAATTTGGGGAGGGGGGGGGGGGCTGGACTAGGGCAGAGCGGGTCCCTATATACAAAACCGGAGGGAGTGGCTATTGGCGGCTGTCTGCACGTGGCTTAGCGGTGGCGCCCTCGCTGCGCGGAATAGCCGCCGCGGAGGCGGAGCCCTCTATGGGCTGACGACGTCCACATGTCGGCGGGTGTTCGACTTCCGCAGAAGGTGCTAGAGACGGTCTGCCATGGAGGAACGCAACCCACCCATCGTTTTGCACGACAATGCGCGGGCGCAGACAGCACAAGCAGTGGCTCCTCTGTTTGGTCGATGGGACTGGGACATACTGTACCATCCACCATACTCCCCCGACTTAAGTCCTTGTGACTTTGATTTGATCCGAAGATGAAAGCATTCACTTCAGAACCGTTCCAGAAGTTCAATATGCAGTAGACTGCTCCATTCGCACCATCAGGAGAACAGGCTCTGCTAACGGTATACTACGCTTTTCACATCGCTGGCAAATGGGTTACGCACAACGCTGCTGACTACTTTGAAGGACAGTAACAGGTGCAAACATGTAACCCTTTTGCATCGGTTTCGAATAAATAGTTGCCACTATTTAAGTTCCAACCCTCTTAAATTAATTGCTTGCATGGAAATTGTACACATCGAAGGACATTCGTCATTTGCATGTCGCCAATTGCTTGTGACACCTCTTTGTTAAAAGGTAAAATTAAGTATTGTCAATTTAATTTACTGTAAAAATCTCCATTAATAAGATTTGTTTGAATTTTTGTCTAGCTATCCGAGAAAACAGCTTCCTAGGCACCCTATATTAAACGAGTGGGCGGGACTCACAAGGCCTAACTCATGAAAGTAACGTAAGAGACCCGAGCTTATCGAATCAGTATGTAGAGAGGCTGGCATACGTGATAGTAAGGTGTTACAAGGAATGTTAACCCAATGATATCGTACTTCAATACCTTACTGATTACTATGAAATCAGATTTTATACATTACTTACATATTAGCGAGTATGACTGTTCTGTATAGTAGACCTCAAGCGGTCTTCTAAATGTAGAGCAATACACATTTTTTGGACTGACACGCACTTTCACTTTTTTCCCCTTTGAGTAGCACACTGCACACTTTGATGTTTTCACTTGAGAGTATGTGCATTGGAAAATGAGCCCATGTTTTGCCTGAAGTAGCTTACTCATGGTACCTGTGGATGGTAGCCCACGAATAGAGTACTCAGGTTCTTGTGCACACTCTAGCAGTCGCTATAAACTCACCTCGTCATCACCACGGAGCAGTCTCTTAGCCTTGTTGGTTGATTACTAATATCAGCTACCACACGGAACACACAGCCTGTGCTTCTTTTTGGAATACATTTAACAGCCATCTATTAGCTACAAAAGGAACTTCGTGTAATCATATAGTGACTCGCGCATTTGCGAGCTGAGTTCGTCATACTATTTTAATGCCATAGCAACTTCATGCGGCTGCAGCTCATAATTTTATGCGACTGGATAAAATAAGGTAGAAAAGAAATTGTAAAAGTATCAGAGTAGTCAACATCAAATATTCAACTCATAGGAAGAAAAAGTTGAACAAAAAATGATGAAATTCAGAAGCATTGTACAGTACCCCTTAGATTAGTACGTGCTGAGAAAAAATGTGTAGTGTTCTTTGAAGTTCCCCCGGCGGTTAAAATATTCCCTCATTTACTCCGCACTATATGATTGTTTCAGTTGCTTTTAACTCAGTCACTGGCTCTCACCTTAGAGACGGCTGTCCGGTTACCAGCCGAAATATCGGAAGAATACTATCTCGGTTGCTCGTCCGAAAGACGATGGAATAAGGCTGTGCGGGATGACAAAGACCAACCGTATTAGAAAGTTAGCACGAAAGCAACGAGACCGTAATGACACATTTAAGCGACTTGAGTATGTAGGTGACAAACAAAACCTGGACGAAGCCAAAATGAGCGTAAAGAGAGGAATGAGAGGAGTTTTCAGTAAATTCAAAAATAAATTTTGTTAGCCGATCTGATTGAAAATCTTAAGAAGTTTTGGTCTTATATAAAGTCAATAAGCGAATCGGAATCACTTCTTCACACAATCTGTGACCATAATGGCACCGAAACGGAAGATGACAAGGATGAGTCCGACATGGTTTTGCAGCGGCAGATTGCACTACAATTCCTCCTTTCAACCATCGCACGAACACAGAACACAGAACTGAAAAGTAAGTGATCGCGGAATACAAAAGGAACTAAAACCTCTGAAACGTGGAAAGACCGGTAGAGATACCTGTGACATTAGGGTGATCATTACACGGAAGTTGCAAAAAGCTGCCAAGTGATTTGAGTGCACCCCCCCCCCCCCCCACCCCCCACTCCCGGGTCTTTTTTTATTTTTACTATTTATAATTTTTGATAATGCGCCAAATTTCATTCCAGTTAATTAACATTGACACATCCTGCAATGAACTTAAATATAGTATCTAAAGCCCACTTAAATACTGAAAAAAGTGTGTATATTTTTCTATTGGTATTAAACCTCCGTTAGACACTATTTTGTTGATTTACGTTTCGTTCCTTTTTCAGACGTTATTATAGCTTCAGAACATTTTACAGTGAGCAATTCACGTATCTTGATAACAGTTTGCAATGAACAACTTATTTATGTGTATAACATTTGACAACGAACGCATTAGTGCTTACATAATAAATCCAAGATAGAATAAAAGTCAAAGTTCTATGTCTGTGCCTGTGTTCGTCCTTCACAACAGATACTTCAGCTTCAAGGACGCAGTCGGGACGAATGTTCTGAGCGCAGGCTTTGCGTACGTAATTCGTTTTTCTGTCCGTTTTGTGGCCTCACGACCGACACCTTGAATCTTTTTCCACTTTTTTTGGCGGATGGGGTGTCACGGCTTGGCTGCTGGAATTAGAAGGAAGTCCTTGAGGCGCTGCTGCAACGGTTTAGGAAGGTTCCTGGATGCCTCCTGGTGCTCGTGAAACTGATCTCGAAGAACGGCGAGGGCGAGGGTTTTGAGGAATTGTGGATGTGTAAGCGTTACCCGAGGTGAGTTGCAGAAATCGGTCACTTGCACATCGATTCCAGCGAAGTTGACTTGTGAGAAGAAGATACTGAGTGACCATCTTCTGTACCTTTGGCAACGTCGAAAATTCCGCTCAACTAATCGACGGTGTCGATACCAATTTGGTCTTATTGTAGTAGATAACCAACTCAGGCTTATTCTTGTCCCCAGTCGATTTGTCTATATGATCTTCGCTGTGAAAGGTGGAGAGAACAATCAAAACCTTCTTTTCTGGAACGTAGGACGCCGAGGTGATCTGGTTACTGATTCCGAACATGCTGTTGCAGACTGGATGGCCAGTGGTGTCAGTGAATGCCTAAGGGATTTCTTTTTCATTGTTCCAAACGTTCCAGCCAGGCTCATCTTGTGCTTGCATAGGAGTGTAATGGCCAGTGGAAAGCTGGTGTACCAGTTCTCCGCCTTAGATTTCTTCCCGATCAAGATATCTTGGCTATGAGCCGTTCAGTCACATCAGATAGGGAGTTGCTCTTGTGGAAAGTCCTGTCAGGTTGCTTTCCGACGTACACCTTCAAGCAGGAGGTGTAAAATACCTCGACGAAGATCTTGATGCCACACTTAACCGGCTTTGTCGGGATGTATTGAATGAAAGAGCATCGGCCAAAGAAACTCTCCAATTTCTCGTCGATCATAACGTTGCTACCGAGGATATAACTGTCCTGACAGTTATTGTTGAACTGCTCGAAGACTTCACAGATGGACAGAGTTTATTTTGTGCACGCCGAGCCTGTCGGGTACTGAGCTCGTCAAACTTGAGATAGCGCAGGAGGAATCTGACTCGAGTCATGGTCATCGTCAGGGGGAAGATCTCAACACCAGTCCCATCGGTGGCCCAGAAGCTTGCCAGTTTCGTTCGTCCTGCCTCGAATCCCCCTATTAGATAGAGAAGCCCGAGGAGAGCCATGACATGTTTGTCTTCCGACACAGGCTATCTGCCTTGGTCACGTAGTTTTCTATACACGTCTCTATCTTCTTATTAGTGCAGTCGACGATGATCTGGACAATCTGTGGTGTAATGAAAAGACTAAGGGCTTTCTCGATAGTCTTTGTATTCCTTGCGTTTCTCGTCAGTGCAGGTATTTCTTTGATGATGATCCAAGATCTGGTCCCAACCTCCTGCAGGCCTGTAGGATTCTTCATCCACTTGGCGACGCCATCCTTTCCGAGGTATCAGTTGTCATATTAGATATGGCGGTCGATCCATCGTCGTTGGCATATTCATTTGAGTCAGTTTCGTGGTCACTCTCTGTAATTTGACCATCAGCCTACTTGCCCCCATCATCAACAGGTAGTGAGTGCTTCGTGCAGTTGGCGATCCTCCACATTCTCGGATTCCTCCGCCTCTTCCTCCATGTTCTGCATTAGCT
Source organism: Schistocerca gregaria (assembly GCF_023897955.1). Lineage (NCBI taxonomy): Eukaryota > Metazoa > Arthropoda > Insecta > Orthoptera > Acrididae > Schistocerca > Schistocerca gregaria. Next base: position 389,947,134 of record NC_064925.1, on the reverse strand, counting down.
CCTTCAACCTAGAGGTTTCGCTTACATACTACGACATCTAAAATATAATAGGCACAATTCTAATATACAGGGTGTCCCAGCTATCTTGTCCACCCAAAATACCTCTGGAACAATAACAACTATTGGAAAACGACTTTCACTGGTATCAATGTAGGGCTGGGGCCCATGAATGTACATATTTGGAAACATTCTAAACCGAAAGCATATGTGTTTTTTAACACAAACTTATGTTTTTTTAAACAATAACAACTATTGGAAAACGACTTTCACTGGTATCAATGTAGGGCTGGGGTCCATCAATGTACAAATTTGGAAACATTCTAAAACGAAAGCATATGTGTTTTTTAACACAAACTTATGTTTTTTTAAATGGACCTCCTATATTTTTTCTTCGGCAATCCATAGCATGACAAAGCACATACACAATGGCGTTGATTGCATCGCAATATTCCCATTACATCCCGAGATATTAAGATGCGAAGCTGACGCTTGAAACACCCGACATGCGCTGCTGGCGCACGTCCTGAGGCTCGGGCGTGAACCCCATGCTGCCCGTAATCGCGATGTGACTGACATGCGTAATCACACTTCCATACTTATCAAGATCCGAAACGAATAATACGGTCTGCTGCCATCCTGCATTAACGTCGTACATTCCAGCTGGTATTTATCCCATAGGCTAGGGATGATGCTTTAGCCTCAGGACGTGCGCTAGCAGCGCATGTTGGGTGTTTCAAGCGTCAACTTCGCGTCTCAATATCTCGGGATGTAATGGGAATATTGCTATGCAATCAACGCCATTGTGTATGTGCTTTGTGATTCTATGGATTGCTGTAGAAAAAATATAGGAGGTCCATTTAAAAAAACATAAGTTTGTGTTAAAAAAACACATATGCTTTCGTTTTAGAATGTTTCCAAATTTGTACATTGATGGACCCCAGCCCTACATTGATACCAGTGAAAGTCGTTTTCCAATAGTTGTTATTGTTTAAAAAAACATAAGTTTGTGTTAAAAAACACATATGCTTTCGGTTTAGAATGTTTCCAAATATGTACATTCATGGGCCCCAGCCCTATATTGATGCCGGTTAACGTCGTTTTCCAATAGTTGTTATTGTTCCAGAGGTATTTTGGGTGGACAAGATAGCTGGGACACCCTGTACAGTAATCACTGTACAGATTTTAATGGCCTAGAAAACAGTGAAATATGCAAGCATTTATGACCTAAAACTTACATAAATATGACCTTAAAAAATAAAATATGACTTAATATAAGTTTATTTAAAGCATTCTTGTTTGTTTATTTAATTTCTTATTCTCTACAAAGTAATACAAAATTCACTTCTCAAAATATTGTAAGTATAGTTCTTTCTTTCTGTAGGATTTGTGGCTAATTTGCGCCTATTTTTTGAATGTCTGAATGTTTTATTTTCTGAACACAAAGTACAGTGAAAAGATCATCTATCGAAACAGTAAAACAATGTTTTTATTTCTACATAGTATTTAAAGCGTTTCACATTATTTAGTACCGGTTGTCAATCTTCAGTATTTGCAAAGTTGCACTGGATCACAAGGTGCATTTTCAGCTTTTCCATGGTCAAAGATCTACGGTTGTCGCTGAGGATAGTTTTGTACCTGGAAAAACTCCGCTTCACTTCACAAGATGTTACTGGAGCGTATTTGAAGGCAGCCAGGTCACTGGAGTTCAGCTTTGTTTCAGTATCTTCAAACGTTGTGGCATTTCCTGAAAGACTGTCACTAATTTTGCACAGTGTAGAATATCCAGGATTCCGTTGGAGAACACTTTGCAATCTGGTTTTAACTTTGTCAGCCACATGACCACGAGCTCTACCCAACTCTGTACATGTTGCACAATACTCTGGGCCTCACATAGCTGGGTGCCAACAGCTTCCAGTCGCTTGATGGCTTTTGATATCACTGAAAAATTGGCGTTGATGTATGATAAGTTTCGAGACAATGTATCTGTAAAAACTTCTTTCACAATTTTGATAGCACTTGATTCATCGCTGTCAAGCTCACAGAAGATTATCTTAATACTCAGCAGCATTAAGTCAAGAACCCCATCGTATAAGAACAGGTTTAGGTGGGAGGGGCGTTGAAGATGCTTGTTCCTTGAATTTTTGCACCTGTAGCGGAGCCTTCGCATAGATTTTCTTGCCACAGGAAATTAATTTGTCCACGCCAGGGTAATTTGATCGCCCCTATTCGGCTACTCTGTGCAACGCATGTGCAAGGCAAGTGGCGTACACCATACTGGGGTAGAGAATCTGAAGCCCTTTGACTACTTAAGCCATATATGAAGCACCATTGTTACAAGCAGCAAAACGTTGCCTCTTTCCACACCATCTGGCCACAGTAGCTTCCGAGAGTTGTCAAACAAAATATCAATAGTCAAGTAGTTTATCGAGAGCTTCACACGTTAGTACGAACATTTCTCCAGAGCCATCAACTTTAGAACACCAACAACAACATTTGCAATATATAACCCACTAATATCCGTAGTTTCATCTATCTACAGCCAGATCTTTTGCTAAGCAATAGTAAATCGTATTTTGTTGAGCACATCATTGTAGCATACGGATAAATAGTTCTTTCTTAGTGCAGATTCTTCTGGAAGTGGATGTGTTGTGTACTTCTCAATGAACCGTCTGAAGCGTTGATTCTTCAGCTTTTCCAATGGGATGTTGCAGGACACCATCCTCCCACACAAATCCTTGCAGAATTATTGCACGGTTGACAACTGACCTGTCTGCTCAAATAACAGCGTTTGCCTACTGTTATTTTCAGCACTTCATTTCACACAGGTGCTGTGTTTAGCGGTATTACAGTGTTGTTGAACATCAAGCGCTTTTCTGCACTAATTTTAACTTCACACAGTTTACAAAATATTTTCCCATCAGTACTAAAGAACTTCTCTCCAAATTCTCGAACATATCCTCTCAACTTCACGCTGGCGGAGCACTTTGCTTTAGGCATGTTGAACAAGGCAAAGACTGTATTTCAACTGGTTTCTGGGAACATCTGTGGGACTGCGATGATGATTACGGCAGAAGCCGCCTTTGTTGGCTCTGAAAGCGTATTGTCGACTCTGTGCAACAATGTTTTATGTTCGCTTAACGACTGTTGCGGGCCGGCCCGGATGACCGAGCGGTTCTAGGCACTACAGTCTGGAACCGTGCGACCGCTACGGTCGCAGGTTCGAATCCTGCCTCGGTCATGGGTGTGTGTGATGTCCTTAGGTTACTTGGGTTTAAGTAGTTCTAAGTTCTAGGGGACTGATGACCTCAGAAGTTAAGTCCCATAGTGCTCAGAGCCATTTTTCGACTGTTGCGGTACACCGATTTTCTTCTACAGTCCTAAGAAATAAAGCTGCGTACTAATTTATCTATCTTTCATAATAGCACGTTATATATTGTCTCGTGAGCAATATATTAATTTTTTTATTCGTGTGTCCCGTAAGATACGAGATAGTAAAAGTAGACGGAAATATGACCTATTATATTAAAAGTTAGCCGCAATATGACCTATTACTAAAATTTTTTGAAATATGGCTTTATATGCACAATCAAAATACATTTTTCGACACTAAAATGCCTAGATTTATGTATAAATTGTTCTAACATTCACCCTATAGTTCAGAAAAAATATGACTTGTCATTAAAATTCGGGCCCTAGTAATCACAGTAATCAAATTATTATAATATAATATAATATAATACAACAGACGAATATCAGAAGCCCAGTTCTAAAACAACATTTGTTATTTACATCGGAAAGTAGACTGGTGTAATAATGTATTACGGGACTACAGAGTATCTATCTCTTACGTCTGACGGAGCAGTGCTAAAAGTCCAGGCAACAAGCACGGAAAGTGGGCTGCAGTAAAAGAGAACGAAGATGTTTACCCGTCAAATTCTAGCGCACGAATGAGGAAAATGTGTGGAACGCACTTGGGTAAATGCCATTGATAGCTATTCAGAACCTCAGCAGTGGCCGTGCCTGCACCTCGATGTTATACACGAAAATACGGTTCGTGGGGTCTATTGCACCCTGGCTTTCTACCAGAGTGTTACTAATTGAAATCAGCCAATATATGTTTCGCAAATATGCTTACAGATATTTAAATGCGAGAGATTAAAGTACACTCCTGGAAATTGAAATAAGAACACCGTGAATACATTGTCCCAGGAACGGGAAACTTTATTGACACATTCCTGGGGTCAGATACATCACATGATCACACTGACAGAACCACAGGCACATAGACACAGGCAACAGAGCATGCACAATGTCGGCACTAGTACAGTGTATATCCATCTTTCGCAGCAATGCAGGCTGCTATTCTCCCATTTAGACGATCGTAGAGATGCTGGATGTAGTGCTGTGGAACGGCTTGCCATGCCATTTCCACCTGGCGCCTCAGTTGGACCAGCGTTCGTGCTGGACGTGCAGACCGCGTGAGACGATGCTTCATCGTCCCAAACATGCTCAATGGGGGACAGATCCGGAGATCTTGCTGGCCAGGGTAGTTGACTTACACCTTCTAGAGCACGTTGGGTGGCACGGGATACATGCGGACGTGCATTGTCGTGTTGGAACAGCAAGTTCCCTTGCCGGTCTAGGAATGGTAGAACGATGGCTTCGATGACGGTTTGAATGTACTGTGCGCTATTCAGTGTCCCCTCGACGATCACCAGAGGTGTACGGCCAGTGTAGGAGATCGCTCCCCACACCATGATGCCGGGTGTTGGCCCTGTGTGCCTCGGTCGTATGCAGTCCTGATTGTGGCGCTCACCTGCACGGCGCCAAACACGCATACGACCATCATTGGCACCAAGGCAGAAGCGATTCTCATTGCTGAAGACGACACGTCTCCATTAGTCCCTCCATTCACGCCTGTCGCGACACCACTGGAGGCGGGCTGCACGATGTTGGGGCGTGAGCGGAAGACGGCCTAACGGTGTGTGGGACTGTAGCCCAGCTTCATGGAGACGGTTGCGAATGGTCCTCGCCGAAACCCCAGGAGCAACAGTGTCCCTAATTTGCTGGGAAGTGGCGGTGCGGTCCCTACGGCACTGCGTAGGATCCTACGGTCTTGGCGTGCATCCGTGCGTCGCTGCGGTCCGGTCCCAGGTCGACGGGCACGTGCACCTTCCGCCGACCACTGGCGACAACATTGATGTACTGTGGAGACCTCACGCCCCACCTGTTGAGCAATTCGGCGGTACGTCCACCCGGCCTCCCGCATTCCCACTATACGCCCTCGCTCAAAGTCCGTCAACTGCACATACGGTTCACGTCCACGCTGTCGCGGCATGCTACCAGTGTTAAAGACTGCGATGGAGCTCCGTATGCCTCGGCAAACTGGCTGACACTGACGGCGACGGTGCACAAATACTGCGCAGCTAGCGCCATTCGACGGCCAACACCGCAGTTCCTGGTGTGTCCGCTGTGCCGTGCGTGTGATCATTGCTTGTACAGCCCTCTCGCAGTGTCCGGAGCAAGTATGGTGGGTCTGACACACCGGTGTCAATGTGTTCTTTTTTCCATTTCCAGGAGTGTATTACTGTGCATCAGAACACACAAAATGTGAGAATGCATCATACATCAATACTAGCCTTAGCACAATTTTCTTTTCAGTGTGTTTCTTCTACAATCACGATTTTGTCTCCTGTGATCTCGCACAAATTACAAAATGAATTCTTCTTACTCTTCATTTGGCGTTAATAGTCCATTGAACTCTTCATTTACTTCTCTCCTCTCTCCTCCGTGTCATTTGTCATCTAAAGATTTGTCATAGTTTTCTTGGCAACAAGGTAGGTGAAACCTTGTAGCCAAGGGAAGGCAGGTTTCGGTTACGACTGTGGATGGGGCCGTAATCAGTTACTGTTGGTTGCCTTTTACAGTTACACACAATTTATTTTAAACCAGTAATACAAAATTCAAAAATGAGTAAAAATACCACACGGTATTAATGAAGGAATAAACAAATGTGTATATAATAGTGTTTTCATTTAGTTATAATTTAGCAAATCACGTTTAAATACAGATACAGCAGATACTGTTTTAAAAGCAAGCCACTGTGATCTGGACAGAAGGCCTTACACGCCAGGAATGGCAATAAATTAAGAATTGTTTAAAACTCGCTGCAACTTACAAATTACAGGTATTGAAATATTAAAGGAACGTCGCCACAAACACAGCAGAAGGCATCAGACGCCAGGAATGGCAGTAAATAAAGTTTTAAAGGCTTACTGCGTAAATACAAATACCAAATTAGAATTTTAAGGCAAAGGAACGCAATCATAACCGAAGGCCTTACACGCCAGGAACGGCGATGATACAAAAAACTTAGAAACCTGCTGTAAAACAGCAAATACCATAGCAGAGGTTAATTAAAAAGCAAACAACTGATCACCAAACGGGTGAAATAAGATGATGATAAACTTCGTAACACAACCCTTAACATCCACTGAACAGTACACTGCTAGATTTAATCCAGAAGACGATCAGAACGATTAACTAGACATATATAACCTTTTTTTTGTAGGCATTACAAGGTATCGTAATAAATAATAAAACACAGGGACCAGTACATAAGTTCCGAAAAGAGTACTGAGGTAGATTATACCCGCAGAAGGCGTGGACTGAAGGAGCATTACATTGAATTACTGGCCATCAGACCCGCTTTTAGAACACACACGTCTTATAAAAACCAAGGGGCCACAGACGGTGCTCCAGGTATCGACCTCTGAGAAGGTCCGGCAACAAACACTTTCGCGAGCGAAGAGATAGGCAGCCAAGAGTTGCATTCACTTCGCAAGGTGGTAACTTAGACTAGTGGCAGTCTAACGAATGACCAATGATAATCTTGCTGAAACTACCTGGCGTCCGTTAAACCAAATGCAACGATGGAACAATACGCCAAAGATGGAAGCAGCGTTCTGTACTACATCCCCAGAATACTGTGTTTAGAGCGGCCGGAACAAGAAAGGAGTCACTACCACCAGAGTAGAAGAATCACAAATCGGCCTACAGCCAATGAAGCTGTCAAAACTACACGCCTTACCGGACAGCAACGGCAAGCCGAGGAAATGTACACTGACGTTACATACACTAACCCCCAGGTAGGTAACTGGGGCGTTAGCAGCTTCCAGGCAAGAAAAATTAACGCTAGTTGAAATTAACAAATTGTAACAAGTTGAATGCAGTAAATAGTAATAAGAAGTCGAGGAAAGCTAATCAGATCCGCCTTCCCCAAGCACTCCACTCACTGCTCTTCGCCTCAGCGACACTACGAGCAGCAACACGAACCCAACTCACTGGAGAACCGCGGGATATCCCAAAGGTGGAGGTTTCTCTACTTGGATTGAAGTGTGCTCATCTTAAAGCTTGCTGCATCCGGTTTACGACGAGGTCATGGACCCTCGTGACCACAGGCCTTCCATCCGGCAGTCCATGCGTGCCGCCAGCAGTCCCGGCGCGTTCTGGCACTGCACGGACCTGGCTCCTCCTGAGTCCCCAACTGAACTAGCCCACTCACACGACCTGAAAAAAATGACGACGACGCCCCAAAGATAGGGCAACAGTTACTACATATCGATAACCGCTGCTGCTGCCATTAGCGGACAGGCAATGCTTGCTAAACCGAGTGGCGCCAGTCAACACGAGAAGAAGACAAACAAGCGCAACATGCCAACTAAACGATACCGCCTGGCCTCCAACAGAGGCCGGAAACCTACAAACAGCACCAACGCGAGCTGCAAAATCAAAAGGTTCAAATGGCTCTGAGCATATGGGACTTAACATCTTAGGTCATCAGTCCCCTAGAACTTAGAACTACTTAAACCTAACTAACCTAAGGACATCACACACAATCATGCCTGAGGCAGGATTCGAACCTGCGACCGTAGCAGTCCCGCGGTTCCGGACTGCAGCGCCTAGAACCGCAAGGCCACCGCGGCCGGCTCGCGAGCTGCAGCATGGCTCAGTAGGATGTGTTTGAATCCCAAGAAATAGTAACTTTATTGAAGAAATCTAGATCTATGCTTAGCTTCTTCAATATGTCCAAACTCTTGACTGACATGAAGTCGTGCAGGATTCCGTAAAAATGATACCATCATCAGAATCAATCACTTCAACAGTTTCTTCAGACGAATCAGCAAGTGTTTCCAAAAACACTGGGTTGTTATCATCCTTCATCTTCCTTGATTCAACTTTCGTAACTCAATCTTCTCCCTTTCCTCTTTTTCCGCCAACTTCCTGGTCAACACCTCCAAGATAACCTCTATGGCCAGCTCTTTTTTATGTAATAAAAAAACGACTCTCAGGACAGAACTTCAAGGCACCCTGTTCTCTAAGATGTAGATGGCTGACAAGGCCAAACATACACATACCCTGAAAGCTCGGTCTTTTAAAAATTCCCGAAGAAAATGGGGCAGGCAGCATTGTAACCTCCACATGTATAGAGTACAGCAGGTGTCGCGGGCTTCCTCTATCAAAAAATATGGCCATGATCTGGTATTTCCGCAGAAAACCGTTCGTGACGTGGGTTGACAAAGTCACGAGTTGGCCAGCTGTAGAACGGCGCGCATGAAATCCACATTATGCAGTAGTTAGTAGATTGCAAGACTGGAGCCCCCGTACCAGCATGTTCCATCACGTTGCAAACACAGCTGGTGAGAGAAGTGGGGCAATAGCTAGAAGGGAGGTGTTTGTCCTTATCAGGCTTGGTTATGGGTATGACAGTGCCTACACGTCTAGGAATCGTGCCATCTGCCAAAATGTTATTGTATATACGAACGAAAAAGTGCGTGCCCGCAAGAGAAAGGTGAACACTGTCTGGCCCTGGGGCAGAAGATCACTATGAGATGAGAGCATGGTCAAGCTCTTCCATAGTGAAGGCGACACGATTCTGAGAGGAGAAGGATATCACCCGCGCCTGCTCCACTCCTTTCTGAGCGAGAAAGGTGGTGTGATAGTGAGTGGAGCTCCAAATCTCCGCAGAATAGTGGCCCAGATGTTGGAGATAGCAATAGATTTCACAGTGACATCATCTGCTGTGGTCAGACCGGAAATCAGGGAATGAACTCTTAAAATACTAGTAAATGAAAGCCAGGTAATTTTTTTGTTCTCCAGAAAAATGCGACGACACTGCACGCTACTGTTCATAACGAATACATTTCACCATAGGATGATGACCGTTAAAAACGCGGAGAGCACTCCTCTGTGTATGAATTGCATCTTGGAACGCCTCAGTCCACGAGGGGACTAGGACACGACGCGGTAAAGAAGTGCAAGCTATGGAACGTTTTGTGGCATCACAACTGGGGAAATGTTGTTCGGTGAAGGTCGCCAGGGAGCAGTAAAGCCTCCAATCGACCTTAAAAAGCTGCCAATTGGGTTTACACGCAGGTGGGGTAGGAGTCAGCGAACGGGTAGCACACGGGAAATAGCCCCTTGAGTATGTGTCAGAGAATGGACCACTCGAGATGATGGGCAAGCTGGGAAGTGCAGGACGAGAGGAATACGTGTGCTTGGAATCTGAAAGGAACATGGTTGCCCTAGTGTTAAGACAGAGTAGGTTCAGTTTATTGAGAAGATCAGCCAAGAGGAAACATCTCGAACAGGTTCACAAAGAATCCCAAAGAGCATTGTGGGCCTTAAAGTCACCAAGCATCACAAACGGGTGAGGGAGTTGACCAATAAACTGGAGTAAGTCTGCCCTAGTGATAATGAATGTCGAAGGGATGTAGATGTTACAAAGAGAAAAGGTGAAATGAGGAAGGAAAATACAGTCTGCAACAGTTTTCAGCCACGTGTTTAACGAAACGGTTTGGCTAGGGACGTCATCCTGAATGAGCAGAATAACTCACCCTTGAGATTATATTCAGTCCTTTGAGGAGGAAGGTCAAAGTGGACTGGAAGGAAACACGAGAGGTCAAAGAGGTCGTGAGGACACAGTTTCGTTTCCTGGTGGCAGAAAAAGAACTGGACATTGTGATTCCAAGAGCAGTCATAATTCCTCCTTGTCGGATGCAATGCCATCAATGTTCCATTGGAGGAGATTCAAAATGGGGACTGGGGAGGAAGGAACAAACAAAGGGCAGTGACCTTAGTGGCTGTCGAGTACCATCCTTCACTGCTACAGGGTGCCGAGGCTGGAGGATCCTGTACCATGGAATCTACAGAGCTATCGGTATTCTCCCTGTGCCAGCCTTTGGACTCAATGGCAGAAAAACGGTAGGCGATGCACACCAGGAAATGGAGGTCAACTGGGAGAGGGTATCACGCAGTGACACCATTGTAGAGGATCTCCGAGTCAGGACAAGAGAACAGCGTTTGCCTTTCTTCGATTTTTCGGAGTATTTATGAGTGTCAAACGTAGACTCAGATGTTTGTTGACTGGAGGAACATAAAAAGTCTTCGTGGGAGTGTTCCTTTTGTTCTTTCTGTCCTGCCATCTGTGTAGCAGGTGATTTCTCTGCCAGGGCGAAGATTTGGTGGCTTGTTGCACAGCTGTAGAAGAAGGAGATAGGGATGCTGGCATAATATGAGCGATTTCACAACCGCAGTACCCAACTGGAGGCTGCAAGTCTGCGTACCTATGTCATTCGTGGACTGAGACATAGCAAGAATGGTACTATATCTGCTGGTTGGTAAAATTCAGGGCTTTGACAAACCAGCGATTGCAAGCGACAGGGTAGGGTACTTTTCCCTTCACCTGGATCTCCCAGATGACCCTCTCACAAAGATACACGGGACACTCACAGGATGACGCAGCATGGTCGCCATTACAATTGATACTGTGGGAAGAAGGAGGTGGGCAACCACCCTCATGAGAATTCTACCGCAAGTAACACATCTGACCGTGTTTTCAAGGGACACATCAGTGTGGTTATAACGTTGACACTGATGGCAAGGCATCAGGTTTGGAGTGTACAGTCAGAACTGGATGACTTCATAGCCTGCCTTAATCTTCAATAGAAGCAATACTTTATCAAATACGAGAAAAAGAGTGCATACAGACACTAAATTTGCATAACCGTTTTCATTACCTAATGGACCGCAATGGCGTCCTGATCAAAGAGATAATGTTGGGCTCCATCTCAGACAGTCCATTAAGCATCTGAGTATAAATAACACCATGCGAAGAATTCAGCATATGATGAGTTGCAATACAAACATGATAGCTGTGGTGAAGAGAAGCTGCAAGCAGTTGCTGAATTTGAAAATCACAACTGGTCAACAAAATCAAACCCCTTACAGAAGCAAGAGCAAATTTCACAGAGCCTGTATCAACACCTCTCTGAATAATAAATGGATTAACCGTAGCAAAAGACTGACCTTCTGTGGTACATGAGACCACGAGGAACTGAGGTGCAGCTGGGAGAGTCATTGAATCTTTAGCCTCATTCCATTTACATATAGTAGGCATAGACTGAGATGAAAATGACTGGCTCATTGTGAAAAGATCCCCCATGGTTGCCAATGTCTCCGATGATGCACTCCTTCTGACTGGGGGCCCCCTCTGGGAAGGGCTCAAACTAGCCTTAGGTGATCGTTCACACCTCAGGTCACACCCCTGAACTCCAGAGGGACCAATTGGCATTTGGGAAGATAACAGCTCAGGCAGCCAGCCCACCCTGGGCCTGGCCTGTGCCAGAGGTATACGCAAACCATACCTGTCGATTCAGGGCTGGAAATTATGCATTATCCAGTCACCTGTTACACGTCAAACGTGAGGGCTAGCCTTCAAGAGCGCACAGGGAGGAAGGGAGACGTCATCGGCCCAAGCAGAGGAAGGGGAGGAGATGGAGAATGAAGAAAGCAGGAAAAAGCAGATATCCCAAGCAAGGGAAAAAAGAATAACAAGAGGATAGGCATGCAGCATGAAATGGGAAGAGGTGCTGCAAAGGCTGGGGCCCCTGTGGTAGCCAAGCACTAAGTTACCAAACAAGGATCAGCCGCTATGTGGGGAGCCACATTCAGTAAACAAACAATGGCATAACGCCAGTACTGGCAAGGAACGAAGCGATATCATCCCCAAGAGAGCCAACAAGTAAAATGAAAACTCCGACAAGATTTTCTTCGTGAGCAGGGCCATTTATCGTTTTCACCGCTCAGTCTGTTGCCTTGTTTACCCGGATAATGCCGCTTTCGTTGTAAGGCTTTAACTTTATGTGTACATAAGTGGTAGCTGCAACAATTTTTTTGTCGGCTTTTGGCTCCCATACATGATGATGAATATTTCTCAGTTTTCAATTATCAATCTATCCCGTCAATTTTGAGTCTGTTGTGCATCATGAACTTTAGGGACTATTTCCCAAAAACGAGTGGACGGGGGAGGAGGGATTGTGAGCCACAATATGCTAGAGCCCTTCATTTTAGGCAGTAGACAGGTGACCTGTCAAACTGGAATCGAATTGGTTGGCTGTGTCTGAGGAACTACCCTTGTGAGTTGCTAAGAAGGCTGCAGCTCAACAACAAATTCAGTTCTTTGTAACAGGATTGCCTTTAAACCTCGCCCCCTCCCCCTCCCCCCTCCCCCCTCCTCCCCTCCCCCCCCCCCTCCCCCGCCTCTCACATGTCTCAGATCCTGAGGGAACTTAGCACCATCCCTTAGCTATCAGTCAGTCCTGAAACTGGACACCTCTTTCAGAACAAAGAAAGAAGCATAAATCTTATATCATGTTCCTGTGGGGCTTCTGTGGATGCGAAAAGTCTCGAACGAAAAGTACTGCATTACTTGAACCCTTTTGTCTACAGCTCTGAGTCGTCAAGTATAACAGCATATATTCCTGGTGTGACAAACACTCAGAGACATTATCACACCTTGCCCGATCCACTGAATCACTCCATTCAAGGCCCATAGAAAATGTTTTGGACTATCTGCAAGAATGGGTGATACACGCCACTCTCTAACCCGTCATTTTGGTAGATCTACATGATATAATCATTAATGAATGACTCCAGTTGGATATGGCATAAGTAAAGAATCTTGTGCAACGTTTTGCTCTCCAAATTGAAGCCTTTATCAAGGCTAGATGCGGTTTTGCTCACTGTTGTCTGAATATCTCGTAGAGGTGACTAATTTTCTTGTCCGGCGGGCTTAAATAACAATACCAATATGCTGCTGCAAGCAAAGCGCATATACAGGGTGGTCCATTGATCATGACCGGGCCAAATACCTGTATCTCACGAAATAAGCGTCAAACGAAAAAACTACAAAGAACGAAACTTGTCTAGCTTGAAGGGGAAAACCAAATGGCGCTATGGTTGACCCGCTAGATGGCGCTGCTATGGGTCAAACGGATATCAACTGCGTTTTTTAAAAATAGGAACCCCCATTTTTTATTACATATTCCATCAATACGTAAAGAAATGAGACTGTTTTAGTTGGATCACTTTGTTCGCTTTCTGATAGATGGCGCTGTAATAGCCACAAACATATGGCTCACAATTTTAGACGAACAGTTGGTAACAGGTAGGTTTTTTAAATTAAAATACAGAACCTAGGTACGTTTGAACATTTTATTTCGGTTGTTCCAATGCGATAGATGTACCTTTGTGAACTTATCATTTCTGAGAACGCATGCTGTTACGGCGTGATTACCTGTAAATATCACATTAATGCAATAAATGCTCAAAATGATGTCCGTCAACCTCAACGCATTTGGCATTACGTGTAACGTCATTCCTCTCAACAGCGAGTAGTTCGCCTTCCGTAATGTTCGCACATGCATCGACAATGCGCTGAAGATGTTATCAGGCGTTGTCCGTGGATCACGATAGCAAATATCCTTCAACTTTCCCCACAGAAAGAAATCCGGGGACGTCAGATCATGTGAACGTGCGGGTCATCGACCAATCCACCTGTGATGAAATACAGCTTCAACCGCACGCGAGCTATGTGCCGGACATCCATCATGTTGGAAGTACATCGCCATTCTGTCATGCAGTGAGACATCTTGTTGTTACGTGGGTGGAACATTACGTAGGAAATCAGTATATACTGCACCATCTAGATTGCCATCGATAAAATGGGGGTCAATTATCCATCCTCCCATAATGCCGCACCATCCATTAACCCGCCAAGGTCGCTGATGTTCCACTTGTTGCAGCCACCGTGGATTTTGCGTTGCCCAATAGTGCATCTTACGCCGGTTTACGTTACCGCTGTTGGTGAATAACGCTTCGTCGCTAAATAGAACGCGTGCAAAAAATCTGTCATCGTCCCGTGATTTCTCTTGTGGCCAGTGGCAGAACTGTCGACGACGTTCAGAGTCGTCGCCATGCAATTCCTGGTGCATAGAAATATGGTACGGGTGCAATCGATGTTGATGTAGCATTCTCAACACCGACGTTTTTGAGATTCCAGACTCTCGCGCAATTTGTCTGCTAGTGATGTGCGGATTAGCCGCGACAGCAGCTAAAACACTTACTTGGGCATCATCGTTTGTTGCCGGTCGTGGTTGACGTTTCACATGTGGCTGAACACTTCCTGTTTCCTTAAATAACGTAACAATCTGGCGACTGGTCCGGACGGTTGGATGATGTCGTCCGGGTACCGAGCAGCATACATAGCACACGCACGTTGGGCATCTTGATGACAATAGCCATACATCAACACGATATCAACCTTTTCCGCAATTTGTAAACGGTCCATTTTAACACAAGTAATGTATCACGAAGCAAATACTGTCTGCACTGGCGGAATGTTACGTGATACCACATACTTATACATTTGTGACTATTACAGCGTCATCTATCACAAAGCGAAAAAAGTGGCCCAACTAAAACATTCATATTTCTTTACATACTACACGAATATGTTGTTGTTGTTGTTGTCTTCAGTCCTGAGACTGGTTTGATGCAGCTCTCCATGCTACTCTCTCCTGTGCAAGCTGCTTCATCTCCCAGTACCTACTGCAACCTACATCCTTCTGAATCTACTTAGTGTACTCATCTCTCGGTCTCCCTCTACGATTTTTACCCTCTACGCTGCCCTCCAATGCTAAATTTGTGATGCCTTGATGCCTCAAAACATGTTCTACCAACCGATCCCTTCTTCTAGTCAACTTGTGCCACAAACTTCTCTTCTCCCCAATCCTATTCAATACCTCCTCATTAGTTACGTGATCTATCCACCTTCAGTATTCTTCTGTAGCACCACATTTCGAAAGCTTCTATTCTCTTGTTGTCCAAACTAGTTATCGTCCATGTTTCACTTCCATACATGGCTACACTCCAAACAAATACTTTCAGAAACGACTTCCTAATACATAAATCTATATTCGATGTTAACAAATTTCTCTTCTTTCCTTGCCATTGCCAGTCTGCATTTTATATCCTCTCTACTTCGACCATCATCAGTTATTTTACTTCCTAAATAGCAAAACTCCTTTACTACTTTAAGTGTCTCATTTACTAATCTAATTCCCTCAGCATCACCCGATTTAGTTTGACTATATTCCATTATCCTCGTTTTGCTTTTGTTGATGTTCATCTTATATCCTCCTTTCAAGACACTGTCCATTCCGTTCAACTGCTCTTCCAAGTCCTTTGCCGTCTCTGACAGAATTACAATGTCATCGGCGAACCTCAAAGTT
Source organism: Schistocerca gregaria (assembly GCF_023897955.1). Lineage (NCBI taxonomy): Eukaryota > Metazoa > Arthropoda > Insecta > Orthoptera > Acrididae > Schistocerca > Schistocerca gregaria. Next base: position 389,931,502 of record NC_064925.1, on the reverse strand, counting down.
TTTACTTCTTCTCCATGAATTTTAATACCTACTCCAAATTTTTCTTTTGTTTCCTTTACTGCTTGCTCAATATACAGATTGAATAACATCGGGGAGAGGCTACAACCCTGTCTCACTCCCTTCCCAACCACTGCTTCCCTTTCATGCCCCTCAACTCTTATGACTGCCATCTGGGTTCTGTACAAACTGTAAATAGCCTTTCGCTCCCTGTATTTTACCCCTGCCACCTTTAGAATTTGAAAAAGAGTATTCCAGTCAACATTGTCAAAAGCTTTCTCTAAGTCTACAAATGCTAGAAACATGTAATAAAAAATGGGGGTTCCTATTTTAAAAATGCAGTTGATATCTGTTTGACCTATGGCAGAGCCATCTAGCGGGACAACCATAGCGCCATGTGGTTTCCCCCTTCAAGCTAGACGAGTTTCGTTATTTGTTGTTTTTTCGTTTGATGCTTATTTCTTGAGATATTTGACCCGGTCACTATCCGCACTGTATAGTGCGGAATTGTTAGCAGGTTGTTTGCTAGCTACAAACTGCGTGTAGGAGATCTTGTTAGATGTCGAGCAAGAAGCAGCAGTGAGGGCTACGTAAAAGAGCAAGAAGCAGCAAGGAGAGCGAGATGTGTGATGTGTTGTTGCAGCCGCACGGTGGCGCTGGTGCTGGATATGAGACGCCATGTCCCAGACCTACTTGTGCGCATGCGCAGTGCCGACTGCGACTTCCACTGCGGCGAAGCCTCGTCTGCACCCTGCAACGTCACCGTGCAGGCCACCAGCGAGCCCACCCGTGTCGTGTATTATGAAAAGGTCAGTCTGGCTGCCTTCCGCTCTCTTCTTCTGAGTTCGTTTCTAATACGATGTAGGAAAATTGGCGTTCAAAACAGCTCTCAGTCGTCTCGAAATGGATAAATACGGGTCCTACGTTTTCAAGGTAATCTTAAGCTAGTATTCCTAGAAATCGTGGCAAGCTCTACTTCTCTCCAAAGTAGACTACATTGAGATCTTGTGATGGTTGTGGACAGGGGAGACGAGACAATTCGTTCTCGTGCTCACATAATCAGCTCTGGATTATGCGAGTTGTACAAACAGATGCCCTGTTATCTTGGAACACAGCTTCACCACTGGGGAACAAATACTGTTCCATGGAAGGAACCTGGTCAACCAAAATGGTCACTTGTTTTGCGACCTTGCACAGTTACTAGGGAACCCCTGGAAAACACCGACTTGGCTGCCCAAGTTATCACCGAACCCTCGCTATGTTTTAACCTTGGCAGCAAGTCCTCTGCATAGTAAACTTGGCACGGCGTTCACCGACATAAACTAGGCCAGAAGTTGGAAACAGTGTGATACAAGTCGCACCCGACCAAATGAGTTTCTTCCATTCGTCCATAATCCAGGTTTTATGGCTTGGGCCCCATGTTTTCCTGTTATGGGCTTTTTCGCCTCACTGATGAGTGATTTTGGAATTCAGCTCGCTCTGTAATTCCCTAAGGCGCTGCAGTCCTGGACTGCGCGGCTGGTCCCGGCGGAGGTTCGAGTTCTCCCTCGGGCATGGATGTGTGTGTTTGTCCGTAGGATAATTTAGGTTATGTAGTGTGTACGCATAGGGACTGATGACCTTAGCAGTTAAGTCCCATAAGATTTCACACACATTTGAGCATTTGTAATTCCATGCTTGTGGAGCTACCTTCGCGTTGTTTTGGTGCTCATAAGATCGTTCAAATGTTCAAATGTATGTGAAATCTTATGGGACTTAACTGCTAAGATCATCAGTCCCTAAGCTTACACACTACTTAACCTAAATTATCCTAAGAACAAACACACACACCAATGCCCGAGGGAGGACTCGAACCTCAGCCGGGGCCAGCCACACAGACCATGACTGCAGCGCCCGAGACCGCTCGGCTAATCTCGCGCGGCGCTGACAAGATTCGCGAGTGCGACATTCAGCACAGCACTGCATTTTACAGCTGCCATCGTCTTATTTTTCGTAGCTACCCTCTTCGATCATTGTCTGCCAAGATCACTCAACACACATATTCGTCTGTGTTGTGACTTAGCGGATAATATTTCCGCTTTCTCCGTAAGCTGTAAAAATCTTCGATTACGTGCCTTTTGAAACACCTGTCATTTCGGCTACCTTGATTACTGAAGCACACACCATACGAGCACCAGGAATATGCCCACGTTCACATTCACTGAGCTCCCGCGTAATGCATTCGCAACTACACAGAGCACTGATCCGACCACAACTGATATTTGCAACTTGTTGAGGACATTTTACAGGTGCCGTTCGCTGTCAAATGCAACGGTGTCACCTGCAGGCTTCGCTAACATCTGCGTTTATGCTCAAACGTACATATCTCGCCGTGTTTCCACATTTTGTCCAACCCTTGTATATCCAGAGCGAGTAAACACATTGAGGGGCAGTTCTTGATAAGTTATTGAGCAGAAAGTGGTGAATTTATTTAGATACACACGTAAGTTTTAACGTTCATGGATACCGAATTATGAAGTCGCTGTCTTCGATGCTTTTTTAAAAATAAATCTGTGTACTTTTGTCTGTGGAACTGGAAAGAGTGTTTGGGGTGGACCAGAACATCATAACATGTGTGAAAGTTGATCTTATAATAATAAGAGAGAAAATTTTTTTATCTTCTCAGCCTGTCCCCTTTACGAATACCAGCCATCATCAGCCTGTCTGAAGTCCATGTAATCTTCTTATAGTCTTTTTCTGTATTTCACTCACATACAGCCCGCATCTCGTGGTCGTGCGGTAGTGTTCTCGCTTCCCACGCCCGGGTTCGATTCCCGGCGGGGTCAGGGATTTTCTCTGCCTCGTGGTGGCTGGGTGTTGTGTGATGTCCTTAGGTTAGTTAGGTTTAAGTCGTTCTAAGTTCTAGGGGACTGATGACCATAGATGTTAAGTCCAATAGTGCTCAGAGCCATTTGAACCAACTCACATACAAGAAGAGCCACGATTAATCTATGGGTACAGTAGTACCCATATCATCTGAAACACGTCAAAATTTAAAAAGAACAGCCGCCTGATCGTTAGGTGGGATGGTGTACATGGAAGTCCTTAAGAAAGATGCAGAATAAAATGTAAACACATTTTTAAAAAAAATTATTACAGCCACTGTTAGTAATATACTGATTTAAAATTTTGTATGTGTGAATAAAAACAGATGTGCTTTTACGGAAAAATATAATAAAAGACGCAAGACTAATATTTTGCCAGAAATTTGAATTTCTAATTTTCATTATCTTTTTTATAAAAAGCCATAACTCAAATCCTAATGAAGGAGTGAATTTGAAAATGTAATTGTAGTGTCCTAAGAAAGTTATAAGACCACTGAACTACAATCACTATTTTATGGTAAAAACAGTATCATTAACATAATTTGAATTTAGCACATCCAAAATTAAGCTCCTTTTCTACATAAAATCCTATAGAAGTCATAATGTAATCATAAGATGTCGTATTTTTTGTTTCGAACTGCTCCTGAAAAATTCATAGCATTAGCGCATATACTTTTGAGAAAAATCTTCTAATAATGCAAAAAATGTAATACCGAGAAAACGGGGTCGAAGACTTTCTTCTCATATTTCTAGATGTAATAAGCTTACCTCAATTTTACAATCCTCGATACTGATATTCCTCATCCTTTAGGTTCTCTTGTCTCCCCTTCGAATTTTCCTGACCTGTATTTGTAGGTAAGACAGTGATCTGTCAGCTTCCTTGTCCCTGATCTCATCGATTGTGCAAAATGCTTTTGCTGTAAACACACCTGGATCTATACCAACTCCCTCCGGCACTTCAATTTTGCCATTATTTCCGTCGTTAAAATATAAAACAGCAAAAAAAAAGAGGTTCAAATGGCTCTGAGCACTATGGGACTTAACATCTGAGGTAATCAGTCGTCTAGAACTTTACTTTAACCTAACTAACCTAAGGACATCACACATATCCATGCCCGAGGCAGGGTTCGAACCTGCGACCGTAGCGGTCGCGCAGTTCCAGACTGTAGCGCCTAGAACCGCTCGGCCACAAAATATAAAACTGCAACATATGCCTATTTTGACTACGTCAAGTCCACAGAATGTCCGGTTTGAGCATCTAATCCAAATTACATTACTGTGGCTTTCAATGGCATTTTGTGTCTTTTCACTAAGATACTTCTCAGTAAATCAAGGTTTGCAAGAAACGTGAATGTGGGCTTAACTGCATTCATAACAGGTTCCAGTAATGAGTGTCGATGTGAAAACGTCTAATTTCTTGTTGTGCATTTTCAACTTCTCGGGGCGTAATGAATAGTCCATTAAATTTCTTCTCTTGTACTTACACCAATCGTCTTTCGGATACACATTATGCATTGGTGTTTGGTCAGTGGATAGTCTGTGGAAAAAAATTGCCCACACAGCACGCCTCATTGGCTCTAAGTTGTTTGTGTTTTTCGTGTTAGCTCCCGTGAAATAACCGAAGAAAATCAATTTCTTTCAGAGTAAGTCTTTCTTTTCCTCCAAGTGATTTTCCATCCTCAAGCACTTCACCGTTCTTCTCCTTCAGAAAGCGGCAAAGTGTGCCACCAAAACGGTTTTGGATCTGGCCAAACTTTTCTATTGTAGTACTGTATAGTTTTTTATCTGTTACAGCTTTGTACGAAGAGGAGTCTCCATCACCAAGGTATTTAGTATATCTGTCATCTCATTGTTTCTCAGATCTGGAGAAACTCCTTGTAGCTGCAGAGGGCTCCATGCCCCCGCCTGAGAACTACTATGTTTAGAGCATGCTACTGCATGCTTTTCTTACCACAGTTTCTTGTTGTTGTCACCGTTAGACATTTTTCTTGTTACAAATTACTGGCAGTACTTAGACATAATTTCTACATCTAAACTTTACCTGAGTCAATAGTAATTACACATGCAGTACCATATAGAGATGTGATCCCTTTTCATCCAGGTTCCATCTACAGAAACATAGGTCATTAACATTTGTAGGAGATTCATTGTCATGAGTATCTACCACAGCACCCACTTCATTTTGATTTATTTTCACCAATTCTTCCACTGCTTTCTTCACTGAAACTTTGGCGGTATCACGTACAGAATCAGAAATTTCTATAATTGTTTTTCACACCTTATAGAAGGTGGAGGCATGTTCAGGAACCCACACAAAATTTACCTCCTTCCCCACCATCTCAGAGCCCATACAAACCTAAAACTGCATACATAGTTACCAATACTATTATTCTTTTAGTAGGGAAATGAAAATTCGTAGCCACATGTATTAGAATATAATTTAAAATCACTGACTTTCCCCACTCTTCTTCCTTCGAGAACAGTCATGCATTCCGTACGTTTACAGGTAACACAGGAACATGAACGCTTTGTAACCAGTGAATCCAGTGACATCCATATCAACATCACTCACGCTTCTGTACAATACGCCTGTCCCAATGTTCGATGCTACAGTCCAGATGTTATGTTCATTTCGAGAAGCTTCCTCCTCTTCTTGGTAAATCGCTTTCCATGAAACCTACGTTTCCAAACACAGTTTTTACACCAGCCATTATGCATATACCTTCACTTCTACGTAAAGATTTCTTAATTCAATCTTCCACGTAAATATATGTTATATTGTGAAAACGTAAATTAACCACATGCGTGAAACTTGTCAGCCAGAGATACAGATGTCAGCCAGAGACATCGAAAGAAAATAGCCTTTACACTCATAAAAATTCCTCTGAAGCAAGCAGTTTTCCAAATGTCGGAAAAGATGGGAGTGGCTCCCAGTACAGAGTTAAACAGTTTAATATTTTAAAGGCATTTATAATGCTGCTATCACGATGAAATTGATACACAGCATAGGTTAAACTATGTAGATTAAGAAAATAGTATGTTTGAAAAATCGATGTTTTGGATCCAAATCCAAATTTAAGTGGACTGTGTAGAGGCTTTTGCAAGAATGAAGGACAACCACAAGAAATGGTGCATCCTGTAAAATGGAAACTTATTGTGTGAGTGTGGGGAGGAACAAACTTCTACTCATCTCACGAAGTGCTACCTTTCTCCAGATTCAAGCACAGAACTGAAACTAGCGTTGTGTTAGACCAACGCCATCAACGTAGCCAAATACTGGTTACAACTTGTATAAATATTGTATATAGCGAAAATATTTGAGTATGGCCATTTATTTTCCAGGAAGTACTTTATATTCTTCTGTTGTGAGTTGATTAATTTGTCCGCGTATGTCCCGTACTTTTTACATTCAGTATGTTTTGCTTCGTATTTCTGGCATGAATAACAGTAAAAAAATGCTACAAACCCAGTGCTCTGTCGTCACGAGAAACACATCCCCACAGACGCCTTCCCTTCTGTGCCAAATGTAAGAAAACGCCTAAGTTAGGTGCGGTTCTCGTGCTTCCGTGTTCAGTCGAAGCGCATGAGACAGTGCTCTGCTGTTATAGTGAGCGGAAAACTTGCTCGTGAAGTTATTAAGCCTTAAACACTGTAAGTCACCATCGAAAAAAGAGGTTGGTTTTCTACTATGGCGAAGATCGCCAAGGTGCTATAGCAGCGACGCTGTTGTTATGTGTAAAGGTCTCCTGATAGTCCCAAGCTCTCACAAGGCCTCTTTATAAACATAACAAAAAATTTCAAGAAACTAGATGTGTGGCCAATACAATGCACTAACGAAAAAGAAAGCAACTATTGAGAGAAATGCAGTTAACATTTTAGCAGTGGTACCACAAAACAACATGTTAGAACGAGGCAGCTTGACTGCGCGAGTTCAATCAGTCAATGGCATGTTCCGCAAACACTACATTCCAACACAATTCATACTTTCCCAATGTTGCTGCAACTTATAGCGTCATGCTAACGACTTTCAGAATGAAAAACCTACCTCCAAGTGCTGCCTAAGAAAACAGTAAGTGATACAGTGTTTCTGCGCAAGACGTTTTTTACAAATGAAGCATCATTTACAAATCATGGGCCATCAACATTCGTAACATGCTTTGCTGGTCAGTTGAATATCCATGATGGAAAAGAGAAGTGGATGAATGAGATCTTAGTCAATCAGTGTGTGGTGTGTCTTCCCTTTTTGTTGATGGGGCTCTAAAGTGCCACAAGTATTTGTAGTGTGTAACATATATGTTATACTTATTTGAAGACTTTCACTGGACATCAAACTGTCCGTGCAGTACTACACGACAGATGTCCTGCCCATTCCACACAGAAAATTACAGGCATTTTTAAGATCGGTTAAAGAGAATTCCGGGAGCCCAGAACAAAGCAGTAATTTTCTTTGCGCAGATCATTTGGCTTTAGCAGTTCAGACTAAGTCCTCTGAGAAACTGGAAGTTCTCCTCGCAGGTGCTTTGAATAATAAGAGTATTTATTACAAAAAGAATCAACTTCGCCCAGACCCAAATATAACTTAGCTTTGTGCTTTTCACCTTAAACAAAGCCAGGCGCAGGCTTCACCACGAGTTGTATCAAGGCATAGAGTGCAACTGTATGCTTCACTGTATCGAAAATATTTGTGTTGTACTTGGTCGCACCTTGACTTAAAAAGCAGAATTGCCACGTCACAAAGCTAGAAGGAAGATAACAGGCATTACATGGGGCTCACAGCTACGAATTTTCAGTTCCACACCATCATCAGCCGACTGTTCTGTGGCAGAATGCGAATGCCTCATTTCTCAAACGTCTGGCCATCCCAAAGAAGTCAACTAGAAGGCACTAAATGAAGCGTTCGCGTTTATTATAGGACGTCTGAGGCCTACATCACTACTAACCAAGAGCATCATCTGGCGCATATTGTTCCCCTAGACCAGGGGTCTCCAAACTTTTTGGTCCGCCGGCCACATTGACTCCTCCACGAAGTCATAAGGGCCAAGGTCTACCTAGTGGGATTAAAGAACCCTATCACTCCATGATCACCGTAATGTAAGGGTAAAGGAAAGATGACATCGCAAAAATCTAAGGTTGTGGAAATAGCTAGCACTGAAACGAACTACGATTTTTATTTATTTTCATAATTTTGATTGGTGGACGTACCTGACCGAATTTCTGGCATATTTTATTCTGGCGAATTCCACCGACAAAAAGGTATGTCACTGCACATTCTTCACGAAAGCGTCCTACAAAGTTAACGAAATCTCAAAATCATTGTTGGCAACACTATTACTGCAAGACGTAACAGAAGTCGTGTATGTCAACGCATTGTTATTTCGAACGGAGCAACAATAAGTGTAGTTACGTAGTCTGAAGCAAGTAGCAGAGCCAGAGCACATATTTGATAGTTCTGTTGCGCGATTGTGTCTGTTGCGAGTGTCCCACGAGTTTTTTATTGTTTTATGCGCTATACTAGTAGGTGAGACGACGAAGTGTGGGACAATTCAAAGTTTGAATTCGAAGAGACAAGGAAAATCTGAAAATTGAAATATGTATAGCACGACTTGAGTATTTTTTCACTGTTCTTTTTAGTGGAACTACAGTGTAATTGTATTTAATTTAGTAATTAAAAAACCTTAAAAATAAATTTATTGCAGTTTGTTTAGACAGACTACTCTCTAGTTTTATTAGTATTAAATAGCACAATTTTATTTTCGGGTTACAATATTTTGTGAAGTTCTGTACAAATACGAGTAATTCCTCGCCAGTCGGCGCAGCTATCGCCTGGACGGGATTCTATCGATAGTAGGTCGGTGATCATAATGTTCTGGCTGATCAGTCGATGTGTCACTTGTTAAGTAATCTAGCTGGCACATCCGTAAGAGCTGTAGTACTGTAATTAGTAGAAAAAGACGGAGGGAAGGCCCTCCATAACGGGAAGATTAAGGCACAAAAGGAAAAGGCGGAGAGGCATGAAGTTAGCCTACCTTTGAATCTGTTGACACGAATCTGTGTCAACCTTTAAAGCGTGAAAATCTCACGTTTTCAGCAAAACTAAAGTGATTATAAAAGTGGATTAAAATGCCTCGGATGTAAATGGCTATTAGTAGCAGCAAGATGGCCTCTATAGGTTTTCTCTCGATGTATGATGATGATGATAAAAAGAATAGTATAGAGCCCATTACATCAAGAGCTATGATTGCGCCATACTGCGGTACGTAATCATTACAGAAGATCGCCTCCGCTTACACCATCAGGCAAAGTAATGGTTTAGTTTTGTACTTCCATGTGTTTGCTGAAGTTTCTGCAATATAGTTGTTAAAGTGCTGCATTCCATTGTATACCTTGCTTGTTCGTGAGTAACTAACCTTGTTAGGCTCCTATTCCGATCCCATGAGTAGTCTGAGCATTGAAACAAAGTGGAAGTGTTGAAATAACTGATTAAAAAGTTTTAAAAGACTGTGTTAAAATAACTGGAGCCATTTTTTGTAAGTGCACTATGTGATAGTTAAAGATCACTAGTTCACTTAATAGTAGAACAGTTACTCAAAACTCTATAAAAAGAAAAGTGATATTATTTGTCACGATATAAAAATACGGAGTAGAAACATTGATTAGAAGGTAGGTTGATGGCTGTAACAGATTATGAGCCTACAACAGTTTTACCAGTGCAACCGATTTGCAATCGTTTATTTATGTTGATACATACATGCTGTTAGTATTTATTCTTGAAGTTACAAGACAGAACAGTTTATGGGTCCCCCCATGCTGTAGTCAGTGTATTAGGAAAGTTTCTTGAAAATTTATGTATTTGTCCTTGAGGTTTATGTGCTTAAAATCTTGAACTGAAGTACCAATTCTAGCTAATAAGAGTGACAAGCATTTAACTCTGAAATGCAAAAGATTAGCAATATGCAACGACCATGATTTGTTTTCTTCATGGGTGAAAGAAGTGCTCTGTAATTGATTCAAAACTACTCATTTTCTTATCTAAAGAATCAGGGGCCCTCCATTACGATAGAATAGTGCTTACCCTAGTTACGAGGCATACTGCAAATAACATCATTCCTTACTGAAATAATTAGTGTACTTTAGTGTGACATAGTTTGTTGCAGTAATAGTGTCAGTCTGTCCTTGTTACAAGCGCCTGCTATTGTGTCCGTATCTGATTACAAGCGTTTTTCTTATTGAGGTGTTGCATAATGAAGCAGCTGATTTACGCCAGGAAACAATTACTATACATTTTGTTGAAACTGCTTTTGTCCAGTCTGGGCTGGCGCACGAGACTGCTCAGCGTTTGGCTCGAGTTCGATCCTTACTATCCTCCCATGCCCATTTTTTTATTGCTTTCTAGTTCGGTTTTAGGAATCTAAACGAAGAACACGTCACACTTAAATCAGTCGGAAAAGGGGAAAGCTATCGATTTTGTTTCTTAAGAGTTATTTCTCAGCACAGACTCCCCTGCAACACCCTTACCACCCTAACAAGCTTTTCAGATTGCTTCTACATCTACATCTACAAGGATACTCTGAAAATCACATTTAACTGCCTGGCAGTGTGTTCATCAACCACCTCCACAACAATTCGCTATTATTCCAATCTCGTAGGGCGCGCGCAAAAACAAACACCTATGTCTTTCCGTGCGAGTTCTGATTTCTCTCACGCTATTACAATGATCATGTCTCCCTATGTAGGTCGGTGTCAACAAAATACTTTCGCATTCAGAGCAGAAAGTTGGTGATTGAAATTTCGTGAGAAGATTCTGCCGCAACGAAAAGCGCCTTTGTTTTAATGATGCCCACTCCAAATCCTGTGTCATTTCAGTGACACTCTCTCCCCTATGTCGCATAATACAAAACGTGCTGCCCTTCTTTAGTCTTTCTCGATGTACTTCGTCAGTCCTATCTGGCAAAGATCCCACACCACGCAGCAGCATTCTAAAAGAGGACAGACAAGCGTAGTGTAGGCAGTGCCTTTAATAGATCCTTTACATTTTCTAAGTGTCCTGCCAATAAAACGTAGTTGTTTGTAATTTTAATTCCTAAGTATTTAGTTGAATTTACGGCCTTTAGATTTGACTGATTTACCGTGTAATCGAAGTTTAACGGATTCCTTTAACCTCTCATGTGGGTGACCTCACTCTTTTCGTTATTTAGGGTCACTTGCCAATTTTTGCCCCACGTTTTCTGAAACGTTTTGCAATTTGTGTTGATCTTCTGATGACTTTACTAGTCGATAAACGACAGAAACACCTGCAAATATCCTAAGACGGCTGCTGAGATTGTCTCGTAAATCGTTTGTGTAGGTAAGGAACAGCAAAGGCCCTATAACATTACAGAAATCACTTCTGTTTTACTCGATGATCTTGTGTCAGTTACTACGAACTGTAACCACTCTGATAGGAAATCACGAATCCAGCCACATAACTGAGACGATATTCCATAAGCGCGCAGTTTGGTTACAAGCCGCTTGAGGAACGGTGTCAAAAGCCTCCTGTAAATCCAGAAATACGGGATCAATTTTAAATCCCTTGTCAATAGCACTCAGCACTTCGTATGAGTAAAGAGCTAGTTGTGTTTCACAAGAACGCTGTTTTCTAAATCCGTGTTGACTGCGTGTCAATAGACCGTTCTCTTCAAGGTACTGCATAATATTCGAATACAATGTATGTTCCAAAAATCTTTCTGGGCATAGACTTTAACGATATGTTCGAGTAATTTAGTGGATTACTCCTACTACCTTTCTTGAGCATTGGTGTGATCCGTGCAACTTTCCAATCTTTGGATACGGATCTTTCGTCGAGCGTACGGTTGTATATGATTGTTAATTATGGAGCTATTGTATCAGCATACTCTGAGAGGAACCTAGCTGGTATACGCTATGGATCGGAAGACATGCTCTTGTTAAGTGATTTAAGTTGCTTCACAACTCCGAAATAGCTATTTCTACGTTACTCGTGTTTGCAGCTGTTCTTGATTCTAATTCTGAAATATTTACTTCGTCTTCTTTGGTGAAGGAATTTCGGAACGCTGTGCTTAGTTACTCGGCTTTGGCATCAGTTTCGTCGATTGTATTTCGGTTGCTATCGGGCTCTGTATATTTTGCATCGTCCACAGCCGGGCAAGTAAGCGCTTTTTACATAAGCGCAGGGTTTCTGGTTCGAATCTCGGTGTCACGATTTTCTTTGTTTCTTTCCCATTTAATTCTAACAGCAAATTTATTGTGATTGCGCAGACTGTCAATATCTAGTGAATCATTTATTATTTTCACAAATTTTACACTGAAAAATCGGATTTTTCTCCATAATTTTAAAAAGTTTCCCATTGTAATCATATTCCCGCTGGTAACGTTACGACACACAACAAGTAGTACGAGTTGTTTCTCCACCAGCATTTCAGAACCGTATGTTCTCACATTTATATGTATTATCGCGTTGTTACTGCAGAATAATTCGAAGCGATGAGATTCTTTTGGAGAAAGAGCTGTTCACTATACGCGTTTTTGTAAGTTATTCTGAAACAAAGAAATTTGGCTTCACAATCACTCCCACTTTCTCTTGCTATTGGAGTACAAAGCACATCACTAGATTTACACGTAAAAATCAGACATCATGGCTACTAAAAGACATCGCAAGAATTTCTCTTCTGCGCGAAAGTAAAATCACTGCACAAGATTTTGGTAAGAAAATACAAGAAACTTTACTCACCTGAAATGAAATACGCGAGTTCCAAAACTGACTTAAGAACGAATGTCATGATTTTTGTAACAGACGTCTAACTTTACGAGGTCAGTCACGCCTTTGTTTCATCATATGTACTAAATAATTACAGTATAATGGCTCCTTTGCGTAACAGGACCTGTATAAAATTCTAATTATTTGCCTCCCATTCGAATCACGCGAACATTTTGACCTCGAAATATAAAAGTACCAACATTGTGTGAATATAATATAGTTGTTGAGATGAACGTGTACTAACGCTAACAATTTTCCATTTCATGAAAAACTTTCCAATTTATCATCGGAATACATTCATGTGATGAGTAATTACACAATATAACAAGACTTTCACGAACATACTCGTCTTTGGAAGACTTGAGTAAAAATTCAGTTATTAAAAAAATGGTTCAAATGGCTCTTGAGCACTATGGGACTTAACTGCTGAGGTCATCAGTCCCCTAGAACTTAGAACTATTTAAACCTAACTAACCCAAGGACATCACACACATCCACGCCCGAGGAAGGATTCGAACCTGCGACCGTAGCGGTCGAGCGGTTCCAGACTGTAGCGCCTAGAACCACTCGGCCACTCCGGCCGGCTTTCAGTTATTAATATCAAGTGAATCATAGTAGGCACATTTGCATCCAATATGTACACCTCTCTTGGAAGTATGTTCTTAGTACTTCTAGGTGAATAGTTTTTATTTCTATCATACAGATAGTTTCATTTATTTGAATAGCGTATTGTATGTAGTGACGGATGGCTTAGCCATTTGTATTGTTGTTACATTCTAGGTATAGATAGAAACCATTCTGACAGAAAACTATTCATATCCACAGTAATAACTAGTATCTCTAAGTAAATACAGAAATTACTGATAGAATTTTACCATGGAAGGGAACAACATTAGCGAAAAACTGGACGAAATAATGCAGTCCGACGAAATGAACGTGCCGGCAATTGTTAACTAGTCGCCAGTGGAGATTGCGGCAATACAAAAAAAAAACACTGGGAGTAGGACAAATGGTAACCAGATTTTAAAGTCAGTACAGGTAACAAACAATGGTTTGTCGAAAATAGAAGACACAATCATAACTTATGAGTGGCCGTCTGGATCGACGTCCACAGGCGCGTTCTCACTCGATAGCTTTTAGCGCAATGATTCACGTGAATCACATACAGGGTGACAGTTATTGAACCGTATGAAATAATATCGTCATCACTTCTGAAAAGTTTGCGTTAGAAAATTCAAACTGCACCGTTGGCCATGGGGCATGATGGGATTTAGTATGTTCATGCATGGTTTGGTTTAGCGGCGAAGCCCACTTTTATTTGGATGGGTTCGACAATAAGCAAAATTGGCACATTTGGGGGACTGAGAACCCGCATTTCGCGATCGAGAAGTCTCTTCACCCTCAAAGATATACTGTGTGTTGCGCAATGGCCAGTCACGGAATAATCGGTGCAATATTCCTTGACTGCACAAAGTGGCTATGATTTTGACAAGATGTGGTTCGTGCAAGACGGATCTCGACCCCATCGAAGTAGGAGAGTGTTTGATGTCCTAGAAGAGCACTTTGGGGACAGCATTTTGGCTCTGGGGTACCCAGAGGCCACTGGCATTGGCCTTGATTGGCTGCCATATTTTGCGGATCTGAATACATGCGACCCCTTTTTGTGGGGCTTCATTAAAGACAATGTGTAAAGCAATGACGCAGAAACCACTTCTGAGCTGAAAACAGCCATTCACGAGTTCATCGACAGCATCGATGTTCCGGCACTTCAGCGGGCCATTCAAAATTTCGCTATTCGCCTGCGCCACATCATCGCCAATGGTGGCAGACATATCGAACATATCATAACCTAAATCCGAATATCTGTAGTGACGTTTACATGTTGAATAAAATGTGCGCACGCTGTAGCTTGTAACTAATTTGCGTTTTTTTCGTATTTTTCAATAATTGTCATCCTGTAAGTTTCTTAGTTAACAAATAATGGAACAGGAAACGCCGAGAGAAAAGGATCAATTGCAAAGAGGAGGAAATCCTGCCTTACCGACATATGGAGGTGACGGTTTTGCCCTGCAGTATCTTGAAAATGTATGAGCTGTTTGAACAAATATCGTCAAAGCACTGGAAGAAATGTCAAGTAACTTTAAACCGGTATTTTGGAGTTTGGAGCAAAAGTTAGAACTGAAGTCTAATGAAACATTTTCCGAACTTGTAAATGAACGGAAGAAAAACACTCAGCAGTTGGCTGAGCCACACTAAAGCAAAATAGTTTACGGGTAGAGTATGACAGCTTACCAAGAACGGTAGCTATGATGCTAGCCAGCATGTCAGAAAAATGTTCAAATGTGTGTGAAATCTTATGGGGCTTAGCTGCTAAGGTCATCAGTCCCTAAGCTTACACACTAATTAACCTAAATAATTATCCTAAGGACAAACACACACACCCATGCTCGAGGGAGGACTCGAACCTCCGCCGGGACCAGTCGCCCAGGTCAGCATGTCAGATTTACCGGATCAATAACAACAAAAATCTGTGGATATGTGATTTCTTAAATTAGAACACAAATGCATCAGTAATGATGCACAAAAGTTAAACGGTGGTACTGATAGGTTATTTGAAATCGATACTACACTTACAGAAAGGTGATAGAGCAATATCGCACTCACATAGAAGAAGTGGAAAGGATATTAACCATAAAGGAAGATAAGATTTTTAACAAACTCCACACCAATTTGAAGAATGCTATTCAACAAATACGTAATGAAGTAGGCGTAGGAAGTTTGGGTTCAAGTGGACCGTTCGTTGTTAATAACAAAAAGACAAATTGTAAAACAATAAATAAGCATAACAATAGTTTTTCACCTAGTCATTTATGAGGCGAGATGTATGCAAACAAGACACACAGACAAAACACTAGTATATCACATACACATGGTAATTAATTTTGCCTGTCGACTATCCTGTCTGACGAAAGCCTTTTAAGTCATAGACGGTTCCAGGTATTTCATATGGAAGAAAAGAAGGTACATCCCGTAGTATTCATTACATATTTCCGAGATATTCTACCATGTAGGTGGAATGAACAGCAAAAGATTCGTTATGTAGCAGGATACACACAAGGCTGCAGACATAGCTGAGTATTTTGAAACAGACATAGCTGAGTATTTTGAAACGTGTGATCCATCTAAACACTCTTTTATTGGTAGGTTTGTGTCACCTGGAGTATAAGAACGACTCAGACGGGAAGTTTTTGACACAAAACCATTTAATAATAGACAAGGTGGACTAATAAAATATTTCAAAATTGTCGAAATAAGACTTGTTATTAGGGTAAACCTGTATCATATGTAGATACTATAGATACTCTTAAATTTTAAAAGGTAGGCTACTTGCACACATTGAAAAGTTGGCCACTGTATCAGAAAATGATTTAGAGTGTTTTCTATCCATAGTTGATGACACTGACCACATTTATGAGGAGAGCCAATTGCAAACAAGAAACACAGTTTCTCCACATTGTTTTCTTAACAGTACTATAGCAGGTCAGAGCAATAATACAAACCATTAACCAAAGTGGCAACATCCAGTAACATTAGATAACAGACTTGATAGCCACAATTTTAAAAGCAAACTGAAATGCATAGAAAAAGATATGGAATAGATATAACAACCCTGGCTATCCCAAAATGCAAGGTAGTGGTAACAACTGAAACAGACAAAACTGGCATGGTGCACCCTCTAACAGCAATCTAAACATTAGCAATAGTTACCATGGAAACTCAAATGGTTACACAAACCCTGCCTCAATAACAACATTAGACAAGGGGAAATAACTTTTCATAGAAGTCAAAACAATAACTGGAGTTCACATCAGCATCCAATTCGGATAGTTGAGGCAGTTAATAGTAATGATAGTATTCTGATGTCACCACTGGAAAATGCTAGCCCACCAGATCCTGGATATTTTTTGTGTGGAGGGGGGGGGGGGGTTCATTCGGCATGTATTCGTTTTTTGAGGTATGATGAGAAGCACCATTTGAGAGAGGAGTTTTGTTCCGATGAGACAAGGAAGAATGAAGAGGAAGTGGTACAAGTGATAATATATATAAATGCAGGCATTATACTAGTACATACAATTTGAACAGAGATGTGTCTGCGAACGTTTTGTCCATAAGTTTATTTGATGCAATAGCAAAGACAGGTATGTACTCATTTTCCCTATCCATAACTCCAAAATATTAACAGCCATACAAAATGTCAAGTTGAAAGCGTGCATTCCTATTACCTTAGATAATACTAAGATCAAATTCAATTTTCTTGTGATTGAGAAATTAATATAAATTGTATTCTAAGGATGGACTTTTTCAGACAATTTCAGGCAAACCTTGGTGTGGGTTCTGGTAAATGCTGCTTGCAGATGTATAAAGAGATTTTATCAACTAATTCGGTTATGATCAAGGAAAATCGAAATATCAGTAGCAATAAAGTAAATTTTCATCTTACCTATCCTTAAATACTTTTGATACTTGAACAATTCAGTGAACAGGTGTTGGATATCCCAGTAGTGCACCATGTCGTCAGTGAAAAGGGTGATGCATCTGGTTATTTAACTGAAGCATTAAGAAAGCAGTTATGTAAATAACTCATATAGTATGAACAAGTGTTTTGTAAAAAACAACAGGTATTATAAAAAATGTATATCCATGTCAGACTTTCTGTCATAATTCTTACCTAATCGCTTGGGTGAAGAAAGATGTGGTGAATAAGAAAAACAAACAATGTTAAGTTGGCACGTAATAGAACCCTTGAATTCTCTATATAGCACCTGTTGTTAGCCATCAATAAGGAAAACAGTAGTATTCGATTAGTACTTGATACACAATCCATTAACAAAATTATTGTGTCTGTAAGAACGAAAGTTGAAAATATCGATGAACAGCTTTTAACATTTCATGTCATGTACTTAATTTCACTGGATCTGTACTCTTCCTTCTTGCAAGTGTCATTTCATCCATAAATTAGGAAATACACCGCATTTGTATGTTCCGGTCACAGTTACCATTTTTGTGTATTATCTTTCAGACTCAGTGTTAGTGTGGATGTCTTTATAGCAGCATTGGACACTACACTGAGACCAACACTCCTCAGGAGAATCACCCTGTATGACGTATTGGTTACAACAAGTTCATGAAGGGAATATTTAGATTTGTTAGAGGAGGTACATAAAACATTTCCTGAGTGTAGCATTGTTTTTAATTTACAAAAATCTAAATTTTGAAGAGAAACAAACGTTTGGGCCACATTCTCTATCCAAAAGGATTTTTACTTGACCTCGGAAACATTGCGGCTAGCGAACACTTTTCTACACCACAGGTAAGACAAAAATTTAAGGCTTTTCTTCGACAACTTCATTCCTTAGGAAGTTTGTACTTGTTACATTGTGATCCCCCCCTAAACGTGTTAAGAAAAAAAAGTAATACATGGTTGTAGACTAAGGAATGTCAAAGAGATTTCCAGGCCATAAAGGAAACTTTAGTAAATTCAAATATCTTATACTATTCAGACATGACGCAAGATTTTTGCTTAAGTGCAGATGAATTGTTTCAGGGTTTCAGTGCTAATCTGTTTCAAATTAGAGAGACTGATGTAAAGAGTACAAGTTTTATAATTACTTTTACCAACTGAAAATTCACTGAGTGTGAAAGATCGTAGTTGGCTACTGAACTCGAGGCATTAGCCGTAGAATGGACCCATTGGAAGTTCGAATACTATATGTGTGGAAAACACATGAAAGTTTGGACCACCAAGCTTTATTTTTTTGTTGCTTTTCAAGTTGTTACACAAGCGAATTGCTCATTGGTCCTTGTTATATAAAAATTATTTCCAGTTTATCTATTATCTTCCTCCAATGAGAATCCTTTTCTTGTAAATTGTCCATTTCTTGACACAGTTTTAAGTAATAGAGCCTATAATAGCCGCCTTGTATTAATAAGATTCTAAAATCTGAGACCTGTACATTTAGCTCTGTAAATTCATTTAATATTTGTTGAAGTCTAGAAAGTGCATTAGGTATAATTTTTTGTTCGGAGGTGCGACAATTAAGTAATAAGACTGATTTTCTTTGCAAGATGTGGCAACCCTGCAGGCTTGCATAGGCACAATATCTTTGACCTTGGTCTATAAGCTACTTCTAGTCCAAGCGACACATCGATGCAACTGCTCAGTCGTGAGTTGTGCTGTGATAAGTCAACACATGTTTGTGTCTCTTGTCACAGAAATGGAACTACATAATACTGCGCAGTGGTATGCCATTTCTTATTGTGTTAAATTGGGTGAAAACGTGACAACAACTTACGGTAAGCTTCAGAAGGCTTTTGGAGAGGGGGTTATGCCAAGAGCTCAAGTTTTTCGTTGTTTAGTGAAGGCAGAACGAATGTTGAAGATGAAGACTGCAGTGGAAGATCATCAACCTCACGGACAAATGTCAATTTGGGCAGGGTGCGTCAACTCATACGATCTAGTCAAAGATTATCCATGAAAATGATTGCATAAGAACTGAACATCAGGCGAAAAACGTTCGTCTAATAATAACTAAGGATCTTGGTATGAGAAAGATTTGTGTAAAAATGGCCATCCCATACTGCTTTGTCAGTACAACAATTTTTGCAATCAAAACAAATTTCAGTACTACCACAGCTACGTTTTTCATCAGATATCCCTCCATGCAACTTTTTTGTATTTCCAGGAGTCAAAACAGCAGTCAAGGGACACCATTTTCAAACAACACAAGATGTCCAAAAATCTGTGACGAGGGTCTTGGAGGATATTACAGAAGATGAGTTCCAGAAATGTTACCATCAATGCCACAAGCGCTGGAAAAAGTGTGTGCAATCAGAAGGGAACTACTTTGTAAGAGATAACACTAAAATTCACTAAAATGTTAAGGAACATTTTTTTCAGAACAGTCTCATTACTTTATTGTCGCACCTTATATATATATATATTGGAATCTTATTAATACACAGCAGAAATTATAGGCCCTATTACTTAAAACTGTGTCAAGAAATGGACAATTTACAAGAAAAGGATCCACATTGGAGGAAGGTAGGAGAGAAACTGAGTAACAAGGGATATAGAAATGTAAGTAAATACTACACAACATACAAGAAGTGCTATTTCACTGGAGAGCACTGGAATCAAACTATTCATGTGTCTGTATGCCTTAAGATTTTTTAACGGATTTTATTAGGTTTACACACCACACGTGGGATCAATATGGATTAAAGAAGTGTGGTGAGTAAACTATGTCATATAATTGTTCTCTAAATTTGCGTTGGAAGGTGCAAAGAGTAATAAAAATGTGTATCATATGTAGGAAGGTCGTACACTAGAACTGGTCTCGCCAGAATAAATTACATCAAAACATTACAACAAAACCACTAGAATTAGTCTGACATAACACAGCTGGGCCATTTCCTTGAGGGAGATGAGGTGTCAAATATTTGCTTGCTATGTTCAATGTCTTCACAAAATGTGTTTGTTTGTATGCTATCAGAAGCACTGTAACCAATAGAATTATCAGGAAGATAGTAGAGTATTAATTTCTTAGAATAGGTAAACCTAAGCCCATATTAACTGACAATACATCGTATTTTACAAATTCTGAATGGAAACCCTTTCCCAAAGAACTACAAATAAAACAAATTTTACAGTTCCGATTTCTCCCAGAAGCAAGTCCAGTTGAATGTTTATGCAAAGAGTTTAATCGATTTATTAGGAAGTATATACCAAGAAAGTAAACAAAATGAGTAGTGTATGTGGTTCCTTTTCAACACAGTTAATAATTAATCACACTCACATACAGGTTTATACCGACCAAACTAATGTTAGGGAAAATGAATCTGATGAGTGGTCAAAACCTTTCCCACTTGTACCAGTGCATGAACCTTTACTTAAAGAAAAAATAAGACAAGCTACAATTATTCTGAGTGAACAAGCAAAAAAAAGGAAGGCCAAGTGTGACAAGAGTCTCTAGGTTGGGCTTACATCTCCCAAATAGGAGATCATATATTATTACAAACACATCCAAAATCTAATAGAATTCAAAAAGAAAATAAACAAGGAGTGAGAAGTATTACATTCAGGACCTTTCCATCCAGGATGCTACTTACTAGCATATCCCAAATTGGGAAAGATCAAAGTACTGTATGTGGACGAACATATGAAGAACTTTGTTCAGAGAAGATGTGAACACATGAAGCTTGGGATAAAAGGTAGAGTGGTTAATAATAAGTTTAAATCATGAGCGTTGTCCTGTAGGAAGGTATGTGGATAAAGATCCGGTTTGCATCACTAGGGAATGTACCTGATAATTATGTATGTAATTTGTAACTTTGCTGTGATCTTACATTATTTGGAGGTGAGTGCTAAATAAAAGACATACATAGAGGACAATACTATGTTACAACATGATGAGAGTTAGGAATATTTTATGAGAGGCAATCAATGTACATAAATTGTGCGGCATATTTTTAGAATATGATGCAGCAGGTATATATATACATTAGAACGATGATGGAATTGATGCTTTGTACATTTCACTTTATATGAAGCGAGTATTTGATTAAGGCTGAGGTATCAGTGGTGGGCCCTGCTTGTAATGCAGTTATAACTTCATGTGTAAAAGTGTTTTATGAATGACAAAATAATGATTAAGGAACCCTGGTATAACAGTATATTCAAACAAATATGGCTACTAGTAGAGGCACAAGGAGTATTTTACCTTAGCCTTGAGCAACCGGAAAGGCCATGCCACTTCCTAGTGTACGCTAAACATTAGATACCTCCACATATGCACAAATGTGAAACACTTGAATCTTATACAATGTTATGATGAGAAGTTATAAAATAAAATGAGTGTATGTAATCGTCTTAGATTGTCTTGAATCAACAGCTACATTACGATACATGAATCGGTAGATAAAAGACATATAATTAGTTGTACAAGTAAAATATGAGAACTTGTCCAATACATATTAATACTGATACTTCTGTTCAACAAACAGGAACTGAAAAAAAGAAAAACAACTTCATTACTGACCTTTGAAAGATACAAGAAACATGTATGTCGCACATTACATTGTAACACAAAATAATATCTAATATCAAAATACACTCCTGGAAATGGAAAAAAGAACACATTGACACCGGTGTGTCAGACCCACCATACTTGCTCCGGACACTGCGAGAGGGCTGTACAAGCAATGATCACACGCACGGCACAGCGGACACACCAGGAACCGCGGTGTTGGCCGTCGAATGGCGCTGCTGCGCAGCATTTGTGCACCGCCGCCGTCAGTGCCAGCCAGTTTGCCGTGGCATACGGAGCTCCATTGCAGTCTTCAACACTGGTAGCATGCCGCGACAGCGTGGACGTGAACCGTATGTGCAGTTGACGGACTTTGAGCGAGGGCGTATAGTGGGCATCCGGGAGGCCGGGTGGACGTACCGCCGAATTGCTCAACACGTGGGGCGTGAGGTCTCCACAGTACATCGATGTTGTCGCCAGTGGTCGGCGGAAGATGCACTTGCCCGTCGACCTGGGACCGGACCGCAGCGACGCACGGATGCACGCCAAGACCGTAGGATCCTACGCAGTGCCGTAGGGGACCGCACCGCCACTTCCCAGCAAATTAGGGACACTGTTGCTCCTGGGGTATCGGCGAGGACCATTCGCAACCGTCTCCATGAAGCTGGGCTACGCTCCCGCACACCGCTAGGCCGTCTTCCGCTCATGCCCCAACATCATGCAGCCCGCCTCCAGTGGTGTCGCGACAGGCGTGAATGGAGGGACGAATGGAGACGTGTCGTCTTGAGCGATGAGAGTCGCTTCTGCCTTGGTGCCAATGATGGTCGTATGCGTGTTTGGCGCCGTGCAGGTGAGCGCCACAATCAGGACTGATGATGAGTCGAATTGTACCTGCACAAACATCGGAAAAATAGGTGTATGGTGAATTGAAATGCATCTGCTGGAATACGGTAATAAGGGAAAGCTACTTTCCAAATTTTAGAGACAAACCCGATTTCTCAGGCTAGAGCTTATGAAAATAAAAAATGGTTCACTAGATATTGATAATTTGCACAGTTATAATAAATCTGTTGTTAGAATTACGTGGAATAAAAATCACAAAGTACCACCAGTGAGACCCGATCAAGAGAACTCGCTAGTATGAAACTAAGCGCTTACTCGCTCGGCTGTGGACCCCTTGAATATCACCGATTGTACAGAGTATATACCCAAGCCTAAAATTTTTAAACTCTATTTTCATGTAAACAGTTGAGAGACGCTTCTTTTTCTTTACATTTGTCGAAACTTAATCATGACATACACCTCCTGTCAATATGAATTAAATCGAGGAGTGAAAGTTCATACAGTCCCCTTGTAAGTGAAACTGCACCCCTTTTTATTGCATTTATTCCTTCTATTTTGAGTGGCATGCTAGCTGCCTCACTTGCCATGTGTGCATTGAATTTTCAGAGTGCGAAACTATAACATCTTGTCCATTTACAACAAAATTAGCAAACCGTCTACCACGTTACCCCAGTATTGTAACAAATCACCCTCCCTGTTACTGCAATTGTGTAACATATTGCCCTCTGTACTGTCTCATTATTTAAATTTCATCTCACCAAATATTTTCTATCTATCTTTCCACCTATGCCTCATCAATTGTTCGATTACACTTAAGGGACCATAATGGGCGTAGGCAGCATGTTACATTGTTAGAGAGGAAAATGAGTACGAAGAAGAATAAGAAGGTGCTGAAGAAGAAGAAGAAGAAGAAGAAGAAGAAGAAGAAGAAGAAAATGTATAATGTCGTTGTTGTTGTTGTTGTTGTTGTTGTGTTTGTGGTCTTCAGTCCAGAGATTGGTTAGATGCAACTCTCCATGCTACTCTATCCTGTGCAAGCCGCTTCATCTCCAAGTACCTACTGTAACCCAACTCCTTCTGAATCTGCTTAGTGTATTCATCTCTTGGTCACCCTCTGCGATTTTTACCCACCACGCTTCCCTCCAATACTAAACTGGTGATCCCTTGATGCCTCCGAACATGTCCTACCAACTGACCCCTTTTTATCGTCAAGTTGTGCCACAAATTTCTCTTCTCAACAATTCTATTCAGTACCTCCTCATTAGTTACATGATCTACCCATCTAAGGTTCATCATCCTTCTGTAGCACCACATTTAGAGAGCTTCTATTCTCGTCTTGTCTAAACTATTTATCGTCCATGTTTCACTTCCATTCATGGCGACATTCCATACAAACACTTTCAGAAAAGACTTCCTGACGCTTATGTCTATACTCGATGTTAAAAATTTCTCTTCTTCAGAAACACTTTCCTTGCCATTGCCAGTCTACATTTCCTTTCTACTTCATCCACCATCAGTTATTTTGCTCCCCAAATAGCAAAGTCATCTACTATATTAAGTCTCTCATTTAATAATCTAATTCAGCATCACCCTATTTAATTCGACTACATTCCATTATCCTCGTTTTGCTTTCGTTGATGTTCATCTTATATCCTTCTTTCAAGACACAAATGTCATTGGCAAACCTCAAAGTTTTTGTTTCTTCTCAATGGATTTTAGTTCCTACTCAGAATTTTTGTTTCCTTTACTACTTGCTCAAAATACAGATTGAATAACATCAGAGATAGGCTACAACCCTGTCTCACTCCCTGCCCAACCACTGCTTCCCTTTCATGTCCCACGACTCTTAGAACTGCCATCTGGTTTCTGTACAAATTGTAAATAGCCTTTCGCTCCCTGTATTTTACCCCTGCCACCTTCAGAATTTGAAAGAGAGTATTCCAGTCAACATTGTCAAAAGCCTTCTCTAAGTCTACAAATGATATAAACATAGGTTTGCTTTCCTTAGTCTATTTTCTAAGATAAGTCGTAGGGTCAGTATTGCCTCACATGTTCCCACATTTCTACGGAATCCCAGCTGATCTTCCCCGAGGTCGGCTTCTACCAGTTTTCCCATTCATCTGTAAAGAATTCGTGTTAGTATTTTTGCAGCTATGGCTTATTAAACTGATAGTTCGGTAATTTTCACATCTGTCAACACCTGTTTTCTTTGATATTGGAATTATTATATTCTTCTTGAAATCTGAATGTATTTCGCCTGTCTCATACATCTTGCTCACCAGATGGTATAGTTTTGTCAGGACTGGCTATCCCAAGGCTGTCAATAGTTCTAATGGAATGTTGTCTGCTCCCAGGGCCTTGTTTCGACTCAGGTCTTTCAGTGCTCTGTCAAACTCTTCACGCAGTATCATATCTCCCATTTCATCTTCATCTAAGTCCCCTTCCTTTCCATAATATTGTCCTCAAGTACATCGTCCTTGTATAGACCCTCTATATACTCCTTCCACCTTCCACCTTTCTGTTTTCCCTTCTTTACTTGGAACTGGTTTTCCATCTGAGCTATTGATATTCATACAAGTGGTTCTCTTTTTCCAAATGTCTCCTTAGTTTTTCTGTAGGCAGTATCTATCTTACCCCTCGTGAGATAACCCTCTACATCCTTACATTTGGCCTCCAGCCATCCCTGCTTAGCCATTTTGCATTTGCTGTCGATCAAACGTTTGAGACGTTTGTGTTCCTTTTTGCCTGCTTCATTTACTGCAGTTTTATGTTTTCTCCTTTCATCAATTAAATTCAATTTTTCTCCTGTACCCAAGGATTTCTACTAATCCTCGTCTTTTTACCTACTTGATCCTCTGCTGCTTTCACTGTTTCATTTCTCAAAGCTACCCACTCTTTTTCTACTGTATTTCTTTCCCCCATTCCTGTCAATTGTTCCCTTATGCTCTCCCTGAAACTCTGTACAACCTCTGGTTCTTTCAGTTTATCCAGGTCCAATCTCCTTAAATTCCTACCTTTTCTCAGTTTCTTCAGTTTTAGTCCACAGTATATAACCAATAAACTGTAGTCAGAGTCCACATCTGCCCCTGGAAATATCTAAATCTCTGTCTTACCAGTATATAATCTATCTGATACCTTCTAGTATCTCCAGGATTGTTCCATGAACCAAGTGTTAGCTATGATTAAATTACGCTCTGCGCAAAATTCTACCAAGCGGCTTCCTCTTTCATTGCTCACCCTCATTCCATATTCACTTACTACTTTTCCTTTTCTTCCTATTATCGAATTCCATTACCCCATGACTATTAAATTTTCGCCTTCCTTCAGTATCTGAATAATTTCTTTTATCTCATCATACATTTAACCAATCTCTTCGTCATCTGTGGAGCTATTTGGCATATAAACTTGTACTACTGTGGTAGGTGTGGCTTCTTGTCTATCTTGGCTAAAATAATGCGTTCACTAGTTCATTATGCTGTTCATAGTAGCTTATCCGCACTCCTATTTTTTATTAATTATTAAACCTGCTCTTGCCCAATGCCTGTTTGATTTTGTATTTATAACCCTATATTCGCCTGACCAGAAGTCTTGTTCCTCCTGCAACCGAACTCCACTAATTCCCACTATTTTTAATTTTTAACCTATCTGTTTTCCTTCTTACATTTTCTAACCTAACTGCCCGATTAAGGGATCTGACATTCCACACTCCAATCCGTAGAACGCTAGTTTTCTTTCTACTGATAACGACGTCCTCTTGAGTAGTGCCCTACCCGGAGATCCGAATGGGGGACTATTTTACCACCGGAATATTTTACCCAAGAAGACGCCATCGTCATTTAATCATACAGTAAAGCTGCATGCCCTCGGGAAAAATTACGGCTGTAGTTTCCCCTTGCTTTCAGCCGTTCCTTTCTTCCTGGACTGCCAGTTCGTCTAAGTTCGCAGAAGATCTTCTGTGAAGTTTGGAAGGTAGGAGACGAGGTACTGGCAGAATTTAAGCTATGAGTCGTGCTTGGATAGGTCACTTGACAGAGGACTTGCCCACAAAAGGCAAAGGTCTCGAGTTCGAGTCTCGGTCCGGCATAAATATGAATCTGTCAGGAAGTTTCTTAACGCCGTTTTGGTTAATGTTTCAAGGGCAGATCAGTCAATGATCCAGAATGTTGCCCCTGCAACTACTGAAAAGACGGCTGCGTTTCTTCAGGAACCACATGTTTGTCTGGCCTCTCAATAGATACTCCTCTGTTGTGGTTGCACCTACAGCACAGCTATCTGTATCGTTGAGGCACACAGGCCTCCCCGCCAATGGCATGGTCCATGGTTCATGGGGGTGGAATGTCTTTACTCTCTTCACAACTGACAAATACTATCATCTTTAGGATACATAGTGCTATAAATAATACTATCATCATTCTCTGTGAGCTCTCATTTGACATTATGATGGATGAAGGAGAAGCGGAAGAAGAACAAGAATGTGAGAGAAAAAATTCTCCTTATGGCTCTGTTACTCGTTTTGAGTGTCACAAGTATAAATCATATGTCAATCAGCTTTTGCTTACAACTATTCCTTACTGATTCTGATACAAAATGAAAACTCTTATCTAGAGCTGTGTGAGAGTCATCTGTATAGTGAAGGAAGGCTTCTTGATGAATCAGGACTCCCGTAAGCTAGTGATATCGACTTAAATAAAAATTGTGCAGTTCACTTGTTTGCAGAAATTCTGTATTGTTTGAATAACCAAATTATTGATCATGTGCATGGTCCAGAAACTGGAATGCTAATGAAACGATATGAATCATTTATGCCAAATGACGCAATCGTATTGCAGAACGTTGCTTTTGAATTAGAAATGAACTGAAGGAATTCGTTGCAGGTGATGGACGTTTTGGTTTCTGTATCCCACTCAGCATGTTGTGTGGGCTCACAGAGAATTACAGGAAGACTGTTTCAAATGTTTGCCATGAATTTTTACTGATTCACATCGTAGAAGATACTAAATACATTATCTCAAATAATGCATGCACCAAATGAAAAATTGCAATCGAAAATTTTTACTGTGAACTGCCAGAAATACGAGTTTCCAAGAAAAAGTAAATTTGAGGAACATCTTAAGAAATGATCTAAGTTTACAAGCATTCCATCATTGGGATTTAACTGAATGGGTTGCACCAGAAATTAGCACATGGACATAGCAAGCTAAATTCAGTAATGTGCTCGAAACAGCAAGATATTATTTTAGCTTTTCAGACAAACTGAAATTCGATTTCCTGTAATTGCAGCATATTCTACGCAACAGACATGACAGACTTGAAGGTATATTTGAATTGCTCTAAATATCCTAAACGGTATTATTCGGTCGATTTTAGAACAAAGAATACTGCACCACTGTACGAAATGTATTTTCAATCTCTTACTATGGAGAGAGAAGACCAAGGGGAGGGAAATCCACCCCATGAGACATATAGTGTTCCAACATTCTATGTAATTGATTTTCACAAGAATATGAAGAAGCACTTACATTATCTGTCATTGATACGATAATTGAAATTCAAATGAAAATACTACTGCTATATAATACAATAGCAAACTATCTGGTTATTCATGATTCCTTTACAGACATGACACATTCAACCAATCGGGTAGTGAGGTATGCCTTCACACTATAGAGTTAATGCTGTACTTATGAAAGGAGTTTGCAATTTCTTGACCGAAAGTGCCACCATTATGTTGAGGGTGTATAATAAGCCTTCATAGCCACAACTGATCAGTTATCTATCGGAAAACTGACTCAAGGTAAGAATGAAACAAGCATTTCTATTATCTACAAACAGAGTTTGATTTTACGTGATACTGCACGACACAATGTTTTCCTTTTTTCCTTCAAACCTCTTCGGTTGCTGAGTAGTATGCCAGTAACATGTTTCTGGATTGTGGAGGCCTTTGCAAACTGTGTATAAGTTGTGAGTCAGTTTGCGATTGTGTGCATATTTCAGGATAATTACGTCTTGCTCAAGGTAAAAGAGAACTTTCTCTCATGCTTATTGATTTTTTTTGTAGTATTAGATTGCTCATTCGCATATTTTTTCAGAATCAAGTACAATGTCTTGGTTGATTGTCAAGCATTCGACACCATAGACAAACAATTTAACATGAAGGAACTTGCACGTCAGATGCTGGCTGGTGCTCATTGTTGCTTCCGGTGGTTTCATTCTACAGAGACAACACTCTACTATGAGTTGAAAATAACTCTGCACAATGGTTAATGGAAAACCACCGCCATCACAGAACGGGTTTAGCTGATGTACCATTGGAAACTGTGCTGAATGGTATTCCTGCAGTTATTCCACCTATGTCTTGTGTCTGTGTGAAGGGTTTGGAAAAAGTAAAGTGGATTAAAAACTTGTTGTCAGAATATAACGTGCATAGTATTGTGGACAAAGGATGACCCTCATTTGATACACGCCGACTGAAAAGGCATGTCGATAAATGCAAACCAATGATCAGAAAGTTATTGCAACAGTGACGGCATTGTTATCAGTTGCGAAATTTCCCATATGGGCTTCGTTGTTGAACAATGAAAAATGTAACTGTTTTATGCCAGTGAGTGAAATTAACTTTGTTGTTGAACACAGAAAACATTGTAATGAGATCTTACTCATGTTGCTGGCATCATTGCAGTCAGCATGAACCCTGGAATAGCTGAAAAACTGCATAACTCAGCACCCACTGTTTAGGTAAATAGGGAGGTTATCACAATAAGATCTGATGGCCTTCGTCAAGGCGATCTCGTTGACCTGATTGCATATTCCAAATACAATTCAGGTTATAAATATTGGTTAAAAGTAATTGGTGTGTACACAAAATATGCATGGGCTGCTGCTGGCGCTGTGGTTGCAGATCCATTAAGCAAAATATGTAGCAGATGTTTCAGGATTCAAATCATTTACAAAGACAGGTAAGGAATTTTATAAAACGCGTTTCAACAAGCTAATGAAAAGACATAGATTAGTCACTACTTGTCGTTCAACAATTTGAAACCTGTTGTTGTCTAGTGATTAAGTAGAACTCTTAGAGGAATGATGTTTGACATTTCATTGCACAAGGTTTTTCTGAATGGGCTAATCTGCTAAAACATCTGGTATAGTCTGTCTGCAAACTCAAGAGGGAGCAGCGCTTTTGGTGGGGAAGTGGCCTTTCCCGGAAGAACGCTGCCACCGTCCTACAGGGGCACCCAAAATCTGTTGCCCATTATCGGTCTAGTGGTGTAGATCAGCGTGCAGTGATATACGTCGTTTCTGTTCGTGGGTTCCTAGGTGTCAGTGTCAGTGAGTTAACATTGTATACTTACTGATGTACTTTGATATCTGGAAGTGATGGATAATCGTATAGCATTGCAAGAAAATAGGCAGAATACGAAGTGTAGGTATTTGCGGAGTAACGAGCGTTCGATTGTGTCTAATGTTATTACAGCGTGTATTAAAGAGGCGGCCCAAAAAGAACTGTTGGCTAATATTGCCGGTCCCAATTAAAGGGCTGAAATCTATGCAGAAGTCAGCCCCACCCAATAGGACACATAAGTAAGGAACGGAAAAATAAGCTGCATGGTTTATGGAATTGCCACGAAGGAAAACTAATATTTTGGGAGAAAACCCATCGTTATAGACACTTTCAAAATCACGTGAAACCTTTGATGCTTATGGAACGCTAAATCTGTATCTCGGTTACTATTCAACTGATTCTAAGACATATTGCTTAAAACATGTGCTGAAATTTCCTTCGAAACATGTACACCGATTGTGGACTTCTAAGCAAAATGCTTGACATTCGAGGTGCTTTCACATATTCATTTTTATTTTTTGGTAAGAACTTTATTTGTTAATCTACAGCAATGTTATCCTCTTCAAAATATTCCCCAATACATGCTATACACTTATGCCAGTGCCTAACTGTGAATTTTTAATCTCATCCATGCTTGTAAAACAGCTGTCCTTTAAGGCCTGCTTTGAAATGTTTATACCACCTGTCTGCTCTTGATTTACTCATAACAGGCTCACCAGAAGGAATATTTACCATTTCTAAAAATTTCATACACTTTATTCTATTCTTATAACAAAATTTAATACAGATTCTTTAATTTATTTTATACAAAACATATAATCGTTGATGCTACCAAAACACATGTAAGTTTTCTGACAGCTGACAACAGAGTAAATACCCAATATGCATAATATTGTACACATACTTTAGAGGCATGTTTACAAAGACAATGACAAAAAAGTAGTGCAAATTGGACTAATACAACACACAAAATTATAAATTTCTGCTTACCTTTTAAACACTCTTCGTGTTGCAAGAATTGTTAAGTTTCAATGCAGTCCTTCAAAGAAAACTTCTACCTCTTAGTAGAAACACAAAGTAAAAACAAGCCTTAAATTCTACAGACAGATTGCATTATATGGGGTTCGTTTGACTAATAGCAATAGAGGAACATACATTCACATGAACAGGCATTCGGTTCTATCTTTGTAGTATAATCCTGACTTCCGTTCTTATGTTAATAATATTTACTCTATAAAATTGTGTTTCGGAAGAAGCTATCGTTTTTTGTATCCCTTATGGTCTTAATGGATTTGTCTAAAAATGAACGCAGCCGAGACGTATCTGTACACAGCGTCGGCACAGATTTAAAGATCGCGCCGTGGCAGGGCCGGTACTACGTTGTGAAACAGCCTGTAGAAGCGCTCTGTGGCGTAGCTGGGTTGGCAGAGTGGGGACTCGCTCGCTCACTCTTCAGTTTACCGACAGACTATAAGTCAGTTCAGTTAACCAAAGTATAGAAAAATCAATATGAGACCTGTTGATATGAAAGATAACAGCCTTTTGTATGTTGTGTACAAAGCAATCAAGATATTAGATGAACGCAAAGCCAAATTCAAAGTTGCCGATTTTTTCAGAATTAGTGAATACAAGGCATTTCGAGAAAGGCTACACCTCCGACTGGTCTACCAAGATATTAAAAAAATTGAGCAGTTCAAGAGACGTACCTAAGAAGGTATCTGCTGCAAGATTACTTATTGTGACTTGTAACAGGAGGATTCTGTAGCACAGGACTAGAGAAAACCAGATATCGATCAACAAATTTGGTCGAAAAATAATACAGAAGGAAGGAAACTAAGATTGCATAAAATGGCTGGGGTCAGATGCAACACACAATTGCTGGATTACTTGGTAAGAAAGTATGTGAAAGGAGTGAGCTGTATATGGAGAAAAATTTGATACAGTTTTGTTGTAACATGAGTCAATTTGTTTTGTGGAGGTTGATTTCTTACAGTTTTCTTGTAAAATAGAGTGCAGTTAGTTACAGTTTTTCTGTAATATGGTGGTCAATTTGTTGTAGTTTTACTTGGACATGCAGACCAATCGTTACAGTTTTGTTATAATATGGGCCAATTTGTTATATGCAGGGCAATTTGTTACAATTTTGCTGTTATGTGAGGGGAAATTTGTTACAATATCTCTGTAACTGGGAGAATTTGTGACAGTATCACTAAACATGGACAATTTGTTCGACAATCACTGCGACAGGGACGGTTTGTTACAATTTCGCTGTAACATGGAGGGTAATTTTCACGTTATTGCTGTTACAGAGACAATTTGTTACAGCTTCACTGTAACGTGGAGGGCAACTTTTTACAGTTTTTCTGAATCATGAAGGCAGGTTGTTACAACGGCACTATAACATGGAAAACTTTGTTACAATTTCGGTGTAATATGGGGGGTAATTTAGTACATAGAGGGTATTTCGTTGGACTTCTGCTATAACATAAAGACTAATTTGTACCAACTTATTTATACATTGAGAAGGTCATTCTGTTCGAGACAGTTTACTGTGTTTTGGAATCGGAACATGTTCTAAGACTTTGTAATAGACTAATGAGAGCGACATTGGACGGTAGTTTTGTGAATCACTTCTGCTACTCATCTCACTGATGGGAGTGACCTGTAGTATCTTCATCTATTGGGTACAGGTTTTTGTTGTTAGGATATACGTTATATTATGCTTAAAAGAAGAACGGATCAGCCACAACTGTTTAGTATTTGACACAGATTACATTGGGCTATGGAACTTTGTTCAGTTTAGCAATTTAGTTGTTTGTCATAGCCACCGATAAATATATACATAATTGATCTTTGCAGTTCCATTGAAATGACACTAGGGCAATAGTCCTGGATTTTTCTTTCCTAATCTGTTTCAGTTCTTGCATCATACATTAGTGTCTGGACACCAAACGTGGTTCCACCGGCATCTCTTCTGGTTTATAAACGCTGTGCTCTTTTGCAACCACCGTTTTGTAACAACAAGAACTTAAACTTTTCTCTAAAGTTTCGTTTATAAAATCATGTGAACTATGAAATATTTGAAAATATATTTACCATGTGCCATACAGCGCTGCATGCCCTTTTTGCATGTATGCTTAATGGAAATTGTTTTGTTGCAGAATTTTGTGCAGCAGTACTACGCATTCCAGATCATTACTGGCAACAGCTTTTGCGCAACGGTGAGTGGACTGTTTTTATTACGATTTAATGTCCACCTGCACTATATGTTCAAAAGTATTCTCGCAACACCCACGTAGGGTGGGTAACAAACTAGAGCATTTTAATGCTTAATTAGACATATCGTCCTCTTGCTACTACACAATAAGCCTGAACAAAATTATTAAATATGAGTAACAGGTTACAACGTTCCAGTTCTAAAAAGGTAATGATTCCAGAAAGCTGTTAAGTTGATTATTTGTTAGGTTGCAGGTCCCTTTAAATGGAATGAGGAGTCTAATGAGCAAACAAAAAGGAATAAGAGTAAACCAAAGAAAGACGAAAGGGATGGGACGTGGTAGAAACAAGATTAGCAGTAAGCTTAACATCGGAATTTAGGACCACAAAGTAGGCGAGATGAAGGCAATGGGTGATTTCTCACGTTTCCTCGGCGTGGCTGCTTAAAAGCGTGCTTCCTGTGTTCTTTCTAGTTCATGCTCAGTATTTCGATGAACGACCCAGACGTCCTCCTCCGGTTCTGCGTGTTGTGTTGTGTGGCGGCGGGTGGAATATTGTTATATATTTGTTTTGTATTATTGCTGTTGTTTGCCATTCTCAACACTGGCTCTCTAACTACAATATTGGCAACCAGAAAGTGATTAGCAAAACGTGAAGCCTGTAATTAGAATTCCTAGTGCCCACACATCTGAGAAATACATTTATAGCTACAGCTTCTAGCTCTGAGGAATTAGGAGATTGTCTGGGATTCATAATCAAAAACCATTCTCTCTAACATGTTCACTATATTCTGAAACTCACAGACCAAAAAGAATCCACACAATCCAACTACTAGAGCATGTTCAGAGTCTAATGCGCTGATGCAACTATAACTGTTCAAATTAAATGTTTAAGTCAATGCTCGCCATAGTTTGATGATAATGTTCATCAAACGCCATGCTAAATAATGGTAGAATGTCTGTCCCACGGCGGCACGTGAAAATACGACATACGCAAACTGAAGATAGATTATTAAAGTCATTCCAGAATTAACACTTCACTCGAAAACGATTTCATGGTTACGCGTATCCCGAGTAACTTATTACTGCATCCGAGGCTGTTTATATCAACGATACCGACACGCCGTGACCCCCGGCACAGGTAGTGCGCTAATCAGGATCTGCAGAGAACTGGAGTCTTTCTCTCTAGGGCAGCGTTCTTATATATAAAGCCGCGGTGCGGACGGCTGAGGGAATGCCTGATGAAATCCACTCTCCCGACTAGCCGCTGGGCTAGTAATGCACCAGTTTAAGTTATTGAATAAATCATTGCTTCCTTTTCTGATGGCCAATGAAGCTCTCAATTTAAATGTGCAATCAGCACACAGGTAAGTAATCATAATAAAAGTCTGACGTGGCTAACTCAAATATTTTGGGCGAGAGAATTAATTTAATTACACTGCACGCAGTAGACTAGCTCTGAACTTGCCCTTTGGAGATCCACTTTCGCTATAGTTTTATAGATATTCAATTGAAACTTCTCACAGCTTTATGATTAAAGCGGATCTCCCTTCTACTTAAATTTAAATATCCTAGCTTTATTTATTCGCCTACTTAATCTATCTTGCTTCCTTCATTTCTACGACAAAAACCAGAAAATCATGAATTTCAACTAAAATTTTGATTTGTGAGATCCAGAATACTGTTTCTACTAAATTATTATGCAAAACGAATCTAAATATAGATTTTTAAGTTCCTAGCTCTTTTCTGTTGCGCCAATGATTTTTACAGAAAAACGTCCAAATTTCGAAAATGGTTAAAGTTATTGAACGGATATTCAACACATATTGATTTAGTATTACTCCTGACATACTAGAAACGTTCCAGGTTATTTACTTGATTTTTAGAGTATTGCGCAACATTTATGACGTCAGAGCTAGTTACAGGGGACTAGGCTGGCACACAATGGAAAGACTGATGTGAATTTTACACTGCGTGAGTAGGCTGCTTCCCTACATCACTCACTACTTACTATTTTTAAATGTAAATGAAAAAGAAATTAATTATGAAATTAATTATGAAATTAATTATGAAAAGGGAAGCAAGAGTACAGCTTAACTGCCTATGAAAATTAAAATTGAAATATAAACATATATTATATTAATATAATTATATTAATATATTAATATATTAATAATTAATTAATAATTAATAATAATAATTAATAATAATTAATAATAATAATATATAGTGTATAGTGTATATATAATAATATATAGTGTATAATTAATAATAATAATTAATAATTAATAATTAATATATTAATATATTAATATATTAATATAATATATTAATATTAAAAGAAAACTGATTACCTACTTCAACCATTTAAATTTCTGGGATGTTCACTACTTAATAAGCAACATTATTACTTAAAATTTAAGCAAAATCAATGAAACACTTTGGCATACATATTGCCTTAGACAGACAAACACATAAAAATACGTAAAATTATGAAAATCTTAAATCCATTAAATACATTTTTACATACACAAATTCAAAGAAAATAACTCAGTTATTCATGATACAAAAACAGATAATTATATCTTAGTAGTCTTTTCTAAACCTGAAAGAAAATTTCACAAATCATGACAATTTCATTTTTGCACACGTGGTTGTAGCCGCTTTGGCTGGCGTTCTACACTTCCATTCACAAGGGTAGAGGAGGGGAAGTTGCTATGGTGTGCGTCCTTCACGTTCACTCTAAATTACATAGGGAAAGAGGAGGGGTGACTGTGAGTTGTGTCCAAGTCACTCCACGCTTTCACGCAGCTACCAGGCTGCCATTATCTGGTTTGTCCTGTAGAACAAACAAAAAGAGTGCCTCAGACTCTGTTCACTTAATATCTAAGGGTGGGTCACAATGAAATGGGGATATATACATTTTATCTTTCAATATGTTACTGGAACAAAGTTAACAGAATTTTTTCAATTTTACTCTTGCGGTTACTTAACTGTCATAAAATCGATAAAAAACGCCGTTAGTCACGTACTAGAGAAAATTTATGCTCAAGGTATACAATCATAAATCCTATTTAATTTCAATTTATTATTTCAGGGCCAGAACACTCAACCAATGCTTGGTACATTCCTGATACACTAGTATTTTATTTACTTAGCTGACTCATCTTCGATTACCTTATTCTTAGAGATAGTATGAGTATATTTGATTAGTAGTTGTCTTCTCAGCTTCTTTGTACATGTGAGTAACTTGTGGTAATAGTACATTTCTGAGTGTTCAAAACACACTACGTTTAGTTGACTACTAAATACACTTATTGGTCCTCTATTGCTGTGTCAGTTCCACATCTGCAATTATGTACTTACTTCATCGAAATGTATTTATGCTGAGCTATAAATAATGTTTCACATCTGCCATTATGTTACTCAATTATGTTGCTAGTGTATGTACTTATTTAACACTCACTCTATTAACATTTAACACATAGGATAGCACATTTATTTCATATCTATAGTGTATTGCAGCTGATCAGTTCGCTCACGTGGCAATCCATTTCCACTCGATCAGACGTTGAAACCACAGGTAGTCTCTCTCGACCTACCACTAAAGTGCGTTGAGTAATTATGGAAGAGCGTAATGCTAAATTCCTTAAACCTATAGGACACCATGAGCTGCTCTGTCTCATCTAACATAAGGGTACCTATGGTCGCATTCACGCCTTCAACTCAACCTCAATACCTGTAGGTGTGTCACCGCACACCCAACACCAAAATAAGGCCAGCTCCAACCTTATAAATACTTCAGGGACGTGTCCTTCACGTCTCAACCACCAACACTACCCAATCCTATTACACTGCTATTCCTTGCTACACAAGGTGAGTTCATTTTTACAACTTGCCTGCATA
This sequence comes from Schistocerca gregaria, assembly GCF_023897955.1. Taxonomy (NCBI): domain Eukaryota; kingdom Metazoa; phylum Arthropoda; class Insecta; order Orthoptera; family Acrididae; genus Schistocerca; species Schistocerca gregaria. The sequence goes on along the minus strand of NC_064925.1, from coordinate 389,894,480 downwards.
TCTTTCATAATACTAAGCAATCTCTTTTACTATTAATTAGTTAGCTCTACAGCATACATTAGGTTTCACTGCCACTTCAGATCCTGCTTGTACACGAATTTGTATATCTTTTAAAATTACTGTTGGTGGACCATTTCCAATAAAACAACAACTTTGTACTTATAATATTACCATGGTTCTATACATACTTGTTACTAAAATACATTTGTATCTTAATGGCATCATACTTCTCTATTGTTTATGTCACTTTTAGGTTTGTCACATTAGGTATTTTTTTCACTAATCGGTGGATAGAATAGTTACAGAACTCATGGCTTGATAGCCATGACAGAAAATTTTTAGTATTGCAAAGAAGGAGTCGAAACTTTGGTGGATAGGAAAGATGAAGATAGAATGAGACCTGAAATGGGAAAGAAGATCCCACACAGCTGGGACTGCACAGCTGCCACACTGTGTAGATGTTACAGAACAACCTCCTCCCCACAGAATCCATTAGTTTATTATTGGTTTGATAAACATAATTTAATATGTTGGAAAGTAGAAGTCGAAATTTTAGGTGGATAGAAAAGATGGAGTGAGTGAGACCTGAAAAGGAAAGAAGATCTCCCACAGCTGGGACTGCACAGCTGCCACACTGTGTAGAGGTTAAAGAACAACATCCTCCCTACAGAATTCATTCACTACCTATGAATTTCTTTAGGTCGATCACGTTCCTGAGACCTAATATTTTTTGCTCTTAGGGTTCTCTAGCCTACATGCATTGGCATGTGGTTTTCCTATGTTCCTGAAAGGTCCTTGGTACATGAACATGAATTTCTTTGTTTCTGCATTTATTTTCTTTGATTTTTCCTTGGTTTTAACAAGGACTAGCTGACCTATTTCAAAACTGGTGGGTACAGCTTTTGCGTCATGACGCTTCTTTCTTTCTAATGTTCTTAGCTTACTTTTAGTAAGGTTAACACTTTCGTCCCAATATCTCCTATTTTTCAGAACTCGTATAGGCAGCTCCCAAGTTTCATCATTAGTTACTACATGTTTATCAATAAAAGGTACCGTAATTACTCCAGTTATGGGTAAGACCAATTTTAACTGGCTTCTTTCAAAGTCAACAACACACTGATATTTTGACAAAAAATCTACGCCAATTAAAACCTCAATACTGAGATTATTTTCAATTAAGCATGGATGATCAATTAAATTACAACTGATATCAAAGGGCAGCAAAGCTTCTTGCTTTACCGTTTTTGACACGTCGCCAGTAGCACCAATTATTCTTAGTCCTGATACCCTCATTACTGTAAGCTTGTCTTTACCTGGTAATGCATCAAAGAAGGACTGAGATATCGCACTCACTTCACTTCCACTGTCTAAGAGACAACGTACATTGACACCCAACATATTCACTATTATTGTAGGGTGGCTTATTCTAGTTTGTACAGGTGGTTCCTCAAACTCATCCAATAGTTCCTTTTGGATTTGTCTCCAACTAAAGTGATCGACATCTGTCTTCATTACATTTAGGTCACGTGCCGCCGTGGTTAAAGCATACCATGCATAACAAAATGCCGTTATCCAAAACCGGCGCCGGGGCAACTTTTGGTGCAACACGGAACGGCACTGGGGAATGACGCCTGCTGAGATGGGTACGGGCGAATGGATATGCAACTGTGAGCAACTGACCTCCCAGATGAAACAGTGTCTCCTCAACGATCGTTCAGTGAACGTTGCTATGTATGACCCTCCGTGTAGGCGCCGTGTACTGTTGACAGCACTTCATCGGCGTCGAAAACTCGAATTTATACCCCAATACCGCAACAGTATGTCAACAGGCTGGCGACAGGTGGCCTTTTCAGATTAATCACGTTTTATGCTCCATCGGACTAATGGCCGTTGCCGTTTACAGCGTGAAATTTCTGAAAGCAAATACCTCGCAACAATCGTTGGGAGGGTCCAGGCCAGTGGGCACTTCGTGACTGCTCGCCTGCTCCTGGAAGGCATAGTCGATCAACACAAGTATGTATCTATCCTTGGGGCCATGTTCACCCCTACACAAAGTAGCATCTACCAGCAGAAGAAAACATATCAGAAGGAATGAAGGTTTTGAGAGATCGCGAGTAACCTCCAGCTGAAGGTGGATCTACTGGAGTGTGCCAGGAGACGCCTGGGGGGGGGGGATGTCAGCCGAAGTTACAGCCTGAACTGCCGGCATTGGCCCATTTTCTCCGCCAAACACCGTCTCACATGGAGGTCCGTAATTCGTAATTTAACTGGCTCGTTTGACTTCTGACTAGTTTGGAGCGGAGACAGCTGGTTCGCATGGCAAAGCTATAACACAGTATAACATTTTGCGCAGTGTGTGGAACGCTCTCTAGATTGTAGGAACAAGAGTGCGTGCAGGCCAGTTGCCCGGCAATCTTTCAGACCATTTTAAAGAAACTATTTGGTAAAAAATTTGATCTCATAGCCTCATTCATCATGTTTATGATGAACTGTCAATCATTTCGTCAAGTGTCATACTTACTGTAATATTTTGGAGCTAAGCAACCCAAGGCACAAAATTCGAATAATTTGCAATGACAAGCAGAAGTCACAATGAGACTGTGTTTGACAGTCCGCCTGTTTACCTGGGTGGTAGGGTGCTTGGCTCCCAAGCAGCGCGCCCGGGTTCGGTTTCCGGCCAGGTTGGAGATTTTCTCCGCTGATGGACTGGCTGTTGTGGTATCATCATTTCATCTTCTTCATATTCATCACCAGCGCGCAAGTCGTCCAATGTGGCGTTGACTGAAATAAACTTGTGCTCGGCGGCCGAACTTCCCCGGTTGAGGCTTCCCAGCCAACAATGCCATAAGATTTTTTTTTTTTTTTTTGCACATCTTAGGTCCCACACTGCTGCATGCAGAATGTAACTAGCGTGTTGCACTATCCTTTTAACTTCGGAAGAGTGCTGTATCTATATCCAGTCTCGATAAAATTTACTATGTTATCAAAAGTATCCGGACACCTGACTGAAAATGACTTACAACTTCGTGGCGCCCTGCATCGGTAATGCTGGAATTCAATATGATGTTGGCCCACCCTCAGCTTTGATGACAGCTTCCACTCTCGCAAGCATACGTTCAATCAGGTGCTGGAAGGTTTCTTGGGGAATGGCAGCCCTTTCTTCACGGAGTTCTGCACTGAAGAGAGGTATCGACGTCGGCGTTCCAAAACATCCCAAAGATGTTCTATAGGATTCAGGTCAGGACTCTTTGGAGGCCAGTCCATTACAAGGATGTTATTGTCGTGTAACCACTCCGCCACAGGTTGTGCATTATGAAAAGGTGCTCGATAGTGTTGAAAGATACAATCGCCATACCCGAATAGCTCTTCAACAGTGGGAAGCAAGAAGGATCTTAAAACATAAAAGTAGGCCTGTATTGTATCAGTGCCACGCAAAACAACAAGAGGTGCAAGCCCCCTCCATGAAAAACACGACCACACAAAACACCACTGCCTCCGAATTCTACTGTTGGCACTCCACACGCTAGCAGATGACGTTCGTCGGCCATTCTCCATACCCACACCCTGCCATAAGATCGCCATGTTGTGTACCGTGATTCGTCACTCCACACAACGTTTTACCACTGTTCAATTGTCCAATGTTTGCGCTCCTTACACCAAGCGAGGCCTCATTTGGTATTTACTGGCGTGATGTGTAGTTTATGAGCAGTCGCTCGACCGTGAAATCCAATTTTTCTCACCTCCTGCCTAACTGTCATGGGCCGGCCGCGGTGACCGTGCGGTTCTAGGCGCTTCAGTCCGGAACCCCGTGACTGCTACGGTCGCGGGTTTGAATCCTGCCTCGGGCATGGATGTGTCTGATGTCCTTAGGTTAGTTAGGTTTAAGTAGTTCTAAGTTCTAGGGGATTGATGACCTCAGATAAGTCCCATAGCGCTCAGAGCCGTTTCGAACTGTCATGGTACTTGCAGTGGATCCTGATGCAGTTTGGAATTCCTGTGTGATGGTCTGGACAGATGTCCGTCTATTACTCATTACGACCCTCTTTCAACAGTCGGCGGTCTCTGTCAGTCAACAGATGAGGTCGGCTTGTACGCTTTTGTGCTGTACGTGTCCCTTCGCGTTTCCACTTCACTATCACATCGGAAACAGTGGACCTAGGGATGTTTAGGAGTGTGAAAATCTCGCGTACAGGCCTATAACACAAATGACGCCCAGTCACCTGACTACGTTCGAAGTCCTTGAGTTCCGCCGACCGTCCCATTCTGCTCTCTCACCATGTCTAATGACTACTGAGGTCGCTGTTATGGAGCACCTGGCAGTAGGTGGCAGCACAACGCACGTAATATGAAAAACGTATGTTTTTGTGTGTGTCCGGATACTTTTGATCACATAGTGTAGATTATGTGCAGTGCATTCAGTTCAGCTCACGCATTAACGATAAAACCAGAACTTCGCATATTTCATTGAGATACTTAAAACTGATCTTGGCAACTGGTAACACACAAAGGGGAGAGCATTTTGACATGTGTTTAATGTACAAAGCTTCCTTGTCTACGACGATGTACAAGTAACTAAAGATTTTTTTCAATAGAATGATGTAAGTTTTTCTGATGTCATCAATAGAGGGTGAAATGAGAGTTGCTGAGGCTTAGGCAGTTACGTAAGTGAAGAAATTATGTGTTGATTTTTATATCCAGAATGGGTTTTTTCGTAAACAACTGACCTGTTCTCCCCTCAGTTGCTACTTTAATAATGCACTGTTTCAGGATTACATCGCAATTTCAACTGCATTAGAACGTTATTGTGACGAATCTTGGTAAACTGCAGTATTTTGGCAAAAGAAGCAAATTTTAAAATGACAACAAGAAAAATGTAGGTAATACTTGAAACTTGTCACTAATGACACTAACCAAAAACAGAGTGAAAGAAAGAGAGAGAGAGAGAGAAAGAGAGAGAGAGAGAGAATACTCTAGGGAAAATAAATCACAATTTCTGATGCTATTTCGGTAGAATTCTGTATACCTGAGTATTTTTAATAATGAATTGCTAGGACTTAAACATGTCAAAAGATATTATTTTATCTCAGTGCTCCGAGAAATATGAAAACAATTCAGAGCACATAGTTTATCACTTTTAGCCACTCCAGGTGAGCCTAGGACAAAGACCGGATATGCGTAAATCCCAGCACTGGCAATTTCGACGACGCATCGATCGCTCAAGAGGACCGGGTGCGCTGCTCTAAGCAATGGCGGGCTTTGATACAAACGGCTTCTGACAGTTCTTTGAGAGACTATAATAAATTTTCAATAAAATATTTATGCAGATCGAAATACATCAGCGATTTCAGATAAAAGAGGCACTTCCAATGGCACAACAACGTTTCAATGTCTTTAAAATTACAAAAGTTAATATTTCACAGTGGATAAATCTTGAGACAATGAACCTCTGAATGAACAAATTTTAATTTAATAATGCAGTTTCAACAAATGGTATCCCAGATAACAGCATTCCACTATAGCGTTCATCCCTGAAAGCCTCACATCTGTATCTATTTTATTTATTGATTTACGACGTCTTTTACATCTGTTTCATTGTGCAAAAGTGTTTCATAACATCCTAACTGCCACAGTTACGCAGGAAATGAACATAGTATCAGTACTCCATACTGTCATTCTTATGTAATTATTTTTAAGAACAATTTACTATTTTTCCAGCAACTTTATTTGAATGTTGATTAAAAACTGTGCTAATTTATAAATGGTCAGTTGAAAAGAGAACCAAAAGACGCTTCTGCGAAGAAGGCATAACTGTTTAAACAATACTTAAGGACAATCTGTGCTCATTTACTGTGAGCACATTTGTGCAGGAGTATTTGCTTATTTATTTATTGTGGGTGTTCTGAGCTTGACTGACTATTTATAACATATATTTATTTAAATATTGTTGTAATATATTAGTGTAGTACAGGAAATTGTTGCGTAGATCGATGTCTTCAGAGCTTAGAACCAATGTATGGCGACGGCCTTCAACCAATGGAAAACCAGACAGGAGCGGAACACTACGGGAGTAAAGTCGATACTGCTACTTTCCGAGTGAAGACCTCAGAGAAGCGATTCTGAACTTTTTGTGACGAGGCTGGAAGAAGAGACCTGTCTAGTGTTAACGTGCGCGATTCAGTCGAATAGGTGATTGTTCCTGGTTGATGAACGGCCACCACAGTACTTTTTTTACTTTTGAAGGGACTTTATATTTCGAGAGGCCTGAATGTGTTCCAGAGCAGAATTCTGACTTTTGCCGTTTGATGTAGGCCTCCGAGAATAGACAGAGTGAGAGTTAACATTCGTCGTATGTTGTTGTTGTGGTCTTCAGTCCTGAGACTGGTTTCATGCAGCTCTCCATGCTACTCTATCCTGTGCAAACTTCTTCAACTCCCAGCACTTACAGCAACCTACATCCTTCTGAATCTGCTTAGTGTATTCATCTCTTGGTCTCCCTGTACGATTTTTACCCTCCACGCTGCCCTCCAGAACTAAATTGGTGATCCCTTGATGCCTCAGAACATGTCCTACCAACCTATCCCTTCTTCTAAACAAGTTGTGCCACAAACTCCTCTTCTCCCCAATTCTATTCAATACCCCCTCATTAGTTATGTGACCTACCCATTTAATCTTCAGCATTCTTCTGTAGCACCACATTTCGAAAGCTTCTATTCTCTTCTTGTCCAAACTATTTGTCGTCCATGTTTCATTTCCATACTGGACCACACTCCATACAAATACTTCCAGAAAAACTTCCTGACACTTAAATCTATATTCGATGTTAACAAATTTCTCTTCTTCAGAAACGCTTTCCTTGCCATTGCCAGTCTATATCTTATATCCTCTCTACTTCGACCATCATCAGTTATTTTGCTCCCCAAATAGCAACACTCTTTTACTACTTTAAGTGTCTCATTTCGTAATCTAATTCCCTCAGCATCATCCGATTTAATTCGACTACATTTCATTATCCTCGTTTTGCTTTTGTTGATGTTCATCTTATATCCTCCTTTCAAGATACTGTCCATTCTGTTCAACTGCTCTTCCAAGTCCTTTGCTGTCTCTGACAGAATTACAATGTCATCGGCGAACCTCAAAGTTTTTATTTCTTCTCCATGGATTTTAATACCTACTCCGAATATTTCTGTTGTTTCCATTACTGCTTGCTCAATATAGAGATTGAATAGCCTCGGCGATAGGCTACAACCCTGTCTCACTTCCTTTCCAACTACTGCTTCCATTTCATGCCCCTCGACTCCTATAACTGTACAAATGGTAAATAGCCTTTCGTTCCCTGTATTTTTCCCCTGCCACCTTTAGAATTTGAAAGAGAGTATTCTGGTCAACATTGTCAAAAGCCTTTCTCTAAATCTACAAATGCTAGAAACGTAGGTTTGCCTTTCCTTAATCTTTCTTCTAAGGTAAGTCGTATGGTCAATATTGCCTCACGTGTTCCTACATTTCTACGGAATCCAAACTGATCTTCCCCAAAGTCGGCTTCTACTAGTTTTTTCCATTCGTCTGTAAAGAATTCGCGTTAGTATTTTGCAGCTGTGGCTTATTAAACTGATAGTTCGGTAATTTTCACATTTTGGCGGATTTCAGTTCCAACTATTTATTGTTAAGGATTCTGTTTCAATTTCAATAGAAGTGGCGATTTATTTTCGCCAGACTTCTTTCTCATATTTTTCTTTAGAGAAACGTCATCAATGAAAGGTTCTGAATAATACCTGCATTTCTGTTGTTGCCATGTTAAAATTTCTTTCTGTTGCTAAAAGAGCGAAGTTTTCAAAGATTCATCTCACTCAAATTCTTATGCAGCTGAAATTGTGACAGAATCCTGAAACAGTGATTTCTTAAGTAGCAATTGAGAGTAAGACAGGTCAATAGTTTATTAAGAAACCCATTCTGGTATAAAAATAAACATGAATTTACTTTGCTTATGTTGTTGCAAAAATTCTTGTTTCACCAGCTATCGATGACCCTTAAAAGTTAGATTATTCCACTGAAACAATCTGCAGTGACTTACATATCTCAGTAAATGAGGAAGTTTTTAATATTAACCACATGGCAAAAGAGTCTCCTCTTTGCATGCTATTATTTGCCAAGAACTAGTTTTATTACCTTGATGAGATATGAGACATGTTAGGAATATTCTTGCTTTATCATGAGTGTGTGAGCTAAACTAAGTGCACTGTATACAATCTATTTTATCGAGACTGGAGATAGATGCGGGTCCTCTCCCATATTTAATTCAATATGTTAGCTACATTTCATATCCAGTAATGTATAACCCAACGCAGACTCCCAATGACCGGTATTTTTCGTAACAAACTATTCGAACTTCATGTAGTAGGTTATTTAATTTCAAATAACTGTGACCATTAACGAAATGATACGAAGTTCATCTTGAAGCTGGCACGCGAGGCTACGGGATGTGAGAGTTTTTTTTTAACCAAATTGTTCTGTGTAATCGTTTGAGAAGGACTGCGGTGCAACCATCGAGCACATGACGTACTGTTTTGTCTCGTACATTAACCAGCATTTTTTGTGAGATCCTGGTTTCGACGCTATGACGTTAGACACCAATAGCACTCTTGGTTCGCCAGTGGACATGGCGTTCAGCTCCCCTAACTCTCAGAGAAAGGAAACAACATAGTGTCGTCAGGTGTTTTTCTTTCAAGAAAATGATTTGAAAGTGGGTGTTACGCATTTTTTATAACAGGATCTGAACTGGAACATTTTTGTGGCTACTTACAACTTGCCATTCGTCTTCCAGAATATTAAAAACACTCCATACCCCGAGGTCCAGCTCTGCCCCACCCGAGACCTCCTAACTATGGTATGGGCACCTCTGCGGACCTTTAACTGTTATTCTGGAAGTTACAGGTTGTATACTTTCCCTGTTCCGTGGTAACTTTTCATAAACATGTAATGTGGCGTTCTAACGGCATAATGTTTGTAAGCAAAGATCGTCCTTTGCACACTGTGCGTACAGCGTTGGTGGCCGAGAGACCTCATCTGGGATCTTCGGCAGCAAGGTGCAATTCTTTTTGATTTGAAGCCACTTCGGAGACATGCTCGTCGATTATGATGAAACGACGATGAGGACAACACACACACCCAGTCCCAAGCGGAGAAAATCTCCATCCCGGCCGGGAATCGCATCCGGGACCCCGTGATCGAGAATCAGCAACGCTATGCACAAGGCCACGAGCTGCTGACGTGTGCACGGCGACTTGCAGCGCTGTACCCACGCCAGAAACTATACTTGTTCTGACACAGGTTTTCAGACTTTAACCAATTACTGCAAATTTGCTCTATTGTAGAGGAAAATTTCAAGGCCACCCTGTCCTCATTAATAACGACTGTGGAGGACCCCAGCTGGTAACAGCTGACTGCAAGTCGTCACTGAACTGTCCCTCGTGACCGTTGTTTGGTGCGACACTTGCCGCTCACTCTTATCGCACCACAATAACTGACATGGGGTGACGTTGTTTGCTGTGGCACCACACTTATCGCTCACTCTTATCGCACCACAATAACTGACATGAGGTTACGTTGTTTGCGGCGACACCACTCTCATCGCTCACTCTTATCGCACCACAATAACTGACATGGGGTCACGTTGTTTGCTGCGACACCACACTTATCGCTCACTCTTATCGCACCACAATAACTGACATGGGGTCACGTTGTTTGCTGCGACACCACACTTATCACTCACTCTTATCGCACCACAATAACTGACATGAGGTGACGTTGTTTGCTGCGACACCACACTTATCGCTCACTCTTATCGCACCACAATAACTGACATGGGGTTACGTTTTTTGCGGCGACACCACTCTCATCGCTCACTCTTATCGCACCACAATAACTGACATGGGGTTACAATTCAGTGGTTCACAATGCGGCATAATCTCACCTACTATCAAACTTTTTGACCTTTTGGGGGACACTATCAGCAGAAGTACGTATCTGTTTCCGCTGTATTTGCCGGATTTACCTTTCGAAGTAAATCATGAGAACATGTCCGTACTATTGGCACCCACTTGCTGTGATCAGTAGAGCAGGCAGGTCAGTCTACATCGCGTCATGTGCCATATTGTTGACTTCAATCCTTAAAAAACGATGTTCAGTACCACTATTCCGATCTCTGTCTGTTCACTATTGACCATACTCATGTTAGCACTGACACTGGAATTTTGATACAAATGGGGGTTTTGGAAACGCTATTGAGTCCCCACTCCACGGGTCCTCCCTGGAGCTCATCCTTCTGGTACTTAACGAATAAAGTTTACTCAGTGCTGAACCTGCTTTCTTAAACTTTGAAAATTTGGAATTTTTTTGGTAAGGTCTTATGGGACTAAACTACTGAGGTCATCAGACATACTACTTAATCTAACTTAAACTAACTTAAGCTAAGGACAAGACACACATCCATGCCCGAGCGAGGACTCGAACCTCCGACGGGGAAAGCCGCGCGGACCATGAAAAGGTGTCTCAAACCGCTCGGCTACCCCGCGCGGCTCTTAAACTTTCCTTTAGTTTGTAACACAACTACAGATGACTAAAACACCTATTCCATGATCTCGTATTATTTTTTAGGTAACCTTGCTGTTTTAATCTGTGAGTTAGTTCTTTTGGAGACCTCATTGTTAATTCAATTGAAATCACAGCATGAATTTAAGCGTGCAGCTTTCAGTGAACAAGCTTTCAATAATGCCAGTCAACTGTGCCTCTTTTCATCAATCACACAACTTTAGTGCATGAGCGATGCGTCTGACAACTACATGAAAGTCACCATAACAGCTATGGCTGCATTGTAGCCATCCAAAACACAATAATCCATACCATGTGCTGTGTGTCACGCGTATGCTCCATTTTCTTAATTATCATTGAATTAGCTGCAGTTATTTTCATTGAATGATTTGTCTGCAGTTGATAGCATCAAATAACTGCCATTCTTAGAGCAGTGAACAATACTTACCTTTCTGCATAATTTCCACACTATCTCTGAAGCAGTCATAATTCCTGATCCCTATTACATTATATTTTTGTTTTATATATGTTCAGTTTTTATTGCCTCATAAAAGCTTAATTTTGATTTTGAGTTTTGACTTGTTCCGAGACGAGTCTTACCGCCTATATTTATTTGTATCAAGAACTGTAATGCCACGTTGACTATAACCATGGGCTCTCCTTGCTGTTTAGTGAATGATCTTATTGATCGTACTTATTACATATGATTATTACATAATTTAATTTTTGTCCGTCAGGTACCTGAGATCCCACTGTGTCAAAATTCTCAGATTTTGATGGGCTCATTTACCTGTATTGTGTAATTCACGTTTAGCTGACTTAACAAAAGAATTCAGTCACTACTGTAGCATATATTTGGTACCCAAATTTTGTGTTTATTTGTGGGAAACTTATCAGTTTAATTGATGTTACCGGTCCAGATCCAACTTTGACATAATGAAGATAGTTTTCGTGAAGTTGTGCTGAATCGATCACAATAGGTCTTAGTTTCCCATTTACTGTTAATGCAGTAAGAAAAAAAAATAATTCTCATGTTCTTTTTACATTTCCATGTGTTTTCTTCATGTAATTACTATGTATGGGAATAATACTGCTCAAGAATTTTAATGAGGTAGAGTTAACTTTTGAACTGTGAGTGCAGTTTTACCAAAAAATTCTTGTTTTTATATAAAAGTGTTATGGATTTAATAATGGGTAACTAATTTGAAAATTCAACACACTTCTCATGGCATTATAATTTTTGGACGTGTTTATACGGAATGCATTGACACTTAAGATTTCTTTCTTTCTTTGTGGTCTTAAAACTTAGAATTTTCATTAACATTAACTAAGAGAAAATATTGTGCGAATGTTTAGTCCCAGTATCCACAGGCCATATCAATCTGCAAATGTTTTTCCAAGGCCTCTTCTAATATTAATTGTACGAGTATTGCAAATGAATTGTGGTGCACCAACTAAGGCCAGTGCCTGTGTGCGAAACCAAGGAAGCAACCCTTCAATTTTGTTAATGAGTGGACAGGTTTACCAATATTAGATAATAATTGTTTGTTATGTATATGCTAATATACCTTCAACACAAATTATGAGAGATTAGGAATTTTATTTCTTGTATATTTATTGAAATTGGCTTTTTTAGCCTCAATATTTCATGACATTACATATTTATAAAATCATGAGAAGTATTTCACCTCTCAACTGCTTTTTAACAGACAATAATAAAAAGTTATATTCTCATGTGTGAAATGCGAAAGTTTCTTGGTGTTTTTCTAGCGTTTTTACTTTTGTGGTTTACTGCCATGTACCTAGATTTTAATATTACCACAAGTAAAAAATAAAATTGAAAAATATCATGCAGTTTGAAAATATGAATAGGTTATACAGTATTAATTTTTCTACTACTCTGTTTGCAAACTCCTTAATAATGCTGTATCTGTGTTATCTAAAACTAAAATGTTCCTTTCTGCCGCGCGGGGTAGCCGTGTGGTCTGAGGCGCCTTGTCAAAGTTCGAGAGGCTGCTCCCACCCCGTCGGAGGTTCGAGTCCTACTTCGGGCATGGGTGTTTATGTTGTACGTAGCGTAAGTTTGGTTAAGTAGTGTGTAAGTTTAGGGATCGATAACCTCAGCCGTTTGGTCCCATAGGACTTCATTTGTTCCCTTCTATCGATATTATGGCCAAATTGGACAATCTTTTCTCACAAATTTTTGCGTGCAACAATTTTTTTAACGATTTTAATTTTGAAAAGGATCTTTTTGCACTTGCTACTGTGACCGACATCGTTATTAAAATGCGTAATGTAATCGTGAGATTGGAACAAATGGTTGTTAAATTATTTAAAAATATAAATACCATAACTTTCGTTATGTCATTGTCTAAATCTTAAGAAAAGGACAGATATGACAGAATTTCTTCGCCCAAGTCTTCAGCATCTGTATCTATCAAACCATCACCTGCAGGAAGACTTTTCCTTAAATGATTAAAATTAATCATAAGCTGGCTTTTATCTTGAACATCACTGAATTTAAACAGAAAACTAAATATGTCGTTGTGACTAAATAATAAATCAAATCTTTCTTTTACTGATATTAGAGCCTGGGCTAAAATGTATAGGCAGGCGTTAACCTTAAAAGAGATTTTCGTGTCCATTTGAGATGCCTGGTCTTCGTGTTCATAATCAAAAGTTTTAAGAGTTTTTCGGCCCCTTAGGGACCTGTAAGTTTCAAACTCAGTTTCTATTTCTAATTTTGCAGCAATTTCTTTTGCGTTATTTAGAGCTATTTCAATTTTCTCGTCAGTTCGACGGTCGATCAAAAAGTTTTTTTTTATCTGCTAAAGCATCTAATCTGTTTCTTCAGATTAAGTGACAAGACTTTTACTACAAAGTTTACTGTTGTCAATACATCAGTCACACGTAAATTGAGCAAATAAATGGAAACGTACATATTTCTTCTGCTAGACATTGCGTATCGTATTTTTCTTCTTGATAAAAATAAGAAGTGTTGGTTTTTTCGTATAAAGCACCATAAATCTATAGTAAATTTTTATTCACTTGTCTTACAGCATCTATTCAACTTGTCCATCTTGTCCAAGACAATGATTTTAAGGTTAAAAAGTAAAGTGATTTTTTAATAAAACCCTTTCTTTGTCCACGGGGAAAAATAATTGTACAACTCTTGCACAGTATAGAAAAAACTTATGGTGTAGTAATTTAAATTAGCTGTGTCGTTAACAATTAAATTTTAAGTATAGGAGGCACACAATACATAAAAAGCCCGCGGATCTAGCTCCAACAATCGCTTTTGCAAACCATTGTTTCTGCCACGTATCTTTGAACTATTGTTGCAGACCTGTCCCCTTAAATTACCTACAGGTATATCTAAATTAGGTTTTGGGAGATCTGTAATGAAAGAAGTGAAACTGGCGCCAGCAGCATTAGACATTGGACAAAAAGCTGACAAGTGCTCTCTTATTTCCCACTGTCGTAAGTATTTGTTGAAATTCACGACGCTGATCGTAATACTAATTTGTTCCACATGTGAATAATCATGAGTACAGTCAAGTATAACTGGAAAAAAATTTTTAGTTCACCATAAATTTCAACTGTGACTTCGAGTTCAAGAGACTTGTATCATTCATCACACCTCTTATGCGTTCGATAGTATCTGGATCGAATTTTTCTAAGATTTCAATGCATTTAAGAAAATTTTCATTGTTCCAATCATACAATTTTCTACACTTTCCACGAAGCGCCATGTTTTGTGAACTGAAAAACTGAACCCACTTTTTAGAATTACTGAAATGTACAGAACCTTTCTTGTGTCGTTTAAATATAAAGCTAAGTGCATCGAATCACAGATTCCCTCATAAAATTTGTTATATTTTGTGTCGAAAAGCTTACATCAAGCAGAAAACAGCATTTTATTAGCCACATTGGCCTAAACGATTGGCTTCTGATCATGCGTCCGAGATGGGTCCAGGTTCGCATCCCGATTACGGATGGATTTTGTGGTTGTCTAAAGGCAGTGACTCTTTGCGTTGTTTCCGTTTCGTACTCAGTAGCGGCTGCTGTAGTTTTGACGTATGTAGAGTCAATGTGTTTACTTTCGTCAGAGTAATTAAATATTATTAAGTAACTTTTACACTTGCTTTTGAAAACAATTCAGTGCTTTAATTTCACCTATTTTCCATGTTTCTCCTCATTTGCTCAGTTTTTTTTCACGGTTTGATTTGAAATTAATTTTCCCTCACTTGCCGCCTAGTCTTCCCTAATGGTAGAAACGGCCTAGATAATTCATAAACCATTATCGGCAACAAAGATTATTTTTTACTGCTGGAATGCACCTGAAGCAGCTGTTGCTGCACGACTATCGATACTCAATATGTGGTAAAACTAAACAATGAGCTTTCAAAATGTTTAAAAGTAATAAATATTACGACTTTTGAGGATACTGAAGCCTCACAAAATCTTATCAAGATGTTATGTCTGAACATTTCTCCCCGATTTTAGTGATAGTACTTCATTGTAGTTAACTGCATCATCTGCAAAAAGTCTGAGAGTGGTACTAATATTGTGTGCCATCATGAACGACAAGGGTCTCAACACATATCTCTGGGTCATGTATGAAGTCGCATCTACCTCTGTCCATAACTCTTCTTACAAGATGACATGCTGCATTCTGCATACCAATAAATGCTCAGTCCAGTCACAAGTTTCGTTTGATAGCCATATGACTGCTTTTTGATTAATAAATACTTTTGTCACACTGAGTCAAACTCTTCTTTGGAATTCAAGAATAACTGATTCCTCATGATGGCTATGATCCTTGACTTTCAGGATAGACTGTGTCAATGCCCGACGTTTTCATAATCTATGTTGGATGGCGTGGAAGAAGTCAGTGCTCTCCTTCTGTTAGTAGCCGTACAAGTGTGCAGTATCAATACTTTACACTGTAAAAGCACAGATTTACACATTACATTGGACTTTTCTCTACAAGGTAATATTTTACTATATCTGTGCTCGCTGCAAAAATATAAAAAAATTAAGCTTATCCAATAAGAATGTTGTAGAGCTCCATGACTTCATATGAAATGAAATATGACAAAGACAGTATAAATAATATACGGGGTAGTGCGTAAGCCACTACACTATCTAGGTTGGTACAGCATGCATCAGTATGGCAAGTGTGTAGCGCCCTTAACATGTGGGACTCTTCAGTGTCACTCGAATCTTATCTGACTTTTGCTTGCATCCATAATACTAGGTAAAGTAAAAGATTTCATGTTTGATTTTGTTTCATGTAAAGCTGAAGCTAATTTCATCGCATAGTGTTCTAAGGACTCATATATTCGTCCCTGCTTACGAATACACGTTTGAACTGTTCAGTTTACATGCACTGTGAGTATATTGCACATATTCTACTTAATTTCTTCTCACATTTGATGGAGAACAGCAAAATTTCCATTGGAGTTGGAGGATGGTTCTAGTACACTGACTTCTGTGTTGTTTGTAAAACCCGTTAGTAACATGTGAACACGTCTGCGTATATAATGTTGCATTTCTAGCATTTGCAAACAGGAATGTTCTAGTCGCTAAGACTACACAGCGTACTCAAGGGCAAGAAGCAACACAATTGAACGGAGAATTGCGTACTTATTTCGTGACAAGTGGTAATTGCGTTGAATACCAATTCTGGCTGGCCCGAATGGCCGAGCAATTCTAGGTGCATCAGTCCGGAACCGCCCTGCTGCTACGGTCGCAGGTTCGAATCCTGTCTCGAGCATGGATGTGTGTGATGTCCGTAGGTTAGTTAGGTTTAACTAGTTCTAAGTCTAGGGGACTGATGACCTCAGATGTTAAGTCCCATAGTGCTTAGAGCCATTTGAACCATTTGAACGCATTCATGCTTTCTGCAGCCAAGTGAGCGAGTTTGAAAGGGTCAAATTGCGGCCTTCCTTGTGGCGGGATGGTCCGTTCGGAGAATTGCCGCACAAGGTGGACATTCCGTGTTAAATGTGCAACGATTCTGGTATCAGGGGTCACGTAAATATTCTCTCACCCGTAGACGGAGTTCTGGAAGTTCACGCAGCACAGACGCCCGCTAGTATCATCGCATTGTAAAGGCAGCAGTGGCAGATCGTACAGGTACCACAACAAATAAGAGAACTTATGAGACCAGACATGTCAACACGAACGGTTGTGAACTGGTAATTACCAGTGGGCCTACATGCATGCATACCTCTAGCCCATACACTCACGCCACAGCATCAACCTGCGCGGCTCGACTAGTGCCCTCAGAGGGTCACTTGGAAGATGGAATGGCGCGTCATGGTCTTCAGTGATGAAAGCGAATTCTGCCTGCATGCAAGCGATGGTCGTTTGCGTGTACGACATAGACCTGGTAGGCGCTGTCTCCTAGAGTGCATTAGTTCAATACACACTGCACCACCCCAGGCTTAATGGTCTGGGGTGCTATAAGTTGTAGCCTCCACACACAAAAATTCCGTAACCTCCCAACAGTTAAAACAATATAATTATTTATATCATTCACATTCAGTGTAACCTCCCAGCAGTAAAATTTCGTAACCTACCAATAATGAGACTAATTTCTCAATAAAATTGTGGCTCACTTATAACCTTTCAATAATTGACTGTGAATTTCAACTAGTAAACTTTGGACGTCAGCAGTGCTGCGTCATGGCCCTGAAAGATCATTATGAATAAATAGAAAATTCTTACCTCAATAAGGTCGCTGGATAAGGTATAATTATCTGCTCTTATAAGAAATTTTTCTGGCACAGCCCAGTGCAATTCTGGCCGATAGATTTGTCGTGTGTAAAAGGAAACAATTGATTTTTCTTTACAATAATCGGGATGACCATGGATTGGAGAAATGAGAAATTATTTAAATTTAGATGGAAGATTGTTAAAAGTTAATTTTTTATAAAAAGATTATTATTAAGAGATTGTTTTAAACATTTACATGGGACTTGATATAACAATACTACATATACGCGAGGCTGCTTATACCTTATATTATATCGCTCAGGCTCTGCCATCGCTCCCCACAACCGGCCCAGCCAACTTCATGCACACGACTGACTGCTAGCTACTACTTACTACTATTGCCACACAGTTCCTACTGCATACAACACTGCTCTCTGGCCTGAGATTCTCTTATAGCTTACATATCGCAGGCAGCGTGTGAGCAATCCATCGAAATTATATCTGCTCGAGTGCGCTAGCAACAAATTCCTTAATCATGAACCCCTTACAAAGTCACAACTCTCGTTCACCTTTAGTGTTTCTGGAGGGTACGCTAACCAGCGCTCGTTACATGCAGAACGTTGTTACACCCATTCTTTTGCGCTTCTTGCAACAGGAAGGTGATGTGTTGTCCCAACAGGATAGTGCCCGCCCAAACACTGCCCCTTGGGACTCAGCATGCTCTGAAAGACGTGCAGCAACCTCCCTCGCCAGCACGATCACTGGACTTGTCTCCAGCCGAGCACATGTGTGACTTATCAACCAACAACTCTTACAGAACTAGGTGAACAGGTTGAGCAGGTATGGCATGACGTATCCCAGGACGGTATTCGCCGTCTGTACGATCGACTGGATGCCAGAGTCAGCACCTGCACTGCCGCCCATGGATGCAACACCACGTCCTAATATGGGTGTCTCAGCATGGGTCGACACATAGCACCTCAGAATCGCTTGTGCTATTGATCTTAAATGCAGTCCTTTCAAGTACTCCATATGCACTTTTTCAGCAATAAAACTTGAGTGAGTTACAAACCTCTAAAAAGGTTCAGTAACTTTTTTTCTGGCAGTGCACATACATGAGTCCACAGAACACCACGCCACGTAACCAGCTGTTGTTTTACATGAAACAAAAACAAATATGGAATTATTTATTCAGCTCAAAAATTATGGATGTGCAAAAAAAATCGGACAGAATATGAACAACATATTTACAATGCAATTCAAAGGGCGTAAGACATATAAGAAGTCATAGTTAAGAACACAATGTGACGAAACCAGCTTATATTTACTATGAGACCAAAAGCAATATGGAAGACTATAAATCAACCAATAAGAAGATGATATGTGGAAGGACTGATAATCTTGTGGCGCTCTAGATGACCTGAAATCCTTATGAATTGCACCCCCCTCCAGCACATGCTGGATGCACGCCGGTTTCTGACGATACCCAACGTTTAGAAAACAATACTAAAGAATAGTAAATGATAGTGAATAGGAAGCTACGAGTTGAATGTTAACCCAGTGCCAACCACACTACGGCAGTAAGTAAATAAATTCGTATTGCAACATAACTTCCCATATAACTAACACAAACGACGGTAAAGTGTTTCCTATGTTCTCATCATAGAGCAACAAACTCAGGCATCCAGCCCAGCATCACGACACGAACTCGAATATGTAACTTTTGTATGCCTCATCTTTTTTTATATTTTGTAAAATACAAGCATTTCAAAGCATAAAGATTTACGTTTAGGGTACGAAAGTCAACGTACTTTAAAGAAAAACAATGTTTGTGACTGAAAATTGATGTTCCCTTTGTATTTCGTGTATGAAAATCAGCTATGGCTTATGTCATTACAGATAAAATTAAATGATTTCTTTGTACTAAAGTGTTCATACTTATTTTACTGAGCTTCTTTACGCTGACTACATGTGACGCCGAATCCCTGTGATCTAAAAATTGTTTGTTTTCAATCTCTTATCGAGCGATAACGCGCCTAGATTAAGGCTCTGCACCCAGGTTTAAGAGGATTAGGGTTCTAATCCCCGCAAGTCCATTCACGTTTATGTTTCCTGTGATTTCAGCTAATCGCTTCTCGCAAAGGCCGAAATGGTTCCTTTGTGGAGGTTTGGTAGAGTATCCGCCCTTCTGATGCGTGGGAAACTTCAACTCTGGCTCTAAAGACGTCATAGTCGACGAGAGTTAAAAGTGAACCGTTCTTCGTTTTAATATTAGTTCACGCTTATAAGCGCTTTGTAGTAAACTATAATCAATTCACCAATTTTTGTTGTTTTTCAGGTGTCGCTAAGCAGATGCAACAAATTCCTCAACGTGATCCACACCATTACTGATAAATTTGGAGGTGAGTAAATCGAACATTGCATAAAATATTTGTTTCCCTGATATGCAAGCAAACACGCCTTGAGCGTTACACTACTACAACAGTTGCTTCTTATTGAGCAATAAAACTGTGTTCAAATTAATAACAATGGAAAAGCAGTGAGCAGTGGTGGCACTGGAGACTGTGATGTCCGGAATTAAAAAAAAAAGGGAGGGTGGTAATTTTTTGTTTTTGTTTTGTTGAAAGGAAAGGAAGAAAAAAGGGTGAATAAAGGTGAAGGGAAGTGGTTCTATTTTTACTGGAATGAACTTATTGATGGACATCACAAAAATTTATTTTACCTATATTTTTTTTTTTACTCATCGAAGAAGACAACACAACACATATAAAAGAAATCATCACACTAATATTATCCACAGAATGATCGTTTCACAAGACACTTTCTAGCTCGACTGACTCTTAAGACTGAACAAGACTCGACTGACTCTACTCTCTCTCTGGACCACAGCCTCTTCACGTCCCTCTGGACCAGAGATTTCAACTGTGATTAGCACGCCGATTATTTAATTAATCGTACAGCCGCTGGGCGCGCGCTTGGCGCGTCATTTAAATGGGGTTAAACGCACACCGCGAGAGGCGTGGGCTAGCGGTGTCTTACAGGTATCGCCACAAGACACATATTGAGGCCCGCATCGATTTTACATCTGATCTCTCACTGGAACTGCAAAATACAGTTTAAGACAAAAAGACGCATCACGAAGATCACAGAAATCGGTAGATGTGACGTACGTGTACAGACAGACAAATGATTACAGTTTCCGAAATATTGGATGATTTATCCACGAGAAACAGCTTCACAAAGTGATCAAGTCAATACCGTGTTGGTGCACCGCTGACCCTTATGCAAGCAGTTATTCATCTTAGCTTTGATTGATAGAGTTGTCGGATGTGCCCCTGAGTGACATAGTGCCAAATTATGTCCAAATGACGCGTTGTATCGTTAAAATCTCGTGCTGGTCGGAGGGCTCTGCCCACAATGCTCCAAAGTTCTCAACTGGGAAGAGATCCGACGATTTCACTGGCCATTGTAGGGTATGGCAAACACGAAGACAAGCAGTAGAAAGTCGCCGTGTGCGTGTGGGCATTATATTGCTGAAATGTAAGCCAAATTTGGCTTGCTATGAAGGGCAACAAAGTGGGCCGTAGAATGCCGTTGATGTACAGCTGTACTGGAAGGGTGTCCCGGATGACAACCAAAGGAGTCCCACTACGAAATGAAATCGCACTCCAGAGTATCACTCGTGGTTGTTGGGCGACAGTCAGCTTTGTGTTCCAAGACCGTCTGGAGCGTCTCCAGACACGTCTTCGCTGGTCATCCAGACTCAGTTCCATGTGGGATTCATCACTGAACACAGTTCTACTCCAGTCAGTCAGAGACCAAGCCGAATGTGCCCAACACCACAGCAAACGGGCTTGTTGGTGTAGAGAGGTCAACGGTAGTCGGCGCAACGGTCGCAGTGAGCCCAACCCACTTTCTGTAAGACGCCTACTAAATTGTTCCTGTATTTATTGAAGCATCAGTTGGACGTTAGAACGCTGATAATGATGAATCTGGGGCCTTAAGTGATTCTCCGACGATTGCTCAATCCTCACGCTTTGTCATCTCTCTAGGACGACCGCTATCTTCTTGACGCTGTGTTCCGTCGTGGTTCACGTATTCCTGCCAACACAGTGGAATAGTCGCATCGCTCCTACTCAAATGTCGAGCGATTTGCCGATTATTTCAACCGGCTTCTTTGAGTCCAACTAGACGTCTCGTTTCAAATGTGGACATCTGCATATACTGTTCACTAACTGCGAGGCGTAGTTACCGTCCAACTGAGTACGCGGAATGAAATTCGCGAACCCTTTGTGGCTTGGTATCGATATGTCCCTTGTTTACTATCGTTCCCAGTTGCGCGGTGAAATTGCGCTGCAGCATCACACGTTCATCCATCGGCCGGCAAACTTTACAGTTTTGCATTTTCCGTCGATATCTGTCTGAATATGAATTTCTGACTAATTTGCATAACCCATTCATTTATTTTTGTCTTAAGAATATATTAAATTAGACAGAAAATACAACATGTGACGTATTTGGCGTGGCTAGACGTCACGTCACCCATATACAGTACAATTGACGCCTGCAGAAGAACCCTTGACTCGTCCGCACCACCGACCCCCCCCCCCCCCCCCCCCCTGCCACCAATGTGAAGCCAGCCCAGGTGGCCGAGTGGTTCTAGACGCTACAGTCTGGAACCACGCGACCGCTACGGTCGCAGGTTCGAATCCTGCCTCGGGCGTGGATGTGTGTGATGTCCTTAGGTTAGTTATGATGACCTCAGAAGTTAAGTCCCATAGTGCTCAGAGCCATTTGAACCATTTTGAACCAATGTGAAAGACACGCGCCTGGCCGCACTGCACCTTCCTGCCCACAGGCGAGGGACGCCCTGTGGCATATATTGTATGTAAGGAGAGCAAAATTTCTTGATGGCTGGCGAGTGATCTCTCTTACTGTTGGCAAGTGTCGAAGAGGCGCCGATTCACATTGTCAAACTAAAGATAAGATGACGTTTGCAGTGAGCCAGACGAAGGGACGCTTGCAATAAAAGCCTATTTTATTGTCAGTGTGTGATCTCCTGCTAAGACAATTGTGGTCTCGATTTCGCTCTTAGAGGAATATTGTCGAGCTGAAGTAAAAGCAGATGTTAGCAGGTGCAGAGACGGAAGGTATCTCGTCCCTCTCTCCATTAATTAA
The DNA here is from genome assembly GCF_023897955.1 of Schistocerca gregaria. Lineage (NCBI taxonomy): Eukaryota > Metazoa > Arthropoda > Insecta > Orthoptera > Acrididae > Schistocerca > Schistocerca gregaria. Next base: position 389,871,995 of record NC_064925.1, on the reverse strand, counting down.
GAGTGTCGATAATTTTCCGTATGCATATTCTCAGGTTCCTATGAACGGCTAGTTTCATATGCTTGTAGCAATGCAATGCGCTTCGTAGGCAAAAAAGACATTAAATTAGTTCTTTGCGGAAGTTCGCTTCCCAACAGAAATACTCTCCCGGCATATGCCAAACACGCAGCTTGTTAAAAAAAATTGTGTCAAGATTGGCCGGTGCAAAACGGTGCTACGGAGGAAGACGTTACAGCTACCTGTTTAGCTATATTGTGGCTACGATTATGATAGTATCCTGTTGTGGCCTGATTTTAACGGTGAAAAGCTTTTAAGTATTTCAATAGATGTTAATTTCACTACTTTAATGAAACCTGTTATCTCACTGTTACTGAGCAAAGATATTATTACTGATACAAGCTTGATCTTTTAAATTTTTTCCAACTTAAATTTAGATTGTAATCCTTCTGACTTTAATGTAATGACTTTCAAATATACGCAAAAATTATTTAAACTGTTTGCTACGCTAATCTTGTGGGATGAAGTCCGTAAATAATTAATGTTTCCAAGTTTAACATAAATATTGCCTGTGCGCGATTACTACAAGCGGAAAGCAAATGGCCAAAAGTATCTCCCTACTAGATTCTTGCAATATTATTTTCTTAATTATTTCACATGGACGGAGAGGAAATGACCGAAAACACAGTTCAGTTTAATACATTATATTGTGAATAGACATGCATTGGCCTCTACAAGAAAATATTTTCGTAGCTTTTCGCTTCCATGACAAATGGAAAAGCATTCTTCTTTAACATCAGAGACATTCACTGAAGAGCCAAAGAAACTGGTACACCTGCATAATGTCGTGCAGGGTCCCCGTGAACACGCAGAAGTGCAGCAACAGGACGTGGTGTGGACTCGACTAATGCCTTAAATAGTGCTAGAAGGAAATGACACCATGAGTCTTGCACAGTTGTCCATAAATCCGTAAGAGTACGACGGGGTGGAGATCTCGTCTGAACAGCACATTGCAGGGCATCCCAAATATGCTCAATAATGTTCATATCTGAGGAGTTTTGTGGCCAGCGGAAGTGTTTAAACTCAGAAGAGTGTTCCAGAAGCCACTCTGTAGCAATTCTGGACTTGTGGGGTATCGCATTGTTCTGCTGGAATTGTCCAATGGACATGAATGGATGCAGATGATCAGACAGGATGTACACCATTACAGAGCTTCCACCAGCTAGAACAGTCCATTGCTGACATACAGAGTCCATGGATTATGAGGTTGTCTCCATATTAGTACACCTCCATCCACTCGAAAAATTTGAACGAGACTCGTCCGACCAGGCAACATGTTTCCTGTGGTATCACCGCCAGACACCACACTTGCTAGGTGGTAGCCTTTAAATCGGCCGCGGTCCGTTAGTATACGTCGGACCCGCGTGTCGCCACTAGCAGTGATTGCAGACCGAGCGCCGCCACACGGCAGGTCTAGAGAGACTTCCTAGCACTCGCCCCAGTTGCACAGCCGACTTTGCTAGCGATGGTTCACTGCCTACTACGTTCTCATTTGCCGAGAAGATAGTTTAGCATAGCCTTCAGCTACGTCATTTGCTACGACCTAGCAAGGCGCCATTATCAGTTACTATTGATATTGTGAACTATGTACCGTCAAGAGCGACGTTCATCATTAATGGATTAAAGTTAAGTATTCCACCAGCTACGTCCGTTGTTCTAAATTCTAATTTCCTTGTCCTGTTCCAGACGTCACGCCAGCCTACGTGAGCTAAATCGCGTGCCTTTCGGCCTCCTCTAGTAACACGGTGTTGGCTCTCCTGCCAACCACAAAATTTCCAGTCATCAACAGTCCGAAGTCGGTGTTGACGATCCCAAGTGCAGCGTGAAGCTTCGTGTCATGCAGTCATCAACGATACACGAGTGGGCCTTTGGCTCCGAAAGACCATACCGATGATGTTTCTTTGAATGGTTCGCACGCTCGCACTTGTTGAAGCCCACCACTGAAATCTGCAGCAGTTTTCGAAGGGTTGCACTTCTGCCACGTTGAACGATTCTCTTCAATCATCGTTGGTTCCATTCTTGCAAGGTTTTTTTTCCGACTATAGCGATGTCGAAGATTTCATGTTTTACCGCCTGATATTCACGGTACACACGTGAAATGGTCCCACAGGAAAATCCCAATTCACCGCTACCTCGGCTCGTACGCTGATTATAACACCAAATTCAAACTCACTTAAATCTCGATAACCTGCCATTTGTAGCAGCAGTAAGCTATCTAACAACTGGGCCAGATTCTTGTTGTCTTATATAAGCGTTGTCGATCGCAGCGCCATATTCTGCATGTTTACATATTTTTGTATTTGAATACGCATGACTATACCAGTTTCTTTGGCGCTTCGGTGTAGATCGCACAGGATACGGTGCAAGATGTGCAATGTCCAGTTCTCGTCCAAAGCGTTGTGCGAGGTCATTTGTTTGCTCAGAAGAGGAGGCCGACAAGCGTTTGCTACCTTTCGGCCGCCCGGTGATGACAGAATCGACGCACACGCTCTGCAAACTTTCTCAAAGGATTTTACAGAAACTATTCGGTAAAAAATACATTTTTTAGTTACTTGTAGCTTTATATGTCAGCATAATTATTATGTGCCCATAAGTTTGTTAATGGTCATAGTTACTGTGATATTTACATGGTGTTGGACACCGCACGAAACCCGAAAAAGTTTGCAATGAAAAATAGGGGTCCCTATAATTTTGCGTTTGGTGCGTATGACATAATACGTCGCAGTGTATGAAATTTAGCTAACATATTCAGTTTTTATTTAGACTTGCGTGGAAGTCTCCATCTGCCACCAATATCGAGAAAACTGATCTGGCGTAGTACACTCATTTGCCATCGCACCATGCCAGCGATGAATCCAGAGTGAAACATCCACAAAATTTCTCATATTTCACAAACGATTTGATACATCGAATGAGATTTTTGGAAAATGACAGCACACACAGAGAGGAGTATATATTGCCATACCGTTATTACGCAAAACGTCATTATCTACTGTGTTATTCCACTAACTACAGATTTTTCCGATGAAAGAATGTAATTTTTAAGGGCCATCGATAGCTAGTGAAACGAGAAATGCTATGGGTTTTGGAACAATATAAGTGAAGTCATTACACGTTTATTTTGTACCAAGGATGTGCTTTATCACAAGATGTTGACCTTACTTTTACTCAGTTCCTCACTTAATAAACTTAATAAACAACTTATTCAGAATTCTCTCGCAGTTGCAAAAAAATGTTTCAAATGGCTCTGAGCACTATGGGACTTAACATCTGAGGTCATCAGTCCCCTAGAACTTAGAACTACTTAAACCTAACTAAGCTATGGACGTCACACACATCCATGCCCGAGGCAGGATTCGAACCTGCGACCGTAGCGGTCGCGCGGTTCCAGACTGAAGCGCCTAGAGCCGCTCGGCCACTCTGGCCGGCTCGCAGTTGCACCTGCACATGTTAGTGAGGTGAGGCTGCGTAAACTCCGCTGAGTTTTGGCAAAAGAAGCAAATTTTAACTTGGCAGCAAGAGAAATGTGTAAGTTTTTCTCAGAATTCCCCCTCGTGATTCTTCCCGGAAAGTTACAAATGGTTAACAAACCAGGCGAAAAAAAATCGGTTCACATTCGGCGGAATTCTTTTTAAATACTAATCAAAGAAGAAGTGACGGATCTTTCTGAATGGTCACCATGCACCTCCTTAGGCTCTGCAGGGTGTCGGGTCAGAGCTGGTAATCCGTTCAGCAGCTTCGCGTACTCGTGTCCGCCACCTGTATTACTCTGGCAGTATGAACGGTGCATTCCACCTAAATACGGACACTGTCAAGCCTACGGTGTTGTCAACTAGGCGTGAGCATGTCTGGGAGTATATTATAATGGACGAGGAAATCCGCTTCGATGATAGGTTCCAAGCCCAGGGTACTGTACGTCGTTATGGCCGAGCTGTTTGCAGTAGTTAGACAGAATAAGATAAGTGTTCGCTACCTGTGCAGTATAGTCCGAGGGTAAACGGACATATCGGATCCATTGTCTATTAGATATTTCCAGCCGGATCGCTGATCACTAACAAACAGGCGCGGAGACACTGATCGGCAATTGGAGGAGGCGCTTACTTCTGACCACCGTTGCCATCTGGGTAAGTGCACGGAGTTGTGCATCTGCGCGCTTGGTCCCAGTATTCTCGGTGATATCAGCAGATATCTTGCTGCTCAGGTTCACTTGTGGAAAAGGCCGTCGATGACCAGCTAGGAGAGCGTCGGTGGTATCGATTCCTGCTTCTGTAGTTGCGCGGGTCATGTCGAGATAACAGTTCATCGATCTGCTACGTCAATAGATTTATTTTGGCCACCAAGGCGTCGTAATTTCGCACGAAGCAGTTGGCGTCACGCTAGCACATTTCACAGTAATTGCACTGATCCAGGCGCTCAGTCCGGAACCGCGCGACTGCTACGGTCGCAGATTCCAATCCTGTCTCGGGCATGGATGTGTGTAATGTCCTTAGGTTAGTTAAGTTTCAGTAGTTCTAAGTTCTAAGGGACTGATGACCACAGATGTTAAGTCCCATAGTGCTCAGAGCCATTTGAACCATTTAATTGCACTGACAGGAGTCGATATCTTCGCATCCTGGATTTTATTGGGCAGTTCTACTACGACATCCAGTGATGTGTCTGAATGTGACGCTATAATGGCTTTGACGGGAGGTGACAAACGAGTGCACAGTAAGCTTTCCGGAAAGGTTCCCATGTCTACTTTGCTTCTTAGGTGCCACAAGTACTTCGAAGACTTTCTGTCTCCACAACTACCTTGGCCTCACTATTGACCGTCGCCTCACCTGTGACTCCTCAAACTCCTCTCTGGTCGGACATGGGGGCTGAACCCCTCTACCATCCTCCACACCTACAAATCCTTAATCCATCCCATCCTCTGTTATGCCAGCCCTGCCTGGATATCCGCCCCCCCCCCCAATTCTATAAATCCCTCCAGATCCTCAAGCGCCATGCACTTCGCCTCACCTTCTGTATACGCCTCCCGTCCTCCGTGCGGATCCTCTACGAACTGATTCCTTTCCCCCATCTGCTCCTATTCCTTGAACATATCCGTGTACTCTCCAGCTCCCGCCACCTTGATGCCCCTCATCCTCTGGTTGCTCCTCTCCTCTCCAACCCCCGCCCTCTGCCACACCTTCACTGTTGTGTCCCCCCTACCCTCTATCTCTACACCCTTAATCTCCTTTCCCAAGGTGGCTTCCGTCGACTCCCCCTCCTGGGTGATGCCCTCTCTCCCTCCATTTATCCCTCCTATCCTCACCTACCTCTCCCTTCGTCTGTCCTTTTCCTGGGCTCCCTCTCCCCCCTTCCATCCTGTTTTTTCCCCGCCTACCCTCTGTCTGACTCCCTTCTCTCCCCTGAGTCCTTTTGCATTTCCCTCCTCTGCCTTTCAACCTTCCCTCTTGCATCTGCCCTGCTCCCCCCCCCCCTTATGAGTCCCCTCCCTCTGTCGGTTCCCCAACTACGCTTTTCATCTCCTCCCCCATTTTCTTTCCCCTCATGTGTACAGGTCCCCCCTCCCCCATCTGCCATTGGCTGTGGTGTGTCATCTTCATCATTTTAGTGCAGTGTTTCCAGTGAGTGTTAAGTGTTGTGCGCCTTTTCCGAAGTGTTGAGAACGGAAATCATACTGCCGTTGGTTTTGATTTTTATATCTCCTGCGAACGGAGACCAGACTGTCGCCGTTTTTTTTTTTTTAATTGTCTGTCTATTATTTTACCTGTGTGCTTTCTGTGTATTTTATTAGCATCACCAGCCCTTTGTTTTATGTCTTGACTTTTCACAATTTTCCACCGTTTTACAGTGAAAATCACCGTTTTATCGCGTGCTTTTATTGTTTTCTTCTTATGTTTTGAAAATTCTGTAGGCTGAAGAGCAACGTACTAAGCTGCTGCCAGCTCGCCCCCTTCGTGGGGGAATTGAAACTCAATAAAGGAAAAAAAAGGTCTGTCTCCAATATTTTCCTGAGCAAGAACTTGACGATTTCGTTGTTCCTGCGATCCTGACACTCGCCAGATCAATTCTGCTTTAAGCCAGTCGCAGGAGTTAGCCTCTGGTGGCGAGGAAATTATAGCTTGCACTTCCGTGGCATACTGGTGATCTAATTGGGTTACTACAAACGCAAACTCGGTAGCGTCTGCTGAAACACCAGAACAGAAAAAACAGCCCTCCACCTGCGCATACCACAAAGATGGACTGTGTGGCCAGAAAGGTGCTAGTCTTACAGCCAATCGTGGCACACCGATGTTCACCTCAGTCATTGACATGGCGGGGTTTGTGTTTGTCATTTTGTAATTCTCTTGTGTAAACGCTCGTTAATTCAATGGTACTACGGAGCTGTATCATGTCGTGGTCACCAATCCGTCGGCACAAGCTGGACAGACTGTCGTTCGACTGTTAGAACCTGCATGCACTTCATTGAGGGAACCACACTATACAAAATCTCCTTCAAACAATATTAACGTTAGCGTTATTGATCACAGCCACAGAAGACGGCAAGGAATACACGGCTTGATCGCTCGTTCAGGCTATACAAGATGGAGAAAAATTGTGTCACGAAATTTTAACCCTGGATAGCTGATGCCGGTAAGAACCAAAATTACTAATGTTGTGAAGGTCGACAATGCACAATTTTTAAATTACGGAAACTTGGCACCACGCGCTCCCATTGGCCACGGGATTGCCCTGTTGCCGGATGTTCTGGATAACGCATGACCGCAAATGCTTTGCCTGCCGGAGATCGCGATGTATCCAAAACGGCCCGCACGCTCGGTGGTAGCGCGCCAGCCTGCTACTCTGGGGACGAACCCGCCGGCGTCCCGGCACATCCATTGTAGTTTCGTGATAAGATGTACCGGGAACAAACCTGTCTACAGCTGTTAGTTCGCGTGCAGAAAGTTTCTTACAAATTGTGTCGACCTGAAAAGGGCCTTTTTTGTAGCTAGGACATTGTTTACTTAGAAGGTACTCGAACTGGCGACCGTCTGACGCGAGAGAAGCTTGGGACCGTCGAACAATGTTTTGCCGAACCCTTTCAAAGATTCTTGGTATTGCTGTGATGTGATCGGCGGCATGTTGAATGCGGTCCATTAATTCCTCTTCGTTTCTAGGTGATTCGCATCCGGGTGAGTGAACTAGAAATTTGAAGAATCCTCACAAGAAAAAGTCCCGTGGGGTGAGGTCTGCTGATCGCTGGGGCCATGTGCTACGAGCACCTCTGCCAATTACCCGGCCGTCGAAGAGTTGATTCAAATAAGCGCACACAGCACGACTGTTATGAGCGGGCTCTCCATCATGCTGCAACCACATGCATAGCAGTATGTCCAGGGGAACATCTTTCAGCAGGCTGGGTAGAGTTTCTTGATAAAAAGTGAAGGTAATTTGCCTTGGTAAGTCGAGGAGGTAGACGGACCGGCCCAACCAGATGGTCACCCACAATGCCTGCTCAGATGGTATCCGTGGTCGTACGTGAAGTGAGGATTTCCCCTTGGCCAGTAATGTACGTTTCGAGTGTTGTAAAGGACATCCCGATGGAAGGTGCACTCGTCAGTAAACAACACAATGGCGGGGAAGTCGGGATCTGGTGCAACACGTCGCAGAAGCCACCGGCAAAACCCTAGCCTGTGTTTGGGGAAGTCGGGATCTCGTGCAACACGTCGCAGAAACCACCAGCAAAACGCTAGCGTGTGTTCATGGTTCGCCACAGGATTTAGGTCTTGGACAGGGTGAAAACTAAATGGATGATAGCCATCAACCCTCAAAACCTCCCAGACTAACCGATGAGTGACCCCCATTTCATGTCCAACCGTTCGAGTAGTTGTCGTATGTGCTTCCTCGAAGCGCTTGAGAACAGTCTCTTCAAATGCAGCACCCCGTCGTGTTCGAGGTCTTCCAGCATCATCACGATATTCCGCTAACGAGCCTGTTTCGCCAAGTCGCTGGTGAGTTGCTGTAAACGTTTGCCGGTGTGGGGGTGGCGTCTTGCTGGGTACCGTTCCTCACACAACCGTCGAGCTTCAAGCGCATTACCGGCGGCTAGTCCATAAACAAAAACCATATCTCGTTGTTCTTCAAACGAATACTGTACCGCCATGCTTACTCTATGACTAAGTTGCATGTGACGTGTGTGTGCTCTGAAGCGAAGCTTACTTGTGAATGCCTCTGACGTGAGGTGGAGACAAACTGCAAGACCTGTTCGACACGTGTACGTATCACGTTGGGGCAGTGACGGGGCGAGGGACGTTTGTATTTGTGAACCGACAACGACACCGCTACCTGTCAACCGACGAACGGCAACAGCGCAATCCCACGGCCAATCGGAGCTAGTGGCGCCAAGCTTCCGTAGTTTAAAAATAGTGCATTTTCGACCTACACAACATTAGTAATTTTAGTTCCTACTGGCATCAGCTATCAAGGTTTAAAGTTTCGTGACACCATTTTTCTCCACCCTGTATACCTGTTCAGCAGTCAGCAGTGATGGTTGAAGTGGTCACTGTAGCAAGTAGATATCAAAATATCAGTATTGATGACTCCTATTTTGATCACAAGCAAGGTAGATCGTTCCTGACCATCGGTCATGGACCTGAAGATGGGGTAATAAAGCGCTGAAAGTGGTTGCCAAATAAAATAAGGTTTAAAACTGACGGCTGGAAGGTATTTAATTTGACATCTTCATTCAATATAGTTTTGATATGCGGGTACAGTGCACGCTGAATACTGTGGCGGGTAGATGTGCAGACGGCAGAACATGTGTTGGCAGAGGAGTAGTGAAGGAGGCTGCGTGCAGGCGCTATAGCCTATTAGCCTATAGGGGACACGACGAGCACTGGAGGGCAAGCGCCATGCTAAACTGAAGCCGACACTTTTTTTTTTTTTGTCCACTACATATAGACAATCAACGGCCCTCCCACGCCCTGCAGACCACGGTGTTTGGTTCCAGACCGTCTTAAAATTGCGAAAGCAGAGATCGACAGTGTGATTCGTGAAGGTGTAATGCGGCATTGCAACAGCCCCTGGTCCTCACCACTACATTTGTTCCCGAAAAAGGATGGTGCACGGCAGCCTTGTGTTGCTTCAGAGCCCTGAATGCCAGAACAATACCGGATAGATACCCGGTGCTGTGGTTACGAGACTATAAGTATGCGTTGAATGGTGCAGTTACTTTTAGTGTGCTGGACTATGCAAAAACACACATAATGATCCGTGTGGCCGAACGAGACATTCCCAAGACACCAGTCATCACTTCTTTTGGCCTGTTTGAGAGCAATTTTATGACTTTTGAACTCAGGAACGCTGCTGAAACATGGCAGTGCTTCATTGATTCTATGTTAGAGGGCCTAATTTTTGCTTTCGCTTGCCTGGATGATATTTTAGTTTTTTCGTTATCGGCAGCATTTAACAGAAGTGTTTAAGCGGCCGTCTGAACACCACCAAATGTGTTTTTGGCCAGCCCCAAGTGGATTTCCTAGCGCATAGGATAACAGGAACAGGATCGCTACCACTGCCAGAGAAGGTGGAAGTTGTCTTACGGATTTCATTCCCAAATACAGCCAAGGTATAGCGTCGATTTATTGGTGTGTTAAATTTTTATGGCCGTCACTTTCCACACTCTGCTGAGTAACAAGAACTGTTAATTGCAGCGCTCACCAGTCCAAGGAACACGGGTAGCTCTTTAGTGTCCTCGTCGCCACTGTAGAGTCTTGTACCGCAAGGAAGCAAGGGAGAGGATGTTGTTATGAGTGCTCTTTCTACAACACAAATACACATGTGGATTAATACGGTTCTTTACTTACATGAACATTTAATTAACTGGAACAGAGTCCATGTTCTGTGGTCAAGCTCATCAGTGTTAGTCCCTGCAGACTGATGGAAAGTACTGGCACCAATATAAACACTAATATGGTCTCAATGTACTGTTGTAGTCGGTGACATGAACTGGGCCACACTGCAGACGCCAAACAGTAAGAGTGAGTAGTGAGGCGCTCTGGTCAGAAGCAGCGGCCTAAATACTTGTTGTTGAGAAGGTGCTGGCAGCCTGTTGCTTGTGGGTGTGTCTCTGGCCTCTCTAGTGGTAGGCATGCTCGATCCAGCACCCCCCCCCCCCCCCCCCCGAAATGCCACACCATTGTCGTGCCAGGAGGATGCCAACGACAACGGGGGGAGACTATGACGCTGGACATAGAGATGAAATGGCTCTGAGCACTATGGGACTCAACTGCTGAGGTCATACGTCCCCGAGAACTACTTAAATCTAACTAACCTAAGGACATCACACACATCCATGCCAGAGGTAGTATTCGAACCTGCGACCATAGCGGTCAGGCGGTTCCAGACTGAAGCCCCTAGAACCGCATGGCCACTCCGTCCGGCGACATAGAGATGAGCCGGGAGCTATGATTGTGGAGTATGGCGTACTCCCAACCAGCCTCGCCATCTGGCTTGCGACCGGCCGTGCAGTTCTAGGCACTAAGTGCTTTAACCTACAGTACCTGTTATGACTTCCATGATCATTTTAATTTGTGCCTTATTAAGAATCCAGCCGCAGTGGCGGAGTGATTCTAGGCGGTTCCGTTTGGTACCGCGCGACCGCTACAGTCGCAGGTTCGAATCCTGCCTCGGGCGTGGATGTGCGTGATGTCCTTAGGTTAGTTAGGTTTAAGTAGTTCTAAGTTCTAGGGGACTGATGACCACAGCAGTCAAGTCCCATAGTGCTCAGAGCCATTTTGAACCACCTGGCTTGCGAGGCAACAGGAACATCCTCTGGGAAACTGATGCCAGGGCACACGTACAGACCTGAGGGTGTGTCCTGGGACCATGACGGCGATGGCGACGGCAATGTCGGGTCCAGGTCCGTCGGGTCGGCGAGTAGGGCGGGCGGGGGTGAGGTCGCACCGTCCATGTACTGCTCGTTGGGTGCCCTGGTGGCACCAGCAGGCGACTGCGAAGGCCCGACGGTCCTGTATGCCGTGAATCTGGGGGTAGAAAAGCAGGAGAATCACGGGGCAAATGACACGCACGAATTTGGTTCTGATGGCGGCGCTACAAACCATCAGGACCTGCAGTCAAGAAGATAAAAGAGCCAATGCGTTCCTGGATCACGCCTCTTTCCCAGCGCCCACGGTTGCCGTAAAGCCTGAAAAGAACAAGACTGCGCGTCGCAAAACGATACTTGCGGACCATTGGCGGCACCGGATGCTGCAGCGGGTGTAGCGACTGCAGCAGCGTCCGATGGCGGCAGCCATGCAGAAGTTCCGCCGATGATGGTCCATCTGTCCGTCTCGCAGGCGGCGGAGTGAGGGGGTGGGAGTGGGGGAGGGGGAGATAGGAGGCGAGAAAGAGTGGCAGCGCCTGTTCCCGTGTGTGGGTGGTGCGAAGTTTGGCCATCAGCTGTTTAAAAGTGTGTACGAAGCGTTCTGCATCTCCATTGGACTGCAGATGATATGGAGCACTTGTTGGATAATGAATGTCATTTCGTTCACAAAACTGCTAAAAATCACATGAAGTGAACTGTGGTCGGTTGTCCAATAAAAGAACTTCTGACAAACCATCAATGCAAAAAATGGGGAACAGAGCTTGAATTGTGCTACGTGATGTGGTAGAAGCCATAGACACCACAAATATGAACTTGCTAAAAGAAGTCTACCACTATGAGCCAACGAGTGTTCCAAAATTGTCCTGCGAAGTTAACGTGCATTCTTTGCCATGGCGATTTAGTGTTAGACCAAGCTGAGATTGTCTGTGGCGGAGTAGATTGGTTTTCCGTGCATGCGAAACACTGTGATTGCATCTGTTCAATGTGGACGTCCATGCCCTGCCAAGTACAGTACCAACTTCTGCAGGATGAATTAGGACCAGAATACCAGGTCACAAATTTTTTCAAGCCAAGTGCTAGTCTGGATCAGGAGACAGAGGATTTAAGTACACTCTGTGAAGGATTTACCAGGGAAGACACCGTGGTTATTGTGGGAGGGCCAGGGAACAGTAGCGACAGAGATCCTGGATACAGTATAGAGTGTGACCTGGTAAAGATTGCGTCGGCATCGAGACACACCAATGCTGAGTTTGTATCTGTCCTGAGACACCATGACTGGCCTCATTTGAACTCTTCTGTTGGGAGAGTTAATTTGGAGTTGGAACAGCTGCTTGGGTCGGGTGCAGGGGCTCATATTGGTGTGGTCCCTGTTGATTCTCTCAGTAGGTGGGACTATACCAGGCATGGCCTACATCTCAACAGGAAAGGGAAGGGTAAACTGGCTGGGGTTATAGCAGGAAATTTAGGAGGGAGGGGGGGGGGAGGCACTACCATAAATGGTAAAATACCAGTGGTTACAGGTGTTGGAGCAGCACCTTTCTTAGGACGGGTAAGACAGAAAGATGTCAAGTTCTACGAGAGGTCAGTATTGAAACAAATCTTCAGTTTAGGAAAGAAATTAAACAGCACAATTCTAGCACATTGGATCACCAATCACAGCTGTCAATTATAAATTTTCACCAATCACCAGAAATTTTACCTCCACCAAGTTGTATCTCAGTCCTACGTAATTGCATTGATGAATTAAAGTCACCCAACCCAGATGACATAATCTGCCTCTCTGAACACCATGTGACCACTGGTAAACGAACTAGGCCTAAGCCCAGTGAGAAACTCAGACAGGAGAGTACTGCAAATGTTAGAATAAGGAAAGGTTCTCCTAAAAGTATAATTAAAAATAATTTAAGTATATTTCATCAATAATAAGAAAGAATAAAATAGATGAGTTTCTGGTTTGTTTAGAAGATTTAGAAGCTGTGAATGAAACAGATATACTGTGGCTGTCTGAGCATCACATTGTTACTGATATGGATAAGGTAAATGTAAATGGATATAAGCTCTCTGCACATGTAATTAGAGAAAATATGGAGAAAGGAGAAGTTGCCATATATGTCAAAAGTTATCATTGCGCAAAAAGTATAGAAACAAAAAAATTTTGTGTAGAGAAACATATAGAAGCATGTGCCTGTGAGCTTAAATTAAATAAAGGCACGTTTATAATTATAACTGTATATAGGTCCCCATTGGGAAATTTTCATATATTTCTGAAAATTTTGGACTCCTTGTTGTGCTATCTGTCAGACAGGGGGAAGCAAATTATTATTTGTGGGGACTTCAATGTAGATTCTCTGAAAGAGGGTAATAGGAAAAATGACCTTGAAGTATTACTCGGTTCTTTCAATTTGACACCTGTTATTGATTTTCCTACTCGGGTGGTAAAGGATAGCAGCTCACTGATAGGTAACTTCTTTATAGACCAAGATAAGTTTAACCAGATAAATGCTCAGCCTGTTGAGAATGGTTTTTCTGATCATGGTGCACAGCTAGTTACAATATATGACATAGCTCCATTCAGCAGTATTAAACAGTCCTCCAAAGTGGTACATTCAGTCAATGATTTAACAGTTGCAAATTTCAGGGAAAGCCTACAGCAGTGAGACTGGGATGAGGTGTACCATGAACCTGATGCCAATTTAAAATATAGTTTATTTCATGACACTTTTGTAAATGCATTTGAAAACTGCTTCCCCAAGAAATTAGTTAAATATACTTGTAAGAAACCATGTAACAGACCATGGCTTACTAAGGATATAAAAATATCTTGTGACCAGAAGAGGGAAAATGTATCTGACAGCAAGAAAGAGTAGTGACCCAGAAACTATCAAACATTATAAAAATTACTGTGCTATATTAAGAAAGTTATTAAAAAATCCAGAAGTATGTGTATCATGTCTGAAATCAGCAACTCAGATAATAAAAATTAAAACAATTTGGGATATTATTAAAAGAGAAACAGGTCAACAAAGAGCACAGGAAGACAATATTACCATCAAATTGAATGAAAACTTTATGAACACAAAGTCAGAAGTTGAAAATATTTTTAATAATCATTTTCTAAATGTTGTGGATATAGTAGGATCCAGGTGTTTATTAGAAGATGCTAGGCAGTTAATGGAAGAGGCCATACCTATGCAATTTGATACGATTCAAATCTCACCCACTTCTCCCTCTGAAATTAGGAAAATAATAAACTTGCTTAAAAGCAAAAACTCACATGGAATTGATGGCATTTCCAGCAAAATACTAAAAGCTTGTTCTCAACAGGTAAGTAAGATTCTCAGCCACCTGTGTAATAGCTCTCTGGAACAAGGAGTTTTCCCTGATAGACTGAAATATGCTTTTGTTATACCTTTGCATAAAAGAGGGGATAGACCTGATGTCAACAATTACCATCCAATCTCCCTTCTAACAGCTTTATCCAAAATTTTTGAGAAAGTAATCTATTCAAGAGTACCTTCACAAATCTGTACAAATGAAGTACTAACAGAATGTCAGTTTGGTTTTCAGAAAGGTTTTTACAACAGAAAATGCCATATATGAATGATCTGAATAACCGAACACCATCCATTGGGATTTTTTGTGATCTCTCAAAGGCTTTTGATTGTGTAAATCATGAAATTCTGCTATACAAGTTCAAGTATTGTGGCATGAGTGGGCCAGTGCACAAATGGTTTAATTCATACCTAAATGGAAGAGTGCAGAAAGGTGAAATAAGCAGATCTCATAATATGCAAAGATCAGCACATTCCTAAAACTGGGAACTATCAAGAATGGGATTCCACAAGGGTCGGTCTTGGGTCCTTTGTTGTTCTTAATATATATATTAATGACTTGCCATTCTATATTCATGAAGAGGCAAAGTTAGTTCTCTTTGCTGATGATACAAGTATAGTAATCACACCTGACGAACAAGAATTAACTGATGAATTTGTCAATAATGTCTTTCAGAAAATTATTAAGTGGTTCCTTGTAAACGGACTCTCACTGAATTTTGATAAGACACAGTACATACAGTTCCGTACAGTAAATGTTATGACGACTTTAGTAAATAAAGGCCTTAATCAGAAGCATATAGCTAAGGTAGAATATTCAAAAATTTTAGGTGTGTCCACTGATAAGAGATTAAATTGGAAGAAACACATTGATGATCTGCTGAAACGTTTGAGTTCAGCTACTTATGCAATAAGGGTCATTGCAAATTTTGGTGATAAACAACTTAGAAAATTCGCTAACTACGCCTGTTTTCACTCTTTGTTTGCATATATCACCATATTTTGGGGTAATTCATCACTGAGGAATAAAGTATTTATTGCACAAAAGCGTGTAATCAGAATAATAGCTAGAGTCCACCCAAGATCATCCTGCATACATTTATTTAAGGATCTAGGGATATTCACAGTAGCTTTTCAGTATATAATATATATTGTTATTAACAACCAAGCCCAATTCAAAAGTAATAGCAGTGCGCATAACTACAATACTAGGAGAAAGGATGATCTTCACTATTCAAGATTAAATCTAACTTTGGCACAGGAAAGGGATGAATTATACTGCCACTAAAGTCTTTGGTCACTTACCAAATAGCATCAAAAATCTGACAGATAACCAACAAGAATTTGAGAAGAAATTAAAAGAATTTCTGAATGACAATTCCTTCTACTCCATAATGGAATTTTTAGATATAAATTATGAAAAAAAGAAAAAAAATTATTAAAAAAATTGAAAAAGACAAAAAAATAAAAAGCTGTATATTAACTTAATTATGTTGTTAAGCCGGCCGGTGTGGCCAAGCGGTTCCAGACGCTTCAGTCTGGAACCGAGTGACCGCTAAGGTCGCAGGTTCGAATCCTGCCTCGGGCATGGATGTGTGTGATGTCCTTAGGTTAGTTAGGTTTAATTAGTTCTAAGTTCTAGGCGACTGATGACCTCAGAAGTTAAGTCGCATAGTGCTCAGAGCCATTTGAACCATTTTTTATGTTGTTAAATTAACTTAATTATGTCATGTATTGGAAAATTTGACTCGTTCCGCATCATTACGAAATATTGTATTCATGATCCATGGAACTAGTATTAATCTAATCTAATCTAATCTAACCAGCACGCTAACTGTTTAGTGCGATCAATTCCCCATTGTCCTTGGTGTAGCAATCGCAACACATCCTTTTGCAAAACTTTGGGAATAAACACGTGATTGTCCACTGTCATTTTGAACTAGAATAACACCTTGTTGAACTGAAAGGTTACACCGACAAGATAAATATCGGCCCACAACTGAGTTCTAGATATTGTTCAATGAACGAGGCCAAGACGTGCGAATGTAATGTAACAAAACCTTAAGATCTGGGTCTGCTTCCGTGGTCTATGCAATGTTTCTGTAGTGCAAGGGAGAAGATTCCAGCAATTCAGAGTCCTGCGCATCGATTTGGTAACAAGGTGCGGCAGATGTATCAAAATCAGAGTCTGGGCCACTCGGAAGGCGAGACTGGGCGTCTGCATTTCCATGCGTTGCCGTAGGTCTGTGTAATTTCATACCGATACTGCGAAAACAACAAAGCACAGTACTGAAATTTTTGAGCAGTGCGTTTAGGAACCGGCCTTGAGAATTGAAACAAGGACTGCAAAGGCTTTTGATCTGTCACTAAAAAGAACTTGCGAACATACAAATAGTGATGGAATTTGGTTACACCATACACAATAGCGAAAGCCTCTTTTTCTATGCGAAAATAATTGCGCTGAGTTTGAGTTAGCAACTTTGAGGCAAAAGCAATAGGTCTGTGTTGTGCATCAATTCTGTGCGGAAGCACAGCG
Organism: Schistocerca gregaria; assembly: GCF_023897955.1. NCBI lineage: Eukaryota > Metazoa > Arthropoda > Insecta > Orthoptera > Acrididae > Schistocerca > Schistocerca gregaria. The sequence continues at coordinate 389,855,224 of NC_064925.1, read as the reverse complement.
CCGATTCGGTAGGAAGAAGCGTCGACTTGCAAAACTGCTGTGCATGGTCAAAATGCACTAAACGTCTGTCACTAAGCAAGTCAGTTTTGAGTTTCTGAAATGCATCGTAACACTCTTCGGTCCACATGAAAGGCACATTTTTCTGACGCAAGCGATGCAATGGGGCCGCGATCTGAGTTGCAGTCAGTGTGAACCGAATGTAGAATGTCATCTTTCCTATTACTGACTGCAGTCAGACATATTGTGAGTAACAGGCAGGTCACCGATTGGAAGCAAATGAGATTGGAGGTGGTGCATACTCTGACTATTTATCACATGACCTAAGTACTGTAGTTCGCTTTGAAAGAAGTTACACTTTTATTAGAGAAGACAATTGAGTTTTGCTTCTGACAACACTCGAAAAAGGGTACGTTAATTGGCAACGTGTTCCTCTGGAGTACGGCCTGCGACTACAATATCGCCAAGGTAGTTTGAACAAAATGGCACTTTTGCAGTCAGCTGTTCCAAGTAAGGTTGAAAAATCGCGGATGCGGAAGCACTGCTGATGGGCAAACGGAAATACTTGAACATCCTAAGTTTGTATTTACAACAAACACTTTCTGTGATTCTTCACCCTATGGAATTTGCAAGTAGGCATCACACAAATCTATCTTAGAAAAGTAACGTTCTGCACCAGGCCTGCCCTGCCCCCCCCCCCTCCCCCCTCCAGGGCGAGGCAACGGATAAGTGTCAACTAATGTCTGTGGATTGACTGTAGATTTTAAGTCAACACAAATGCGAATGCGAATAGAGGGCTTACGCAACAAAACAAGAGAACTTGCACACTGACTAGCGTGGAAGGGAGCAATTACACCATTATCTTGCAGTTCTTTCAGTTCATTGGCTACTTTGTCTATTAAAGCAATTGGAATGGGGCAGGTTCAGGAAAACTTAGGCTGTGAATTGATAGCGGAACAAACACTGGTAGCAGTTACTTCTGCAAAATATCTGGGAGTATGCGTGCGGAACGATTTGAAGTGGAATGATCATACAAAATTAATTGTTGGTAAGGCGGGTACCAGTTGAGATTCATTGGGAGAGTCCTTAGAAAATGTAGTCCATCAACAAAGGAGGTGGCTTACAAAACACTCGTTCGACCTATACTTGAGTATTGCTCATCAGTGTGGGATCCGTACGAGATCGGGTTGACGGAGGAAATAGAGGAGATCCAAAGAAGAGCGGCGCGTTTCGTCACAGGGTTATTTGGTAACCGTGATAGCGATACGATGATGTTTAGCAATCTCAAGTGGCAGACTCTGCAAGAGAGGCGCTCTGCATCGCGGTGTAGCTTGCTCGCCAGGTTCCGAGAGGGTGCGTTTCTTGATGAGGTATCGAATGTACTGCTTCCCCCTACTTATACCTCCCGAGGAGATCACGAATGTAATATTAGAGAGATTCGAGCGCGCACGGAGGCTTTCAGACAGTCGTTCTTCCAGCGAACCATACGCGACTGGAACAGGAAAGGGAGGTAATGACAGTGGCACATAAAGTGCCCTCCGCCACACACCGTTGGATGGCTTGCGGAGTGTAAATGTAGATGTAGATGTAGATTTAGATCGAGATGTTCAAATGTTCAAATTTATGTGAATTTCTAAGAGAGCAAACTGCTTATGTCATCGGTCCCTAGACTTACACACTACTTAAACTAACAACAACACATACACCCATGACCGAGGGAGGACTCGAACCTCCGGCGGGAGGGTCCGCGCAGTCAGCAACGTGGTGCCTCTAACCGCGCGGCCACTCCACGCGGCGATGATCGAGAGATGGCATTGCTCACTTAGGCAGCACTAATGCGCTACGACACTGAATGGACCAAGGCCTAAACGCTTCTTCGGCGGAACTGGTGTACAGCGAGACGTTGAGGCTTCCAGGAAAATTCGTGGCAACAACCGCTCTGCCGTTGTTGCCGTACTCAGGACCCTACCGTGTATTCGCAAGGTGAGACAAAAAATTGACATTTCAATTAAGGGAAAGGCGGCCACTGATAGGGTTAAACTGGCTTACGTCTTCAGAGAAGCAGCAATGCCAGAGCTTGCAAGACTATGGCCTCACCCAACAGGTGCTGCATCACCGACTTCACAGCCGCCAGCGCAGATTACAACAGTAGCGGACCTACCAACTCGTACTGTGGGGCGGCGGGTTAATAATAGAACAAGAATATTAATATAATCATATTGTATTATCATATTTTACAAGAGCCTGAAAACTACGAGGGTCGGTCAAAAAGTAATGCCTCCCATTTTTTTTTCTACTTAAAAAAATTAAGTTAAGTGAAAAATTTGAATTTGGCGCCATTCCTCAAACCTTCTGCAATCCACTACAGTAGTAACTTTCTGTGTCAACAGGTGGCAGCACAGCAGAAGTTTGTAAGATGGCCGACATCGATGTTCGTTTGAGACAGCGTTGTGTGATTGAATTCTTGAATGCAGAAGGTGAAACGCCCATACGCATTCATGAAAGACTGAAGAAGGTGTATGGTGTTGTGACAGTGGATGTCAGCACTGTTAGACGATGGGTTCGTCGTTGTAAGGAAGCTGAAGGGCAAACACCGTTGACTGACGAAAAGCGGAGCGGCAGGCCGGTGAGTGCAGTGACTCCACACAACATTCAGCAAGTTGATGACATCATTCGTGGTGACCGTCGGGTGACTGCAGATGAAGTGTGTCGCATTATTTCTCTTAGTAAAGGCAGTGTGATCACGATTATTAAACAATTGGGGTACTCAAAAGTTTGTGCACGGTGGGTTCCAAGAATGTTAACCGATCAGAATAAAGAGGCAAGGAAAACAATAGCCTCCCAACACTTACAGCGCTTCCGTTTGAAGGGAGATGAGTTTCTGAAAAAAATTGTGACCGGGGACGAAACATGGGTGCATTTTTTTGAACCCGAATCAAAGAGGCAGTCACTGGAGTGGCGTCACACAAGCTCGCCGAGGAAGAAAAAATTCAAAACTGTGCGATCGGCAGGGAAAGTTATGGCAACAGTTTTCTGGGATACAGAGGGCGTGATTCTGGTTGATTTTTTGGAGCAGGGATGCACAATAAATTCTGTTCAATACGTCACAACCCTCAAAAAACTTAAAGCACGTCTTCAGCGAGTTTGCCCAACAAAATCAATGGCAGATGTTCTTCTTTTGCATGACAATGCAAGACCACACACCAGTCGTCACACCTCTGCCGAGATTGTCAAAATTGGATGGGAAGTTTTGCCTCATCCCCCATACAGCCCTGACCTGGCACCATCAGACTTCCATCTGTTCGGGCCACTAAAAGAAGCTCATCGTGGGATTCATTTTGAAGATGAGGAGGCCGTCAAAACATCCGTGCGTCAATGGCTTAGGAATCAGAGCTGTGATTTTTACCATGCTGGGATACATGCCCTTGTTCAAAGATGGACCAAAACTGTAGAGATGGGCGGAGATTACATTGAAAAATGACAAAATGATCCTCAATGTTGTGGTTTTCAACCTATGTAATTGCATTTAAATTTCCTGACAATTAAACGTAGAAAAAAAAATAGGAGGCATTACTTTTTGACTGACCCTCGTAATTTTGTCTCCAGCCAGAAAGTGTTGGAAAACATACTGACCATAATTTGCAGTCTGCAAAGAGACATTCTTCTTGTAATCACTGAAAGAAATGTTTCTACTCTCTATTTACGCAAGGGGATCAGGCACTGTGATTATAAATGAAAGTTTTGAGTTCTCATTGATTCATATATTTGATTAAATGTCATATGCATCGCATAATAATATTGCTGATAATAATAATGGTTCAAATGGCTCTGAGCACTATAGGACTTAACATCTGTGGTCATCAGTCCCCTAGAACTACTTGAACCTAACTAACCTAAGGACATCACACACATCCATGCCCGAGGCAGGATTCGAACCTGCGACCGTAGCAGTCCCGCGGTTCCGGACTGAGCGCCTAGAACCGCTAGACCACCGCGGCCGGCTGATAATAATAATGATGATGTATCTATCGTAAACAGTACTATGAGCAGTTCAGAGGCAACATCTATGGTAAGTTCCAATTAAACGGTCTTTCACCCTGACTTCTAATAATCAAAGTTAATTGCTCGCCACAAACTGGAAAATATGTTACCACTTGCCACGCGGTTTTGTTAACATTACAGGCAGGACGCAAACAGTTACTTCCGCGAAATGTAAGCGATCCAGGACGGTGTACAGTCCTCGCGAGTTAATTGCAGCCCGGCTGTGGCATCACCTGAGGCGGCGCGTAACCTGGCGTTTTATTGGCGCGGACAGTGTCTCTTGTGAAATTTAAACGATCCACGAAGGTGTAGAGCCCTCACGATTTCACTTTCTACTTTCCGAACACGCGTTTAGTAGCAGCCTGGCTGTGACGTCATCCGAGGCTGCGTGTATGCCGGCGTTTGACTGACGCGGACCTTACGATAGCTGGGTGCGAAGTGTGGTGTCTCTGCCTCTCAGGCCGTATTTATTATGGGCGCAGCAGACGGCCGAAGGGAACACCTGCCTTAATCTGCTCTATGCCCAAGTAGCATCGTCGAATTGGCCGCTTTCTCGGACACAAATATTTTAATAACTCCGTCATGAATCAATTTACAATCTTCATAATTTTTATACCAAGGGCACTAAGTTGCTTTCAACTACAGAAAAAGTCTTAGCTCGCCTGCATTTTAAACTTCGCTGGCTAGAATTTTTGGAACGGAACCGACAGTAGAACACGACCTCGGACTAAATCTTTAAGAGATCTTGTATAGATTGTTATTTACATAAAAGTCTTGAAACTTGTTATATCTTCATTACTTAATGAATGTAATCAAGTACTGCAATCAGAACTTTCTATCGTTAATATAACTGATACTTAATCTACTACAAATAGGGACGTTTTTGTTCCAAATCTAGTTTTCAGTAGATTATCTGTAACTTAATGGAATCACATAGTTAAGGTTTTTATATCAAACTTCATACCAGTTTTCATCATTCTAAGTCTAATGTTTAGCGCCTTCAATTTTTCGTAAAAACTCCACATTTGACCAAAATATTGCTCCCATCAAGTTGAAACTTGTAACAGTTGATTTTGACATGCATTTGCACATCTCGAACAATTTTTGGCTTTCTAGCTTTATTGTTTAGCACCACTTGGTTTGTATTTAAAGCGATGTATTTAGGGAAATTTATTCATCTGCTCACTCTGAGATTGAACAATTTTGACATTAATATACTGAAGCATATGTTGAAAAGTTTGGAAAAGCTACTTTAATTTTTAATTTCATCCTTTGATTATGGTGCAATACTTTGTATGTTACGCACAGGACCGTTGTGATGACGTGGAGCTAGAGGCAGTGAGCTGGGGTAAGTCCCGGCACACTCGCTCACACCTGTACCTCTAAAATGATACAAATGATACAGAGCTTGTTTCGCCACAGTCGTCGCATCCACTTTCCAGCCCGCTATTTCGAATAGCGGTGTGCTTCCACCATGGGGGCTGATGTGGCGACATCGTGCAGTTAGATAGTGTTGCATCGCGCGTGTCGTCTGTGTGTGTTTGGAAAGCGCGCCGTCAAACATTTCGCCCGCCCACCACCAGAGACACTGTGTTTTATATAAGTGTGTTATGTTTTTGTATCTTCGATGCTAGCAAGTTTAGTTCGTGCGTAGTTACGAGATAACGCTGATGTTTTTGATCCCTGCTTGTTACGTGATTTTCAACTGCAAGTTCGGAATGAGTGAACAAGCCGTGTATTGGCTGCCGTCTCCTGTGGCTGTCGTAAATAAAGCTAACGTTAATATTGTTCGAAGGATATTTTGTGTAGTGTGGTTCCGGCGATGAAGTGCACACTCGAACGACAGTCTGCCCAGCTTTTGCCGACACATAGCTTAAAGGCTGTGGGAACTTGCTCAGTAGAAGAGATGTGTTTCACCTTAGCGAAGATTGAAAATTAATAGGTGTTAAGATATGCCGCCCAGAGTGGCCGAGCGGACCTAGGCGCTACAGTCTGAAACCGCTCGACCGCTACGGTCGCAGGTTCGAATCGTGGCTCGGGCATGGATATGTGTGATGTCTTTAGGTTAGTTAGGTTTAAGTAGTTCTAAGTTTTAGGGAACTAAGGACCTCAGAAGTTAAGTCCCATACTGCTGAGAGCCATTTGAAGCATTTCTTTTGTTAAGATATGTGTACTGGGAATTTTTCTTTGTTTTGGTCCACATTACAATCACTCAAAATATGGAAAGCAAAGAGCTTGTAGTAGAAGAGATTTGTCTCATAGAATCGCAACTGTCAGCATGGGGAAACAGGATGCAAATGTTCACTAGCAGCCCGTCAGCAAGTTGAGAAGTGACCGTCCAATCATGCATAGTATGTGACAGTCGTCGCCACATCTTTGACAGTGGCTTCACAGGGCTGCAAACCAACGACCGCTGCGTGAGTGTCCGACCCGGGCACGGGGACGTTGTCTCGCTGCCGCACCGCCACACAGCAGCCGTCAGGCGTCATCCGCCCGCATGCTGTGGTACCCGGGCCACCATTACCACTCATGGGGAACACCTGTATCAGTACACCCACAGCCGTGTGCTGGGAGCCAAGGACCTCCTCCCATTGTCTGTAGTCCGTTTCAGACACGCTGAACTATGCATGCTCATGTCCATCAATAAAGCATTCTATCAGCTGAATGGCAGCCTTCTTAGCCTGCCCTCCTCCAGCAGAGAACCACTCACTCACTCTTACCCTGCAGTACACCTGTTACCCAACAAACAATTTAGCCAGTAGCTGAAAGCTCAAAGCCACATAAAAGGCACTAGCCTTATGAGTTCAAAGAAGAGAACTCACAGATCTACATGTAGGCATGTGTCCCTCAGCAAACTGGCATTTGAACTGTTTTTTGGACCTTTAAATAAATATCCGGTCTAAAATAGCTTTATATTCGCTCAAAGTTTACTTCAAAACATCATAATCACTAACAGTTTTTTTATACTTTAGCAATTTCCAAGTTACCTTCTAACGTTAACCCTATTGTTGCGATGTCTGTTCACAGAGGACGGGGACTCCCTGGCAGAGGACGGGGGTTCCCTGCCAGAGCTGATGCCGGACAGGAGACAGCCCGTTGCACTGATCGTCCTCTGCATGTCACTGGCCATCACTACGATCCTCCTAATGGCTGCCTACTGCATCAAAAGTAAGCCCACCTGGTCCTGTTGCCACAGAGTTCTCGAGAGCAGGCCACTGTGATCAGTGTGTCCAATGTTTTGTGTGAAACGGAAACCTGCAGGTTTTCTCTACATCTACACTCCCCAAGGCACCTTACTGTTTGTGTGGCGGGGATACACCACTGGCCATTAAAACTTCTACACCAAAGAAATGCAGATGATAAACGGGTATTCATTGGACAAATATATTATACTAGAACTGACATGTGATTACTTTTTCACGCAGTTTGGGTGCATAGATCCTGAGAAATCAGTACCCAGAACAACCACCTCTGGCCGTTATAACGGCCTTGATACGCCTGGGCATTGAGTCAAACAGCTTGGATGGCGTGTACAGGTACAGCTGTCCTTACAGCTTCAACACGATACCACAGTTCATCAAGAGTAGTCACTGGCGTATTGTGACGAGCCAGTTGCTCGGCCACCATTGACCACACGTTTTCAATTGGCGAGAGATCTGGAGAATGTGTGACCAGGGCAGGAGTCAAACATTTTCTGTATTCAGAAAGGCCCGTACAGGACCTGCAAGATGCGGTCGTGCATTATCCTGCTGAAGTGTAGGATTTCGCAGGGATCGAATGAAGGGTAGAGCCACGGGTCGTAACAAATCTGAAATGTAACGTCCACTGCACAAACTGCCGTCAGTGCCAACAAGAGGTGACCGAGACGTGTAACCAATGGCACCCCATACCATCACGCCGGGTGATACGCCAGTATGGCGATGACGAATACACGCTTCCAATGTGCGTTCACCGCGATGTCGCCAAACACGGATGCGACCATCATGATGCTGTAAACAGAACCTGGATTCATCCGAAAAATGACGTTGTGCCATTCCTTCACCCAGGTTCGTCGTTAAGTACACCACCGCAGGCGCAGAGTCAAGGGTAACCGCAGCCATGGTCTCCGAGCTGATAGTCCATGCTGCTGCAAACGTCGTCGAACTGTTCGTGCAGATGGTTGTTGTCTTGCAAACGTCCCCATCTGTTGACTCAGGGATCGAGACGTGGCTGCACGATCCGTTACAGTCATGCGAATAAGATGCCTGTCATCTCGACTGCTAGTGAAACGAGGCCGTTGGGATCCAGCACGGAGTTCCGTATTACCCTCCTGAACCCACCGACTCCATATTCTGCTAACAGTCATTGGATCTCGACCAACGCGAGCAGCAATGTCGCGATACTATAAACCGCAATCGCAGTAGGCTCCAATCCGACCTTTATCAAAGTCGAAAACGTGATGGTATTTACACGAGGCATCACAACAACGTTTCACCAGGCAACGCCGGTCAACTGCTGTTTGTGTATGAGAAATCGGTTGGAAACTTTCCTCGTGTCAGCACGTTGTAGGTGTCGCCACCGGCGCCAACCTTGTGTGAATGCTCTGAAAAGCTAATCAATTGCATATCACATCATCTTTTTCCTGTAGGTTAAATTTCGCGTCTGTAGCACGTCATGTTAGTGGTGTAGCAATTTTAATGGCCAGTAGTGTAGTACGGTGTCCGACTCTTCTTGGAATGTGCGCTCTCAGAATTTCAACAGTATAACGGCCCTCTTGTAGCGGTTATCACTGGAGTTCATTGAGAATCTCTGTAATGCTCCCTCCCTTGCTAAACGATCCCGTGATCAAATGCGCCGCTCTTCGTTGGATGCTCTCTACTTCTTCCATTAATTTTACTTGGTAACAGTCCCAGACTGATGAATACTCAAGACTCGGTCGAATAAGTGTGTTGTGAGGCAATTTGTGATATGTTGATAATTATTGCTTTGAGACTGCCTTGATCACAACTGAATGCAACACAGTTTTAGTGCCATACACGTCTCGCCTTTCTGCTTTGTAACGCATCATCACTCCACACACACACATTGTTGTGTATACTATTTACTTTAGATTTAGGTTATCACAAATACGAAACAAACACAACACATCCCAGATGCAGGAAAACTCACAAGCCGCAAACCCACAAATACACACAACACATATTCACAATGACAACATCATACACTTGGTAACCTACTGTATGACTTGTACACATTAATTAGCCATATAGGGGCATATAGACTAAAGAAACACAGTGTCCAAATAGCATATAAGCCAACCAGCGATCAAGAGGGACAAATTCCAGGAACCAGGAGTATAAAAAAAGCGAAACGCAAAGTTTCAGAGCTCCAATCTCGGTCCAGCACACAGTTTAACCTGCCAGGAAGTTTGATATCAGCACACACTCCGCTGCAGAGTGAAATTTTCTTTCTGGAGAAATATACAAAAGTTATGGTGCAGTATACATAGGCATGACGTGCAGAAATTTTGAATCACCGTACGAAAAACGCATTAGTGACGGGAACTACGAAACAAACCATTCCACATTTGCAGAGCATTTAAAATACCACAACCACCCTCCTAAAAACGTGGAACAAGATATAAAAATATCAAAATAAACAACTAAAACGAATGCATTATACAAATATCGTAACCAGGAAGCCATCTCATAAACAGCCACACGCTCATCAGTATAGGCTATCTACTAAACTTAATAAAAGAAATGATAAGAAACATTCAATTTGTACATGCAGCCATATTGAAACAAATATTTCTCCTTCCCCCCCGCCCCCCCCCTCTCTCTCTCTCTCTCTCTCTCTCTCACACACACACACACACACACACACACACACACACACACACGCACACTCACACTAGAAAAAATTAAAAAGTAAATAAATATATGAAAATTATACACCCACATCTAATCATAGCAAAACAAACATCAATTCACACACATATAACAGCAACACAAACACTTAGAAACAAATGTTTGTGTGTGTGTGTGTTTTAATGTTGCTGAATGTACTAACTGAATGTTTCTTATCATTTGTATAAGGCATTCGTTGTGGTTGACTTACAAGTTCGTGGCTGCCTCCAACGGTAATTCTGGAACTGGATATGGTGTTGGCTCACCCTTAGCCTTGACGTCAGCTTCCACTCTCGCAGGCATACGCTCAATCAGGTGCTGGAAGGTTTCTTGGGGAATGGCAGCCCATTCTTCACGGAGTGTTGCATTGAGAAGAGGTATCGATGTGGGATGGTGAGGCCAAGCACGAAGTCGGCGTTCCATAACATCCCAAAGGTGTTTTACAGGATTCAGGCCGGGACTCTGTGCAGTCCAGGCCATTACAGGGATGTTATTGTCGAGCAACCACTCCGCCACAGGCCCTGTTTTATGAACATGTGCTCGATCGCGTTGAAAGATGCAAACGCCATCCCCGAATTGCTCTTCAACAGTGGGAAGCAAGGTGCTTAAAACATCACTGTAGGCCTGTGCTGTGGTAGTGCCACGCAAAACAACAAGGGGTGCTAGCCCCTCCATGAAAAACACGACCACACCATAACACCACCGCCTCCGAATTTTGAAACGTCCCCTTTGAACAATTATACATGACTGTGCTTAAACTGAAACACAATATATTTAGCGTAACGCAATCTGACTTTCAATAATCCCTACAAAAGAATGGCTCTGACTAACATTAACCTATACCTTTCACAAATCACTTACCTCACAAAAATCTTCGTTACTCAAGCTACTGCAATACAGCGAGCGCCACTACTGCCGGCTAAATAAAAGATTCGAGCTACTGAAGGCACTAACTACTGATAGGCATAGTTAGCAAATGAAAGATTTTGATAGAGAACAAACAATGTATTTACCTCAATAGTGTTCAAACTTCATAATGTATATAGCAAATCATGACATCCAGTCTCACAAATTTCAAAACTCCGCCATTTCTCTCGTCACATCTACCACTGCTGGCGGCTCACCTCCAACTGCGCAACGCTACGCGCTGTTAACATCCATCTGCCCAACACTACAATGGCAGACAACAATGCAAACGAGCCACAGACTGCACACAGCACAGCCAGTGATTTTCATACAGAGCGCTACATGGCGTTACCAATATAAAAACCTAAACAGCCTACTTACAATTTTACTGTTGGCACTGCACACATTGGCAGATGACGTTCACCGAGCATTCACCATAACCATACCCTGCCATCGGATCGCCTGATTGTGTACCGTGATTCGTCACTCCACACAACATTTTTCCACTGTTCAATTGTCCAATGTTAACGCATCTTACACCAAGCGAGGCGTCGTTTGGCATGTACCGGCGAGATGTGTGGCTTATTAGCAGCCGCTCGGCCATGAAATCCAAGTTTTCTCACCTACACCTACTTGTCGTAGTATTTACTGTGGATCCTGATGCTGTTTGGAATACCTGTGTGATGGTCTGGATAGATATCTGCCTATTACACATTACCACCCTCTTCAACTGTCGGCGGTCTCTGTCAGTCAACAGACGCGGTCGGCCTGTACGCTTTTGTGCTGTACGTGTCCCTTCAGATTTCCACTTCACTATCACATCGGAAATAGTGGACCTAGGGATGTTTAGGAGTGTGGAAATCTTGCGTACAGACGTATGACACAAGTGACACCCAAGCACCTGACCACATTCGAAGTCCGTGAGTTCCGCGGAGCGCCCCGTTCTGCTCTCTCACGCTGTCTAACGACTATTGAGGTCGCTGATATGGAGTACCTGGCTGTAGGTGGCAGCATAGTGCATCTGTTATGAAAAACGTAGGTGTTTTTGGCTGTATCCGGATATTTTTGATAAGAATATATCAACAGTTGGTAACAGAATAGACAGTAGATACCATCAAAAACACAACATCAAAATAAGTGTTCTGTTCTTAGTGCTGTAAAGAGTGAAAACGAAATTTCAAATGGCAGTTATTAGACGAAGAACACCTATAACAAAGAACAAGAACATATGTATATCAGTATCCACGAACTCTGTAAGTATTACATCATAGAAAAGCAAAAAGCGTCAGAACTATTTAAACCTATATATACAACGTCCTAAAAGTAAACTAAACAGTAAAACAAAACTAAGTACATTTTCCAGGCCACTGAAGATGCCTTGCAAAGAATAAAGGCGAAACACACATGGCACAAAAATTTTGTTGTATTCAATTGTGATTAAATGGTACTAAAGCATACCGTAATATTATACGCAACTGAGGACGACAGGTGTACAAAAGTTGAAACTTTCACCAACATGACTTCATATTTTAAGGAGAAGAAAGCAAACTTGCAAGATACCACCCCAGAAATCGGTCCCGTGTGAAAATTTGGGCCGTAATTCTGACAGCGTAGAGTTATGACCCTGTGAAAGTACAGCCTGCAAACTTTTGCTCGTACTGGTTGTTTGTTACTCTCTCTGCCCCAGCCCACTTCAGCACCCTAATGCCGGAGCGCGAAGTACCGCACGACGGAGGAAGAGGCTTGCCAATTTCTGTTTTCATATTGCCAACATGCTTTCTTCACTACGTCATAGTGCGATGTTTGCAACTTGTGGCTGGTACCAGAGATCTCTTTGCTTTGAATATTTTTTTGTTGCAAATCACAATTATAGTGTAAATGAATGAAATGAATTAGCGTATGATTAATGTAGTAGCATACCGCAATTTGATTGCTAACAACGCTGTTATGCGTTATCTTCGTTGGGTTTTGAAGCTGACACATTAGAGCGAAGTACATATGCAAGAGATGCGCTATTCAACTGGATTTTATGATTGAACTGTAAATCGTAAATCATTCATTTTAGTTCTTCAGTTGCTTGGATTTAATCACTTTAGAGAGAGAGAGAGAGAGAGAGAGAGAGAGAGAGAGAATATCATAATGAAAATATTGTTAAAATAATATTGGACATATATGTGCGTGAGGTGGATATACACTCCTGGAAATTGAAATAAGAACACCGTGAATTCATTGTCATCCAGGTTATCCAGCAATTCGCTTCACCCATGTGGCGATTTACAGTATACACTCCTGGAAATTGGAATAAGAACACCATGAATTCATTGTCCCAGGAAGGGGAAACTTTATTGACACATTCCTGGGGTCAGATACATCACATGATCACACTGACAGAACCACAGGCACATAGACACAGGCAACAGAGCATGCACAATGTCGGCACTAGTACAGTGTATATCCACCTGTCGCAGCAATGCAGGCTGCTGTTCTCCCATGGAGACGATCGTAGAGATGCTGGATGTAGTCCTGTGGAACGGCTTGCCATGCCATTTCCACCTGGCGCCTCAGTTGGACCAGCGTTCGTGCTGGACGTGCAGACCGCGTGAGACGACGCTTCATCCAGTCCCAAACATGCTCAATGGGGGACAGATCCGGAGATCTTGCTGGCCAGGGTAGTTGACTTACACCTTGTAGAGCACGTTGGGTGGCACGGGATACATGCGGACGTGCATTGTCCTGTTGGAACAGCAAGTTCCCTTGCCGGTCTAGGAATGGTAGAACGATGAGTTCGATGACGGTTTGGATGTACCGTGCACTATTCAGTGTCCCCTCGACGATCAACAGAGGTGTACGGCCAGTGTAGGAGATCGCTCCCCACACCATGATGCTGTTGGCCCTGCATAGGATCCTACGGTCTTGGCGTGCATCCGTGCGTCGCTGCGGTCCGGTCCCAGGTCGACGGGCACGTGCACCTTCCGCCGACCACTGGCGACAACATCGATGTACTGTGGAGACCTCACGCCTCACGTGTTGAGCATTTCGGCGGTACGTCCACCCGGCCTCCCGGATGCCCACTATACGCCCTCGCTCAAAGTCCGTCAACTGCACATACGGTTCACGTCCACGCTGTCGCGGCACGCTACCAGTGTTAAAGACTGCGATGGAGCTCCGTATGCCACGGCAAACTGGCTGACACTGACGGCGGCGGTGCACAAATGCTGCGCAGCTAGCGCCATTCGACGGCCAACACCGCGGTTCCTGGTGTGTCCGCTGTGCCGTGCGTGTGATCATTGCTTGTACAGCCCTCTCGCAGTGTCCGGAGCAAGTATGGTGGGTCTGACACACCGGTGTCAATGTGTTCTTTTTTCCATTTCCAGGAGTGTATTACATACTCGTACGACTTGAAACGTCCCCTTAGAACAATTGCACAAGACTGTGCTTAAACTGGCACACAATATCTTTAGCGCAACGCAATCTGACTTCCAAAAATCCCTACGAAAAAATGGCCCTGACTAGCATTAACCTATACGTTTCACAAATCACTTACCTCACAAAAATCTTCGTTACTCAAGCTACTGCTATACAGCGACCGCCACTACTGCCAGCTAAATAAAAGATTCAAACTACTGAAGGCACTAACTACTGATAGGCATAGTTATCAAATGAAAGATTTTAATACAGAACAAACAATGTATTTACCTTAATAGTCATAATATATATATCAGTTCGTGACACCAATTCTTACAAATTTCAAAACTCCGCCATCTCTCTCCCCACGTCCACCACTGCTGGCGGTTCACCTCCAACTGCGCAACGCTACCCGCTGTTAGCATCCAGCTGCCGCTGCCCAACACTACAATGGCAGACAACAATGCAAACCAGCCACAGACTGCACACGGCACAGCCAGTGATTTTTCATACAGAGCGCTACGTGGTGTTGGCGTTACCAATAAAAATACTTAATCAGCCTACTTACAAACTTACTACTTTTCGCTTAGAATGACGTTTTCTCGAGAAAGATTTCAAAACAGGTTGGTCAGGTGTGTCTACCTGTCCCTTCATCTTCCCTCGCCTTCAACATTGTGCCAATAAGGAGGCTGTAGGTGTCACTCCGCTGTACCTCACCTCATTCTCGGGCTGTGGTTACAGTGGATCGTCGCAAACAGAGCGCTGCTGAGTAAAGAGGATCAAACGTTTTTGTTTCTGATCGTGAGAGTGGCGACCAGAGCGTTCAGACGACTCCGTTTGCGTTCGGGAAACGTCGTATCATTCGACTGTTGATACGGTCACCATGGTCACTGCTGTTTGCTGGTGTTTGTGATCCTTTTGTGCTGCTAAAATAATGGCGTCAGTTACGGAAACAGCAAAACAAAGCGGCAGCACTATTACAAACTATAAGTATTCTCTTGTTTCTCTCATTGTCTTAAAACAATAGGCGATAACAAAGTCGAAGTATTTGTTGAAAACAGTCTTGGTTGCAATTTGAGTTTTTTAAATTTTTTATTGCAACTAAGACTGTTTTCAACTAATACTATTAAACACTGGTTTGCTGATTCATGTCACAGATGGGAAAATGTGTTTTATTATATGAAAAACTGTTTTCAGAACCATCTCATTTGGACAGCTTCACTTGAAGCTCTGTTAAAGTTTCATCCTGTCTCATAAGTGTCTCGCATGGAACACTCGATTTCTGCCGTATGTTGCTCATCGTCAGTGAGGGATCCTTATAGGTCAATGACAGTGTTGTGGAGAACCTATACATCTCACAATATTACCACCAAATTCCGGTGAGGCTTGCATTGGGTTTCAAAATATGCTCCACTTAGCGCTCATTATTCCTGAAGCACATTCAGTTAATCCTCATGGTCAGGAAAAGTGTTTGTCTACATATTACTTCCCTGGATGTAAAACCCATTGACTGTAAGATTTTACAAAATGACCTAACAGTGAATAAGCCCTGTTTCCAATAAATACAACACATCTGATGTCTTTGGTAAGCTCCCCTCCTTGTATCAAGCAAAATACACTAGAAGAACGAAATCTACCACTTTCGCTTTTCTGCTCACATCACTCAACATCGATTGCAATGAATTTCCTGTGAGGATCTGCAACTGCTTGTAGGATGACTGAATGAAAGTGTCTCACAGCTATAACATTGTACCAGCATTTTCTGAGCGTTTTAGACGAATGCGTTTTCTCTCAACATCATCGACTGTTAATTTCTGATGGTCAGACTGAAAAATTCTCTGACATTTTGAAGTATGGCATATGCTGAAGCAAAATATTTTGCAGTGCGATTTGAAAATTCCCCGAAGGCCGAAACTCCAATAGTGAAATAAATAATTTCTGCAGTCAGCGGCGAATACGATGTCCTCTAAAAAATAATCGAGTGCATTTACAAAGTTCTGTATGTTGTATATATCATTCACAGTGTTTAGAATGTCATCTTCAGATGGCACTCATGTGTTGTGTCTGGAGGCAGTCTCACAACACTTTGGCAATTGACTCCACAGCGAATATGAGTCCTATTGTGAACGTCAGAGCCAAGTGTCAAAAGCCGGCCGCGGTGGCCGTGCGGTTCTAGGCGCTGCAGTCCGGAACCGCGGGACTGCTACGGTCGCAGGTTCGAATCCTGCCTCGGGCATGGATGTGTGTGATGTGCTTAGGTTAGTTAGGTTTAAGTAGTTCTAAGTTCTAGGGGACTGGTGACCTAAGATGTTAAGTCCCATAGTGCTCAGAGCCATTTGAACCAAGTGTCAAAAACTTCTTCTGGTTTCCAGAAGCCTGTAACAATTCTCGTTTCACCAACTGTCGACAACCCTTAAAAATTACATTAAACCATTGAAAAAAAATCTGTAGTTACTTGTTTATCATGCTAGATAAGGAAGTTACGCACAGTAACCATATGGCAATATACTCACCTCTTTCTGTGCCATCGTTTGCCAAAATCTTGTTTGAGTATCTCAAACCGTTTATGAGATACAAGGGTGTTTCATTCTTGCTTCATCGTCTGGGCTAGCGAGCGAAACATAGTGCGCTATATACGATACATTTTCTCAAGACTGGAATGTGTTATCCACTGAAGAGCCAAAGAATTTGGTACGCCTGCCTAATACCGTGAGGGCCTCCTGCAGCACGCGGAAGGGCCGCATCACGACGTATGGACTCGACTAATGACTGAAGTAGTGCTCGAAGGAACTGACACCACGAATCCTGCACGGCTCTCCATAAATCCGTAAGAGTACGAGGAGGTGGAGATCTCTTCCGAACAGCACGTTGCAAGGCATCCCAGATATGCTCACTGATGTTCACGTCTCGGATGTTTGGTGTCCAGTGGAGACGTTTAAAGTCAGACGAGTGTTCCTGTAGCCACTCTGTAGCAATTATGGACGCGTTGGATGTCGCATTGTCCTGATGGAATTTATCAAGTCTGTCGTAATACACAGGGGACATGAATGGACGCAGGTGGCCAGACGGGACGCTTACGTACGTGTCACCTGTCACAGTCTTATCTAGACGTATCAGGGGTCCCTTATCACTCTAACTGCACACGCCCCACACCATTACAGCGCTTGAACAGTCCCCTGCTGACGTACAGGGACACGGATTCATGTGGTAGTCTCGATTTCCCGTACACGTCCATCTGCTCGATACAATTTGAAGAGAGACTCGTTCGATCAGGCAACATGTTTCCAGTCAACAGTCCAATGTCGGTGTTGAGGGTCCCTGGCGAGGTGTAAAGATTTGTGTCGTGCAGTCGTCAAGGGTACACGAGTGGCCTTCGGTTGCGAAAGCCCCAAAAAATGGTTCAAATGGCTCTGAGCACTATGGGACTTAACTTCTGACGTCATCAGTCCCCTAGAACTTAGAACTACTTGTTGTTGTTGTTGTTGTGGTCTTCAGTCCTGAGACTGGTTGATGCAGCTCTCCATGCTACCATATCCTGTACAAGCTTCTTCATCTCCCAGTACCTACTGCAACCTACATCCTTCTGAATCTGCTTAGTGTATTCATCTCTTGGTCTCCCTCTACGATTTTTACCCTCCACACTGCCCTCCAATACTAAATTGGTGATCCCTTGATGCCTCAGAACATGTCCTACCAACCGATCATTTCTTCTGGTCAAGTTGTGCCACAAACTTCTCTTCTCCCCAATCCTATTCAATACTTCCTCATTAGTTATGTGGTCTACCCATCTAATCTTCAGCATTCTTCTGTAGCACCACATTTCGAAAGCTTCTATTCTCTTCTTGTCCAAACTACTTATCGTCCATGTTTTACTTCCATACATGGCTACACTCCATACAGTTACTTTCAGAAATGACTTCCTGACACTTAAATCTATACTCGATGTTAACAAATTTCTCTTCTTCAGAAACTCTTTCCCAACTCCTTTACTACTTTAAGTGTCGCATTTCCTAATCTAATTCCCTCAGCAGCACCCGACTTAATTCGACTACATTCCATTATCCTCGTTTTGCTTTTGTTGATGTTCATCTTATATCCTCCTTTCAAGACACTATCCATTCCATTCAGCTGCTCTTCCAAGTCCTTTGCTGTCTCTGGCAGAATTACGATGTCATCGGCGAACCTCAAAGTTTTTATTTCTTCTCCATGGATTTTAATACCTACTCCAAATTTTTCTTTTGTTTCCTTTACTGCTTGCTCAAAATAAAGATTGAATAACATCGGGGAGAGGCTACAACCCTGTCTTACTCCCTTCCAACAACTGCTTCCCTTTCATGCCCCCCGACTCTTATAACTGCCATCTGGTTTCTGTACAAATTGTAAATAGCCTTTCGCTCCCTGTATTTTACCCCTGCCATCTTTAGAATTTGAAAGAGAGTATTCCAGTCAACATTGTCAATAGCTTTCTCTAAGTCTACAAATGCTAGAAACGTAGGTTTGCCTTTCCTTAATCTTTCTTCTAAGATAAGTCGTAAGGTCAGTATTGCCTCACGTGTTCCAGTATTTCTACGGAATCCAGACTGATCTTCCCCGAGGTCAGCTTCTACAAGTTTTTCCATTCGTCTGTAAAGAATTCGTGTTAGTATTTTGCAGCTATGGCTTATTAAACTGATTGTTCGGTAATTTTCACATCTGTCAACACCTGCTTTCTTTGGGTTTGGAATTATTATATACTTCTTGAAGCCTGAGGGTATTTCGCCTGTTTCATACATCTTGTTCACCAGATGGTAGAGTTTTGTCAGGACTGGCTCTCCCAAGGCCGTCAGTAGTTCCAATGGAATGTTGTCTACTCCGGGGGCCTTGTTTCGACTCAGGTCTTTCAGTGCTCTGTCAAACTCTTCACGCAGTATCGTATCTCCTATTTCATCTTCATCCACATCCTCTTCCATTTCCATAATATTGTCCTCAAGTACATCACCCTTGTATCCCTCTATACACTCCTTCCACCTTTCTGCTTTCCCTTCTTTGCTTAGAACTGGATTTCCATCTGAGCTCTTGATGTTCAAACAAGTGGTTCTCTTATCTCAGTGGGTCTCTTTAATTTTCCTGTAGGCAGTATCTATCTTACCCTTAGTGAGATAAGCCTCTACATCCTTACATTTGTCCTCTAGCCATCCCTGTTTAGCCATTTTGCACTTCCTCTCGATCTCATTTTTGAGACGTTTGTATTCCTTTTTGCCTGCTTCATTTACTGCATTTTTATATTTTCTCCTTTCATCAATTAAATTCAATATTTCTTCTGTTACCCAAGGATTTCTAGCAGCTCTCGTCTTTTTACCTACTTTATCCTCTGCTGCCTTCACTACTTCATCCCTCAGAGCTACCCATTCTTCTTCTACTGTATTTCTTTCCCCTATTCCTGTCAATTGTTCCCTTATGCTCTCCCTGAAACCCTGTACAACCTCTGGTTCTTTCAGTTTATCCATGTTCCATCTCCTTAAATTCCCACCTTTTTGCAGTTTCTTCAGTTTCAATCTACAGGTCATAACCAATAGATTGTGGTCAGAGTCCACATCTGCCCCTGGAAATGTCTTACAATTTAAAACCTGGTTCCTAAATCTCTGTCTTACCATTGTATAATCTATCTGATACCTTTTAGTATCTCCAGGCTTCTTCCATGTATACAACCTTCTTTTATATTTCTTGAACCAAGTGTTACCTATGATTAAGTTGTGCTCTGTGCTAAATTCTACCAGGCGGCTTCCTCTTTCATTTCTTTGCCCCAGTCCATATTCACCTACTACGTTTCCTTCTCTCCCTTTTCCTACTGACGAATTCCAGTCACCCATGACTATTAAATTTTCGTCTCCCTTCACTATCTGAAAAATTTCTTTTATTTCATCATACATTACTTCAATTTCTTCCTCATCTGCAGAGCTAGTTGGCATATAAACTTGTACTACTGTAGTAGGTGTGGGCTTCGTATCTATCTTGGCCACAATAATGCGTTCACTATGCTGTTTGTAGTAGCTTACCCGCATTCCTATTTTCCTATTCATTATTAAACCTACTCCTGCATTACCCCTATTTGATATTGTGTTTATAACCCTGTAGTCACCTGACCAGAAATCTTGTTCCTCCTGCCACCGAACTTCACTAATTCCCACTATATCTAACTTTAACCTATCCATTTCCCTTTTTAAATTTTCTAACCTACCTGCCCGATTAAGGGTTCTGACATTCCACGCTCCGATCCGTAGAACGCCAGTTTTCTTTCTGCTGATAACGACATACTCTTGAGTAGTCCCCGCCCGGAGATCCGAGTGGGGGACTATTTTACCTCCGGAATATTT
Source organism: Schistocerca gregaria (assembly GCF_023897955.1). Lineage (NCBI taxonomy): Eukaryota > Metazoa > Arthropoda > Insecta > Orthoptera > Acrididae > Schistocerca > Schistocerca gregaria. The sequence continues at coordinate 389,834,634 of NC_064925.1, read as the reverse complement.
TACCCAAGAGGACGTCATCATCATTTAATCATACAGTAAAGCTGCATGCCCTCGGGAAAAATTACGGCCGTAGTTTCCCTTTGTTTCAGCCGTTCGCAGTACCAGCACAGCAAGGCCATTTTGGTTATTGTTACAAGGCCAGATCAGTCAATCATCCAGACTGTTGCCCCTGCAACTACTGAAAAGGCTGCTGCCCCTCTTCAGGAACCACACGTTTGTCTGGCCTCTCAACAGATACCCCTCCGTTGTGGTTGCACCTACGGTACGGCTATCTGTATCGCTGAGGCACGCAAGCCTCCCCACCAACGGCAAGGTCCATGGTTCATGGGGGGAGGTAGAACTACTTAAACCAACTTAAACCAAACTAACCTAAGGAGATCACACACACATCCATACCCGAGGCAGGATTCGAACCTGCGATCCGGTCATGGTGACCGTGCGGTTCTAGGCGCTGCAGTCCGGAACCGTGGGACTGCTACGGTCGCAGGTTCGAATCCTGCCCCGGGCATGGATGTGTGTGATGTCCTTAGGTTAGTTAGGTTTAAGTAGTTCTAAGTTCTAGGGGACTGATGACCTAAGATGTTAAGTCCCATAGTGCTCAGAGCCATTTGAACCATTTTTTCGAATCTGCGACCGTAGCGGTCTCGCGGTTACAGACTGTAGCGCCTGGAGCCGCATGGCCACTTCGGCCGGCACTAATGACCGTATCGACGATGTTTCGTTGAATGGTTCGCACAATGTCACTTGTTGATGGCCCAGCATTGAAATCTGCAAGTCTGCGAAAGGGTTGCACTTCTGTCACAGTGAACGATTCTCTTCATTCGTCGTTGGTCCCGTTCGTGCAGGTTCTTTTTCCAGTCGCAGCGATGTCCGAGATTTGATGTTTTACCGGATTCCTAATGCTCAAGGTACCCTCGTGAAATGGTCGTACGAGAAAATCGCCACGTCATTGCTACCTCGGAGATGCTGTGTCCCATCGCTCGTATGTCGACTATAACACCACTTTCAAACTCACTTAAATCTTGACAACCTGCTATTGTGGTAGCAGTAACCGATCTAACAACTGCGCCAGACACTAATCTTATATAGGCGCTGCCGGCCACAGTGCCGCGTTCTGCCTCTTTACATCCTTTTTGCATTTGAATACGCATGCCTATACCAGTTTCTTTGACTTGTCAGTGTAGATCTCATCCCAAGTTTAAAGAATAAATCAGTATGCTAACTACATTAGTACGCCGCAACATTTGACCTAACGTGCGCCAAACGCATATTCATAGCGACCTCTATTTTTCATCGCAAACTTTCGATTTTCTTGCAGTAGCATGCTTAATTATGAAATATCGCAATAACTATGACAATGTTGATGGTGTTGGGACAGCAACCAGCCACAAATTTACTTTCAGTTCCTTTATTCAAAGGGTAGCGTTACCGGTTTCGAATCGTTGTGATTCATCCTCATACGGTTTACACGCTTTCTTTACGACATGTGATGTGTTGTTTACAGATTAATTGTCCTAAAATATAAATAATACATAATTATAAACACGCCACACACAGATGGTTGCGTTACAGATTTTCTTTGCATGTCACTTACGTGAAATGTGCGTTTGGAGTGTTTGTTTTCATAACATTCGTCCAACAGGTGTGAATACATTCCCACTGCATTCTTATTGTAGAACACGTAAATTTTTTTCACTGAACACTTTAGATTTGTCACTGAAGATTTCTACCACACACCACATGTTTTGATACATACAAAGAGCTTAGAAACATATGAGTATCAAAAATGCTGTGATATATCGTAACATTTGACGATGATGTCCTATGTTTGGAAAGGATCATATATTCATTTACGCAACTTTAATGCCTTTTACACTAGTACAGAGACATTGATTTTTTTAGTTGATATATATATATATATATATATATATATATATATATATATATATATACACTCCTGGAAATGGAAAAAAGAACACATTGACACCGGTGTGTCAGACCCACCATACTTGCTCCGGACACTGCGAGAGGGCTATACAAGCAATGATCACACGCACGGCACAGCGGACACACCAGGAACCGCGGTGTTGGCCGTCGAATGGCGCTAGCTGCGCAGCATTTGTGCTCCACCGCCGTCAGTGTCAGCCAGTTTGCCGTGGCATACGGAGCTCCACCGCAGTCTTTAACACTGGTAGCATGCGGCGACAGCGTGGACGTGAACCGTATGTGCAGTTGACGGACTTTGAGCGAGGGCGTATAGTGGGCATGCGGGAGGCCGGGTGGACGTACCGCCGAATTGCTCAACACGTGGGGCGTTAGGTCTCCACAGTACATCGATGTTGTCGCCAGTGGTCGGCGGAAGGTGCACGTGCCCGTCGACCTGGAACCGGACCGCAGCGACGCACGGATGCACGCCAAGACCGTAGGATCCTACGCAGTGCCGTAGGGGACCGCACCGCCACTTCCCAGCAAATTAGGGACACTGTTGCTCCTGGGGTATTGGCGAGGACCATTCGCAACCGTTTCCATGAAGCTGGGCTACGGTCCCGCACACCGTTAGGCCGTCTTCCGCTCACGCCCCAACATCGTGCAGTCCGCCTCCAGTGGTGTCGCGACAGGCGTGAATGGAGGGACGAATGGAGACGTGTCGTCTTCAGCGATGAGAGTCGCTTCTGCCTTGGTGCCAATGATGGTCGTATGCGTGTTTGGCGCCGTGCAGGTGAGCGCGACAATCAGGACTGCATACGACCGAGGCTCACAGGGCCAACACCCGGCATCATGGTGTGGGGAGCGATCTCCTACACTGGCCGTACACCTCTGGTGATCGTCGAGGGGACACTGAATAGTGCACGGTACTTCCAAACCGTCATCGAACCCATCGTTCTACCATTCCTAGACCGGCAAGGGAACTTGCTGTTCCAACAGGACAATGCACGTCCGTATGTATCCCGTGCCACCCAACGTGCTCTAGAAGGTGTAAGTCAACTACCCTGGCCAGCAAGATCTCCGGATCTGTCCCCCATTGTGCATGTTTGGGACGGGATGAAGCGTCGTCTCACGCGGTCTGCACGTCCAGCACGAACGCTGGTCCAACTGAGGCGCCAGGTGGAAATGGCATGGCAAGCCGTTCCACAGGACTACATCCAGCATCTCTACCATCGTCTCCATGGGAGAATAGCAGCCTGCATTGCTGCGAAAGGTGGATATACACTGTACTAGTGCCGACATTGTGCATGCTCTGTTGCCTGTGTCTATGTGCCTGTGGTTCTGTCAGTGTGATCATGTGATGTATCTGACCCCAGGAATGTGTCAATAAAGTTTCCCCTTCCTGGGACAATGAATTCACGGTGTTCTTATTTCAATTTCCAGGAGTGTATATATATATGGTACATTATTTAATTACATTTAGCATCATGAGAATTATAGTAACATATAAATTTGCTACTTGATCTGCAGATAGGCGTACTAATGTTATGTGCTTTGGAGGTTGGAAAATAATTTTTGGAAATTTTTCAGGAAAGGGGTGTTAGATGACTCTGTTTTTTTTTTTTTATTAAGGATATAGCCTGGGGTGCTGTTTGTGTGTATGTGTATTTCTATTTCTTCTAACATATTCATAGTGACTCCTATGACAATGATAGGCAGTTCATCATGAAGCTGACAAATAAAGTTACGAGATGCACGAGGATCAGTTTCTTTATCGAGTATTTTCTTTAAAATCGTTAGAGAAGGACTGCAGATCGGCCGTCCACACAGAGCAGCGAGCATGCCTGCTAGCGAGCCGCTCCCTGTCCCCCTACAGTGGGGTGCGAAGCAGCTCCTACCTGCTGTGTTGTGCCGCTTCACCATAACCCGGGCCTTCACGCGTCCCCAGTGGGGTGGAGCGCGTGGCAACAACGGGTGTGCGAAAGTTTAAAAGCTGTACTTTCAGAATGTCATAACTGCATACCATTAGAAATATGGCGGATTCCAAGATTTCCGAAAAGCGCTTCACACGGTATCCCACTGCAGACTGTTAACGAAGGGACGAGCACACGGAATAGTTCCCTGGATGTGTGAGTGGCTCGAAAACTTCGCTAGTAATAGTACCGATTCCGTTCTTGTCGACTGCGAGCGATTATCAGAGATGAGGGCGTTGTCAGGAGTGCCTCAGAGAACTGTTAGAGATCGCCGTTGTTTCTATATACGAAGTCTGTTCAAAAAATTCCAAAACTTTGTCCACAAAATTTTTCTACACTTACCTACTGTGCACGGTCTCCATCGAAATACTCTCCTCCACAACTGATAGCACCGCTTCCAACGCCGTTTCCACTACCGGAAGCGGTCTTGGCACGCCTCTTGGTGGATCGCGCGAAGCGCCGCCTACGAATTTTCTTTAACCTTGTCTGTCTTTGCAAATCTTCGTCCTTTCAACGGAGGTTTCAACTTCGGAAATAAGACAAAGTCCGAAGAGGCCAGCTCTGGAGAGTGCGGAGGTTGAGGCAACACAGTGATTCCGTTTCTCGTGCAATAGTAACGCACCAACAGGGATGAATGTGCAGGTGCTTTATCGTGATGAAAGAGCCATGAATTGTCTCGCCACATTCCAGGCCGTTTCCTTCTCACATTTGCTCGCAGGCGTCGCAACATGTCCCGTTAGTACCATCGATTAACAGTGTGTCCTTGTGGCATGAATTCATGATGAACTAATAATCCTTCACAGTCAAAGAAAATTATCAGCATGGCTTTGACATTTGACCTAACCTGACAAGCTTTTTTTGCTCTTGGAGAACCTTTCCCGACCCCTTGTAAAGATTGAACCTTGGTTTCACCCACGTCTAAATACCAGTTATGATTCTCAAGGAACATCTCGTCCTCAATTGCGCGATCCAAAAGCTCTTCACAGATTTCGAGGCTAAGGTTTTTCTGGTCTTGACTCATGAGCCGTGGGACGAACCTGTTGGCAACACGATGCATTCCAAGATGCTGTGTCAGAATTTCATGACGTGATCCAACTGAAATGTTACATTCTTCTGCAATCTTTCGGACAATCAGTCTTTGATTGGCACACACAGTTTCGTTGACGTTCGTGACATGAGCGTGTAAGTAGGATGTTTAGGATTTTTTATTGGTAACGCCGCCGCCACGTAGCGCTCTGTATAAAAATCACTGGCTGTGCCATGCGCAGTCTGTGTTTAGTTTGCATTGTTGTCTGCCATTGTAGTGTTGGGCAGCGGCAGCTGGATGCTAACAGCGCGTAGCGTTGCGCAGTCGGAGGTGAGCCGCCAGCAGTGGTGGACGTGGGGAGAGAGATGGCGGAGTTTTGAAATTTGTAAGAATTGGTGTCATGAACTGCTATATATATTATGACTAGTGAGGTAAATACATTGTTTGTTCTCTATTAAAATCTTTCATTTGCTAACTATGCCTATCAGTAGTTAGTGACTTCCGTAGTTTGAATCTTTTAGTTAGCTGGCAGTAGTGGCGTTCGCTGTATTGCAGTAGCTTGAGTAACGAAGATTTTTGTGAGGTAAGTGATTTGTGAAACGTATAGGTTAATGTTAGTCAGGGCCATTCTTTCGTAGGGATTTTTTGAAGTCAGATTGCGTTGCGCTAAAGACATTGTGTGTCAGTTTAAGCACAGTCGTGTAATAATTTTACAAAGGGTACGTTTCAAGCGTCGTCGGTAGACGTTGAGAGGGCGTCCTGAATGAGGGTCATCCACTTCCGTCCGGCCATTTTTAAACCGTGTGAACCATTTGTAACACCAAGTACTGCTAAAGCACTCATCACCGTAGACTTCCTGTATCATTTAGTTGTCTCTGCAAAGGTTTTTTTGAGTTTCATGCAAGATGTAATGCAGAGGCGTTGCTCCAGTAAGTCTGCTCTCGCGAAATTCGCAAACTGTGCGATACTTAATACAGCACTCAAAAATAACTAACAGACATACAACAATCAAACTTCCGACAGTCACTCATTAAATATTACACGTTAAACGCAGGTGAGTGCAGGGGTGGCAACCGCATTTCGCTCCAACACACCACTGGTTGTAACTTACGAATGTTCCGAAACTCTTTCAACAGACTTCGTACATAAATGATGTGAAGGGCAGAGCGAGTACCAACCTGTGGTTGTTTGTTGATGCTGTGTTATATGGGAAGGTATCGTGGCTGAGTGAGTGTAAGAGTATACAAGATTAGGCAAAATTTCTAGTTGTTGTGATGAACACCAGCTTCCTCTAAATATAGATAAATGTAAGTTAATAGAGATGAGTAGGAAAAACAAACCTGTAATGTTAGAATACAGTATTCGTGGTGTGCTGCTTGACGCAGCCACGTCGATTAAATATCTAGACATAATGTTGTATGAGCTATGGACCTTGCCGTCGGTAGGGAGTCTTGTATGCATCAGCGATGCAGAGAGCCATGCCGTAGGTGCATCCACAACGAAGGGAAATCTGTTGAGAGGCCAGATTATCGTGTGATTCCTGAAGAGGGGCAACAGCCTTTTCAGTAGTTTCAGGGGCAACAGTCTGGATGATTGACTGATCTTGCCTTGTAACATGAGCCAAAACGGCCTTGCTGTGCCGCTACTGCGAATGGCTGAAAGCAAGGGGAAACTACAGCTGTAATTTTTCCCGAGGGCATGCACCTCTACCGTATGGCTAAATGATGATGGCGTCCTCTTGGGTAAAATATACAGGAGGTAAAATAGTCTTCCACTTGGAATTCCGGCCGAGACTACTCAGAAGGATGTCGTTATCAGGAGAAAAAAAACTAGCATTCTATGGATCGCACCGTGGAATCTCAGGTCCCTTAATCGGGCAGGTGGGTTAGAAAATTTAAAATGGTAAATGGATATGTTAAAGCTAGATATAGAGCGAGTTAGTGAAGTTTGGTGACAGGAGGAACAGGACTTCTGCTCAGATGACTGCAAGGTCACAAATACAAAATCATGTAGGGTAATGCAGGAGTAGGTTTAAAAAAGAATAAAAATAGGAACGCGGTTAAAGTTTATGTGCCATCTAGCTCCATGGATGATGAAGAGATCGAAGAAAAGTATGATGAGATAAAAGAAAATATCCAGATAGTTAAGGAAGACGAAAGTTTGATAGTCATGAGGGACTGGAATTCGATAGGAGGAAAAGGAAAAGAAGGAAAAATAGTAGGTAAAGTAGACTAGGGGAAAGGAATGAAAGAGGAAGGCGCCTGGTACAATTTTGCACAGAGCGTAATTTAATCATAGCTAACATTTGTTTTAAGGATCATGAAAGAAGGATGAAGGTTGTACACGTGCAAGATATCGGGAGACACCGGAAGGTTTCAGACTGATTGAATGTAATAGTAAGAAGATGATTTAGGAACCAGATTTTAAATTGTAAGACATTTCCAAGGGCAAACGCGGACCTTGGCCGCAATTAATTGATTATGAGCTGTAGATGAAAACTGAAGAAACTGAAAAAATGCAGGAAAAAGCTGGCTCTGTGCATTATGGGACTTAACATCTGAGGTCATCAGTTTCCTAGAACTTAGAACTACTTATACCTATCTAACCTAAGGACATCACACACATCCATGCCCAATGTAGGATTCGAACCTGCGACTGTAGCAGTCGCACGGTTCCGGACTGAAGCGCCTAGAACCGCTCGGCCACTGCGGCTGGCAAAGGTAGGAATTCAAGGAGATGGGACCTGGATAAACTAAAGGACCCAGAGGTCGTAGAGAGTTTCAAAGAGAGCATTAGGGAACGATTGATAAGAACAGGGGAAAGGAATACAGAAGAAGAAGAAGAATGGGTAGCTTTGAGAGATGAAACATTGAAGCCAGCAGAGTTTCAAGTAGGTAAAAAGACGAGGTCTAGTAGAACTACTGGGGTAACACAAGAGGTATTGAATGTAAATGATGAAAGGAGAAAATATAAAAATGCACTAAATGAAGGAGGCGAAAAGGAATACAAATGTCTAAAAACTGAGACCGACAGGAAGCGTAAAATGGCTAAGCAGGAATGGATGGAGAATAAAAGCAAGGATTTAGAAGCATATAGCACTAGGGGAAATCTGATGCCGTCTACAGGAGAATTAAAGCGACTTTTGGAGAAAAAGGAACCACCTTTATGAATATCAACAGCTGAGATGGAAAAAAGTCCTAAGTAAAGAAGGGAAAGCAGAAAGATGGAAGGAGTATATGAAGGGTCTATACAAGGAAGATGTGCTTGAGGACTGATTGTGGAAATGGAAGAGGGCATAGATGAAGATGAGAGGGGAGGTACGGTATTGCGTGAAGAATTTGACAGAGTACTGAAAGACCTAAGTCGAAACAAGGCACCAGGAGTAGACAACATCCTATTTCAAAAATATAAAATGTAGACTGGCAATGGCAAGGAAAGCGTTTCTGAAGAAGAGAAATTTGTTAACTTCGAGTAGAGATTTAAGTGTTAGGAAGTCTTTTCTGAAAGTACTCGTGTAGAGGGTAGCCATGTATGGAAGTGAAACACGGACGATAAACAGTTTAGACAAGAAGAGAACAGAGGTTTTTGAAATGTGATGCTACAGAAGAGCGCTGAAGATTAGTTGGGTAGATCACGTAACTAATGAGCAGGTACTGAACAGAACTGGGGAGAAAAGAAATTATGGCACAGTCCGGCTAGAAGAAGGGATCGGTTGGTAGAACACATTCTGAGACATCAAGGGATCACCAAGGAAGATATAAAATGAACATCATCAAAAGCAAAACGAAGGTAATGGAATTTTGTCTAATTAAATCAGGTGACGCTGAGGAAATTAGATTAGGAAATGAGACACTTGAAGTGGTGGATGAGTTTTGTAAAATAACTGATGACAGTCGAAGCCGAGAGGATATAAAATGTAGACTGGAGGCCAACGTGGGTTCCAAAAATCGTAGAGGGAGAGCAAAAGATGAATACAGTAAGTAGATTCAGAAGGATTTAGGCTGCAGTAGCTACTCAGAGATGAAGAGGCTTGCTCTGGATACAGAAGAACGGAGAACTGCATCGAACCAGTCTTCTGACTGAAGACCATAACAACAGCGTATCAAAGCAATATGAAACGCAGTGAGCTTGTAATGATGGTCGTAAGGAAGGCGAGTGTTCGGCTTGCTCATTAAGGTAGTGTGGTTGATCTGTGAAGGAGACTGTATATAGAACACTAGTGCGATCCATTCTTGAGTACTGCTCGCGTTTGTGGGATCCGCACCATGTCGGATTAAAGGAAGACGTCGAAGCAGTTCAGAGTCTGGCTGCTACATTTGTCACCGAAATGTTCGTTCAGCACACAAGAATTACGGGGATACTTTGGGAATTCCAGCTGGAATTTCCCGAGGGAAGGCAGAGTTCTTCTCTAGGAACACTACTGAGAAAATTTAAACAAGCAGTATTTGATGCTGACTGCAGAACGATTCTACTGCCGCCAACGTACATTTCGCGTAAGGACCACGAAGATAAGCTAAGAAAAATTACTGCTCGTAATGGAAGCACATAGGCAGTTTCTTTTTCCTCGCTTTATTTATGAGTGGCACTGGGAAGCAAATGACTAGTACTGGTACAAGATATTATGCGCCACGCACCTTACGGTGACTTGTGGAGTGTGTATGCAGATAAAGATGACGATGTAGATGTAAATATACAGGGCGATTCACGAAGGTTTGCAAGTATTTTGATACGTTATTCTGCAAGTAGAAGTAAAGAAAAAAGTTCATGTAAACATAGGTCCGCAAATGTTTAGTTACGGAGCGACGGCTAATAAAAGATTTTCCCTGAAAATTAGCAACTTCGCTAATATGAAGCCATCGAAAAACTGTACGAGGTTAAAGTAAAGCACGATTTCCATTTATTTTGTTGTTATTGTTCTGGTTAATCTAATAAAACATGTCCCAGATGTGTGTCTGCAGCAGTTTTGCAGAACATCCAGAAAATTTCCGGTTTAACATGAATTCACGTGTGCAATGGTATTAATAAAAGCAGATTATCTGAGACATTCATACAGTTTCAGTTAATGTTATTACATCATTTTTCCAGAATTAAATCCTCTACAACTTCTGATGAAAAGTCTGTGCAGTTGTCTGGAATTTAAAAAAACAAATTGGCCAAATAGTTAATAAATTAAAAATTTTACGAAATTACTTCTTTGCTTCTCTGGATGTCCTGGATAAATATTGCAGACCACCTCTAGGACATGTTTTATTAGATTCACCACATCAAGAAAAACAAAATAAACGGAAACCGTGCTTTACTTTAACCTCGTGCATTTTTGCGATGGCTTCATATTAGAGAACTTGCTAAATTTCAGGCAAAATCTTTTATAAGCCGGCCGCTGTGGCCGAGCGGTTCTAGGCGCTTCAGTCCGGAACCGCGCTGCTGCTATGGTCGCAGGTTCGAATCCTGCCTCGGGCATGGATGTGTGTGATGTCCTTTGGTTAGTGATTTTTAAGTAGTTCTAAGTCTAGAGAACTGATGACCTCAGATGTTAAGTCCCATAGTGCTTAGAGCCATTGGACCCAAATCTTTTACTAGCCGTAACTCCGTAACTAAATATTTGCGGACCTATGTTTAAACTTTATTCTTTAGTTTTGCTTGTAGAGTAACATATCTTTGTGAATCACCCTGCAGATGTAGATGACCAAACTTTTCTCTCGAGAATTGATTGTTGCGGCTAATATCTTGCAATTGCCTTTTCCCCCGTAAAATACGAGCTCAAGTTTGTGATGTTTCCTTGTAAGCAACATTGCTGCAGCCGATGACGGCGACGGCAGTTGTCTAAACTCGAAAATTTTATTCCAAACGATGAAAGGGGAAGGACGGAATAGTAAGTTTAACGCCCCGTCGAGGACGGGGTTATTAGAGACTGAGCACAGGACCGCATTGGGGAATGAATCCAGCGGTGCCCTGTCAAACAGACATGAATTACAACTTAATCAATTCAAGGAACTCACGGGAAACCTAAATCTGGATGGTAAGGCGCGCATATGAACCACCGTTCTCCCAAATTCATATCTACTGTTTTACCACTTTACCACCTAGCTCAGTTCGAAACGAAACGGCATCAAAACCGTTTCCTAGCGTCAGAGACGTATCCAGGACTCTGTCATAGGAGCGGTCCGATTTGTTAAAGAGGACCCTGAAAAGGCTCATGTTTTTCACTTATTCTGAAAATTTCCGTAAATAACGATAAACCATTTTATTCGACAATGATCTCGGAGTTTTGATCAAGCAGAGATATAATCTCGTTACTTAGGAGTGCTGTATTTATGCAAACCACTTAGAAGCAGTTGTGATTCAATCCTCCTTCACCCTCCAAGGTCATTCTACACTTTCCTTCTTTCAATCTGGATTTGTAGCCGAGGAAGTAATCAGGAACGGGAGAGCGCGAATTTACCGATAGGGCTGTTGGATTAAAGAGATCGCTATTCGACAGAGAAGCTAAAACAAATTTTGGTGGCGAAAATGCAACGGATCTGGAATTACTCAACCTTAACTTTTCCTAATTTCCAGATTTAAGTATGCATTGGTCACTTCCTGCATTGCAGAAAGATCATTTTCTGCGTTAAAGATTGTCCCGACAGATACGCGTAAGTCTAAATGGGGAAAATTTGGATTTTTGTCTATTTATCGTATGGCTTTTAGTGCCGGGAATCTCCGGTGTGAGGTTCGGCTCTTTTCATCTAAGCAGAGACGATGCATCTTGAAGCGAACTGCAATCCGTCAGGAAAGAAAGGAATTGGGAAGGAATTGGCTATGGTCTATAGCAAGGGACCAATCCTGGCATTTGCCCCAAATTAAAAGGGGAAACCACAGCAAACCATTTTCAGTTTCGCCAGCAGATAGGTTTGAAACACCACGCCTCCCAGCTCCAGAAATTGTATCTCAGCGGCTCAACGCGCAGATCTACGCCAGTCGGTGGAGGATTTGGAGCAACTGATTGATGTACATTGCTTTAAAACAAAATAAAACAACGGATGAAATTCTGATATAGCATGTTTTTACTTTAACTGTTCATGTTTGGCGATTTGATAGTGCAAGAATGCATGCATATTTTCAGATTTAACTGTGTATGGAATTCCTGGTTTCAGTTATTTTAGTATTACAAGAGCGCAAATAGATTTTGGACGAAAAGTTTTGGGAGAGGGATGAGGTGGGGGGGGGGGGGGGGGGGAGGATGCAATGCACAGTTATCTCGGACGAATTCAAGCAGACCGCTGAAAAAATCTCTCAGGAACGAAGGACCTACAGAAAGTGCTGTCTTTGCCGCTCTCCACAAATCCTTCCCTATCGTTCTGTATCGGAACTGGTTTTTATAAGTGAGTACCGTTACGGTGGCCAGATTGAGCGATATTTTGCCATTTGGGCTACTAATGGTGGAATTCGGAGCAAATGTTTGCTACCATTGCCATTTGAGCGATGTTTTTTCTGATTAAAACGATTTTTGAGCGATACAGGAGAATCCATGTGTATTTTTATACCATACACTGATTTGAATTTAATCTTATTTGTAATAATGTTTACTACTCTGCTGCCTTGTGAAATACTGAAATACTGCAATCCTAAAGTTATACCAGTCTCCAAATAACGACTCCAGTGCTAACATTAAACTGGTATAGATAGGTAATTCGGCTATTATAGTAGTGCGTACATATTTTTAACGTACCATAACGTTGGTGGACGAATCAAATTCGGTTTTCCTCTTCTCTATTGTTACAAATTTACCCGCAATTTAAGACTATGACAACAGCAAACATCATAAAACAATAAGCGGCAGCTCTTACATTAAATTGAGCTGCAAGTAAGAACTGAACTGATTAATGAAACAACAGCTGAGCTCAAGTAACGCCAACAATGTGCAGTAGATGCTCTCGGCTAAAGCAGGGATGGGCAATAGCCAATAGTGCTATTGACGTATAGACAGTTTAAATCTGTAGATAGCCTCGTTGACTATCGATAACGCTTATCCCATTTTGTGTGCTTGATTTAGAATCTGCGCGGCAACTAGGTCTGTGTAATTTCATTTTGGTGATCAGGGAGGGTGGGAGGATCTGGACCTACAAGACCACCCTTTGGCTAGTCCTTGTGGGCGTGTGACTGCTGTTTCGAAGATTACTGTCAGCTTAAAAGCATGGCAGGTTAGACAAGTCGGCTCCTAGCCTCCGGAAATATTTGGATCACCAGAAGAATTTTAGCTGTGCACAAAAGTTTTGTATCCAAGTTGACTTCCGGTTTGCAAGAAGAGTTTTAGCTGACAAGAAAATCCTATAATCTTGTAAGGTGTCAGGCAAATCCAACACCTTACATGAAAACCCTGACATGATAAGCAAATCCAGTAGTATGTCACATAGCTCCGAATAAATCGTGACATTAAATTAACCAAAGTAATACGAGTAACTAGTGAGCAAATGGAACACAACAGACTAACACAAGAATGCCTAAATGCATGTCGTACCTTCCCACCGTGAGGCAGACGCAGTTCCGAGGGGAGAAACGAGGATAGAAGCCGAGAGCAGAACCGTGTTAAGCTAGAAAAGAGAGGGGCTGGGCACCCACGCCGCAAGCCTACCTGTACAACTATACAACCCGCACATTTTAGCGTGAGGCTTTTTCGCGTCTCAGGTATGTCAAGGACAACCCCCAGCCCATGTTAAAAGCTAGAGCCCTCCAGAAAAGCAGTATAGATCTTACGATAACACAAAAAGGGCCACCACCAGCCGCAAGTTTTAGCGTGAGACTTTTTCGCGTGTCTGTTACATTAGGATCACTCCCCAGCCAATGTTAAAAGATAGAGCCCTCCAGAAGAGCAGTATAGATCTTACGATAACGCTAAAAGGACCACACTAGCTGCAGGTTTTAGCGTGAGACTTTTTAGCGTCTCTGTTACGTTGCAAACTTTAAAAACATTGCCCCACCACGAAAAGTATAACGTTTCTCATTGGATAGACAGAATTTTTGTAGGCGGAGCTTAAGGTTAACATTGAGACCCTGATTGGTCAGATGAAAACATAGCCAGATAGTTTTTTTTAACTAACTTCGGAAAATGGTAGTAAGGAGAAGTTAGAAGAGTTGGTTCCGAGACGGCGAGCTGGATGGCTGCGCCGGCCGCTGCCGCCCTGACGCTGCTTAAACACCGACAAGGTAATGAACGCACGCGATGCCGCATTTTTGAGCGCATAAGGCTTCACTCAGAACTGCAGAAGCCTCATCTGTTACACCACCTTTTTGCGTAATACTAATGGTGATCGTTAGTTAAAACTCATGGTGTTCACATTTGCCACTTGAAGAACAGATCTGAAACGCGATGATTTTTCTTTTATATAGTTATTGAGAAGCCACATCAGCCACTGTAATTTACGACAAGTTAGATAAGTTATTAAAGATAATTGAGTGTCACTGTAGACCATTTTGATAGTTTTCTCTTTTGTGAAACTTAAATTAAACCTAGATTATAGATGTGATATGGCATAGGTCATCCTTCGATCGCTTGTAGAACTTGGAAACCCATTTAGGGAATATTCGTTCACATTTTTGTTGAACGCAGTTGGTTTTTACCATCCTGTATTAAAACATTTCCTCTTATCAATAGTGCAATTTATAAACGATGTTTTGTGATTAGAATAAATTTCCAATGGTAAACTTAACTGCTTTTTCGACGTTATTTTACCAGCTAACTAAAAATAGGAAAGCCTTGAACCCTTTCCACTAAATTTAGTTAGTATTAAGATTCTTTTACAGGTAGTGCAGTGGAGCTGACGCTGAGATCATTTAGTATTTGGTTATATCATCGCTAGCCTCACTGAACTCTTCTGAATTCTACATGTCATGTGTGGTCTGGCGTCTCCTTACCAGCAAAAGGTCCCAGGTTCAAACTAGTTAATGCCCTAAAAAACACGCTCAGAGCGTCGTTGCGCGAAAGTGGTAGGGAGACACGATATAGTACAAACAGACACCACCATGAATGTTTAGAATCTGTATGAAGAAGCATTTTAGTTACTCACTTTTAATCTTTTTGTTATACCTTTTACAAGAATAGCTTTGATTTCATTGCACAAAGAATGTAGAAATTATTGTATGAAGTAAACTGAGGAATACCATTTCAAATCGTATTAAGTGTACAGATCATAATTTTACAGGAAGCGAAAAAAATGCTTCGTTCAAATGAAATAAGCCAAAATTCTCGACGGCAGGACATATACACTTAGATTATATTCCAGAATTAGTCATGATTGGTATCATTTCCGAGTGCATGAAGGCGCCATTTTGATTTTGAAAATGCACTTAAATCGTTTTGAACCAATACACTGAGCAAAATGAATTTTGATCCAATCACGTTTTCACATAATATGGTTTGAAACGTACATTTCGGATTTTTACTGATTTTATTGCTGGTCACAGGTTCAAAATAGTTCAAATGGCTCTGAGCACTATGTGACTTAACTTCTGAGGTCATCAGTCGCCTAGAACTTAAAACTAATTAAACCTAACTAACCTAAGGACATCACACACATCCATGTACGAGGCAGGATTCGAACCTGCGATCGTAGCGGTCGCTCGGTTCCAGACTGTAGCGCCTAGAACCGCACGGTCACTCCGGCCGGCGCTGGACACAGGCCATCAAGTAAGAAAATAAAGTTTTTAACATGTTGTTGACGGTAGATCGATGTGTTCTGTTTTTCACGTGGTTGTTCTTCCTCGTGCAAGAGAAGTATCAGATGCTAGACTCTTATTGCTCTACAATATTGAGTTACTCAGCTGTTTATCGAAGAAAGATAATTGCGTCTCAATAACAGCATAACAGTTTAACGCTGTAGTAGCGATATTATAAACAACATTGTAACGTACCTCATACGAAACAACAGTGCAATTTCGACAGCGCTGTGCTGCATAATGCCTTACAATTCTTCGTAGTTTTGGAAATGGAGCTTTCATCATATAACTGAGTTTGCGATCTTGTTCTACTCTGTTCGATAAACTGTAAACATTTTTTCACCATGTTTACTGGGATGCTACGAAACCTGCAGGGCTGTCCGTAAATCCATAAAAGTGCGAGGGGATGGAGATTTCTTCTGAACAGCACGTTGCAAGGCATCCCTGATATCATGAATATTGTACATGTCTGTGGAGTTTAGGGACAAGCGGAAATGTTTAAACTCAGAAGAGTGTTCCTGGAGCGACTCTGCAGCAATTCTCCACGTGTGGGGTGTCGTGTTGTCCTGCTGGAATAGCCCAAGTCCATCGGATTGCACAATGGACACGAATGGATACAGGTGATCAGACAGGATGCATACGTAACGTGTCACCTGTCAGAGTCGTATCTAGACGTATCAGAGGTCCCACATCACTCCAGTTGCACACGCCCCGCACCATTACAGAGCGTCCACCAACTGGAACAGTCCCCTGATGACACGCAGGGTCCATGGATTCATGAGGTTGTTCCCATACCACTACACTTCCATCCGCTCGATACAATTTGAAACGAGAGCGTCCGACTAGGCAACATGTTTTCAATTATCAACAGTCCAATGTCGGTGTTGACGGATCCAGCCGAGGCGTAAAGCTTTGCGTCGTGCAGACATCAAGGGTACACGAGTGAGCCTTCGGCTCCGAAAGCCCATATAGACGATGTTTCGTTGAATGGTTCGCACGCTGACACTTGTTGGTGGCCCAGCTTGGAAATCTGCGGCAATTTCCGGAAGGATTGCACTTCTGTCCTGCTGATCGATTCTCTTCAGTCGTCGTTGGTCCCGTTCTTGCAGGATCTTTTTCCGGCCAGAGATTTGATGTTTTACCGGATTCTCGATATGCACAGTACACTCGTGAAATGGTCGTACAGAAAAATCTCTACTTCATCGCTACCATGTTTTTCAACATTAAATTACTGTGGGAAAGAATACGAAATGTCGCGATTGATTCAACAGCGTCGAAGTAAGTACCACATTTGTTTGAAAACGCATCAGACTGCATTTAATACGTTTGAAACGATGCTCCTCAAATACACTCCTGGAAATGGAAAAAAGAACACATTGACACCGGTGTGTCAGACCAACCATACTTGCTCCGGACACTGCGAGAGGGCTGTACAAGCAATGATCACACGCACGGCACAGCGGACACACCAGGAACCGCGGTGTTCGCCGTCGAATGGCGCTAGCTGTGCAGCATTTGTGTACCGCCGCCGTCAGTGTCAGCCAGTTTGCCGTGGCATACGGAGCTCCATCGCAGTCTTTAACACTGGTAGCATGCCGCGACAGCGTGGACATGAACCGTATGTGCAGTTGACGGACTTTGCGCGAGGGCGTATAGTGGGCATGCGGGAGGCCGGGTGGACGTACCGCCGAATTGTTCAACACGTGGGGCGTGAGGTCTCCACAGTACATCGATGTTGTCGCCAGTGGTCGGCGGAAGGTGCACGTGCCCGTCGACCTGGGACCGGACCGCAGCGACGCACGGATGCACGCCAAGACCGTAGGATCCTACGCAGTGCCGTAGGGGACCGCACCGCCACTTCCCAGCAAATTAGGGACAATGTTGCTCCTGGGGTATCGGCGAGGACCATTCGCAACCGTCTCCATGAAGCTGGGCTACCGTCCCGCAAACCGTTAGGCCGTCTTCCGCTCACGCCCCAACATCGTGCAGCCCGCCTCCAGTGGTGTCGCGACAGGCGTAAATGGAGGGACGAATGGAGACGTGTCGTCTTCAGCGATGAGAGTCGCTTCTGCCTTGGTGCCAATGATGGTCGTATGAGTGTTTGGCGCCGTGCAGGTGAGCGCCACAATCAGCACTGCATACGACCGAGGCACACAGGGCCAACACCCGGCATCATGGTGTGGGGAGCGATCTCCTACACTGGCCGTACACCTCTGGTGATCGTCGAGGGGACACTGAATAGTGCACCGTACATCCAAACCGTCATCGAACCCATCGTTCTACCATGCCTAGACCGGCAAGGGAACTTGCTGTTCCAACAGGACAACGCACGTCCGCGTGTATCCCGTGCCACCCAACGTGCTCTAGAAGGTGTAAGTCATCTACTCTGGCCAGAAAATCTCCGGATCTGTCCCCCATTGAGCATGTTTGGGACTGGATGAATCGTCGTCTCACGCGGTCTGCACGTCCAGCACGAACGCTGGTCCAGCTGAGGTGCCAGGTGGAAATGGCATGGCAAGCCGTTCCACAGGACTACATCCAGCATCTCTACCATCGTCTCCATGGGAGAATAGCAGCCTGCATTGCTGCGAAAGGTGGATATACACTGTACTGGTGCCGACATTGTGCATGCTCTGTTGCCTGTGTCTATGTGCCTGTGGTTCTGTCAGTGTGATCATGTGATGTATCTGACCCCAGGAATGTATCAATAAAGTTTCCCCTTCCTGGGACAATGAATTCTCGGTGTTCTTATTTCAATTTCCAGGAGTGTATGTCGACGAAAGCAGCTTCATATTTCAATGGCGTTTCTGAACAACAAATTTTATTTTGAAACTTCCTGGCAGATTAAAACTGTGTGCCCGACCGAGACTCGAACTCGGGACCTTTGCCTTTCGCGGGCAAGTGCTCTACCAACTGAGCTACCGAAGCACGACTCACGTCCGGTACTCACAGCTTTACTTCTGCCAGTATCCGTCTCCTACCTTCCAAACTTTACAGAAGCTCTTCTGCGAAACTTGCAGAACTAGCACTCCTGAAAGAAAGGATATTGCGGAGACATGGCTTAGCCACAGCCTGGGGGATGTTTCCAGAATGAGATTTTAACTCTGCAGCGGAGTGTGCGCTGATATGAAACTTCCTGGCAGATTAAAACTGTGTGCCCGACCGAGACTCGAACTCGGGACCTTTGCCTTTCGCGGGCAAGTGCTCTACCAACTGAGCTACCGAAGCACGACTCACGTCCGGTACTCACAGCTTTACTTCTGCCAGTATCCGTCTCCTACCTTCCAAACTTTACAGAAGCTCTTCTGCGAAACTTGCAGAACTAGCACTCCTGAAAGAAAGGATATTGCGGAGACATGGCTTAGCCACAGCCTGGGGGATGCTTCCAGAATGAGATTTTAACTCTGCAGCGGAGTGTGCGCTGATATGAAACTTCCTGGCAGATTAAAACTGTGTGCCCGACCGAGACTCGAACTCGGGACCTTTGCCTTTCGCGGGCAAGTGCTCTACCAACTGAGCTACCGAAGCACGACTCACGTCCGGTACTCACAGCTTTACTTCTGCCAGTATCCGTCTCCTACCTTCCAAACTTTACAGAAGCTCTTCTGCGAAACTTGCAGAACTAGCACTCCTGAAAGAAAGGATATTGCGGAGACATGGCTTAGCCACAGCCTGGGGGATGTTTCCAGAATGAGATTTTAACTCTGCAGCGGAGTGTGCGCTGATATGAAACTTCCTGGCAGATTAAAACTGTGTGCCCGACCGAGACTCGAACTCGGGACCTTTGCCTTTCGCGGGCAAGTGCTCTACCAACTGAGCTACCGAAGCACGACTCAGGTCCGGTACTCACAGCTTTACTTCTGCCAGTATCCGTCTCCTACCTTCCAAACTTTACAGAAGCTCTTCTGCGAAACTTGCAGAACTAGCACTCCTGAAAGAAAGGATATTGCGGAGACATGGCTTAGCCACAGCCTGGGGGATGTTTCCAGAATGAGATTTTAACTCTGCAGCGGAGTGTGCGCTGATATGAAACTTCCGAGCGCACACTCCGCTGCAGAGTTAAAATCTCATTCTGGAAACATCCCCCAGGCTGTGGCTAAGCCATGTCTCCGCAATATCCTTTCTTTCAGGAGTGCTAGTTCTGCAAGTTTCGCAGAAGAGCTTCTGTAAAGTTTGGAAGGTAGGAGACGGATACTGGCAGAAGTAAAGCTGTGAGTACCGGACGTGAGTCGTGCTTCGGTAGCTCAGTTGGTAGAGCACTTGCCCGCGAAAGGCAAAGGTCCCGAGTTCGAGTCTCGGTCGGGCACACAGTTTTAATCTGCCAGGAAGTTTCATATCAGCGCACACTCCGCTGCAGAGTTAAAATCTCATTCTGGAAACATCCCCCAGGCTGTGGCTAAGCCATGTCTCCGCAATATCCTTTCTTTCAGGAGTGCTAGTTCTGCAAGTTTCGCAGAAGAGCTTCTGTAAAGTTTGGAAGGTAGGAGACGGATACTGGCAGAAGTAAAGCTGTGAGTACCGGACGTGAGTCGTGCTTCGGTAGCTCAGTTGGTAGAGCACTTGCCCGCGAAAGGCAAAGGTCCCGAGTTCGAGTCTCGGTCGGGCACACAGTTTTAATCTGCCAGGAAGTTTCATATCAGCGCACACTCCGCTGCAGAGTTAAAATCTCATTCTGGAAACATCCCCCAGGCTGTGGCTAAGCCATGTCTCCGCAATATCCTTTCTTTCAGGAGTGCTAGTTCTGCAAGTTTCGCAGAAGAGCTTCTGTAAAGTTTGGAAGGTAGGAGAAGGATACTGGCAGAAGTAAAGCTGTGAGTACCGGACGTGAGTCGTGCTTCGGTAGCTCAGTTGGTAGAGCACTTGCCCGCGAAAGGCAAAGGTCCCGAGTTCGAGTCTCGGTCGGGCACACAGTTTTAATCTGCCAGGAAGTTTCATATCAGCGCACACTCCGCTGCAGAGTTAAAATCTCATTCTGGAAACATCCCCCAGGCTGTGGCTAAGCCATGTCTCCGCAATATCCTTTCTTTCAGGAGTGCTAGTTCTGCAAGTTTCGCAGAAGAGCTTCTGTAAAGTTTGGAAGGTAGGAGACGGATACTGGCAGAAGTAAAGCTGTGAGTACCGGACGTGAGTCGTGCTTCGGTAGCTCAGTTGGTAGAGCACTTGCCCGCGAAAGGCAAAGGTCCCGAGTTCGAGTCTCGGTCGGGCACACAGTTTTAATCTGCCAGGAAGTTTCATATCAGCGCACACTCCGCTGCAGAGTTAAAATCTCATTCTGGAAACATCCCCCAGGCTGTGGCTAAGCCATGTCTCCGCAATATCCTTTCTTTCAGGAGTGCTAGTTCTGCAAGTTTCGCAGAAGAGCTTCTGTAAAGTTTGGAAGGTAGGAGACGGATACTGGCAGAAGTAAAGCTGTGAGTACCGGACGTGAGTCGTGCTTCGGTAGCTCAGTTGGTAGAGCACTTGCCCGCGAAAGGCAAAGGTCCTGAGTTCGAGTCTCGGTCGGGCACACAGTTTTAATCTGCCAGGAAGTTTCATATCAGCGCACACTCCGCTGCAGAGTTAAAATCTCATTCTGGAAACATCCCCCAGGCTGTGGCTAAGCCATGTCTCCGCAATATCCTTTCTTTCAGGAGTGCTAGTTCTGCAAGTTTCGCAGAAGAGCTTCTGTAAAGTTTGGAAGGTAGGAGACGGATACTGGCAGAAGTAAAGCTGTGAGTACCGGACGTGAGTCGTGCTTCGGTAGCTCAGTTGGTAGAGCACTTGCCCGCGAAAGGCAAAGGTCCCGAGTTCGAGTCTCGGTCGGGCACACAGTTTTAATCTGCCAGGAAGTTTCATATCAGCGCACACTCCGCTGCAGAGTTAAAATCTCATTCTGGAAACATCCCCCAGGCTGTGGCTAAGCCATGTCTCCGCAATATCCTTTCTTTCAGGAGTGCTAGTTCTGCAAGTTTCGCAGAAGAGCTTCTGTAAAGTTTGGAAGGTAGGAGACGGATACTGGCAGAAGTAAAGCTGTGAGTACCGGACGTGAGTCGTGCTTCGGTAGCTCAGTTGGTAGAGCACTTGCCCGCGAAAGGCAAAGGTCCCGAGTTCGAGTCTCAGTCGGGCACACAGTTTTAATCTGCCAGGAAGTTTCATATCAGCGCACACTCCGCTGCAGAGTTAAAATCTCATTCTGGAAACATCCCCCAGGCTGTGGCTAAGCCATGTCTCCGCAATATCCTTTCTTTCAGGAGTGCTAGTTCTGCAAGTTTCGCAGAAGAGCTTCTGTAAAGTTTGGAAGGTAGGAGACGGATACTGGCAGAAGTAAAGCTGTGAGTACCGGACGTGAGTCGTGCTTCGGTAGCTCAGTTGGTAGAGCACTTGCCCGCGAAAGGCAAAGGTCCCGAGTTCGAGTCTCGGTCGGGCACACAGTTTTAATCTGCCAGGAAGTTTCATATCAGCGCACACTCCGCTGCAGGGTTAAAATCTCATTCTGGAAACATCCCCCAGGCTGTGGCTAAGCCATGTCTCCGCAATATCCTTTCTTTCAGGAGTGCTAGTTCTGCAAGTTTCGCAGAAGAGCTTCTGTAAAGTTTGGAAGGTAGGAGACGGATACTGCAAGAAGTAAAGCTGTGAGTACCGGACGTGAGTCGTGCTTCGGTAGCTCAGTTGGTAGAGCACTTGCCCGCGAAAGGCAAAGGTCCCGAGTTCGAGTCTCGGTCGGGCACACAGTTTTAATCTGCCAGGAAGTTTCATATCAGCGCACACTCCGCTGCAGAGTTAAAATCTCATTCTGGAAACATCCCCCAGGCTGTGGCTAAGCCATGTCTCCGCAATATCCTTTCTTTCAGGAGTGCTAGTTCTGCAAGTTTCGCAGAAGAGCTTCTGTAAAGTTTGGAAGGTAGGAGACGGATACTGGCAGAAGTAAAGCTGTGAGTACCGGACGTGAGTCGTGCTTCGGTAGCTCAGTTGGTAGAGCACTTGCCCGCGAAAGGCAAAGGTCCCGAGTTCGAGTCTCGGTCGGGCACACAGTTTTAATCTGCCAGGAAGTTTCATATCAGCGCACACTCCGCTGCAGAGTTAAAATCTCATTCTGGAAACATCCCCCAGGCTGTGGCTAAGCCATGTCTCCGCAATATCCTTTCTTTCAGGAGTGCTAGTTCTGCAAGTTTCGCAGAAGAGCTTCTGTAAAGTTTGGAAGGTAGGAGACGGATACTGGCAGAAGTAAAGCTGTGAGTACCGGACGTGAGTCGTGCTTCGGTAGCTCAGTTGGTAGAGCACTTGCCCGCGAAAGGCAAAGGTCCCGAGTTCGAGTCTCGGTCGGGCACACAGTTTTAATCTGCCAGGAAGTTTCATATCAGCGCACACTCCGCTGCAGAGTTAAAATCTCATTCTGGAAACATCCCCCAGGCTGTGGCTAAGCCATGTCTCCGCAATATCCTTTCTTTCAGGAGTGCTAGTTCTGCAAGTTTCGCAGAAGAGCTTCTGTAAAGTTTGGAAGGTAGGAGACGGATACTGGCAGAAGTAAAGCTGTGAGTACCGGACGTGAGTCGTGCTTCGGTAGCTCAGTTGGTAGAGCACTTGCCCGCGAAAGGCAAAGGTCCCGAGTTCGAGTCTCGGTCGGGCACACAGTTTTAATCTGCCAGGAAGTTTCATATCAGCGCACACTCCGCTGCAGAGTTAAAATCTCATTCTGGAAACATCCCCCAGGCTGTGGCTAAGCCATGTCTCCGCAATATCCTTTCTTTCAGGAGTGCTATTTCTGCAAGTTTCGCAGAAGAGCTTCTGTAAAGTTTGGAAGGTAGGAGACGGATACTGGCAGAAGTAAAGCTGTGAGTACCGGACGTGAGTCGTGCTTCGGTAGCTCAGTTGGTAGAGCACTTGCCCGCGAAAGGCAAAGGTCCCGAGTTCGAGTCTCGGTCGGGCACACAGTTTTAATCTGCCAGGAAGTTTCATATCAGCGCACACTCCGCTGCAGAGTTAAAATCTCATTCTGGAAACATCCCCCAGGCTGTGGCTAAGCCATGTCTCCGCAATATCCTTTCTTTCAGGAGTGCTAGTTCTGCAAGTTTCGCAGAAGAGCTTCTGTAAAGTTTGGAAGGTAGGAGACGGATACTGGCAGAAGTAAAGCTGTGAGTACCGGACGTGAGTCGTGCTTCGGTAGCTCAGTTGGTAGAGCACTTGCCCGCGAAAGGCAAAGTCCCGAGTTCGAGTCTCGGTCGGGCACACAGTTTTAATCTGCCAGGAAGTTTCATATCAGCGCACACTCCGCTGCAGAGTTAAAATCTCATTCTGGAAATTTTATTTTGTTTCAGACATGGAGAAGTTTTGCATTATTATCATTTTTTTAAATCAGTAAGACGAATGTGCGCGACAGCCCAAACTCCTAGTTCAATTTCTGGTCTGGCCCAAACATTTTATCTATCGAGAAAAATCAGATTTTTGGTTGAATTTCTGCTTTTATTAAAAGTCACAAATCTAGTCAATAAACTGTTTTTAAGAAGTAAGTATGTTGGTGGTGGTGGTGGTGGTGTGTGTGTGTGTGTGTGTGTGTGTGTGTGTGAATGTGATCTTAATTTTTTAGAAACTGACACTCTAGGAAAAAAGCTTCACAAATATTCTTCATATCTGATAATATTTCAAAGTGGTGCAAATATTGGCAACCCCCTTTAAAGGTTCATAAATGGAAAACTGTGCGCTTCATGAAATACAAAAAGGGAGCCAATTGTAATCAGCCTATTCATATAAATTCCCAGATCTAACAGCCGGCCGAGGTGGCCGAGCGGTTTTAGGCGCTACAGTCTGGAACCGCGCGACCGCTACGGTCGCAGGTTCGAATTCTGCCACGGGCATGGATGTGTGTGATGTCCTTAGGTTAGTTACGTTTAAGTAGTTCTAAGTTGTAGATGACTTATGACATCAGATGTTAAGTCCCATAGTGCTCAGAGCCATTTTTGAACCAGATCTAGCAAATTGTGGAGTTATGAAGTGGAATGATGACAGGCTCAGTCATGTATGTTGCACGTATTAAGACTTCTGTTCAGTGGTAAGATACGGAGAAAATGGAATCAGTCTACAAATGAGATACTAGAACAATGCTCTGTAGTGTGGGATCCATACTAGATACATACAGGGGATACTGAACGTATGCAAAGAATACGTCATTACAGTGCCTGTCTTATTTCGAATTACGATGCAGCGCTCCTTCGGGCATGTATGCATGGCCGAAGGAATGTTGTATCGTAATTCAGAATAACACGGGCACCACAATATCGTATTTACCGCCGACGCCGGGCAAGCGACTTCCAAGTCAAAAGTCTCCCCTGTACGGAAATATATATAATGCATGTATGAGCATATGTTGTACACGCATGGTTGACGACTTATGGAAGTTCTGGTCTGGCTGTGAATCGTGTTCGGATAGCCGAATAGAAAGGCGACCGCTCGCGACAAGCAGGAAGTCGGGGTTCGAGTCGCGGCTCGGCACAAATTTTCATTGTCGTCATTCCATCATACAGCTAATGGTTGTCCACGTTCATAACAACGAATATGTTACATGTATACAAAGGATGACAGCACTCGCGCTGCCGGCCGCGGTGGTCTCGCGGTTCTAGGCGCGCAGTCCGGAACAGTGCGACTGCTACGGTCGCAGGTTCGAATCCTGCCTCGGGCATGGATGTGTGTGATATCCTTAGGTTAGTTTGGTTTAAGTAGTTCTAAGTTCTAGGAGACTAATGACCACAGCAGTTGAGTCCCATAGTGCTCAGAGCCATTTTTTGAGCACTCGCGCTATCATTCTTCTCATATTCCATACGAGAATGGAACGGGGAAAGGCCCTGATAAACGCTACAGTGAGAAGTACTCTGTGCTGTGTACTTCACATTGGCCTGCAGAATATAGTTGCGGATGCAGATTTAGTATTTTAAATCACGATAAAAATGTTATGGCTTTATTTTTTTACCCACATTTGTCTCAATTGTTTACGATGGGTAGCCATAAAGATCCAATTATCTACTAGAAAAAAATGACGCTGTGTAAGTTATTTTTTATTTGTTTGAACGTACATGTCTGTAATTGGTCCACACGCGTCACAGTACCGTATCATGCCGCTAGGGACCCAAAACAAAATGGCGCACTCAGTCTCCACTTAAACAATGGGCTAGGCCAATTTGTTTTGGTCGATGTAGCGGCATGATAGGGTACTCAAAAATGGTTCAAATGGTTCTGAGCACTATGAGACTTAACTTCTGAGGTCATCAGGCCCCTAGAACTTAGAACTACTTAAACCTAACTAACCTAAGGACATCACACACATCCATGCCCGAGGCAGAATTCGAACCTGCGACCGTAGCGGTCGCGCGGTTCCAGACTATAGCGCCTAGAACCGCTCGTCCACTCCGACCGGCGATAGGGTACTGCGTCGCGGGGGGATTAAGTTGCAAAGATGTACACTCAAACAAAGAAAATTTTAATTATGTAATTTCTTCAGTTGATAGTAAACCATAAACCGCTCAAAGTGTATGCTGGCTGAAGACCTCGTGTCTCCTCATCGGCATCTTCGTACTTTGCAGCACGGCTGCTGTGCAGCCTGTCTTTGGGAGGAACAGTCCCCCTGGAGCTGAAATCGCCGGACATGTCGTGTCAGCTGCTGCAAGCCGCTCCCCCTACGTCCGCCATACTCCTCCTGTACTCCCGGGACAGCGACGCCTTCGTGCGGCTCATGGAGGCCTTCCGGAAGCTGCTGACCGCCCTCACCGGCCTTGAGGTATCTGACGACGCCGTCCTTTTTTGTTGAAGTGGTTTACATCCCAAGCAAGTATGCCCTATGCAAACAAGTACATCTTTTCATAACTGCTGCAGCCTACATCCACATGAACCTGCGTACTACATTTGACCCTTGGTTACCTCTACCGTTCTTACCCCTCACATTCTGTCCAATATCAAACTGATCATTCCTCGATATCATAGGATGAGTCCTATAACCGATCCCTGCTTTTTGTCAGCTTTTGCCATAAATTTCTTTTCTCCTCAGTTCTGTTCATTATACCTACGCTAGCAATTACTGGTGACTGTGTTCTGTCACTGGCTTTTTTTTTTTTTTTTTACATTAATGGCCTTTAAAATTGCTACACCAAGAAGAAATGCAGATGATAAACGGGTATTCATTGAACAAATATATTATACTAGAAGTGACATGTGATCACATTTTCGCGCAATTTGGGTGCATAGATCCTGAGAAATCACTACCCAGAACAACCACCTCTGGCCGTTATAACAGCCTTGATACGCCTGGGCATTGAGTCAAACAGAGCTTGGATGGCGTGTACAGGTACAGCTGCCCATGCAGCTTCAACACGATACCACTGTTCATCAAGAGTAGTGACTGGCGTATTGTGAAGAGCCAGTTTCTAGGCCACCATTGACCAGACGATTTCAGTTGCTGAGACATCTGGAGAATGTGCTGGCGAGGGCAGCAGTCGAACATTTTCTGTATCCAGAAAGGCCCGTACAGGACCTGCAACATGCAGTCGTGCATTATTCTGCTGAAATGTACGGTTTCGCAGGGATCCAATGAAGGGGAGAGCCACGGGTCGTAACACATCTTAAATGTAACGTCCACTGTTCAAGGTTCCGTCAATGCGAACAAGAGCTGACCGAGACGTGTAACCAGCGGCACCCTCTACCATCACGGCGGGTGATAGGCCAGTATGACGATGAGGAATACACGGACCCAATGTGCGTTCACCGCAGTGTCGCCAAACACGGATGCGACCATCATGATGCTGTAAACAGAACCTGGGTTCATCCGAAAAAATGACGTTTTGCCATTCGTGCACCCAGGTTCGTTGTTGAGTATACTATCGCAGGCGCTCCTGTATGTGATGCAGCGTGAAGGGTAACCGCAGCCATGGTCTCCGAGCTGATAGTCCATGCTGCTGAAAACGTCGTCGAACTTTTCGTGCAGACGGTTGTTGTCTTGCAAACGTCCCCATCTGTTGACTCTGGAATCGAGACATGGCTGCACGATCCGTTACAGCCATGCGGATAAGATGCCTGTCATCTCGACTGCTAGTGATACGAGGCCGTTGGGATCCAGCACGGCGTTCCGTATTACCCTCCTGAACCCACCGATTCCATATTCTGCTAACAGTCATTGGATCTTGACCAACGCGAGCAGCAATGTCGCGATACGATAAACTACAATCCCGATAGGCTACAATCCGACCTTTATCAATGTCGGAAACGTGATGGTGCACATTTCTCCTCCTTACACGAAGCATCACAACACGTTTTACCAGGCAACGCCGGTCAACTGCTGTTTGTGTATGAGAAATCGGTTGGAAACTTTCCTCATGTCAGCACGTTGTAGGAGTCGCCACCGGCGCCAACCTTGTGTGAATGCTCTGGAAAGTTAATCATTTGCATATCACAGCATCTTCTTCCTGTCGGTTAAATTTCACGTCTGTAGCACGTCATCTTCGTGGTGTAACAATTTTAATGGCCAATGGCGTATGATGTGTGAGACGATGAATAAGTAAGCTAGTGTATGTACAGTGACGTCAGCTGCCCTCTCTTGTCTTCGTGTTTGGGTCAGCATAGCTTGTGATGTGCACATGCCCCTCCCTTCCTCCTCCCCCCACACCCTCCACACCCAACTGCCCTGATCCATAGTGACACAGCACACACAGTGTCACTGCTATGCACTGCATACAGAAGGGCGTGAGCATCTGTACGTTATACTATGTATATATTAGACAACAAATTTAATAATTTTGTTACATGGTTTATGTTCGCTGATATAAAAGAGGTTGTTCCATTCATTACTTCGCCTTCTTAGGCATCGATTTT
Organism: Schistocerca gregaria; assembly: GCF_023897955.1. NCBI lineage: Eukaryota > Metazoa > Arthropoda > Insecta > Orthoptera > Acrididae > Schistocerca > Schistocerca gregaria. Next base: position 389,806,185 of record NC_064925.1, on the reverse strand, counting down.
ATTTTAACTGATTCTTACTTTCTAAAGTAGCCTATTTTCTTCCTCAGGACTCAAGCTATCTCCATACCAAATTTGATCGAAATTAGTTCTGCGGTTTAGTCGTGAAAATCTAACTGACAGAGTTGTGGAGGAGGAGGAGATTCGTGTTTAACGTCCCATCAACAACAAGCTCATTAGAGATGGAGCACAAGCTCAGATTAGGGAAGGACAGGGAAGGAATTCGACCGTGTCCTTTTAAAGAAACCATTCCGGCTTATGCCTGAAGTGATTCCGGAAAATCGTGGAAAACCTAAATCAGGATGGACAGACGTGAGTGTGAACGGTCGTCCTCCTGAATGGAAGTATGGATAAACACATTTAGGATTGTATAAGCATTGTATTCTAGCTATTACATGTGGCTGTGCTCACATATCTGCAAAATTAAATGAAATGGGGGCCAGGAGAACCCATTCAGAATGTTCGGCTGCTTGGTGCAAGACTTTTTATTTGTTGGCACTTTACTTACGCGTCAATGGTGAGGACAACACACACTCCCAGACCGCACTGTATCAAACCTAACCTGCCCAGGAATCAAACCCAGAACTCTGTGATTGAGGGTCAGCAATACTAACCACAACACCACAAGCTGTTGATGCAAATCAGTACTTTTTTTACGATGAGTGATGGTGATGGTACTAAAATAAAATGTGGATTTTCTAAAATTATCAAATAGCTTAAACTGATGAAAAAAAATAATTTGTAGTTCGGTGTAGCGGAAAATTTTTAATAATTGTATCTGCAATAATGTCAGCTGCCCTCACATGTCAACCTGTTACCCACAGCTATTCTCGCATATCAAAATCAAACCTGGCCCCACTAAACGTCTCTCCCATTCTACGTGTAAAGGCGTGACATCTCTCTGTTCATCTAGAACATTTAAACGACACTGTCATTGTGAACCTTCAAGCAGCTCAGAAGCTATAACAGACACATGATGCTCAGCAATTAAAATAGAACAGTCTTGTGACTCCTATTAGTATGTAAGTACGGATTAAACACGTTTAGGACTGTATAAGTATTGCATTCACTACGTTGAATCGTATTATGTAGAATATATCAAATAATAAAAGCATTTTCGCAAACTGATAAAGTTCAAAAGTCAAAAGAGTAAACAGCTTTTTCAAGAGTAATTGTTGTTCCGTATTTCGCGTCATATTATTCAAATCAATAAACATCTTTACCACACGCATTCCAAAGAAGCCTATGTTGTTTCTCAGCATACAAGCTACCGCCATACCTAATTTCATTAAAATATGTTTGGTAGTTTAGTCGTGAAAGCGTAACAGAGTTACTTTCACATTCATAATATTACTATGGATTAGTTAATCTATCAAATCTTCAGAACCTTTGTAACTACACATTTCAAAAACTTCTGTTTTTCTCTTATCTGAGCTGTTAATCATCCTCGCTTCACTTCTATCCAAGGCTACATTCTAGATAAATACCTTCAGAAAAGACTTTGGACCACTTAAATTTTATAATTTAACAAAATTTTCTTTTCAGAAACTTTTTTCTTGCTACTGGCTATTCCGTCATCATCATTATTTATTTTGCTTTCCAAGTAACAAAACTCATCAGCTTCTTTTAGTGTCTCATTTCCTCAGCATCATTCCATTGTCCTTGTTTTTTGTGTTCTTCCTATAAAGTTTTTTGAAGACACTGTCGAGGTCCGTTCAACTGATCTTCAGGTTTTTTGTCGTCTCTGACAAAACCGCAGTGACATCAGCATGCCTCAGAGTTTTATTTCCTCTCCCCGAACTGTAATTCACTATTGCCTTTGCCTTTTCAGACGTGGAGATTACTGGCGTTGCTCAAGATTCTTGTACTCTCCCCTATCCGAAAGTTATTTCTTGCCTGTGTTTGTTCAGTTCAAAAAAATTCAATATTCTGTGCCGCAATCATTACTAAAAGTCAACTTCCGCCTTAACCAAGGTAAAAATGTTTGGTTTCAGTCTGTAGCCACTTCGACACGCAGACAATGACTGCACGCGAGGCACAACGGAGGAAGAACCCACACAAAGCAAAAGAGTACACCGTGATCCAAAAGTCAGTTAACATGTGAAAATGCCTTAACTCACGGAATAATGTAAAAATTGACACATATGCCTGAAATGACATGAGGTTTTATTGAGACCAAAAACGAGTGTTAAAACTGTCTAATTGATGGCACTGGACAGCAATGCGTCATTGGCGCCATTTGAAAACCATTTGTTATGAAGAATAAATTGTTATGCTAATTATTGCATCCGTGTCGTATGAAGCGCCATCTGTTGATCTTTTGTGCACTTCTTTCGTTTCAGTAAAACTGCATGCCATTTCAAGCAAGTGTGTTAATTTTTACCCCTCTGCCTACTCTGCCTACATTATTCTGTGAAGTTTTGAATTTTAAGCTGTTAGTCGTCTTTTGGAACAACCTGTACTACCCAAAATAATAAACTAGCTCACAGAATAGGCAACATTTTAAAGAAACAAGGACTTCAAATACAATACAGAACAGAAAAAAACTCAGAACACAGGAAATATCCACAGATAAATCAACACACTGGGAATATATAGGAACTTATAAGCAACTGCTGCCAGTCAGTATGCACCGTGAAAAGATGTAGGAACTTTAGAACAAGATTTTCAGAACACCTCAAAGCATAAAAAGTAACAGCTCCCATAGCGCGTTTACTAACGAGTTAACGGAACACAGTCATCACCCTATTAAAGTAGAAACAGGTTTAAAATTACTAAAATCCATCCACAGCCTGCACCGTAAACTTAAAATAGAAGAAAACTTCCACATACAAAAGGCATTAGCAGAAGAAAAACAGATTATAAACGATTGCCCTATACAATGCTACGGCACGATATTTAACACAATGAAGGAGCTGTACAGAAAAGACGACACAGATAAACGCGAATGCACACGCACGTGCGCGGTCAGAGGGAGAGAGAAGATTAAAAAAGTTCACATTTGGCAGCAAACTGATATGAGAGCAAGTGTACGTCAACAGGGGCTCGACACAGAAAAGCAACATTAACAACATGTTCTGAAAAGTGAAAAAAGTGCTACTTGCGAGTGAAGTTTCGCAGAGTATGTGTTGTGTTTGTGCGTGCAACGCATTAGAATGCAGATGAGAAAAGATGTTTCGAAACTAACCGCAAATAATCACAATGTACGGTCGCGACATATTTTTCGCACAGTAAAATTGCGTTTATGGATAAAATGATATGTTAACTCGCCAACCGAATTCACAGTAACATTAATAAGTTGCGGTCGGCAAGCTACCATTATACAGTAATCTACAGAGGGTCCTACATAGCCCTACAATGCAGAAAACTGAAGGTATTTACAACAACAGATAAAACCTGCTTGAGGCCTAATTTCCTTAGGATAATTATTGCTTAAAACATGTTCACATTTTATGTAACTGGGCAACTGACGATGGCACAAAGGTGCTGAAACCTCTGGGTATGGTACCGCGTCATAATGTTAAAACTACTGCTGCTGCAGACAAACCAAGGCTTCGGCCACGATTGCAGCGGCTTTCTTCTGGGTCTAATGGTGAATTCTAGCTATGCAGTGTCCTTTGTATTTTGTTGTTAGCGTTCACTGCGCATGCCATTGCGTCTTAATTTTAAAATGATTCAAAAGGCTCTGAGCACTATGGGACTTAAAATCTGTGGTCATCAGTCCCCTAGAACTTAGAACTACTTAAACCTAACTAACCTAAGGACAGCACACAACACTCAGTCATCACGAGGCAGAGAAAATCCCTGACCCCGCCGGGAATCGAATCCGGGAACCTGGGAGCGGGAAGCAAGAACGCTACCGCACGACCACGAGCTGCGGACTCATGATTTTACAATGTAGTTAGTTTCATTCGTCACTTAAGGAAAAAGGAGAGGGAACTTTATTTTGATAGGTTATTGCGGTGGACCTACCCCCATGAACCATGGACCTTGCCGTTGGTGGGGAGGCTTGCGTGCCTCAGCGATACAGATGGCCGTACCGTAGGTACAACCACAACGGAGGGGTATCTGTTGAGAGGCCAGACAAACGTGTGGTTCCTGAAGAGGGGCAGCAGCCTTTTCAGTAGTTACAGGGGCAACAGTCTCGATGATTGACTGATCTGGCCTTTGCAACACTAACCAAAACGGCCTTGCTGTGATGGTACTGCGAACGGCTGAAAGCAATGGGAAACTACAGCCGTAATTTTTCCCGAGGGCATGCAGCTTTACATCAACAAAAGTAAAACGCGGATAATGGAATGTAGTCGAATTAAGTCCGGTGATGCTGAGGGAATTACATTATGAAATGAGACACTTAAAGTAGTAAAAGTGTTTTGCTACTTGGGGAGAAAAATAACTGACGATGGTCGAAGTAGAGAGGATATAAAATGTAGACTGGCAATGGAAAGGAAAGCGTTTCTGAAGACAAGGAATTTGTTAACATCGAATATAGATTTAAGTGTCAGGAAGTGGTTTCTGAAAGTATTTGTATGGAGCGTAGCCATGTATGGAAGTGAAACATGGACGATAAATAGTTTGGACAAGAAGAGAATAGAATCTTTCGAAATGTGGTGCTACCGAAGAATGCTGAAGGTTAGATGGGAAGATCACATAACTAATGAGGAGGTATTGAATAGAATTGGGGAGAAGAGGAGTTTGTGGCACAACTTGACAAGAAGAAGGGATCGGTTGGTAGGACATGTTCTGAGGCATCAAGGGATCACAAATTTAGCATTGGAGGGCAGCGTGGAGGGTAAAAATCGTAGAGAGAGACCAAGGGATGAATATACTAAGCAAATTCAGAAGGATGTAGGTTGGAGTAAGTACAGGGAGATGAAGAAACCTGTACAGGACAGAGTAGCATGGAGAGCTGCATCAAACCAGTCTCAGGACTGAAGACAACAACAAAAACATTGCGCTGGAGGGAGAACGTGACCTCTGTGGTCTATTGGTGGTCACCGTGGAATGAGAAGTTGGCTGTTGTTTACCAACTGCTGGACGTCGGCCGCGCGGCGGCAGCTACTCGCCGGTAGTGCTCGTGCCTCGTGTTCAGTGCGGTCTGTTGGGCTCTGATTGCTGGCAGCCAAGATGGGGCAGGCCTGAGTCCATCATCCCTGTTCATGTTGTTACGGTGTTTAAGTATTTCGATGGCCTCTCTGATTTTGCGTTTCGTCATAATTGGCCGCTTGGCCAACACACAGGCTTCGCTGAATTTTATTTCTTTTCCGCAGTCTCGCTGGTGTTGTGCCACTGCGGATTTGTTGTGTTGCCCTAGACGAATATAACGCTCGCGTTCCCGAATGCTCGTTGCTATTGGCCTACCAGTTTCGCCGACGTATGCCTCTCCACATTCGCATTCCACCTTGTAAACGCCTGCAGTGTGTAACGCATCCATCTTATTCTTAGTGGAGCCTAACACGTCCTGGATCCTACAACCACTATAGAAGACAGGCTGCACCCCAATGCGGCGAAGGTGTTTGCCAGTTGGTAAACAGCAGCCAACTTCTCATTCGACGGTGACCACTAATCATGGTACATAACACAAGAGCCACGTTCAACAGAGGTCACGTTCTCCCTCCACCGCAGTAACCTATCAAAATAAAGTTCTCTCTCCTTCTTCCTTAAGTAACCAATGAAACTAACTATATTGTAAAATTATGACGCAATGGCATGCGCAGTAGTGTGTGTTTGTCCTTAGGATAATTTAGGTTAAGTACTGTGTAAGCTTAGGGACTAATGACCTTAGCAGTTAAGCCCCATAAGATTTCACACACATTTGAACATTTTTTTTTTTTTTAACAAGGGGCACTGCATAGCTAGAACGCACCATTAGACCCAGAAGACGGCCGCTGCAGTCGTGGCCGAAACGTTGGTTTTTCTCCAGCAGCAGTAGTTTTTACATTGTGACGCAGTACCATACCCAGAAAACTTTTATGTCGACTGACTGTGGCCGCAGAAGCCAACGTAATTATAAGTGCTGAAACCTGTTTGGGTTTATAAAAACACAGCCAGGACTGACATCCAGTAATTTTGTCTGCTAACATGGGTACCGCAAGACCTTCGAAGTCAAATGATGAATCGCTGAAAGTGAGGGTAGACTCGTCATCTCAGCAATGGAATCATAGATTCTGTGTGCTGATGGTCTGATAAGTGACATGCTTTGCCAGCTTTCGGACGAATTACAGAGTGATCAGAAGTCAGTATCTCATAACTGTGTCAACGGAAGTGGAATGGTGGCTTGTGATGTCCGACGTCTCATGTAGACGACGGTACATCGGACACACAAAGTGGTCACACTAGCGTGTACAGCGGCAGCTTTCCTTCCAAATATCTGCAAGATTTTCTCTCACCAATGGTGAATTGCACGCTCGTGGTGGCAGCTTCTTGACGTGGCTAGAGTGAATTCCAGCGTTATTTTCAGTGAAATGATTGTAAGAGATTAAACAAATTTCAAGGAGTTTAGAGTTTCTCTAACTGCAGAGTACGTGGGGAATCAATGTCTTCGAAAGAAAATAAGAAGGAATAAAGCACTACATGTAGACTGTTATAAACTATAAATTCCATGAGCTAAAAGCGTAAATTAAACAACTCTTGAAAGTGTGCATTGTGTAGGGCTGTAAGACGCTCTCATTGTACCAAATTAATGTGCCACTCATGATGGTCTGTACTACGCAAGATTAAAAATAAGAACTGTTTTGCAGAGTAGCACGAAAAGTGATCAGTCAGTGGTTTACTAGTTGTTTCCCTATGAAACTGTATACAATAGTGATGGCTGGGTGTTGTGTGATGTCCTTAGGTTAGTTAGGTTTAAGTAGTTCTAAGTTCTAGGGGACTGATGACCTAAGATGTTAAGTCCCATAGTGTTCAGAGCCATTTCTGTATACAATAAAAGTATTGAAAAAATCTTTTTATTCTGAAAATACTTTAATTTATGTTAATTTTAAATGTATTTAATTATCCATATGGAAAGAAAATAATAATTCTTGCATTGATTTTATTGCTGTTAAACAAAGTGTTAAACTGATGAGGTACTTGAATGCGGCAAAGAATCCACTGGTTACGCTGTACACACCGACATTACATGAAAAGCTGTATAGAATGTCTTCAGTGCCTCAGTTAAGTGTAAAACGTTAGAGATCGAAGTCGTGTAGATACATCCAGTCTTACTCCATCACCTGGCATGATGAAGAATTTTCAAAGCCCACAGACAAAATCTGTTTTCTGAGGAAGTGCACAGTGTAATGAATTGACGACGTCCTTGTGATACCATGTTGTATTGTACTGTACGCTAACCGGGGACCTAGAAACGACGGAGAGGCTCCGTCCCCGCCGCAGCCGCAGTTGTCCACAACCCCACGACGACTACCGCAGTCCACTTCACCCCTCCGCCGCCCCACACCGAACCCAGGGTTATTGTGCGGTTCGGCCCCCGGTGGACCCCCCACCCTCAGGGAACGTCTCACACCAGACGAGTGTAACCCCTATGTTTGCGTGGTAGAGTAATAGTGGTGAACGCGTAAGCGGAGAAATTGTTTGCGCAGCAATCGCCGACATAGTGTAGCTGAGGTGGAATAAGGAGAACCAGCCTGCATTCGCCGAGGCAGATGGAAAATCGCCAAAAACCATCCACAGACTAAAATGGTTCAAATGGCTCTGAGCACTATGCGACTTAACATCTGTGGTCATCAGTCGCCTAGAACTTAGAACTAAATAAATCTAACTAACCTAAGGACATCACACACATCCATGCCCGAGGCAGGATTCGAACCTGCGACCGCAGCGGTCGCGCGGTTCCAGACTGTAGCGCCTAGAACCGCTCGGCCACTCCGGCCGGCCATCAACAATTGTCAGTGTGCGAACCATTCAACGAAACATCGTCCATATGGGCGATCGGAATCGAAGGCCCACTCGTGTACCCTTTATGACTGCACGACACAAAGCTTTACGCCTCGCCTTGGCCTATCAACACCGACATTGGGCTGTTGGTGACTGGAAACATGTTGCCTGGTCGGACGAGTCTCGTTTCAAATTGTATTGAGCGGATCGACGTGTACAGGTTTGGCGACAACCTCATGAATCCATGGAACCTGCATGCCAGCAGATGACTGTTCAAGCTGGTGGAGGCTCTGTAATGTTGTAGGGCGTGTGCAGTTGGAGTGATACGACATCTCTGATACGTCTAGATACGACTCTGGCAGGTCGCACGTACGTAAGCATCCTATCTGATCACCTGCATCCATTCATGTCCATTGTGCATTCCGACGGACTTGGGCAATTCCAGCTAGACAATACGACACCCCACACGTCTAGAATTGCTACAGATTAGCTCCAGGAAAACTCTTCCGAGTTTAAACAATGCCGCTGGCCACCAAACTCCGCAGACATGAACATTATTGAGAATTTCCGTGATGCCTTACAACGTGCTGTTCAGAAGAGATTTCCACCCTCTCTTACTCCTACGGATTTATGGACAGCCCTGCAAGATTAATGGTGTCAATTCCCTCCAGCACTAATTCAGACATTAATCAAGTCTATGTCACGTCGTGTTGCGGCACTTCTGCGTCCTCGCGGGGGCTGTATACGGTATTAGGCAGGTGTACCAGTGTCTTTGACTCTTCCACGTATAATAATCACCGATTTCTTGTATCATTACGTATTGGAAATCAGCGTACGACAGTGTCACTTGCAGTCCAGCTTATCTGTCAGCGACCTGCCGATCAATGAGCCCCTATTTCAGCGATGCCTACACCACTATAATACCAAGAGACCCGAGCCTCACCATGCAAGGACACTCAGCAGTAACCACGATCAACGTTGTAATTCTTCATGCTTTCCCGGCGATCTGTTAACATCTTGGATATTCGGGAATCCAGCCGGATGTTCGCGTCGTTCTCGCACGATATTTCAACAGCGTGCCTCGCTGTCTTCTTCAGGTGCTGACATCCGGACTGACATCCACAGACTGGCTGGCTCACCGGACCTCGACACAAATCTGCCGGACGGATTCGTGCTGGGGACCAGGCGCTCCTTCCCAACCCGGAAGACCGCACGGCTAACCGGGCAGGCTGTGGTACCATAATTCCCTGTCTGGCTGGCGACGTGCGCAGCTTTCGTCTGGCAGAGCAGACGTCGGAAGGAAAAACCTCCTTCAAATCGCCAGTGGCTGCTTCACCCTGAGCAAACGTTGTCAGACTGATCCACTATACCTGTATCAGAATAACAAAGTGACAGACAGTTAGTTGTTTACGTGCCAGCTACCATAGCTACAACCAATCGAACCACGAGGTCGGTGACGCCTTCTGTTCTGTGCACATTGTCATGTAGCTCTCCTACTTCAGTTGTTGGTTACCATTCAGCTGCGGGCAACAGCTGCAGTCTGCAACACAACGGTTCTTAGATGTTTCTGCTAAGCTAATAGCATGAGCTGTGGTGTGCGTCACACCTTGCGTTTACCCAAACGTAAACGGTGCGGCATGTTGCAAAAAAAGTTTACAACCATCTCCCGGTCGGCGAACACAGTACAAGCAGAGGGCCTGAAGATAACAACAACAAACACACCTCCGCACCAGCCGTCAAAACAAAGCGGCAGCCACGCGGTGACTTCCTTACCAGCGGCCACTGTCAAGCAACATAGAACACAGGCAGTGTCGCGACCCGCTGCTAGCCGGCCGCGGTGGCCGAGCGGTTCTAGGCGATTCAGTCCTGAACTGCGCGACTGCTACGGTCGCAGGTTCGAATCCTGCCTCGGGCATGGATGTATGTGATGTCTTTAGGTTAGTTACGTTTCAGTAGTTCTAAGTTCTAGGGGACTGATGACCTCAGATGTTAAGTCCCATAGTGCCCAGAGGCATTTGAAACATTTGACCCGCTGCTTGTCCGCCCACACAAACCCGGCTAGTGTTTTCAAAGAGTTTCGACAAATGTACGCATATGACTAACAGCTGCCTAGTACGTATTTGGTGGACTGCGGGACTGCATGACCACCTTACTCTCAAAGTAGAAGGAAAAGAGAAAGAATCAGGCAGTCAGACTGCTTAACGCAGCCGACAGTTCGCCAATTTAGACTTCTGATGGATGTAAAACGACGGTAACTTAGATTTCTATCAGTCATGGGAATGGAATATTGTGTTGGCCCATGTATGTGAACATACACTGAAGCGCCAAAGAAACTGCTATAGGTATGCAGAGATATGTGAACAGGCAGAATACGGTGCTGCGGTCAGCAACGCCTATAAAGACAACAAGTGTCTGGGGCAGTTGTAAGATCCGTTACCGCTGCTACAATGGCAGGTTAGCTAGATTTAAGTGAGTTTGAACGTGGTATTGTAGTCGGCGCATGGGGCGATGAAGTGCGGATTTTCCCGGATGACCATTTAAAAGTGCACCGAGAATATCAGGAATCCAGTAAAACATCAAATCTCCGATATCGTTGAGGTCGGAAAAAGATCCCGCAAGAACGGGACCAACGACGACTGAGGATAATCGTGCGACGCGACAGAAGTGCAACCCTTCCTCAAATTGCTGCAGATTTCAATGCTGGCACATCGACAAGTACAAAAATGGTTCAAATAGCTCTGAGCACTATGGGACTTAACTTCTGAGGTCATCAGTCCCCTAGAACTTGGAACTTTTAAACCTAAGGACATCACACACATCCATGCCCGAGGCAGGATTCGAATCTGTGAGCGTAGCGGTCGCGCGGTTCCAGACTGTAGCGCCTAGAACCGCTCGGCCACTCCGGCCGGCCATCAACAATTGTCAGTGTGCGAACCATTCAACGAAACATCGTCCATATGGGCAATCAGAATCGAAGGCCCACTCGTGTACCCTTTATGACTGCACGACACAAAGCTTTACGCCTCGCCTTGGCCTATCAACACCGACATTGGGCTGTTGGTGACTGGAAACATGTTGCCTGGTCGGACGAGTCTCGTTTCAAATTGTATTGAGCGGATCGACGTGTACAGGTTTGGCGACAACCTCATGAATCCATGGAACCTGCATGCCAGCAGATGACTGTTCAAGCTGGTGGAGGCTCTGTAATGTTGTAGGGCGTGTGCAGTTGGAGTGATACGACATCTCTGATACGTCTAGATACGACTCTGGCAGGTCGCACGTACGTAAGCATCCTATCTGATCACCTGCATCCATTCATGTCCATGTGCATTCCGACGGACTTGGGCAATTCCAGCAGGACAATACGACACCCCACACGTCTAGAATTGCTACAGATTGGCTCCAGGAAAACTCTTCCGAGTTTAAACAATGCCGCTGGCCACCAAACTCCCCAGACATGAACATTATTGAGAATTTCCGTGATGCCTTACAACGTGCTGTTCAGAAGAGATTTCCACCCTCTCTTACTCCTACGGATTTATGGACAGCCCTGCAAGATTAATGGTGTCAATTCCCTCCAGCACTAATTCAGACATTAATCAAGTCTATGTCACGTCGTGTTGCGGCACTTCTGCGTCCTCGCGGGGGCTGTATACGGTATTAGGCAGGTGTACCAGTGTCTTTGACTCTTCAACGTATAATAATCACCGATTTCTTGTATCATTACGTATTGGAAATCAGCGTACGACAGTGTCACTTGCAGTCCAGCTTATCTGTCAGCGACCTGCCGATCAATGAGCCCCTATTTCAGCGATGCCTACACCACTATAATACCAAGAGACCCGAGCCTCACCATGCAAGGACACTCAGCAGTAACCACGATCAACGTTGTAATTCTTCATGCTTTCCCAGCGATCTTTTGACATCTTGGATATTCGGGAATCCTGCCGGATGTTCGCGTCGTTCTCGCACGATATTTCAACAGCGTACCTCGCTGGCTTCTTCAGGTGCTACCTGAGACTGGTCCTTGGGTCGATCGAGTCCAGTATTTATGCCTCGGAGGAGCTGGGCGTTCCCTAATCGGTCCGCGCCGAGTCGAGTGTTCCATCTGTGGTCCGCCAGACTCGGCTTCAACGGACCCCTCCAGTCGCGAATGTTCCGACTGCCGTCGGCGCCCGTTTTGGCCGTCCTCGACGGTTGTGGTTGTCATCTGAGGTGTGTCAGACCTGATCTGAGATGTTGGGTACTCTATCTCATGACTGTTACTATGTTTTTCACTTCTGTTTCGTGCTTGGCGCTCCCTAATCGGTCCACGCCGTGTTGTGTGTACCGTCTGAGGTCCGCGCCCGCCAGACGGAGCTACATTGTTCCTCTCTGGTCGCCGGTGTTTCCTCCGGCCTGGCCGTCTTCTGAAGTCGAGTTCATGATCTGGGGAGTGTCAGATCTGGCCTCTAATGTCCGACACCGTGTCTCACAGCTGTTCTCTCGGTCTCCACTTCTATGTCTTGTAGAATCCCGGAGTGTCCTGCATTGAGTTTTCACAAGCTCAAGCGCTGGATTCCTGGCAGTGCTGATTTGGTATCCCGAGTCACGATTGATTAGATTGTCTGTGACCTTAATCTCAATGGCTTCTTTAATGACACTGTCCCAAAATCTTGAGGTCTGTGTCACAATCTTGGTGTCATTGTAATCCACTGAATGACCAAGTTCCAGACAATGCTCTGCTATGGCTGATTTAGTTGCCTGCCTGAGTCTGGTATGTCTCTGGTGTTCTTTACACCTGATGTCCACAATTCTGGTTGTCTGGCCAATGTATGACATCCCACACTTGCATGGTATGTTGTAAATACCTGGCTTGCGTACCCCCAGGTCATCTTTTACATTCCCCAGCATAGCCCCAATTTTGGTGGGATACCAAATCAGCACTGCCAGGAATCCAGCGCTTGAGCTTGTTAAAACTCAATGCAGGACACTCCGGAATTCTACAAGACATAGAAGTGGAGACCGAGAGAACAGCTGTGAGACACGGTGTCGGACATTAGAGGCCAGATCTGACACTCCCCAGATCATGAACTCGACTTCAGAAGACGGCCAGGACGGGCGCGGACGGCGGAGGAAACACCGGCGACCAGAAAGGAACAATGTAGCTCCGTCTGGCGGGCGCGGACCTCAGACGGTACACACAACACGGCGTGGACCGATTAGGGAGTGCCAAGCACGAAACAGAAGTGAAAATCATAGTAACAGTCACGAGATAGAGTACCCAACATCTCAGATCCGGTCTGACACACCTCAGATGACAACCACAACCGTTGAGGACTGCCAAAACGGACGCCGACGGCAGTCGGAACATCCGCGACTGGAGGGGTCCGTTGAAGCCGAGTCTGGCGGACCACAGATGGAACACTCGACTCGGCGCGGACCGATTAGGGAACGCCCAGCTCATCCGAGGCATAAATACTGGACTCGATCGACCCAAGGACCAGGGCACCACGTATTACGGACAACACAGTCGCTGAGATGTGCAGCCGCGAGAAGGACGTACCTGCGCTTGCTAGCGACGCGAAGGGTGTGGCAGATCGCCGTCCGGCCGCGCTTGCGCCGTCGGCGGCCCCATCTGGCCCCCCACTTATGACGACCAGTGCTATGGCTATGGATTTGATGGACACAGCTCCGGAAACTTTGAAGACAGCGCTGTTTGTTCCGCTCCCCGATTCTGAAGATGAGAGCTCCACCGCCCCTCAGCCACGCGGACGAAGTGGGAAACAGAAGAGGAGGGCAACAACCGCGACGTCCGCTGTTCGCAGCTCGCCGATCGAGAAGAGGACCAAGCAAGATTTCGCCCCTGACGCTGATGGTTTTGTCCCGGCCCGGCGCACTGCAAGACGCATGCAGTCATCGACGACGCTTCCAACTGCCGTCGTAAACTCATTCGACGCGCTCGCTGACGCGCTGGACCAGCTGCCGCGCGATCCTGCGCCGAAGAAAGACTCCCATGTTCCGCCGGTGGTCCTCCAGTTTCGGCCGCCCTACGGGGAACTGCAGAAGTTCTTGCGCAGCTGGACAACGGCCGTGTATACTGTGAAGCCTGCCGGACGAGACCTGTACAGGGTCACACTCTGCACTGCTGACGACTATCGCTGAGTCACTCAGGAGGCGTCTGAGCTTGGTATCCCGTTCTATACCCACGCTTCCGCACCTGACAAAGTCTTGAAGATTGTAACCCGGGACCTCCCATTCAACATGGAAGCCGATCACCTGCATCGCGAACTCGCTGACCTGGGCTTCTACATACGGGCAGTCGTGAAGATGAAGTCGCCTAAATCGCGCGATGATATGCCGCTCTTCCTGGTCGTCTGCTCCGACACCGTGGAGAACCGCAAACTATACCAATTGACGCAGGTCGCCGACGTTCCGGTTCAGACCGAAGATCTTCGCTCCAGGAGAGGCCCTGTGCAGTGCTTTCGCTGCCAGGGGATCAATCACGTCGCGCGCCACTGCTCTATGCCGGACAGATGTGTTAAATGAGCCGGCGCCCATGCAGAAAGTGCGTGCCCCCGTCCGCCCACCGAGAAGCCGACATGTGCACTCTGTGGCGGTGTTCACGTGGCCAGCTATCGTGGGTGGGAGGTGTGGAAGCGTGCCATCGCTCGCCAACGTGGCCAAACACCAGCGCCGCGTCCGAAGAAGCCAGCAACGAGACGGCCCGGCGTCTCTTTCGCGGTGGCAACGACAGGGGCGCCCTCCGTCGTCCCGGCTGCGTCGGCTGCTCCTGCTCCTGCCGCATCCGATGCCGTGCCGATACCTGAGGCTCCTGCGCCTCCACCACAGCTGCTAGTGGCGGACCCGGGTACTGCCTCTCCTGGGCCGCAGGCCAGACCGCGCCCCGCCAATCGCCTGCGCGGGGGTCAGCGCCCCGTAGGTACCCAGCGCTCAGCACCGTCAAACGAGCAGCCCCAGGTGGACTCTCCTAGCCTGTCAGCCACGCATCCCCCTTCCGGCGACGGGGCCGCGTCGGCTGCCTCCACCGCTGACCTGGCCAACCTCGTCGCGCAGCTCACTGCCTTGGTGACCAGTGCTACGAAATTGATTGAAGTCCTGTCGCAGCAACTCACCGCTGCAGTGCCGCTGGCCTCTCCGGCCCTGACCGCTGTCAACACTCACCAGCTGCACCATGGGCAGCGTTAGAGGGCTCACGGTCGTCGCGTGGAATGCCAACGGCGTCCGCACTCAAACTGGTGAACTTCGCCAATTTCTTCGAGATGAAGCCGTCGACGTCTGCCTTATCAACGAAACCCACCTGAAGCCTGGGGTCGACGTCAGGGCGGCCAACTACTCCAGCTATCGCACCGATCGACTGACGGCGGGTGGTGGGACAGCCGTTTACGTCCGCAATGGCATTCGTCATCACGTGATACAACTTCCACCACTGGCAACCCTGGAGGCCACTGGTGTCGTCGTTCACACCTCGGCGGGCGCCATCACGTTCGTCGGTGTCTATCGGCCGCCGTCTCGTCCACTGGACCCTGCTGACATCGATGCTCTGCTCTCCTTGAGGGGGTAGGTGTTCGTCGCCGGGGACTTCAATAGTAAACATGTCTCCTGGAACTCCAGGATCACCAATGCTGCTGGCCGCTGCCTGCTATGGGTAGCAGAACGCCACCATGCGCTTGTGGTGGGGCCGTACGATCCGAAAATCTTCCCTGCCCGTGGCCTCCCGGATATCATCGACATCGCAGTCGTCAAGGGCATCCCTCATCAGATCACCGCCACGACTAGGACGGCTCTGTCTTCTGATCATGTCCCAGTGGTTTTCGATATCGACTTAGACGCCCTGCAACAGCCCAGGCGAGGCATCTCACTTGCTGGCATCGACTGGGGCAGGTTTCAAGCAGCCGTGACGGACTCACTCGCCGCCGCGCCGCCCCCTGCGGAAGCTGGAGCGGACGCAAAACTTCTGCACTTTGCGGCAACCACGATCGACGCTGCCAACATAGCAACGCCGCCCCGACCTCGCACTCCGCCTGACTACTCCCGCCAGCTGCCGCCGGACATCCTTGCGGCCATCACTGAGAAGAACCGGGTCTACCGGGAGTGGCAGTGGACAAGAAATGCCGACACCAAGCGCCTCCTCAACAGGATGCGGCGGGATATCCAGGTCGCCATTGACAACCATCGCAATCGCGACTGGAATAACAAGGTCGCCACCCTCTGTCTTGACGACGGCACGGCCTGGCAGACGACGAAGCGTTTCCTACTCCGCACGCAACGTGTCCCTCCGCTGCTGGTCAATGGTCAGGCTGCCTGCGAACCAGCTGCGAAGGTTGATGCCCTCGCAGACGTCTTTGAGGCTGCGTTTACGCCGATCGAAGACCCGACCGACGCTGTCCACGAGGACCTGGTTGCTGGCGGCTCCCACGCTACTTGGAGGCACGCGACGACGATGACGTCATTGAAGAGACGACGGCGGAGGAGGTGTCGTCCATCCTGCGTGCCCTGAACCCCAGGAAAGCTGCGGGCCCAGACGAGGTTTCCAACGCCCTACTCCAGAAGTTGCCGCCGGTGGCTGTCACTCATCTCGCCGCCGTCTTTAATGTAATCCTCCGGTCCTGCAGTTTTCCTCAGTCCTGGAAGCATGCAGAGATCGTGGCGATTCCGAAGATGGGGGAAGGATCTGCGTCAGCCCGCGAACTACAGACCTATTAGTTTACTGCCGGCCGTCTCCTAGGTCTTTGAAAGGGTGTACATCAGGCGGCTGCAGCGCCACGTTGACGAGGAAGGCCTCCTGCCCGAAGAGCAGTTCGGCTTTCGCAGGGGCCACTCGGCAGTTCACCAACTCCTACGGCTAGTGGAAGATGCGTTTGTCGCCCTCGAGCAGTGCGAGTTCTTCGGCGCGGTGTTCCTGGACGTGTCGCGTGCTTTCGACAGTGTGTGGCACCGCGGCCTCTTGTTCAAACATTTTGAACTTGGGGTCCCGACGTCGCACGTCCGTCTCATCCATTCCTATCTTGCCGACAGGACCTTCCATGTGTGGGCCGCGCATGGCTTTTCCTCCGTCCGCCACATCAACGCCGGTGTGCCACAGGGCTCGGTCTTGGGACCACTCCTGTATTCGCTGTACACTTCTGATGCGCCGAAGATCGACCTTGTGCGGCTCGCCCTCTACGCGGATGACACGGCTCTATATACGAGGAGCCTCAATGCCGCTGTCATGCGCCGCCGTCTGCAGCTCGCCGTTGACACCTTGGCAGCCTGGGCCGTCAAGTGGCGTCTACAATTCAATGGGGCCAAGACGCAGTTCCTGATCGTCACCAGGCGACTCGTTCCTGCGGGTCTGCAACCGCTCACCGTCGGTGGCAGTCCTGTCCCGTGGCGTCCCACGGCGCATTACCTCGGCGTCACCATCGACCACCGGCTCACGTGGGTTCCGCACATCCGCGAAGTGAAGGCCAAAGTGCGGAACCGGCTTCGCGTCCTGTACCCGGTGCTAAACCCCGGCTCCCGACTACCACCGCGTCTGGGCATCACTCTCTACAAGGCGCTGCTCCGCCCTGTAATCCAATACGCCGCCGTCGTCTGGGGGAACGCCGCCGACACGAACCTGAAGAAACTGGAGACACTGCAGAATCGCATCCTTCGGCTGGCCTTGCACCTGCCTTACGATTTCCCCACCGCTCATCTTCACGACATCGCGGATGTACCTCTGCTCCGTGACCTCTTCCAGGCGGCCGCCCGCACCTTTTACGAACGTGCTGGCCGGTCACACAACACCCAAATCCGGACGCTGGGCCGCAAACTGCCGCGCAGCGTCAACACCCGCTGGCCACACCTGCTCGCTGCATAGCTAGCACTGCAGAACTGTGCTGAGGAGACACCCAAGAAGACATTCCACATGTGAAGACGCATTACATCGGCATGCATGGGAGGCAAAGCACTAACTGCTGCGAACTCCATCACACATCGGAGGAAAAGTTATCTCCGTGCAGATCCATGCAATCCCAAGGACCAGTCTCAGGTAGCACCTGGCACGCTGTTGAAATATCGTGCGAGAACGACGCGAACATCCGGCTGGATTGCCGAATATCCAAGATGACGATCAACGTTGTTGCAATGTGCCTGCGATACACAGCAATTATGCTGTATGGCTGGGCGGTATTGCTGATGTTGTACGCTGTTGTAGGTAGTTGCCGACATGTTGCCGAAGGGCAAAACATTCCGAACTCTTTGAACCTATGCAAAACAACAGGCAAAAAAGTTCCATAGAAAGAGAGGAAGCATTCATATGATTTGCATTTGATGGCATGAGTTTCATATTATGTCAAGACATGCCTGAAACTGGAACTGATAGTTTGTGCTGGTGAACAAAAGTGAAATAAGAATAAAAATTACATTCTTATTTCAAACATACCTTAATGAAATCTGTCAGTCCTCCAAGGATATCACTGCGTATTTCTGGTACCAAGAGCGTTATTGATGAGTGGTTTAATTTAAACAGGTATCTTAGGTTTCTGTACGAATTACCAGTAGCTAAAATCTAAAGGGCGATAGCCAATCTCTCACATTTTATTGGTTTTAGTAATTCAAAAAATGGTTCAAATGGCTCTGAGCACTATGGGACTCAACTGCTGTGGTCATTAGTCCCCTAGAACTTAGAACTACTTAAACCTAACTAACCTAAGGACATCATCACACACATCCATGCCCGAGGCAGGATTCGAACCTGCGACCGTAGCAGTCGCACGGTTCCGGACTGCGCGACTAGAACCGCGAGACCACCGCGGCCGGCCAGTAATTCGCGGACCAATTGCTTACGACATATTCGAAACAGTGTTACGGAAGTCTGCAAAATTTTGGAAAAGAATGTGTTCAGCATCGGTTCACGAGTTAAATTTCCTGAAGCATTTGACGCAGTTAAAAAAGAATGCACTAATAAAGTGATGTAAAGGCAGGAGAGTTGCACTCACTTTCACTGGCTCGCATTCGTCTGTTTTGTGGTAACAGTGTGGTCCCATGTAGTCATTTCTGGCTCGGAAACACATTACTGCAAACATTACCGTAGTGGTCAATAGCGGTTGGTAACGTGTCATAACTGTTATGTGGCAGCTTTTCCCCTAAACTATCATGCAACATTTATCATGATATTATATGTTCATTCCCCTTGGGCAATGTTTCAATGTTTTGCACTGCATCACGTCTGCAGACAGTATTCAGTACTACCAGTGACTGCCCAGCTATCTTCCCTTCTTTTACTAAAGCGAAGGCCTTGACACTTTTCTACAGAATTGAAAGCTTCCAAACTGGCTGGGCCAACATAAAAGTTTACATAAAAGGGCCATGAATGAGTTCAGGACTGAAGGCTGACATCAGCGCAGGTAGTCGAAAGTGGGATTTGCTTCGCCCATCCCTGTACACCAGGTGGTACAGACGACCAACTACCTGCCAAAAAACAGACTAGTTCAGACACAGCGAAATCTAAGCCCGGTACCGCCTTTCAGAGACAGTAGAGTATGGGGATCGCCGTGGCCTCACCAGACACAGAACGGGAGAACGTTCATTTCAAATCTTTCTAACAGGCTTTCTCACTGATTTATAGAGTTTGTTTCTGTAGGGTGCACACATTCTCGTTTGTGTGCTCTACACTTAAGCCTTTCAGTTTGCCAGTTTCAGAATTATACCATGGAGTGGGGGAGTTCTTCTGGCTTCCTCCTCATGCCAGAGCACTATCGGTTAATTACAGCAAAATCTGCAGGAGCAGGAGTTTTTTTTAACCTTTTTACAAAACTGTTGCTGGATGGAATTCACAATGTCTGCTAGTACGTGTTCAACAGTGATATTCCTATTCTGGAAGAAACAGCCAAGTTTCAGAGCGTTAAGATGGAGAACACTTGCCCCTAGGGGACCAGAGAGTAAAGACTTGCTGCAGGGAGGCTGGTGAGATAGATCTTTCAGTGATGCAGAGGGATGTCTTTATCTTAGTACTGAGTACTGAGGCTGAGCTGGATTCAGAATCTGCTGCCGACTCCCAGCTTCATTCTGTATGAGAGTGGTGAGAATGGTTCAACGTTCCTATCACCGTTTCAGCAACGACATGACTTTGTAGTTGCATAGTTACATTGTTTCACAACCAGCTGGCTGCTTCTATCATGCACCTTGGCTACCTTCTGGTGTTTGTACTTGTTTTTCTGGTTTCTTTCTTTAATGCACTAACTATTCTTGCAGTCATTGGCAGTATGCACGGATTATTCTCATAAAGATGCTTTTATCGTGCTCACACATCTGTGCCAAGGTTATGCTTCGCAATTATAATGCGTTGTCCATTTATTAAATATTCATTCTGTACAGAACAATGGAAAAATTGGTAGATGTAGACCTTGGGGAAGATCAGTTTGATTCCGGAGAAATGTAGGAACACGCACGGCAACACTGACCGTACGACTTATCTTAGAACATAGGTTAAGAAAAGGCGAACCTACATTTATAGCATTTGTGGACTTAGCGAAAGCTTTTGACAATGTTGACTGGATTACTCTCTTCGAAATTCTGAAGGCAACAGGGATAAAATTAGAGTGAAACACTATATACAACTTGCACAGAAACCAGGCGGCAGTTATAAGAGCCGAAGGGTGTGAAAGGGAAGCAGTGGTTGAGAACGGAGTGAGACAGGGTTGTAGCCTATCCCAGATGCCATTCAACGTGCACACTGAACAAGCAGTAAAGCCAACCAAAGAAAAGTTTGGTGTCGGAATTAAAGTTCAGGGAGAAGATATAAAAGCTTTGAGGTTTTCTGATGACATTTTAATTTTGTTAGAGACAGCAAAGGACTTGGAAAAGCAGTTGAACGGAATAGACACTGTTTTCAAAGAAAGATACAAGATGGACATCAACAAAAGCAAAACGAGGATAATGGAATGTAGTCGAATTAAATCAGGTGATGTTGTGGGAATTAGATTAGGAAGTGAGACACTTAGAGTAGTAAATGAGTTTTGCTATTTGGGAAGCAAAATAACTGACAAAGGTCGAACTAGGGAGGATATAAAACGTAGACTGGCAATGGCAAGAAGAGAGTTTCTGAAGAAGAAAAATTTGTTAACATCAGATATAGATTTAAGTGTCAGGAAGTCCTTTCTGAATGCATTTGTATGGAGTGTAGCCACGTATGGAAGAGAAACATGGATAGTAAACAGTTTTGAGAAGAAGATAATAGAAGCTTTTGAAATGTGGTGCTACAGAAGACTGCTGGAGATTAGATGGTCAGATCAAGTAACTAATGAGGAAGTACTGAAAAGAATTGGGGAGAAGGAAATATTCGGTACAACCTGACTAAAAAAACGGATCGTTTGCTAGGACACGTACTGGAACCTCAAGGGATCACCAGTATTGTACTGTGGGTTAAAAATCGAAGAGGGAAGCCAAGAGATGAGTACAGTAAGCAGATTCAGAGGCATGTAGGTTGCAGTAATTTCTCATAGATGAAGAGGCTTGCACAGGATAGAGTATCATTTAGAGCTGCATCAAACCAGTCTTTGGACTGAAGACCACAACGACAACAGTGATCTCTTGTAGCCAACTTCACTGAAGATCACGTACAGTATCGGGAATCAACTTGCACTTTGCTATCGCTCACAACAGATGACTAGGTCCTACGTACCTATACGTTTGTATACACATTGATTTACAATAAAATAATCATGAGTGAAAGAGCCAGAGGTATTACAACATGCTTTCTTAGTATCCACTATGCGTTGATAACATTAAATTTATTGCTCAAGCTTTGTTCAGAGGCTCTAAAATGATTTCAAAAAAGAGTGTGACACGACCACTTGGTTTTGGCCACGGAAGGCTAAGGGAGCGGTTTCCTGCGTATGCAAAAATTTTTGGCGGCTCTAGTCCGATTCACGAACGATGGCAGTTTGGACAGGTCGAGGCACTGACGGGGATTTTATTGTTGCCGGTTCCATGCGACAGTTATGGTATGTGCATACACGCCCTGTGTACTTGAAGAAAGCGTGTATCCTGCAAATTATGTCTCTCCCTTGCTAACGTAGAATTTGTCGCTTATTACGAGCTATTATTAGCGATGACAAGTTGCAAGAAATGAAATGAAAAATCTCTAAAAGGTTCGCTACAATCATGTCTAATTCTCGCGTTGGCTACGACTTTCACAGCAGGATGCACAGAACACTATTGAATTCTCATGCGGAAGGACGACGGTTCAAACCCGCGTCCGGCCATCCTGATTAAGGTTTTCCGTGATGTCCCTAAATCTCTTCAGACAAATGCCGGGATGGTTCCCCTGAAAGGGTACGCCCGATTTCTTCCCCATTCTTCCCTAATCCGACGAGACCGATGACCTCGCTGTTTGGTCCCCTCCCCCAAACCAACGAACCAACGAACCATTGAATGCTCTTTGGCCGTCGACGTGCGCGACATACATGGTGACAATTATTGGGCTATATGGAAAAGACGCAAATTAGTTACGAACCACGGCGTGCACACACCCTACTCAACATGTAAACGTCACTGCTGACCAGTAGACGCAATCGAAAGCCGCTGCAACCGTGGCCGAAACGTTGGTTTTCTCCGGCAGTAGTTTTATACAATATGACGCGGTACCATGCCCAGAAAACTTTTATGTCAACTAACTGTGGCCGTGTTCGATAGGCCTGCCATCAATGGTGGTGATGTGGCGCAAACGAATTGCGAAATTGTCCAAGACCCGCTGAAGTGTCGCAACATCGATGCTGTCTATGACCTCCTGAACGACTGCTTTCAGCTCAGCTGTGGTTTTGGCGTTATTGCTGTACACCTTGTCCATAATACAGCCGCACAAAAAGGAGTCGCGTGTGTTCAGATTCGGATAATATGGCGACCAATCGAGACTCATGCCAGTGGCCACTGGGTACCGCAGAGCCAGAATGCGGTCCCCAAAGTGCTCCTCCAAGAAATCAAACACTGTTCTTCTTTGATGCGATGGGGCCTCGTCTTGCATGAACCACATGTTGTTGAAATCAGGGCACTTTGGATAACGGGGATGAGATCATCATCCAGAACCTTCAAGTACCATTCGGTACTCACTGTGCCATCAAGGAATATCGCACCGCTTATTCCTAGACATTGCACACCACACAGTCACCCGTTGAGGGTGAAGACACTTCTCGATCGCGAAATGTGGATTCTCAGTGCCCCAATTTTCCTTATTGACGAACCAATAATACACTACTGGCCATTAAAATTGCTACACCACGAAGATGACGTGCTACAGACGCGAAATTTAACCGACAGAAAGAAGATGCTGTGATATGCAAATGATTAGGTTTTCACAGCATTCACACAAGGTTGGTGCCGGTGGCGACACCTACAACATGCAGACAAGAGGAAAGTTTCCAACCGATTTCTCATACACAAACAGCAGTTGACCGGCGTTGCCTGGTGAAACGTTGTTATGATGCCTCGTGTATGGAGGAGAAATGCGTACCATCACGCTTCCGAATTTGATAAAGGTCGGATTGTAGCCTATCGCGATTGCGGTTTATCGTATCGCGACATTGCTGCTCCCATTGGTCGAGATCCAGTGACTGTTAACAGAATATGGAATCGGTGGGTTCAGGAGGGAAATACGGAACGCCGTTGTGGATACCGACGGCCTCATATCGCTAGCAGTCGAGATGACAGGCATCTTATCCGCATGGCTGTAACGGATCGTGCAGCCACGAATCGATACCTGAGTCAAAAGATAGAGACGTTTGGAAGACAACAATCATCTGCACGAACAGTTCGACGACGTTTGCAGCAGCATGGACTATCAACTCGGAGACCATAGCTACGGTTACCCTTGACGCTGCATCACAGACACGAGCGCCTGCGATGGCCTACTCAACGACAAACCTGGGTGCACGAATGGCAAAACGTCATTTTTTCGGATGAATCCAGGTTCTGTTTACAGCATCATGATGGTGGCATCCGTGTTTGGCGACATCGCGGTGAACGACATTGGAAGCGTGTATTCGTCATCGCCATACTGGCGTATCACCCGGCGTGATGGTATGGGGTGCCATTGGCTACACGTCTCGGTCACCTCTTGTTCGCATTGACGGCACTTTGAACAGTTGACGCTACATTTCAGATGTGTTACGACCCGTGGCTCTACCCTTCATTCGATCCCTGTGAAACCCTACATTTCAGCATGATAATGCACGACTGCATGTTGCAGGTCCCGTACTGGCCTTTCTGGATACAGAAAATGTTCGACTGCTGCCCTGATCACACATTCTCCAGATCTCTCGCCAATTGAAAACGTCTGGTCAATGGTGACCGAGCAACTGGCTCGTCACAATACGCCAGTCACTACTCTTGACGAACTATGGTATCGTGTTGAAGCTGCATGGGCAGCTGTACCTGTACACGCCATGCAGTCTGTTTGACTCAATGCCAAGGCGTATCAAGCCGTTATTAAGGCCAGAGGTGGTTGTTCTGGGTACCGATTTCTCAGGACCTATGCAATCAA
Source organism: Schistocerca gregaria (assembly GCF_023897955.1). Lineage (NCBI taxonomy): Eukaryota > Metazoa > Arthropoda > Insecta > Orthoptera > Acrididae > Schistocerca > Schistocerca gregaria. Next base: position 389,781,809 of record NC_064925.1, on the reverse strand, counting down.
ATTGCCTGAAAATGTAATCACATGTCAGTTCTAGTAAAATATATTTGTCCATACCCGTTTATCATCTGCGTTTCTTCTTGGTGTAGCACTTTTAATGGCCAGTAGTGTATTATTAACGTGCATGCCATTCGCTATACCTTAGTTATACAGCAGGGTGGGATAAATAGCAAATCATAGTGGCCTGGAGAACAGAGTTCCAGAGTACAAAGTAACCCAACAGAGGAAAGGAAATACATTACTATCCTGACTATAGCAGATTTTGAAAGTGACCACCATTCATCTCTTGGCACTTTTGGGCCCTCGTCAGCAAGTTGTTAAAGGCGGATTGAAGGTAGACTGTTGGAATTGCTGGAATCTCATGCGAACTGTTCTGCTGCAGTTCTTGAAGACCGTGGGGGGGTGGGGGGGGGGGGGGGGGTGTTGCGATACGTCTTACAAGGGGAAGGCCTCAGACACGGCGGGCCGATTGGGCTCAAATTTGGCCGAAAAACACAAGGCGCGTGGGCATGCAGATACTAGTTCCCATCATTCCCCGCGGGCAACCGCGCTGTCTGAACGTCCTAACGCAAACCGTTCAGAAGTTGTGACGATTTTATTTCATATAGTTCAATAATTAGCACCCTAGAGATGAGCACGCACGCCTATAGTCGAACGCCACCGATCGTAAATCCGACTGTAGTAGAGAGCCTCGCTGGACTGCCCATAATGTGCCTCGCAGGTGCTGGACCCACTGGACAGCAGGCGGATGGAAGAGGTGTTCCCCGCGCCGGTGGGCTGGCTGTGGCGGCAGCTGCGGCGGCAGGACGTCAAGGTGCTGGTGGTGGTTTCTGCGGGCGCGCTGGCCCGCCAGCGGCGGCTCCTCGGGCAGCGAACCCCGGACCCCGCACCAGCAGCCGCGCCGCACCCCCTCGACTCGCTCTTCACGCTCGCGCTGCGTGACATGCAGGACGATTACCGGCTCGGAGGAGACTACCGGAGGGTCTACAAAGTCAGGTGGGTGCTGCCTCACTCTGCTTTTTACCTGTGGGTGCAATAAACGTGTATAATGTTTCATTCTACACTGAAGCGCCAAACAAACTGTTAGAGGCACGCGTATTCAAATTCAGAAAAACGTAAATAGGCAACATAAGGCGCTGCGGCCGGCAACGCCTGTATAAGACAACAAGTGTCTGGCGCAATTGTTACAACCGGTTACTGCTCCTACAATGGTAGGTTATCAAGATTTAAGTGAGTTTGAACGTGCTGCACGAGTTATGGGACAAGGTATCGCCGAGGTAACGATGAAGTGGGGATTTTCCCGTACGACCGTTTCACGACTGTTCTGTGTATATCAGGAGTCCGGTAAAACGTCAGATTTCCGACATTGCTGCGACCGGAAAAAGATCCTGCAGGAACGGGACCAATGACGACTGAACAGAATCGTTAAACGTGACGGAAGAGCAATCCTTCCGAAAACTGCTTCAGATTTCAATGACGGGCCATTAACAAGAGTCAGTATGCGAACCATCATCGATATGGGCTTTTGGAGTCGAAGAAGAAGAAGAAATATATACTTTAAAATCTATTTGCATCAGATAATCGAAGAAGCAAAGAATTTATGAACTGTATCGTAATTGTCCAGTAAAAGTACGATGAATCTAAGTGAACGTGACGCTGTCCCATTCTGCCACGTCCCGTTCCGCCCCATGAGCACATCTCAGGTCAACAACTGAAATACACTCCTGGAAATTGAAATAAGAACACCGTGAATTCATTGTCCCAGGAAGGGGGAACTTTATTGACACATTCCTGGGGTCAGATACATCATATGATCACAATGACAGAACCACAGGCACATAGACACAGGCAACAGAGCATGCACAATGTCGGCACTAGTACAGTGTATATCCACCTTTCGCAGCAATGCAGGCTGCTATTCTCCCATAGAGACGATCGTAGAGATGCTGGATGTAGTCCTGTGGAACGGCTTGCCATGCCATTTCCACCTGGCGCCTCAGTTGGACCAGCGTTCGTGCTGGACGTGCAGACCGCGTGAGACGACGCTTCATCCAGTCCCAAACATGCTCAATGGGGGACAGATCCGGAGATCTTGCTGGCCAGGGTAGTTGACTTACACCTTCTAGAGCACGTTGGGTGGCACGGGATACATGCGGACGTGCATTGTCCTGTTGCAACAGCAAGTTTCCTTGCCGGTCTAGGAATGGTAGAACGATGGGTTCGATGACGGTTTGGATGTACCGTGCACTATTCAGTGTCCCCTCGACGATCACCAGAGGTGTACGGCCAGTGTAGGAGATCGCTCCCCACAACATGATGCCGGGTGTTGGCCCTGTGTGCCTCGGTCGTATGCAGTCCTGATTGTGGCGCTCACCTGCACGGCGCCAAACACGCATACGACCATCATTGGCACCAAGGCAGAAGCGACAATCATCGCTGAAGACGACACGTCTCCATTCGTCCCTCCATTCATGCCTGACGCGACACCACTGGAGGCGGGCTGCACGATGTTGGGGCGTGAGCGGAAGACGGCCTAACGGTGTGCGGGACCGTAGCCCAGCTTCATGGAGACGGTTCCGAATGGCCCTCGCCGATACCCCAGGAGCAACAGTGTCCCTAATTTGCTGGGAAGTGGCGGTGCGGTCCCCTACGGCACTGCGTAGGATCCTACGGTCTTGGCGTGCATCCGTGCGTCGCTGCGGGTCGGTCCCAGGTCGACGGGCACGTGCACCTTCCGCCGACGACTGGCGACAACATCGATGTACTGTGGAGACCTCACGCCCCACGTGTTGAGCAATTCGGCGGTACGTCCACCCGGCCTCCCGCATGCCCACTATACGCCCTCGCTCAAACTGCACATACGGTTCACGTCCACGCAGTCGCGGCATGCTACCAGTATTAAAGACTGCGATGGAGCTCCGTATGCCACGGCAAACTGGTTGACACTGACGGTGGCGGTGCACAAATGCTGCGCAGCTAGCGCCATTCGACGGCCAACACCGCGGTTCCTGGTGTGTCCGCTGTGCCGTGCGTGTGATCATTGCTTGTATAGCCCTCTCGCAGTGTCCGGAGCAAGTATGGTGGGTCTGACACACCGGTGTCAATATGTTCTTTTTTTCCATTTCCAGGAGTGTACTTAAACCTGACTAACATAAGGACATCACACACATCCATGCCTGAGGCAGGATTCGAACCTGCGACCTTAGGAGCAGCGCGGTTTCGGACTGAAGCGTCTAGAACCGCTCGGCCATAGCTTCTGCCACGAGCGAAATGACTTTTATTATTATAGGTTATCTGTCTTTTGGTACTGAAGAACTATATCATGAAGGCGAATCACAAGGTGATTCAGTGGAAGATATCACGACTAGTGAATCGCAAAATTTTCATAACACTTTGGAAATGTCCACGTTGCAGGCAATCTGTGCTTCATCTGTTTCCGATAAGTATTACGAACCGGTTTCTAAACGATTGAACTGCTGCGCTATATCCCTTGAAGTAACAGCAAAGGCGGTAGCGCCAGCCAGGAACCATCCACATTGGGACCTACAAACACTGCAAAAGCATGGATCAATAACAGCCCTGAAAAAGAGGAAGGACCTAAAATTGTGGGATAATGATATCGTTAAAGGAGGTACAAGATAAGACAAATACCAGGCGATAAATAAGTGGACATACGACCGATTTGCCGAATCTCGTCTTCGTAACGAGAATGTAACAACGAGAATACTCGAGGAGTGTGCTGCAGGTTCACCACTTCAATGTACGACCAACAAGGATTTTACGTTTCTTGGGCAAGTAATTTCAAATCGGAATAAAAATTCGTCAACGGCACGTCTCTAAATACACTCCTGGAAATTGAAATAAGAACACCGTGAATTCATTGTCCCAGGAAGGGGAAACTTTATTGACACATTCCTGGGGTCAGATACATCACATGATCACACTGACAGAACCACAGGCACATAGACACAGGTAACAGAGCATGCACAATGTCGGCACTAGTACAGTGTATATCCACCTTTCGCAGCAATCCAGGCTGCTATTCTCCCATGGAGACGATCGTAGAGATGCTGGGTGTAGTCCTGTGGAACGGCTTGCCACGCCATTTCCACCTGGCGCCTCAGTTGGACCAGCGTTCGTGCTGGACGTGCAGACCGCGTGAGACGACGCTTCATCCAGTCCCAAACATGCTCAATGGGGGACAGATCCGGAGATCTTGCTGGCCAGGGTAGTTGACTTACACCTTCTAGAGCACGTTGGGTGGCACGGGATACATGCGGACGTGCATTGTCCTGTTGCAACAGCAAGTTCCCTTGCCGGTCTAGGAATGGTAGAACGATGGGTTCGATGACGGTTTGGATGTACCGTGCACTATTCAGTGTCCCCTCGACGATCACCAGAGGTGTACGGCCAGTGTAGGAGATCGCTCCCCACACCATGATGCCGGGTGTTGGCCCTGTGTGCCTCGGTCGTATGCAGTCCTGATTGTGGCGCTCACCTGCACGGCGCCAAACACGCATACGACCAACACCGCGGTTCCTGGTGTGTCCGCTATGCCGTGCGTGTGATCATTGCTTGTACGAGTACAGCCCTCTCGCAGTGTCCGGAGCAAGTATGGTGGGTCTGACACACCGGTGTCAATGTGTTCTTTTTTCCATTTCCAGGAGTGTACGTCACCCACAAGGAGGTATAAAATATAGAAGATATACAAAAAGTAGCGGCTCTTTTCAGCACGCAAACGGCATCACTTATGACCGGTTTTAATCGTGATTACGTGATCAAAACCGATCAAAAAGGGTGCGAGTATCGGGTGAACAAAAAAAAAAAAAAAGGTTCAACTGGCTCTGAGCACTATGGGACTTAACAGGACTTAACATCTGTGGTCACCAGTCCCCTAGAACTTAGAACTACTTAAACCTAACGACATCACACACACCCATGCCCGAGGCAGGATTCGAACCTGCGACCGTAGCAGTCGCGCGGTTCCGGACTGAACGCCTAGAACCACGAGACCACCGCGGCCGCCTCGGGTGAACATTCGACGCGCATTATCGCGTAAGGGAGATAAACGAACCCTTATCGTAGCTGGTAGAAAAAAGAAAAAAACACAATCGTACACGGCGCAGTATGCCATCACAGCCTCTGGAAAACTGTTGCCTAAGATTTTCCTGTGTTTACAACGAACAAATGTTGCATTTGGTTCTCGTGTTGCAGAAGAGGTCAATCGCTTAATCGACTCGTTGAAAAATGTTTACATTACTTGCTCCAAATCCGAGAAATTGACACGGTTAGACATCATGTCACGGATTGCATAGCCCCTCCCGCCGGATGTTCGAGTCCTCCCGCCGGCATGGGTGTGTGTGTTGTTCTTAATAGGTTAAGTAGTGTGTAAGTCTAGGGACCGATGACCTCAGCAGTTTAGTCCCTCAGAAATTCACATACATTTGACATTTGACGGGAAATTGACAATTTCTTTTTACAGAACGTTTCTTGAGAATGTTTCAAAACCCTACTTGGATTCCTGGGGTGGACAAAGTAATACTCTAATGTATGACACCATGTTTATAGATGACGAGGGACAACCGACGTGCATGGTAAAAGTAATACCGCCAAACTGCACACGTGTGTGACAGCCGTGCGGTGTTTATTTCTATCGCCAAGTTAAAAACATTCTTTCGTGGGTTTATAATTGCAGTGTACTTCTGGAAACCCAGCAGGAATTGCACTACAACACGGATGCGATAGCTATTCACTGCATAATTCAAAACCAACTTTCAGCACCGGTTTTTAGGCAATGATATCGTATACGTGGTCCGCATCAAAATTAATTCCCGAAAAAGACATATTTTTAAATGTAAACCAAGTTTGTTTTCCGCCGACTCTTCGGAAGGAACAGTGTAGCTGTCGAAAGATTGCATTCATAGATGTTCTTGGTACCGCTAGTATATTTGTTTCGAATGTTTATACGACAAGTACCATCCATCTAGCCATTCGAAGAAAAGTGAGGACACGTAACAGTGACTGGAAGAGCCATTGTAACGTGACCAGGAGTAACATATTAGTTGTTTACTATCCCAAGAGGTTTGAGAAATTTATTTGCATACCTTTTTATCATTTCTTATTAATTTACTTATCTCATTAACCCGCCTATCCGTATCAAATGAGATATGAAAAAATATAAACGAGAAGAATGACATCCGCTCCGTTTCCTCGAGGTTCGAACCTGGGTTCTCCACTTCCCAGCCAGTAACCCTGGCCGTTGCGCTATATTTATTCTTTTTTTATTGATCGCACTTCGTTCGTTATTGGTCATTGCATTTGTTCGGGGCGGACGTCTAATGACGCTTGTTGAAGTTCGTGGTTTATCTATTAACTCACTTATCTGAATTAAAGAGGGCAGCCAATACTCTGGCCGAACACACTGAGTTACCGTGCCGGCAGCTATCCAGGCTCTCGGCGAAAAGCGTTTACCATGTAAGCGGCAATCATAAAAGTTTCTTTGCTCGGTTTCTGGAAAAGTATGCATTTGTGGACCCCATACCTGATGATGAAAAATGCTTTACTTACAGTTATCTATCGATCCCGTCAATTTTGAGTCGATTGCTCGTCATAACCGTTAGGGGTGATTTTCTCAAAAACAGGAGGGTATTGAGCCAAAATATATTAGAGTCTTACGTTTTATGTTGTACACAAGCGACCTGCCAAATTTGAAACCCAATCGGCCCGCCGTGTCTGAGGCCTTCCCATTGTAAGATGTATCGCAACCCCCCCCCCCCCTCCACCCCCCACGGTCTTCAAGAACTGCAGCAGAACAGTTCGCATGAGATTCCAGCAATTCCAACAGTCTACCTTCAATCCGCCTTTAACAACTTGCTGACGAGTACATTAAATCGCCAGTCTCCGCACATGATGATGTCAGATGTTACTAAATTCTAAACCCTGACTTAAGCTGGATGTCTCTAGAGGAGAACGTTTGGAAACCACGGCCAACACGTCTGTACTTTGCGCCGATATACTTGTAACTAGCTATCTATGCACCGGCACCGTTTCAAATGCCTTTCGATTTATGATAATGCGTTCGTGTATCCTAAAGCACTGGAAAATTCCGTGTAAATATTTACAACGTTACAAATAAAAGTGGCTACAAATAGTCCTTCGCTACGCCAGAGGAACGTCTGAGGTCGATGTTCGGCTGACTAATCTGCGTAGTTTATCCGCATCAGCACACACAAGCGAAACTGGCCAATGCCTCTGCGGCGGACGCTCCAGAAGTTAGCAAGATCGCGCCGCGGCTGGGGAAACAAACCTTCTCTTGGATGTTGGCCAGCTTGCGACTAACGATTTACTCAAGACACGAGGGGCGTTCCGCAGCTGCGACCAGGCGGGGGCGGGCCATTAGTCATCTGTCACACGTATCGAAGCAAATAATGCGAGAAACTCACTGAGTGACGAAAATCTTGCTACAGAGATATACACTGAATCGCCAAAGAAACTGGTACAGGCATGCTAATTCAAATACTGAGATATGTAAACAGCTAGAATACGGCGCTGCGATCGGCAATGCATATGTAAAACAACGAGTCTCTGGCGCAGTTGTTATATCAGTTAATGCTGCTACAAGAGTAGGTTATCAAGATTTCAATGTGTTTGAACGTGGTGTTATAGTTGGCGCATGAGTGATGGCATACAGCATCTCTGAGGAAGAGTTGAAGTGGGGATTTTCCCATACGACCATTTCACGAGTGTAGACCGTGAGTGTCAGGAATCCGGTAAAATACCAAATCTCCGACATCGCTGCTGCCGGAAAAAGATCCTGCAAGAACGGGACCAACGACGACTGAAGAGAATCGTTCAACGTGTGACGGAAGTGCAACCCTTCCGCAAATTGCTGAAGTGTGCGAACCATTCAACGAAACATCATCTAAATGGGCTTTCGGAGCCGAAGGCTCACTCGTGTACCCTTGATGACTGCACAACACACAACTTTGCGCTTCGCCAGGGCCCGTTTACGCCGACATTGGACCCTTGATGACTGGAAACTTGTTGCCTGTCGGACGAGTCTCGTTTCAAATTGTATTGAGTGGATGGACATGTGGGGGTATGGAGACAACCTCGTGAATCCATGGACCCACTCTCTAATAGTGTGGGGCGTGTGCAGTTGGCGTCATATGGGATCCCTGATAAGTGTAGATACGACTCTGACAGGTGACACGTACGTAAGCATCCATTCGTGTGCGTCATGCACTCATGCAGACTTGGCCAATTCCAGCAGGGCAATGTGACACCCCACACGTCCAGAATTGCTAAAGAGTGGTTCCAGGAACACTCTTCTGAGTTTAAACGTTTCCGCTGACCATCAATCTCCGGAGACATGAACGTTATTGAGCTTATCTGGGATGCCTTGCAACGTGCTGTTCAGAAGAGGTCTTCATCCCCTTTGTACACCTATGGATTTATGGACAGCTCTGCAGGATTCATGGTGTCAATTTCCCAATTCTCACCACTTCTACTTCAGACATTAGTCGAGTTCATGCCACGTAGTGCTGCGGCACTTCTACGTGCTTGCCGGGCCCTACACGATATTGGGCAAGTCTATCAGTTTTTCTGGCTCTTCACTGTATAAACCTGCGTTCCATAAACCAAGAAAACTCACGGCGGCACGGATAACTGGAAAAGTTTTCCGGGGAAGGTACTTAAACTCTGCCAATGTGTCGAAACACGTGTTGTTGTTGTTGTTGTTGTTGTTGTCTTCAGTCCTGATACTGGTTTGATGCAGCTCTCCATGCTACTCCATCCTGTGGAAGCTTTTTCATCTCCCAGTACCTACTGCAACCTACATCCTTCTGAATCTGCTTAGTGTATTCATCTCTTGGTCTCCCACTACGATTTTTCCTTCCACGCTGCCCTCCAATGCTAAATTTGTGATCCCTTGATGCCTCAAAACATGTCCTACCAACTGATCTCTTCTCCTAGTCAAGTTGTGCCACAAACTTCTCTTCTCCCCAATCCTATTCAATACCTCCTCATTAGTTACATGATCTATCCACCTTATCTTCAGTATTCTTCTGTAGCACCACATTTCGAAAGCTTCTATTCTCTTCTTGTCCAAACTAGTTATCGTCCATGTTTCACTTCCATACATGGCTACACTCCAAACAAATACTTTCAGAAACGACTTCCTGATACATAAATCTATATTCGATGTTAACAAATTTCTCTTCTTCAGAAACGCTTTCCTTGCCATTGCCAGTCTACATTTTATATCCTCTCTACTTCGACCATCATCAGTTATTTTACTTCCTAAATAGCAAAACTCCTTTACTACTTTAAGTGTCTCATTTCCTAATCTAATTCCCTCAGCATCACCCGATTTAATTTGACTGCATTCCATTATCCTCGTTTTGCTTTTGTTGATGTTCATCTTACATCCTCCTTTCAAGACACTGTCCATTCCGTTCAACTGCTCTTCCAAGTCCTTTGCCGTCTCTGACAGAATTACAATGTCATCGGCGAACCTCAAAGTTTTTATTTCTTCTCCATGAATTGTAATATCTACTCGGAATTTTTCTTTTGTTTCCTTTACTGCTTGCTCAATATACAGATTGAATAACATCGGGCAGAGGCTACAACCCTGTCTCACTCCTTCCCCAACCACTGCTTACCTTTCATGCCCCTCGACTCTTATGACTGCCATCTGGTTTCTGTACAAATTGTAAATAGCCTTTCGCTCCCTGTATTTTACCCCTGCTACCTTTAGAATTTGAAAGAGAGTATTCCAGTCAATATTGTCAAAAGCTTTCTCTAAGTCTACAAATGCTAGAAACGTAGGTTTGCCTCTTCTTAATCTTTCTTCTAAGATAAGTCGTAAGGTCAGTATTGCCTCACGTGTTCCAACATTTCTACGAAATCCAAACTGATCCTCCCCGAGGTCCGCATCTACCAGTTTTTCCATTCGTCTGTAAAGAATTCGCGTTAGTATCTTGCAGCTGTGACTTATTAAACTGATAGTTCGGTAATTTTCATATCTGTCAGCACCTGCTTTCTTTGGGATTGGAATTATTATATTCTTCTTGAAGTCTGAGGGTATTTCGCCTGTCTCATACATCTTGCTCACCAGCTGGTAGAGTTTTGTCATGACTGGCTCTCCCAAGGCCGTCAGTAGTTCTAACGGAATGTTGTCTACTCCGAGGGCCTTGTTTCGACTCAGGTCTTTCAGTGCTCTGTCAAACTCTTCACGCAGTATCGTATCTCCCATTTCATCTTCATCTACATCCTCTTCCATTTCCATAATATTGTCCTCAAGTACATCGCCCTTGTATAGACCCTCTATATACTCCTTCCACCTTTCTGATTTCCCTTCTTTGCTGAGAACTGGGTTTCCATCTGAGCTCTTGATGTTCATACAAGTGGTTCTCTTATCTCCAAAGCTCTCTTTAATTTTCCTGTAGGCAGTATCTATCTTACCCCTAGTGAGATAAGCTTCTACATCCTTACATTTGTCCTCTAGCCATCCCTGCTTAGCCATTGTGCACTTCCTGTCGATCTCATTTTTGAGACGTTTGTATTCCTTTTTGCCTGCTTCATTTACTGCATTTTTATATTTTCTCCTTTTATCAATTAAATTCAATATTTCTTCTGTTACCCAAGGATTTCTAGCAGCCCTCGTCTTTTTACCTACTTTATCCTCTGCTGCCTTCACTACTTCATCCCTCAGAGCTACCCATTCTTCTTCTACTGTATTTCTTTCCCCTATTCCTGTCAATTGTTCCCTTATGCTCTCTCTGAAACTCTGCACAACCTCTGGTTCTTACAGTTTATCCAGTTCCCATCTCCTTCAATTCCCACCTTTTTGCAGTTTCTTCAGTTTTAATCTACAGGTCATAACCAATAGATTGTGGTAAGAGTCCACATCTGCCCCTGGAAATGTCTTGCAACTTAAAACCTGGTTCCTAAATCTCTGTCTTACCATTATATAATCTATCTGATACCTTTTAGTATCTCCAGGGTTCTTCCATGTATACAACCTTCTTCCATGATTCTTAAGCCAAGTGTTAGCTATGATTAAGTTGTGCTCTGTGCAAAATTCTACTAGGCGGCTTCCTCTTTCATTTCTTATCCCCAATCCATATTCACCTACTATGTTTCCTTCTCTCCCTTTTCCTACACACGAATTCCAGTCACCCATGACTATTAAATTTTCGTCTCCCTTCACAATCTGAATAATTTCTTTTATTTCTTCATACATTTCTTCAATTTCTTCGTCATCTGCAGAGCTAGTTGGCATATAAACTTGTACTACTGTAGTAGGCGTGGGCTTCGTATATATCTTGGCCACAATAATGCGTTCACTATGCTGTTTGTAGTAGCTTACCCGCATTCCTATTTATTATTAAACCTACTCCTGCATTTCCCCTATTTGATTTTGTGTTTATAACCCTGTAGTCAACTGACCAGAAGACTTGTTCCTCCTGCCACCGAACTTCACTAATTCCCACTATATCTAACTTTAACCTATCCATTTCCCTTTTTAAATTTTCTAAGCTACCTGCCCGATTAAGGGATCTGACATTCCACACTCCGATCCGTAGAACGCCAGTTTTCTTTCTCCTAATAACGACATCCTCTTGAGTAGTCCCCGCCCGGAGATCCGAATGGGGGACTATTTTACCTCCAGAATGTTTTACCCAAGAGGACGCCATCATCATTTAATCATACAGTAAAGTTGCATGTCCTCGGGAAAAATTACGGCTGTAGTTTCCCCTTGCTTTCAGCCGTTCACAGTACCAGCACAGAAAGGCCGTTTTGGTTAATGTTGCAAGGCCAGATCAGTCAATCATCCAGACTGTTGCCCCTGCAACTACTGAAAAGGCTGCTGCCCCTCTTCAGGAACCACATGTTTGTCTGGCCTCTCAACAGATACCCCTCCGTTGTGGTTGCACCTACGGTACTGCCATCTGTATCGCTGAGGCACGCAAGCATGGTTCATGGGGGGGGGGGGGGGGGGAGGGGGAGGGAGAAACACGTGATGTTGCCTAAATACACTGTTACGCTAGATAGGTAGTGGAAAATAACATATTAACTACTCAGTGCAAACGAATCAAAGACCAGGAGCATGTTGCCATATGACTCCCAATCGTGCACAGAAATCCGGACGTCAGATCATGGCGTGAGGTTAGCGTGGCTATAGCGCCAAATGGGGCTTGCTTTGCAACACGAGGCAGTTGAAGAAACAGCAAAAGACAGTATGAGTCAATCATCAATCAGTTATTGTGCAGTGTGATGGTGTTCTTCATTACAGATTTGGAGGACTTCCCATAGAGAAGAATCCTCAGGAAACTGGGCGGGTGTAGCCAAGGAGTTTGGTATTGCTCACAGCATTGTTTCAGCTACATAGGGAACGTTTCGAACCACAGGCACTACTACCCAAAGGAGAGGAAGAGGTCGAGCACGGTCAACTACAGCTCCAAATAACCTCCAAGTCGTGCAACAGGTAAGAAGAGACCCACATCAAACAGCGGGTGCCATTGCAAGCACATTTGACAGGATTGTAAGGCATTCTAACTCATGCTCCACAACGGCAAGGCGACTGAGTGGGGGTGGTCTCTTTGTCCGATGACCAGTATTCCGTGACACCCGCACATCGGCGGCATCGTTTGCAATAGTACCAAGAGCATGGGGACTGGATCAACGAGGAGTGGGGTCGCATGCTCGTCTAGGGCGAGAGCAGATTCAGTCCGAGTAGTGATGCTGGACGTATCCTCACATGGCGAGAGGTGGGAACATGTGATACACCCAGGAAAACTGTCCAGTATGATCGTTTTCGTGATCGAGGTGTTCTGGTGTGGGGAGACTTAATGCTACGTGGCCACCATCGCAAAAAATGCCACCGATGTGCCTACTGCTCGTCGGCCAGAGAGACCACCCCTACGCAGTTGCTGTGCCACTGTGGTACATGAGATTCGACCATTACTTTTTTATGAATGACAGTGGGCGACCGCATCGAAGAGCGCAGATGGAGGAGCTCTTGGAACGAGAAGATATTCGACGCGTGGACTGGCCTGCCTGTTGCCCCGACTTAAATCCTATAGAGCACGTGGGAGAAGCGTTGGGCAGACGTATTGCAGCACGCTCACATCAATCAGCGGCTACCCAGCAGTTGCCAACCTCGCCGGTGGTGGAATGGAGCCCCCCACTACAAGAATTCCTTATTACTTGTGGTAAGCATTGGAGCACATTAGAGAGCATGCATTGCCGTTGCTGGTGACGACACATCACATTCAGAAACATATCCCGCCTTTTGCAAAGTCCAAGAGAACATAATAAATCGCAGTGACTCGTGTAATTGATGATGATGATGATGGTGATGATGATGAGGTCCCGTACTCTGAGGAGTGTAGGGGACGATGCGGGAGACCCACACTGCTGTATTAGGCAAGGTCCTAGCGGAGGTGATTTGCCATTACCTTCCTCCGACCGTAATGGGGATGAATGATGATGATAACGACGACACAAGAATACCCAGTCATCTCGAGGCAGGGTTCCCCGTGCGCGGGAAACGAGAACGCTACCGCAGTGTAATTATTGTCTTTGAATAAAAGCTTCATTTCTTTTCGTCTCATTGCATGTTTCTTTCATTTGCCTCCTGCAATGTAATGTACTGTAGCAGTTCTCTCCATATATGGCCGAAGTTTCATTGAGTTATTTTACTTGGCAGTAACACATCATGCGAAAGCTGCTTTCATTCTTACAATTTGCACACCAGTGTATAATATGTGGCACAGTTTCTAACAAAGAGTTGGTTTGAAATCCGTAAAAAGACTTGATTCTCTTTCAAATTAACTGCTAATGCCAATTGTGATGTCGGCCGTAGTGTGAAAGCAACTGGCTCTATTTGGCTAGAAGGGAAGAAGAGTAGGAGTTAAAGTCTCGTTAACGTTTAGATCATTAGGGACGGAGCACAAACTCCCATTGAGAGTCAGGGAATCACTGTATCATTTTCATGGCATATGTAGTAAACTATTTAGGGAACTACAAAGAACTGAAATCTGAATGGATGGAGGAGCGTTTGTACTGCCGCCACTTCAATGCGAGTCCAATCTCACACGTGGGTGGACAAAAATATGGAAACACTACAAACACAAGACAAAACCCTGCCTAATACGGTGTACAAAAACCGTTGGTGTTTAAAACAGTTTCCACTCGTCTGGAATGTATAAATACAGGTCCTGTATGATTTTCAATGGAATCTTACATCATTCTTCCTGCAAAATAGTGGCTAGTCCAGGTAACGATGACGGAGGTGGATATCGATTTCGCATCCTTCTCTCCAAAGTAGACCACAAAGTCTCAATAATAATTACATCTGTTGACTATGATGGCCAGGATAAATCAACCCCGTCCTCACAAAACAAGTCCTGGAAGATGCAAGCTGTATGAGCAGCGGCCCTGTCGTCTTCGAACACTGCATCACCATTGGGATGGATTTGCTCTGTCGAAATGGGCACACACTCCTTGGCAGTATTGCGACCTTGCAGAGTAACCAATGGGGCTCATGGAATACCACAATGTGGTTGCACAAACCATCACCGAACTACCGTCCTGTTCCACTCTTGTGACGTTAAGTCTGACAGAAGTTGGGAACAATATGAAACAAGTCTCATCTGACCAAATGACGACCTTCCATTGCTCCACAGTCCAGGTTTTACGGCATCCGCGCCACGTTGTCCTGTTATAGGCATTTTCATCACTGATGAGTGGTTTTGGAATGCCAGATCGCCTTGAAATCCCCTGCTTTTGTAGCTGCCTACAAGTTGTTTTACCATTGAGAGGGTCCGGGAGTGCGACATTCGGTTCTGCAGTGACCTTTGCAGCAGTCGTCATCTTATTTTTCGTCACAACCCTCTTCAATGAGCTCCGTCACGAACGCTCAACACACACTTTCGTTCACGTTCTGATTTACCTGATGATTTTTCCAGCTTTCCCTGTATGCGGCAGAAAACTTCGATTTGGTGCCTCTTGAAACAGTAAACACTTCGGATCCCTTGGTTACGGAATTACACACCATACGAGCATCAACAATTTGCCCACCTTCGAATTCACTTATTTCCGACGTAATGCACTCAGTGCAGTTTGCAGTGAAGTAGAACAGCGCAACTTGAAATCTTAGCTAGCATCATTTCTCGCGATATTTTCATTTTTTTGGCCAATCCCTGAACCTCTGAACCACTTCACTCAGTGACGTGGCTATGCTCGAGTTCAAAGTAGTAAACCTATTATCTCGCAGTGCAGACATAGAAAATAGTATATCAAAACAGACGCCTCCGCTTGCAGGTAACTACGTTAGATTTATTTATACGTGAAGAAGTGAGTGGTAGTACCGACGGTGAAAACTACGGAACAAGCTTCGAAAATTTCAGTATTGTTGAGATGATGATATAAAAATTATGAAACTGGATTGAGACAGGATGGTGTGATGTGGGAAGGTTTTCAGCTGACTCCTCTAGAGGTAACTTCTGAATCACCGTAAGGCTGTTCATAGATAATGCTGGTATACAAGATGTTTGTAGGATGAATGTATTCAGGAATATGACAATTAACGATCATTCTGAGCAATAAAGTCTAGTAAACATGGGTTCTAAAATGCATGCCTTAAAGCTATTAGCCCTTTTCGTCTTGGATACTGTGTCACAAATCTCTCCTAATGCAAGCTTTTTGCTCTCCATATTTTGAGAGGAGGTAGTATGGACGAAAATTGGAAAAAAATTGTCCAATGAAGTGGGCTCCAAAATGCATGTCCTAAGAGCTATGAGCACTTGTTCCGTAAAAGAGATGTGTTTCATAGTAGCTTAGATGAATAAGACCTCATAACTCTTAAGGTATGCGGTTTAGAGCACATTTTTACTGGACCTCATCTCAAAATATGTAAAGCAGAGAGCTTGCCGTAAAGGAGATTTGTTTCACATTACGAAAGATGAAGAAGTGCTCACGGCCTTTTAAGGTGCGCATTTTAGAGCCCATGTTTACTACATTTTTTGCTTCGAATGATCGTTCCTGTCATAGCCCTGAATATTGACCATACATCCTGAGACACCCTATATCCAAAGCCACAAATTCAACTAAATGCCTATGAATTACAATTATGAACAACTTAAATTGGAAAGAACGCGTAGAAAATGTTGTGGGGAATGTGTAACAAAGACTGTGTTTTATTAGCAGAACGCTTAGAAAAATGCGACAGATCTATTGAAGAAACTTCCTACAATACTCTTTTGGAGTACTACCGCACGATGTGGGATTCTTACCAGATAGGATTAACTGAGTGTACCGAGAACGTTCAAAGAAGGGCAGTACGTTTTGTATTATCGAGAAAGAGGGGAGAGAGTGTCACGGATGTGATCAATTTGAAGTGGACATCATTAAAACAAAGGCGTTTCTCGTTGCGGTGGAACCTTCTCACGAAATTTCAGTCACCAACTCTCTCCGCCGAATGCGAAAATATTTTGTTGTCGCCGAGTTTCACAGGAAGAAACGATCATCATAATGAAATGATAATTAAATCGAAACGCTTAGCTACCGACAAGTGTTGATATACATCTATGGGACAGTTGAAAATGTGTGCCCCGACCGGGACTCGAAGCCGGTATCTCCTGCTTACATGGCAGACGCTCTATCCATCTGAGCCACTGAGGACACAGAGGACAGTGCGACTGCAGGGACTTATTCCTATCATCATAATACAATTAGGGATCTGAGCTCGCACGGGAAGATATAGGTGTTTGTTTTTCCACGCGCTGTTCAGGAGTGGAATAACAGAGAATTATTGTGAAGGTGGTTCGATGAACCCTGTGCCAGGTACTTAAATTTGATTTGCAGGATAGTCATGCAGATGTAGATAAAGGCAGCTTCACAATTCCTGTTGCAGGCTTCTGGGGTTGCAGAGGACAGATAGTCGATACAGTTTCGACAGGGAGCCCTTGTCCAGGAATGTTCGTTTGGATGTAAAATATGTTCGAAGATCGGATCCCTTTCAAATCTCCCGCATCACGGTAAGCACAAAAACTGGGAAGAGGGCGCCATCGTTAGTCCCTGTGTAATTATGGCATTTTCGTCCGACTACAATAATGACTGCAATGGACGCACGTTCACAACTGGGAGGATTGACTGTGGAACCCCACGGTAGAGCTGTTAATGAAATATCGATACATCGTAATTTTTTCCAAGAAGACATGGATGTACACCGGCGATACTTTTTCATCGATATAGAAATGGCGATATAGAATGCCGATATTTTTACTTTATATTTTTTTCGCAATTACTCTGTCTAAATATCGATATATCGAATTCACGATATTTTTAAAAATATCGCCAGTCCTGCTCCACGGACACGCCGCACTCTCGATTTTGAAGTGGACGTCTTCCATAAAGTAGTAATAGAAATTGTGAACCACTGTATACGAACTGGGCAGTCGCAACGCCGCAAGAAGACCTGCAGCGGACAACGCCTCCTATGAGGACTGTTACTTGGTTCTCAACATAAACACAAACATACTAACGCAGATGATTCAAAAAATTATGCCCACTATGAGCTGCAATGTCGCCGGATGACGTTGTGTGCACTTGTAACGGGACGGAAAATATATAAACGGAGCAGAGACCAATGGGGAGTCTTTCTATCGATGATAAAGGCTCCAAGGTGGGGAATCCCCTGAAGCAAGCGACGTTGACAGAGAACAGATTGCTGTGGTCCTGCTCCTGGGAACAAGCATCTCGGGAACGGCTAAGCTCGTTATCCATTCATTTAGTACTCCCGTGAGCATCTATGGGAAGTGGTTGAAGGACGGTGAAACCACGAATAGGCGACATGGTGTCGGACATCCATACTTCCTCACTCAACGCAGAAGTCGGAAGATTGCCCGATCTGCAAAGTAGGATAGGCGCCGATCTGTGTCAGATCGACGACAGTGTATAATGCTACGATATTGAAATTCCTATGTTATTCTGATTAAGATGCAAAGGCGGCTACAGCTGTTATCAAATACATTAAATGAATTTGCAATTGTGAATAAAAGACAATCATCAGCTGTAGAATGGAATGACGACAGCAAAAATTCATGCCAGACCAGGACTCGAACCCGGATTCCCCGCTTATCGAGTGGTCGCTTTACCTTTTTTTTATTTGCATTTTGTTCGTTGTATTTGGTCGTTGCGGACGTCACATGACATCCGTTCAAGTTCGTTTGTTGATCCTTCCTTTCTGGTTTATTATTACAGAGGCCAACCAGCTCTCTGACCGAACACGCTGAGCTATCGTGCCAGCTAGACCATTTGGCTATCCATTCACGACTCACGGCCAGACCCCAACTTCCATATGTTGTCAACCATGCATCTATGAACTGTACTTGTATATCCATTATGTTTTACTTGAAAGTCACTATCAATACGATATTCCAGTGACTGTGTTATTCTGACGACATATGGAAGTTTGTGTCTGGCTGTGGGTCGTGCACGGATAGCGAAATAGTAAGGCGACCGCTCGCGATAAGCGGGAAATCCGGGTTTGAGTCCCGGTCCGGCACAAATTTTCATTGTCTTCATTCTATACTACAGCTGATGACTGTCCTTATTCGCAATTGCGAATTCATTTAGCGTGCAATGCTGGTGTATGCACAAATGTTTTGTACAGCGCACATTGTTTAGATGGGACTCTGCAGTGGATAACACGTGTTCCCATGTTGACCCAGTGACATCGTTAGGTATGACTGCAGTGGGCATGTGACCATCGACATTGCACTCCGGATCAATGTGAACGTTGCACACCTGGACCAATGAACCACGTTTCTTGGCACACCAGGTCGATGGTAATGTCCGAACACGCCGTCATCTAGGCGGACAACTAATTGAAACGTGCACTGTGATAAGAACTCACACCGTTGGGGCAGTACTATGCTTGATGTCTTCGCTAACGTCGATGGTACGCTGCAGTGAGATACTTGCCAAAGTCGTGCTACATTGGCTTAAGAAGATTGATGCTGAATTGACGTTGATGTGCCGGCCGTTGTGGCCTAGCGATTCTAGGCGCTTCAGTCTGGAACCGCGCGACCGTTACGGTCGCAGGTTCGAATCCTGCCTCAGGCATGGATGTGTGTGATATCCTTAGGTTAGTTTGGCTTAAGTAGTTCTAAGTTCTGGGGGGCTGATGACCTCAGCTGTTAAGTACCATAGTGCTCAGAGCCATTAGAACAATTTTTTTGACGTTGATGTCTTCTCCATCAGTTTAGCTTGATTTGAATCCATTGGGACGCTATCGTGCGCCGCTTCCGCGCCCATAAATCGTAGGCCCATAATTTAGGGGAACTGCGTAGTTTGTGCATAGCCATGTGGCGCCACATATCTTCAGAAAGCTACCAACTACTTGCCGACCCCCTCCCACGTATAATCGATACTGTAGTGCGTTCCAGAGAATCAGAGATTCATTCTGACTAGCTAAGAGGGCTCATGTTGGTTGTGACAGTCACTTGAGATTACTTTGTAAAGCGTGTATTGTCATTTTGATGTTTATTGTTAAGATGAGGCGCTTTCAGTAGGTTAGGGAAATAGTTGGTTTTCAACTAATCCCAAAACATATGCATTGAAACTATGACAGATATGTTAATAAACGGTTCATGAAATCTTTGCTGATCTTGCATCAACAAAATGTTGAAACTGAAAAAAATGTTCTAAGAATGTAGCGTATTGTAGCAGTGACTTGCAGGGTTCAAAGTAACAGTCGGCGCGGATGCTGTGTTACGTAATTGCAAGAGATTGTGACGTAGTTTTTTTCTGAATGGTGATCATATTGAGAACAAGATTAACAGTGAAATTAAGTATATCTTAAATACAATTTGAGTTTGTACTACTAATTTTATGAGTAATTTCGAACTGAAACCACTGGTGCAGACGTATTTTTGATGTAATTTTATTAAATTTTATGCCCATTTTTGCTTGTTATTTAGAACTATTGTTTTACTCATTACGAGTTCATGGAAGTGTCGAGATGTATGACTGTGTCTAGTAAAAATGCGAAATGGCATCCAATATTAGAAATATGGGTATTTGAAAATTGTATGTCCCAGTGGTTCAAAGTGAAAACACATTTTTTTTAAAAATTTTTACTTTTTGTTATTTTCTTCTAGTATTTGTTGCTTACTGTGATAATAAAGGCTAGTTTTGTGAAAATCTTTAAAATGATTTTCCAGAGTAAAACCACCTCCTTAAAATAATTGTTTATTTTTTGCCAATTTCGTCTTGTATTCGTTGCTAACTATAATAATAAAGGTCGGTTTTATGAAAAAATTTAAAATTAATATTTTGTTACATTCTTGGGACTCAAAGGGTAAAACAATCAATCTCTCAGCACTGCATATGCAAAGGGAAGGGGAAGAAGCCCCAGCAACTAGTACAATGGGAAGTATACTATGCTATACACGTGGTAGTGGTTCATAGAGTATAGGTGTTGGAATCTCAAAATTGTAACATGAGCCCTGTCCCTCCCCCACTCCCTCAACTTATCTAAGATTCTGGGTTCACTTTTCGTTGGTCACACTACTGATATAATATTTGTTGCAATTTTTTTAGGAGGCTGGAGTAGGCCAATCTATGAACTAGCTCTTCCTCCAGTCAGCTTAATTTTTACGGCTCTTCATGTGACACAGCCCCAAGATGAGCTCGCAGATTACGATGAGTGCCTCTGTACGTGACACAATGTAAAGTACTCCAGTCTATACAAGATACACCTTGAGATATATCATGTTTACTAATTAGTATTAAAGTGGAAATCGCACCACCAAACCACACTGTGCTTAACATGTACTTCATCTGATGCCTTCGGATATGCCTTGGAGCAAAGCGAATGAACCCGACGAATGCCCTTCTAGTAGATGCTGCTGAACCTCCAGCTTATGTTCGGTGTCAGTATTCGGTGTGAAATTTATTTGGAGCAAGAGTCAGCAACACAAAACACCGTCCAGTCACATTAATGTGACCACCTGTCAAAAGCCTGGATAACCATCTTTTGCAACACTTGCAGAGTCAGTGAGGTTCTGGACAGTACCAGTAGGGATGTGGCCCTGTGCCTTGGCCAGCTGCGCTAGGCTTCTCAGTTGAGGATTTATGGCTGTACTACCTCAGCTAAATTAACTGCCACAGTTTTCGTATCCCACACAGCCTGAATGGATAGAGCTTGGCCCGGTTAGCGGGCGAAATAAATATTGATAGGCCATCGGGATCTCATGTTGTTATTCTACCCAATATCAAACCGTGGGAAGGCAAGGACTACGACCCTATCTGCAAGTGATTTGATTGGATTTTGCGAACAAGTTGGCAGAAAAAGCGATAAAAATAAAAGGTTTAGACACTAACACAAAGCGATATGTTCTGAAATTAGCACAGAACAATATACTCTTAACGGAGGGCAGTCTCCGCTAGCCGCATCACAGTCAACATATAGAAATAGCATTCACCTCATTACAAGTCTCAACCCAGAAAGTTCAGGATTTAATGTCAAGTCTCAAGTTCTAGCAAATGGTGGATTAATACACGGGACAAGGCAGCAAACGCTGATGTTGATGCAGAGAGGAAATCCAACATCAAAGAACATAACATAACGGCGTCGGTACACAGAATGAGCTGTTTAACATGATTTTGCTCTCTCAGCACTAACCAGCAGCAGTTCTCGGCTTTATCTGGCTCGCAAACCAACGCTTTGTTCACGAAAATAGGTGCGCGTAAAATTCTTGTGTAAGCTCTATTAAAATGCATATTTCCTCCCTTGCTCATATGCTAGTTATGTTGTTCTGTATGTAGTATACATGAATAAAAACTTTAATATCTATGGACATCTAATAAGACAAAAATGGCATCTCCTTATATGAGTTCACAAAATCGAAGAAACTCACACCTGGCCAATAGTGCGCTCATCTATATCTACAACTACATGGCTGCTCTCCAAATCACCCTTAAGTGCCTAGCAGAGGGCTCATCAAACAACTTTTACAATAATTCTCTATTACTCCATTCTCAAACAGCACACAGGAAAAACGAACACCTGTATCTTTGTGTGAGCTCTGATTTCTGTTAGTTTAATGTGATGGTCGTTTCTTCCTATGTCGGTCTACATCAAAAGAATATTTTCGCGTTTGGAGGAGAAAGATGGTGACTGAAATTCCGTGAGAAAATCCCGCTGAACGGGAAACGTCTTTCTTTTAATGACGTCCACCACAAATCCTGTGCCATGCCCTTCTTTGAAGTTTCTCGGTCTCCTGCATTAATTCTATCCGGCAAGGCTCCCACACCATGCAGCAGTATTCCAAAAGAGGACGGAAAAGTGCAGTGTACGCAGTCACTTTGGTAGATCTATTGCATCTTCTAACGTAGTCTTGGGTTCGCCTTCCCCACAACATTTTTCGTGTGTTCTTTCAATTCAAGTTGTTCGTAATTGTAATTCCTAGGTATTCAGTCGAATTTATGGCCTTTGGATTTCATTGATTTAGCATGTAACCAAAGTTTAACCGATTCTTCTTAGCACTCATGTGGATGACCTCACACTTTTTGTTATTTAACGTCAACTGTCAATTTTCGCACCATGCAGATATCTTTTCTAAATCGTTTTGCAATTTGTCTCGATCTTCTGATGAATACTAAAGGATAAACGACGGCATTATATGCAGACGGCTGCTCAGATTGTCGGCTAAATCATTTATAAAGGTAAGGAACAGCAGATGTCCCATAACACCTCATTGAGGAATGACAGATGTTACTTCTGTTTTACTCGATGACTTCCTATCATTTACTATAAACTGTGACCTCTCAATCATGAATTCACTCGCACAACTGAGACGATGCTTCTAGGCATGTAATTTGATTAGAAGTCGCTTGTGTGGAATGATGTTAAAAGCCTTATAGAAATCTGAAAATACGGAATCAACTTCGCATCCCATCTCAACAGCACTCATTACTTCATACGAATAAAGAGCTTATCTTGTTTCACAAGAACGAGATTTTCTGAATCTGTATTGGCCGTTTGTCAATAAATCGTTTTCTTCGCGGTAATTCATAATGTTCGAACAGAATGTATTTTATAATATCCTCCACCATAACGACGTTTTTGATATGGGCCCGTACACAGGCGCCAACTCTATGGGGCCTGAGGGGGCCCGATCCCTCTCAAAAATTCGTTTCAGGGGCAGGACCCACCCCTCCCCAATAATTTAAGAAAATTATTAGTTATATTATGCTTTGTAAAATCACAAAATCATGTTGGATTTTTTTATTTTCCTTGTTTGACGATAGTTACCTTTTAAAAAACATTCAGTAAAAAGTTAAAACAAATAATTATTAGGTAGTAAGCAGGTTAACTGAAAAAGAGTGGTATGAATCATGATAGTGTTACGGTGCTGCCGGCACACTTCGAATTTCCCCGGTGCCTGAATCTTCCAGTAAAGTCTGGCGCCAGCGAGCCAGAGCTGCGGCCGGGGTGACATCAAAAGGACTAGAGCAGAAGCGCCTGGAACCCTCCACCTCGGGTCGCCTTTATGCTTCATGACATTACGACGCCGCGGCTATATAAAGCCGACCCTGCTGTCGCAATCATTCAGTGTGGATAGTTTCGTTCAGTGCATGCTGAAAACATGTTAAGTGCTCCGACTTTAGTGTCTAGTGGGCTATTTTATATGACTATATTTTATTCGCTTATTTTAGTCTCTTAGTGTATTGTGAATTAAGTTTGCAATGAATAAATTTGTTACCAAAAAGGCGCGCTTGGAAGTTGATGATGCTGCAAGTCAACCTCCAACAATCATTATGTCGTCAATTGTTTCGTCATCTTCATGCATGTGCTTAGGGTTACAGAAAACCTGCTTTGGTGCATCAAAAACAACTACTGGACGCCCAGGATACGTTCCAAGCAGAGACCGTTTGCAGCGTTACTCGCCTGGACAGAACTCGTCACAGTGCATGTTGTATCAATGCCGATGCAATTTCTGTGTTTCATCGTACATGTGAAGGTCCAAGGGTTACAGTAAACCTACAGTGGTGGACAATCCGGTAAGGGAAGATCATTTCAGAAGTCTTGGTTGATCAATTATACATGGCTAGAATATGAAGCATCAACCGAAAAAGTTTTTTGCAAGATCTGCAAAGAGGCAGATGCTAAAAATCTATTACAAAGTTCCTTAAAAAAAAAAAAAAGGAGAGGCATTTACTTCTGTAGGGTTTTCTAACTGGAAAATGGCTTTCGAAAATTTCTATCTTCATGAGAATATGTTTACGCATAAAGAAGGTGTTCTGAAACTAAATTCTATCACTAACCAAAGTGTGGCATCCCAATTGAATGAACAGTCAGACAGTGATATGGAGGAAGGCCGTTAAGCTCTTGGGAGCATTTTTACTACCGTACAATTTCTATGCCGACAAGGACTAGCAATTAGAGGGCACGAAGATATAAACGCAATTTTTTTTAAATTGTTGGAACTCCAAAAGACTGACATACCTGAGTTTAAAGATTGGTTAGGGTGTTCAGGTTATAAGTAGACGTCCCACAATATTCAAAACGAAATATTGATCTACTAGGAAAGTCTGTGTTGCGAAAGGTATTGGCTTCAGTCATGAATACTGAACATTTTTCTATTATGGTTCACGAAACAAGTGATTCTTCAATTCACAAACAAGTGTCATTTTGTATTTGTAGTGTCAATGATTCCTTAATCATCAACGAAGACTTTATTAGCTTATACGAGACTCCCAGCACTGAATCACAAACTCTGTTCAGTATTTTAAAAGACGTTCTTGTTCGTGTTGATTTGTCAATGGATAACTTAAGAGGACAGTGTTATGATGGTGCCTCAAATATGAGAGGTAAGTTCAAAGGATTAAAAAAGTTAATTTTGGATATACAACCAAAAATACATTATTTGCACTGCGCTCCTCACAGTTTAGACTTGGAAGTTGTAGACAGTCTCCGCCATCTTAGGTCTGTGAGGGATATTATGGCTTTAACGCAAGAATTTAATAAACACCATAAGGGAATCCAAAAAACGGATGAGACTTTTCAGAAGCACATGCTGTGAGAGCTCCAGTGACCAAGCTGGTCTATGACCCCTTTGCCTGACTCAATGGACTATGCGAGCTTCTAGTATCTTGAGAATATAGAAAAACTTTGAAGAACTTCTAGAGTTTTTTGAAACATTTTCTGGAGAGGACAAAACAGTGGCAGGTTACAAACATGCAGGCTACGTTGAGTCAATGTTACAAAATCAAAACTTATTTCTTTTTACATCTTTATTGCCATGCAATGAACCCAGCAGAAGATGTCAATGAAAATTTCAACGCCCTCAGCTAAATGTTGCTGATCTGGAAAAAATATATGAGGGCTTGATTTGTATATTGAATGGAAGGCTTGATAGTTTTGAATACTTTTGGGAATTGTGCTTAAAAGAAAAACCTTCACGAAATGATGATCCTTTAATTCCTTGGAATCAAAGTATACCAAAGAAGTATGAAAACAATGAAGCCAGCTCACCGCACACTTTCAAAATCCCAAAGGAATACTACAAAGCTATTTACATTGAAGTCTGTAATTGGTGCAACCTTGCATTACTGAGCAGTTTGCTTCAACTCGACTCACAGAGTCCATTGCAGTTGAGCAAGAGTGCTTGCTTTTAGTAAACAGAAGTGAAACAAATTTGGAAAAATCAACTGAGTTTTTCAAAAATTATCTAGACATTGAGAGACTGTGCTTACAATTTAATATGTTAGCCGATGTCACTAATAAAAAACAACTGGTCTTAAAAAAAACTTTTGTGGTGTAAGAAAGTACATTACACAAGCCTGTAGTTAGAGAAATGTTATGTTAAGCAGTGAAGTGCAATAAGCTTCTCAAAGCAGTTCCAATCATGACAGCAACAGCAGAACAGGCATTTAGAGTCCTTAGACGTCTGAAGCCATATCTCCGATCAACAATGGGATAGAAGCGATTAAACAACTTAGCTGTTCTTCATGTCCACCGAGATGTTTTGGATGAATTGGATACCCGACCAGTCATCAACGACTTCAAATTCAGTAACCCAGTTAGACGGTTGACATTTACACCTTTCTAAGGACACTCTAGCCCAAATAATGGCATTTAGAGCAACATTAAAAATCTTTACAAAATATTGAATTAAATACATACATAATGTGAAATTTTAAGTTTCGAAATATTAGTACTAGTCTATTATTGTATTCCTATATTATTATAGTCCTGTATTAGTTATTTTCAAATACTTAAATAAGTTTAGGGTGTAAGACCTAATTAAAACCTGCTATTTACATACTTTTTGACTGAAAGTGTTAGACATATTAAACTTCCTGGCAGATTAAAACTGTTTGGCTGACCAAGACTCGAACTCGGGTCCTGAGTTCGAGTCTCGGTCGGCCACACAGTTTTAACCTGCCAGGAAGTTTCATATCAGCACACACTCCGCTGCAGAGTGAAAATCTCATTCTGGATTAGACATATTGTATGAACTTTATTAACTGTATTAAAGCATTAACTTTGAGATATTGTTTTTATTTAACAAACCCTGAGCCTTATTCAAAGTAAGCTTAAATCAGCTATTTCACTTATTAATCAAAGTGCTATTACTGTGCAACAGCAATATTTATATGTTTTACTCTTTTAATGATAGTTTAGGATTTATTTAAGTATAATTTCAGTCTTTTCAGAGCTATATAATCACTGCTCTGTAATAGTCTATAAGAATGATTATTGCTGTGAATTAAATTAGCTTTTAATGAAAATACTGTGTGTTTATGTTTTGTTTCTTTTTTCAAAGCAAAAAAAAAATAAAAGGGTCAGGTTTGTCGAGTTTCCCAGAGTGTCAAGTTATCGTGGGTCCAGTTTTTTGGGGTTCTAATGTTGATCATATGACTCTAGAATGCTTAAAAAAGCTTTAAAACTCACTATTTTTCATGTAAAATTTAGAAAATTTCCCACGCAAGACCTCCACTATGGCCCCCCCCCCCCCCCAAAAATTTTTATAAATTGACGCCCATGGGCCCATAATTTAGCAGATAACTCCTATTGCCTTACATGAATATTGGTGTGACCCACACAACTTTCCAGTCTTTGGGTATGGATCTTTTGTCGAATGAGTGGTTGTATATGATTGTTAATTATGGAGCTATTGCACCAGCATACTCTGAAAGTAACCTAATTGTTATGCAGACTGGACCAAAAGACTTGCTTTTATTAAGTGATTTAACTTGTTTCACTGCTATCCTTCTATAAATCCAAAGAAAATTTATGAATACAAAAGAAATCTCTCTGTTATCAACATTGCCAAACAGAGCGAGAGACTTGGTCATCAATCTTGGCATCTAGTATTTCATGCCAAAGGAGTGAATAATAAATTGGATGCCTTTCTAGATACATTATCTTATCATCTAAATAATACTATACCTATCACAGAGATAAATATGAATAAGAATAAGGCAAGACAGTCAAGACCTGTGGAATTTGAGAATTCTACCAAAGAACTGAAAGAAAAAATAGAATAAATGTATAGGATACAAAGAGAGACAAAAAAAATGAGTATAGGAATAAATAAAAACAATACAAGTGCCAGTTTTGCAAGCATGTCAAAAGACTGAAGGCTGAAAAGATTAATACCAAATTCTGATTGTATCTCCAAGACCTGCTGGTAAATAGTAAACGAAATAAGAGACAATGAAACAAAACTAAAAAGTAATACCAGCATACAGATATCTAATAACAATATTGATGTCACCAGTCCTCAAGAGATCAGTAACATTTTTAATGACTATTTCATAGATATCATAGAATCTGACTTTTGTACCACAGATAAAGTACCTGTTGGAAGTCTTGCTGAGGCCAATTCTGAAGCTAATCAACTCCATGAACTTGAAATTAAGGATATTTTTAGCTCATCAGAGAATGAAAGAACAAAAAATCCGCTGTCTGGATGAAATTTCTCCATTTTTACTTAAACAGTGCGGAAAAAATCTAGCATATCCTTTGGTGCATCTAATAAATAGCGTCTTAAGAGGAGGAGTGTTCCCTGACATACTAAAATTAACCATTGTTAAACCTCTCTACAAAAAAAAGGTGATAAACAACTAGTAGAAAATTACAGACCACTCGCCTCAACTTCCATTTTTTGCAAGTTAATTGAAAAAATAATTCTGAAATATATGTTGGATCATTATAATAAGCACAACATCCTGGGAGGTTTTCAGCATGGTTTCAGAAGTGGTCGAAGCACCATGACTGCAACACTTAAATTTATGCTGAAAGCTCTTTTCAAAATTGATGAAGACATGCAAGTAGCTGGAGTTTTCCTAGACCTATCAATGGCTTTTGATAGGGTTGATCATAAGGTACTTCTGTCAAAACTGTGGAAAACTATTGCACCTCATCACATCATACTTAAAAAACAGAAGACAGTGTACCTCAGTCCCACACAATGATAGAGAAACAATAAAAAGTTATACATCAAGGATTAGGAATATTAAATTTGGTGTGCCTCAGGGATTAATAATTGGTCGCTTCCTTTTTATATGTTACATTAATGACTTCCCAAAGATAGTAAAAAATGATACCTTCATTACAATGTATGCAGATGACCTTCATTACAATGTATGCAGATGACGCTTCAGGCCTTTGTAGGGGAAGTGATATTTTTAATCCTGGCATAGACGTAAAAAAATTTATAGATGTTGCAAAGGAAAAGTTTGAAAATGACAGTCTAAAAGTCAACTTACAAAAAACAAATATAATCCCTTTCAATGTTGGTGATTTGCAAACTTATATTGATTCTCAAAATAGTAATATTTTAAGGAGAATGTGCAGTGAGTGTAAATTCCTAGATATATGCATAGACAGCAAACTACTATGGACACAACAAATTGACAATGTAAGTGCAAGGCTATCATCTAGCCTATATGTTTTAAGAAGAATAGCTCCATACATCAATGCCCAAACAATGAGGATGATGTATTTTTGTTTAATACATCCATTTCTAGCATATGGTCTTGCATTGTGGGGCGGGGCTTCCAAAACTCATGTAGACCAAGTATTTAAACTCCAGAAAACAGCCTTGAAAATATTAGGCAAAAAAGATGCTAGATCATGTAAGGGATTGTTTATAGAATTTAAAATTCTATGTACTCTATGTATGTGTTTGAAAGCATAGTATTAACTGTAGAAGATAAGAAATATACATGTCATAATGCAGAAATTTGTGATCACAATACTAGACAATTACAAAATTACCATATGATACACAGAAGACAGAAAAAACAGCAAACAGTCCATATATTAAGGGAGAAAAATACTTCAGTGCACTGCCAAATGAACTAAAGGTAATAACTGGAGAGACATTCAAAAAACATCTAAAATCATGGCCCTTTAAGCAGTGCTTCTATAGCCTACTGTAGGAACTAAAATCTAAAGTATTATTATGTCAAATAATTTGGGCTTCATTCTTAAGTTCCTACTATAAAGTAAAATTAGATTGTATAATGTTGTATTGTACTACCTACCAATTGCTATGCAAGTAATTACATGTTTCACGCAAATGAATTAAAAGATACAAGTTACTCCTGGATTATCTGTTTCTAAGTTACTCATATTAGCAGTTGTTCTTGATTTTAATTCTGGAATATTTACTTTGTCTGCCTTGGTGAAGGAAATTCATAAGGTTGTGTTTAGCTTTAGCTTTAGCAGCACTGTCATCGATAGTATAGCCACTGCTGTCACATAGAGAAGGCATTGACTGTATCTTGCCACTAGCATACTTAACATATGACCATAACCTCTTTGGATTTTCTGCCAGACACAAAATTTCACTGTGGAAGCTATTATAAGCACCTTGCACTGAAGTACGCCCTAAATTTCAAGCTTCTGTAGAAGCTCAACAGTCTTGCGTATTTTATGTTATATTTACATAACATCAAATACACTCTTAGACATGAAAATAAAATCGACGCACCACAAAGGAATTATCCGAATGGGACAAAAATCAGTAGATGTGCTGTACCTATTGTAATGTACCTTCTTTCGTCCGGGGTGAAAATCAAATATCAAGCGACAAACTTTCAATTCATTTAAATGCTATTTCAAACCCTGAGATTATGATGATCAATTGACGACACTCCGCCAGCTTGGGTGGTCTGTATCTACAACAGACGATGTTAAGCTTAATATTTAGACAAAAGAATGATACATCACAGAATACTAAAACTAATTAAAATACCTTACCTTTAGATGCTGAATTTGGTCTCATTGTCTTGATTCTCGCCATGGTGCATTCCATCCATCTAACATTGTTAATATTAGGTCCGGGTCTTTGTGTGCTAATGAAAACTGGTACTCGCTTTTTGTTTTACTATTGATTCTTCATTTTTATTAATTTAACTTTTTCACAATAATTTCCATCTTCATATCACATACTATTTATAGATACTCTCTATATAAGACGACAGACTTCCTTCCGTACTCCCATCAACAGTCCACCTCGCAAAAACACGCTCTCCCCACAACAGTCCAACTAACTCACTCCAACAGTCACCTTAACAATTTCCGACACTCTACCTTTCACATACGAATGTCTTTGGCTCACACTGGTGCCAACATATTCTCCAGAAATAAACAAATAAAGTTCACATTATAGAATAATATAATAAAAAGATTTGGGCAAAATTAAATACTACATACAATAATATTAAATAAAAAAATCATAGAAATGAAATTGGAGCACTGACCCTGCAAGGGCAGATGCGACTATAAGGGTGGTATCGCACTCTTCAGTAGTCCGTTACATTACACTACACAGACAAACAAATGACTACAATTTCAGAAAAAATGGGTGATTTATTCTAGAAAAAGAGTTTCACAAATTGAACAAGTCAGTAACATCTTGGTTCAATTCTAACTCTTATACAAGTAGCTATTTAGCTAGGCATTGATTGACGGAGTTGTTGCATGTCCTCCTGAGGGATATCATGCTGAATTCTGTGCAATTGGTGCATTAGCTCGTCAAAATCTCAAGATGTCCATAATGCTCCAAACATTCTCATTTGGGGAGAGATCTGGCGACCTTTCTGGTGTAGGTAGGGTCTGGCAAGCATGAATACAAACAGAAAAAACTCTAGTGATGTATGGTCAGGCATAATCTTGCTGAAATGTAAGCCCATGATGGCTTGCCATGAAGGACAACAAAACAGGATGTAGAATATCATCGATGTATCGCAGTGCTGCAAGGGGGATAACAACCAAAGAGGTCCTGCTATGAAATGAAAGAGCATCCCAGCGTCAGGAGCTCATTGTTGGTGCAGTGCTGCAAGGGGGATAACAACCAAAGAGGTCCTGCTATGAAATGAAAGAGCATCCCAGCGTCAGGAGCTCATTGTTGGTGCCAAAGTGGCCCATAATACTGGCTGGCCCCTTCTAACCGCTGTACAGATATATATATATTGCTATTTCTCTATATGTATGATTTTATGTTTGTACTAAGCTGTTGCATTAAGCCCAAGTCAAATAAAAAATTAGAAATGTACTTTACAGCTTTGCATCAGGGCCCATTTGTTATAATCATTCATGTAGTGAAGAGGAAAAGGCAGGTGGAACTATTGTGTAAGACTGTGGAATGCTTGCCAATAGTTACAGTGACTCACAACATGTTACGAGCAACAGCAGATTATTTACATGGTGTAATCCTTCTACTGATGGTATTCTCTTTAGCAAAGAAGAAGATAACATTGAAATAAAGTGTAGATACTGCAGAACCTTTGTGTAATTGAATTTCCAATGAACAAGACAGCAAAAACCACACATGAACAAACAATAAAAACATTCTTCTTCTTCTTCTTAAATTAAGTGTAGATACTGCAGAACCTT
Organism: Schistocerca gregaria; assembly: GCF_023897955.1. Taxonomy (NCBI): domain Eukaryota; kingdom Metazoa; phylum Arthropoda; class Insecta; order Orthoptera; family Acrididae; genus Schistocerca; species Schistocerca gregaria. The sequence continues at coordinate 389,749,882 of NC_064925.1, read as the reverse complement.
TATGTTTTTCAATTTCAAATGAACAACACAGCACAAACCACACATGAACAAACATAAAAATATTCTTCTTCTTTTCCTTCTTTTTGTCTGCAACTACTTAGGACCATAGGGTTTGACAACTGCTCACTTGACGAAAGGTCTGTTCCTGAAGACTGGAAAGTAGCTCAGGTCACACCAATATTCAAGAAAGGAAATAGGAGTGACCCACTGAATTACAGGCCCATATCACTGACCTCAATTTGCTGTAGGATTTTGGAGCATATACTGTACTCGAACATTATGAATCACCTTGAAGAAAATGACTTATTGATACATAACCAACATGGATTCAGAAAATATCGTTCTTGTGCAACAAAGCTAGCTCTCTATTCCCATGAAGTAATGAGTGTTGTTGACAAGGGATCTCAGATCGATTCCGTGTTCCTGGATTTCCAAAAGGCTTTTAATACCATTTCTCACAAGCGACTATTAATCAAATTGCATGCATATGGAGTAATCATTTCAGTTGTGTGACTGGATTTGTCATTTCCTCTCAGAGAGGTCACAGTTCATAGTGATAGATGGTAAATCACCAAGAAGGATAGAAGTGATGTCTGGCATTCCACAAGGTAGTGTCATAGGCCCTCTGCCGTTTCTGATTTACATAAATGATCTAGGTGATAATCTGAGCAGCCCCCTTAGGTTGTTTGCAGATGACACTGTAATTTACCATCTAGTAAAATCATCAGACAATCAATTCCAACTACAAAATGTTCTCAAGAGAATTTCTGTATGGTGCAAAAAATGGCAATTGGCACTAAACAAAGAAAAGTGTGAGGTCATCCACATGGGTACTAAAAGAAATCTGATAAATTTTGGGTATACGATAAATCGCACAAATGTAAGGGCTGTCAATTCGACTAAATACCTAGGAATTACAATTACGAGCAACTTAAATTGGAAAGACCACATATATAATATTTTGGGGAAGGCAAAACAAAGACTGCGCTTTGTTGGCAGAACACTTAGAAGATGTGACAAACCCGCTTAAGAGACAGCCTACATTACACTTGTCCATCCTCTGCTGAAATATTGCTGCGTGGTGTGGGATCCTTACCCAGTAGGACTGACGGAGGACATTGAAAAAGAGCAAAGGAGGGCAACTCGTTTCATGTTATTGTGCAAAGGGGTGAGGATGACACTGATATGATACGCGAGTTGGGGTGGCAGTCACTGAAACAAAGGTGGTTTTATTTGCGGCAAGATCTATTTATGAAATTTCAATCACCAACTTTCTCTTTTGAATGCAAAAATATTTTGTTGACACCCACCTACGCAGAGAGAAATGATCATCATAATAAAATAAGAGAAATCAGAGCTCGAACGGAAAGATTTAGGTGTTCCTTCTTCCCACGTGCCATTTGAGAGTGGAATGGTAGAGAAGTAGTATGAATATCATTCGATGAACCCTCTGCCAGGCACTGAAGTTTGAATTGCTGAATAACTATGTGGATGTAGATGTAGACAGGGGTCTTCTGTTTCTTCTAAGCCCAGAAAGCTTTCTTTTTCTGGCTGCGAAGAAGCTTCTTCTTCTCTGCACGCTTTGTTCTGCTGGTTTCTGTACTCACTTTGTAGGTAAGAAACATTGGAAATACCTCTTGTAGATTGATCTACTGGAATTTGGAACTCTCCTGTATGGTTTCTAACAGAATTTCAAATTGCTCCAGGTCCGATTTCGCTGTGGTGATCCATTTGGTCTTGAAGGCTTTCCCCCTACAGTACCTGTCATGGTGATTTTTTTTTTTAAACATTGATCCATCAAATTATTTTATTTTGTTGAGTGTTGATGCCTGCGGGTTCTCCAAAATGATTATTTCATGCTTCATTTTGTGGCTTTTTGTGCAGAAAAAATAATCTTATGGGCATCTTAAACACCATAAATTTATTTACTCAACAGTATAGTAATTTTCTTATCAAATGAGCAGCTTTGAGACTTCATAGCCACATATAAGCTACAATTCTGTTCCAGGTTTGAGGATATCACGACGACAACTGAAACTCTATCTCACATTGTCCCTATGCGGGAATTTTGTCTAATGAGGCACATTGGTCGTCTCGTCTATGAAATAAGAGGGTAAGTGTTCAAATTCACATGCTGTGGTGCTATTATAGGGCAACAAAGCATCAAAAAAGACTGCTAATCCTATTAAGAGTAAGAACAATCCATCACAAAACACATCAGACTACCATCAAGCAGCACTTTCAGTCGCTAAGCAGTAGTCTTCTGCTTGGTTCTCAGCAGTTGATGCCCTTGCAGACCACGCAGAGAAAGTGTTGCCATTCAATAGCTGCAATGCCATTGCGTACAATTCTGGTCAGTAAAAATGTAACACCAGGAAAATTGTTACTTATAGTGTGTTTACAATATAGAAGGTAGATTATATGATTAAATTTGTGGGTGATTTATAGTTGTACAGGGTGTGAAATTTAGCACACAGACAGGCCACCTCCAGTAGCAAACGGCAACTGTAGCCCAGCTATGCACTGAGCTGGGGTGGCAGATATGAGTACCTCACTCCAAACTGCTTCATCTGTGTGCCAGAGTTCATCAGTCATAGTGGTTAGTAAGACATGGCACATCCATCTCTTGGCAACGCATGAGCAGATGTTTTCAGTGGATGTGAGATTTGGAGATTGTGCTGGCCATTGCAACTGTAGAGCACCCTCTGCATTGAGGTAGGTCAAGTCAGCATAGCCAGTATGTGATCTTGTGTTACTACCTTGTTGAAAGGTAACATGTGCTGTCCATACTACTGGTGAACTACATTTGATTGTGTTGTGTGCCAGTGGCACCCTATATCATTTCATCAGGTGCTGAGCCTTTGTAGCAATGATCAGTCCAGTCTGGTGAAGTTCATTTCCCTCAGAGCACCCATTGTGGTGCTGTTTGCAGAGCTGGATCTCATCTGAAAAGATGACATGATGCCACTTGAAACATGACCATTTAAATGGTATAATTTAATTGGTGTGATAGCCTATGGGAGATCCAGGGAAATAAAGAAGAGTGGATCACCCTAGTTAGTGCGGAGGTCTATGTAGATTCCAAAAATTGGAACATAGCTGTTTACATTCTTTAACATAGTGATTTTGATGATTTCAATACAAGATTGTGCAGTTTTAAAATACGAATTACAGAATTTAGATTAATAAACCATTGCAAACACTCCAAAGTAACAATCGGGTCAAAAGAATATCATTAATGTTGCCAAAACCCAGAAAATATAGAGTTACAATTAGACATAATCTACAAAACTAAACAAATATTTAATCACATAATGGATTTTATTACTAACAAGTTTCCTGGGTCTTTTCGTTAAACTGAACAATAATAACGAATAGGTTTTACTGCAAGATTTTTATGTATTTATGTTGTGTGCATTCACTGAATACTCCCTTTGTCAGAAATGTCTCAGGACACTTTAAAAAAAAATGGGAAATTGCACATAATGATCCCAGCTCCTATCAAAGTAGTCCTCTTGGCTATTTATGTACAGTTGCCAACATTTCTTGAGGTTTTGGCAGCAAGCAGGAAAATTTTCAACTGTGATGCTTTTAAGCTCATTTTTACAGCTCATTGGATGTCTGTGGTATCTTGATGAAGCTTTCCTTTGAGTCGAAAGGTGAGAGATTGGGCAAATATGATGGTTGTGGGATGGCAATAACAGAATGTCTAGCCAGGTACTCGGTAACAGATAAAGCAGTAATGGGTCTTGCATTGTCATGCAATAGGAGCCAGTCCTGAGAAAGCCACAAATCATGGCAGCTATGTCAAATTTCTTGTTGTGAATGTTTTGAGCCTTGATGTAAAGAGTTTGGTTCACTGTTTGACCTGGAGGAATGTACTCATAGTGAACTAATCCCTTACTATCAAAGATTAAAATCAACATTTTATTTGTTCTCGAAGCTTGTTCTTTGATTTTTGTTTGACTTTTTTCAAGGTTGGTGATATAAGTCTCTGCCATTCAGCACTTTGACACTCATGTGAGGGTCATGCTGGTAGCACCAACTTTCATCTCCAGCAATAATCTTTGATAGAAATGTGGGATCGCATCGGCTCTGTCCAGTACTTCAGCAGAAATTCTTTGTGTTTCCTCTTTATTTCATTTGTTTGTGTGTTAGAGATGAGTTTTGCATTAAGTTTCTGTTTCCCTAAATCCTTACATACAATCTTATAACACACATCATGATTCAAATTAAGTTCTCCTGATATCATACTCACAGTTACATGAATCTTCATGCAATAGCTGCCATACATGTTCCGTATTTGCATCGGTATGTGCAGTACACGGGTGAACAGATCTGGAGTCGTCTTGCACTGAATCTCTGCCTTCACAAATCCTTTTGTGTGGCTTGAAAACAATTAATTGAAAGTTCATTGCGTGCATATGCTTGCTTAATCATTATCCACATTTCACTATGGGTTTTCCTCAGCTTAACACAGAACTTAATGCTCACTCTTTGCTCACAATCAGCATCCATTGTGTTACTGTAAATAATGTGCCAAGAAACTATTGCTAAGCACAGCTCTGCCACCTAGTAAGTTTACATGGAAACATGGACAAGGTCAAGGTCATTTCCAGGATGCAAACATACCAGTTAACATAAAAACAACATTTGTTACTTTTTAGTACTGCAAACACTGAAATAAAAAGACCTGTCCAGACAAAAGGAGTACATCTTTGAATAAAAACCGTATTTCATAACAGTTTCATTATACTTCATAGTACCACAAGTTCATCAAGTTAGCCAACTATAACATTACAACATGTGCTTGTTAAGATTCACTACACCACAACATGGTATCAAACAGCACAGTTGGCCAGGAATCGCCATTTTTATGAAATGTGAGCCTATTCTATTACTTTACACACTACTGTGCCTGTGTTATTGTTCGACACACCATTGTCGGGTCGCCTCTCTCTGCTTCCACTTTAAGGGAATTGGGATTGGGCAGACACATACTTTGACATGGAAGGCTCATGCATGAAGTCATTGAACAGAAAATTAAAGGAATGGTAGGATGAGGAAGAAGAAGAATTCAACTTTGGGATGGCATGAAAGATAGAAAGAGATACAGCAGACTGAAGGAAAAAGCTGAAGACAGGGAACATTGGCATCATAAACTCTCCATACAAAGACACAGACCTGCCATTAGGCAGAATAGTACATAATAATAACAATAATAATGACAGCCACAGTGCTGACAGTCTGTGGTGCTCCAGACATTGTCACACTGTTTTTGCAAATACTTGTGTTTTACCTAACAACCTCATTTCCTTACTGAAGGTACATGATGCATGGCCAAGTGCAGAATATGTCTTGCTTCTCAGGCACAAGTCATGTAAGGATGCTCAGAATCTGCATAGCTTTGAGCATGGCCCTTCTGAACTACTAGATTGCGTATTCATGGGATCGCACCTGATAAAAGTAGGAATATCACATAGTGGTGAACTGCAGTATTCATAGGATACAATGCTGCTGTTGTTGAATTCTGAAATGTGCTGGTATATCTCCATCCATGAGGCATAACATAAGCTCTCCACAAACAACAAATATTCAAACATGAATTACGGAAGAGAAAGTTATTGAATAGTCTTTACTTATATACAGAATCTATGATGACATTATTCCTACCTACTTTGTGTTGTTGTGCTGAAATGCTTAAATTCTAATGGCTAAGCCTGTTGTACATTTCATGCCAGTTTGCCATTTGTAGCATGCCATCTTCATGGTGTCACCTTTTTAATGGTCAGCAACATTTTATCACGTGTAAACTGATCAAATAAAGTTTCCACCATTCTCATGATTGCATAGTATTTTTTTAAATAGTAAATCTTTTTCTCGAAACTGTTTTGACTATGGGAAATCACTACATACAACCACCTGTGTAACTGAGCGTAAATTGAACCTGCAGTTTCAGTACATTTTTGTACATGTACACTGCTCAACATGCCCAGAAGCATCATTTCAGTCTCAGACTCTGCATACATTGTCATGAAAGATTGTCACCTTGGAAAGTTGCACACCAAATTGAAGTACACCATGGCAACATCATTTGAGCTTGCAACAATTAATGTGAGATACAAAAAATTGAATACCTGCTGCATAGTGGTCACGCACAGTCAAAAATACCAGCTCCTTTCACCACCTACAAATTATGGCAAAAGAACAACATATTGACATTTTTGAAGCAAATGTACACAATTACCTCCAGACAATCAACATGATCTCTTGGCAGCCATTCTGAACAACAGTACAAAGAACCCGATATCATGGTGCTATATGCAAATGGGAATCCCTCTACATCTACAGTTATACTCCACAAACCACTGCAAGGTACATGGCAGAGGGTACATCCCATTGTACCAGTTATTAGGATTTATTCCTGTTCCATTCACATATGGAGTGTGGGAAGAAAGATTGATTGAATGCCTCTGTGCAAGCAGTAATTATTCTATCTTATACTCTTGATCCCAATGTAGTGATACATACCAGGTTGTAGTATATTCCTACAGTAATCATTTAAAGCCAGTTTTTGAAACTTTATTATTAAACTTTCTCAAGATAGTTCATGTATATCTTCAAGAGTCTTCCTGTTCCGTCCCCTCAGTATCTCTGTGACACTCTCCCATAGATTAAACAAACCTGTGACCATTCAAGCTGCTCTTCTCCATCTACGTTCAGTATCCTCTGTTAGTCCTATCTGGTACCAGTTCCACACTACTTGGACATTATTCTAGAACCAGTCACATGAGTGATTTGTAAGCTATTTCCTTTGTAGACTGATTTCAGCATTCAACCAACAAACCGAAGACTACCACCTGCTTTACCTGTGCCTGAACCCATGTGATCATTCCATTTCCTGTCCCTATAATGTTTAACACCCAGATATTTGTATAAGCTGACCAGTTCCAACAGTGACTCATTGACATCATAGTCATAGGATACTACATTTTTTTGTTTTGTGAAGTGCAATTTTCCAATCTCTGTGCCATGTTGAAATCTTATCAACATCTGACTGAATATTTATGCAGCCTCTCTCAGATAGTACCTCATTATAAATAACTGCATCATGTGCAAAAAGCCTGATTTCACTGTTAATATTGTCCTTAAGGTCATTAATATACAATATGATCAGCAAGGGTCCCAACTCACTTTCCTGGGGCACGCCCTAAGTTACTTCTACATCTGACAATGACTCTCCATCCAAGACAACATGTTGTGCCCTCCCTGCCAAAAAGTTCTGAATCCAGTCACAAATTTCACTTGATACCATATATGATTGTACTTTTGACATTAAGCATAGGTGTGGTATTGAGTGAAATGCTTTTCAGAAACCGAGAAATACTGAACCTACCTGGTGTCTTGATCCAAAGCTTTCAGTATTCGGTAAGTCATCTGAGAAAAGTGTCAGTTGGGTTTCACATGATCAATGTTTTTGATATCCATGTTGGCTGGCATTGAGGAAGTTATTCTGTCCAAGATACCTCATTCAGTTTGAGCTCAGAATTCGTTCTAAGATTCTACTTTAAATCGACGTCAAGGATACTGGACAGTAGTTTGGTGGATAATTTCTGCTACCCTTCTTGTAGATGGGTATGACATATGCCTTTTTCCAAGAACTGGGCACAGTTTTTTCTTCAAGGGATCTACAATAGATTATAGAGGGATTAACTCAGCTGCAAATTAAGTATAAATTCTGACAGGGATTCCATTGAGGCCTGCAGCTTTGTTTACCTTTGTTCACTTTTAACAATTTCAACTGTTTCTCAACACCACTAACACTAATAGTTACTTCATTCATCTTTCCAGTGGTTCAAGGATTAAATGGGGACAATTTTCCTGGGTTTCCCTCACTTGGAATCAGGCCAGTGGTATCAGGTTGTCTTCAGGGATGAGCATACAGTCTGTTCTATCACCTGTTGATCATCATGAGGGCAGTCAGGTACCAACACATGTATCAGGCATGCATTTCTGTTTTTCAACTAAAAGGTGTAAGAATTCATAAGTATTGAATGTAGTTTAAGGACTGTGTAGTATAATGGCAATGCCTTCCAGCCCTTTGTACAGTCCTGCAGTTAAAATTTCAGCAACGGTTGCACCTGTTAAGATGATCACATGGTGGAGGCAGTGTACTAGTTCATTAATACATTCCTCCAGGAGGCAGGATTCAAATGAATGGAAAAACCTTTGGTATCTGTTGACGTGGACCCAATTGAGCAAACTTGGGACCAGTTGAAACTTGTAAAGTGTCATCTTAGGAACCCTCTTCACACACTGGATGACCTCAGGAGAATCTGTGTTGAAGAGTAGGATAACTTGTGCAGCATTATCTTGAGATTGTGGGCAATATATCAAGGAGCATCAAAGAATGTTCTCATGCATGAGACGGGGCAACAAATAACTAGAGAAATTCTGAAATGAAGGATAAACACTGAAAGAAAATTAACCATGCCTGGACAGTCTAACTTGAGAGTACATCTCAGGTACATTCCATAGGATTTAAATCGGAAGATCCCGATGGTCCAATTTAAGTAAGGTCTGTCTCCACCTATGAGCAATTAAAATTAAATGGCATATGACATAGTTGGCTTGGAAATCTCACAGAGTGGATGTCATATGTATAGTTGGGGAGTCTAGATGAGTGTAATGGATATGTGCATTGTATTTGTGTCGTATGATAATAATGAGAGATGGTAGAGGGTGAAACCTGGTGCTGTCACATAGCCTACTCCTCTTAAATAGCTGTAAGGGGGCATCCAAGTCTAATATCAAATGTCCCCAACTGTCAGACAGATCACTACCAACAGTGTCACATGTCCTCACTACATAAGACACTGTGGAGAAGTAATTCTTCAGGCTTTCCCAGAGATATGTTGACATGTTGAATAACAGTGTCTTTTGCTAGATGAAGACCCAATTATTCAACAATGGGGAGAAGTTTGGAAATCAATCCAGGACATCAGCACAAAGACTGGTGATCAGGAACTTTATGCCACCACCTCTCCTCCCCTTGCTGACCAAACAAAAATTTCATCCAACACCAGGATTCAAAACACCTTACTTCCAAGTTGAGCATAATTGGACAAGCATGCTTTAGCAACCTCAATTGTGGAGGCAGGCATCTAAGAGAAATTCATCCATCACAGCAGTCTAATTAGATGAACATTATTGTCCCTGATGGGGAAGTCTGAACAAATTGGGAAATTGAAAACATACATATAGTACTATATGAGGGTGGATCAAATATAAATAGGATTTTATTTTTTATTTAAATTCATTTATTGAAAAACTCAAAGCAATTATAATTTATTTTTCCACATAGTCTCCTGCTTTGGAAATGCATTTGTCCCAGCCTATGGGTAGCTTTTTGATGTTCTCATCATAAAAAGAACTGGGTCGTGTCACCAGCCAGTTGCACACGAAGTCTTCCACACTCTTGTCATCTTCAAATCATCACTCTCCTAGAGCTTCTTTAAGTGGTCCAAATAAATGGAAATCACAGGGTGATACGTCCAGCTGCAAGGACGATGATCAAGTGTAGTCCAGTGCATTTCCTGTAGCTTGGATATAGATAGAGCTGCAGTATGGGGTTGCGCATTGTTGTGGAGGAGGATCCACTGGTCTCGTCTTTTGCAGCGATATGCAACTCTCGCCTTGTTCAACAGTTCGCAGTTGTAAGCAGCATTGATTGTGCATCACTCATGTAAAAATTCAATCAGCAAAATGCCTTGCTGATCGAAAAAAACGGTTGAAAGAACCTTGCCAGCCGACAGTCGAGTCTTGGCTTTGACTGGTGCTGCCTCCCCCTTTCCTCCGCCACTCCTTACTGGGTTGTTTGGATTCTGTAGTGTAGTGGTGAACCCATGTTCTGTCACAGGTGATGATCTGACTCAAAAATGCACCACCTTCTTCCGAAAACATTGCTATAAGCCTCTGACAGTTCACCAAATGTCTCAACTTCAGATTGTCGGTCAGAAGTTTCAGGACCCATATGAAACACACTTTATGGAACTATAGGTCATTTGTGATAATTGATTGACAGCTACCATAACTGATTCTGACTTTTTGTGCAATTTCTGATATTCTCACCCATCAATAGTCATCAATAATAACTTTGCTGATTCTCAACACATTCTTATTGTTCATTGAACTTTTTATGCCAGGCAAACACATGTGTCTTTGATAATGTTTTATCACTGAACTGTGCAGTCAATCTTTGGCAGTTTTTCGCCACTGTAACTCATTCATGGGCAAGAAATTTGATAGTTATAGATTGCACAATGAAAGGGTGCACCTCTTGCTCAGACATTGTGAGCATTGCTGACAAAACAGCAGGAAATATCTAACAGCATGCTCTCCTCACTTCTAACAGTCCCACCTAAGCATAGTAAAAGTGCGGGGCCAGTCCTACCAACTGCTGATGTTAAAGAACAAAAATCTCATTTATATTTGATCCTCCCTCATATTTTCAAGGTAGTGGTGCAACGATTAACACAAGGTCTCATATCCTGGAGGAACAAGTTTCAGAACACATTCTGGCTTTATAGATACAGTAGTGAATTGGGAACTTCACTGCAATATCACGCAGCATGCAAATTACCAATGAGATCACTCCATGCTGGTCGCCAAAATGTGGTGAATAAAGAATTCCAGATCACTTGCCCTGAAAGGCAAAGGTCTCGAGTTCGAGTCTCAGTCTGGCACACTGTCTTTCTCCTTCTACATGAGGCCTGACCAGTCTCATGTTTGTGCTTTGTCTCAGAATCTGCTGGCATTTGTGATTTTTAAGAACAACCTCACTGTCCAGGAAACTACTTAAAATAAAAACTGGCTGACAGGTTGAGGGCTGAGTTCTTTCACCGTTCTTTAGTTTCACCTGCCTGCCCGTGGTAATTCTTGGCACTTTGTGGATGCTACTTCCCAGTGCCTACAGGGAGCTAGAATTTTCGACACATTCTTGTTTTCTAAAGCGGGTAAAAATGGCTGCTGTGAACCAGAAGATTCAGACACCTCCACAAGTGCATCCATGATGCTTTTGTGTCTGCAGGGGTTCATCAGTTTACAGCACACTTCTCATTGTCAAACAGGCTCTTTGCATTGTGTCCATTCTTAACTGAGATGAGGAGATCTGCCCAACTACCCCCATGTGTTTGCAGAATGACTCCAATGTCTGCATCTCATGCCTTCACCATATGAGGTATGGCTTTCTCCTGGACCTCTGGCAACTGATTAGACGAAGGTGGCCCCCAGGAGAGGCATCACAATATATATTTGTTTGGTTTCTGTAAATCAGTTATTCCTTTGACAAGAACACAGCAGATTGCCTAACCAATCCTAGCTTGTGCTCCCCCTCTTGTAACTTCACTGTCAGTGGTACATTAAACTCATATCTTCTATTCTTCCTTTAATATCTCATTTCTATATCAATAGATGATAACAACATTCCTCTAAACAAGAAAAAAGATGCAATACTCCAAATGCTCTTGTATCACAATGCTTCCTCAAACTGAAACCCCTCCAAACACCAAAGTAGCTCCCACCTTAATTCTCTTTACATCCAAATAATTCCACAATGAGCAAAATTTTGCAGCATAATGTAGAATTCATAATAGAAGAATGCAACCTTATGGTACTTTGTTGTTGACTCGACAAGAAACAGACCCATTTCTTAACTGCCACGAATGAAACATACACTGCCAGATTGACAACTAGTAACCCTGGGGCAGTAGAAGAGTTTCAGATATTTGTCTTGCAGCTACTGCTATATAGTTCTCTTGTTGTGTAGTTGTTACTCATTACTGACCTTGCGCTGACCTATGAAGAACATCCATGAAATCTTGGAACTGCTGCCTGAGCCTCGATGTAACACTTACGGCACAGTGTATGTTGCTGAGATCTTGGCATGCCTCCAGTTTGCTACAAGGCATCCGTGAACTCTACCTTGCAAGACAGCATCTAACTGGCATCGTTGGTTGATCGTGATGTGAGCTTCACCAAGTGACTGCACTCTGCTGACACTGGAAGGGCAGACACAACTGAGGCATTAGGTCTCATATGTGCTTCTTTTCATTCTCTTTGAATCACTTGCCTATTTGAAGTAAGGGAAAGTGTGAGAATAGTGTGCTCTTAGGTGAAATCATTATTTTAACACATACATATCAAACAACCTAAAACGAACTTTATGTACAGTGTCTGTAGTTTCTCTACTCTTACTATACCCCATCAATTTAAATATAGAAAACGGTACACTAATGTTTAACTGCAAATATCACAAATATGCAATTGTGCATGATTCCCTGGCCCTTCACTTTGCAAAGCAATGTGCTCGATGAAATAAAACAGCCTGTGAGAGTGGTGCAACTCAGTAATGAATACTACTTAACTTGAGATCTGCTCTTTGTCCTGGAGATCTTGTCAAGAAGTGGATTCACATTTTAAGTTTATAAAGCATGAAGTGTGAAATAATTTCAGGATACATTGAATGACACTTGTCATGGAAGTCAGAACAACAGTGAGCCACATCTCTCATAACTCGATAGCATTGTTGATAGTGTTGATTTTATGAGTTATGCTTAAAAATCATCACATCTTGTTAATTTAACACGCAGGTAGAAATGTTACAATTGCTTTCATTTGATCAATACACACAATTCAGACTGAAAAAGAAGTTATCAAAGAAATTGACATTAAATATACAACACAAAGAATGCTTTTTACAGTTTTGTTAATTACACAATAAATAAATCAGGCACAGGATTCCTACCATATTTTAGGTGTTTGACTAAACAGACCTCCTTATCAGTATTACCAGAAGCAGAAAATAGGTTTCAGTCATTTGTTTATACTTTTCAGATTGACAATCACTCATAAAATTTCATAATAATTCCAAAAATTAGTGAATATCATTACATATGTAGACCATACATAAGGTAAGTTAAACTTTGTCCGAGTTATTTTGGCTAACAATTGAAAATGAACAACTAATAAAAACATGATTTTATGATCTGCTAATTATGACTGAATGTGCCAATTTCAGATGTTCCTACCAATTAACTGAGTTCCACAGACTTGGTGCAGTGCTGTTTCAAGATTATATACATTACTTAAAACTCGCACATACTTTTATTTACACTATAATTATACTGTTATTTGGAATCGAGGTGGTTACATGTCATGACTGAAATAACAGTTATGGTATCAAAAAATTCAGTTTGCTGTCTAACCTAACTACATGACTAAGACAAGGTGAAACAGGTCAAGTCCACACTAACTGTTTTGTTGGGGTTGATTCTGGATGTTACAGGCTCTCCCAACATCCTCTGTTTTTCTCCCATCATTTCTAATTACAGTGATTTGTTAATGATTTCTTAGCATTTGAAAAGAAGAAAAAATATCTGACAATAGACAGGTTGGAAGACATTAAAGTATCTGTTCAATTATAATCTGTTCTATAACTCATATCAAATAAATAAGTTACTAGGTCCTTGCTTGAAGCAGATAGGTTAATATCACATTTCTCTAATTAAGAACTTCCCATAATAACATCAGTTAATATAGCTTACTGTTTCTGTAAATTGGAAAACTGTGTACAAATATCACCATATTGTTTAATTTAGTTAAAACTGAGGAATCATATTCTCTTTCAGCACATCGTTAACTTAGTCTGCCAATACACAATAACACAAGCAGATTCTCTATATTAAACTGGGTATATTGGATTTATAAAGCAAATGTATACAGTGATACAATGAATTAGAGGTGTTAATATCACATTCAGATAAAAATAAATCAGTTATAATAGTAGGCTTACCTTCTCACTTTCTGTCTGTTGAAATAGCAAGATACTGCCCTGTTCTATTTGCCCTGCACTCGCACACTGCACAGTGCAAATGGTGGCTGTCTTCTGTTCCTGTTGTTAGTGCAAGAATCAGAAAAGGGCAGCAGTAGTCAGACGTCATCACGGTTAGCGCAGATTTCAAATATTGAATGGATACGATTACCCACTGCGCACAATTACTCAACTCCCCTTTACTTCTTTCTGTGTTAGACACAAAAATTCTGCTCTGTGAGTAATTTGCAATGGTCTGTTGCAATAATTGCCCACCTTCTCACCTTTTAATTTTTGCAAACAGTTACAGTTTCTATTTTTTTAACTGATCTATGGTTGAACGTGTGTTGGTTTCTTATGTCACACAACATTAATATCTTCATATTGCAGGGAGATATATCCACCAGACGTTGATGATGTCACCCATAGTCAGGAGCTGCTGACGAATGTTCCTGAAGTGGACAGCCTGTTCATGATACTACAGGAGATAACAGGATGACAGGAAGTCAACAGCATAGCTTCATCCAAAGAGTATTCCATATCTGGTGCTCAGTAACGTTCCTTTGCTGGGAGACAAATGGTGGTGACACATCAGTTAATTGTATAAAGCCCCCTTAGATATTTTGTTTTTATGTTAAAGTCTTAATGCAATCTAGGTTTATCCACTAATTTTACAACATATATGATGTTGTTCTAATGTAACATAATACATTATTACTTGACTGAAGATGGCATCAGTGTCCAAGAGTAGCTTCATTGCTGAAATTAAATATGGTTCAGGGTGTTCTCTCTGTTAAAACTGAAGTTAATTCCGGATTATTGGTATTGATATTTTTTGGTGTTAGTGCACTCTTCCAAATAACATTTTCATTTAACACAAAGACATTTTTATCTCCACTACATCATAATGATCGAAGTCTAAATGCACAGTATCTTATTGTTCTAAGAGCTTACAAGCAAAGACTGCCCTGAAGTGATCAACTGAGCTGGTGGAACACCAGTAATGAATGCCTTTGGTGCAAATTTTATGGCGTGAATAAATTACAATTCCTTCTAGAAACATCCAGAACATTCTGTAAGTCAAATTAACTACAAGGTCATTTCCACTTTTGAAAATAAAAACAGATTTGAATAAAGTTATATTTTTTGTGAAACAAAAAATTTTAGAAATATAGTAAAAACAAAAGATGTTTATGTGGTTATGAAAATAAATTAACTATTTTTCTAAAATATACCAAGTCACTAGCTTCATATAATTAATCAAATGGTTATGGGATCTGTTATGAATGGTGTTACATCAATTTTATGACACAGAAATAAAAACAAGATTGTATTTTGTACCTTTTTGTGACATTTATAGGAAGATGAATTTTCATAGGCTAATTGTTATGTGTTGGACCAACTCTGAGTAGTACAGAAACTCGTCAGAGTGCTAATGCACCATGTAATTGTGGAAAAACATGAATGACAACAGCTGAAAAATAAAGAGGTATTGGAAGGTTCCATAATCTGAAGAAGTTACTTTAAATATTGGTTTGTAATAACTGGAATATCTTGTATCATTTAGATAGTCTGTACTGTGGGGGCATAATGAAAGTTCCACTCTTGGCTCTCAGTAACTACCAAGTGTAGTTTGTGCATTATTTTGGCCCCATACTCCATAAATGCTAAAACCATACATGTCTCAACTCAAGATGTGAGGAAGAGCTGAATCCTTAACTTTTCTTGGTGTTTCAGATATTATGTACTATGGAAATAATAATTGTATGTTAAGGGTACAGATACATTGGTTAATATTTCAAATGTTTCACAAAACACCCGTACCCTTAGCAGTTAGTATAATTGAGTAACCTTTCATAATTGGCAGTCAGAAAAGTTTAAGCAGCATTGTTATCTTTAGTTGAAATGATTCTGGGTTTGTTGGGGTTGGATTTTTATGTTTTAGGTGCTCCTAGGGTGTCGTACAGTGATGAAAGACACCTTTTAAATGGGTTTCAGTCATCACAAGTAGATGCTCAGGGTCTGCAGCACTGTGCATCACACAATGGAACTGCTCCCTGGCGAAGATCCTGGATTTTTGTCAATATAAATCTAAAATGTAGAACAAAGAAAAGAGAAGTATCTAATGACAGAAATCTTTCAGACAAGGTGTTCTTGTGAAACAACTAAGTTGTAATTTGAGTTTGAGTTGTTGTCTGGTCAATAAACCAGATTGTGTACAGAGTACATAGCCTGTTCTTATTCATAGTAGAAGTAGCTTTATAGGAAGAACAGCTGAAAGAAGTGGAGGTTATGTCTGGTATACAGCAAACGTATACTTCAAGATGGCGGAAACCCTCACAGCACATACACACATGATCCTGAGCATCTACTTTTCATGTACTTCCATTTGAACTCTGATTTCTACCTGTCAGTTGTAGAGTTTTGTCCATTAACTATTGCAATTTATAACTGTTTTTCCACTTATCATTTGTAAATATTTGTTTTGTTATAATATTGTAGGTGTTTAATTTATGGCATATACATTTATTTACTATTGAGTTACATATTTGAATGAAACCTAAAGTACTCATTTTGTAAACAATACAAAATTTTATAGTTTATTAGACTTTTAATGTAATTCATTGTAGCTATTTCACTAACTAAATTACAAACTTATCACATAAAATGATATCATCCACATTTTCTGCATCACAGTAAATAAATGTGCTGCACTTGTTTTTAAAAATCTGTAACCATGCAATATAAACAGTTAGTGTTTACAGCAAATACTGAACTGGTGAATGAAAATGTAAGAACTTAAGAAACAAATCATATCTTAGTTGTTCTCCTAAGTTTCAGAATTGAAAATAAATTATGGTATACTAAAGATGACTGAAACATTTTGGTGCAAACCATCGTATGAATGAGACAGCAGAACAGAGAATGCACAACACAGTAGGAAAAAATGTTATGTGGCCCAAACAATTTGTAGATAAATACCTGCTAGACTGCCTAGTTGCTAAAGTTTATTTTGGCTGTGAAATCATTATAAGATATGAACTTAGAAAGCTGTTGTTTTGTTTTAGTTTTTTAAAGATAACACTATAGACAATAAAACAATACCATGGACCATGGCCATATAAGCCAGAAGAATTATCAACAACATTACCATCCGGTCGTGAAAGCCTTCATTGTACGATTAAAACAATACCAAATTTATGTACTTAGAAATGTAATGAAATAAACAGATGATGTTGCACAAAGAGAGATTTTCACATATTAGCTATCTTTATACAAATGTGCAAAACAGAGTTGCAGTAAACAACAGACCATCTGTACCTTAAAGTATTCAGAAATAATTTACTTCGCTGTTTGGCATTTATGGATGAAGAAAAGAGTGCAGGGTAGTTTAGACAAAATGGTAACACACATTTCTGCACATATCAAAGGATACCAATCTTCCAGACTATGGTAGACACAAAACAGTTAAGAGGTGAGCCAACTATCTATAATTCTTCAGGTAACATATCACAGACTTCCAAAGACTTTCCCATTATGTAAATTCAATAGATCAATCTTGCTTCATGGAAGCAAATCAGTACTCCTCAAAGTGGAGAAATAAACTTTATTAAAGGCTTATTCAATTTTGATGGTATCTACAACACTTTCTTTGCATACACAACTTCACAACTGATCTCATTAATGGATGAATTCCATTACTTTAATGCTTTCTACTTCCTAATGTTGACTGGTGTTGGAAATTTACAAGGAAATATACTTTGGAAGCTGTATTTTTTGGATTGGTGAGGTAAAGTGTAGCCTAGTGCCAGTGTTTGACTAGATGAACGTGAGAAATCTCCTAAATTCATCCTAAAATTGGCTATTCGAAGTGATCTTCAATAGATGAACTAGTGAAATCCTCATTTGAAGTTTTTCCTATTATTGTACAGCTATGTCAATTGGAGTGCAGAGTTTGACAGACTGCATGTGGTGTTGGGTGGCACCTATTTGAGTCTGAGAGAAGAAAATCGTTCTGTAATCTGCAGTTTAGTAAAACAGCAATCATAACTAAAAATTCATGAATATACTGTAACAAATAAAAATCCTGTACCCAGATTGCAGTACAGAGCAAATTTCCACTTTATTCTCCATCTACATCTACATACATACTCCGCAATCCACCCTACGGTGCGTGGCGGAGGGTACCTCACACCACAATTAGCATCTTCTCTCTCTGTTCCACTCCCTAATAGAAAGAGGAAAAAATGACTGCCTATATGCCTCTGCACGAGCCCTAATCTCTCTTATCTTATCTTTGTGGTCTTTCCGCAAAATATAAGTTGGCGGCAGTAAAATTGTACTGCAGTCAGCCTCAAATGCTGGTTCTCCAAATTTCCTCAGTAGTGATTCACGAAAAGAATGCCTCCTTTCCTCTAGAGACTCTCCCCCGAGTTCCTGAAGCATTTCCGTAACACTCGCATGATGGTCAAACCTACCAGTAACAAATCTAGCAGCCCGCCTCTGAATTACTTCTATGTCCTTCCTCAATCCGACCTGATAGGGATCCCAAACGCTTGAGCAGTACTCAAGAATAGGTCGTATTAGTGTTTTATAAGTGGTCTTCTTTACAAACGAACCACATCTTCCCAAAATTCTACCAATGAACTGAAGACGACTATCTGCCTTCCCCACAACTGCCATTACATGCTTGTCCCACTTCATATTGCTCTGCAATGTTACGCCCAAATGTTTAATGGATGTGACTGTGTCTAGCACTTCTCTACTAATGGAGTATTCAAACATTACAAAATTCTTTTCTCTATTCATCTAGCTGCCATTCTTTACACCAATCACATATCCTGTCCAAGCCAACTTGTATCCTCCTAAGGTCACTCAACAACGACACCTTCCCATACACCACAGCAACATCAGCAAACAGCCACACATTGTTATCCACCCTATCCAAAAGATCATTTATGTAGATAGAAAACAACAGTGGACCTACCACACTTCCCTGGGACACTCCAGATGATACCCTCACCTCTGATGAACACTCACCATCGAGGACAACATACTGGGTTCTATTACTTAAGAAGTCTTCGAGCCATTCACACACTTGGGAACCAATCCCATATGCTCGTACCTTAGGTAGGAGTCTGCAGTGGGGCACCGAGTCAAACACTTCCCAGAAGTCAAGGAATATGGCATCCGTCTGGACCGTTCATCCATGGTTCGCAAGATATCACGTGAAAAAAGGGTGAGTTGTGTTTTGCAGGAGTGATGCTTTCTAAAGCCCTGCTGATGCATGGACAGCAACTTCTCTGTCTCAAGGAAATTCGTTATATTCGAACTGAGAATATGTTCGAGAATCCTGCAACAAACTAATGTTAAGGATATTGGTCTATAATTTTGAGGATCCGTCCTTCTACCCTTCTGACATACAGGTGTCACCTTCACTTTTTTACAGTTGCTCGGGACTTTACTTTGGCAAGAGATACGCAATAAATGCAACTAAGTAAGGGGCCAATGCAGTGGAGTACTCTCTGTAAAACTGAATTGGAATCCCATCAGGACCTGGCGATTTATTTATTTTCAACCCATTGAGCTGCTTCACAACCCTAGGGATGTCTATCACTATGTCCTCCATACGGGAATCTGTACGAGATTCAAATGGTGGTATGTTTGTACGATCCTCCTGCGTGAAAGGTTTCTCAAATGCTAAATTTAAAATTTCAGCTTTCGTTTTGCTGTCCTCTGTTGCCAGGCCAGATTGATCAGTGAGTGACTGGATGGAAGCCTTCGACCCGCTTACTGATTTTACGTAAGACCAGAATTTCCTTGGGTTTTCAGCAAGATCTTTTGCTAAGGTATGACGGCGGTAGTGGTTGAATGCTTCACGCATCGCTCTTTTTACAGCAGCACAAATCTCTACTAACTTTTGCCTGTCCTCATTCTCCCGATCTTTCTTGTACTGCGAGTGCAACTGCCTTTGCTTCCTGAGAATTCTCCATCCCCACCACCCTCCTCCTCCTACCACCACCACCACCACCACCACCACCACCACCACCACCACCACCACCACCACCACCACCGTTCATATGTCTATGTCTTTTATGGCAGGTACTACTTTTCCTAAATGTCTGAAGGTAGGTGAAGGTATTCCACTCTCTAAGAAAGGGGGGAAAAGTAACAGAGAACAATACATATCTACATTGTCTGATTTTCTTGTAAGGTCCCAAATCTGCTCTGATGCTTGGCATGATTTTAGGAAGTATAAATCCATGATTAGTGCTATATAAGAGGTCACATATTCCAGTGTACATGCTCTTGACAAAAAAGCTGTCGAGTTCCTTCTACATTTATCATATGGATTTGATGTCACAAAATATAAAAAAATGGAGTCACTGCAGTCTGTGACCTGTGGAAAAGTCGCAAGTGAAAAATGCACCAATCAATGTTCAAACAACTACAGGAGATGTGACAAGAAAGTGATAAAAGGATTCAGTGTAGCAACTGTCACAGTTGGCTCCATGACAAATGTTACAAAGTAGGCATAAAATCTGTAACTGATTATCTTATCTCGTGTGTGCAAGTGATACCTATGAAAGCAAATTTAGAGGCATATCAAAGAAAAGGACTAAATAATCAGAGTACTTCAAAGTGATATATTTTTTCTAAATGAAACACATACTGTTCTGAAGGGTAAGTGCACATTCCTGGAAAAGAAAGTATAAATCTCTCCATCACTAGAAGTCCATAATAAAAAAAAATTGGTCTAAGCAAAACAGATAGTTGTAATCACTAGGAAACTACAAAAGCTTCATGCAATAATGTTGATGCCCTTCAAGACATGTATAATAATGACTTTCCAAAGGCACACACAGCTAAGTGCACAATAATATATTTTCAGCATAACAGTGGGAAAATGGCTACAGAAGAAGAAGGTGAAATTATTTGGTGACTGTTAAGTATGTGACATATCTAAAGTGGATTTGTCGAAGACCTACCTCCTTCTCCTGCTCCTTTCAATGGAAACACTTCTTTGTCACCAATCACTCCAACTAAACACAAACCTAATCCCAACATTGAACTTTGCCTCTTCCAATTCGAAACACCATCCAACCATGATTCTTCTCCCCTCCTCTCCCAACTAACCATCCTTGGCCACATTCCAGGAATTCCTTGCCTTCAACTTGGCCTCATTATGCTTCCCCAGGTGCCTTCCTAAGAACACCAACCATTCAGCAGCAGAAAGGACAGTCATACGTAGCCTCAAAACAGATCCTGATGTAATCATCCTACCAGCAGACAAAGGCTCCACCACTGTTGCTATAAATCACAGTGACTACCTGGTGGAAAGCTTCTGACAGGAAATCCAGGTTCAAGTCCCAGTCTTTCACAGATTTTAACTGTTGTCAGTCCCTTAGATGGAAGATGGTTGTATCCAGACTGCAAATATATTTCATCTAGCCCCTTAACGAGTTATACATCTACATACATACTCCGCAATCCATTGTACGGTGCATGGCAGAAAGTACCTCGTACCACAACTAGCATCTTCTCTCCCTATTCCACTCCCAAACAGAACGAGGGAAAAAGACTCCCTATATGCCTCTCTACGAGCCCTAATCTCTCTTATCTTATCTATGTGGTATTTCCGCGAAATGTAAGTTGGTGGCAGTAAAATTGTACTGCAGTCAGCCTCAAATGCTGGTTCTCCAAATTTCCTCAGTAGTGATTCACGAAAAGAATGCCTCCTTTCCTCTAGAGACTCTCCCCCGAGTTCCTGAAGCATTTCCGTAACACTCGCATGATGGTCAAACCTACCAGTAACAAATCTAGCAGACCACCTCTGAGTTGCTTCTATGTCCTCCCTCAATCCGACCTGATAGGGATCCCAAACGCTTGAGCAGTACTCAAGAATAGGTCGTATTAGTGTTTATAAGTGGTCTCCTTTACAGACGAACCACATCTTCCCAAAATTCTACCAATGAACCGAAGATGACTATCCGCCTTCCCCACAACTGCCATTACATGCTTGTCCCACTTCATATTGCTCTGCAATGTTATGCCCAAATATTTCATTGATGTGACTGTGTCAAGTGCTACACTACTAATGGAGTATTCAAACACTACAGGATTCTTTTTCCTATTCATCTGCATTAATTTACATTTATCTATATTTAGAGTTAGCTGCCATTCTTTCAACTGATCATAAATCCTGTCCAAGTCATCTTATATCCGCCTACAGTCACTCAACAACGACACCTTCCCATACACCACAGCAACACCAGCAAACAGCCACACATTGCTATCCACCCTATCCAAAAGATCATTTATGTAGATAGAAAACAACAGTGGACCTACCACACTTCCCTGGGACACTCCAGATGATACCCTCACCTCTGATGAACACTCACCATCGAGGACAACATACTGGGTTCTATTACTTAAGAAGTCTTCGAGCCATTCACACACTTGGGAGCCAATCCCATATGCCCGTACCTTAGTTAGGAGTCTGCAGTGGGGCACTGAGTCAAATGCTTTCCGGACGTCAAGGA
Organism: Schistocerca gregaria; assembly: GCF_023897955.1. Classification (NCBI taxonomy): domain Eukaryota; kingdom Metazoa; phylum Arthropoda; class Insecta; order Orthoptera; family Acrididae; genus Schistocerca; species Schistocerca gregaria. Next base: position 389,727,469 of record NC_064925.1, on the reverse strand, counting down.
ATATGGCATCCATCTGATACCCTTCATCCATGGTTCGCAAGATATCATGTGAAAAAAGGGTGAGTTGTGTTCCGCAGGAGCAATGCTTTCTAAAGCCATGCTGATGCATGTACAGCAACTTTTCTGTCTGAGGGAGGATGTAAATTTCTTTGGCGGCCTTCCCAGGAAGCATTTCTTTTTGACATTGAAGCAAGCAATGGAGTCACCGCTATTATTAGCATTATTGGACTTCATTGTGAAATTCTTTCTTCAGACGATACATCAGCACTAGGGATATGAGTGGTTTTCTTGCAGGAACAATGAAGGGTAAAAAGGCAGTTGCCTCAAGTGGATATTATATTGAACATTGAAAGTTCATCCCAGAAACCAAGCACTCAGCTGGATGTTAGCTAGGCTATAGAAAACCAATTACATTGCCAGGTCCGAAACGAAAATTTTGATCTTTAAATCTGAGGCCTGAAAATGTGGACAGAGGTGAGCTGAGTCATATATTTGAGAGCTATGAGAATAACCAAGAAGGTGATTAGCTGGTGGGTGATTGTAGTTTGGTTCCAATATTGACTTTGAATCTGACTCATATTTCTAGCTTATCTCTTGACATCAAGGAATTCCAGGATCAAGAGGAATGCATTTGTGAAATTAAGGGGACACTTTAAAAAGGTGAAACTATAAAAACATATCTGTTGAGAGAGAAGGTTGTATGCTGTAAGTCATGTGGAAGTGGCATTCAAGGAACTGGTTCCATTGCTGTTCTGGTAACTCCATGAATCTCCTGTGGGAGTACATTTAAGAGTGTATAAGATATATAGGTAAAAAGACAGCAGTTTATATGGCCAGGGATGGATAATTACATTCATAAAAGAGTAGCTAGTTGTGAGGCATATGCTGTCAATAAACTAGACCAGAATAGTAGGATAGGACATTTGGCATCCAAGCCAGTAGAAGGGCCTTTCAGAGAATGTATGTCAATTTTACGCACCTGTTGCCTTGAGTGAAGGCAGGGCACAGGTTTGTTTTGGCTTGTGCTGATGCATTTATGTGATGTGTTGGGTTATTATCCAGCAGGGTGGTGACAGCTCAAGTAGTGATCCAGTTGCAGGGCATCTGTGGTACCTTTGGGCCTCTGCAGTCTATAGCAACTGATAATGTGACCTCATTTACTACACGAAGTTCAAAGCAATTCTGCATAGGCATGGGGCCCATCACATAGGAACAACACCTTACTATCCTACCCCATCTTATGTGGAGTGCATTAATAGAAATCTTACGTTGACCCTGATAGCCTGACACAGTAGAAACCAAAGTGGATGGGATCACTCACTCCCATAGCTAACAGTGGTGTTTAACACCGAATGTCATGAAAGTCATCCAGACACACCCCCAAGTTTGCCCCTGGGCTGCTGTATAGCAAATCCACTGCACAGTTTATGATCTACTGATGACCTCTTGCATGGAAAGAAAGAGGGTGGATGCACAATGGGGACTGGCTGAAAAAATTATTCAATAGGCTCATAAGAGGGAAGTCATGTGCTATAATATGGAGTGTCAGCTGAACACTTGACAAGTTGGTGACAAGGGCTTTATTAGGAATTAGCGGGTGTCAGCATGGACTTCGAGAAGATGACCAAGAAGTTATTGCCCAGATTTAAAGGTCTGCTGGATATTAAGGTTTCTTCACCCCATTGTTGTTTAGTTAAGTGAGCTACTTATGGATAAGTGAACCAGGGGTCACCTCTCTCAGATTAAGACTTTTGCACCAGCCCAGCACATAAGCAAGGGTAACATATTTAACCAGTTTTTAAGAGTGCAATTGCGTTCATTACATGAAATGGCAGTGGACACCAACTTGCAGAAGTGTATTAAGTGACTGGACGTTGACCAAAACTATTTTTCCCCGTCACAGCTTTTCAGTGGCTGTTTTTCAATGAAACAAAAATGAAATTAGTCTTAGCTGCTCAATAATAAGAGATTTACAGCCAAGCCCAGTAGTCTGAGTTGTCTACAAATTACTTTTAATACAAACAAGTATCAATGCTCATATATCAAACCCAGCAATATAGTATAATTGGATGGATAAAAACTCTATTCACCAAGCAGTAGCAGAACAACACACATATAAAGGTATTTAAATTTGCAAGCTTTTGGGGCCAGTGGCTCCTTCTTCTGGCAGAAAGGCTGAAGGAGAAGGCAGAGGTGTGAAGGAAAGGGCTGGTGAGGTTTAGGAAATTGGGAGAGTCCAGAAAAGTCACCCCCAGTTGGGTCAGACAAGACTTACAGGACAGGATGAGATGGAAAGGCAGAAAAGAAAATCCTTCTCATCCCATCCTGAAGTCTTCCCTGAGTGAATTTTCTAAAATATTCTGATTTCCTAAACCTCACCACTCCTTACCTCTCTTCCTTCTCCTTCAGCCCATCTGCCAAAAACAGCCAGTGGCTCCAAAACCTTGCAAATTTAAATACCTTTATACACTCCTGGAAATGGAAAAAAGAACACATTGACACCAGTGTGTCAGACCCACCATACTTGCTCCGGACACTGCGAGAGGGCTGTACAAGCAATGATCACACGCACGGCACAGCGGACACACCAGGAACCGCGGTGTTGGCCGTCGAATGGCGCTAGCTGCGCAGCATTTGTGCACCGCCGCCGTCAGTGTCAGCCAGTTTTCCGTGGCATACGGAGCTCCATCGCAGTCTTTAACACTGGAAGCATGCCGCGACAGCGCGGACATGAACCGTATGTGCAGTTGACGGACTTTGAGCGAGGGCGTATAGTGGGCATGCGGGATGCCGGTTGGACGTACTGCCGAATTGCTCAACACGTGGGGCGTGAGGTCTCCACAGTACATCGATGTTGTCGCCAGTGGTCGGCGGAAGGTGCACGTGCCCGTCAACCTGGGACCAGACCGCAGCGACGCACGCCAAGACCGTAGGATCCTACGCAGTGCCGTAGGGGACCGCACCGCCACTTCCCAGCAAATTAGGGACACTGTTGCTCCTGGGGTATCGGCGAGGACCATTCGCAACCGTCTCCATGAAGCTGGGCTATGGTCCCCTACACCGTTAGGCCATCTTCCGCTCACGCCCCAACATCGTGCAGCCCGCCTCCAGTGGTGTCGCGTCAGGCGTGAATGGAGGGACGAATGGAGACGTGTCGTCTTCAGCGATGAGAGTCGCTTCTGCCTTGGTGCCAATGATGGTCGTATGCATGTTTGGCGCCGTGCAGGTGAGCGCCACAATCAGGACTGCATACGACCGAGGCACACAGGGCCAACACCCGGCATCATGGTGTGGGGAGCGTTCTCCTACACTGGCCGTACACCTCTGGTGATCGTCGAAGGGACACTGAATAGTGCACGGTACATCCAAACCGTCATCGAACCCATCGTTCTACCATTCCTAGACCGGCAAGGGAACTTGCTGTTCCAACAGGACAATGCACGTCCGCATGTATCCCGTGCCACCCAAAGTGCTCTAGAAGGTGTAAGTCAACTACCCTGGCCAGCAAGATCTCCGGATCTGTCCCCCATTGAGCATGTTTGGGACTGGATGAAGCATCGTCTCACGCGGTCTGCACGTCCAGCATGAACGCTGGTCCAACTGAGGTGCCAGGTGGAAATGGCATGGCAAGCCATTCCACAGGACTTCATCCAGCATCTCTACGATCGTCTCCATGGGAGAATAGCAGCCTGCAATTCTGCGAAAGGTGGATATACACTGTACTAGTGCCGACATTGTGCATGCTCTGTTGCCTGTGTCTATGTGCCTGTGGTTCTGTCAGTGTGATCATGTGATGTATCTGACCCCAGGAATGTGTCAATAAAGTTTCCCCTTCCTGGGACAATTCCAGGAGTGTATGTGTGTTCTCCTGCCACCACCTGTTGGGTAATTTTTTTTATTATTATATCCAGTTATAGTATTTTTCCAAAAATTGATTATTTTTGTTGATATGTAAGACCAACAACATGATTTGTGTTAATCCTATTTGCTTAATAAATGAATTGGAGGAATATTGTGTACGTATAATTGATATAGCTGCAGAATATTTGTGTATTGTTATGGTTAATGAAATATTCCTTGCTAAATAAATATTTAAAAAATAAAAAAGTCTAGAAAAAGAAATTGTCAGATTTCTTTCCAAATTGTCTTTTTAATTATTATTTTATTTTCTGATTTAGTGTGCACAGTGCAACCAGTTTATTTCTACAATTTACAACTTGTTTTGATCATTACAAATCATTGCTGTTTTTGTATTTTCTACATATGGGCTGCATTGTTTTGGTGTTAGGCATGGAAATTTACAGTGACAATACAGTGAAACCTCTATATAACGTTTTTCAAGTGACCACAAATTCTGAACACTGTATAGAGGAAAACACTATATAGAGGAAGGCTTCCAAATAATAATTATAGGGCATTACTGAAGATCAGGATACCACTAATCAGCTTTGACAAATGGTGCCATAGATGACATTTTAAATTTTCACAACATATGATATTCATTGCAAATGATCAATGTATCAACTGATTAGTTTTTTAAATTAAAACATGGGGCTCGGTAGGTGGACGGGTGAAAGTAAGTGGATCAGTTTGTACAGTAAAAAGTTATAACAGATTCTTAAGATTGACATCATTCTCCAAAGCTGACAGGTGGTATCCCATTCCTCAGTTGACCCAATTATAGAATATGAGCCAAATTTTGTTTATATATACTGAACATATTACATAAAAACACAGTAATTGGGACAGGTTACAAAAAAAATTACTTCAATAATTAAATTATCAAATGAAACTTAAATTTGCACAAAACTCTAGGAACCTAAGCAATCTGAAAACAATATACCTATGATTTTTCAAAATATTCAAGCAGGCTTGCTTGTTTTCTGTTTCTCCTAGACTCTATGGAAATCATTTCTTACTCCAAATGAGCAAGTTGAAATACTGTTCTGTCCTCAAGTCTATGGGCCATCATGTACCTCCTGAATGTCTCAAGGGCTTCAGCTGCCTTAGTATATGAGGGCACAGGGTCATCTTCGTTGTCACTGTCACTTTCACTACCACTATTACTCTCCAAACTTCTCTCTGCAGTCAGCTCCTCAATACTTTGTACTCCTGTGGTTGCCACGTTGTCATCCACAGCCACAAAGTCCTCAAAAGTGACAGAATCACTGCCTATTAATTGGTGAAACTATTGCAAATCACTTGCAACTTCTTCCACAGGAGCTGCCATCTCATTCTCACAGAATCCCGATTTCGTGAAACAGTTTTTAATAGTTTCAGCACTTACTTCCCTCCACGAGTACATAATTAAATTTATTGCCTGTAAAATGTTCAGTTTCAGTTGTGAGCTTTGCTGGCTTCCCGGTTTTCTTTGGTCCATCAAATTCAAGGCCTTTTTTTACAAGGGCTGTCCTATATTTAACTTTAAGGGCGTGTATTATGCCCAAGTACAAAGGTTGCAGATGGCTGGTGCAATTGGGTGGCAGGAAAATTACTTTAACATTTCTCAGAAAGGGTACGTCTGGCAGATGTGCCGTACATCTATCCAAAAACATCAGCACTTTTCTTGTAGCACTCCCTATTTTGGCGTCAAATTCTCTTAGAAAACGTAAAAATATTTCACTCATCATCCATGCCATTGTTTGTATATTTGCACGGAAACGTGGAAATGTTTTTGAAGCACCTCGGATTTTTTGGCTTCCCGATAACCAAAGGTTTCAGTTTTTCACTGCCATCAATGTTTGTACACAACAAAACGGTAAGACATTCCTTGCTCTTCTTACCGCCATGGCAATTTTCCCCACAAAAAGTAAAGGTCTTATCCGGCATTAAATTGCAAAACATGCCGGATTCGTCGGCGTTATAAATGTCACACAGTTTGTAGCTCTGTATCAGATTAGGGAGAGTCTGTATCCATTGAGCTACAGTTGGTTCGTCCACACTTTTACTTTCTCCACATTCCGATTTGTACACAACACCATGACGCTGCCGAAATTTATCAATCCATCCATTGGATGCCTTAAAATTGTCCATTCCTAACTGAAGTGATATTTGAAGCGCCTTCTCCTTCAAAATAGTTCCATTTATAGGAATGTTTGCAGCACGTTCTTGCTGAAACCAAGTTAATAAAACTTTCTCCATTTTGTTTCAAACACATAAGTTTCGAATTTCCACAATTCTCAAACCCTTCCATTATCGACGATCTGTTTTTCATAGTAGTGTTGAGTGTTGAAGGGGCCAGTCCCAATTGCTTCGCTAGCTCCACGTGACTCACATCAGGAGATACCTCCACTTTTTTAATAATAGAAACCTTCTCTTCCAGAGAAATATTCTTCCGCTTTTCACCCATGTCCACTATGAAAAAAAAAAAAAAAAAAAAAAAAAAAAAAAAAAAAAAAAAACGTTATATCGAAGACACACACTCTTACTGGGCACACGAACTGCTTTCTGCTCAGCTCACACAACACGCTACTAAGTACTAATACAAAGCATCGACAGAAATGGCGCCAAAAAGATCGCAAGCAGAATGTGCGTCACATGTCACGTGACCGGGTTTTGCCGCTGACATATGAAATACGCTGAGCGCGGGCTTTTCGAGCCAGTGCAAACTGTGAAACCACATAACGGAAAACGATGCGTTTACATCCAGTCACTTAAACGTTATAAAGACGTAAATAATTGACCAGGGTTCCAAAAATATGAACGTTACATGGAGGAAACTGTAATATAGAGGAAACGCAGTAAAGAGGAAAATTTAACATTGTTTATATGGGCCTTTAGTCTTGACCGAAAAAGACGGACGTAACCTAGAGGAAAACATTATATGGAGGAAAGTTATAAAGAGGTTTCACTGTACACATAAATAGTGTGTCAGTGAGTTCTGTGATACTGCATTGACAACAAAGCTGTCATGCAGTTTGGCAACAAATGACCACACTACACAAATTGATTTAAGAGGTCTGCTATAATTTTGCCTATTTGGAACACACAAATAAAAGTCTTCTCCACAAGAACAAACAGCAGTCTCCATGATATACTGCTTGTGCAGATGTTTGCAGAACCTAATACTGAACAATTCGAAGGCACATAAGGACCGAGTGTAGATGGTATTTTGAGGACTGAGGAACTATTAGGCAAATATTTGTTTTTTGCTGCTGCTCCTGTTATCATTGGCAGTCTTCTACTTTGCCTCTAAGTAGTTCACACCTGTAATCCATACTTGATATTTTAGAGAAAGTTGTCTCCCCTAGGGCAGCTTCTTTCAGTAGGTAGCTAACAACTGATTTATCAACAATCAAACTATTTGATTTCACCCAACTGAAGATAACAGCTTTATCATCTTTCTGTATCAATAGTGGCACTCCCTCAATCCTCTGTGCAATTGGATTATCAATCCTGCCAGAAACTTGTTTCAGAATGTTTAGAGTAGGTACCAAGTAGTGAGTATAACTTGCGAAACATAAATGTAGCGCCATTAATAAGTAAACTGGATCTGCAATAGTGATTGTAACCTCTGTTATTAATTTGAATAAATTAATTTTCTACAAACTTGGAATGGATAATACACCAGAATACACTTCAAGAGTCAGCATTTTGGATCCATCAGTGTAGATGTGGATTGCTTCCATAATGATGTTTTAAGCCTATCTGTTTTAAGCCTATGCTAAAATTTTGTTATTTTGTGTGCACCATGATAACGCTAGTTATTAATTTCATGTGGAATAATATTAAATGGTATGGTGTGCCAAAACAGTTTAATGAAGGTAGCTTTTTGGTATTCCTGGAAAACACCTGAATATACAGGGTGTTACAAAAAGGTATGGCCAAACTTTCAAGAAACATTCCTCACACACAAATAAAGAAAGATGTTATGTGGACATGTGCCCGGAAATGCTTAATTTCCAGGTTAGAGCTCATTTTAGTTTCATCCACCTATGCTCAATGGAGCACGTTATCATGATTTCATACGGGATACTCTACCTGTGCTGCTAGAACATGTGCCTTTACATGTACGACACAACATGTGGTTCATGCATGATGGAGCTCCTGCACATTTCAGTCAAAGTGTTCGTACGCCTCTCAACAACAGATTTGGTGACCGATGGATTGGTAGAGGCGGACCAATTCCATGGCCTCCACGCTCTCCTGACCTCAACCCTATTGACTTTCATTCGTGAGAGCATTTGAAACCTCTTGTCTACGCAACCCCGGTGCCAAATGTAGAGACTCTTCGTGCTCATATTGTGGATGGCTGTGATACAATACGCCATTCTCCAGGGCTGCATCAGCTATTCCATGCGACGGAGGTTGGATGCATGTATCCTCGCTAACGAAGGACATTTTGAACATTTCCTGTAGCAAAGTGTTGCTGTGTGTGTTGCCATTCCATGATTAATGTGATTTGAAGAGAAGTAATAAAATGAGCTCTAACATGGAAAGTAAGTGTTTCCGGACACATTTCCACATAACATATTTTCTTTCTTTGTGTGTGAGGAATGTTTCCTGAAAGTTTCGCCATACCTTTTTGTAACACCCTGTATAAGTATGTCTGTACTAATAGAGAAGAGTCCCAATAACTGATAAGAAAGCAGACAAAAATTTTTATGGTTAAAACTGAAGTAATCCCATTCTACAACATGACATTTGTGATCTCAGCTCCTGTTTCACCACACACACCATTTGGATTCTTACGCCAGACACTGGTTTCTTAGAACTCTGCAGGTGGGAACTAGCACTTCAACATGTCCTTGGTTCTCGCCACCCACATGGCCTTAATTTACAATAATTTATTCTGTCTTGACATTTATTCACTGTAACTAGTCTTTGCTTCACTCCATTTTAGTTGCCTACATTTTTCATTATCTTTCCCGTCCATTTTTCACAGCCCTTCTCCCACCTGTGTTGTGTACAATGCACTTAGCATTACTGACTCATGCATGATGCTTAAGCAGTTATCTCTGTCTGCACATTACCTGTCTCCCACCTTTAAGCTCTCAGGTTTACAAATCTCATCCGATGCAGTCCACAACAATCAGTCTTTCCTTCTCATCCCATATGGTAAGCCCCACCCCTGGCCCACATTCCTGGGTGACTTTCCTGAAATATACACCTTTTCCTAGAACTCTACAGTCCTCTTCCTTCACCCTTCTTACTTCCTCTTCAACCCTTCTGCCTGAAGAATGAGCCTCTGGCTCAAAAGCTTGCCAATCACAACTGTCTTTGTGTGCGTTCTGCCACAGCTTCATGGGTAGATTTTTTTTTTGTCTATCCAGTTAAATAATTTAAACAATATATTAAAATGAAAGTAGTACAAATGAATAATGAAGTCATAAAACAGAATCATTCAATGATTTTTTAACACACTTGAAGAAATGAATGGATGAACGGGAAAAGAAATTAGACTAAAAGCTGACTTGAAGCATTTTTGGTATGCTACAAAGGGTATTCAAGACCAAACTTTATGAGTGCCTGAAAAGAAAAGTTTGTAGCTATGAATGTGTATTACCAGGTTTTGATTTATGACAATAAGACAAGACCCTTTCAATAAGAAAACTGTTTAAAAACTGATAGATGATCAGTGTGCAGTGGAGAGATCGGTGTCAGTAATTCCACTATGCAAGTCACCTTACAGTGATTGGTGGAATAAAATAAATATTACACAGGACAGGCTTCAAAATTTAACCTTTCAGAAAACCCCATAGTCCTAGTTCTTGGCCCATTATTGTAAAACATTCTGATCTTTCTTGCTATTTGTTACAAACACTCTGTGTGCATTTTTTTTTTTTCACAGTATTGTACACTCTTAAACCTATGGACACATGCACAAGTGGTGTGTCTTTAGTGTGGTCATTAATACAGTGTGCTGTCAGCTTTCCTCAAACTCTTGGTGGTAAAATTTGTACTTGCCATCATGCCTGACTTGAGTTCAGCATTATAGACTCCTAGGTATGGTGGGCAAAATTTCAGACCTATAATAGCCTTCCATCGCCCTCCCAATCTCCACAACATTCTTGTCAGACCCTATACTCCTTCTGCACCCACCTCCCTACCCTATGACTCCTACCCCTCTGACCATCCCTGTTGGAAGACTTGCCCTATGCACCCTCCTACCACTACCTATAACAGTCCTGTAACTGGCGAAACATATACTATCACAGTGAGAGCCACCTGCGAAACAACACGTCACATACCAGTTATTATGTAAACACTGTTCAGCCTTCTACATTGGCATGACTACCAGAAAATTATCAATTAGGCTGAATGGTCATAGGCAGAGGGTGTATACTGGCAACTCGCTATATCCTGTGGCAGACCATGCTCTACAACATGACATTTGTGATCTCAGCACCTGTTTCACTTCACACACCATTTGGAATCTCACCCCAGACACCAGTTTCTTATAACTGCAGGTGGAAACTAGCACTACCGCATGTCCTTGGCTCTCACCACCCATCTGGCCTTAATTTACATTAATCTCTTCCACCTTGGCATTTCCTCATTGTAACTACTCTTTGCTTCACTTCATTTTTGTTGTCTACATCTTTCATTGTCTTTCCTGTCCATTTTTCACAGCCCCCCTCCCACCTGTGCCACATACAATGCACTTAGCTTTTCACTGTTATTGATTCATGCATGATGCTTAAGCAGTAGTCTCTGTCTGCATATTACCTGTCTTCCACTTTTGAGCTCTCAGGTTTTCAAACCTCATCCAATGTGGTCCCCAACAATCAGTCTTTCCTTCTCATCCTGTATGGTAAGCCTCCCCTAGCCTGTGGTCCTGGGTGACTTTCCTAAAATCCACTCCTTTTCCTAGACCTCTCCAGACCTTTTCCTTCACCCTTATTACTTCCCCTTCACCCCTTCTGGCTGCAGAATGAGCCACTGGCTTCAAAAGCTTGCCAATCACAACCGTCTTTTTTGTGTGTGTTCTGCCACAGCTACATGAGTAGACTTTTTTATCTATCCAATTAAATAATTTAAACAATATATTAAAAAGAAAGTAGTACAAAAGAATAATGAAGTCATAAAACAGAATCATTCAATGATTTTGTAAAACTGACTTGAAGCACTTTTGGTATGTTACATAGGGTTTTCAAGACCAAACTTTATGAGTGCCTGAAAAGAAAAATTTGCAGTTATGAATGTGTATTACCATGTTTTGATTTATGACAATAAGACAATACCTTTTCAATAAGAAAACTGTTCAAAAACTGATAGATGATCAGCGTGCAGTGGAGAGATCCATGTCAGCAATTCAAATGTGCAAGTCGCCTTACAGTGATTGACAGAAGATACCTTTGTTATCAGCATCATTTTCCATTTTTGCTGTTCCAGTTGCGAATGGCACATGGGAAGAAAGACTGTCAATAAACTTTCACAGGCACTCTAATAACTTTGATTTTCTTGTATTTAATTCATGATATATATGTGGAAGGAAATAAAATGTTGCCCAACTCTCCTTCAAAAGTACACTCTTGGAATTTCAACACTTATCCTCTCCATGTTACACAACACCTCTCATGTACCATATGCTGCTTAAGTTTGTTCAGCATCTCCATTATGGTCTTGCTTTCCAATGGCAAAATGAGCCACTCTTTGTTGGATCTTCGCTATCTTTTCTGTTAATCCTGCTTGCTAATATTCCACTACTGATGAGCAATACTCCTGAATCAGACAAACAAGTGTTTTATTAGACATTTCTTTTATGGATGAATTACATGCCTTTAGGCTTCTTCCAGTGTATCTTAGCCTGGCACCTGCTTTTCCCACTCTTAGTTTTATGTGGTCAATTAACTGTGGGTCACTGCGGATGGTTACACATAAGTAATTATTGACTGTTACTCATTCCAGTGATTTTTCACCAATAGTATAATTGAACAGCAATGGATTTATTGTTGTTTTTATGTGCAATATGTTACATTTATTTACATTCAGGATCAACTCTCAATCCCTGAATCAATTACTGATCCAACCCTAGGTAATGTGGTATTCTGTTCACTAAAGAATGGTGTAGAATTGTATAAAATGCTGACCAGAAGTTGAGGAACAAGCCATCAATCTGGGGTACCTACGTCTTCAGCACTCTGGATTTTGTGGAAAAACACAGTGAGCTGTGTTTTGTAAGATATCTGTTTACACAGTTTTCATTCTCCAAAAGTGTCGTAAAGCTGGACTCCTTTTCACAGCCCTCTGAACTACACTTATGCTCTAAATTAAGGATAATACTGATACATGGTGAAACATCGCTCTGGTGAGCGGTTTGCAGGTTTCAATCACCTCGGGGTATGACCATGCGGTGCATTTGACCTGCAGTCACTGCACAGCAGTGCTGGCAGCAGTCCACATACGCAGAGGTGTGTAGTTGCATGTTAGAGTACGGTGCCACGAGTAATTGTGCAGACATTTTCAGATGTGCTAATATTGACTGTGTGTTGAAAATGGCTCAAAGAACACATGTTGATGATGTTATGAGGGGTATAATACTAGGGCGACTGGAGGCTGGTCGAAAACAGCAGGTCGTAGCACGGGCCATCCGTGTGACACAAAGTGAGATCTCAAGATTATGGCAACGATTCCAGCAGACAGGAACCGTGTCCAGGTGCTACAGTATGGGACGTCCACGGTGTACAACACCACAAGAAGACCGATATCTCACCATCGGTGCCCGCAGACGGCCACGGAGTACTGCAGGTAACCTTGCTCGGGATCTTACCGCAGCCTCTGGAACAGTTGTCTCCAGACACACAGCCTAAAGATGACTGAACAGACATGGTTAATTTGCCAGAGACGTGCAAGGTGCATTCCACTGATCCCTTGTCACAGGAGAGTCTGTAAAGCCTGGTGTCAAGAACATAGTACATGGTCATTGGAACAGTGGTCCCAGGTTATGTTCATGGACAAGTCCAAGTATAGTCTGAACAGTGATTCTTGCAGAGTTTTCATCTGGCATGAACCAGGAAGCAGACACCAACCCCTTAATGTCCTTGAAAGCGACCTGTATGGAGGTTGTAGTTTGATGGTGTGGGATTATGATTGGTGCACTTACACCCAAGCATGTCTTTGACAGAGGAACTGTAACACGTCAGGTGTATCGGGATGGCATTTTGCACCAGTATGTCCGCCTTTTCAGGGGTGCAGTGGGTCCCTCCTTCCTCCAAATGGATGATAAGGCATGGCCCCACCAAGCAGCCATCATGCAGGAGTACCTTGAAACAGACGATATCAGGCGAATGGAGTGGCCTGTCTGTTCTCCAGACCTAAACCCCATCGAGCACATCTGGGATGTTCTCAGTCGATGTATCGCTGCACGTCTTCAAACCTTAGGACACTTCAGGAGCTCTGACAGGCACTGGTGCAAGAATGGGAGGCTGTACCCCAGCAGCTGCTCGATCACCTGATCCAGAGTATGCGAACCCATTGTGCGGCCTGAGTACGTGTGCACGGTGATCATATCCCACACTGATGTTGGGGTACATGCGCAGGAAACAGTGGCGTTTTGTAGCACATGTGTTTTGGGATGGTTTTCTCAGCTTATCACCAATATCGTGGACTTGCAGATCTGTGTCGTGTGTGTTCCCTATGGGCCTATGCTATTAGCGCCAGTTTTGTGTAGTGCCATGCTATGTGGCACCACATTCCTTAACTATCCTTAATTGATGAGCATGAGTGTACATGCACAGAGCAAGCTGTGTTTTGCAAGCTTTCTGTTTACAGAACCTTCATTCTTCTGAAATGTCATAATACATGAGCATACAACAGATTCCATAATTATCCAACTTAATGACATCAACAATATGGGCCTGTAATTATGTGCAACAATTAGATGACCTTTCTTGAGAATGGGAATGAGCCAAACATTTTTCCAGTTGCTTAATACCCTTCACTGTTCCAGTGACCTATAATAAAATGTTGCAAGGAGTGGAGCAAGTTCTTCACCATAATCTCTCTAGGATCTCTCAGCTATCTCATACATTACACATGCATTTCCACAATTGAGCAATTTTAGTTGATTTTCTGTTCCACAATTACTTATATTGGTATCTAGCATTTTGATGTTCATGAGAGGGTTGAAAGAGAACTTCGGTGAAACAATTTTGGAATGCTGAATTCAATATTGTGACCTCTCGGTCACCTTCCGTTTTGATCCCATAAAGGTCACTGGTAATTAAATAGATGATTTTGATCCAGTTACTGATTTTATGTAAGATCCAATACTTACTATTTTTAGTTTGATTTGTAAGGCATATTTTACTTCTGAATTCCTTGAAAGTTTCTCGCTCATTTTGGTTTCATTTAGCTTGTGTTAGTTAACTAGACTTGACTTTGCTTAAATCTGTGATGAAACTCTAACACAGCTATTGCACTAAAATAGGTCTCTATCAACCCTTACAGTGTTACTTGGCATGTACTGGTCTAAGATGTATTGTACAATGTTCCTGAACTTCATCCATTGTTTGTTCTGCATTTTCATCCCAGGAGCTGAATATTTGATGCTGACTACCCAGATATTTTGCAATTTATTTCATATCACTCTTGCTTCTGTGTGTGTGTTTGTGTGTTTTGTTCATTGTGCCTGTCTGCCGGCACTTTCCCGCTTGGTAAGTCTTGGAATCTTTGTTTTTAATATATTTTTCCCGTGTGGAAGTTTCTTTCTATTTTATTTGCTAAAAAAAACATTTTCCTAACTTTATTAACATGACTTACCAGCAGTCATTGATGCTATAACAGCCTTATGATCAATAATGCCCTCCTCACCATTAAATGATTCGAAAGTTCACATCTGTTACTAGATCTAAGGCATCACTGACATGAGCTGAGTCTCTAAACTTTTCAGATAACACCTTTGAAATAGCCTTTTAGGAATCTATGGCTCTGGCAGCAGTTTTTATCACAATAATCTCCTATTTATAGCTGGTAAATTGAAGCTCCCCCTTTACAATGACACATTTGGGAAACACAATATTCTTCTAGCTTTTTTCTGAAATTCTCTGACATTACATCTCCTGAGAGAGGCAGTCTATGAAAGCATCAAATTATAATGTTTGATCCACATTTTATGCCTACCTTTCCCCAGATTATTTCATATTCACATTCTGTTATAATCTCACGTTACCAGAAAAAAGTACACCCTTTTAGAAGTTTCCAATTCACACAAGCTTTATTGTTGCAACAGTGCATATGGAGTATATGAAATGATTACATCTACAGGTCAATAGCACAAGTGGTTCTGAGGTACCAGGAACCATGCTGAAACACCCACGTTCATATATGGTGTAGTCTTCATGGGCAGCAATGCAGGTACTGTCTCTGGCATCCAGTCAATAGTACAGATAGCAAACACTGTTCTAGGATACATTATGCCATGTCTGTTCAAGCAAGTCTGTAGCAGTTGCTGGTTGATGAGTCACACGAGTCACTGGAACAGTGAAGGGTATTAAGCAACTGGAAAAATGTTTGGCTCATTCCCATTCTCAAGAAAGGTCATCTAATTGTTGCACATAATTATAGGCCCATATTGTTGATGTCATTAAGTTGGATAATTATGGAATCTGTTGTATGCTCATGTATTATGACATTTCAGAAGAATGAAAGTTCTGTAAACAGAGAGCTTGCAAAACACAGCTTGCTCTGTGCATGTACACTCATGCTCATCAATTAAGGATAGTTAAAGAATGGGGTGCCACACAGCATGGCACTACACAAAACTGGCCTTTTGATCAAAAGGCCTTCTTCCAAAAAAGAAAACGCATATACATTTACATAAGTACAACTCACACACACGATCACTGTCTCCAGCCACTGTGCCTGGCCTCTGGACTGTAGCTGTATCTGAGAGGAGCAAAAATATTGTGTGAGTGGTACGGATACGGAGGAGACACTGGGCAGGGAGGGGAATGGATACCAGCGTAGGTGTGATGGAAGATGTAGTGCTGTTTGTGGGAGCATCCACAGGTGTCGTGGGAACTGGGTAGGCTGCTAAGTGTGGTCAGAAGGCTTGGGGTATAGGTGGGAGCAAGGGGGGGGGGGGGGGGGAGGGGGAGACAGAAAAGGAGATAAGGGGAAAAAGACTAGTGGATCTGTGGGCAGAATAGAAGGCTGTGTAGTGCTGGAGCAGAAGCAACACAGTAGAGGACAGAAACTGGTGAAGGCTGAGGCCATGGGGCTACACAACATAGGATTTAATGCATGCAGAGTTCCCATTTTTGCAATTCAGAAAAACAGGTGTTGGTAGGAATGATCCAGATGGTACAGACTGTGAAGAAGTCACTGAACTGAAGCACACACTGTTGGGCAGCGTTTTCAGTGAGTGAGTGGTCCAGCTATCTCTTGGCCACTGTCTGTCAATGGTTCTCATGTCCACATAAAAATCAGCACAGATTTAATTGCTGCTATCAACTCTGAACCTTGTCTCACCATCATTCCCCGGTCCATCAATATGGAAAACAACCTTACAACTGCAGAAGGAACCACAATTCACCAATCAAAACTGATGCCGACCTTACAATCATACCTGCTGACAAAAGGCTCCACCACTGTTGTTTTGAACTGCAGGGATTATCTGATGATACTCCACCAGCTGTCAGATTTGTCCATCTACAAACACTGCTACAGTGACACCATTCCAAAATTCCAGCAGGATCTCCAGTTCCTCCTCAAATCGGTAGGCTCTTCCCAGAACCTCTAATCTAAGTCTATCTTTCTCCTCACCTCTATCATTCCCCACACTCTTACCTGCTACCTACTTCCTGAAGTCAAACCAGGATGCCCCTCGGTGGCCGGTTACTGCATCCCCACTGAGAGAAGCTCTGCTCTTGTAGATCAACACCTTGAACCTGTTACCCATAATCTAAACTCTTATATAAAATAAACCAATCATTTCCTCAACCATCTCTCCACAATTCCTTTTTCTTTATCATAGTACACCATGTTTGTTAATGTTGATATCACCTCCCTCTGCACCAACATTCCAATGCCAATGGCCTGCCACTATTGAACACTACCTTTCCCAATGCCTGACTCCCAATCTACAACCTCCTTCCTAATCATCATGACCCACTATATACTCACCCACAATTACTTCTCATCTGAAGGCATCACCAATAAACAGGTCTGTGGTACTGCAATCCACATGCACATGGCACCATCCTATTTGTGGGCCATCCAGAGGAATCCTGCTTCCTAACCACCCTGAATCCCAA
Source organism: Schistocerca gregaria (assembly GCF_023897955.1). Lineage (NCBI taxonomy): Eukaryota > Metazoa > Arthropoda > Insecta > Orthoptera > Acrididae > Schistocerca > Schistocerca gregaria. The sequence continues at coordinate 389,710,271 of NC_064925.1, read as the reverse complement.
ATACCTCACCTGGTTTGGATTGGTTGGTGACATCTTTGTGATCTGGACTGAGGGTGACGACATCCTATCCACTCCCCATTATGTCATCTGGTCTTCCTCAAACCAATGGGCTACACTCCTCGATGTTGACATCTACATCAAGAATGGCTACATTGGTACTTCCATCCACATCAAATTGACCAAACACCGATGCTTAGATAGCTGCCACATTTCCATACAGACTGGCCACCCGTGGTCGTCATATCTGTAGTGATGAGCAGTCCCTCTCCAAATACACTATGGATTATTCTACCAACCTTGTACAGAAACACATTTACCATTCTTTGTCTCCCCACTCATCTTCCGTCCGCCACACACACTCCATCTGGCCACAAAGGAGCACTCTTCTCGTCACTCAGTACCCCTAGGACTGGATAAACTGAATCGGTTCTCTGCCAGGGTTTCGACTACCTCCTGTCAAGCCCCTAAATTAGGAATATCTCACCCACTATCCTTCCCACCTCTCCCACATTGGGATTCTGCCACCGATCGAATGTATGCGAAACCCTTGTCCATCCCTGCTCCCAACCTCATCCTCATATCCCTGCAATAGACCTAGATGCAAGACTTGTTCCATACATTCTCCTTCCACAACCTCCTCCACTCCTGTGACAGGCATCTCCTACCCCATCAAAGGCATCTCCTACCCATGAAAGCAATCACATGATCTACATGAAAGCAGTCACGTGATCTACAAACTAAGCTGCAACCATTTTGTTGCATTTTATGTGGGCTTGACAACTAACAAGCCATCTGTCCAGATTATGGCCACCAGAAACTCTGGTCAAGAGACAGCTGGACCACCCAGTTGCTGAACATACTGCTCGACATAATGTGCTCACTTCAATGACTGCTTTACAATCCTTACCATCTGTATCCACAAGCTTTTCTGATCTGCACAGGTGGAAACTCTCCATGTAATATTTCTTAACACTATGACGTTCGGTGACACAACAGGGGTGCCGTGCGTGAGATAGTGATCAACGGCTGGCGACACCATAGTGGTATCATCTGCATAGTATCACTCAGTGGTTGGCGACACCACAATGGTGTCATGAGCGTAGTATCGGGCAGTGACCGGTGACAGCACTTTAGTATCTTTTGCATTCTGTTGGTGTTTTGTTTAGGTAACAATAAATTACACACATCAACAAGTTTTTTGTTTTTGTAAGTACTTGTGCCCTTCATCATGGTGGATGAAAGAGATAATAGGATTATTTACGTTGAATGTGTGGATGTCTTGACTGATGTTCCGGACGACTTGGCTGATTGGATGTCAAAAAAATGAAAGTGAAGCAGAATTGTAGGAAGATAGTGAAATATGTCGAAGAAGAATTTGGTGAATGCTATTGTTGCCAACTGATTCAGCTGAATCAGACGAAGAAGACAATGCACAGTGATCAGACTTCGATTTACCGAGGACCAATAATAAATTTGAAGGATCCCTGGGTCCAAACATATTTCCCAAAAATATACAGAGCATCAAGGATATCGTAGAATTATATATTGGGAATGATCTATTTGAATATATTAGCAACAAGACCAACAATTACTACAGTCAAAATTGCAGTAGAAGGTAAATGGATTTAAAAAATGCTAAATTTGTTGACGTTGCGGGACCCGAATTTAGAAGATGGTTTGGGCTTGCTATCCTTATGGAAACTGTAAAAAAAGCTAGGATTGATGATTATTGGTCAACGAATCGGTTGATAGCACACCGACATTTCAAAAAATGATGTCCTGCAACTGATTCAGACAAATATTATCATTTTTACATTTTTCCCACAGCAACTATAAACCAGACAACGCCAACCAGCTTGTCAAAGTGCAATTTGTAATTGATTATTTTCTAAAAAAGTTTAAAGAAACATTTAATCTAAGTCAAAACATCTCAATTGATGAAGGAATGATACTGTGGCATGGACGTTAAATTTTAAAGTTTACACTCCGTCAAAAATTACGAAATACGGCATACTCATTCAGATGCAGTGTGATTCGAGTACAGGATACATTTCCTCATTCAAGATATACTCTGGCACTGGACAGCCTTTAGCAAAAACAGTGATGGAACTATTTACACCTTCTGATGGAAAGTGGCATCAGCTCTACATGGATAATTATTATAACAGTGTAGAACTTGCAGAGAAGTTAACTGAAAAGAAAATTCAAACTTGTGGAACAATATGGCAAAATAAAGGACTTCCGGAAAATTAAAGCAATGTGTTTGAAGCTTTTCATCAACGGAAAGGTGACTAGTGGCTGGCGACAAGTCAAGTAATCCAAATTATTGCTGCTGGTGCCAAGCGAATAAATATGTATGAGATGTGCAAATGGCAAAGTGTTAAGTTTCCATAGCCGCCCTGGCCTCAAACTTCGCTAGTCTCTATCCATCACCCACCTATCCTCCTCCATGCTCCCATGCTAACACTATACATATTTCTATTCTGGTAATACATCCACCAGTCTTTTTCATCTTCTCTACTTCTCTCCTTTTCCACTACCCTTCCCAACCCCTCCGCCCCAAACCTCCCAACTGTACCTAGCAACCCTACCCTGTGCCCACCACATTTACTCCTACCCCTACCGGGCTTTCTCTCCCCTCCTCATCCATGCCACCTCCTTACACCACCACTCATGACAAGTAGCTATTCCCATCAAGCGCAGTTGCAGTTTGCTATCCAGCTGCAGCACCGGAGACAGTGGTCGCGTGTATTATGAATGTGTGTTTTCTATCTCCAAAGAAGGCCTTCTGGCCGGAAGCTTAAATGTACAATAGCCTTTTCGATATGCATATCTGAGACCTGTCTCCTTTCTATGGTGAGTAGAATCTATCATTTTCATAATATTACTGTCAATATTAATTCTGGGTCCTTACCATGGATGTTTCGGCAACTTACTAATAATATAATAAAAATTTCTCTTTGTGACCTGAGTATAATCAATCTTTTTCCACTTTCGATGTGCAGTTTATCATCATCCCTTAAAAGTGGTCCCTCTAACCTAAAATACCCTTATGTGCATGCTACACGTACTCTGTTACCTGAGTGGCTGCTTCTTTTTAGTAGTTCATACCTGACCTATTGAAGCTGGTCCTACAATTCTCCCCGATAGTGGAGGTTGAGAAATTTGCATGCAAGATCAACGCATAATTGTCTGGGCCTGGATTAGATGTTCCACTCAGCTCCAAACCAAAGGACCATGATTGTTTCTGGGCATTACACAACAAACAGTGAATTGTACTTCCACCCCATGAGCAAGGCTAGTTGGTCTCCACCAATTCAGCCAGTGGCCTCTATAGGTATCAAGGAGAGCCTTAGAACCTAGGTGGTAAGCGTAATTCCTGCCAACACGAACTACTATTTGCAGCTGGTTATGCCTAGTGTGCTCAACGGCTGGCAGCAGAGCTTCTCCAACATCTCAGACAAGACCTCCCAGCAGGCATGTCGAGTGCTCCCTGACTTATCCTGACCTGCCTGCTATTTCTCTGAAGGGCTCCACTGGAGCTCCCAATGAGCAATGCACCCAGTGACTGTCTGCACATAGCAAGAAAATGTAACTGGCCCAACAGACAATGGATCCCGTAGTGGCTCAGATATGTTGTTAACACAGGGCAACATCTCATACCTGTCGCAAAGGTATAAGGGAACAACTATCCAGCTAGTTCCCATATTTGCCTTCTGCCCAGAGATATGCAACCCCGTCACTCACCCTCCACTGAGGACAAACTGGTCAGACATTGTGCATATGTAGATGCAGTAATATTGGGGTTGCAAGGGGATTCCAACAGCACCACCTTAGGTGTCAGTTTTTGCCAGTGATACTCCAACATTGTTGCAGCCTCGAGCGGCAGCCTGAAGCATGTAGACCATGGCCAGCTCAGTTTCTACCTTTTACCGCACAGGTGCCAAATTGGGCTGTGTCCACACGAAGTGTCATCCATAGCCATTTTTAACTGCTAAACAAGAAAAATAAAAATTAGCTATGGTGTCTTCTAGAAAGCGTTGAATGCTATGCTACTAAACAATGTAACAAAATGAAACCCACAACTTGGTATTTAAGCACTGACTCAATGAACATGATTACACAGCACAAAGGCAGACAGTGAATTAACTAGGAAAGACAGGAAAATAAATTGACTAGAGACCACACTTTTTGTGGAAGGCTTATGATTGTAATGAAAATGAAATGGTGGTGGGCAAGGCATGCAGGCAAGCAAACGGATAGTAAATGGATCAAAGACGTCCAGTGTCGGATTCCAGCATATGAGAAAAGATCAAGATGACGACCTAATGGAAAGAGAAGGGATAGATTACAAAAAATTGCTGGAGCACCATAGGAGAAGAATGTAATACATGTAAAGTCTACAGAAGTCAATGATTCAGTAGTGCATGTCAAATGGTCAATAATAATAATTTGATACTAGCAGAGGTTACACAATGGTTTTCAAGGCTGTGAATGCATATTTTATTGAAGCTGACAACACTGAGACAAAAGGCTTCTCAATATCTATGAATGCCAGACAAAAGGCAATTCATACCCACTGCTTCATTCTATAATTCTGTTCACTGCTAGTTAAAGGTCTACTATACTCAAGATTGTTCCTTTGCTTGATTAAATTGTAATTTCTTTTGCTGTAGTTACGAAATTTGCTTACCTACAATCTAAAACCAAAAAATTATGTTGCACTGTCACTTAAGAACAAATTAGTGCATTTGTATTACTCTTATCTTTTCTCTCTCCCGAAACTGTAATAGAAATATATTTGTTGCCAGTTAGTATGATGGGCGATTTATCTTTTATCAGTTGTTTTTTCTCCCCTCCACAGTCCTTCACTTCTTTTAATCATAAAAAATAGCACTTGGCTAATAAAGTGCTAGCATATACGTGGTATTTACAACCCCCCACCCCATGAATGATGGACCTTGCCAAGATGGAGAGGCCTGTATATCTCAATGATGCAGATAGCTGTACCAGCACAACTGAGGGGTATCTGTGAAGAAGAGAGAATAACCCACAGTTGATAAAGATGGGCAGCAGCTTTTTCATTAGTTGCATGGTTACATTTTCTGAATAACAGATATAGCTTTGTATCACTAGCCAACATGTCTATGCAGTGTTGTTACCACAAATAGCTGAAAGCAAGGAAAAATTACAGTTGTAATTATTTTTCCTGCCTGGATCTTGCAGCTCTACTGTACAGCGTTACCAATGAAATCATATATCCTTCTGGTTGTTTTATATAACAGCTAGTATGATGGTTGCATATGGGAAACCACAAAACGGGCTTCTAAATGTAAACCACCACACTTTTTAAAGTGGACAATACAACTTTTGTTACCTTTTTTCTTTTCAATTGGGGGTATGTGCATAGGAAAATGACCCCAAATTTTAGACTGAAATCTCATAGGGAATTTGTTGACAGTTGCCCACAGAGTACTTGGGTAGCTGTGCACTCTATAGCAACTGCTGTGCAATTTTGACACTGAAGTCAGTATGGCAGGCTTTTCGCTTTCCACTGATTTATGTATGCATGTTAGAATACATTTAAGTCATCTGTTAGCTACACATTAAACTCCTCACATTCATATAGCGAAGTGTGCATTTGTGATCTAAGCTTGTCATATGACTTAAATGGCATAGTAAGTTATTCGACTGCAGTTCATTACTTGATGCAATGATTGCATCCCCTTAGGTAAAACATAGGACCATTTCAGATGTATGAGGAGACTACTCAGGACGATGTTGTCATAACGAAAAACAAAAAAGGCAGTCTTGGAATGTAAAATGTTAGGTGCCTTAAGCAGGCAGTAAAGTCAGAAAACTTAATAATGGGAATGGATATGTTGAGCTTAGATATAGTGGGCATTAGTGAAGTTCAATGGCAGCAAGAATAAGACTATGGTCTGGTCTGCACTGAGTTATTAACACAAAATCGAATAGGGGTAATGAAAGACTATGCCTTATAATAAAAAAAAAAATGGGAATGTCAGTAAGCTACTATGAACAGTATAGGGAATGCATTATCATAGACAAGAAACACGAAGCCAGTGTGCACTGAAATAGTACAAGTTTATATGCAAGCTAACCCTGCAGATGGCATGAGATTGAAAGAATGTGTGATGAGATAAAGAAAATCATTCAGACAGTTAAGAGAGACAAAGATTTAAATGTATTGCAGATCTGGAATTTGGCAGTAGGAAGAGAAAAAAAATAGAAGGAAAACAAGAAATGAGGGAAAAGGAATGACAAAAAAGACCACTAGGTACAATTTTGCACATAATTTAATCATTGCTAACATTGTTTAAGAATCATGAAAGAAAATTGTGTTTGTGCAAGGTACCTGAATGCACCGGATGGTATCAGACTGATTGCATAACAGCAAGACAGAGATTTGGGATTGGTTGGTTGGATTAAAAGAGGGAGAAAGGGACCAAACAATGAGGTCATCAGTCCCTTGTTACGAATAAAACAATGCCACAAGTGTAAGAATAAAATAAACGAGACTCACAACTCACAATGGAATGAAAGGAAAAATCACAATAGCAATGAAGGGAAACAAACATGTAAATGGGCAAAAGGGGACAAGAAAACCACAGAAACGGGATGAAGATATTAAAACAACAAAGGAGATTACCATGGCTGGCTCACCATGAGAAAAAAAGGAGAAGTGAGCCACTCTGCAACACATTAAAACCTCCACCCTAAAAGCACTAAGGTGGAGGACACAGATGGACAAATGACATGTGCTAAAACTTAGATCAAATGATAAAACCCACTCTCATGAGTAAAACGTAAAACTAAATAAGCCGATGAGGCATTGACAGATAAAATTAGCAGCAACAAGTCCAGTAACCCAAGATTTCGTCACTTGGCAGTCAAAGCTGGACAGCATACTAGAATACGGGCCACTGTCAACTGGGCACTGCACCGACACTCAGGCGGGTCTCCACGGAGCAAGAGGTAACTGTGGGTCACCCAAATGTGGCCAGTGCGGAGTCGGCAGAGGACAACTGATTCCCTGCGCGAGGCCCGCATGGCAGACTTCCACACATTCGTCAACTCCTTAATGACTCACAGTTTGTTGTGGGTACTGTTATGCCATTCCATATCCCAAAGCCACAAAATCCTGTGGCATAAGTCAGAACGCAGGTCAGATTCAGAAATGCCCATCTGCAGAAGAGGTTTCCATGTAGCCTGTTTGGCCAGCCTGTCAGCAATTTCGTTGCCTGGGATGCCAACATGTACTGGGGTCCACACAAACACCATTGAATGGTGGGACCGGTCCAGGGCATAGATGGACTCCTGGATGGAAGCTACCAAAGGATGGCATGGGTAGCACAGGTCAATAGCTTGTAGCCTGTTCAAGGAGGTATGATTCCATGGGGCTTGAACAGATATACTGAAGTGCACGAGAGATGGCCACCCACTCTGCTGTGAATACACTGCAGCCAACGGGCAAGGAATGCTGTTCAGAATGGCCTCTGTGGACGTAGGGGAAGCCAACACAACCATCAGCCATCAAGCTGTCAGTGTAAACTACTTCAGAGCCCCGGAACACGTCAAGAATCGAGAGGAAGTGACAGTGGAGAGCAGCAGGAGTAACTGAGTCCTTAGGGTCGTGCAAAAGTTCCAGACGAATCTGCGGCCAGGGGTAAACCATGGAGGTGTATGTGGACGGACCTGGATGGGAGGTGGTAAACATAGAGTTCAGACAGAAGGGATCACACACAAACTGCAGTTGTTAGCCCTGACCTGTGCTACCGATGTCAAAGATGAACTGCCGCAGGTGGAAAAAGGAGATGGTAATTCAGATGCTCAGAACTATGAATGCGGCCAACGTAACTGGCGAGCAGTTGTGCATTCCTAAGCTTCGATGGAGGGATTCCGGCCTCCACCAAGACACTGGTCACCGGACTCGTTCTAAAAGCTCCTGTTGCTAGACGAACGCCACAGTGGCGCACTGGGTCAAGTACACGGAATGCAGAGGGCGCCGCAGAACCGTAAACCAGACTCCCATAGTCAAGGCAGAATTGAACAAGGGCTTTGTAGAGCTGCAGCAGAGTAGAGCGAGCTGCACCCCAGTTGGTGTTGCTCAGGCGGCAGAGAGCATTGAGGTGCTGCCAGCACTTACATTTAAGCTGATGAATGTGAGGTAGCCAAGTCAAAAACCAGTCATAAGAATCGATATGTCTCCACTGCAGTGAGTGGATCAACATGAAGGTAAAGCTCTGGTTCTGGGTGAACAGTATTATGCCGACAGAAGTGCATGACACACAACTTAGCAGCTGAAAACTGGAAGCTATGGGCAAGAGTCCATGCCTGCGCCTTGTAGACGGTACCCTGTAGGTGCCGCTCAGCAACACCAGTACTGGTGGAGCAGTACAAAATGCAGAAGTCGTCTTCATACAGAGAGGGTGAGACAGATGACCTTACAGCTGCTGCTAGACCGTTAATGGCCACTAAAAATAGCGCTACACTCAATACAGAACCCTGCAGCACCCCATTGTCTTGGATATGAGGGGAACTATGGGAGGTACCAACTTTGACACTTTAAGTACGAAGCGACAGGAAATGCTGGATAAAAATTGGGAGCGGGCCTCAGAGACCCCACCCGTATTATGTGGCAAGGATATGATGTTGCCAGGTGGTGTCACACACTTTTCATAGATCAAAACAGATGCCAAAAAGGCGTTGGTGTCTGGAAAAGACTGTTCGGATGGCAGACTCTAGGGACACAAGATTATCAGTGGTAGAGTGCCCCTGGTGGAAGCCGCCCTGACATTGGTGAGGCTGATGGGCCGATAGCTATCCACATCAAATGGGTTTTTACCGGGTATGTGCACCAGAATGATGGTGCTCTCCCGCCACTGAGAGGGAAAGACGCCATTGCACCAGATCCGGTTGAAGATGACGAGGAGAGGGTGCTTGTAGCCAGATGAGAGATATTTAATCATCTGATTGTGGATACAATCTGGCCCAGGAGCTGTGTTGGGGCAATGTGCAAGTGCACTGAGGAGCTCCCACTATGTAAACTCCACATGACACTCTATTATAGTTGCTACAGCTCCTGTAATATCCCTTATGGCTGCGGAGGGCAGGGATCCGCATTGCCGGGAACCAGGTTTCCTGGAGGGCAATGCAGAAAGCAGGTGTAAAGCTTAACAGTTGCCGTAGCTCAGCCAGGCGATGGAAAAAACCTGGAGGATGACATCATTGTGAGACTGGGAAGGCATGGAACATTCAATGAGGCAGTTTACACCTCAGGGTCACCTGCTGCCACCGACTTTTTGCCAAAGTAGCCTATATCCATTCTGTGTGAGGGTCCGGCGAGATACAGGTCCTCAACTGATGCCAGAATCTTCACCAGATCCTCAGATGCAGAGCTTGTAGGTAGTGGTTGTGTGGGTGCCACCACAAGTTCCTTGTTCTTAGGGGTCTTCTTTTCAATTTCTCATGCTGTTCCTTGGGTTTCTCTGGCTGGGAGCACTTCACTGAACCAGTCTCTGAGACTGAGGATGAGAATGAAGGCCTACGACCAACTGCTTTTTGTGAAGGGAGTGACCCAAGGGACCCTTCCTAGTGAAAGGAGCCAAAAAGCCTTACACTTCTCTAACTCAGAAGTGGGGACTGAAATCCCGATGGTTGGGGAGGGGGGGGGGGGGGTGTTGCTCCCGAAGTAGGTCGTGGGGGAGCAACTGGAAGGGAAGTGCCCCGCCACCATCAAGGGGGCAGGTGTAGTCTCCCAGTTCTGAGAGGCAACAGGTATTTGAGGAACTGATGGGTGACAACCGTTCTTGTAGCAGCGGCATATGAGGAGGTCATAGCCACAGGATGTAGGTGCTCAAATTTCTTCTTAGCCTCTGTGTAGATCAATCAGTCCAGGGACTTATATTCCATGGCTTTCCTCTCTTTCTGTAAAATCCTGCAGTCTGGTAAGCAAGGTGAAAGATGCTCTCCACAGTTGACACAGATGGGAGGCAGGGCACATGGAGTATTGGGATGCGATGGACGTCCACAATCTCGACAGGTGGGGCCTGGAAGTACAGCAGGAAGACATATGACCAAACTTCTAGCACTTAAAGCATCACATCGGGGGAGGGATATAAGGCTTGACACAGCGGTAGACCATCACCTTGACCTTCTCCGACAATGTGTCACCCTCGAAGGCCAAGATGAAGGCACCAGAGGCAACCTGGTTATCCCTCGGACTCCAATGGACGTGCCGGGCAAAACGAACACCTCTCCACTCTAAATTGGTGCGCAGCTCGTCGTCTGATTGCAAAAGAAGGTCCCTGTGGAATATAATACCCTGGACCATATTTAAGCTCTTATGAGTTGTGATGGTAACAGAAACATGCCCCAACTTGCCACAAACGAGTAATGCCCATGACTGGGCAGAGGATGCTGTTTTTATCAGAACTGACCCAGTGCGCATTTTGGACAAGCCCTCCGAATCCCCAAACTTGTCCTCCAAATGCTCCACAAAAACTGAGACATCATGGGCATGAAAGATTCCCCATCAACTCTCATACATACAAGGTAGTGGGGTGAATAAGCTTCACTGCCATCCTTAGCCTGGCGTTCCTCCCATGAGAGTGGCCAGGGAGGGGAATGGCTTGTGGTCATATTTCTTAACATTGAAGTTAGACTTTGCCTTCTTAGAGACTGCTGGTGGCAGACCACCAGCAAGAGATGACGTACTACGCTTCATGGCATGTCATCCGCCCTGATGCCACCCACTCCGACCAGTGACTCTCCCCATGGGCGCCACCAAGCCGCAGCAAAGGCCACTTGGCAGAATGGCCATTGCCAGGAGTCCCGATGCCCCAGGGTGACGGGAATCTACTCCTTGGCATAAATGGGGAGTTAACGGCACAGTCATCAGCAGAACGATACCTGTGTTGTCAGTGGGCTACAACCAACAGGGTACATGGCGGCCCCACCACAACGAGCTGGCTAATGTGCTGGATATGAGGTGAAAAATAGTCCATGGTCATCGTCGGCACAGGAAGTCACACTGCATAGTGCACAGTGGAAAATGCACCCAGGAAAGTGTCCTTGCCCAAGAGATGGAGAATGTGCGGGACTGCAATGTAACGATGAGAAAGTGGGCTAAAGATCTCGATGCATGATGGGCATGATGCACCATGTAAGGCGCCCTTCCCCAATTGGCTAGCTCTTCGGGAAAACTTTGAAAAGTGGAGGTCAAACCCAACAGGGGACCATCACATAATGGCCGAAACTTGTGAGATTCCTTTTAGTTGCCTCTTACGACAGGCAGGAATACCTTGGGCCTATTCTAACCCCCGGACGTGCAAGGGGTGCAGAGATTTTGGAAATGGATTTTAAACTATAAGACATTTCCAGGGACTCTGACATAAATTATTGGTTCTGAATTTCAGGTTGAACCTGAAGAAATTGCAGAAGGAAATTATGAAGGTGGAACCTGGATAAAATGAAGGAACTAGAGGTTGCTGAGTGTTTCAGAGAGGGCACAGGCAATGGTGGACTGAAACAGGGGAAATAAATACAATATAAGATAAATGGGTAGCTTTAAGAGGTGAACTAGGGAAGGCAGTAGAGGACTGAAAGAAAAAAAAAGAAAAAAAAGAGAGAGAGAGAGAGAGAGAGAGAGAGAGAGAGAGAGAGAGAGAGAGAAGCCTATTAGGAATTCCTGGATACACAGGAGACATCAAATTTAATTGGAAAAAAAGAATAAAATATAAAAATGCAGCAAATGGAGCTGGCAAAAAGGAATGAAGACTTCTAAAAACGAAATTGTTAGAAAGTGCAAAATGGCTAAGCAGGAATGGTTAGAGGATGGATGGTAGGATGTAGAAGTATGTGTAATTAAGGGAAATACTGACAGTGCCTACAGGAAAATTAAGGAGGCTGTAAAAAAGCAGGTGGATTCCATTCAGCTATTATGTTTTCTGCCCACCTTTCTTTTTTCAGATGTCTTTTCATGACATGATCACAGTATCTAAAAATCTCAAATACTGACACAGGATTTTTCTAACTTAACTACTTTTTACATTCCTTTGGCTATCAGGAGTTGGTGAGTTAGTAAGTTTGCCTGAAAACTGTGCTAATTACCAACACCAGTAATTTTACAACTTCGTTATCATTGTTCAAATGTAATCATATACCAAATTACTAACTTTCAGATAAAGACAAGAAAAGAGATATACAAGTTAAGTATCTATACAGCTGATGACTAAAGTATGTTAGGAAGATTTGTACTCATCTAATTTCAGAGTAATTAGCATACTTAACTAAAACTCTGTTACTGAAAGAGAATACCATATTTTGGCATACTAGACAGCATGATTCAATAACAATTACTGTTACATAAAAAGTTCACACTCAGAAGCAACTTCATTTAGTACTCATTTATTATGAAATGTAAATTTTTAATTGTAACTTGTAAAACTCCAGCAACGTTAGCACAAGTTACAAATCAGGAACTGTAACTCCTTTTAGCTAAACTGTGTCTGAGAGTTTATTCAGTGACTGTTTTTTCAATTATTGACTGTGAACTTGTGATTAATTTCAAAATATGTGTGTATCTTCAACATTGGTTCCTGTAAACTGCGAAGATCATATTGGACTATGAATTGCTGTTATCTGAAAATAATACTTACTGTGCACATTATTTTTGTAAAGATATAATTGTTATACTTCCATGGACAGTGCAATTGGCAATGTATTAATGTTTCATTTGCCACATATCAACTTTTGTGTCACTTCAATGTTAGGTTTCTGCACAGAACAATCACGTTCCAGGATTCAAACAGAGTGCAGTATTTGGCTAACCATTTATCTGTACATAAATTATAATGAATGAGACTCAATCTGGTCATAAACCATTAGTTACACAACATCAAAGTGCAATTAAAAATTTCTGAACTGCAAACCTCATGTAGACCATATCATTTGATATAGCCTACTTTTGATGATCACTTTTCAGCCAGATTCGACAGAGGTGCAGCTACAGGAGACATATTAGCACAGATACATATGGAGAAAAGAGAAACAGCAGTATAAATATCCAGAAGGAGAAGAGAAAGTTGAAAGGTGGAAAGAATATATAAAAGGGCTATTTAGGGAATGAAACTGAGGGCAATGTTATAGAATTGGACTAGACACATTCCCTCAGAATTTCTGAGATTGCTGGGAAAGCCAGCCATGACAAAATTATTCCACATGGTGTGCAAGGTTTATAATACAGGCAAAGTACCCTCAGACCTCAATAACAATGTAACAGTTCCAGTTCTAAAGAAGGCAGATGCTGACAGGTTTGATTATTTACTGCTGAACTATCAGATTAATAAGCCACAGTTGCAAAATACTGACACAAATTCTTTACAAAAGAAGCATAAAAAACTGGTAGAAGCCAGCCTTGGTGAAAACCAGTTTTGGGCAAGCTTAGTGAAGATCAGTTTTGGGTCCAGAGAAATGAATTTAGGGACATGCAAGGCAGTACTGACCATGTGAATTACACTAGAAGATATGTTGAAGAAAGACAAGTGGATTTAGAGAAAGCTTCTGACAATGTCAACTGGACTACACTCTTTCAAATTCAGAAAACTGCAGGGAAAGGTTATTTACAACTTGGACAGAAACCAGACTGCAGTTATATAGAGTCAAAGAACATAAAAGGGAAGCAGTGGTTGAGAAGGGAGTGAAGCAGGATGGTAGCCTCTCCCTAATACTATTTAGTCTGCGCACTGGGTAGGCAGTAAAGGAAATAAAGCAGAAATGTGGAAAGAGAATTGAATGGACAGTGTCTTGAAAAGAAGTTATAAGATGAACATCAATGAAAGTAAAACAAGAGCTTTGGAGTCCAATCAAATTAAACCAGGTGACGCTGAGGGAAGCAGATTAAAAATGAGAAACCAAAAGTAGTAGATGAAATTTGCTGTATGGGTAGCAAAATAATTGATGAGGACTAAAGTAGAGAGAATTGAAAAGCAGACTGACAATTTCAAGAAAAGCATTTTTGAGAAAGAGAAATGTTAACATCTGATGTCAACTGGATTGTTAAGAAGCCTTTTCTGCAGGTATTTGTCTGAAGTGTGTAGCCTTGTATGGAAGTGAAACGTGAGTGCTACACAGTTCAGATAAGAAAAGAATAGAAGTTTTTGACATACGGTGCTCCAGAAGAATACTGAAGATTAGACGGGTAGGCCAAATAACAGGTGAGGAGGTACTGAACCAAATAAGTGGAAAACGGAAATTTATGGCATAACTTGATTAAAGGAAGGCAGCAATTGATAGGACACATGTTGAAGTATCAAAGAACTGTCAGTTTTGTAATGGAAGGAAGAGCATGCGAGTGTCTGTCTGAAAGGAAGGCAGCAATTGATAGGACACATGTTGAAGTATCAAAGAACTGTCAGTTTTGTAATGGAAGGAAGAGCATGCGAGTGTCTGTCTGTGTGTGTGTGTGTGTGTGTGTGTGTGTGTGTGTGTGTGCGTGTGTGTGCGTGCGTGTGTGTGCGCGTGTGTGTGTGTGTGTGTGTCGGGTATAAAAGTTTTTAGAGGGAGACAAAGGCTTGAATACAATAAGCAAGTTCAAAATGGATGTAGGTATGAAAAGTAGCTTGTATACCCTTATGTCTCTTACATTTTTCTTGTGGAAAGTATGTCACTGAAGAAGAACTGTCTCGCAGTATATTTTAGTTAATGACTTAGCAGCATGTATCTGAGTTCTTGAACATCTACAAGTCCAGTGACTTAACACTGTGCCCCCTTCATCGACACTGTATTAAAGGCAAACCACAACTGCACCTCCCCCCCCCCCCCCCTCTCTCTCTCTCTCTCTCTCTCTCTCTCTCTCTCTCTCTCTCTCTCTCTCTCACACACACACACACACACACACACACACACACACACACACACACAAATTGATTTCACAGGTACTGTAACCTGTAACCCAGTGGCCAAAACTGAAAGAGAAATGACAAATACAGTCTAAGAGAATACCAAAGTTTAATTAGTATCTATATTACAAATTGTGAGTACATCACTTGTAAATGTTTTCCTTTACATTTGGGGAAAAAGGTAACTACAAAATGTACAGTTAAAACAGATGAAAACTTTTGACTAATTTCATACTTAACTGGACGTAATAACTAAGTCAATTAAAAAATGACTTTCTATTGACTCTGAAGTCATGATACGCTATTTTTAATCTTTAATCTTCTAAGCAGAGAGAGAGTGAGTGAGAGAGAATGTAAAGTGCACTTGCTGCCTCTCCCCACAGATACACAGAACATTAAATAATGTGAACTACACAAAATAATTAGTGTTTGGCCTTTTTTTACCTTTTTTCTCACTTTCACTCCCTCTTAACACTTGATATATTAAACTACATAAACATTTGAAATAATTATTCATTCTGTTTCTCCGAGTGCTACGCAGTTACTGGTTCTCTAGAATAGTAAATATCAGAAACAAACAGTTTACACCAGCAACTGCAAAAGTGACAACCAACAAAAATTGAAAACTCACAGCATACAAAAATGTTAATTTTATTTGAATACAGTCTGAGTACAGTCTTTATAAAATGATAAATGCTGAAAATAATACACATATGTAACTCATTGTAGGAAAGACCTATTTGTGCTATTACAAATGATCTGATATTTACACAGTCACCAGGTACATAACAGCTTTAAATATTCAAGATGAACTGCGAGGTTTCAGTTCCTCATAACACGAGCGCAGAAATATGTAATTCTTTTTCATTGGGTTGTAGAACTCGTAGCCCTGTGGACCAATACAGAAACAATGACTTACTAAGTGGGTTTATGATGCATTGTGTGTTCACAAATCACAAAGTATTTAGTTCCACATACAGATATGTTTAATCAATTTTGCTGGAGTCTTATTAAATTTTACACTTCACAAGAAACTGCCACCACCATCTGCCAGTATATTAGTACTTCTTATACTTAATATATAGTACACAACACTAGCAACTGTTCAGTGAATTTATCACTACTTATCCACAATCCACATTCCTTACAAAAGAATACTGCCTGTAATTCCCTCTATGGTCTGGCTTGCTCATATAAATGATCATATCCACTGTCGTGTATGCATATACTAGAATTATTGTTTCTTTAAACTTGGCCACAATGACAATGCAAGAAATGTCAGCAATTATCGTAATACAGGGTGCGTTCCGAAAGTAATGCAATTACTTTTTTCAAAGTAATTTATTGAACAGATTTGCACAAACACTTAAAATTCTTCAAAGTACTGTCCTTGGGCCTCTACACATTTTTTCCAGCGACTCTGCCATGACCGGTACGCGCCCTGGAAGGCGTCTTCTAGGACCTCTCGCAAGGTCTTCGTCACGGCGGATTGGATCTCGTCTATGGACGAAAAACTGGTTCCTTTCAGGGCTGACTTAATCCTAGGAAACAAAAAGAAGTCAGCTGGGGCGAGGTCAGGACTATAGCAGGGGGGGGGGGGGGGGGGGGCAGCGTTGGCACCTGGTGTTTGGCCAGGAACTCGCGGACTCGTAGCGCGTTGTAGCAAGGTGCGTTGTCGTGATGGAGTTGCCAGGTAGCGGAGATGTCCTTTCTCGTCCTGACGACCCTTTTGCAGAGTCTTTCCAGCACATCCACATAGTAGGCAGCGTTAACTGTCTGTCCTTGAGGAACAAACTCCTTATGGACAACTCCTTTGCTGTCGAAAAAGACAATGAGCATTGTTTTCACTTTTGATTTGCTCATTCTTGCCTTTTTGGGCTTAAAGGCCTTTA
This sequence comes from Schistocerca gregaria, assembly GCF_023897955.1. NCBI lineage: Eukaryota > Metazoa > Arthropoda > Insecta > Orthoptera > Acrididae > Schistocerca > Schistocerca gregaria. Next base: position 389,693,455 of record NC_064925.1, on the reverse strand, counting down.
ACCACCTCGAAACTTGTGAGTAGGACAGAGCAGAGTCACCGTAAGCCTCACGAATCATTTTGTTAGTCTCCTCAAAAGATTTGTTCAGTTTAGCACAAAACTTAATCGCGTAACGTTGCTCGATCCCATTTTTTCCGTGACACGGTCGGCGCGCAGAGGTTTACAATAACAGACGTCCTGCCGCTTCCACAGCTCGGAGAGCACTGAAACCGGTTTCGCGGCAAAGCTTAGCGTCCCCCCCACCTACTCCATGTGGCCCCCTCCCACTCCGACTACTAGGAGCGGCGCGGGAAATTCAATTGCATTACTTTCGGAACGTACCCTGTATGTAACTGCAAGCGGAATATGATGATTTACTATTAATGTTATATATTGAGGACAGAATAACATGCCTCGAACAGTCAGTATACAACAGCAAGAACAAATCTCCGGCAGGTATAAAAGACAGTGGCTTATAGGTGTAAAATGAATTTATTTGTCAATCCAGTCCTCTTTAATGCTTAAGCAACTTGTCAAACATTTTTGCCATTTGTTAATTACATCCTCTGAAGTGCAGTTCTGGAGAGTTGACAAAATACATATCTGACTAAAACATTTTCCTCCAACAAATTCTTTACGAATGGGAAAATGGGAAAATTATTGTTGGTGGTGGTCGGGAGGGGGAGGGGTGTGAAAAATTAGCTGAATAGGGTGGAGATTCTAACAATTCACACTTCAACTCCCTCAATTTTTTCATTACCAACACATTTTTGTGGGCAGGTGCTTTCTCATGATGAATGATAGTTTTGTCCCTTTCGCAATTTAGGCTGTCTCTCACAATTTTTCATCCAGTTGGTCCTAAATATGTGCAGTATTCACACATGGTTTTCTTATTGACTGAAAAGTATTAATTGTTCTGCATTACACTGGCTATAATGTTTCCAACTTTTCTTCAACTCACTAATAAAATTTGTGTTTAATTTATGTACTTCACCCATAGCAACAGAAGGCTACACAAAGTCAGTTGGATTTTTAAAATAGAATTTTTTATACTGATTTGTCTGTGGCACCAGCTATTTCACATTAACTGTTGGTTGTTGAGTATCATATTTTTCAACTGAAGTTCAAGTTTTGGGACATCCTTGAGGCATATAATCTTCAAGAAATTGAATTTTACCACCTTTCTCTTAATTATCCAAAGTGAAGGTTCGAGCCACTTATAAACCTTTACCAACATTACACTATGTCAGTTCTCAGTGAATTGCCCAGAACAATGAATTTCATATTAACTACTTATTCCATTATCACTTTAAATAAGAACTTGTCATTATATTCTGCCACCTAAATTTGATTTCACACATATTACTTTCTAAATTACCTTTGACCAATCATAGCTGACAGCGTATGCAAATATATGGCCACTGCTATTGAAGCAGCAGCGTGTAATTGATTGTTCCATGGTCTCTGAAGGTTTCAGTTTTGTGCGTGCATCCTTATCCCAGAAACTGAAACTACCATCAGAACCAACAGTTGCCAGTGTCCCATGCACAGGGTGGAAAGCAATATCATTCACCTATAAAGAAAATAACATTGTTTTAGTTGTTCCTCACAGTTTATCAGTGACTAAAATTATACCACTGATATATCAAAGGGTAATGAAAATTTTGATTATAAGTATAAGTGCAGTCACTCATGAAATCCACAACTCTTTCTCTCTAACCTACACAAATGCATATCCTTTTGCAAGGTAAGTCTGCATTACAGTTCTGAACACTGTAAGCACTGAAAAAGCTCACAACTATGTTTGGTGTAACAACTATTAAATAGAGCACTGTTCCTGTAGATAGATTCACTCTTACACCTTGCAACATAAGAACATAAAGAACGTCCTCAACATTTAGTGTGAAAAAATTTGCAACAATTTGACATGGAATTGATCTTCCAATTCCAAAACCCTCTTCTTAAGAACATTACATTTGAATGCTATGTCGAGTGAAATGGAAGGAATACAGTTGCACGAGTAAAGACATATAATCAATCATCATGTAGAGGCACATTACTATAAAGTTGAGTGTGTGTGAGAGAGAGATATTCACAAGATGGCAACACGCTTTTCTTAGTGGCTTCCTTCTGTACTTTCCCCTTTTCTCAACCCTGTAACAATATGTGCAACATGAAGATCTCAAGTTTGGTGAATTACAATGTTTGACTTATTAGTCATGTGAGTTACTGCTCAATATTCCCTTAAATGGCTGTGTTTAAACCCAAAATTTTCCACAAATGTGCCACATGGAAGAGAAGATAAACATGGCAGTTGATGGATAGTGACATCATCATAACACTGTATGAGGTAAGGTGCCCACCAGGACACACAAATGATGGAAAGCTTATACCACAGATGACAGGATACAAGGACAATTGTGAACTACTGACAGAATCCTATGTCAAGTTTGACAAGGCTGGGAGTCCAATCTTATATCTTTAAAAGTAGGTTTCTTCTATGTCAACTAAGTGGACAGTATGTAATATAAGCAAGTACTTTGTGGGATAAATAAATTGATGCCAGTGGAGTACATGTTCTATAAAATTTATAAAAACATTATTTTAAATGCTACACTAAAATGAACATTATTTTCTGAAAGAGTAGGGTTAACAACAATATGTTTCATATTTCAAAAATTAGAAATAAGTAAACTAGCACTTTTAGAAGCCACTAAAACATCTGAAGAACAAAATTGTGATAGCTAGATTTATAGGGAGCCATTCTTTAGAGTGCAAGAACTCTGCTGATGAGCACTGAATTGAAGTATCATGATTTGTCTCCATTATAAAGTCTAAAAAATGAAAAGAATGTTACCTCTGTGGGCAATGAATCGGTCACAAGAAGTAAATACTAACTGTGAAACATCTTATTCATTTATGTTACACCAACAAAGGAATGGTACTATTCAAAAGAGCTATAAATTGTGGTCCTGTCTGATTATTCACAGAAAGTTTGCAGGAAGGACAGTGCAAAAGATCTACTGGCTAAGCATTATACGTGAAAAATATAATTTATTCTCAAAGTTTTCCTACATTATGCTCAACACAGCTGATTAAAATGGGCACCGTTTGTGACACAGCAAACATCATTAATTGCATGCTGTTCAATGAAGGTGCTGGTGTGGGAAGGCACAATGGAGTCAGCTTTGTATATCTGTTGACTGTATTGCCTATCTGCAGACATGAATGAATCCAATGCAAAAATGATTTGTCTTGATGTCCTGAACACTGACCCACTAGTGGTGTGCTCTTCAACTACGTCACAATGCACTGCGAATCTAAACTTTGAGAGATTCTCTATTCACTGATATGTGTCACTTTTCTGTATGTCTTGTAATTTTCACACAGTCCTCTTATGAAACCCCATAGGTCTTATGAATATCTCTGTATTCTTTGAACAGAAAAAAGAATATTATTTGATATAAGAACTGAAACTGCATTGCCAACTACTTAAAAGCTGTTCATTGTGTTGTCACAAAAATAAACAGTATAGACATGAAGAAAAAATAAAGAATAAAGCAAAATCCCTATGGATTGTTATTAAAGAGAAAACAAAAACTTTCACATAAACTATATTCATTTCCTTTGGAATGACATAGATACTAAAAAATTAAATCTGCAGCCACATATAAATGCAATGGTTTTGCTGGGGCAGACATTGGAGGCAACAGTTCAGACTGAAACAGGATAGTGATTATAACAGTAATTCAACTGCTGACAATGAAAGTCTTTCCTTGGTTACCAGGTATTTCCAGCAAATTACATACACTCTGTGATGACTCAGTTTTATCTGGCTAGAAGCTATTTCATCAAACTGTCAATGGTGTAGGGATTAGTTTCTAAGTGATTGAAATATACAGTATAACTATTTAAAGAAGTGTAAATAAGTAACTTCTCATTCTATCTCACTCCTCATTCAGTTTCTACATAATTTTTACAAAACAGCCTATGCCAGAATACATACTCACTTTTCTGGAAATTCTGTTAGTGATCTTTCAGTCTGGCTTCCTTAATAAAGACACAGTCAAGTCAATGTCTGAACAGGCTCAGGACTGTAACCTAAGCCAGCCCACAATCCTGATTAGTGTTTAAGTGGTTTTCCCAAATCATTCCAGATAAATGCCAAGATAGTTCCTAAAAACAGGCCATGGCCATTATCTTCCCATTCCTAGCCTATCATTAGTCACTCAAGAATGAGAATATCTATTATTATTGATTAATAATTGAATATAGTGAATGACTCATACATTTAGAGTCATTTTCCATGTGGTAACGCTACAATAATTTTCCGAAATAATAATAATAATTTTACAGGAAAATAGTACATTTTGAATCTTACAAAAGCTAAATTACACAATTTCAAACTATTAATGATTATTTACCAAACAGACAGATATAGTTGTTCATTCACTTTATGAATCTGCATTTGTAGAATTATACATACCACAATTATAGAAAGAGCAGCTCTGTGTGTGTGTGTGTGTGGGGGGGGGGGGGGGGGGGGGGCAGAGAGACAATTTTGAATGCAGAAAAATGGAATAAAAATTTATTTAGCACATACAAGAAATAAGAATACTGCATAGAATTTGTAACTAACATGAGAAATATGAGTAAATTTTATGGATTCTGCGTCCATGTCTACGGTAGCAAGCATAATTCTTGATTGTCTGAGAATTTTCTTCTCTTTCTACAAAAATAAGAACATCTGGAATAATATACAGGTTCAAAACTAATTTAAAAGTAATTATTACTTGCCACTTTTCTGTTAGTTAACTGAATATTTTGATTCTGTGTTTGTAAAATTCTTCCACACTGTAAAATTCTGATTCATTTTAACAAGTATCTGCCCCTACAATAAATAAAAATCTATTATTCTTCTACAGTATTCATTACTCGAATATAGCTATCACATGTGTCCAAGAACCTGAATGGTAGATGGATAATTTAATTTACCCTTAATCTGCGATGTGCATTTTTCCATACCAATCGATAATTCTGAAGTTTCCTGCTGGCACCTTATTTTGCGTCTGCTCGCCCCACTTCTATCTACCTTATGCACTATGTCCTTGATCAATTCTGTGGTTACAGTTTACCTCCAATTGTTTATTGCATTAAAACTGTAGTGTTATTATTAACACGTGCGGTCTGTGTGACACACCTCAAAAGCTACATTATGTCGAGTGGAGGTAAACCCATATGTAGCAGTGTTCACTCATGTGATCTAGACTTCTGTAATACAATCATGGCTAGATGATGCAAGTGATGTTGATGAGTGTGAGGTAGACTTCTGCTTAGAGGTATGTGATGATAATTCAGATTCTGAAATTTCTGGCAATGAAAGGTAAGGTATTGCAGGAAGTTATGTTCATAATAAGGTTTATTATGGGAAAAATGGGTTGAAGTGGTCTTGTTGACCTTTTATCACAAGGAGAATGATGTAAAAATACAATATTGTTCTTCAATTGCCATGTATAAAGGGTCAAATGTGTACAATTAGGAAATTCAGCCGAACCTGAGGTACTTTGGAATCTGAATACCCCCACAAGAAATAGTAGCTTGGACCAATGCGAAAATCGGAACTGAATGGCAAAAATATAAAGTTCCACACTGCACTGATACGCGTGACAGACATTACAGAGCTCCACGCTTTGTTAGGACTTTTACTGTATTCTGCAGCATTTATTCAACTATCACAACTAATAGCACAATGTTTGCAACAGATGGTTCTGACAGTGACATTTTTCAGTGTGTCATGAGGGAACGTCGATTCAATATACTTCTTTCAATGCTACACTCTAACAATGCTGCTACGAGAGAAGACATCTGCAATTTCAGAACTATTTTTGAAATTCATGCATAATATTGCCAAGCTGTGTACACCATTAGCACCTCATAATGCATTGATGCAATATGGCATAAAAGTGATGTGTTTTTCAGATGCTAGAAATGAATATTTCCTGAATTGATATTTATATGCTGACAGAGATTCAGATGGAGATAGGCTTACAGAAGAAGAATGAAAGATCTCAAAACAAACATAATCTTTAATATGCCTGTCGAAGCTTAAACAAGTTACAAACAGCAATGTCACATGGGACAATTGGTTTTCCTTTGTAGAGCTTGCGGATATCATTGGAACTGTGAGGCAAAACGAGAGAGAGTATAAGTGATTCCTTCCCAGCAAATCCAAAGAAATAGGTTCCTGTCCATCTGGATTTACAAAAGACAAGACTGTAGCCTTGTATGTGGCATAAAAGAGCAAGGCAGTAATTATGTAACATACACCCATCATGTGGTATTTATTGACACCACCACTCAGAAACTGAAGATACAGAATTTTATAATCTAACCAAGGGTATTTTACCAGATTCTGGACATTAGTGCTGTCAATTCACGTACAGCGCACAGAGATGACAAAAACCATGGGATACATCATAATATCGTGTTGGACCTCCTTTCTCCTGGCACCATGCAGCAACTAGACATGAGATGGACTCAACAATTAATTGAAGCAAGCAAGTCCCCTGCTGAAGTACCAAGCCATGCTGCCTCTATTGCCATCCATAATAGCTAAAGTGCTGCCCGTGCAGGATTTTGCGCACGAATTGACCTCTCAAATACATCCCATAAATATTTAATAGGATTCAAATTGGGTAATCTGGCTGGTCAGGTCATTTGCTAAAATTATCCATAAAGTTCTTCAAACCAATTGCGAATGACTGCAGCCCGGTGACATGGCGCATTGTCAACCAAAAATTCCATTGTTCTTTACAAACGTGAAGTCCATGAATGGGTGCAAATGGTCTCCAAGTAGCCTAATATTACCATTTTCAGTCAATGGTCAGTTCAGTTGGACCAGCAGACCCAGTCCAGTCCACACCATTGTGGAGCCACCACCTGCTTGCCCACTGCCTTGTTGACAACTTGGATCCACGACTTAGTGGGGTCTGTGCCACACACTAACCCTGCCAGCAGCTCCTACCAACTTAAACTGGGACTCATCTCACCAAGCTATGGTTTTCCAACCATCTAGGGTCCAACAGATAGTCACAAACCAACAAGAGGTGCTGCAGGCAATGTTGTGCTGTTAGCAAAGGCACATGTGTCAATCATCTGCTGCCATAAAAGAACTTTCATGTTTTCTTTATAACAGAATGATAGCTGTGAATATTATGCATGTATTTTCATTTTCTTCTTCTTTATAAAACACTGCTGTTGAGCATCACTGGCAACAAATACTTGCAACATTGTAGAAATGTAAAAAAAAAACAGAATATATTATAATATACCCAATTTTTAATGGTTCAACTGCACTCTCATCTATAAAAGTGCACTAAATATGCAGACAATTACTCAATATTTTCACTAATCCATTTAGCAACAAAAAGTTCGAATCAATACGGGTAAGGTTTTTATTCTTTTGTCTTTAAAAAAATCTGTGTTAAAGCAGGTTGTATAAAGCATACATACATAGTTTTGTATATTAAAAACAAAGATTCCAAGACTTACCAAGCGGAAAGCGCCAGTAGACAGGCACAATAAAATAACACACAAACACACACACAAAATTTCTAGCTTTCGCCACCAATGGTTGCTTCTTCAGGAAAGAGGGAAGGAGAGGGAAAGACGAAAGGATGCGAGTTTTAAGGGAGAGGGTAAGGAGTCATTCCAATCCCGGGAGCGGAAAGACTTACCTTAGGGGGAAAAAAGGATAGGTATATACTCGCACGCACATGCACGCGCGCCCGCCCACACACACACACACACACACACACACACACACACACACACACACACACACACACATTTGTCAACACATAGTATTTTATTATTTGCTCTTAGTCACTAAATATTATTCTGCACAGTCACAATATCTGACTTGAGCTATCTAAAATCCAATGAAAAAATTAAGCAATGTGTCTGGATATTTATCCCAATGTGCCTTCTTTGGTAATGCTTTTTCTGGAAATCTAATGGTCCCTATTTTCACACGTCTTCGGCACCAATTCAAATTACCTATGTAGTTGCTATATCTCCCAATAAATTCAGTGACCATGAATGTCTACTTTCAACTCCAGCTGATTTGTTTGTTTTCAGATCATTTAGTGCTCTGTCACAAAGCACGACAGCATTACTTGATCACTAATTTCTTTCAAATCAACTTCCTCTTCCTTTCCTAACACTTTGGGACAGTTCCTCTTCATCTTACAAGTCCCAGATAGACTTGTGATCTGTCTGATCTTCTATGTTTAATGAGGGTTTTCCATCTGCATTTCACAGATTTATATTTTGCTACTCCAAAGTTTCATTTAATCTTCTTGTTCCCAATAACAACATATTTAACCAATTCCCCCGTTTCCCCAGTTTCTTGATTTTCTCAGCATCAGCTTAAAAGATTCTAGCAGATGAATATGACACACTGCAAAAAATTGTCATCATTTATTTCAAAATCTGAAGGTAGTATCCCACTTTCTTCTGATAATTTATAGACTAATTAAGTGTAACTGTTGCTTTCCTAAGATACGAACATTTCTATATTTTGTACTATGAAGACTGCAGAAATTCTCATGTTGAAGGTTTCAAATGTCACACTGGTGAGAAGAATACTCAAAACAACCATCAAATGTTTTCAACTTCAATAATTTGTTTACTTTCACTTTAGCTGCAATCTTTTCAGTACTTATTGTAGCAGGTAACTTCATGAACCATAATCCATTGAGAAAGATATAAACCCCTTGCAAAATCGCAATTATTGTACTGATTCTGCATCCAGGACAACATAGACTGTTAACCTCTTCCATTTCAGCCTTCAAAACGGAATAAGAAACTACATGATCTGAGCAAAATAATAATAATAATAATAATAATAATAATAATAATAATAATAATAATAATAATAATAATAATTTTCAACTACTGGTTGCTCAGTGAACAGTACAGAAGCATTACAGCAGGAATTTGTTTGGATGTCAGTGTGATGTGATACTTACAGCATAGATATCTTGATAGCCATTAGGTGCCCCATTTGAACGGTGGCACTTGAATGTGAAATTATCTTTCGCAGTAGTTGAATTTACATACTGGATTGCTACACGGCCTTCCACACTGCCCAAAGCATATCCTGCAATTTAAAAGTCAGTATAAAGAAAAAATATCTTACTATGGAGCAACAGGCTTAATCATAAAAAAATAATTAACAAGCACACTACCCTCAGAAACTAGGAAAAAGGAGTAAGAGTTAATGAAAGTTACTAAGGACTGCAGGTAAACAGAGCAACTGTAAGACAGGCTGAGAAACATAGCACATTTACTTAACACAATTGAAGCAGTGTTGTATAGCATTTATTCAAATATTTCCTAGCTTTTATCCTGTCTTCAGGATAGAAGTTGCAGAAATTAAGATAAATGCTCACAGTGAACCGCAATTATTATCTGATTGCTTTGAAGAGCCAGGTAGCAGAACCAGGCAGAAATTATGTAACAGTGATTGGAAAAGGGTAATTCAAAGCTCAGAACAATTTGCAACAACACAATCACATTACGTAGAAAACATCCCTCAATAACAATCAATAACCAAGATAAAAATACACATATCAATTGACGCAAAAAAGTGAAGCTGATAGCAAGAATGCCTAGACATGTATGAGGAATACACAGAGGCTAATAGAGCACCCAGTCGCAGAGCATGCTCAACAGCACAGAATTCACAGTGCCTGCTTCAGCATACAGGTAATTGGAATTTTTCTACCTAGCACCCACATGTCACGACTTTGCAGACAGGAACTTGTTCTGCACAGTGGAACATAGCAGCATATCCTGCCACAAGGGATATAAACCAAATGAAATGAATGGAGGCAATAATGATTCATATTTCAGCATTTCCGAAGATATTTAATTTATTTCATGTAACTGATCTTTATTCATTTCATCCGCACTGGTACATTAATTTCATTTCAGCAAAAGTGTCTTCATGACTGAAGTCATAGGCCTCCATCAAATCCATCAACCACCTTCATGGGGGTGCTACTCCTAAATAACCCACGGAACAATCTCTGGTTGCAGTATGCAGACACCATACCAAAAAACATCAGTGACAATGGCAGTTTGAGTCAGACTTGAAGGTGTGCTCAGATAGCCTAATAGCAGAAGTTACTGGTAGTGAAAAGCAACGTATCCGGGCGTGTGTTCCAATCAAACGCAAATTTTCATGCTATTGATAGCAACAATAAGTATAATGTAACTCTGACAACAACATGAATGAAATTCCTGAATTGTAAATAGATAAAGCAGCTGTATACAAGTTGCTATTGTAATGTCAAAAAAATTGTTCATGTTTACATTCGTACTCCTGCTGCTAGAATGATCACAGGTAATGTGTGCCATTAATATTCTGTTAATTAAGGTTTCAACTGTATTCCAAAGAATATGATTCTGGTTGTTACTAAAAAAATTACATGGAGCGAACTCCATGATGCCTTAGACATATAGTTTCTCTGTCACATTAAGGATCTGCAAATCATTCCTGGCACTCTTGAGAGATGTTAGAGAAAGTTCAACTAGTGCCACTGAGCAATCTGTAGCTTTTATGAGAAAATATTTTCATATTAATAAACAAAACAATCCCCCCATGAACCATGGACCTTGTCGTTGGTGGGGAGGCTTGCATGCCTCAGCGATACAGATGGCCGTACTGTAGGTGCAACCACAACGGAGGGGTATCTGTTGAGAGGCCAGACAAACATGTGGTTCCTGAAGAGGGGGCAAGCAGCTTTTTCAGTAGTTGCAGGGGCGACAGTCTGGATGATTGACTGATCTGGCCTTGCAACATTAACCAAAACGGCCTTGCTGTGCTGGTACTGCGAACGGCTGAAAGCAAGGGAAACTACGGCCGTAATTTTTCCCGAGGACATGCAGCTTTACTGTATGATTAAATGATGATGGCATCCTCTTGGGTAAAACATTCCGGAGGTAAAATAGTCCCCCATTCCGATCTCCAGGCGGGGACTACTCAGGAGTACATCGTTATCAGGAGAAAGAAAACTGGCGTTCTACAGATCGGAGTGTGGAATGTCAGATCCCTTAATCGGGCAGGTAGGTTAAAAAATTTAAAAAGGGAAATGGATAGGTTAAAGTTAGATATAGTGGGAATTAGTGAAGTTCGGTGGCAGGAGGAACAAGACTTTTGGTCAGGTGACTAAAGGGTTATAAACACAAAATCAAATTGAGGTAATGCAGGAGTAGGTTTAATAATGAATAGGAAAATAGGAATGCGGGTAAGCTACTACAAACAGCATAGTGAACGCATTATTGTGGCCAAGATAGGTAAGAAGGCCACACCTACTACAGTAGTACAAGTTTATATGCCAACTAGCTCTGCAGATGACGAAGAAATTGAAGAAATGTATGACGAAGTAAAAGAATTTATTCAGATAGTGCAGGGAGATGAAAGTTTAATGGCCATGGATGACTGGAATTCGAGTGTAGGAAAAGGGCGAGAAGGAAACGTAGTAGGTGATTATGGATTGGGGCTAAGAAATGAAAGAGGAGGCCGTCTGGTAGAATTTTGCACAGAGCATAACTTAATCATAGCTAACACTTGGTTCAAGAATCATAAAAGAAGGTTGTATACATGGAAGAATCCTGGAGATACTAAAAGGTATCAGATAGATTATATAATGGTAAGACAGAGATTTAGGAATCAGGTTTTAAATTGTAGGACGTTTCCAGGGGCAGATGTGGACTCTGACCACAATCTATTGGTTATGACCTGTAGGTTAAAATTGAAGAAACTGCAAAAAGGTGGGAATTTAAGGACATGGGATATGGATAAACTGAAAGAACCAGAGGTTGTACAGAGTTTCAAGGAGAGCATAAGGGAACAATTGACAGGAATGGGGGAAAGAAACACAGTAGAAGAAGAATGGGTGGCTCTGAGGGATGAAGTAGTGAAGGCAGCAGAGGATAAAGTAGGTAAAAATACGAGAGCTGCTAGAAATCCTTGGGTAACAGAAGAAATATTGAATTTAATTGAAGAAAGGAGAAAATATAAAAATGCAGTCAATGAATCAGGCAAAAGGAATACAAATGTCTCAAAAATGAGATCGACAGGAAGTGCAAAATGCCTAAGCAGGGATGGCTAGAGGACAAATGTAAGGACGTAGAGGCTTATCTCACTAGGGGTAAGATAGATACTGCCTACAGTAAAATTAAAGAGGCCTTTGGATATAAGAGAGCCATTTGTATTAACATCAAGAGCTCAGATGGAAACCCAGTTCTAAGCAAAGAAGGGAAAGCAGAAAGGTGGAAGGAGAATATAGAGGGTCTATACAAGGGTGATGTACCTGAGGACAATATTATGAAAATGGAAGAGGATGTAGATGAAGATGAAATGGGAGATACAATACTGCGTGAAGAGTTTGACAGAGCATTGAAAGACCTGAGTCGAAACAAGGCCCCCGGAGTAGACAACATTCCATTAGAACTACTGACGGCCTTGGGAGAGCCAGTCATGACAAAACTCTACCATCTGGTGAGCAAGATGTATGAGACGGGCAAAATACCCTCAGACTTCAAGAAGAATATAATAATTCCAATCCCAAAGAAAGCACGTGCTGACAGATGTGGAAATTACCGAACTATCAGTTTAATAAGTCACAGCTGCAAAATACTAACGCGAATTCTTTACGAATTCTTTACAGACGAATGGAAAAACTGGTAGATGCAGACCTTTGGGAAGATCAGTTTGGATTCCGCAGAAATGTTGGAACACGTGAGGCAATACTAACCATACGACTTATCTTAAAAGAAAGATTAAGAAAAGGCAAACCTACGTTTCTAGCATTTGTAGACTTAGAGAAAGCTTTTGACAATGTTGACTGGAATACTCTCTTTCAAATTCTGAAGGTGGCAGGGGTAAAATACAGGGAGCGAAAGGCTATTTACAATTTGTACAGAAACCAGATGGCAGTTATTAGAGTCGAGGGGCATGAAAGGGAAGCAGTGGTTGGGAAAGAAGTGAGACAGGGTTGTAGCCTCTCCCCGATGCTATTCAATCTGTATATTGAGCAAGCAGTAAAGGAAACAAAAGAAATATTTGGAGTAGGTATTAAAATTCGTGGAGAAGAAGTAAAAACCTTGAGGTTCGCCTATGACATTGTAATTCTGTCAGAGACAGCAAAGGACTTGGAAGAGCAGTTGAACGGAATGGACAGTGTCTTGAAAGGAGGGTATAAGATGAACATCAACAAAAGCAGAATGAGGATAATGGAATGTAGTAAAAATAAATCGGGTGATGCTGAGGGAATTAGATTAGGAAATGAGACAATTAAAGTAGTAAAGGAGTTTTGCTATTTAGGATGTAAAATAACTGATGATGGTCGAAGTAGAGAGGATATAAAATGTAGACTGGTAATGGCAAGGAAAGCGTTTCTGAAGAAGAGAAATTTGTTAACATCGAATATAGATTTATGTATCAGGAAGTCGTTTCTGAAAGTATTTGTTTGGAGTGTAGCCATGTATGGAAGTGAAACATGGACGATAGCTAGTTTGGACAAGAAGAGAATAGAAGCTTTCGAAATGTGGTGCTACAGAAGAATGCTGAAGATAAGGTGGATAGATCATGTAACTAATGAGGAGGTATTGAATAGGATTGGGGAGAAGAGAAGTTCGTGGCACAACTTGACTAGAAGAAGGGATCGATTAATACGACATGTTTTGAGGCATCAAGGGATCACAAATTTAGCATTGGAGGGCAGCGTGGAGGGTAAAAATCGTAGAGGGAGATAAAGAAGCTTGCACAGGATACAGTAGCATGGAGAGCTGCATCAAACCAGTCTCAGGATTGAAGACGACAATGACAACAGTAACAAAAACAAACAAAACAATGTAATGGACTGTATTCTTTACACGTCAGTGATAAAAAAGAGCAAAATTGAGATCACAGTTATATTGATATAGAAATTAGCTGCCTTAATTCCAAACTGAGTAAACCTGCTTTGAGAAGAAGTCCAAGAGGAAGTAACATTATATGTGGCAACTGTGACACTAAACAGAAGAAACAAGAAAGAAAGAAAAGTAATGTTTCATTAATAATAGCCTCCAAATCACGACAGCCGAAAGAATGATTGGAGCTGATGTACTTCGGGGCAACCGATAATTATAACAACATTGGGTGCCGAGGATTTAACATCTGCTCCAGCATTATTTGTTGAAGTTTCAAGAACAAGAACATTACAGGTGTCATCTACTGGTGCTTGCACGGATGCTGTAATTGTTGAGTCTCGCCCCTACGGAAGCAGACACTGTCGTAGGAAGAGTGAAAACTGCTTCTAAATGGTGAGAATTGATGCAGCCAACACCACTGCTATGGAAGCAGACCAAACACCAATGCTGATGACAAGCAAACACGAGATGATTGTAAAAATGAATAAAGTCAGACAGAATTACTGGTGAGCATGTTTGTGAATTTTTATTAGTGAAAAAAGTAAAAAGACAGGACAAAAATTAACTATTTCTTTGTTAAAAAGTTTAATATCTTTTGTAAGATTAAAAATGACCAATAATAATTTTGACAAAATAAAAAAAAGATAAGACATTTAAACAATTTTAACACATGGTTATGGCTGTAGATATCAAGATCAAAATACAGAGTTTAATCTTAGAATGGACAATTAAAATAAATAATTAAATAATCAAGATAAAAAAATAGAGAAACTGTCAACTGCCTTTGAGGATTCTAACCAACATAATATAGACAGATTGGCTGAACTAAATGGTTGTGTGACAAAACTTGACAAGCCTGAAAGATCTACATCTACATGATTACTCTGCAATTCACATTTAAGTGCTCGGAAGAGGGTTCATCGAACCACAATCATACTATCTCTCTACAATTCCACTCCCGAACAGCGCGCGGGAAAAAAGAACACCTAAACCTTTCTGTTCAAGCTCTGATTTCTCTTTATTTTTTATGATCATTCCTACCTATGTAGGTTGAGCTCAACAAAATATTTTCGCATTCGAAAGAGAAAGTTGGTGACTGAAATTTTGTAAATAGATCTCTCCGCGACGAATAAATGTCTTTGCTTTAATGACTTCCATTCCAACTCGCGTATCACATCTGCCACACTCTCTCCCCTATTACGTGATAATACAAAACGAGCTGCCCTTTTTTTGCACGCTTTCGATGTCCTCCGTCAATCCCACCTGGTAAGGATCCCACACCGCGCAGCAATATTCTAACTGAGGACGAACGAGTTTAGTGTAAACTCTCCCTTTAGTGGACCTGTTGCATCTTCTAAGTGTCTTGCCAATGAAATGCAACCTTTGGCTCACCTTCCCCCACAATATTATCTATGTGGTCTTTCCAACTGAAGTTGATCGTAATTTTAACACCCAGGTACTTTGTTGAATTGACAGCCTTGAGAATTGTACTATTTATCGAGTAATCGAATTCCAACGGATTTCTTTTGTGGATCACCTGACACTTTTCGTTATTTAGCGTCAACTGCCACCTGCCACACCATACAGCAATCTTTTCTAAATCGCTTTGCAACTGATACTTTTGGATGACCTTACTAGACGGTAAATTACAGCATCATCTGCGAACAACCTAAGAGAACTGCTCAGATTGTCACCCAGGTCATTTATATAGATTAGGAACAGCAGAGGTCCCAGGACGCTTCCCTGGGGAATACCTGATATCACTTCAGTTTTACTCAATGATTTGCCATCTATTATTATGAACTGCGACCTTCCTGACAGGAAATCACGAATCCAGTCGCACAACTGAGACGATACCCCATAGGCCCGCAGCCTGATTAGAAGTCACTTGTGAGGAATGGTGTCAAAAGCTTTCCGGAAATCTAGATATACGGAATCAACTTGAGATACACTGTCGATAGCGGCCATTACTTCGTGCGAATAAAGAGCTAGCTGCGCTGCACAAGAACGATGTTTTCTGAAACCATGCTGATTACATATCAATAGATCGTTCCCTTTGAGGTTATTCATAATGTTTGAATACAGTTGTTGTTGTTGTTGTTGTTGTTGTCTTCAGTCCTGAGGCTGGTTTGATGCGGCTCTCCATGCTATTCTATCCTGTGCAAGCTGCTTCATCTCCCAGTACCTACTGCAACCTACATCCTTCTGAATCTGCTTAGTGTATTCATCTCTTGGTCTCCCTCTACGATTTTTACCCTCCACGCTGCCCTCCAATGCTAAATTTGTGATCCTTTGATGCCTCAAAACATGTCCTACCAACTGATCCCTTCTTCTAGTCAAGTTGTGCCACAAACTTCTTTTCTCCCCAATCCTATTCAATACCTCCTCATTAATTACGTGATCTATCCACCTTATCTTCAGCATTCTTCTGTAGCACCACATTTCAAAAGCTTCTATTCTCTTCTTGTCCAAACTAGTTATCGTCCATGTTTCACTTCCATACATGGCTACACTCCAAACAAATACTTTCAGAAACGACTTCCTGATACATAAATCTATATTCGATGTTAACAACTTTCTCTTCTTCAGAAACGCTTTCCTTGCCATTGCCAGTCTACATTTTATATCCTCTCTACTTCGACCATCATCAGTTATTTTACATCCTAAATAGCAAAACTCCTTTACTACTTTAAGTGTGTCATTTCCTAATCCAATTTCCTCAGCATCACCCAATTTAATTTAACTGCACTCCATTATCCTCGTTTTGCTTTTGTTGATGTTCATCTTATATCCTCCTATCAAGACACTGTCCATTCTGTTCAACTGCTCTTCCAAGTCCTTTGCCGTCTCTGACAGAATTACAATGTCATCGGCGAACGTCAAAGTTTTTACTTCTTCTCCATGAATTTTAATACCTACTCCAAATTTTTCTTTTGTTTCCTTTACTGCTTGCTCAATATACAGATTGAATAACATCGGGGAGAGGCTACAACCCTGTCTCACTCCTTTCCCAACCACTGATTCCCTTTCATGCCCATCGACTCTTATGACTGCCATCTGGTGTCTGTACAAATTGTAAATAGCCTTTCGTTTCCCTGTATTTTACCCCTGCCACCTTCAGAATTTGAATACAGTATATGCTCCAAAACCCTACTGCAAACCGACGTCAATGATATAGGTCTGTAGTTCGATGGATTACTCCTACTACCCTTCTTGAACACTGGTGCGACCTGAGCAATTTTCCAATCTGTAGGTACAGATCTATCGGTGAGCGAGTGGTTGTATATGAGTGCTAAGTAGGGAGCTATTGTATCAGTGTAATCTGAAAGGAACCTAATCGGTATACAATCTGGACCTGAAGACTTGCCTGTATCAAGTGATTTGAGTTGCTTCGCAACCCCTAAGGTATCAACTTCTAAGAAACTCATGCTAGCAGCTGTTCGTGTTTCAAATTCTGGAATATTCCATTTGTCTTCCCTGGTGAAGGAATCTCGGAAAACTGTGTTCAATAACTCCGCTTTAGTGGCACAGCCATTGGTAACAGTACCATCAGCACTGTGCAGCCAAGGTATTGACTGCGTCTTGCCACTTGTGTACTTTACATATGACCAGAATTTCTTCGGATTTTCTACCAAATTTCGAGAGAATGTTTCGTTGTGGAACCCATTAAAGGCATCTTGCATTGAAGTCCGTGCCAAATTTCGTGCATCTGTAAATTTTAGCCAATCTTCGGGATTTCGCGTTCTTCTGAACTTCGCATGCTTTTTCCGTTGCGTCTGCAACAGCGTTCGGACCTGTTTTATGTATCATGGGGGTTCAGTTCCATCTCTTACCAATTTATGAGGTATGAATCTCTCAATTGCTGTTGCTACTATATCTTTGAATTTGAGCCACATCTCGTCCACATTTGCATAGTCAGTTCGGAAGGAATGGAGACTGACTCTTAGGAAGGCCTCTAGTGACACTTTATCTGCTTTTTTAAATAAAATTATTTTGCGTTTGTTTCTGGTGGATTTGGAAGAAACAGTATTGAGCCTAGCTACAACGACCTTGTGATCACTAATCCCTGTATCAGTCATGATGCTCTCTATTAGCTCTGGATTGTTTGTGGCTAAGAGGTCAACCATTTACAATTCGCGTGGGTTCGTGGACTAACTGCTCGAAATAATTTTCGGAGAAAGCATTTAGGACACTCTTTGAAGATGTTTTCTGCCTACCAACAGTATTGAACAAGTATTTTTGCCAACATATCGAGGGAAGGTTGAAGTCCCCACCAACTATAATCGTATGAGTGGGGTATTTATTTGTTACGAGACTCAAATTTCTCTGAACTGTTCAGCAACTATATCATCGGATTCTGGGGGTCAATAGAAGGAGCCAATTATTAACTTAGTTCGGCTGTTAAGTATAACCTCCACCCATACCAATTCGCACGGAGTATCTACTTCGACTTCACTACAAGATAAATCACTACTGACAGACACAAACACTCCACCACCAATTCTGCCTAATCTATCTTACCTGAATACCGTCTGAGACTTCGTAAAAATTTCTGCAGAACTTATTTCAGGCTTTAGCCAGCTTTCTGTACCTATAAAGATTTCAGCTTCTGTGATTTTTATTAGCACTTGAAGCTCAGGGACTTTCCCAGCACAACTACAACAATTTACAACTACAATTCCGACTGTTCCTTGATCCAAGCATGTCCTGTATTTGCCATGCACCCTTTGAGATTGCAGGCCACCCCGTACTTTCCCGAGGCCTTCTAACCTAAAAAACTGCCCAGTTCACGCCACACAGCATTGGAGCAAGTCAAGGAATCTACAGCCAACACAGTCGCAAAACCGTCTGAGCCTCTGATTCAGACCCTCCACCCGGCTCTGCACCAAAGGTCTGCAGTCAGCTCTGTAAATGATGCTGCAGATGGTGAGCTCTGCCTTCATCTCGTAAGCAAAACCAGCAGCCTTCCCCATCAGATAGCCGCTGCAGTCCAGAGAGAATTTCCTCAGATCCAAAGCGACACACGTCATTAGTGCCGACATGTGCCACCACCTGCAGCTGGCTGCACCCTGTGCTCTTCATGGCATCCGGAAAGACCCTTTCCACATCAGAAATGACTCCACACGGAATGCACACGGAGTGCACACTGAATCTTCCCCTCCTTAGCCGCCACATCCCTAAGGGGCCCCATTACACGCCTAACATTGGAGCTCCCAACTACCAACAAGCCCACCATCTGCGATTTCCCGGACCTTGAAGGCTGAGAATCATCCTCTGAAACAGGGCAGGCAGCTGCATCTGGCTCAGCCAGAAACAGTACCTGAAACCTGTTTGTCAGACGCACCGGGGAGGCTTTCTGGTCAGCCACTGGGGACGTCTTTCGCTGCCTACCACACCTTGGAACAACCTCCCAATCAACCACAGGGGAGGGCTCAGCCCCATAGCAGGCAGCAACCGGAGCAACCACAGCAGAAGATGGATCTGGGGACAGACGGGATGAGGTTGACATCCCTGTGATACCCAAGTCCGGCTCCCCACAGTGGTGCCCATTGGCAACAGCCTCAAGCTGCCAACTCAGCCCTCATCCGAACACAGCAATCACAGTCCCTGTCCATTCTAAACGATGTTGAACAACAGTTACTGAAACACGAGTCCGTGCCTAGATAACGCAAGGGAAATACGCAAAGAATGTATGAACTCGAAATTACACCTCCTATATGAAACTCACACGCAATTTAAGGAGAAAAACTATCAAGTAAACACAGAAAAGAAGCTATATACGTATCTTTCTGCACTGTCGATGTGCACCAACTGGCAGCTCAATAAAAGTAAAGTTTACAGCAGAAATCACAAAGTAAAAATCTGATGTCACTTTAATCAGTGATCAATTAAACAATTTAACACTTAGTTTGAAAGAGGAGTTTAATAATTTAGAAGTTCTCTGAACTGAAGTCATGGCAACTGTGCAGGAAGTATCAACCGATGTAAATCTCCAAACTAAATTACAGGAAGAGGGTTTCTTGGATGTAGCAACTGACTTAAGGAAAAACAAACAGGAATTCAAATCTTTCAAGAAGAAGGTGAACTGTAACAATCATTTGATTACCGAACTGAAAGAAACATTTCAACAAAATTAGATTTAAGAAGGGGAAACAGAGTCAGTGCCAGCAGATTTTGTACCCAGAATAGAACTTTCTGAGAGTAGGTTACAGGAAATTACTAACCAGATGGTGGAGATTGATAGCCAAACATGTATCAAAAGTATTGAAAGGACTACTAGTACAGACAGTGGAGATAGAGACTGTAGAACCCACACTATTGATTTGAGAGAGAAATTAGAGTAATCTGGAAACGGGGGAGAATTAAAAGAAAGTAATGTACCCTGACCACAAATGTCAGGAAATGCAACTGAGTGGTGGAAGGAATTTCGTCTAGAAGGCGGAAGAAATCTATGCAATACATCTCCATGTTTCAAGCCTGAAGGGGAAATACATTCTGTAGTCATTTTACGAACATTTGAATATTTTTTCCACTAATACAGAATGATGAAAAGAAAATCAAATTCTTAACAGGACATCTGAGGTCCAATGTGGAAGAATGTGGAGCCCTAAATGCGAAGGAATTCCAGAATTGGAAAGATTTTGAGACACAATTGAAAGAGAAATAATGGACAGAGGGAGAACAGCAAAAACTAATCCTAGAACTGATGGACCCAAAACCATTCAACCCTTAAGGGGGTGCATTCTGGAAGTATTCTGAATGGCACCTTACAAGGGTAAAGTTCTTACATGAATCAATAAGTGAGAGTCATCTAATGAAGGTAATAATCAGTAAGATGCCCACCTACGTACATTAGAAAATGATTGGGAAGGATTGGTCAAGAGTCAGTTGAATATTAAGTAACTTGAAACTATTGGATAACATTAATAAAGGTCACAAAGAGAGGCGAGGAAAGAATGGTCAGATTTCATCAGGGAAAACTAAATCCCACCACGGGAAAATTAAACCCAACCATGGACTGACAGTAGGTAAAATTAGTTGTTATTGTACAGTAAAGGAAAAAAGAACTAATGAGCCATACATGAGGTTCAGATATAAAGGGAGAAAAATACTGGGCACAGATCGAATGAAGAAGGAAACGGGATTGCTGAAACTGAAGATATCAAAAAGGAAGGAATGTTTTAATAGTCCATGTAATCTAAAGTAGATTGAAAGGTATAATGGAGAAATGTGAATTGCAACAAGTGTCACAAAGTACCACCAGCTGTAGATTGTAATGATTAAATTGATATTTTTTTAGTTTTCTACACTGCACTGATTATAGTTTTGAGTAATAGGAAAGGATTTTTATAACTTTTGTACACCTTTAATTAACTACAGTTAAGAAAGTAGGATTCTTAGGTAGCAGCGAATTCTTGTAACACAAACCTACTGTGAATATGAAAATATAACTTTGTTTTATCCATTATTAACCAAATTAGACCCTTACCCACCAGTTATTTTCAGGTTTTGCCATTGTGGTGGTAGGGTAAAAAGAAAATGCTCTGCAGAGCAAGTAATCATCAAACCAGGGAAGTATCATGTTTCAGGGAATCGTCATGATCAGTGACTGCAAATCTTTAACTTGACTGACAATTAAGTCAAATTTTTGCAAATAGTAGTGCTTTGAATTTCTGTACTGGGATGTTTTGTAGGAATGCAATTTGTAATGGGTTGAAATTATGTTATAATTTGTGTCTAGGTTAATGTCATTAAGCTATAATTTAATAAGTTTTGAGGGCAGACTTCACTTTTAAAACAGGCAATGTACTTGGTTAAAAGTGGTCAGTGACGAGCATTGTCTTGTTCAAATAAGAGGTGTTAAGGCTCTCAAGTACATTTGTACTGGGACAATGGGGATGGCAGGTACCTCGCACCCATGGACAGTTTATGCTTTTGTACTTTTCCCTGGAACCAGTCTCTGAGGATAAACATTTAAATAGGGATCTGGAACTACTCAGGAAAGAGATAATATTTCCATAGTCTGGGGCCACAGTCACATAATACTGTTTAAATGTATGTTCCACCATTTAACTGTATAGACTGTTTATTTTATTGTAAAATCCTGATTTTAGTGAGACAAATACTAACAAAGAGATAGAGGGGCTGGCCAGTACTTACCTCAGCTCAGTAAAGCCGATAGAAACACAAAAAAACAACCGAAAATTTAAGTTCCTAGCTTTCGGAATAAATGTTCCTTCATCAGGGAGGAGAGAGGGGAAAGAAAGGGAAGAAGGGAAAGTGGATTTAGTTACTCACAACCCAGGTTATGAAGCAACAGGGAAAGGAAAACAGGGAAGTTAGCAAGGATGGAGGCATGGTTGTCAGAGGGAAGCCAAAGATATTCTACTGTAGGTTGTGCCAGCTACAAACCAAAGAGGATGCATACAGAAGTAAAGAGGTTTATAGTATAAAGATGTAGGATGAAAAGATGCATGAATGGCTAAAGAGGAAAGGGAAAGAGGAGAAGACTGAAAAGTAAATGGGAGTGAGGTTGTTTAATGTAGGTTCAGTCCAGGGGGATGGCAGGATGAAAGGATGTGTTGGAGTGCAAGTTCCCATCTCCGCAGTTCTGAGGGACTGGTGTTGGGTGAGAGAAGCAAATGGCACATACAGTGTAGCAGGTTCCTAGGTCCCTAGAATTATCCTGGAGGGCATGCTCTGCTACCGGGTATTGGACATCTCCGACAGTTCGTCTGTGTCCGTTCATGTCAAATCCTACAATATTCCCAGACTACCTTCTCCACCCAGCAGTTCCTAACCCTGTTACTGACCCCGCTGCAAAAACCTGCCCCATTCATCCCCCCCCCCTCCCTCCCCCCTACAACCACCTTCTCCAGTCCCGCTACTGGTAAAACATACACAATTCAAGGCAGGGCCACATGTGAAACAACACATGTCATTTATCAATTACTAACAAAGAGATAGAGGAGCTGGCCAGTACTTACCTCAGCTCAGTACAGCCAATAGAAACACAAAAAACAACCGAAAATTTAAGTCCTAGCTTTCGGAATAAATGTTCCTTCATCAGGGAGGAGAGAGGAGAAAGAAAGGGAAGAAGGGAAAGTGGATTTAGTTACTCACAACCCAGGTTATGAAGCAACAGGGAAAGGAAAACAGGGAAGGTAGGAAGGATGAAGGCATGGTTGTCAGAGGGAAGCCAAAGATATTCTACTGTAGGTACTGTGCCAGCTTCAAACCAAAGAGGATGCATACAGAAGTAAAGAGGTGTATAGTACAAAGATAAACACAACTATGTAGGATAAAAAGATGCGTGAATGGCTAAAGAGGAAAGGGAAAGAGGAGAAGACTGAAAAGTAAATGGGAGTGAGGTTGTTTAACGTAGGTTCAGTCCAGGGGGATGGCGGGATGAAAGGATGTGCTGGAGTGCAAGTTCCCATCTCCGCAGTTCAGAGGGACTGGTGTTGGGTGGGAGAAGCCAAATGGCACATACGGTGTAGCAGGTTCCTAGGTCCCTAGGATTATGCTGGAGGGCATGCTCCGCTACTGGGTATTGGACATCTCCTAGGCGGACAGTTCGTCTGTGTCCGTTCATGCGCTCAGCCAGTTTAGTTGTTGTCATACCAATGTAAAAGGCTGTGCAGTGCAGGCATGTCAGCTGATAAATGACATGTGTAGTTTCACACGTGGCCCTGTCTTAAATTGTGTGTGTTTTACCAGTAGTGGGGCTGGAGTAGGTGTTTGTGGGGGGATGCATGGAGCAGGTTTTGCAGCGGGGTCAGTTACAGGGGTAGGAACCGCTGGGTAGAGAAGGTAGTCTGGGAATATTGTAGGGTTTAACAAGGATGTTACGGAGGTTAGGGGGACGACGAAAGGCAACTCTGGGTGGTGTGGGGAGAATTTTGTGAAGGGATGATCTCATTTCATGGGTTGACTTGAGAAACTCATATCCCTGGCGGAGTAATTTATTGATGTATTCGAGGCCAGGATAATATTGGGTGACAAGGGGGATGCTTCTGTGTGGTCTGAGGGTAGGAATATTGTTGTTGGACGGGGAGGAATGTGTTGCTCGGGAAATCTGTTTGTGGACAAGGTCTGCAGGATAGTTGCGGGAGAGGAAAGCACTGGTCAGGTTATTGGTGTAATTGTTGAGGGATTCGTCACTGGAGCAGATACGTTTGCCACGAATACCTAGGCTGTAGGGAAGGGAGCGTTTGATGTGGAATGGATGGCAGCTATCAAAGTGAAGGTACTGTTGTTTGTTGGTGGGTTTGATATGGACAGAGGTATGGACGTGAGCTTCAACAAGATGAAGGTCAACATCCAGGAAGGTGGCTTGGGTTTTGGAGAAGGACCAGGTGAAATTCAGATTCGAAAAGGAGTTGAGGTTATGGAGGAAATTAAGGAGTGTTTCTTCACCATGAGTCCAGAACACAAAGATGTCATCTATAAACCTATACCAGGCCAGGGGAAGCAGCTGTTGGGTCTTCAGGAAAGCCTCCTCCATGCGGTCCATGAAGAGGTTGGCATAGGACGGAGCCATCCTGGTTCCCATGGCAGTTCCCCTGATTTGTTTGTAGGTCTGGCCTTCAAAAGTGCAGTAATTATGGGTGAGGATGAAGTTGGTAAGTGTGATAAGGAACGAGGTTTTTGGAAGATCTTCGGGTGGGCGTTGGGAGAGGTAAGTGCTCAAGGGCAGAGAGACCATGGGTGTGTGGGATGTTTGTGTAAAGGGATGTAGCATCTATGGTGACAAGAAAGGTTTCCGGTGGGAGAGGAGTGGGAATGGATTTGAGGCGTTCTAGGAAGTGGTTTGTGTCCTTTATGTAGGATGGGAGTCTGCGGGTGATAGGTTGGAGGTGTTGGTCTACCAGAGCTGAGATACGTTCTGTTGGGGCTTTGAAGCCTACTACAATGGGATGGCCAGGATGGTTCTCTTTCTGGATTTTGGGTAATAGGTAGAAGGTAGGGGTATGTGGCTCAGGTTCATTGTTTTGTCCCTTTTGTTAGCTATCACTTACCCAGTAGCGGAGCATGCCCTCCAGGATAATTCTAGGGACCTAGGAACCTGCTACACTATATGTGCCATTTGCTTCTCTCACCAAACAGCAGTCCCTCAGAACTGCAGAGATGGGAACTTGCACTCCAACACATCCTTTCATCCTGCCATCCCCCTGGACTGAACCTATGTTAAACAACCTCACTCCCATTTACTTTTCAGTCTTCTCCTCTTTCCCTTTCCTCTTTAGCCATTCATGCATCTTTTCATCCTACATAGTTGTGTTTATCTTTGTACTATATACCTCTTTACTTCTGTATGCATCCTCTTTGGTTTGAAGTTGGCACAGTACTTACAGTAGAATATCTTTGGCTTCACTCTGACAACCATGCCTCCATCCTTGCTACCCTCCCTGTTTTCCTTTCCCTGTTGCTTCATAACCTGGGTTGTGAGTAACTGAATCCACTTTCCCTTCTTCCCTTTCCTTCCCCTTTCTCCTCCCTGATGAATGAACAAAGTTCCGAAAGCTAGGAACATAAATTTTCTGTTCTGTTTTGTGTATCTATCGGCTGTACTGATCTGAGGTAAGTACTGGCCAGCTCCTCTATTTCTTTGTTAGTATTTGTTTCGCATCTTTATATGATACTTTCCATTAATTATTTAAATCCTGATTTTAGCATTTTTTTCCAGGTACTATGGCGTTAAGCGTAATCAGACTTCTGTAAACAAAGTCATCATCACAATGGATTAAACTTGGTTATATACCTGCATTATAAAAGAAAGTTGAATATATTTTGATGATTTACTTCCTAATCAGGTAACTTTATAGATACGTGATAGTAAATACCTTCCATGGGAAAGTGACATAGCATAAACAATAGAGGGTGACAGTTCTGTTCAATATAACTTTTTTATGATGAAACAGCTGGAAGTTAATTACAGTTGTTAACAAAGATTAATTTGATGAAACAGTTGCTAAAGGACTATTCTTGTTGTACTTACTACATCTGAGGGATACAAACCTATATACATATGTAAAGCTAAAATATCAATCTTGTTTGTGAAAAGAGTATTCAAACTGAAATTGTGTCGTAAGTCACAGTTTCTTGATGTTTTGTTAATTACAAACAGATATTTATGTGAAAGCTGTGTCGTCAAAAATAGTAAATGCTTTTTCGTGTGAGGTACAATGTGATCAGAGAAAATAAAAAATAAATAAATGAAAGAGTGACAACCACTGCATAACACCATAATCTCCTATTTAGTTATATTGGCTGGAGAACATAGCTCATTGTGCACAGTGTCACTTACAAGCCAGAAGATTCATAAAATATGATGGGGAATTGTTTGTGTATGTAAAAACAACTGTACAAGGTGTTACAAAAAGGTACGGCCAAACTTTCAAGAAACATTCCTCACACACAAATAAAGAAAAGATGTTATGTGAACGTGTGTCCGGAAACGCTTAATTTCCATGTTAGAGCTCATTTTAGTTTCGTCAGTATGTACTGTACTTCCTCGATTCACCGCCAGTTGGCCCAATTGAAGGAAGGTAATGTTGACTTCGCTGCTTGTGTTGACATGCTACTCATTGCTCTACAGTACTAGCATCAGGCACATCAGTACGTAGCATCAACAGCTTAGTGTTCATCACGAACGTGGTTTTGCAGTCAGTGCCATGTTTATACATGCGGAGTTAGCAGATGCCCATTTGATGTACGGATTAGCACGGGGCAATAACCGTGGCGCAGTATGTTTGTATCGAGACAGATTTCCAGAACGAAGGTGTCCCGACAGGAAGACGTTCAAAGCAATTTATCTGCGTCTTAGGGAGCATGGAACATTCCAGTCTATGACTCGCGACTGGGGAAGACCTAGAACGACGAGGACACCTGCAATGGAGGAGGCAAGTCTTCGTGCAGTTGACGATAACCCTAATGTCAGATTCAGAGAAGTTGCTGCTGTACAAGGTAACGTTGACCACGTCACTGTATGGAGAGTGCTACAGGAGAACCAGTTGTTTCTGTACCATGCACAGCATGTTCAGGCACAATCAGCAGCTGATTGACCTCCACGGGTACACTTCTGCGAATGGTTCATCCAACAATGTGTCAATCCTCATTTCAGTGGAAATGTTCTCTTTACGGATGAGGCTTCATTCCAATGTGATCAAATTGTAAATTTTCACAATCAACATATGTGGGCTGATGAGAATCCGCACGCAACTGTGCAATCACGTCATCAACACAGATTTGCTGTGAACGTTTGGGCAGGCATTGTTGGTGATGTCTTGATTGGGCCCCATGTTCTACCACCTACACTCAATGGAGCACATTATCATGATTTCATATGGGATACTCTATCTGTGCTGCTAGAACATGTGCATTTACAAGTACAACACAACATGTGGTTCATGCACGATGGAGCTCCTGCACATTTCAGTCTAAGTGTGCGTACACTTCTCAACAACAGATTTGGTGACCGATGGATCGGTAGAGGTGGACCAATTCCATGGCCTCCACACTCTCCTGACCTCAACCCTCTTGACTTTCATTTATGGGGGCGTTTGAAAACTCTTGTCCATGCAACCCCAGTACTAAACGTAGAGACTCTTCGTGCTCGTATTGTGGACGGCTGTGATACGATATGCCTTTCTCCAGGGCTGCATCAGCGCATCAAGGATTCCATGCAACGGAGAGTGGATGCATGTATCCTCGCTAATGGAGGACATTTTGAACATTTCCTGTAACAAAGTGTTTGAAGTCATGGTGGTACGTTCTGTTGCTGTATGTGTTTCCATTCCATGATTAATGTGATTTGAAGAGAAGTAATAAAATGAGTTCTAATATGGAAAGTAAGCATTTCCGGACATGTCCACATTACATATTTTCTTTCTATGTGTGTGAGGAATGTTTCCTGAAAGTTTGGCCGTACCTTTTTATAACACCCTGTATACATACAGAACTTTGAATTTCCTTTTCATGTTTACACTGTTGAATACTATAGTTACTATCAGAAACAGACTTTCTTACCTTTGATTGGGCAGTTAGTAAGGAGGCTATGTAATGTCACAAAATTGCACATGTTTACATTTGTACTCCTTCTACTAGTGGAATCACGGGTAATGTGTTCCACTAATATACTATTATTTAAGGTTTTAATTGGATTCCAAAAGAATTTAATTCACTTAGTCATTTTTTTAAACTGCTTTTTTTATTTTCACATGAGGCAAACGAGCATCAGTTTGTTTGCCACATAGCATTAACTGGACTCTGTAGCGCCTGCTGTGCTCTCGAACGAAACTGATTGGACAAACTCCATGATACTTCAGATATACAGTTTCCCTGTTAATATTAAGGACCTGCTAATTGTTCAAGGTTCTCTTTAGAGGCGGTGGAAAAAGTTCATAGAGTGCTATTAAGCAATTTGCAGCTTTTATGAGGAAATATATTAATATTAGTATACAAAAAGAGGGTATATCAGCAATAAAAATAGATCAAAACTGAGAACACAATTATATACTAAACTACGAATTAGCTGAATTTCCCCCAAACTGATTAAACCAGACTGTGAGAAGTACTCCAAGGGGAAGAAACATTATAATATCCTAAAGCCTGACTAGCTGTTATGTTAGCTTTAAGATTTCTCTATGTACACTATGGTTAGCAAAATGTTTAACCTCTTCAGTGTTCTATCATCACAGAGTAATAAACAAAACTTCTTGAACTACATGGAAGGGATGATTTCATCTCCATTAGTTTGAATCAAATGTTATATTAATTTTATTCACCTGTAGGTGACTTCTTTTTGTCACGGAAAATTGCAACACATCGATGCTGATACTTGAGGGGTGATTCAGTACGTTTGTACTCCTGGGGTTTCCCTTCCAATTGATACACTATGAGTCCTCGGCCGGCAGTACCTACCACTGCCATTGGAAAATCCTGAAACATAGTTGATGACACAGAAATATAAAAAAATTGGCCAATACCAAATCAGTTATTTTTTACTGCTTCTATTTTTAAAATTAAGACACAAGAAATTTTATTATTATTACTGTCATTTTGTTACAGTTTAGGGGTGTATGTCCTTACGAGTTTAGGTAATGCAGCACTACACATACTTAAAATGTAAATATTACTATCACACGTTGATGAACAATTGATGGAATATAATAGCAGTTCCAAAAATAGGAAGTGTGGTAGTATAAAAATACCCATTAATACATGGAAAGAAACATATTCAGAGCATTACAAAAGGCAAAATCAGGAAATAAAGCTTTTCAATCAAGGTTGTATCTGTACCTAGAGATTGTGCCCTATTTAGACCCATCAGAGTATACTATAACATGGTTGTAGTTACTTTAGTACTCCTGCTGGACTTTTAAATGGAAGATATACATATGCTGATATGCATAACATTGCCCACATGTCGAGGGCACCTCCAACAGGGTATGCAATGACATTGCAGGCTGCTGCATGAAATTCTATAGCGGGACAACGTAAGACTGCTTGTTGATGGCTTGCCCTCAATTTTTCTTTGCTAGCTGCTGGGTAACTAGTGATGGGACTGTAACGTGCAATCCAAGAGCTGGTGCTTCTATTTGATGAGCATGTTGTTTCCACCACTGTAAGACTTACTTGGAACTGTACTTAATATCATAATTGCCATACATTTGCACAACAAAGTAGTTTGCTTGGACTTAACATAAATTGAATCAGGAACTATTAATGTTTGGTTTTTGTGAATTAATGTGCAAATCAGTCTGTTGTTACAGAGTGCTAATTTGGCCCCATAGTGAGGGTTACAAAAGTAACCATTTAAAATTTCTTTGACTACAGACTTAAAATCATGTTCTGAAATACTCTTAGAAACCAGAGGTTGTAAAAAAACTTCCCAATCTGATGAGCACTGTTCAAAATCATATTATATCCACCAACCGACAAAATTGAAGTTAATACACTTTCATATAGTTTCTGAAGCAATTTTCATGTTATGAAACTGTAACAAATCTTATTCACTAACACTGTAAATAGCTGCTGAAAACTAGCTTTGTTTCAAATCATATCAATCCTCTATAGTGTGTGTTTCAAACTGTATTGTAACCAACATTAACACTACATGAAGCTAATTAGTTACTTTGCTCAGCTGATTATGCTGACAACAAGCACACTTTTCTCTGCAATGCTAAATCTAAATCTTCAACAACAGCTTCTATCTGTAATGGAAGAGCTTTTTCATTTATGAAAGAAAAAAATTCTGCAAGTGATAATTCAAGAGGTGGCCAAAAACGGTAAAAAAAAATTGCCCATCAGTAGAGTGTGTGAAACAACGAGGAGGAAGATTAGTGTTTAATGTCGCGTTGACAGCGAGGTCATAAGGGACAGAGGACAAGCTCAGATTAGGTAAGGATGGGGAAGAAAATCAGCCGTGCCTTTTCAAAGGAATCATCCTGGTATTTGCATGAAGCAATTTAAGGAAATCATGGAAAACCTACATCAGGATGGCCGGACGCAGTTTGAACTGTCCTCCCAAATGCGAGTCCAGTATGCTAAGTCCTGTGCCACCTCGTTCGATGTGAAGCAAAGAAGGCTGATGTGAATAATGTTTTCGGGACAACTGGAGCAGCATATTTCTATGCTAACATTTAATATTAAATTGCTATGGTAAATGGCAATGAGGAAAAAGTAAGCACTCTATGTCAGTTTGTGGTTGCTTGGAAGAAGGAGAACTGAATCAAATTTGAAGAGAAACCAAAAGGATGGTCATTATGAACATACTATAAATCGAAACATTTAACCATAAGACTTAGATTTTGGATTGACTATTTCAATAATAACACAAACAAGTATTTACATAACACTGTATATCATTAAAGAATTATAGCAGAAACAGATTATTAATTATATATCAGAATGATTAATGTGAATATTTTTATTGCATAATAACATTGTTTTCATTAACATGTTGGTTTGATACAAATCCTATTAAAGTCAATTGACAAATATACATTAGAATGTATACTGTGAAAAATTTAATTTTGCATTAAAGACAATGCTCTTCTATAGTAATAACAAAAATTATTGGTTAGCTATGTATTTACTTTATTATGATTGTTTTTTTTATATGTTTACTGGATCAATGAAGCATATCTTGTGCAGCTGTAATCCAGCCAGCATCACACAAAAGCCTTACAGAATTTCAGAATGTGTGTTCAGTCTGGTTCTCATGGTTTGTGACTCAGGTGTGTAAGATGATGGGTGACTTATGGATTTGAGATATTTTACATGTGAGAAAACATGAAATTTCTTGGTGGAAAATTATGCTTATATTTTGAGTGCCCTTCATCCATAATCATGAACATGAACATATACTGTTCTTCCCGAAGATAACTTAAAACACGAGTGGACAACCGGCAGCACGCAGCCCAGACCCAGTTTCAATTTGACCTGCGGCAGAAATTCATACTCTGTCTGTGACACATTTTCAGATGTTCACCGTTCTATTGTTTGCATTATTCCAGTTTGGTTTCTGCATAATACTGCTGATATATGCCAAGTGATTTATACTTTTAAACTCTTTAAAATAAACAAAAAAGTGATGTTTCTTTTGTGTTACAGTAACAATCCATGCCTATGCAACCAGTCATTGAAAGTATTTTTGGGCAAATATTTTAAAAAAATGCCTGCTAATAAAGTTTGGTGATATTAATATATTTATGTTTAAAACACTAATGATCTGCTTGTGGCCATATATCATGAATTTATTTCTAATCACTTTTCAACTAGGATTGCTTGTTTCATTAACATATTTTGCTTTTCTATTCTTTCTCACACTAACATCAGTAAATACTTCTTGCCTACTGTTAACTTATTAGATCACTGCAACTGTTGAAACTGAAGGTAATTTATAAATAATTAGCTGCAACCAGCTGCTTTTATTATTGACACTTATTTTTCCATGATGACATTTATTTACGTGCCATGAATGTTGTTTCTTACTAACAACATAGCATAATTTTGTAATGGAAGATTTTATGGCAGCTACTGTAAAACACTGTAAATAAAGAAACAATGTTGACTAAATGTAAATAAATGCAAACATCTGAAAATGGAATGAAAAGATAATGAATTTACTCTCAAAAACACTTGTTCTGAGGTACAATTTATTGACATGGCACATCGGGAAAGAGGTGCCATTCATACCAGTGTGTGGCGTTATACACATTAACATCATGGGAACTACAGCTTTAACTTCATGTGCTAGGAGTGTTGCTGTCGCGTCATGTGACAAGCCAGCCCGCAAGTTTAAGTAAGAATTTGAATCACGCCCGCAGGTCATCAAAGGATGCCCATGTGCATCATCATTTAGCATATGCCTCCAACCTATTAACTGACAACTGAAGGCGATTGATCGATTGATTGAGGGGGAGGGGGGTTATGGGATTAAACGGCAAAGTCATCAGTCCTGCAATTGGAAATTATGGCTATTAGGAAAACTACAAGGTAACAAAAACATCCACATAAAGAATCACTGAATAGGGCTTTACACAGTGTACAATATACTATTAATAACTATAGCAAACATGGCTACATTTAAAATAAGTTATTGGTAGATGCTACTGTTCTGACCAAAACAGTTAAGGGGACATTGTACGTGAAATTCATTGAAATTTGGCATTTTCTGTTTTCTACTCCAGAATGTACTTTGGACTTCCTGAAGATGTTGGTATACATTAAAAACAGACAACTGAGAGACCTTCAAATGATATTTTGAATACTGACATGTGACTGTCAAATTTCACAGCTACGGTTATACTGCCACAGTTGGGAAGTCATATCTTGGAGACTACACAGTCTAGAAGGCTGTGAATTGCTTTGTTTTGTGCCTACTGCTACGTCTCAGAAGTTGGCATTACAAATAAACAAATCAGTTCTTAGTTTATTTACGTATAAATAGAAATAAAAGTTAGCTTACTCCACAAATAGCCGATAATCACACAACTTTCAATGAAAACTAGTATCAGAAAAGTAACTGATGAATTACAGGGAATTTTTGGGAAGGCCATTAGAGTTAACTGCGACAATTTAGAGAAGATGAAAAGAGCTGTGTGGTGCACTTTCTTTCATTGAATATCAACCAATAAAAAGCCATGTCATGCTTTGTGTCCACCTCCACCAAACACTTGGTGTAAGTATAGGCAAGCTGAATTTTCTGGCACCCTGCATGAATTTACACATAAACCTTCTCTTCCTTTGACAGTAACGGAGGCAATCAAACCTATTTACAGAGATTTGGCAAATCCTGAGCTACTAAAGAAGTGTTCACATGGGAAGACCCAGAATGTTAATGAGTCCTTCAATAATGTTGTAGGGTGTCGTGTGCCTGTAAATAATGGTGGGAACTATGGAAGACTTAAGGTTCTGGAGAAGTTAGGGTAAGATTTGGACAGAACACAGCTAAAGGACTGCAGGAACTGGATGAGCTCCATGTACGTGAAGCAGAGTTAGCTGCTCAGCAAATGACAAAAGAAGCAAGAAAGAAAAAGAGGAGGCAAGCACTGGGCTGTTGTGACACTGAAGAAGACATAGACTATGGGCCAGGGCAATTCTAGTGGACAAAAGACGCACAAATGTAAGTCTGTCTAAGAGCTTGTAATAAAAAAAGTTTTAAACCTCAATACCCCGAACTACATTTTTTGCAATTAATGACCCGTTTTCTAAAAACGGGCTGATGGTAGAGACATGAAATTTTCACAGCATGCCAAGTGTGAGATTCAACACATATGGAACTAGAATAATTAAAATATCCAGAGTTGTTTTAGTTTTATGTTCATTTATTTACAAAATTTTGTCAGAAAATTGAGCGTTTGGAAAAAAAAGATAACATGCCTCACAATACAATTTAGTAATAATTATAGTTCGGTGTATCTAGAAAGGCGCATTCAATAATTATAGAAAATTATAAGTTGGTATTTCAAAAAGTATCCAAGATAATGGGCCACAGAATTCAATAACTGAATTTTGGTGGCATAGGGCATACAATGTCCCCATAAGTAAGGCAGGGCCCACAAAAGTCTAAAGAAATTTTTGTAGAGAAATGATCACAAGAAGATGAGAGTCATCACTAGAAGCCACATCACTGGAGATATACCAATGACACTGTGCCTCAAGTTGTCTGAGAAGGATATACTTCTCTACAGCCGCCCCCAGTAGGTAATTTATCAATGGTGTATAACTATGAATTCACAATAGATGTTTCTAGAGCCTATTTTAACCAGTTGCTCACTATATCCTGCAAAGTCTCATCCACACAGCTTGAAATAACAATACTGTGTTAACTATTTTGACACATATAGCCCTTCCTTGGATTGAAGAGAGGAATTACAATTGCCTCCCTCCAGGAATTAGTACATTGTTGTATACAAGATTAGGTCAAATGAAGTGATTAGGTTTCCTTTTCCTCTCCTTTAAAATGCTGCAACATTTTATTCTGCAAGTGGTCATTACCTGGGACAATATTTAAATCCAATGTTGATAGGGGACATAACATTTTGCACATGGATTAGAGGCAGTTGTGTTGTTTTTTGATTATGGCAATCAGATGCCATCTCTTCCTTTTTAGAGGTGACAAAGCTTTGTTTTAGCTAGCTACAGCTGAAATGCTAGTATAATGCTCTGACTTTCTCTGGTCAGTACTCTAGTGACTGTCTAGGAGCTGTTAGGAGACTGCCTGGACTCTATAAGTACCAATGCGTAATCTTCTTGACTGTACAAGGGGTTACCAAAAGGGAAAAAACTTATTTTTAAGCTTATTTAGTCAGTTTTAAGCACAAACCAATCCCCTTAACAGTACTCTCCACTTGCACTAACACACTCGTCTACTCTTTTATTCCATAATTCAAAACATTGTTTAAATTCGTCTTTAGTGATGCTTGACAGCACCTCCAACTTTTTTCCTTCATCTCGGCAATATCAACAAAACACTTTCCTTTCATGTCTGTTTTCATTCTAGGGAAAAAAAGGGGGGGAATGTCTGGTGACAGTGGGGGTGGGTATGGGAGGGGGGGGCGGGGGGAGGGATGGAGGTTGAGGAACAGGGGTCATACCAGTTTTGGTCACGAATTGTCATACAGACACAACTTTGGGAGCAGGGCCATTGCTGTGATGAAAAAACCAGTCACCCAATTGCCACAAATGACGCCACTTCCACTGCACATTTTTGCACAGTCTTTTCAAAATTTCCAAGAAGAAAGCCCGTTAACTGTCTTATCCTGAAGAACGAATTCTGAATAGATGACTCCTCTCACATCGATAAAGCAAATTGGCAGTGTTATAATGTTTGACTTCATCTGATGAGCTTCCTTGGGGCGAGGTGAACTAGAAGTATTCCACTGCTTGACTGTTGTTGTGATTCACAATTGTTGCTATGACTGTTGCTGTGATTCACGATTGTTGCTACAGCATCCAGCTTTGCCACCTGTACCAATTTTTGAAAAAAAGTTTGGATCATTTCAGAACTCTTCATTCAAAGCACAGCATGCTTCCTCCTCCCTATTGTTCAACATTTAACAGTTGTGGCACGAATTTCGCAGTCACACTTTTCGTTTCCAAACCTTCCGTCTCAACTCAGTGCACTGACCTCAAGTCATTCCCAATAGCTCCACAATTTCTTTAATGGCCCATGTTGATGAGTACATGAATGTTTTCAACATTTTTGTGTGTTTGGGCCATTGAAGGATACCAAAAGAAGATTTGTCACTAACTGACATTTCACCATTTCTGAAACAGGAAAAACACCACAAACACTTGAAGTTTCCCCATAGCATTATCCTTGTAGACCATTTTGAATATTTCAAGAGTTTCTGTTCCACTTTTTCCAAGCAAAAGTGAAATTTCAGCATGGCATGTAGTTCATGAAAATCAGCCATTGCAAAAACAACTACCTCACGAAGCACTTGTCACTATAAACTCTGCCAAAACTAGGTGTGACCTCCTTCAGCGAGGGTACGCAGCTTATTGACTGGAATGTTTACTCTATGTGATCCTAGCGTTATAATTCAGTACTAGAAAATCTCTGCCCACCAGAAAATTAGTTCATTTCTTTTGGGTACCCCCTCATACATGTCCAGCCTAGAGATCTTGTGGCACATAACATGCATGGAAACTGAGAGCACACAGGATTGAATCAGTTGGACCACAGATTTTTCATTGTTTTAACCTAGCCTTTACCCCTCAACGATGCAAGGAGTTGGTAGAAATGACATGACTCGCAATCCATGTTAAACTGGAGATCCCTTGTCCCCTGTTGGATAACTTGGGTAAGTTAGGTATATGCAAGGCGCCGAAGTTGAGGCCAATTTAATGACTTGCACTAAGCCACTGAGCCAAACAAAATAATAATAATAATAATAATAATAATGATAATAATAATCATAATAATCATCATCTATATACATAATTATGGTTGTACGAAACCCTCAGAGCATTAAGACCCATTTGCATTAGTCCAGTTTTTTAAATTAGCACTTAGGCTGCCAACCTGACTGGACAGTTTTCCTATGTTTCACATATACAGTAATCATTCATTACTTTTCAACTGTTCAGTAGTGTGCTGTTATTGATTTAGAACATAATTTAGTGGTACCAAGAAGCTCTTTGCAGTAGCACTCACAAAGATAGAGAATTAAAACTGCTTTTGGTTTCAACATGAGCTGTTAATTCGTATTCAACACTCTTGTCATAGATAGATCAGTTGGCTACAGACCACCAGACATAATGGGATATGGTGAGGGTGCCAGACGTATCTTAGTTCTTGCCAATTGCTGTAGGCCAGATTCCACATTCTACCCAGTGCACTCTTTCTTTAGTATATCTTTTCTCTCTACTGAAACTGTTGGGACAGATCTGCAGTTCAAAAGCTTCAGTAATTGCTGAATGTAATACTTTGAGATAATAGCTAACATTTGGTAAATTTTTACACATAACACAAGCTACAGTACAGAGCATGATGCTGGGAAATTAATAGCAATACAATATTAATCATTACTTATAGTGTCCCATAAATGTCTATGAGTGGGAGGTAAATGACTGTGATTGTACACACACAAATCTCTCATGTTCCCTAAATAAAAAATAATTCAAGCAGCAGAATTGTGCAGTGTACCTTGAGTAATGGTTCTCTAAATTTAGCAAACAAGTTTCCACAAAGACACTGAACGTATCTGTGAGTGATTTGCATTTAGGTTTCCTGTTACATATGACATTTACCCCCCTCCCCCCCCCCCCATGAACAGGTGCAACCACAACGGAGGGGTATCTGTTGAGAGGCCAGACAAACATGTGGTTCCTGAAGAGGGGCAGCAGCTTTTTCAGTAGTTGCAAGGGCAACAGTCTGGATGATTGACTGATCTGGCCTTGTAACAATAACCAAAACGGCCTTGCTGTGCTGGTACTGCGAACGGCTGAAAGCAAGGGGAAACTACAGCCGTAATTTTTCCCGAGGGCATGCAGCTTTACTGTATGACTTGATGATGTCGTCCTCTTGGGTAAAATATTCCGGAGGTAAAATAGTCCCCCATTCGGATCTCCGCGCAGGGACTAGTCCAGAGGACGTCGTTATCAGGAGAAAGAAAACTGGCATTTTATGGATCGGACCATGGAATGTGAGATCCCTTAATCGGACAGGTAGGTTAGAAAATTTAAAAGGGGAAATGGATAGGTTAAAGTTAGATATAGTGGGAATTAGAGAAGTTCGGTGGCAGGAGGAACAAGACTTTTGGTCAGGTGAATACAGGGTTATAAACACAAAATCAAATAGGGGTAATGCAGGAGTAGGTTTAATAATGAATAGGAAAATAGGAATGCGGGTAAGCTACTACAAACAGCATAGTGAACGCATTATTGTGGCCAAGATAGGTAAGAAGCCCACGCCTACTACAGTAGTACAAGTTTATATTTCAACTAGCTCTGCAGCTGATGAAGAAATTGATGAAATGTATGATGGGATAAAAGAAATTATTCAGGTAGTGAAGGAAGACAAAAATTTAATAGTCATGGGTGACTGGAATTCGCCAGTAGGAAAAGGGAGAGAAGGAAACATAGTAAGTGAATATGGACTGCGGGGAAGAAATGAAAGAAGAAGCCGTCTGGTAGAATTTTGCACAGAGCATAACTTAATCACAGCTAATACTTGGTTCAAGAATCATAAAAGAAGATTGTATACATGGAAGAATCCTGGAGATACTAAAAGGTATCAGATAGATTATATAATGGTAAGACAGAGATTTAGGTATCAGGTTTTAAATTGGAAGACATTTCCATGGGCAGATGTGGACTCTGACCACAATCTATTGGTCATGAACTGTAGATTAAAACTGAAGAAACTACTAAAAGGTGCTAATTTAAGGAGATGGGACCTGGATAATCTGAAAGAACTGGAGGTTGTACAGAGTTTCAGGGAGAGCATA
The DNA here is from genome assembly GCF_023897955.1 of Schistocerca gregaria. NCBI lineage: Eukaryota > Metazoa > Arthropoda > Insecta > Orthoptera > Acrididae > Schistocerca > Schistocerca gregaria. The sequence continues at coordinate 389,655,026 of NC_064925.1, read as the reverse complement.
AGGGAACAATTGACAGGAATGGGGGAAAGAAATACAGTAGAAGAAAAATGGGTAGCTCTGAGGGACGAAGTAGTGAAGGCAGCAGAAGATCAAGTAGGTAAAAAGACGAGGGCTAATAGAAATCCGTGGGTAACAGAAGAAATATTGAATTTAATTGATGAAAGGAGAAAATATAAAAATGCAGTAAATGAAGCAGGCAAAAAGGAATGCAGACGTCTCAAAAATGAGATCAACAGGAAGTGCAAAATGGTTAAGCAGGGATGGATAGAGGACAAATGTAAGGATGTAGAGGCTTATCTCACTAGGGGTAAGATAGATACTGCCTACAGGAAAATTAAAGAGACCTTTGGAGAAAAGAGAACCACTTGTATGAATATCAAGAGCTCAGATGGAAACCCAGTTCTAAGCAAAGAAGGGAAAGCAGAAAGGTGGAAGGAGTATATAGAGGCTCTATACAAGGGTGATGTACTTGAGGACAATGTTCTGGAAATGGAAGAGGATGCAGATGAAGATGAAATGGGAGATACGATACTGCGGGAAGAGTTTGACAGAGCATTGAAAGACCTGAGTCGAAACAAGGACCCGGGAGTAGACAACATTCCATTAGAACTACTGACGGCCTTGGGAGAGCCAGTCATGACAAAACTCTACCATCTGGTGAGCAAGATGTATGAGACAAGCGAAATACCCTCAGACTTCAAGAAGAATATAATAATTCCAATCCCAAAGAAAGCAGGTGTTGACAGATGTGAAAATTACCGAACTATCAGTTTAATAAGTCACAGCTGCAAAATACTAACAGACGAATGGAAAAACTGGTAGAAGCGGACCTTTGGGAAGATCAATTTGGATTCCGCAGAAATGTTGGAACACGTGAGGCAATACTAACCATACGACTTATCTTAAAAGAAAGATTAAGAAAAGGCAACCTACGTTTCTAGCATTTGTGGACTTGGAGAAAGCTTTTGAAAATGTTGACTGGAATACTCTCTTTCAAATTCTGAAGGTGCCAGGGGTGAAATACAGGGAGCGTAAGGCTATTTACAATTTGTACAGAAACCAGATGGCAGTCATAAGAGTCGAGGGGCATGAAAGGGAAGCAGTGGTTGGGAAAGGAGTGAGACAGGGTTGTAGCCTCTCCCCGATGTTATTCAATCTGTATATTGAGCAAGCAGTAAAGGAAACAAAAGAAAAATTTGGAGTAGGTATTAAAATTCATGGAGAAGAAATAAAAACTTTGATTGTAATTCTGTCAGAGACAGCAAAGGACTTGGAAGAGCAGTTGAACGGAATGGACAGTGTCTTGAAAGGAGGATATAAGATGAACATCAACTAAAGTAAAACAAGGATAATGGGATGTAGTCAAATGAAGTCGGGTGATGCTGAGGGAATTAGATTAGGAAATGAGACACTTAAAGTAGTAAAGGAGTTGGGAAAGAGTTTCTGAAGAAGAGAAATTTGTTAACATCGAGTATAGATTTAAGTGTCAGGAAGTCATTTCTGAAAGTATTTGTATGGTGTGTAGCCATGTATGGAAGTGAAACATGGACGATAAATAGTTTGGACAAGAAGAGAACAGAAGCTTTCGAAATGTGGTGCTACAGAAGAATGCTGAAGATTAGATGGGTAGATCACATAACTAATGAGGAGGTATTGAATAGAATTGGGGAGAAGAGGAGTTTGTGGGACAACTTGACAAGAAGAAGGGACCGGTTGGTATGACATGTTTTGAGGCATCAAGGGATCACAAATTTAGCATTGGAGGGCAGCGTGGAGGGTAAAAATTGTAGAGGGAGACCAAGAGTTGAATACACTAAGCAGATTCAAAAGGATGTAGGTTGCAGTAAGTACTGGGAGATCACTCCCCCTTGTTATATTAGCTCTCAGCGACAATGGGAGCTTCAGCTTAAGCTTAAATACCTTAAGTAACAAAATTTACTAACAAGAGAAAATGAAAATTATTCACAAAAGAGAATTAAAATTATTTAGATCTACATACAATTATATTCACACAATATAAAGGCTCAGTTTACTTGAAAATTTTTCTGCCATAAAAATGTCTGTTAGACTAATAAACAGCTGGTGCATAAGCAAGATAAACTGTAATAATTTGCCAGTTCAACTAATAGTTATGTTAATATACAAAGCAAGTAATTGTTCAAATGTATGAAAGGAAAATATGAAACACAACCTACAGGCGCATCGCACTATTTTAAAAAGAGTAGTAAGGATGATATGAAGGTGTACTGTGACTGCTTTAATGACTTTGGCTTTGAATTTTGCATGCAGCCAGGTTGGATACAAGGCAAATGTGTAGGCTGTAAGCAGTGAAGGATCCCAGTTGAATAAAGACCTGCAGCAAATAATGAAAACACAAAGAAGTGTCAGGTCTATAAAAAATAAAATCTTTGGACTTATCTCAATTCCAGTTTTCCTTTTTTATTACTTCCATTAGCTGCTCTTGTGACTGTTTATAACATCATCTACTGTCAATGTTTAAAATTACAACTACTGGGAAGACTCTGTAATGAATATGTCATGGCATTAGGGAACTGGCCAATTCTGCCTGCCTGCTTTGACCTATGACATCATCATTACAGCTGGAACACTCATTTCCACCTAATGAAATATAGTGATTATAATGTCACTACATAAATATGCGAACAAAAAAGTGACAAATTTTACCACTCCAACAGTGAAATGGTAATAGAGGGTTTAGGGTGGTGAAAAAAAAATAATAATCCCAACATACAATACAGTGTTATAAGCACAAAACCACAGGAATCTTCTATTTCAATTGACCTATAAAGTTTAAACAAAGCCTCAATGCCAAAAAAACAACATATGCAGTTCCTAAATGGGGTATCACAAAATTCCCTATACCTATACAGCTCAAGCAAAGCCCTAGATACCTGCAACCCAAACACAAGTAAAAAAAAGCCTAGTCCAACAAACTGCACAAGAGCTAAATAGCACACAAACTTCCAATATGAAAAGCACAACTCTAAAACCCAACAACCCCCAAATTCTCTAAATCAACTGAACTATAACGAAATTACCATGAACCCAAACTGGACAAAGCATCAACATTACATTCAAATAAAACTAAATAAAACTAAAGCAAGCCTGCAACAGAAACACATTTATTACCTCCTCCTCCGCCCCCCCCCACCAACCACCACAACACACATACACACACACACACACATTCCCAAGAGGAATGTTTCGGGAAGCATTCCACATGGGAAAAGTATATCTAAAAACAAAGATGATGTAACTTACCAAATGAAAGAGTTGGTATGTCGATAGACACACATACAAACACACAAAATTCAAGCTTTCGCAACCAACGGTTGCTTCATCAGGAAAGAGGCAAGGATAGGGAAAGAAGAAAGGATGTGGGTTTTAAGGGAGAGGGTAAGGAGTCATTCCAATCCCGGGAGCGGAAAGACTTACCTTAGGGGGGAAAAAAGGAAAGGTACACACACACACACACATATCCATCTGCACATATACAGATACAAGCAGACATATGTAAAGGCAAAGAGTTTGTGCAGAGATGTCAGTTGAGGCGGAAGTGCAGAGGCAAAGATGATGTTGAATGACAGGTGAGGTATGAGTGGCGGCAACTTGAAATTAGCGGAAGTTGAGGCCTGGTGGGTAACGGGAAGAGAGGATATCTTGAAGGGCAAGTTCCTATCTCCGGAGTTCTGACAGGTTAGTGTTAGTGCCAAGATGTGCTGGCCGTGCACCAAGGCATGTTTAGCCACAGGGTGATCCTCATTACCAACAAAAACTGTCTGCCTGTGTCCATTCATGGGAGTGGACAGTTTGTTGCTGGTCATTCCCACACAGAAAGCTTCACAGTGTAGGCAAATCAGTTGGTAAATCACATGGGTGCTTTCACGCGTGGCTCTGCCTTTGATCGTGTACACTTTCTGGGTTACAGAACTGGAGTAGGTGGTAGTGGGAGGGCCTTTACATATGTCTGCTTGTGTCTGTGTATATATATATATATATATATATATATGTGTGTGTGTGTGTGTGTGTGTGTGTGTGTGTGTGTGTGTGTGTGTGTGTGTGTGTGTGTGTGTGTGTGTGTGTGTGTGTGTGCGCATGTATACCTGTCCCTTTTTCGCCCTAAGGTAAGTCTTTCAAACCATAGCCACAACCTCTCATCCTCCTCCCCCCCCCCCTTAACACAAACCCAATTCCTCAACTCAGAATCCTCAGCCTATACATCCTCTCCACTAACCTCAAGAAAAACCTGAACACCACAAAATTTCTCAGGGATAGTCTTCTGCCAGCAATAGTCATCTAAATGGAGCTGCATGTTGGAAGAGTACTTCTTCCTTCCTCCTATTACAAATTTAACTGCCCCCTCCCTCCCTCCTCTCCAAACGCTTATAAGGTATTAGTGCAAGCTCTAGTATCATAATCCTTAAACTGAATGCTATGGTTAACCACTAAGTGCTCATAACCCCTTTTCCCCATACCCCTACAACACGAAAATGCATTTGACATCAAAGTACTACCCTTGCCAATAAGCCCCACAAATTCCCTATTACTAGAACTATGCTAAAACTTCGAAAATAGAATCAGAATCCCCCCCCCGAAATAACAGCTGCCCACACCAACAAACCAATCCATGAACTTCCCTCCCATACTACCACTTTCTGACATGGAAGTCATCAATTTCAAATGTGATTCTTGGTCCACTCAACTACCCCCTTTACTTAACATATTCTGAACGCACCTCCTTACAAAAACAGGATCAATCAATCCATCTCTCACACTCACTCCAGTGTCATGCACACAAAACCTTAAAGACAGCATGTAACAAAAATAATAAATAAGTAACACAATCTCCCCATGGCCAACCTATGTTTCTCATGCCAGGTACCACACAGAATGAATTGCCAGATGTTATCACAACACAACTTCAACATACACAGGTTCCTAGTATGGGCCACCAGAGCTCTGGTCGACTTCATACACTGCCCACAAGTATGACACCTAACTTACTCCGCTACAGTCCAAAAAACTGCAAACCTTAACAGTCAAAAACATGTCTCCATCCACATCCAAATCCAATGAATGGGGCTAGCTTGTAAACTTATCAGACATGCCCATGCCTAATAAAAATCCATAAAAAATATTAAATTTCTTTCTACATGCAAAACACAAAGCTAATCACACCTAAAAAAATAGCAAATACATAAACCAAAGCACACACTTTCAAATTCGCAGATTATCAAGACTTAAATCAACCCAATACCACAAGTTACAAGAACAACTTTATATGTCAACATCCACCACCAGAGTATAACACCTAATATAACATGAAATCTACAAACACAAACCCGCTCAAAAACACCGCATCACAGTGACATCACACACTGTAACACCAATACATCAATGGGTCAAAGAAGACAGATGGAATCCTGACACTTCCGTAGAACTGTCTCTTCTAGTTTTGGTGACAGCATCAGTAGATTGTACATGGCGACACATATAATACCAAACATTCTGATGAAATATTTGATGTAGCTAAGAAGTTAATTAAATATAAGGGCAAGTCTCATGCACATAATGTTAATCTTTCAACAAAAAGAGAAGTTAACCATAGGATAATCCAAAACTATACTCACAACATCTGCACAATATACCCTTTCCGGAAGAGTGATACTTAGCATGGGAGTTGCACTTCGCGTGTCCCAGAACTGAAAAAACAGCCATATAATTTTATCATACATATGCATCCATTAGCTTTCAAATGTTTCAAAACTAACAAATACTCTTGCTATTCCACAAACCTTGAGAGTTTTGTCCCATGATCCTGTCATTAAACAAGAATACATGTTTCCTTTTATCCAGTGACATGTTTTCACCGGTGCATCATGCTGGGCAACTTGCACTGTCTGGTTGCTATTCAGATCCCAACATTTTACCATCTTATCGCAAGAAGCCATAAAGACTTTAGTCCCATCCTGTAATAAAATAATAGTTTCAAATTTAGATTTCGTACATGTTGGTAAATGACAATGTAATGTTTTCCTACATGAAACATATTCTCAGATTTCAGCAAAATGTCCATTCGGAATGTAATGTTAACACTTACATCGCTCCAACATACGTCCAGTACTGGACCCTGCATGGTCTGCATTGACTTGGGAATTGTTTTTCCTGTCTGTTCGACTTCCCAGCAGCGGACCTTTGTGAAAAATCTCAACATTATTCAGACTACAAAATATATGTCATATTGCACAATACATCGATTTAAAGGAAATTAATTATACGATTTCCACAATATTTCTCTCGTCTTATGCACTTACGTTGTTGTCCCAGCTTCCAGCTATCAAAAAATTTTGTGGTATTGTGGCGGGACTGAACGCTAAAGACGACACTGAATCGTCAGGAGGGGATGTAACTTCAAAATCTTTCATTGGGTTAGCTGACGACGGAGTAGTCGTTGTGCCATACCCCGATGTATTACCCAACGTACTTTGATTAAACATTCTGAGTTCTAAAACGTCCTGCAACTAAATACTGTCAACAACCTTACTAACACTTCCAGAGACTACACTGCACATTCAAAACAAAAACATGACGCATAGGGGTCAAAGAATTTACAGGAAGAGATCCCGCAGCATAGAGGAAAAATAATACAAAGGACCCACTTCACCACATTTAGTTTTCTATTGTAATTATATTTCTTTACTTAGCTATTGAATCTCCATAGTGTTGTTCATGATAATCCAGACTAATAAGCAGTGCTTAAGTAAATTAAAGACACGAGACACTACTGACGCCATGTAATTTAAATTCCATGGTTACCAGAGTCCTTCACTAATCACAACTTAGTTTACATCATGTTTATCTGATGACTACAGTGTTCTTGAACTGATAAGATATTACATGAGGTTTTTTTTTTTCTTATATAAGTGACGTTAACTGAATTGTGTTGTAAAAATATTGAAGGCAAAAGTAACAGATTTAACAACACTGAATTTGTTTACAGACTCTATTTACTACTACTTGGATTAACGGAACTTTAGCGTTTGTGTTTTGATATTTGTGTTCAATTTTTAAGCAGAATAGCTTTAGAAATCGTGGAGCTAATTGTAAAGTAACAGTGTGGACGTACTTCTTGTATTTCAAACGTGGGTCAGAGAAGAAGATTTTATTTAATCCTTCCCTTATCATTGACGTGACATGCATTTTTTACGGTTCTGTACAATTCCAGGATTAGTAATACGAAGACGGTTTGGCACCAGCAGACTTTGCTTATCAGCTATGCCTGCAGTGAAGCTGGAATTCCAGGATGGTTTAACGCCAAGCGATCCGCAAAAGAAACCAGTATTAATTGTAGGCCAGTTAAAAAATCTGGCAAAAGTGAAATATAACGATATAAAAATAAAGTTAGAACCTAGAGTGACAGAAGAGGTAAATAGCTTGGTTTGACTGTATTATATTAATTCTTTTATTTTGGTTTTACGATCTGTTTGTATTTTTTTTTTCTTTCAGGTGTACAAGACAGCCTTAGCAAGTCTGCATCCGTCACCAACAGACAGCTGTTCTTTGTATCTCAACCTAGCAACGCTTGCTGCTCTTCCTCTCAAATGTAGCCGTCATAACACTTCGTCGAGATCACATGCCCTTACCAAGCTGATTCGTAGCTCGACGGCAGGAGTTGAAGAATCGATTGTGGTGAATACTTTTTATTTGTTTTATAGTTGATCCTATTTGCTGATTGTTCATTAAGCCCTCGGACACTTTAGAAATTGCTCCAGAATGGAAATGTCAAGTTCAAACTTCCTTTCGAACAAAAATCCGTCTAAGCCCCTGTATTTTCCGTGTTTGACAGTATGAGACTAAAACTCAGTTGGTAAAATCGTTGATTACCAAGGTATGTAAGTGCCAGTATTTGAAACTATTAATTTCTGTTGCGGCTGGACACCACTATTCCTACATGTTTCTGATAAAATTTAGGGATCAGAGCAGTAATAAGACCATGTTTAATGCTCTACTGAAAGCAACTACAATGTCCTGCTTTCCTCCTAACAGTGCTCTTTTGCACACATGTAAAAAAATCTGGATCATTAGAGAGATTAATGTATCCTGGTGAGAAGAAAAGGGAAATGTCTCTTTTGGCAAGAACAAGAGGAGATCGTGCAGTATCTGCACGATTCAAAAACTACTCAAAATTACTAAGAAAAGCATATTAAAAATCAAGGAATATGCACATTATGTCAGTAATTCTGCCAACAGACTTACAGCTATATGGAATTTAATGACATGAGACAGTACAACAAGCCACAGATCAAGGATAACATGGAATGGAAGTGCTACAGATGATGAGTCACAAGTAGCAAATGTGTTTAATAATCATTTCTGAAATATAGTAGAAAATAAAAGGATTAACAGTTCAAAAGAACAACCACAACAGTATGTTGAGAAAGCAACTCTCATGGTATTCAGTCATAAAATATACTGCTGATTTCTCCCGAGGGGACAGAAAACCATACATATTCTCTTCATACAATGTAACCTTTTACAGTTGCTACTGACACCACTTCATAAATAAAAGCTTGTCTGGCTTTGATGGTGTTTCCAATAGGGTACTAAAGATTTGTACCCTTACAGTATGCCCATTCTTATCCGATACATGTAATGCATCACTAACTTAGTGTATTTTTGCAGGAGGACAGAAAACTGCTATTGTTAAACCCCTTTATTAGAAAAATTGTAGGAGCAATGTCAACAACAACCAACCTGTTTCACTACTGACAAAGTCTTCCAAAATTTTGAGGTGATTTATTCTAGAATATTATCTCATTGTAACAACAACAACATCCTCAGCAAATCATGGTTTGGGTTTCAGAAGAGTTGCACTACTGAGAATGTCATCTACATGTTCATTCAGCAAATTTTACAAGTGCGAAATAATAAAATAGTGCCAGTTGGTATTTTCTATGACCTGTCAAAGGCATTTGATTGTGTGGATCACAGTATTCTCATAGATAAATTGAAGTTATTTTTTGTATTGATGGCGTAGCCAACCAATGGATAATATCATATCTAACCAAAAGAATGCAAGGAGCTGTACTTAGTAATTCAAGCCATATAGTCAGAGGACATAATTCTGAATGGGGAGAAGCCACGTATGAGCTTCCCCAAAGTTCAATCGTAGGTTCACTATTGTTCCTCATATATGTAACCATGCATACTTACAGTAACAGAAAAATGGTAAACAAAGTTCTTAAAAGTATCATTGGTTTTTTGTGAATGGTCTCGCCCTGAGTTATATAAAAAAAGTTCTGCACACATATGGGTGACACAACAATGATAAGTGTAATATGGCCAGGAAACAATAAATAGGTTCACAATTTCAAAATTCATAGGTGTCGTATTAATGAGAATTTAAACTGGAAAAAGCAAATCTTTTAACTCCAACAACAACTTAGTTCTGCCACACTTGCACTTAGAATCATTGCAAATGTCAGGGAGAGAAAATCAGTATGTTGACATATTTTGCAATTTTTCATTTAGAAATATCATACAGAATAATGTACTGTTCAGAAACATGCTATATGAATAATATGTGGGACTCCCCCATGATCATCTTGTAGACACCTGTTTAAGGATTTGAGCATTCTTACTATGTCTCACAGTATACTCATTTCCTCGTGGAGTGTGTTGCAAATAATCCACTGTAGTTCAAAAGGAACGATGATGTTCATAATGACTATACAAGAAGAAAAAATAACATTCATTATGCCACATTAAGGTTGCATTTAGCACTAAAAGGAGTAATTGACTGCAGGAAGCAGCACTCCCCTGAAAAGTATTCACTGAATTTGCTATTATGGAACAAGGTTTTTGAACTGGATCTTTTACAATTGGCCCTACTCCCATTCTCTGTACTAAAGGCAGTCATAATGTATCATGAAGTGTCTATTGTCGATAAATTGTGTTTGTGAGTCGTCCATTATCAACAGAGTCCTTATTGTAGTGACTTGCACTGAACATGACTTCAGGACACGAAGTTTGGGTAAAATAATTATTGTCCTGGTTATTTGGGCTGCAACTTAACTTATAAGTTGTTATAAACAGTACATCAGAATATATATTTCTATGCATTTTACAAATTTTAAATGATAACTGTGTGGTAGTGCATACTAATTGCTTTAAATAGGACGACTTTTCTGGCTTGACGGAATTACGGAAGTGTCCAATTCCACTCATCTGATTTGACCCATGACATCATCAATATGGTGGAAATGGCTATTTTAAGCATCTCCAATATGGTGCCAATGATGTTCTCTACATACACACAACAACAAATATGAAAATGCATATAAATAAATAAGACAGTAACATCTCCCTCCTAAAATACAATCAAACTAACGGAACAACAGCGGGAAACTGGCAGTTTTAGTGAGGGGACAAGCTAAGTATAACCGTATATATATATATATATATAATAATTACAAAATTTACAGGAATCGGACGCTTCCCTTGACCTGTATAGGCAACTGCAGCTGACGATACCAAAACACCAACGCCTACAGCAAACACTATGGAAATTGGAATCAGACATTTCCCTTGACCACAGGTGATGATACCAAAACACCAATACCTACACATAAAACTACAAAAATGAGAATCGGTCATTTCCCTTGACGTATATAGGTCAGCCATAGCTATTAATAGAGAAAAAAAAACAACTCCTACTACCATGAAAAACAAAACCACAACACACACACACACACACACACACACACACACACACACACACACACACACACACAGGGCAACATCAAACACAACAAGGCAACATCTACAAACATAGCTATCTCATAAACTCTGCACCTTAATGACATCGCATACCATAACATCCTTATGCCATGGGTCAAAGCATACAAGTGGAACTGGACGCTTCTGTTGACCCGGCTAGACTACTCATCAGTATGCACTGTTTGTGTCCATAGGATTTGCATGCTGTAGGTTTTTACTGTCTAGAGTTATGTACCCACAGTCACTAAGTGCGTTGCCAGTTAATTTATTTATTATGTAAAAGAGGCAAATTGGGAAGTAAAGTACTATCGTAATGTGGGAGTTGTTTGTCAGGGACAGAAAATCAGCACAATATGATTTTCTAATGACAGCAGTAGTTGCCAGGAGTGAACAGCAACTGAATTGGGTTCTTAATGACTTGGTATGTATGTTGGCTGATGGCTGCAAGTGCAAACTGGGAGAAGAGATTAGAAAAGGTGGACAATTTTTTCTGTTTCGGAGTACAATAATAAAGATTGAAGATACATGAAAGACGTATCACCAAGTACTGCATAGAGCAAAAGGGCTGTCTTTGAAAATTAACAGTCACTAACATTCAAATATTTAAGCTTTATTACCAGGAAAAGATTCATAAAAAACTTGTTTTTAGAGAACAGCTCTATAAGGCAAGAAACATGGGCAAAAGGGAAGGTATAAATGTAATGTAGAAGATTTTGAAAGGTGATTTTACAAGAGACTGTTCAAACAGTGGGTGGAGTGATCAAGTAAAGAAAGAAGATATTTTGGATTGAGTCAAAGAGAAAAAATGTCAGAACAGGAAATAAAGAGAGCAAATGCGGAAGCACGTATTATGTCATGAGTCATTGTTGAAATCTGTTGTTAGAGATGTGGAAGATGGAAAGAATTGCAGAAGCAGCCCTAGATATGAGTGCATTAAGGCAAATCGTCAGTGCTGTGGGATGCGACACTTGTGTTGAAATAAGAAGATATCTGCCAACTGACAGGAATTTATATTTTGTGTCAACCCAACTTTACTGTTTATGAGTGAAACCAAAAGGTAGAAAGATTAGAGTTTCATGTCCCATCAATATCTTGGTACTTTCTGATGGAGCACAAGCTCGGATTACAGAAGGATGGAGAAGGAAATTGCCTATGCCCTGTTCTAAAGAGCCATCCCAGCATTCCCTGGAGTAGTTTAGGGAAATCACAGAAAACGTAAATCTGGATGGCCGCATGGGAATTTGAACCATCTTCCTCCTGAATAAGAGTCGAGCATGCTGATCACTGCACCATCTCACTCGGGCCAAAACAAAAACTCTCTCCAAGTTATATTGTGTAGCTCGAGAACACACTTCATAAATAATGAAGAATTTGATAAAAATCAAAATAGTGAACGAAAGGTGGAAATAAGAAATTAACTGATAAGACATGCTCAAGAATAAGAAAATTTAATAATGGAAAAAAAGCATAAGGGAAAGAGATGTTTTGTGATGTACCTTTTAAAGTTTTAATAAAAAGAAGGGAGCATATGAGCAGATAGTGGAAGATGTAAATCTTTTATTAATAATTTAGGAGTAAAGGTGACAACCTGCAGAATGGTTGAGATGTTGAGGCATCAATGGGCACATAAAAAAGACTGAAGACCTTGCTAGCTTTCAGATGAATCTTTTTTTTAGTTACAACGCACGCACATACCTGCAAGGCTATGTTGTGCCAGCTGAATACATTGTACCCAGTCTGTAGTCATGCAGCTTGACTAAGTTGAGGAATTGTGTCAGTTGATGGCAGAGGGGAGAAAGGAGGTGGCAATGGGAAGGAGGGTTAAGAAAGTGTGGCTGACAGCAGGGAGAGAGGCAGCAGGTGCACAGGATAGAAATGCAATTTCTTACCAGTGCAGATGACCTCATCCAGCAGGCAATGGCAATGATACATACTAGTGGGTAAAAGTGCATCTATGGTGTCTGCAGCTTTTTCTGTTGCATGGTGCTCTTGATAATAATTTCTGTGATGAATCATGCGAAGTCAACACAATGAATTATGAGTCAGGTGTAGATAGTCATTGAGATTCTCGTTCTTAATGTCCTATCATTTGTCAGTAAAGTTAGCTAGTATTTTATTCTTTTAGGTTATAATTTAACCATATTGTCAGAATTTTCGTCAAAACCGTGAATCAGACATACAGGTAGGTCATATCTTGGGCTATGTTATCAGTTTATTACGGCAGTGATATTTTTGGGTTGATATTTGTTAGATTCGCCAACCAACAAGCAGATTAGAAAACTATAACATAACCTAGGCTTCAGGTTATGTTACAGGTCAGTCAGTCAGCACATGTAGTTTTTCGAGTCACCAAAGAAATGCAAAAAGCAGTAATCAGCCTTAATATTAATATAACCAGGTCATTAACATTATTCTAGCACTTTCAATATATAAAACAAATATAATCAGTTTGTATCTTTTGCTGAAAGAAGCCATTATACTCAGTGATTATCATTGGCTTTGACCAATGTCAGTGTATTACCAGTACCAACATGCAACCCAAGACCTGCCATAAGTGTATTTTAGCCAATGAGTGAACTGGGAGGAAGTAAGACAATAGAGAAAGAAGAAACTGTGGGGAAGATATCTTGGGTGCAGGTTGAATGATATTAGGGCCCTCGTGTCAAACATCCAAACACTTACTGTATGGGTCATATCCTTAGGAAGACCTGTCTGATACACCCATCCACCACACCTCCAGTTCCGTCATAGGGTTCTCCCACCCCATCAGAGGCAGGGCCACCTGAGAATGCAATCATGTTGTGCTGCAGTTTCTGCACAGCATTTTATGTGGACATGATCACCATTCAACTGTGTACTTGAATGAATGGCAACCAACCAAACTGTGACCAAGAAAAGAGCTGAATGCTCAGTGGCAGAATACATCACTGAGCATAACAGGCTCTATTCCAGTGGCTGCTTCACAGCCCTTGCCATCTGGATCACCACCACCACCAACTTCTCTCAGATACATAGGTGGGGGTGATCCTTCTTTGTTCTCTCATAATGCTCCTGGCACAATGCCTGCTAAGCTCCTGTCCCTCACCTTCACCCACTTACACTGTGCCCCACAACTCTAATTCTGCTCATGCTGCATGCTCACCCACATCCTTATGGTGTCTCCTTCTTCTCTATAGCCCCTCAAATTCACTCATTGTCATTGCGTACTACAAGACCTCACCACTGGCGTGTTGCATTCCTATACTTTACATTCTCTGTCACATTCCTATCCTATGCACCTGCTGCCTGCCTCCAAACTCCCAACTGTCCTTCCTACTCCCCCCCCCCCCCCCCCCAAGTGTGTGTTGAGATGGCACGGTGTAGTTGTGTGTGTGTGTGTGTGTGTGTGTGTGTGTGATAAAGATATATATCCTCGCAGAGAGTATTATGGAGACCTGGTAACTTTTTTGCATTGAAATTAAATGTCAAATACAGAAGTACGTTAGTGCGTTGTTGTTTTGCATGCTGTATCTAACATTTATTACATTATTGTATCCAGACCTTCTAGATAAGAATTTTTAATGTGTACTATTTCATTTATGTATGCAGATCGTATGTGAGCGGAAGGATGTATTTGCATCAGCGTGTGCCGTGGCGCGTGCCTATCCACTGTATTCTGCAAAGTCGCCAGGTTCATCACAGGACTGTAAAACACCAACTGTAGTAAACATTGAATTCCTCTTGGTTCCTGAGTCTATTGCTGATGGGGCGAATGGTGCTGAAGATGAGAGTGAGTCTGAAGATCTGCATTTAAGCCAAGATGATTTGCGTTGCCTTGAAAGTGCAGCATCTGGTGTTCGACTTGCAGCCAAAATTGTTGATATGCCTTGCAATGTAATGAATGTGGATCACTTCCTCAAGGTATGTAACATGTGTAAGGTTCAATGCCTTATAGTTATATGTAGAATGTTGTTGTTAGTTCTGTTTGCTTTTTCTCTAATGTCACTTCTATTTAAGAGGCATACATTCTTAAAGCTTGTTCTCTAATGCCATTTCTGTTGAAGAGATGTACATCCTTAAAACACCAGAGGAAGAGAGAATCGATTGTTCGTATCTCCTATATTAGTAAACACACACACACACACACACACACACACACACACTGAATTTATCTTTGAAAGCGTGTATTGCTTTTTTTGTGATTACATACTGTACAAAAACTATAAAGTGCATGGCAGAGTGTATGACCCACAGAATTGTGTGTTAGTGTTTCTATTCCGTATGCATTTGGAGTACAGGAAGAATTGCTGCTTAAAATACCAATATTCATGGGCTAATTAGACTAATCTTGTCATCACAGTTCTTTTGAGAATGATATATAGAAGGCCTTGTTCAATTTAGCCTTTCGTTTAATTACATAGGTGGACTACGTCTCCAAGTAGGTTGCGTTGGTGGCAGCGGCAGCATCACTTACATAGAACAAATAGGGGAACGACAGAAAACATAAAGAATTGCATTGTGTTACTTCCCTTTTGCCCTTATTTTTGGGTTTGTCTGTTATTTGTAGGTGGTTGGGTGTATTACAAAAATGGTTAACACCTTTTAAACATAGTATAATTTACCTGATCATATTGCCTGAAGCAAACATGCCTAATATTTTATAATTTTAAACTTCTACTTCAAGTAAGTAAGAATTATTTGAATAAAATGGTTCAGAAAAGGAAGCCTCTGGTGGTTTATTAATCAAAGTGAGTAGTGCACTTTCCTAACTTGTCTGTTTCTGTGTTCACTTAATCAAAAAGTAACACTTTCTCCATTCATATTAAAGTTTGGCATTGTTCATATTGTTTAAAATTTCAATTAAATGGGCTAGACTGTTACTTTGTGTTGCCATAATTTTTAAACTTGTATGCGTAGCCACTTCCATGATATCTGGATTGTTAGCCACAAATTTGTTCTGTTATAGTTCACTGAAAATTAATCACCCTAACCTTCACACGTTGATATATGAGTCTACCTATTTTTACCTGACTGTTTGGTGAATTCCATTTCTGTAAGAATTTGTAATTAATTAGCAAACTATCACAGCTCTCACATACGTGTCTTATGTGATTACAGCACTTAGTTGTCTCTTCTTGGTCTCAGTATTGAAACTCGAACCACAGTGGAGACATAGCTGTCAGCAGAGTTCCTTGTACTCGGAAGGCACACTAGCATACAAGATGTAGAAAATGTTGTATATTCAAGAAAGTACTCCCCTAATTTCTCTACTACATTCATTCCTGTGATACCAGCTGCTGTTGTGCACAATGCTTCACCACCCTTGTACATACAGAAATCCTTGACTTTCTCACAGTGGTCAAATATGATCATATTTTGATGTAAACATAATAAAGTGAAAGAAAAAACTCACAATCATGTAAAAATGTTACAGATCATTTATCTGTGTAAGCAAATGGTAATCTTATTTAATGATAAACAAAAGACCCTTGTATGAATATTTCATGTAAGCCGTCTCAGGGCAAGAATTTCTGCTCAAGCTATATCTTTCTAATGTGAACTCTGCACATACAGACACCATGTTCTGTGAAAATCTGCCAACAGCATGTGTATAGAAATTCTTGCAAACTGCTTTTGTTCAGGAAGTGGGAGCTGTAGCTGCTGCATACCCAGGAGTGCGACTGACTGTCATTCGAGGCAAAGAGCTGGAGGCGCGCGGCTTTGGTGGAATCTACGGAGTCGGAAAGGCAGCAGCTGTTGGGCCAGCTCTTGCTGTGCTGTCCCATGAACCGCAGGGTGCGACTGAGACAGTTGCCTGGGTAGGCAAGGGCATCGTTTATGACACCGGTGGACTCAGCATCAAGGGAAAAGTGAGTGATCCAGAACTGACGTCAAAAGGGTAAGGTGAGAAGAACTCAGTAACAGAACACCGACTAGAAAAAGTTGAGGAGACAGGCACATCACATTATTTCTAAATTATGTCTTTTAGGTGTTATCTTGGGGCATCCAAATGTACTGTGTAAAATTTGTTTTTTTATGCTTTAAAAGTGAGCGCATTTTGAGATTAAGTAACTAGCATGGGTGAATTTTCCAGGGATGGCTTTAGTACCAAAAATTCATCCAGAAGTCTGTGTAGTGTTTGATGTAGACAGGAGGTCTCATTTCAGCCAGTATATAGAATTCTTGTTTGAAATTTCTATCACATCCAATTATGTGTTTGGTATGGATATTATTAAAATGCAAGCAGTCTAGCAATGGAAGGGTGAGTAGAAAATCTCACCAAAGCCTGAACCCACATGCATCCATTTTATAAAGAAGACACCATTAGCATATCTGTCAAGGATTTCTTCTTAGAGGCAGACACATTTTTTCAATAATTCGCATTGTCCAAATCTAAGTTTCATCCATAACGGAATAAATTCAGCATACCTGGTTGTTGAGCAATGTTACAATATTCCAGCTTGTAAACTTTAGTTGTGATGGGTATTCATCATTTTGCAAAAGGAAGAAAATGGCAGGCAACTGCTTAACTGTAGATGAATGGTGAAAATGAAAAGGCACACTTAATCACATCATTTTACTGTCTCAATGTAGTATACTGACCATTTTTTATAGGCAGGTGCAGGTATTGAAGACAAAAAATACCTCATCATGTGACTAGAGGTTTCTGGGAGAGTACACTAGTATTCTTAATTGCATCATAGCTTTTCGGGGAGGGGGGGGGGGGGGGGGCGAGAGATAGGGAATCCCAACTCAAAAAGCACATAAGCCAAGGTAAAACCATGAATTAAGATTAAATGTGTTTTATTTAAATTTCAGAAATATTTTCTCTTTCCTGACACTCATAGAAATTGGAAGCTGGTTAACTAATGGTGTGTGGAAGAGGTTTGGCCTACACCATTGGCCGTAAATACTAACCAAACATCAGCCCATATAGTCAGTAACTGTCAGCTCTACATTTCTGAGTAATTGACCTCATATCTCCATGACTGACAAAATATAATGCAAAGATAAAGATAGGTAATAATTTCTACTTTGCTAAGTGTAATGGGACTGAAATATTTCAAGTGTAGATGAAGTACTGTCTATATACATTAGCTTTAGTGACACTGATTTCACGTTCACAAGGAGTCAAATGTACAATATTTGAATTAATATGGTAATTCTTTGATTCCAGACTACTATGCCAGGCATGAAGCGTGACTGTGGTGGAGCAGCTGCCATACTTGGCGCTTTCATGGCAGCAGTTGAGAGGGGCTTTGCACAGAACTTACATGCTGTTTTCTGTCTAGCAGAAAATGCTGTGGGTCCTGATGCAACACGTCCAGATGATGTCCACACTCTTTATTCTGGCAGGTGAGAATCATTTATCCATGTAAAACAACTTAAAATTTTCTATTTGTATTTCTTCAGAAAGAAGTTATTATTATGTATTTGCATTTCAGGGTTTAGTGGAAAAATAGGCCATTTTAGTATGTTTGTACTCTTGAGAATATATGTTTTAATGTAAATAAGTTAGGGATACAGAAAATCACGCAATGCTTCTCCTCTTCAGTGTGTGGTCCTTTACTCCTAAATTAGCTACATTCTGCCAGGACTTTCCTTGTTATATATTTGAAATATTCTTCTTTCTCTATAGTATGCTACTACCCTGCAAATATAGACAAAAATAAAATAATAAAAACTTACCTTTTCAGCACAAAAATTTAAAAGAAAAAAATGGGGAAATGAAAAATCAGTTCTCTGAAGCAGAGATCCACAGTGAATTAAATGTTATTAACAGTGCTCACAGTATTGGCATTACACGTGTAGTTGATAGATAATATTGAGCAACAAATCAGTATCTTGTATAACTTGCTCTAGTTACAGTGCAACCCTGCAATTGAGCTTAGACACAATCATAGGCTTGTTACAAAATTCTACTCGGTATACTAAAATGTTACAGCATTAATAAAATCCCACTTGCATAGACCGAGCCTGACCTTCATAATAGAAAGCAGATTGTCTTTCTGACAGACTGTCATGGGCATGAAACTAATCTCGGAATGAATGATGTATCCTAGGGGATTTTGAAGGATTTAGAAATGTATGTCACTAGGCGGAAGATAGTTACTGCCTGCAGGAAAATTAAAGAGGCCTTTGGAGAAAAGAGAAGTTTCAGTATGAATATCAAGAGCTTCGATGAAAAACCAGTCCTAAGCAAAGAGTGGGAACCTAAATGATGAAGTATATAGATGACCTACAGAAGGGAAATATACTTGGAGGCAATATTATGGAAATGGAGATGAAGAGGAGATGGGAGATATGATACTGCAAGAATAATTTGCCAGAGCACTGAAACACCTAAGCCGAAACCAAACCCCAGGAGCTAAGACATTCTGTCGAAACTACTGATAGCCAGGGGAGAGCCCGCCATGATAAAGAAAGGTTTGGAATAGGAATTATAGTTGAGAGAGGAGACATAAAATGTTTGAAGTTTAGCAGTGAGATTGTAATTCTGTCAGAGACAGCAAAGGACTTCGAAGAACAGCTGGATAGAATGAACAGTGCCTTGAGAGCAGGATATAAGACTAACCTCACCAAAATCAAAACAAAGGTAATGGAATGTAATCACATTGAATTAGGTGTGCTCAAGGAATTAGATTAAGAAATGAGGCACTGACAGTAGTAGATGAATTTAGCTTTTTGGGCAGCAAAATAACTGATGATGGCTGAAGTTGAGAGGATATATAAAGTGTAGACTGGCAGTGGCAAGAAAAGTGTTTCTGAAGAAGAGAAATTTGTTAACATGGGATACAGATTTAAGCATTGGGAAGTCTTTTCTGAAAGTATTTGTATGGGCTGTAGCCGTGTATGAAGTATTTTGTATAAGTATGTGATTGGAGGCTTTGTATAGGGTTTAGCCATATATGGAAGTGAAACAGCTACAATAAACAGTTTAGACAAGTAGCAAATAGAAGCTTTTGAAATGAGGTGCCACAGAAGAATACTGAAGATTAGCTGGGTATATCACAAAACTGATGAGGAGGTACCAATTTGAATTGAGGAGAAGAGAAATTTGTGGCACTAATCGTATTGGTCAATAGGACCCATGCTGAGACATAAAGGGATCACCAGTTTAGTACTTGAGGGAAGTGTGGAGGTAAAAATCACAGAAAGAGGTCAAGAGATGAATACAGTAAGCAGATTCAAAAGGATGTGTTTGCAGTAGTCATTTGGAGATGGAGGCATGCACAGGATAGAGTAACAGGGAGAGCTGGAGCAAATCTATTGTCACACTGAAGACCACAGTAACAACCACTATGGAACCCCCACAAAAAATCTTGACCTACATAAATGATCTTCCAGTGACTTTACAGAGTAGTTCGAAAACTGATAGATTTGCTCATAACTCAGGCATACTAATCAAGGGTCCAGACTGAACCTTGGCGAACAAAGTTCAGGTGATGACTGAACGGGCATGTAGCTGGTTATCAGCATACAATTTCAAAATAGCAAAAATGACCTGCTAGCACCAGAAGTAGGCATTAATAGTCATTCACTAAATGAAATGCCGTGTGTAAAATTTCGTAGGGTCCAGCTGGATTACAAATTAAAATGGAATCAACACATAAACAAACAAATTAAGATGCTGAGTTACATGTATTACACCCTTGGATCTCTCATTACATTGAGCTAAGGACAAGGAGACTGTGTTAGCTTTATTTGCATATTTTCACTCCCTATTGTCTTGTGCAATTAGCTTCAGGGAGAGGGCACTTAATGTAAATAAACCATTTATTCACCTGGCACTAGCAGTAAGGATATTTTGTAAAGCAGATAACCAAACATTTTGCAGAACTCGATTTAAGGATTTATGAATTTTTATAGTTCCTTTCCACTACATCTATTCTTTAATACATCGTGCTGGTAAAAAATTAGCTTCACCGGAAAGTGGGTTGTGTAATCACAATGGAAGGCAAAAATTATTTGCACTTTGACTTTGCCTTTTTTTATAGGGTTCAGAGCGTAGTAGTGTGCATAACTGTCTCCCATCTCACACAAAGCATTACACTTAGTATCCTTACAAGTTCAGATGAATATTAATAATATATATCATTAACACTTTTTCTATAAATTATCTGAATATTGAGACTCAAAGATTGAACATCTCTGTTAGTACAGGGCAAATACCAGTGTTCACTGTAGTGCAGTGTGACAAATAGTAAGGTACTGTAAACAGGACTCGGTATTTACAGATGTAGGTAACTATTCACATTGAAAAACATCAGTGTAATAAAGTAAATATTAAGGTATCAAATAACCTGCAGCTCTTTAATATAATTGGGGAAACAGCAGACGTATGAGTGAATGTTATCAAGCAGGATAGTGATAATTCTTTTGTTAATATATTAATCAGATGAAGTTACTAAGTATCCAAGTGATGAAAATGCATGCTACAAGATATGGAAAACCTGTTAAGTGAAACAGTAGAAGTTTATTTGACCTGTGAATAAAGAAAACAGTAATTTCCTGTTTCCCTATGAATAACAAAACAAAGCATCTTGGATATGTGGCTTGGTGCCAGCCTAGTGTCTGTTACTTTAGTAAAATGTCCTTGATCTGGTTGTAGTTGTTGTGTAAGGTTGGGAGCTTGACATCAAAGTTGCTGGTGATGTCTCTCGATGTGGTCCGGAGGCAGCAGTTGGTGAGGGTCAACAGCTTGGAAGCAGCAGGCGAGGTGCTCTTTGGACTTTTGATGCAAACAGATGTCAGATAGGCGAGTTTAGTGCACTCCTCGATAGGAACTCCATGCTTGAGGAACTGTGGCAAGATGGCCATGGTGTCATTCGTAGTGAGTTGCGGCTGTGCTTGGTGAGGAGAGGTCCGCACTGAAAAACCGCAGATGTTTGTCGCCTGACCACAATGCTGCTCCAGTGTACAACTGCCATAGATCGCCTGAGCCGCAGTCTTCATAGCTAGGTCATAGGAGGATACAGTGACCAACGCTTGGAGGCACGTGACTGCAGGCAGCGAGATAGTGCCAGTGCTGGTAGCGACACCTGCATGAGAGACTTGCACCCCCAGGACTTGGGGCTACTGCTGGAGACATGGAGGAAAACAGTCCTGAAGATGGAAAACAGTAGGATTGACAAAGTTTTGAATCTAATTGACTTTAGTCTCTTTCTGCAAACGTGAAGAGACTTTCAATCCTGCAGCTTTAGATTTACATTGGATTGTTTCCTTGTGATTGCCGAAGTCCTTATAGCGAGCAAGCGAGGAATGCAAGTCACTTTTGCTATACAGCTGTCTGAAGGCTTGTGGAATCATAGGCACTAGCTATATAATACTACAGTACTATGATTTGCTTGTCTTTTGCTGTGTGTATCTTGACGCATTCCACTTCCCTGAATATTTTCATTCTTGACGTTATCTGCAGCGCATGATGAATTAATGAATAATTGTAGGTTGTATTATTTTATTTTGCTCCCATGTGTTTTATCGCAGTTTGTCATGGGGTGTTGCCAGTATTACAGATTGTTGGACAATTTTCCTGTTTATTGTCATTACATATGATGAATGGTGCTGCTGAAAATCTTTGAGAGTGTGTGAGGTAATAAGGCAAATCTGAAAACTGATACTGAGAAAGAGTGCATTTCCCAGATTTAGTAGCAACAACAGAAGGCTATTCAGTGTTCCCTCAGCAAACACCAGAAGTGGACAGTCACTGCTCCCCATACCGTGATGCCCAAGAGCTGTCCCCATATGTGACTTCTTGATATAGTGTACTAGTTTTTGCTCTATTAGCCAGGCACCATGCCTACAAATGCCCATCACTGATTCCAAGGAGAGCCAGGTCTCTTCATTAAGTACAACTTTGTACTTTCTAACCTTCCATTTCTCTTCTGCTACACATCTTGATATAGGATGCGTGGGGTTGAGAGGAAGCATGTTAGTGATCCACATTCTCATTGCCCTGCTTTCAGTAAATGATTTCTGATGCTCCTAGCTGACACTGTTGAGGCAACATTAGCACTGTAGTGAATGTACATTCCAACTATGGCTGTTCATCTGATACTGCAACCAAGGTGTGCTCTGTATGCTGCTGCTGTTCAGAATCAAATCTGCGAGGATCCTTGAATTACCAGCACTGATATTAATACACCACTGACAACTACACACTACATTTCTTTGGTGGGACATCTAGTCTTTGGCAGTTCCACAATATAACCTTGCCAAAATTCAGTTAACTACATGAATTGGGTTCATTGAAATCAATCCGGCATATCCACCAATGCACTAAGGTGCTCAAAATAAGACAATTCCTTCAGAAAGTATTACATAGTTAAGAGCTCAGAACTATACCATCCACAGCCTATTGCTTTAAATCCTTGCTGTTACTGCCCTCGATCAGAGCCTATGCATATTTTACATTTCTACATCAAATCTTTAGAGGGATTACTTTTCTATTTTCCACTAGGCATTTTAGGGCAAGGCCCCTCCGGTACCCCCTGAGGTGCTGCCTTCCCCTCCTCCACCCAATGAACCAACAGTGTCTCACCCCACCTATATGGACATTACCCCATCCTTCTCAGGGACGGATGGGGACTCAGCGGTGTGACTGGCTCCAATCCGTTCCCTTCCCATTTGGACTCCAGCTTGAGAATTCTCGAGTGGAATTGTAATGGATATTTGCTTCACCTCCTGGAGTTGCGGCCCCTTCTGTCCTCCTACTCTATTGCTTGCATTGCTCTCCAGGAGACCCATTTTGTCAATTCTTACTCACCCACCCTTCATGGGTGCCACGCTTTCTGTCGGAACCATATTGGCCCCATGCGGGCTTCTGGTGGTGTTTACGCCTTGATTCGGAAAGACATTGTTAGTAAACGGGTTTTCCTTCGTGCCACTCTAGAAGCAATTGCTGTTGGGGTCCATCTGGCCACTCCAATCACAATCTGTAATCTCTACCTCCCGTCTGACAGGCCGCCCACATCCCTTGCCCTAACCACCCTTCCTCAACAACTCCCTTCCTGCTTCTAGGGGACTTTAATGCACACAACTACTGCCCTGGGCAGGACAGTTGAAGCTGTTTTGGTAGGGCTTGACCTCTGTCTACTAAACACCAGCACTCCCACACACTTTAGTGTGGTACACAGCACTTTTTCTGCCCTTGACCTCTCATCTGCAGTCCTAGCCTTCTTCCCTCCATCCAGTCAGGTGTCCACAACGACTTATGTGACAGTGATCATTACCCATTTTTTTTTTTTTTTTTTTTTTTTTTTTTTTTTTTTTTTTTTTTTTTTTGCCTTCCTTCAGTGTATCTCACTCCATCACCCTCCCAGAAGGGCCTTCTCTTAAGCTGATTGGGGTGCCTTCTCTTACCACACAGTGGTATTGATGAGTCTACACAGACTTTGACTGCCGCCATCCTTTCCACAGCTGTTTCAGCCATCCCTTCTTCCTTGGGTTGCCCCCCATCGGAAGATGGTTCCTTGGTGGACTCCGGAAATTGCTGTGGCCATAAAAGACCACTGCCATGCTCTTCAACACTCCTACGGCTCTCCTTCTGGTCTTTAAACGATTCCACACCTGCACCCCTTACCTAATCGGATTTCGGAAACGGATTTGCTGGGAATGATATGTGGCTGCCATAGGATTGCACACCCCCTCTTCACAACCGAGCGAGGTGGCGCAGTGGTTAGCACACTGGACTCGCATTCGGGAGGACGACGGTTCAATCCCGTCTCCGGCCATCCTGATTTAGGTTTTCCGTGATTTCCCTAAATCGTTTCAGGCAAATGCCGGGATGGTCCCTTTGAAAGGGCACGGCCGATTTTCTTCCCAATCCTTCCCTAACCCGAGCTTTCGCTCCGTCTCTAATGACCTCGTTGTCGACGGGACGTTTTCACCACCACCACCCCCTCTTCACAAGTCTGGGTGAAACTCAGGCTTGGCCATCACCCTCCCACCGGTGTTGCAGGAATTTCTGTACATAGTGTTGTCCTTACCCATCCAGACTTTGTTGCAGAGCATTTCACTCAACACTTTGCCCAAGCCTCTGCATCGACTCAGTATCCGACCAAGTTCCTCCTCCTGAAAGAGTGCTTGGAATGCCTGCCTTTGTCTTTCGTTTCTCACTTCTTGGAGCCGTATAATGCCCCATTTAGCGAGTGGAAATTTGCCAGCACCCTTCCCCTTTGTCCCAACACGACTCCTGACCACATTGGATACATATTCAAATGCTCCAACACTTATTGGTGGCTGGCCACCATCGTATACTGACCCTTTCCAACCGGCTGGGGAGTTAAGGGGTTTTTCCTAGCCAGTAGCAAGAAAGCATTGTTATTCCAGTGTTGAAGCCTGGGAAGCCACCTCTTCAGTTGGATAGCTACCATCCAATTAGCCTTACCAACACCCTCTGCAAGCTCCTTGAATGCCTGGTGAGTCAGTGACTGTCTTGGATCCTTGAATCCTGCGACCTTTTGTCATCGACTCAAGGTGGTTTTTGCTGTGGCCGCTCTACGGCGGATAACTTGGTCCACCGGGAGACTGCTATCCAGTCTGCCTTTGCCCATATGCAACACCTCATTACAGTCTTCTTTGACCTGCTTAAAGCTTACGATGTCACCTGCCGCCACTACATCCTCACCACCCATCACAAATGCTGCCTTCGTGCCGCTCTGCCCATTTTATCCATAACTTTCTCTCTTGTCGCTCTTTCCGAGTCCAAGTTGGTTCCTCTTACAGCACCTCCCATCGGCAAGAAAATGGGTTTCCACAGGGTTCCATAATGAGTGTCCCTCTCTTTCTCATAGCCATTAACAGGCTGGTGGCGGTTCCTGGGCCAGCAGTGTCTCCCTCTTTGTATGCTGACAATTTTTGTATCTATGTCGCTTCCTCCGTCATGGGCGTTGCAGAGTGCCGTCTACAGAGGGCGATCTTGGGCTCTCTCCCATGGCTTTCAGTTTTCGGTGGGCAAGTCATGTCATGCATTTCTGCTGTCGCCGTACAGTCCATCTCCATCTGGACCTGTTCCTCGATAGCCAGTCCCTCAAGGTGGTGGACACCCATCGCTTCTTGGATCTAGTCTTTGATGCCCGGTTGACATGGCTCCCTCATCTTTGCCACCTGAAGAAGATGTCCTGGCTACATCTCGATGTTCTTAGATGTTTGTGCAATACCACCTGGGGTGCAGACCGCTCGATTCTATTATGATTGTACAAATTACTGGTCCAGTCTCATTTAGACTAAGGGAGTCGTGTCTGGGTTTCTGCGTCACCTTCGACATTGCAGATACTTGACCCCCATCCACCCTTGTGGGCTACAATGTGCGACTGGTGCCTTCAGGACTAGCCCCGTGATTAGCCTTCTCGTAGAGGTGGGGATTCCACCGCTGTGAGTTTTGCGCCACCAACAGCCACCAATTCTTCTGTCTCCTCTGTTTACTCCAAGGTTCAGAAGTGATGACTCCATGGTCGCTGGTCACCTATGCGAGACACACAGAACTCTGTGTTCCTTACCAGATGACTGTAGTGTTTTTACTGCAGAATTGGTAGCCATCTTGCCATCTTACATGCACTGGACCATGTCCGCTTCTGCTCAGGACTGATCGACTGGCTGAATTGGCTACTAACTGGCCATCTCTTGCTATTGGCTTTCTAGAAATAGACCTGTGTTCGGCAATGCGGGATGGCACACTCTTTCTTCGCCGAACAAGCTCAGGGCAATAACGGAGTCTGCATTTATGTGGCGATCCTCCTTACAGGCCTCTTGTAAGACCTCTGTCATCCTTTGCTGGCTCCGCAGAGGCCATACTTGGCTGACTCACTTATCTCCTCTGTCATGAGGACCCCCCTCTCAGTCATCATGGATCAATGTTGACTATGGCTCAACGCTTACTGGACTGTCCCAACTTAGCCGCCCTGCGACGGACTTTTAGCTTTCCTGACCCACTACTCCTTGCGATAACTGGCAGTGCCTCAGCAGCTGATCTAGTTTTACGATTTCTTCGTGATGGGGGTTTTTATCGCTTTATTTAATGGTGGGACTTTCAATGTTATCACTGGATGGAGGGATGGCAGGCAGTCTTGCTCCCCCCTTCGCTCCAATTTGACTGGCTTCGACTGGGCTTGGTGGTTCACCCCTGCCCTCTGCCTTCTCACTCCTTTCCTTATGGGATCTGTTTTTATCTTGAGTGTCTATTTTGGCTACCTTTGCTTTTTACTTCGTGCCCCTGTCATTAATCACTTTCTGTCCCTCCTCTATTTTCCACCTTCTTCCTTCCTCCTCTGTTTTTGTAGTTTGTAATTTTTTATGGCCATTGTAGTTCCCTCTTATAGTGTGAGGTTTTATCGGTTTTAGTTATTCCCGGGTCAAGGGGACTGATGACCTCATAGTTTGGTGTCTTCTCCAGTCTAACCAACCAACTATCCACTAGACATTTTTATTAGAAAATGCTTTTTACAGACAAATTAAGGTTCAATTTATGAAAATGAGGAAAATGGAGGAAAATTTGGTATAGAATATAAGCAAGGTTACAAGGAAAGACAACTCTGTACCATATAGAACAGATGTTAGGCAGTTACAATACACTCAAACAATTTACAAACAATTTTCGGATTACAGCAGCTCAATTACAATTTGCACTGTATTGTATGTTGGCATGATCACTACAGACCTATATTTTTTTTTTTTTTTTTTAGAACGAATGGCTGCACTTAATCTCTTTCTGTCGGTCGCATCCAACAGTCTGTTGCTGGGCATGTCTTGGAACATTTTGGGCAGGGTCGTGGGCCTGGATACTTTATTATTGACCACAAAGGCTGGTGGATCAATCCCACTTAAGAAAATTAGAGATGATGACAGGTTTTCCAAAAATACTTGGCACTTGCCAGTTGTGTGGTCTAAATTTATGTTGACAGTAATATTAGCTGTCAGTTCACCTGTTGGATTTGCAGATCTTGTAAAATTTGGTTTGTAAGAGAATGTGAGGAGATAGTGGACGTCAGAGAGGAAATTAACAGCCTGAGAAGCTAAAGAATATTGGAAAATGTTAAAAAGGCATTTAGAAAGTGAATGTGATTTGATGTCATGTATAAACAGAACATTTACATGGTCTGGGTGTGATGAAAATTAACTTCACACAGCTTATAGAGTGGGAAAAATAGTGAATCAGTCACAGATAATGAAATTGAAAATTTTGTTGCTTGTTAAAAACTGTGAGTGAGCTCAGGGATAATAATACAATGCTACCAAAATTGTCATAAGAGTGGTGTTAACCAGATTGAAAATTAGTAGGTGAGTAGGTTATGAAGGAGATCCAGTTATGTAACAGGATGGCTGCAAATGTCCTTTACAGTAATACAGAAGCGATGGTCAGAACAACAGTTTTGTGTTTCAGACCACAGTTTATATCATATAAAATGTTTCATAAAAGATGTTACCAGAGTACTGTCGCAATTGCTGATGCTGAAGTACTGCAGTGACATTTAAATCTCTCCATGACCTCCGTCTCAGTATGTATGGCTAACATCTGAAAGTGGCTGGGAAGGGACATTTTCTAAGTAATATTTTGGTGTAAAAGTGCCAGGTAACTTTAAACCAAATCACTGTCTTATCTAATAAGAGGGAAAATCCTTATTTACAGTGAGAATAGGTCACATCTATCTCCGTTGCTTAAAGCTTTCTCTGGCAATAAGCATACCTTCATTAAATAGGCAGGCACTATGGAGGTATAAGTTAGCCCATTATTATGTGATGTTCTGCAGATTTTGTGATTATGGTAAGAGCTTTAACATATATCTTAGTGTGGTAACTTCTGAGGTTATACTATGGGGGCAGGGGAGGGGGAGGGATTATTAACTTTCTAAAACAGTTTCTCTTGTAAAAGTACATATCCAGCAACTCCTATTATCTACACTGACAGAGGCATTTGATGAACCATTGCATAAGCAGTACTCATATGTAATTTGCATTATCAAGTGTGTTAGTTTCTGGGAGGCAGTGAGAAAGCTTAATTAAGTTATATGGCTTTCTCAATAACAGCATATTATGTTTCCCCTGTGAACATCTAACAGAAAATAAAATAGAAAGAAACTTCCTCATGGGAAAAATATATTTCCCTCTCCTTCCCTCTTTCCTGACGAAGCAACTGCCAGTTGCGAAAGCTCGTAATTCTGTGTGTGTGTTTGTGTGTTTTGTTCATGTGCCTGTCTGCCGGCGCTTTCTCGCTTGGTAAGTCTTGGAATCTTTGTTTTTAATATAGAAAATAAAATAGCATTGAATTGTTTTCTGTCAGCAGTGAAAAAAACAATGGAACACACACACACACACACACACACACACAACCTCTGTCTCCAGCTGTCACATTGAATGGGAGCAATGATCCAGAGTGGAGCAGGGAAGGGTAAGGGATAACAAAGCTTGACTGGGATCCAGGGGTGTGGAGAGGTCAGCATTGCCTGGTGGAGCATGAAGAAACTAGATGACAGCAAGACAAGGCTACCAGGTACATCTCCAGGAAGCTGTGAGGGAGGGAATGGGAAATGGGATACAGGGAGTGGAAAAGGAGAGGACAAGAGAAAGGGAAAGATTGGTGGATGTGTTGGAAGAGAGCATCACAGAGGGAGAGTAAGGAGACACAAATTGGGAAGAGGTATAGGACAGAGAGGGCGGAAACGATTGGATGAGGGTGTGGGGAGAGGGTACATAACCGTAGATTGAGGCAGGGATGATTTCGGGAATAGAGACCATGTTTTAAGGTTAACTCTCATCTGTGCAGTTCAGAAAAGCTGGTAGTGGAGGGGAGGATCCGTATGGCCCTGGTTGTGAAGCAATCTGTGAAATCAAGCATGTTATGTTCAGCTGCATGTTGTGCCACAGGGTGGTCCACTTTTCTTTTGTCCACAGCCATTGGGCCATTTGTCCCATGTACTCATACCAGTACAAAAAGCTGTGCAACAGTTGCACTAGGGCTGGTGGTATATGACATGGTTGGTTTTATAGGTGGCAAGCAACAGTCTGCTGAATGTAGGATTAAATAGATAAATTAAAAAAAATGGCTGTCGTATCTCCTTAGGGAGTATTTGCAGCAACTGAGTTGTTTTAATTCTAAGATCTATTACAAATACCTGCTGTTTCAACACCAATCCATTAATGTATTTCTCTTCAAGGAGGAAATGAACATCATTTCCAGATTTTTTAAAAGTTACTAGCAACTTTTTAGTGCTGAACTGTAGACCTAGTGTGATGATGATACTTTAACAAATTTACTTTCTGAACCTGCACTTGCATATCCAGATAGCTTACATCTCCAACTTGAACAACCAAAAGTAACCACTAATAGCTATAGCTCTCCACCCCCCCCCCCCCCCCTCCACCTTATCCTCAGTGCTGCATTCATTCTGTTGGCATATTGCTCCTATAAGATGCATTTTCATTTTAGATTATATGAGCTGTTGATTCCATTAGATGTTATTACCTAGCCTTAAAAAGGGTTCCAATGCACAGTTTTGTTTTAGCAATATTTATTACTGTATCAGCTGGTGATTCTTATTCATTGCAGAAGCTTAGCATAAGTCACTACAAACTTTAATTTCTTTTGTGAATCATACAACAAAATTTCTCTGCTATGAAGAATCCAATGTAATGTTATGCACTTGAAGACTGTTTCCCCTTTTATGCATATATACAGTTAAAGTTCATTACTGCATATTTCTAATGAGAAAGAATGGTTCCAGAAAACTTTAAATAGTTGTTAGCATGAGATTTAGTAGTGTACCATTATGATGATGCAGGTGACCTGTACCCTAATGGTCAGGACTCATGACACAAGCTTCCTGTCCATGTCCGTAATCACATTTCTCGTGCTACATTGCACATGAGTGGTGATGTAATATTAAACTAAATAGAGATGTTTGTTTTTTATTTACACTGAGTACTGCTGTTGTGTGCATAGCTTTCTGTAGCATTTTTACCTGGAAATATACTGGATACTGTGGTTCTAATTAAGAATTTATCCAGAGTACATGTATTTTATGTCATATTTTAGGACAGTGGAAATAAACAACACTGATGCTGAGGGGCGGTTGGTGCTTTCAGATGGTGTTTCCTATGCCCATAAGGATCTAAAAGCAAATATTATTCTTGATATGGCTACACTCACAGGTGCTCAGGTAATGTTTACTATTAAAAAATCCTCAGCTCGCAGTGTCAGTATCATGACAGTGTGGCCTTTTTCTTGGATTGTGCTGACTATATATACTATTTTACACTAATGATAAAACCTACTGCAAAGTCACAATAGCTGTCACGAGGGAATTGGCACTATTATAGCTATATCAGAATGATTTTACACACAGAATTTGTATGGATCACAATGTGTTTATGATTTATTCCGATACATTTTCAGTAATTGCCATCATCAGATCAAAATAGAATCTGAAGCATAAATACAATGTGTCACATCGGCAGTTCTACCATATATTACAGTGACCAGTGCATACAGTTGTCATAAGGAATAATAATCACATTGTGATCTAGACAAATTTTGTATGTAAGTGCTAAGAATGATCATGGACTTCTATAAAGATCTCATGTCCTATATACTGTGAACCAATTTAGTTGAATTTTTTGTAATCATTTTAAAAGTTGTTTTTAGTGTACATCATAGTACATAAAATTTTCGCTGCATTAACAGGGTATAATTTTTCATAAGTGCCGACTCCAACTTCACTAGTTTTTAACAGGCTACATTGTCCATTCTTCTATTCATAATTGCATTGCTGAAGCTGTTAATGAAATAAAAACTATTTTTTAGGATCTTGCTCATCATAATGATGAATTTGGGATCGGATCATCTGACTGATATTTTTGTAAACATTTTTACAGTAGAATATCTTCAGTTGTGGCTGTTTAGAGATATTTGTATGAAAAATTCAGAAACCACTTTATTACTTCGTTTCTTCACTTTTTAAGATTCATTATTTTATCTGAATTTGCTGCCTGCACATTTTGCAATAAATAGTTCCTGAAATTTCAATGAAAAATTCTTAGCAGCTACAGCTTGGGTGTAGTGTACCTGTAACAATTCCCTACAAAGTGAAAGAAACTGTATTATTGTTGTTCTCCATTCACAAGCTTTATAACAAAGACATTTGGAGTATGGGCTAAACAGTCATCCTGTCGTATGTTTTCAAACCTAGACAGCTCCTTAGTTGTTTCAGGTTTGGATTACAAGGTACCATTCCACCATTCATAACCTGCTCCTGCTAGAAATGTCCATACTAAAAAAACATTTTTACCTACTCAACACCTCATACATGTTTCTTTCAATATCACTGCATTGAGGAGAACTACAGTATCACCTACAGTCAGGAAGTCCTAAGAGACACTTTTGAATGGAAGAATGGTAACCCCCAAGTGCCACTGTCTTGCCAATGCCATCAGTGGTACAACATCCACAAAAAGGAAGCCAGTAATCCTTATTTCTGAACTGTTTTGTTCTTTTCTGTAAAAATGTGATGACAAAACACTAAATCAGTTGGTGAAATTGACTGTACATATACAGGATTCAAATTGTGTTTTCGCATTGTGTGTTTAGTCTATCAGCATTTTTAATGAACAACAACATTCTGAGTGTGAAAGAGTCTGCAATATTTCAGGTATTCTTGTTCCATTTGAAACTGATATTGTTACTGGATGTGAAGAACTTAAAAACTATAGTAATAGTAATGGAAATTTGTGGATGGGTGGAACAATATGTAACATAAAGAAAGGCAACCATTCACTTTCAGCAGACTGAAACATAACGCATCCCTCCCTTACCTAATGCAATATTAATTAGCTTTTGACCTCTGGCTCTTCTTCCGGCAGAAAGTACACACAGACACCCAAATGCACACTACTGCAACCACAGAGACACTGAATATTAGAGAGCAATTGCCTGGTGTGATTGATGTACAGAAGGGGTAGGGAAGGTTGCACAAGGTGAGGAGGGAATAACAGGGTAGTGCATGGAAGTACCAGGGAGTTGCAGAACAAGACAATAGGAGTTCTGAGGAAGTAGAGCATGTACAAGATATAAAGGTACAGAGGGAGTACATTGGAGACAGGCAGGCAGGCAGGCAGGCAGAGAGGAGGGGAGAGGGATGGGAAGGGGGAAGGAGGGGGTAGAGAGAGAGAGAGAGAGAGAGAGAGACCATGTGCGGACAGGGCGGGGAGGGGGGTGGGAGCAGGGAGAATAATGGCAGGGACAAGACAGTACACAAACTGAATGGGGGAGTAGTGGTATGGATAATGACAAGAGAGAAAAGGGAAAAGGCAAGATGAGGCAGTGGGAAACAGGTTAGCAGAAGTGTAGGCGGGGGGATTAGGAGTATGCAGGGAGAGAATTACCATCTGCATAGCTCAGAAAAGCTTGTGCTGGAAAGGAGTATCCAAATGGCAAGCGTAGTGAAGCAGCTGCTGATCATTTGAGTTTTGATGCATAACATGTGTGGCTGTTGTACAGTCAATTTTCACTGTGGCCATTCTTGGAAGTAGACAGTTGGTTATGTGTCATGCCCACAGAGAATGCTGTGCACAGTAATTGGAGTGTTTGAATCCTTCCTCGGGCATGGATGTGTGTGATGTCCTTAGGTTAGTTAGGTTTAAGTAGTTCTAAGTTCTAGGGGACTGATAACCTCAGATGTTAAGTCCCATAGTGTTCAGAGTCATTTGAACCAATTAAGGCTGCAGGCATATTCCAAGGTGTTTTTCATCTCCTTTGTTTAAAACAACTAGGCTAGGTGATGGTATTCTGATGGATACCAGACAGGTAAAAATTTGGAGGAATTAGTGATGGACTTAGCAAGTAAGGAGGAATGGAGGATACACACTGCATCACACTCCGAAGTCTTTGACTCCTCTGAAGTGCATCAGTGGTAAGTGTGACTCAAAACAAATGACAAGAAGCTGCATAGTAAAACATTCTACTGGGCCCTGGTGGTTCCAGCCATTTATATAAGAAGTAGTGCCTCCAAAAAGGATACTTTATGATGAAGCACAGATTTTGTTTCCAATAGGGGGAGCCTCTAGTGTCTGTGATTGTGATTTGGTATTCCAAGAATTACAACTCTACTGGAAAAATTCACACACACACACACACACACACACACACACACACACACACACACACACACAGTTCGAACTCTGATAGTATCTGATTGGTCCAGAAATAACAGTCAGTGATACACACACAGTCCACAAACCAAAATTCACAGGAAATCCAAGCATTCATGTCATGAGAGTCCTGGTGTGAAGACGAGTCATTATTAATCCATCCATAAGTGATGTGCTGGCATCTGTGGAGTGAGCTGAACTTGTGGCCTATGGAAGGGCTGTGCTATTTATCTCAAGAGTCAGGACTTCTGGAGGCATGGCTGCTGAGAGTGTGGTGGAGGTACTTTTAATGTTTCGTGGTGCCAGCTCCCGTACACTGCCCTCAGAGCTGCTGTCAATTTACTGTTAAATATTTTCCGATTCGTGATATAACATGCATTGTACGAATGTTACTGCACCATATTTTGGAAGATTGCACCCAGTTTGCACATGAGATGATTGCCAATGGATTTTATAAGGATTCAATTTTGAATTTATGCTCATTAAAATGCTGCATCTCTTGTCAGATCTCCAACAAAGAAAAGGAGTAATTAACTTGTATCTTAGCCAGGCACTAACTTCAAAATTTTGAAGTATTCCAGTTGGTAGAAATCAGCAAATTCTAAATAAAATTCAGTCAACTGGGTTATTTCTGACATGCTTTAAAATCAGAATGTAGCATTGCTCTCACAGACTGTCTGGGAAACACCCAGAAACTTTCGTTCCACCAGCATCTGATTTGAGCCCTCCAAAACAGGAATTTAGTTAATTGCTTCCATTGTGGCCTCTGGAAGTAGCTGCCTACTCTTGATAAGCTGGTGGTACTTGTGATGGCAATATAGACGTTCCTATGCAAATAACTCTTCTCATAATAATTATGTCTGTTGAGGCATCCAGAGAGACCCTCCCATTTCCCCTCTTCAAATAAATGATATTTTTTTATACAGAAGATTGTATTAAGAGAAAATTGTCTTTCCGGGTGTTTTTTAAAGTTAGATGGTCATTCAATAAGTCCTTAGGGGAAAAAATAACAATTATTTCGGGATTCCCCCGCCCTCCCCACTCTCAACAACATTTAACTCCATACATATTTCCAAGTGTTGCTCCAACTTATTTAAGCCATGAAAAAGTAGGATTCCAGAACACCTGCAAAACAGGCATCTGCTTAAGCGGTGACTACTTTGTTTGATGTGAACTGCCGTGCCATTTTTTTCAAGTTAGGAAATTAAATAAACACTCGCTGGGGCCAGATCCAGTGAATACGGTGGATGTTGCAGTAATTCAAACTTTAATTCCATTATTTTGTCCATTGAAACTGCATGCATGCATTGCTGTGATGGAAGAAAAAGATTTTTCTTTTTCAAATGAGGACTTTTCCTTTATTTATGTGGACAACTGGTACAATAACAGCGTATAACACTCTCCAATTACTGTTTGTCACTTTTTCAATTAATTGACATAGATGTTTCCTCATGCATCCCAAAAAGCAGTGCCCATCACCTTGCTAGAAGATATCACCATCTTTGCCATCTTTGGAGCTCATTTGCCTTCAAAAATCCACTGTTTTGATTGATTATTAGTCTCCGGTGTATAGTAGTGTACCCATGTTTTGACCACAATTACGTTCTGACTTAGAAATCCGATAGAATTTTGATGGAAAAGCGCAAAAACGGCCTCAACATCAATCACAATGTTGCATTTATTCTCTACTGAGAGCAAATGCAGGACCCATCTTGCCATGGTTTTTTCCACTCTCAGATATTCATGCAAAATTGAAAATACCTTGGAATATGCCTGCGGCCTTAATATTTCATGCACTTTGATTCATCAATCCCTCAGAACAATATTTTGGATTTTGTTGATCGTTTCTGGGATGGTCATTTTCACTGGACATCCTGGACACAGTTCATCTTTTGTGGATGTATGGCCACATTGAAACTCATTTATCCAATTGTAAACACATAAGCAGGTGTGATGTGAAATTCATCTACCTCGGATTTGATCTGTTTTGGTGTTAACCCTTTTAAACCAAAGTCTTTATTCACTGCTTGAAACTAACTTTTTTCTATGTTGCTTCAGTGAAATGGGACAGTGAAACCAAGTGATGAATACGATTGCAACTTTACCTATTCTCTAGCGACATATAATCCTTACTACCAGCAAATTGTTTCAGTAGTACATGTCATCACTTGGGTTTCCTAAGGGCTTATTGAACAACCTTGTATGTTTCCTATACTGTGAATGATATCATTATGTGACCCCACCAGCACAAATTTTTATATGTTACTAACAGGTAGTACAGCTATAACTACAGAGTTGATGAAAGCATATTCGTATTCAGAGAATATATTTCAGCAGGCTGCCAGTCGTCATTAATATCTGTTCACACAGACAAGAAAATAAATACAAAATGCCATAGTGGGCACAAGACAGTAATACAATGTGTCTCAGTTCCTATAGTCTTGTTTGCACTGTGGTGTGGCAGTACAGAGTAAAGCTACATGCATTAGGTAATGACTGTAGGATTCTATGGTATAAAGACGTAGACAGTGTGACAAGTGGAAGTTTTGGATCAGTCTGAGAGGAGGTCAAGGATAGCCAAAGTGGCGAAGGCGACCGCTCGTGATAGAAATCAGAGTTTGAGAGCC
Source organism: Schistocerca gregaria (assembly GCF_023897955.1). NCBI lineage: Eukaryota > Metazoa > Arthropoda > Insecta > Orthoptera > Acrididae > Schistocerca > Schistocerca gregaria. The sequence goes on along the minus strand of NC_064925.1, from coordinate 389,618,481 downwards.
AGTCTGGCAGAAATTTTCACATGTCACTTACAGATTGTGCACCTGTGCCTAACACAGCTCATGCCAAGATATTAGCATGCAGCAAATTTACTTCATTTTAAAGTTTGTCGCATGTCTAGCCTTATACATAAAGTAATTTAACTGGATAGATAAAAAACATACTCACCAAGTGGCGGCAGAACACACACATAAACGACGGTTGTAATTGGCAAGCTTTTGGAGCCAGCAGCTCCTTCTTCAGGCAGAAGGGTTGAAGGGGAAGCAAGAGGGCTGAAGGAAAAGGACTGGAGAGGTCTAGGAAAAGGGGCAGATTTTGGGAAAGTCTTTCAGAACCGTGGGTCAGGGAGACTTACCACGTGGGATGAGAAGTAAAGACTCGGTTCCCAACAATCAGTCTTTCCTTCTCATCCCATGCGGTAAGTCACCTCTGACACTCGGTTCTGGATGACTTTCCCGAAATCTTCCCCTTTTCCTAGACCTCTCCAGTCCTTTACCTTCACCCCTCTTGCTTCCCCTTCTACCTAAAGAAGGATCCACTGGCTCTGAAAGCTTGCCAATTAAAACCATCTTTTATGTGTGTGTTCTGCTGCCGCTTGGTGAGTAGATTTTTTACCTATCTAGTTAAATTTTTTTGTCAATAATTGATTGTTTTCATTCTTATACCTAAATTGTTGGGTAAAGAAGATTAGTATCTTTTGAAGATGTCTGGTATATCCATTTCTTTCAATACTTGTATTCTGGAATATAACTATAGCTTTTGTTCTGCCGCAGTTGCATTTTAGAAATATGATTTAAAAGTAAATGAAAATAAATAAATTGTAATTTAGTGTGATTTCTCAAGAGAATGGAATGGGGATGAGAATAAAAATTTAAATTACTGTCTATATTATCAGTATTTGAATTTTCAGTATTGTAACATTTGTCTCCCAAAAATTTTGTCAAAGGTGGAAAAAAATTGCACTGTTAGGTAACTTGACATTTAAATTGTGACAATACTTTGTATAATCAATGGAGTGATATATTTTCACTGTGCAGGGTATATCAACTGGAAAGTACCATGCTGCTGTTTTAACTAACAGTGGACAATGGGAGACAGCTACTGTGACTGCAGGCCGCATCTCAGGTGACCTTGTCTTCCCTATACCATATTGTCCTGAGCTACATTTTAGTGAATTTGCATCTGCAGTGGCTGACATGAAGAATTCAGTGGCCGTAAGTTTTATTCATAATATAGTTTAGTTGTCAATAGATCTGAAGCTGTGTGTGGCAGTTAGCAAATTAGAGTTGCATTATTATTATATTAGTTGTAAACACAGTGTATATTTAAGCATTATTATTGTTATACCCTTTAATCACAATAATTGCGTGGATATTCAACACTCTCTCTTAGAAGCAATAGCTGATCACATGATTACAACTCAATCTCTCGTATTCGACTGCCGTGCCCTGACATGCGGCCGGCGCCGTTCGTAGCTAGGTGGCGCTCCCGCGCTCAGCCGTTTTGCGGAGCGCGTCTATCGCCGTTTGGGCGTACTGTTGTTGCTGCACTGTTAAATGTCGTGGCACTATCACAACACTTTTCCCCCCTTGAAAAAAAAACACTCACTTCCTTGGAGACATGGACAGCGCGGAGACATCCATGGCCTCTTGTGAGGCCCCGAGGAGATCCCGCGGAGAGACACGAGAGTATGGTGAAAATGTCCAGGACGGAAGCTTGTGCGTGGAACTTGCCTCTTGGATGAGATGATGGGTGAAAACTCCGGAGCAGCATCCATAGGTGTCATGGACCTGGGAGTGTGCTCCAGCGAGATGGGTCCCGGAGAAGGCGGTGTCGCGACTGTGGCCAGTTCCGGCATACTCGGAAGCGGTAGCGATGTCGGCTGCATCAACACGGACGGTAGATCGGCAGCAGCGACAGGACTGTCTTCTCGGGCTGGTGGAGGCGAAGGATGGGGCGGTGGCACTGGTGTGGCCACCACTCGTGGGCGCATCTGGTCGTAATGGCGAACAACCGTGCCTTCGCCCGTACGTATTTCACAAAGCCGGCGGCCGCGAAGAGCCGTGACCACCCCTGGAATCCATTTAGGGCGAGATCCATACCCTCGTGCCCACACGTCGGCACCCACCGAGCATTTTCCCGCACTAGGGGACACAGCACAAGGCCTGACAGGGTGAAGCAGGTGCAGTAGAGTGCGCGGTTGGCGGCCATGCAAGAGTTCAGCAGGGCTGCGATCACCCAGAGGCGTGAAGCGATAAGAACTCAGAAATTGCAGCAGAGCATCATCTGTGGAAAAATCACTAAGGAATTTTTTCATCTGGCATTTAAAAGTGCGGACAAGGCGCTCGACCTCCCCATTCGATTGCGGATGGGAGGGAGGTGCTGTAACATGATGAATCCCTTGTCCAGTACAAAAATCACGGAAGGCCTGCGAAGAGAACTGAGGGCTATTGTCTGTGACGATCGTGGATGAAAGACCTTCTAGTGCAAAGATTTTGGACAAAGCCAGCGTCGTCGCCGCATTGGTGGGTGACGGACATCTAACAACAAACGGAAACTTCCAGAAGGCGTCAATCAACAGTAGCCAATAAGCACCGAGGAAGGGGCCGGCAAAGTTGGCGTGCACCCGTTCCCATGGCTGAGCTGGATCAGGCCATGGAGAGGGCATTGTACGAGGTGCCGCCAGTTGTTGAGCATACTGGCCACACGCAGCAACCATATGGGTGATGTCCGAATCAATACCGGGCCAATAAACGTGCCTGTGGGCCAGGGACTTAGTCCGAGAAATAACCCAATGGCCTTCGTGCAACAGTTTGAGAACATCTTTGCGAAGAGAGGCTGACACCATGACCCGGGGAGATGCGCCATCCGTGGCCAGAAGAACAACACCATCACGAACCGACAGACGAAGGCGCAAGGCATGGTAGTTGCGAAGGGGATCCGATGCCCGGCCCTTGGTCCTGTCTGGCCAACCCCGTTGAACAAAATCGATCACCCGACGCAGGACCGGGTCCTGCGCCGTAGCCGACACGACCTGCGAACCTGTAAGTGGAAAACCCTCGACCGCACGACGTTCTTCCTCATCAATGTGGAAACAGAGGAGTCCATCACGATCGAAAACCGGGTCGTGGCCCGTCGGCAATCGCGACAAAGCGTCAGCGTTGGCGTGCTGGGCCGTGGGGTGATAGTGAATCTCATAATGAAAATGAGACAAGTATAAGGCCCAATGTTGCAGGCGATGAGCTGCCTTATCCTGAAGCGACTCCGATGGGTTGAACAGGGAGACCAGCGGTTTGTGGTCGGTGATGAGGTGAAACTTAGAAACCATACAAAAAAATGCTGAACTTTTTTAGAGCATAAATGATAGCGAGCGCCTCCTTTTCGATTTGAGAGTAACGCCGTTGCGCCTCGTTGAGGGTCTTGGAAGCATAGGCGATGGGTCGTTCCGACCCATCCTCATACTGATGGGCGAGAACAGCCCCTAGGCCATACTGTGACGTGTCAGTCGCCAGAACCAAGTGCTGACCCGGACAGAATGTGGCAAGACAAGGCGGCGACTGCAAATGAGCCTTCAGGTGGACAAAAGCCTGCTCACACCCGTCGGACCAACAGAAGGGGACGTTTTTGCGTAACAGCTGATGGAGAGGATAAGCTACCGCAGCTGCGGATGGAATGAATTTGTGATAATACGCAATCTTGCCTAGAAACGCCTGAAGTTCTTTGACCATAGACGGCCGGGGTAGAGTGTTAATGGCCGCAATGTGCTGACGTAGAGGACGTATACCCTCACGGGACAAGTGGAAACCAAGATACACAATGGAGGGTTGGAAGAACTGTGACTTGTCCAGATTGCACCTCAACCCAGCCGAATGCAAAACCCGAAACAGTGAACGCAAATTATGAAGGTGCTCCTCAGTGGAGGCCCCCGTGACAACAATGTCACCCAGATAGTTTATGCAGCCGGGAACGGAAGCCGTGATCTGTTCCAAAAACCGCTGAAAAATGGCCGGTGCACTAGCGACGCCAAATGGTAACCGCTGGTACTGATACAACCCACAAGGAGTGTTGATAACGACAAATTCCTTGGAAGTAGCATCCAACGGCAACTGATGGTACGCCTCCGATAAGTCAAGTTTGGAAAATAACTGGCCCCCAGCGAGCTTGGTAAACAACTCCTCAGGACGGGGAAGAGGATAAGTGTCAGTGAGGCTCTGAGTGTTGACAGTGGCTTTAAAGTCACCACACAATTGCAGACTCCCGTTTGGTTTAGAAACCACCACGATCGGCGATGCCCATTCGCTGGAGGTAACCGGAAGGAGAATCCCTGAAGCTGTTAACCTGTCTAGCTCAGCCTTGACAGGTGCATGCAACGCCACCGGAATAGGGCGTGCCCGGAAAAACTTAGGGTGAGCCGTAGGTTTAAGTGTAATTTGGGCTTCAAAATCCTTGGCACAACCGAGACCAGCAGAGAACACGGATGAAAATTCAGAACACAATCCATCCAGCTGTTGATACGGAATATCCTCAGATATGAGGTGCACATCATCATCAATGGAGAACCCGAACAACTGGAAAGCATCATAACCGAACAGGTTTTCAGTGCCCGCCTGATCCTCCACATATAACGTGAGGGGCCGAACAACAGACTTGTAGGCAGTGGAAGCATCAAACTGGCCCATGATAGGAATTTTCTGTTTATTATAAGTCCTCAGATTTCGCATAACTGGAGACAAAGGAGGGGAGATCAACGCCAAATACGTGCGAGAATTAATGAGAGTTACTGCAGAGCCAGTGTCCACTTGCATGCGGATGTCTTTATCCATAACACGAACAGTAACAAACAACTTATGTGTTTGAGAAAGCACACAGTGAACATCCATGTCCGACGCCTCGTCCTCGTCGACAGGAACTTTAGGGAACTGACACACAGAAGCAATGTGGCCTTTTTTCCTACATGAATTACACGTGGCCCAACGTTTTGGACACGCTGCCGTCATGCTGTACGAAACAACGGGGGCAAGAAGGAAGTGTGGAACGAACCGGCTTCTGTGGTTGCTGGTTTCGCTGCGAGCGTTGCGGCCCAACGCGACGTTGTTGACGCGAGTGAACCGCCGGCACATCGTCGTTCTCCTGTGAAACAGGCAATTTGACCATGTCGAGAGTTGACTGTACAGCGCCTACATCACACCACGCATCTATTTGCGGGCCAGCAGTGTGAGATACTTCAAAGGATTGGGCGATGCTTAGAACTTCCGACAACGACGGGTTTGGCAGTTGTAGGGCACGTTGCCGAACTTCTTTATCAGGAGCAAGCCGTAGAATAGCATCCCTAACCATTGAATCAGCATAAGACTCGTGATGTGTGTCCGTGACAAACTGACATTTCCTACTCAGACCGTGTAGTTCCGCCGCCCAAGCCCGGTAAGATTGATGGGGCTGTTTACGACACCGGTAGAACGCCATGCGGGCGACAACGACGTGGGTATTTTTTCGATAATAGTCAGACAATAAGTCACACATTTCTTGGAAGGACAGGGAGACGGGTTCCCATAGAGGGGCTAACTGAGATAGCAGCTGATAGACCCGAGGGGAAATCCAAGATAGAAATAATGACTTACACACATAGGAGCGCCGACAACGCCGAAAGCCAAGAAGTGTTGCCACAAACACTTCTCATAATCCTCCCAGTCTTCAGCGGCCTCATCGTAAGGAGGGAATGGAGGCGGAGAAGAGGAAGACAGACGATGAGTAAGCGACATCGACAACGCCTGAATCGCTGCCATCAGCTGTGTTTGTTGAGCCTGAATAGTAGCCGTCAGCTGTGTTTGTTGTTCAATGAGCGCTTGCATAAGCTGTTCCATGTCTGCCCCGTCACGAACACGCAAATCCTCAACGCAGTGAAAAGATCCCATCCTCGTCGCCAAAAAGTGTTATAACCTTCAATGACAATAATTGCGTGGATATTCAACACTCTCTCTCTTAGAAACAATAGCTGATCACATGATTACAACTCAGTCTCTCGTATTCGACTGCCGTGCCCTGACATGCGGCTGGCGCCGTTCGTAGCTAGGTGGCGCTCCCACGCTCAGCCGATTTGCGGAGCGCTTCTATCGCCGTTTGCGCGTACTGTCATGGCGGCACTGTTAAATGTCGTGCCACTATCACAACAATTATTAGATAAGTTCTAAAAACAGTGTGTATTTTAGAAGACAATTGATTGCATACATAATTTTACTGAATGCCCCATTTTCTCTGTACCTTTCTAAATCTACTTGCCTGTGGCAGTCTGTGAGACAACCATTGTACAGTAATCAAGCCTGTATAAGTTCTAAGACTCTTGTCAACATTAATAAAAAAAAGGCACTTATATACCAAGTTTCCAGAAAATGATAGCTCATTTTTCTTACTTCAACATATATTTACAAATTTGTAATTTCTTTGCACTGGTCAGAGTGCAAACAGTTCAATCACTAAGTACTTTGCTCACCAGAGGGCTCATGGCTCTTTTGTGTGTGGTGCACATTGGGCCCCAAGCTATTGCAGCCCTTTTTTCCTTCCTGGGCTGCATTCCCTTCCCCAACGTACTTCTCCCTTCCTGTCCTTGCTCCTTCCCCTCTCTCTGTCCTTGCTTACATCAGCCTGGTTATCCTCATGGATCTTCTATCCCATGTGCTTTGGGACCTCTTCTCCCCCCCCCCCCCCCCCCCCCCCCCCCCCCCCCCCGCTTTGGGGTTTGACCTCCTCTTCTAAATTTTATCTCTGTAGTGTGAGCCAACTGGGGAAGAACACTTTACTTAGCGTATTCGGCATTTGGCCTTACTGCGTTTTCAATCTTATAATCAATGCAGTTGTTCTTTTCATGCTATATTGCCAGAAATATAGCCATTCTGTGTGGTGGGGTCTTACGTATCCTTTTGGCTGAGGCCCACCCACCACGCTCGCTGCATTTCCTGGTTTACAAGAAAATACAGTAGTGTTTATCCTAGACTTGAGTCTCATCAGAAATATGACTGTCTGCACCCTGTGTCTATGACATCTAACTTTGCCTCTGTTAAGTCCTTTGCACCTTCTCCTTATCCCAGTCCTGACCCCCTCCCTTGTATGTGCCACCCACCCCACCCGGCCAGAGAAGTGTCCTGTACTTCAGCGTATGCTGGTGATGGGGCCTTCTCATGGAACCCCTTGTCCTGGCGTCTTCCAGGTTAGAGGTCTGTTGGTAAATGTCAGCCATGGGACCCACATTACATGTGCCCTAAGATCACCTGCTCTCTGTCCAGTTCCAGGTCTCACTGAAGCCTGCTTTCTTTCTCCTGTGAAATAAAAAAAAGAAGAAACACAAGTGTCAGGACAAGGACCACTACCTCTGAAGATGCCAACTCCCCCCTTGCAACCTGCCCCCCCCCCTTTTTTTTGTCCGCGTTGGTGACTCATTGTGACCTGGCAGTGTGACCAGACCCAGCCCATTCACCTCACATTTAGACCTTCGTTACATGATTATTCAATGAAATTTTAATGAAAACTGCCATCACCTTCCGGAGTTGCAATCCCTGATTTCCTTTTACTCTGCAGCTTGTGTCATTTTATAGGAATCTCATTTTACCGATGCTCACTCGCTGACGCGTCGTGGGTTCTGTGCTTTGTCAGAACAGGGTCGGCCCTTTGAAGGCTTCCAGTGGTATTTGCACATTGGTGCATACAGATGTTGTTAGTACATGGACCCCCCTTTGTACCACTTTGGAAGCGGTTACCATGAGGGTCCATTGGGACTCTGTGGTCACAGTTTGCAATTTCTGTCTCTCTCCTGACAGGAACCTCATCCACTGCCCTCCTTCAGCAACTCCCCCCTCCCTTCCTCCTCCTTGGGGATTTTAACGCCCATCTCCTCTTTTGGGCAATGCTTCTGTCTAGTCTGGGGTCTCTTCATAGACCAGTGTTTTGCAGATCACAACTTGTGCTTTCTTAATGATGATTCCCCTACCCGTTTTAGTGCTGCTTATGGCACTTTCTCTGCCATTGATCTTTGCTCACTTCCCCTCCTCTTCTCCCTTCATTACACTGGTCACTGCTGCAATAGCAACCACTTCCTGTTGAGTCTTTCACTCCCTCTTGCCTCCCAATGGTCAGGTTACCCCGCAGGACTTTCCATCACATTGATTGGCATTCATATACCTCCTAGATTGTGTTTACCCCCTCTTTGTCAGGTTGTATTGATGAAGTCATCCGTGACATGTACAATTATTTACGCCGATGAATTGCCACTCCTCACATGACGGGCCTCTTTAGCCCCAAGCAGCCCCATGGTGGAGCACGGCCATTGCCATCACCATCCATGATTGCTGTTGAGCCTTGCAACACCTTAAGTGGCACCCGTCCTCCTCTTATCATATTACTTTTTAAACATCTTTGCAACTGATTGAGTGCCAAATAGGAGGAACAAAGTTAGAACAGGTGGACGGTTTCAAGTACTTAGGATGCATATTCTCACAGGATGGCAACATAGTGAAAGAACTGGAAGCGAGGTGTAGCAAAGCTAATGCAGTGAGTGCTCAGCTACGATCTACTCTCATCTGCAAGAAGCAAGTCAGTACCAAGACTAAGTTATATGTGCACCATTCATCTTTCGACCAACTTTGTTGTATTGGAGTGAAAGCTGGGTGGATTCAGGTTACCTTATCAATAAGGTTGAGGTTACGGATATGAAAGTAGCTAGGATGATTGCAGGTACTAGTAGATGGGAACAATGGCAGGAGGGTGTCCACAATGAGGAAATCAAAGAAAAACTGGGAATGAACTCAATAGATGTAGCAGTCAGGGCGAACAGGTGTAGATGGTGGGGCCATGTTACACACATGGAAGAAGCAAGGTTACGCAAGAGACTCATGGGTTCAGCAGTAGAGGGTAGGAGGAGTCGGGGAAACCAAGGAGAAAGTATGTGGATTCGGTTAAGAATGATTTTGAAGTAATAGGTTTAACATCAGAAGAGGCACCAATGTTAGCACTGAATTAGGGGATCATGGAGGAATTTTATAATGGGGGCTATGCTCCAGACTGAACGCTGAAAGGCATAATCAGTCTTAAATGATGATGATGATGATGATGATGATGATGAAACATCTTTGCACGAAAACCCATTACTTCTTAATCAAACAGAGCAAGCAGGTGTAATGAGAATTCTTTGTCTCTTCCATAGATTCTTCTGTCATGAGTGTGGGCTACACTCTGCATCCTCCAGGGTTGTCAGAGGCCGTCTTCCACGTAAGGATCAGTGAGAATGCCTTGTGATCCATTTCAGCACCAGCCTCCTATCTGCCCACCTTCCTCCCCTGGAAACAGTGAACCGAAGCTTCCCACTTACATTTTATCCCGTGTCAGGAAGAATCCTACAATGAACCTTTCACTGAATGGGAACTGGCCCTCTCCTCTTCCCCCTATTCAGCCCCAGGCCCTGATTCCATCCAAAACCAATTGTTTCAACAGCTTAGTCCTCCACGAAGATGATACCTCCTGCAGGTGTTTAACCTTATTTGGCTGCAAGGCATTTTCTCCCGGTCAGTGGAGGAACAACACTGTGGATCCCTCCTTAAGCTGGGTAAGGATAAGTCATCCATCAATAGTTACCAAGCAAACAGTCTGATCAACATCCCCTGCAAGTTATTGAAGGGATGGTGGCTCATCAGCTCAGTCAGATCCTCGAATCTCATGACCTTTTCTCTTTCTACCATTGGGGCTTTCTGGAGGGATGGTCTTTGACTGATCATCTGCTTTGGTTGGAAACTGCAGTTTGGCCGGCTCTTTCTCAGTGTAACCATCTTTTCACAGTTTTCTTCAATCTTTGTAAGGCATATGACACGGCTTGGTACCATCACATTTTTCTTACACTTGATGAGATACTACTCCATGAGTAGTATCTGTGGGACCCCTGCCCCATTTTTATTCACCTGTTCTTGTCCCACGTATTGCTCTGAGTTCAGGTTGGCACTGTTCTCAGCTCTTCGCGGACGGAGGAGAATGGCAGTCCACAGGGTTCTACATTAAGTGTCCTTATTTTCTTTGTTACTATTAATGGACTCGTGGGCTTTGTTAGACGGTTGATTACCCCTGTTCTGTATGTGTTTATTTGGGCTAGATCCAACTTTGGTGGCCCCTGCAGAGTGACAGCTCCAGTGCACCATCCAACATACTGTTCTGTGGACTCTCTCACATGGTTTTCAATTCTTTCCCCAAACCATGAGTGGTGCATTTCTGTCGCCATACTACAGTCCATCTCGATCCGGAGCTCTACCTCATTGCTCAATGCCTGACTGTGGTCCCCAGCAAACTTACTTAATTGCCCCATATCCACCTTCTGAAGATTTGCTGTTTCCGTAAACTCAGTGTGCTACTCTTCCTTGGCCACACATCTTGGGGTGCGGATTGTCGGCTCTTTTCTGCTTTTATTGGGCTTTAGTTCTGTTCCATCTCGACTACGGTTGTCAAGTTTGTGGCTCAGCTGCCCCTTCCACACTGTTCCTCTTGGACCCAGTCTACCACAGTTGTATCCATTTGGCAACTGGTGCCTTTTATTCTATCACTGTCAGTCTTCTGGTTGGCACTGGGATTCTGTCCTGCTCCCCCCCCCCCCCCCCCTTTTTGGTTCAGCAGTCACAACGCATGGTTTCCTGAGAAAGTGCTATCAGCTCTTTCCATGCTTACCCCTCCTATTCTATTCTTTTCGTGGCTCCAGGAAGTTGCCTGACTTTGGTTGAGTTTACTAGTTGGGCTCTGCCACACTTCTATCACAAATTCCATCTTCCCTCTTGTTCCCTTTCCCAGGCCACTTTCTCTCCTGGAACCTCCCCCCCCCCTTTCCCGGTCCACCCCCCACCCCTCCCAGCTAGTTCGACAGCCCTAGATTCAGATGGATCTCTCTTGCGATCCAAAAGCCTCCATCACTCTGATGGTTTTCAGTCATTTGTTCTGCCCACTTTTACGGGAGTTTCAGGGTCCTAGAGTTTTTTTACGCTGTAGTTCTAAATCCACCAATATGCTTTCACACCTTGTGTTGGCACAGCACACCATCTCCTACCTTCCATGTGTATGGTGTTTACTGCCAAACTAGTGGCCATTTACTGAGCCCTTTGCTTTATTAAACAGTCCTCCCTCGTCAACTTTGTTGTGTAAGTACTCAATGAGTTTCCTTCAGGCTATTGCTCAGTGTTTTTCCTGCTACCCCTTGGTCTCTGCCATTTACGACGCTGTTGCTGATCTTGACCTTGCTGCTTGTTCGGTTGATTTCCTTTGGGTTCCCAGCCACTTGGGTAACCCAGATAATGAGCTTGCTGATTATGTGGCTGGGAGGGCAACCACCTACCACCCATTATCTGTGACTTCTCCAGGGATGGATTTGCAGCTTCTTGTCAAATTCTGTTTTTGCTCATTGTTGGGCTGGCACTTGTCCCCATCTAACAAATTTTATTCAAGTAAGGGCCCTCCTCTATGTGGTGTTCTTCCTTCTGCCTCTCCCATCATCTGCTATCTTCGTATCGGCCATACCAGGTTGACCTACAGTTCTTTTACTCTGTAATGGGGCCATTCCCCTCCCCTCTTTGTTGTTGCAGGGTCCCCCTCACAGTGATCCATATTTTGCTGTACTGTCTCCACCTTTCGGCCCTTTGAACTAAATATGTCCTACCACTCTCCACGTCATGGGTGCTAGTGGATGACCTTCATTTGGTCATGTCTGTGCTTGGTTTTCTTTGCAGAAGTTGTTTGTCCTCCCAGATTTCAGTTCCTGCATTGCCTTCTGGAACTGGAGTCTCCCAGTTGGAATTATTTTAGGAGGCCTTTGACCTTGCCTGCACGACAACCAGGTCCCCCCCCCCCCTCTCCTTTCCCTGTATTTTGTCTAGTCTTTTGTGCCATTTTGTTCTCCTTTTTTTGTGTTGTCTCCCCCTGGTGTCATGGGATGGGATGGGATGGGATGGGGATTGGGATTGGGATTTGTCTGGAGCAGTGGTGGTGCCAGCATCCCAGCATGCATAGTGCTTCTGGGATGCGTCCTGCTCTTGCCCCTGCCCACCTCACCTCCTTTCCTGTTTCTTACTCTTCCTGCCACTCCAATGTTCCTTCTGCGTCTTTGTTTGCCCAGTTCCCTATCTCATCAACTGGACTATGCTGTTAGCATTGTTCCTCCTGTTGTTTCTGCCCCCTGAAATTGTGGGACTGATGACCTTGTTGTTGGTCTCCTCCCCCCCCCCCCCCCCTCCCAATCAACCAACCACGTATCTCTCTCTGTCCGTGTCATGTTAATATGGCAGTTCTCGAGTCAGAGTTGTAAGGAGCAAAAAACTAAAATTAAAAGCAATAAATCAAAAAGAAAAAATTAAATTAACAGAAAACAATAGAAGTCACAATATATAGGAAGGGGTGTAGAGCAACAGATGTCACTTGTCAATCAGAAACTATCTTTGTTTTTTATGGTTTCATTACAAGACTCTTCTTCTTAAGAGGAATGTCTATGATCCAAGGTGGTGGTAGTGTAATCTCTTCCAAACAAGACTAAATTACCAATTACAACTTTTTGTAGCTGTGTGTTCATTGTGTACACGCACAGTGGTGTGCACTGCAGTGAAATGTCAAACAACATTTTGACAAAGTTGCTTGCAATTTTTTGTAGGGCTTCTGCAATAATCCATAGTAACATAAAACAAGATGGCAAGTAACAACAAACTGAATAACTTTTACTTCTCACTTTTCTTTCGTTTTTATTTCTGTTTCAATGTTCAGTAATATTCTTTCCTATTTTCAGGATCGGAGCAATGCCCAGTCTTCATGTGCAGGACTGTTTGTTGGTGCGCACCTTGGCTTTGATTATCCTGGAGCCTGGATACATGTTGACATGGCGTATCCTGTGCATAGTGTGAGTACTTTTTTCCTCAACTCGAGTAAAGTTACATAATCTTTAAGCAGTGTGCCATATGTTAGGACTTGTTAGCAAATATCAGAATAATTGTTAATGTATGCCTTCAAATATCAGAATAATTGTTAACATACACGTTCAAGAAATAATCTTACTAACACCACCACTTGACCACATAGTCACTTGCTTGATGAGAAAGACTTGATTTCAATAGCATTATCACAAGTAAGAAATGAGTACAGAAACAGTGACAATGCTGTGAACTATGCGGCACAAAGTAAGATTATTCTAAAGTTGTGTCTTGTTAGGGCAAATAGTCGTGTTGATCTTCATTATATTTTAAATATTGTCTAATGGAAAAACATAAATTTGACTCATTTACAAATATTTTTATTGAGTCACAACCACAAGATGTAATACACAGTACTGGTTTCAGTTATTTCTAGCAGTATTTTGATGTTAGATATAGTATACAACAGCAATTCACTATGCTCTGCTGTAGCTAATTATCTCAGATATACCACCATAATGCTGCTGAAGATAGGGAAGGAAAAAGAAAGGAATGGGACAGGCATAGCACATTCATTTTGAGTATATACAATGTGTCCAGAAATGTCATGACAGACTTCTAGGGAGGTGTGGCACATCACATGGATTGAGAAATGCATAACAGCTCAGGCCACAAACATCATGTGTAAGTGGTACCGGAGGTTTATTTATTTATCCATCTATCCATCCATAGACAATGTAAATTCTGTGTATATGTCAACACATAAATACATAAAATACAGACACAGATATACATAAACATACACAATTACCCACCAACACCAACCTATTCGAACTCCGGAGATGGGAACTTGCCCTTCAATATATCCTCTCTTCTCGTTATCCACCAGGCCTCAATCTCCGCTAATTTCAAGTTGCCGCCACTCGTACCTCACCTGTCATTCAACATCATCTTTGCCTCTGCACTTCCACCTCGACTGACATCTCTGCCCAAACTCTTTGCCTTTAAATATGTCTGCTTGTGTCTGTATATGTATGGATGGATATGTGTGTGTGTGTGTGTGTGTGTGTGTGTGTGTGTGTGTGTGTGTGTGTGTGTGTGTGTGTGTGTGTGTGTGTGCGAGTATATACCTATCCTTTTTTGCCCCCTAAGGTAAGTCTTTCCACTCCTGGGATTGGAATGACTCCTTACCCTCTCCCTTAAAACCCACATCCTTTTGTCTTTCCTTCTCCTTCCCTCTTTCCTGATGAAGCAACCGACGGTTGCGCGTGCGAGTATATACCTATCCTTTTTTGCCCCCTAAGGTAAGTCTTTCCACTCCTGGGATTGGAATGACTCCTTACCCTCTCCCTTAAAACCCACATCCTTTTGTCTTTCCTTCTCCTTCCCTCCTTCCCTCTTTCCTGATGAAGCAACCGACGGTTGCGAAAGCTTGAAATTTTGTGTGTGTTTGTGTGTTTTTTTATTGTGCCTGTCTACCGGCGCTTTCCCGCTTGGTAAGTCTTGGAATCTTTGTTTTTAATATACAATTACACACATAAATAGATACAGACATGTCTTGCTCTACTGAGTTACCCATTTTGACATTGTATTTCACTGTTCTATTGAACATATTGTAAAATGCCTCTTTAATTTCAGTAATTAATTATTAGAATTATTGTCAACAAAATTTACACATTGTTTTAGGTAGTCTAATATAAATATACTTTTCTAACAAATAATTTTTAGGTCATTCCTGAAGGCATGTTTTTAATTCCATTATATAGCACACACACTTTGTGTGTGTGTGTGTGTGTGTGTGTGTGTGTGTGTGATGGCTGTAACTGGTTCCATGTTCATGTAGAGACCTGTTCGTTGTGTACTGATCAGTGTCTTCTTGTTTTATTTTATTTTTTATTTTTTTATGTGGATCACTGTTTGCAAAATGTACTTACATCAAAGAGTCAAGATTCCCATAGATTTAAACAGCTCAGTGCAGTGAGTTGTCTAGCTACATTTTGTCATAATTTGTACGGCCCTTTTTTGTAGCTTAAAAAGTGTTTGTCTGTTCTGCTCATTTGTACCCCAGAACATTATCCCATAACTCATCACAGAATGAATATATGAAAAGTAAGTTGTTCTAGTGCATGAGCTACTTCAATCAGAATTTATTAATCTTTAAGTGCAAGGCACGCTGAAGCTATTCGTTTCCCGAGGACAATAACATACTCAGTCCATTTTAGTTGTGCCTCAATCTGCACCCCTACAAATTTGGTTTGTGATAGACATTCTGTGAGCTCATCTTTCACTTTTAAAGAGTTATTTTTGGGTTTTCTGCTTATGTGGAAACTAATCCTTTTTTTAGAAGAATGTTAATGTCATCAGCAAACAATACCATTCCATCGTGTTTGACACTGTTGAAGATTGGAAAGGAAATGAGAATGTGATTCTTTGAAGCATTTATTGGACATAATGAGTACACATTGTGTACAACATCAATACAGCTCTAATGCTACAACGCATGCTTGAAGTTTGCACTATCAGAGGCCACGCATACTGATACCAACAGAGCATCAAGTGCCTGACATGCTCAAACACACTGGGAGTTTATTTGATTGTAGCAGCTGCCCAGACGATGATGTGATGAGATCCATTTCAGACTCATTAGGATAACAATACAAGAGAGAAACATTCATTTTTATTGGCTCTTCATAGGTACCTGAACAAGTCATTCCCACATTCATTGATTGGGCATAATGGACTGGTTTGTGGCACTCACGAAACCTCTCATGTATCATGATCCTGTGGAGTCTGAAATTGATCTCATCGCAAGAATTATCTGCACAGCTGCTCCAATCAAAGAAACTCCCGGTGTGTTCAAGCTTGGCTAGCAGTTAATACTCCATTGGTATCAGACATGGGTGGCATCTGACAGTGCAAAATTGTAGCATTAGAGCTCTATTCATGTCGTACACTATGTGTACTCATATGTCCAATAAAGTTTGAAAAAATCACTTTCTTGTTTCCTATCCGATCATCGACATCTGCTACCACACACCTTTGATGTTTGTGGCCATAGGTTGCTATGCAGTTACCAATCCTAACAATGTGCCCAACCTCCCCTAGAAGTTAGTGGCAACATTTCTGTGGTATCCTGCAAAATTGGTTTATATGGAGCTGTTTGTGTTAAAACGATGAACTGAACATCTCAATGGAGATTTTGTATTCTAAAACAAAACAGAAAAACATGCTGGTGTAATGGAATATTAAAATGATAGCTCATTGTTTTATAATGTTGGCAGTTACACAAAACATTTACTGGTGGTTGATTTCCTGTAATGTTGTGAGCCACTTGCAGGTGTTTTGACATCGTGAACACCAGCCATTTACAACACTCCACAAGTAGCTGCAGTTGAATATACCATTACCAATCAGTTCCCAGCTGTCCAATCTCAAAGTACAGTTAATAAATAATATTACTTGGTATAATTACCTGGTTTGTTGATAAACTTCTTTGGAATCTGTTCACAATGAACATAAATGTCCAATTCTTTAAGAATGTTAATCGGTTTTCCCTTTCTAGTGCAATGCAAGACTTCATATTATATGTAGGCTTGTGACAATGTTATTTTTTCTTCTTATTATTTATTATTGTTATGTACAAACAAAAAATGTGTTGTTTTCTATACAGATCTACTCTTTTAAATGTTGCAGTGACTCAGCTTGTTTGTCCAGTATAGATCTTATTCCAATAAATATGTGCACAAATTTTTGACTGTTCTACTAAACGAATTGTAATGGAGAATTTGTAGTGTGAGAATTCATATAAAAACATAGAGCTAGCAGAGGATAGTTGCCAAACATCATACAGAATCTGCCCTTTACCTTCACAATAAATAGAATCCTGACAAACGTGATGAACTATACAGTAAATATATCAGTTTAATTAATAGCTAATTGAAAGGCCTTTCTCACCTGAACAAGAATGTGCAACCATTGGGGAGAGGTCAACAAAAACCATGTGATATTAATGAGTTCTTGTGGCCTTAGTTCAAAAGGTTTTCGCTGTTATGCACCTATATGGCTACATTCCTCCCCCCATGAACCATGGACCTTGCCGTTGGTGGGGAGGCTTGCGTGCCTAAGCGATACAGATAGCCGTACTGTAGGTTCAACCACAACGGAGGGGTATCTGTTGAGAGGCCAGACAAACGTGTGGTTCCTGAAGAGGGGCAGCAGCCTTTTCAGTAGTTGCAGGGGCAACAGTCTGGATGGTTGACTGATCTGGCCTTGTAACAATAACCAAAACGGCCTTGCTGTGCTGATACTGCGAACGGCTGAAAGCAAGGGGAAACTACGGCCGTAACTTTTCCCCGAGGGCATGCAGCTTTACTGTATGATTAAAAGATGATGGCGTCCTCTTGGGCAAAACATTCCGGAGGTAAAATAGTCCCCCATTCGGATCTCCGGGCGGGGACTACTCAAGAGGATGTCGTTATCAGGAGAAAGAAAACTGGCATTCTACGGATCGGAGCGTGGAATGTCAGATCCCTTAATCGGGCAGGTAGGTTAGAAAATTTAAAAAGGAAATGGATAGGTTAAAGTTAGATATAGTGGGAATTGTGAAGTTTGGTGGCAGGAGGAACAAGAGTTCTGGTCAGGTGACTACAGAGTTATAAACACAAAATCAAATAGGGGTAATGCAGGAGTAGGTTTAATACTTAATAGGAAAATAGGAATGCGGGTAAGCTACTACAAACAGCATAGTGAACACATTATTGTGGCCAAGATAGATACGAAGCACACACCTACTACAGTAGTACAAGTTTATATGCCAACTAGCTCTGCAGATGACGAAGAAATTGAAGAAATGTATGATGAAATAAAAGAAATTATTCAGATAGTGAAGGGAGATGAAAATTTAATAGTCATGGGTGACTGGAATTCGGTAGTAGGAAAAGGGAGAAAAGGAAACATAGTAGGTGAATATGGACTGGGGCAAAGAAATGAAAGAGGAAGCCGACTGGTAGAATTTTGCACAGATCACAACTTAATCATAGGTAACACTTGGTTCAAGAATCATAAAAGAAGGCTGTATACGTGGAAGAAGCCTGGAGATACTAAAACGTATCAGATACATTATATAATGGTAAGACAGAGATTTAGGAACCAGGTTTTAAATTGTAAGACATTTCCAGGGGCAGATGTGGACTCTGACCACAATCTATTGGTTATGACCTGTAGATTAAAACTGAAGAAACTGCAAAAAGGTGGGAATTTAAGGAGATGGGACCTGGATAAACTGAAAGAACCAGAGGTTGTACAGAGTTTCAGGGAGAGCATAAGGGAACAATTGACATGAATGGGGGAAAGAAATACAGTAGAAGAAGAATGGGTAGCTTTGAGGGATGAAATAGGGAAGGCAGCAGAGGATCAAGTAGCTGAAGAGGCGAGGGCTTGTAGAAATCCTTGGGTAACAGAAGAAATATTGAATTTAATTGATAAAAGGAGAAAATATAAAAATGCAGTAAATGAAGCAGGCAAAAAGGAATACAGACGTCTCAAAAATGAGATCGACAGGAAGTGCAAAATGGCTAAGCAGGGATGGCTAGAGGACAAATGTAAGGATGTAGAGGCTTATCTCACTAGGGGTAAGATAGATACTGCCTTCAGTAAAATTAAAGAGGCCTTTGGAGATTTGAGGGCCATTTGTATGAACATCAAGAGTTCAGATGGAAACCCAGTTCTAAGCAAAGAAGGGAAAGCAGAAAGGTGGAAGGAGTATATAGAGGGTCTATACAAGGGCGATGTACTTGAGGACAATATTATGGAAATGGAAGAGGATGTAGATGAAGATGAAATGGGAGATATGATACTGCGTTAAGAGTTTGACAGTGCACTGAAAGACCTGAGTCGAAACAAGGCCCCCGGAGTTGACAACATTCCATTGGAGCTGCTGACGGCCTCGGGAGAGCCAGTCATGACAAAACTCTACCATCTGGTGAGCAAGATGTATGAGACAGACGAAATACCCTCAGACTTCAAGAAGAATATAATAATTCCAATCCCAGAGAAAGCAGGTGTTGACAGATGTGAAAATTACCGAACTATCAGTTTAATAAGTCACAGCTGCAAAATACTAACGTGAATTCTTTACAGATGAATGGAAAAACTAGTAGAATCCGACCTTGGGGTAGATCAGTTTGGATTCCGTAGAAATGTTGGAACACGTGAGGCAATACTGACCCTACGACTAATCTTAGTAGTTAGATTCAGGAAGGGCAAACCTACGTTTCTAGCATTTGTAGACTCAAGGAAAGCTTTTGACAATGTTGACTGGAATACTCTCTTTCAAATTCTAAAGGTGGCAGGGGTAAAATACAGGGAGCGAAAGGCTATTTACAATTTGTACAGAAACCAGATGGCAGTTAAATGAGAGTCGAGGGGGCACGAAAGGGAAGCAGTGGTTGGGAAGGGAGTGAGATAGGGTTGCAGTCTCTCCCCGATGTTATTCAATCTGTATATTGAGCAAGCAGTGAAGGGAAAAAAAGAAAAATTCAGAGTAGGTATTAAAATCCATGGAGAAGAAATAAAAATGTTGAGGTTCGCCGATGACATCGTAATTCTGTCAGAGACAGCAAAGGACTTGGAAGAGCAGTTGAACGGAATGGATAGTGTCTTGAAAGGAGGATATAAGATGAACATCAACAAAAGCAAAACGAGGATAATGGAATGTAGTCGAATTAAGTCGGGTGATGCTGAGGGAATTAGATTAGGAAATGAGACAATTAAAGTAGTAAAGGAGTTTTGCTATTTGGGGAGCAAAATAACTGATGATGGTCGAAGTAGAGAGGATATAAAATGTACACTGGCAATCTCAAGGAAAGCGTTTCTGAAAAGGAGAAATTTGTTAACATCGAGTATAGATTTAAGTGTCAGGAAGTCATTTCTGAAATTATTTGTATGGAGTGTAGCCATGTATGGAAGTGAAACATGGACGATAAATAGTTTGGACAAGAAGAGAATAGAAGCTTTCGAAATGTGGTGCTACTGAAGAATGCTGAAGATTAGATGTGTAGATCACATAACTAATGAGGAAGTATTGAATAGGATTGGGGAGAAGAGAAGTTTGTGGCACAACCTGACCAGAAGAAGGGATCGGTTGGTAGGACATGTTCTGAGGCATCAAGGAATCACCAATTTAGTATTGGAGGGCAGCATGGAGGTTAAAAATCATAGAGGGAGACCAAGAGATGACTATACTACGCAGATTCAAAAGGATGTAGGTTGCAGTGGGTACTGGGAGATGAAGAGGCTTGCACAGGATAGAGTAGCATGGAGAGCTGCATAAACCAGTCTCAGGACTGAAGACCACAACAACATGGCTACATTGTGCTGTAGGAATAGACAGTGCTGTGACTGCAGTTTGGCTGGGGAAAAGGGAGAAAGGACACTTCAGTTTTTCCACATTATCATCCATTTTTGAAGTTAATGGTCTACCTACACACACTTTGCCTCACACTATGTGTTGACCTCTTAAAAAGAACTGGTGCATCCAAATACCCATGTCCCTTGCAATTTTTTGTAAGTGCCAGTAACGGCTTCAAACAGAATTTGATAGTGCAGTGTTGGTCGTACTTCTATTGGTCTATTTTTGAAAAACATTATTTCAGAAGCTCTCAACATAATGTTAAGCAACTGCAGCAAGTTCAACCAGGTGTGGAGTTCGGGGCACAATTGAGCATAACTGATGCAGAGAGGAAGTAGCAGTGTTACCAGTCTCACTTACCTTTATAATATATTTTGTGTATTAGTGTTTGCTTTTCTGTGTAAGAAGTGCAGGAACACAGATATCGGTATTGATTAACAAGTTTCACTGTGCATATGGTTTTAATGTAATAGATAAGATTGCATGTTCAAGATACAGCAGTCAGTTTTGACTCCAGTTTTATTCTTATTATTGGTAAACAAATCCCGCTGTCTGCACATGAAGCTGAAATGATCATCTTTGCCGAAAGTACAATCAATGTAAAGTTTAGTGGAGCAACTTTTAGCCCAGGAAAGTTAAATGATACATTTAAAATAATTGAAAGTTTGTTGTTAGAGGGACTCACTGAAGTTGGATGAAACATAGTAAATTAATTTTTGGTTTTCACGAGAGAGAACCATAGCACCACTGGACTGTTTGAAATAAAATGGAAAATTAAATTTTAATGTGCATCATACACCAGATGACAGATCTTGCTTTGCAGGCTTGTTCTAGAATCCTTACATCAATAGTAATAGCTGACTCATGCTTGCTTCATTTCATCTCAAACACCTAAAGGCAACATACTTCTGCTTTTCCTTCACTCCTCTTCCTCTCCCTTCAACTTTTCTGCCAGAAGGAGCCACTGGCTCTGAAAGTTTGTAAAAGTTAAGTTCTGCTTAGACTTTCTTTGTTACATAACTAATTTTGGGTTAAAAAGCACATGACATTATTACCATGAAATGGGTATACCATAGTACAAACAAAACGTAATAAAAAATTAAACAATGGAAAATCTGGAATGGAATAATGGCAGTTTTATGAAAAGGATAGATTGCTGCTCACCATACAGCACAGATGTTGAGTCACAGACAGGCACAGCAAAAAGACTACTAAACACTCTAGCTTTTGGAGCCCCAGCAACCAGACAGTGTTCATGGGTGTGTGAGCTGTGTTTGTGTGAATGTGTATGTATGTTGTCTATTTCAGAAAAAGGCCTTCTGGCCGAAAGCTTACGTGTTTAGTAGTCTTTCTGTTGCCCTGTCAGCATCTCAACATCTCTGCTATATGGTGAGTAATTTCATAATTTTATGCAAATGGATAGGTAAAAAATCTACTCACCAAGTGGTGGCAGGAGAACATGCACACAAAAGGGTTTAACTTTTATAAGCTTTCAGAGCCAGTGGCTCCTTCTGGCAGAAAAGTTGAAGGGGGAGGAAGAGGAGTGAAGGAAAAGGACTGTAGAGGTTTAGGGAAAGGGGTACAGTTCAGAAAAGTCACCCAGAACCCCGGGTCAGGGGAGGCTTACCAGAGGGAATGAGAAGGAAGGAGTAATTGTTGGGGACTGCAACAGACTAGGTTTGAAAACGTGAGAGCTTAAATGTGGAAGACAGGATAAATATGCAAGACAGAGATTACTACTAAAACATCATGCACAAGAGTGAAAAGCTAAGTGCATTGTATGTGCGAGAGGTGAGAGGGGGAATGGCGAAAAGTAGACAGGTCAGAAAATGAAAGATGTAAAAAACTAAAATGGAGTGAAGAAAGGAGTAGTTACTCTGGGTGGGGGGGGGGGGGGGGGGGGGGGACCCTGAGACGGAAGGAATTAACATAAGTTATGGCCAAGTGGGTGATGAGAACCAAAGACATTCTGTAGTGCTAGTTCCCACCTGTGGAGTTCTGAGAAACAGTTGTCTGGAGGAAGAATCCAGATGGCGCCTGTGGTGGAACAGGCACCAAGGTCATAACTGTCATGTTGTAGAGCATGCTCTGCAACAGGATATTGTGCATTGCCTGTATACACTCTCTGCCTATTTTTCACTCTTATTAAGTCATGCACAATGTTTTAGTAGTAATCTGTGTCTTGCATATTTACCCTGTTTTCCACCTTTAAGCTCTTGGGTTTTCAAATCTCATCCAGTGCAGTCCCTAACAATCAGTCTTTCCTTCTCATCCTATCTGGTAAGTCTCCCCTAACCAGAGAATAATCGCGGGATAACTAAACTGGTGATTCTGGCAGAGTTAGTGCGAGTTAACTTGCGAATAAGCTTTGACATTGGCAGGAACAGTTACAGAACTAGTGCTAACAAGACAGTTTATTAGAACGAGGAAGGAGAAGAACCGGGGACATCATATAAATTATGGAACAATATGACGATTCCAAGTTTGTATAAAAATTTCGTACTACTACTTTTCGATCTCATACTTGAGAAACTGGAGCGTATGAATGAAGTGTGAAACTACTTCCTAACGTAAGGCTTTTTGCTTGTAGTAGGCCTAATAGGCACTTGATATTCGTACTTGGTGAATTATATTCGGTCGTTACAAAAAAGACTGATTTGGCACAAACGGTCTCGTTTATTTGGTGCGTATTACAATTGTTGCAGCATTAGAAATGTCATTTCGTTTAATCTAGCAGAATGTGACAAAATAGACATAATCACATCGGGAAGCCACACCAGTCTTGGGTCCTATTTGCATTAACAGCTTTTTCTGTATTAGACAATAACATTTCGACTTTTCATGTAGCAAAATATTTCACGAACTTTGATGAGGTAATAGATTCCTTCGCAGAAAGCAAGCTGTAACAAGATTAAAGAGAAAAAATTCTTGGAGCTAAGGATTGAAGAAATGTGTATTGTCTTTCTTGTCTCATGTCTTCACTGGGTTTATGTATCCCATATTTAATTTTATGTCACACAGGGCAGCAAGTTGTAAGCTTATAGGGAATAAAGAGTGCAAATTTTCTGAAGAGGGGCCAGATTTCAAACCGGCGAATTGTAAGCAGGAGAGGCACCACAGGACATTTTAATTTCCACTGTCCTGAATATAGTTTGATGGCATCCATTACAAAATATACAATTCCTCAGAGCGAAGCACACTGACGTACGATAGAAGAATGCTGTGTGAGGAGGCGAGGCACTGCCCTTCGGCACACTTACAACCAAATAACATGTCTTACATTTGCTCGAACACACGTTTTATGCATCAGACTCTTCAGAAAGATGTGCACTACAAAATGCACATATTTTTGAAAATTCGATTTTTTAAAATTTTTGTCGTCCTATCTCAAACACTCGAGGGAGTTATGGGGTATTGGACCGGTTCAGAAATATTGTAGATCTGGGGCTGATGCGCAGAGCAGTCTTGAGTTACAGTGGGTAGCCTCCA
This sequence comes from Schistocerca gregaria, assembly GCF_023897955.1. Classification (NCBI taxonomy): domain Eukaryota; kingdom Metazoa; phylum Arthropoda; class Insecta; order Orthoptera; family Acrididae; genus Schistocerca; species Schistocerca gregaria. Next base: position 389,594,678 of record NC_064925.1, on the reverse strand, counting down.
CGTGACCCGTCTTTACATTTAGTGATTTTGCTGTTTTTGTTTACTGCTCTCACGTCAAATGAAAACAAAACAGATTTCTGATTTCCACCTTTCTGACAGTCAAGCATTAATTGCCTTGTAGAACAATGAAGTTATTTTTGTCAGTTTGCTAAAGAAATTTTCTTTTTAATTCCACACACTGTTCGCTGCATTTCAAGTGCACGTTTTCAACTTCTAGCACGTATGGCATTATGCCAAAATAAAGAACCAAACATGAGATAACACAGTACTGGTACTCCAAGAAAATTTACATCCCGAAAACTACATTGAAAAGCTTAATATCAGGTCGTGGCCTACTTGACTGGGAATATGGACATACAAATGTCGACTTTAAATGTGGACATTTTAGTATGGGTCTCGAAATTCCAATGATCGTGGAGTATCCTGTGATGTTTTGTTTCTTCTATGACATAATGTACAATCTTTTAATGTTTTACACATACGAACATACGGGCTTCCTGCGACATCTTAGCTGCGCAAGCGTGGTGAAGACTGTTATCTGGCGCTCTCTGGCAACTGCAGAAACGAACCTATTTCTAACAGGTCATGGGAAAATATTCCGAATGGTGGTTTGAAAAATGTTAACAAACTAAAAATTTTACGATCACATTTGTGTGATATATCTTAAATTGTAATACACGCATAATAGACCAACATTGTATGTGAAAGCTTAGCTTAGCTTCTCTTGCAACGTATTAATCTTACAGACCAATATTATATGTGAAAGCTTTGCGTTTCATGTAGCAACACTATGTATATTAATTGAAACCATTAACTTTTCTGTTTGTGCGTTCGCGCTACTTAACAGTGATGTTGCTATTGGCTGACTACATCACATGTTCACGTGTCCTAAGCTCTGAATACCCGCTGTCATCAGCTGGCGAGATCACGTGACATGAGCTATGACTGGCTTACAAAAGCGCATCGCAATCTCGATTTCAATGCTTTGCAAAGTAACATGTGGTGTTTGGTGGAATTCGAATTTATACTTTCGTAATACGAAAATATGCAGCGTATATGTTGCTGCATATCAAAGATCTTTCCAAAACGCATTTTTTCCCCCTTTGTTTAGTTTTCTAAAGTGCCGGGAAATTCTACTCTTGTGTATAAAACCATAATCATTCACTTATACAGTTCCAAGAGAAAATATACCATCAGTTAACAGGGAAAAAGTATGTTTTCGCCCGGGAGAAAGTGTATTTTTAACTGGGAAATCCAGGAGAAATCTGGGAATTTTTTTTCCTTGTCCATGTATACACCCTGCAGTGGCAACCATGTACCTTCTCTCAAGATTGTCCTATTATCTCGATGAGTGGGCTGTCCAACAAGCCATCAAATGCTCGCCTCATGGGTCAAAGTCACCAGCTACACAATCAGCAGGCCAGAAAGGATGGAAGGAATATTCCCATGAAGAGATTCTGTATCCCACCAGCCAACCGACAACCAAGTCTTCCTCTGCTAACTGGAAAGGCTTGAAGAAGTCCAAAAAAGCCAAACAGTCTTCTCCTTCACCAAAGATCCTCTTCGATAGTGTCGCCACATAATACCTTCACCTCCATGTCGGCGGTGCGCACCTCCAACCATTTTTCTGCATTGGACTTTGCAGGCCGACAGCGCAAGAAAGCTGACACTTGTGTGGACCTCCAGGGAGCAGGATCTTCCTGCCTCTGTGCCCTGTAGCAGCGAGTCTTCGTAGGCTGGCTCTCGGCAGCTGCTGAGGTGACACCCCTTCCTTTTTTCCTCCTCATGACTCTCCTCCAGTGGAACGTTCATGGCCTTCGATCCAAAAAAGAGGATTTATGGCTGCTTTTAGAATCGCAGCGTCCACTTGTACTCTGCCTTCAGGAAATAAACTTGTATCCTCATGACCACTTTGAGCTTTCACATTTCTTCCGTCTGTTTTGACCTTACCCCCTGAGGTCAGCATTCCATCTGATGGGGGGAGTCATGCTGCTCATATGGGATGACATTCATAGTTAGCCCATCTCCCTGACTACTAACCTTCAAGCTTTTGCAGTTCACATTTTCCTTCCTTGCTTGACCTTTTCCCTTTCTACCATTTACATCCCTCCATCTTTCGATGTTACCAGGGCACACTTCCTCCAGTTTACTGGGCAGCTACCTCACCCGTTTCTGCTGCTCAGTCACAGTAATGCGCACCATTACCTGTCGGAGAGGTGCCCTCTTGGCTGACCTTAATCAACTAAAACTCTTCTGCCTTAACATAGAAGCAAAACATCGTCTCGAGTGGCCTGTTTTCTCTGACACCTATTCAAGTGACCATTTTCCACATGCTATCTGTTTACTGACTCCTACCCCACGTTAATGCACACCCAAATGGCAGCTTGCTAAGGCCAACAAGCGACTTTACTCCTCCTTGGTGACCTTCGATGAACAAAATTTCCCCAGTTGTGATGACCAGGTGGAATATCTTACAAACATATCCTTACCGCTGCAGAACATTCCATTCCTCTCACTTGCTCTTTACCACGCCATGTCCCAGTCCCTTGGTGGACTGAGGCATGCCGTGATGCAATTCGCACGCAGAGACACACACTTTGTGTTTTTAAATGTCATCCTACAATTCCTAACTTCATTTATTATAATGAGATGCTTGCGCAGTGTCATCGCGTTCTTCAGGATAGCAAAAAAACTTGCTGCATTTCATTCACTAGTTCCAGCCCTTCCTCTGATGTGTGGGCCAACCTTCGCCAACAGCTCTCTGGGACCAAAACGCATTCGCTGATTTCTGGCCTGACAGTAGCAGACAACGTCATCGTGAACCGTACTGCAATCTCCAACACCTTGGGCTGTCATTTTGTGGAAATTTCAAGCTCCTTCTATTATCACTTTGCCTTTCTCCATTGGAAACGAGCGGTGGGGGCTTGGGCGATACCCTTCTCTTCTCAGAATCGTGAGTGCCACAATGCTGCCTTTGCTATGAGGGAGCTAGATCATGCTCTCACTTCATCCCGATCCTCCGCCCCAGGGCCATACGCTGTTCACATTCAGGTGTTACACCTGTCTTTTGTGTACAAGTATTTCTGCTTAATATGTTCAAACACATCTGGGCACAGGACACGTTTCCCAGATGCTGGCACGAAACCACTTCCATACCCATATCTAAGGCTGGTAAGGACAAACACCTTCCTTCTAGCTACCGCCCCATCTCTCTCACCAGCTGTGTTTGCAAAGTGATGGAATGTATGACTCGTGCCCTGCTGGTATGGTGGCTCCAGTCTTGCAGTCTACTCACCGCTGCACAATGTGGATTTCGAGCACGCTGTTCTGCAGTTGACCATCTTGTCACTTCGTCCACCCTTGTCATGAAGGGTTTTCTGCAGAAATCTCAGACTGTGGCCGTGTTTTTCGATTTGGAGAAAGCCTACAATACCTGCTGGAGGACTGCTATAATCCATACTCTCTGCATGTGGAGCTTCCATGGCCGCCTGCCCTGTTTCCTTGAGGAATTTTTAAAAGATTGAGTTGTCAAGGTCCATGTGGGTTCTGCCTTGTCGGACACCTTTATCCAGGAAAATGGTGTGTCTCAGAGTTCCATCTTCAGTGTAATCCTCTTTGCATCGCTATTAACCCTAAAACGGCCTGTCTCCCACTATGTATATCCTGCTCTGTTTCTGTTGATGATTTTGCCGTATATTGCAGTTCTCCACATACCTGTCTCATTGAGCGGCATCTTCAGTGATGTCTCAGTCGTCTTTAATTACGGAGCATTGACAATGGCTTTCGTTTTTCCACTGACAAAACCGTTTGTATGAATTTCTGGCAGTGCAAATGGTTTCTACCGCCATGTTTACATCTTGGGCCTGTTGCTCTTTCATTCGTTGAAACTACAAAATTCCTGTGGCTCATGCTCAACGGAAATCTTTCTTGATCCTCCCACGTGTCTTACCTGGCAGCTTGCTGTACATGGTTCCTCAGTGTCCTATGTGTCTTCAACGGTACTTCCTGGGGTGCAAATCAAACCATCCTCCTCTGTTTGTACTGGTCCCTTGTCCATTCAAAACTAGACTATGGGTGCTTGTTTATGCATCTGCATGACCGTCTCTCTTACATCATCTCAATAATATCCACCATCATGGTGTACATTTGGCCACTGGCGCCTTTCGCACTAGCCCAGTTGAGAGTCGGTATGCAGAAGCTGCTGAACTACCACTGTCCTACTGCCATGACTTTCTCCCCAGCAGGCATACATGCTGTTTGTCTGTCATCCATGGCCACCCATCCTATGCCTCCTTCTTTGATAGCTTCTTTGATCGCCAGTATGGGGCGCGTCACTCTTCTGTTACTTCCTGGAATTTGTATTCAGCTCCTGCTCCAGTAGCTTAACTTCACGCTACCTGCAAGTTTCCCGGTGGGTGTGAACCCTTCACCACCTTGGCTTCGTGCTGCGGCCTGTGTTCACCTTGGCCTTCATTCACTTCCTATGGACACTACTCCAGCCTCACTCTTATCACCTTCAGTTTCATGACCGTCACATGCACCTTCGCGATAGTACCATTGTGTACACTGATAGCTCTCAGAGTGACCTTGGTGTTGGGTGTGCTTTCGTCATTGGCGCTGACATTTTTCGGTATCGGCTTCCGTCACACTGCTCAGTATTTACAACAGAGCTCTTCGCCCAATATCAGGCCACAGAGTACACCCAGCGACACTGGCTTTTCTGTTGTGACCTCTGCTCAGACTCTGTGCCCTTGAAAGCCTCTGTGCACTGTACACACTCTGGCTATTTGTGTTGATCACTACACAGAAATCGTTTGTCTGAAATTGGCCACCTTGTAGAGTTCTGTCCTTCTACAACATTCTCTGTCATGATAATATGCAGTTATAAGATTCAACTACCAGCCACTTTTAAGATGCAAATAGAATAAAAAACAGGAACACAGCGTGGGGAGGTCATGTTAGTTATACAACTTGCTGGTGAAAGAACACAGGCAGTAAGAGAGGACATGAATGAGTCAGCTATCCACAAATATTTGGATGCAACAAATACCTAGAGAACATACTTTACTTGATTACTCTAGAAACCTACTACAACAGCCTATGTATTGCTCACATAGGGATCACGAAGATAAGATTAGAATAAGTACCGCATGCACAGAGGCAATCAGACAATCATTCTTCCCACATTCCATATTTGAGTGAACAGGAAGAAACATTAATAACTGGTACAATGGGATGTACTCTCTGCCATGGACTTCAGAGGTTTGCAGAGTAAAGATGTGGATGTAGATAAGAAGCAGAATAATCACATGGACTGTCTTGTAAATAAGAGAACCTACATCATTTCCGACCAACAGAGCACGTCAGGCATGTGCACAGAAGATGGCAGTGTAATAGTAATGTTGAAATATCTTAATTGGCAGACACTTAAAGATAACATACACCTTCTTAAAAGACTTTCTTTTCGGTCCAAAAGAACAAATCATCCTCAGCCAGTTTGACATCTAGCCCATAGATATGTTGCAGGCAAATAATGGCGTCCACAGAACCGTACAAGCAGTCAATCTTACCATTTTTCATTCATGAATGGAGTGGAAAGAAAAGTTAAAGTATGGAACTAACGCATATATGTAGGTGTAGAGCCTTACAAAACAATTAGAAGAAGTACCAAATGGTGCAAATATTGCTGTAAATTTATTCAAATCAAGATGATTATTTGGAAATCAGAATTACTATTATCGGAATATTGGTATCGGAAATATGTCATAATTGCATAATGTCAAAATAAAAAGAACCTTCAGCCTCAGAAATTCTTGAAACTGGTTTGTAAAGCTCCATTTGTCTTTCAGGGTGAACGTGCCACTGGTTATGGAGTTGCCCTCTTGCTTACATTGTTTGGTGGATTTTCAGAAGATGCACTGCTGCGTCAGCTTGCACCATCTAAAGCCTTTTCAGATGATGTTTGTGGAACAAAGAAGATTAGAAGAAATTAAATGAATACTGATGGATGGTCCTCTGTATTAATTCTTTTCTATGATGTCACTGCCTGTTTTGTTAACATGTGTAAAGAGCTAGCTGTATTGTGTTAATCACTACTTTCACAATCAGTGTGTACTGTATGTGGCAGATAGCATTGACTAATATAGCACGATCTTTGTATTTTTGCTTACAAATGAGCCAAAATTTGTGTATTGCATGTGCTCCTCTAATTTTGGGTTTTACTTAACAAGGAATTAAAAGTTTCTCTCCAAAGTCTTTGGCATTGTTTGTTTCTCCATGTTCTCCTCACTCCTTTGTATACCAGGCTATTTGCAATGTCTGATTACTCAGCAGAAGTACTTAGGATATTATAAGGAGTGATTTTCAGGTATAGCACATGCCTCTGTTCCGAATATGGAAGTTAGTTTTTCCTTCAAACAGTAATCAACAAAAAAAGGACGTTTCACACTCAAAAAAACAGTGGTTGCACTTTTGGCCAGTATCCCACAAATGCAAACAACTATTTGCACAAAACTCTCACATAGTTAATTCTTTATGTAAAATATACTTTAGTCATTGGGATGTAGCAACAATGTCACCTATTCTGTACACCTTTAAATCAGTTGATCAAGGTTTTCAACTGGGGTTGCAGTTTTGGGATAATCTGCAAGAAGACGAAAACTGTATTTGAATTCATCACCTATTTCTTAACTGTTAAAAATGAAGGTACTGACTCCTAAATCACCACCAACTTTCAATGGTTTCATTGGTACTAAACCAATAAAAATGAAGAAATCCATGATTAGAGGGAATTCCTGCACCTTTTTAAATAGAAATATTCGGCAGATGTAGCAGACATTTAAGTTATTGCCCAACACATATAAACAAAATTTTATTGATACCAGAGTAGGAAAGTTGCTACTCACCATATAGCGGAGATGCCGAGTCGTGATAGGTACAATAAAAGGATTCACACAATTAAAGCTTTCGACCATTAAGGCCTTGTAGTGGTTAATAAAAAAGAAAATGAGAAGAAAAGAAAAAGAAAATGGTTGAAAATGTGGGAAGAAATGGTGAATAAAAAGGGGTTTTAAAATCGTAAATGACCGTGAAAAAAGGAAAGAATGAAAAGCAAATCAGACTTCGTATTACAGAAAAGCTATCGGACTTCGTGATTCGGAAAAGCTATTGTTGGGGTGGTCCTTGTAGCGTTTTTGAGCAAAAGTTAAACTAATTTCCACTACAAAAATTATTGAAAAAGAACAGAGAATAACAAAACGTAACTGACAGGGGGAAATGGCGTAGGTAAGAGATCATTCTTTACCATGTTAACATGTCTTCTTTCGTGCGGCGTCCAGGTCTTCAAAAATCTCCTACTTCATTTCTGCGTGAAAAGTCTGCACCGAAATCTTGCAATAAGTTTCATCGTCCAGGAATTTCTAATGTAAACAAAACCGTCTTGATATTAAATGCAATTTATTTTACGTTGCTTCCCTCCTCCAAATGTCATAACTTCCACAAGTTGTCTACACATTAATAGTTTTTTTGGTCTTCATCAGATCACGTTCTGCATTAAGCTTCCTCTCTCGAGAGACAAAAGAAACGGATAGAAAACGAAAAAGAGTTACTCTCTGCCGTCGAGCGCTCATACTGCTGCGACGGTAAAATTTTTAACTGAGGGAACGAGTGTAGCACTGCGAAATTCAAAGCCCCACTACAGGCTGAGTGTGGTCTCTGCTCTCTGAGACTGCAGATGTGTGTGCAAGTTGCATTTATGTGATTGTGTGTGTGTATATGTATGTCTACTGCTGACAAAGGCCTTAATGCCCGAAAGCTTTAAATGTGTGAATCTTTTTATTGTGCTAAATGATTAATGGAAAGTATCATATAAAGATGTGAAACAAATACTAACAAAGAGATAGAGGGGCTGGCCAGTACTTACCTCAGCTCAGTACAGCCGATAGGTACACAAAATAGAACAGAAAATTTATGTATCCTAGCTTTCTGAACTTTGTTCCTTCGTCAGGGAGAAGAGAGGGGGAAAAAAGGGGAGGAAGGGAAAGTGGATTCAGTTACTCACAACCCAGGTCATGAAGCAACTGGGGAAAGGTAAACAGGGAGGGTAGCAAAGATGGAGGCATGGGTGTCAGAGGGAAGCCAAAGATATTCTACTGTAGGTACTGTGCCAGCTACAAACCAAAGATGATGCATACAGAAGTAAAGAGGTATATAGTACAAAGATAAACACAACTATGTAGGATGAAAAGATGCTTGAATGGCTAAAGAGGAAAGGGAAAGAGGAGAAGACTGGGAAGAGTAAATGGGAGTGAAGTTGGTTAATGTAGGTTCAGTCCAGGGGGATGGCAGGATGAAAGGATGTGTTGGAGTGCAAGTTCCCATCTCTGCAGTAACAAGGGACTGGTGTTGGGTGGGAGAAGCCAAATGGCATGTACGGTGTAGCAGGTTCCTAGGTCCCTAGAATTGTGCTGGAGGGCATGCTCTGCTACTGGGTATTGGACGTATCCTAGGCGGTCAGTTCATCTGTACCCGTCCAAGCGCTCAGCCTGTTTAGTTGTCGTCATGCCAATGTAAAAGGCTGTGCAGCGCAGGCATGTCAGCTGATAAATGGCATGTTGTTTCACATGTGGCCCTGCCTTGAATTGTGTATATTTTACCAGAAGTGGGGCTGGAGTAGGTGGTTGTGGGATGATGCATGAGGCACGTTTTGCAGCGGGGTCGGTTACAGGGATAGGAACCGCTGGGTAGAGAAGGTGGTCTGGGAATATCGTAGGGTTTGACAAGGATGTTACAGAGGTTAGGTGGGGGTGACAAAAGGCAACTCTGGGTGGTGTGGGGAGAATATTGTCAAGGGATGATCTCATTTCAGGGCTTGACTTGAGAAAGTCATATCCCTGGCAGAGTAATTTGTTGATGTATTCAAGGCCAGGATAATATTGGGTGACAAGGGGGATGCTTCTGTGTGGTCTGGGGGTAGTAACATTGTTGTTGGACGGGGAGGAATGTATTGCTCGGGAGATCTATTTTTAGTGGACGAGATCTGCAGGATAGTTGCGAGAGAGGAAAGCACTGGTCAGGTTATTGGTGTAATTGTTGAGGGATTCGTCACTGGAGCAGATACGTTTGCCACAAATATCTAGGCTGTAGGGAAGGGAGCGTTTGATGTCGAATGGATGGCAGCTATCAAAGTGAAGGTACTGTTGTTTGTTTGTGGGTTTGATGTGGTCAGAGGTGTGCATGTGAGCTTCAACAAGATGAAGGTCAAAATCCAGGAGGGTGCCTTCTTTTTGGAGAAGGACCAGGTGAAATTCAGATTTGAAAATGAGTTAAGGTTATGGAGGAAGTTAAGGAGTGTTTCTTCACCACGAGTCCAGACCACAAAGATGTCATCTACAAACCTATATCAGGCCAGGGGAAGCAGCTGTTGGGTCTTTAGGAAAGCCTCTTCCTTGTGGCCCATGAAGAGGTTGGCATAGGACGGAGCCATCCTGGTTCTGATGGCCATTTCCCTGATTTGTTTATAGGTCTGGCCTTCAAAAGTGAAGTAATTATGGGTGAGGATGAAGTTGGTAAGTGTGATAAGGAACGAGGTTTTTGAAAGATCTTCAGGTGGGCATTGGGAGAGTAGTGTTCAAGGGCAGAGAGACCATGGGTATGTGGGATGTTTGTGCAAAGGGATGTAGCATCTATGATGACAAGAAAGTTTTCAGGTGGGATGGATTTGAGGCGTTCTAGGAAGTGGTTTGTGTCTTTGATGTAGGATGGGAGTCTGCGGGTGATAGGTTGGAGGTGTTGGTGTACCAGAGCTGAGATACATTCTGTTTGGGCTTTGAACCCTGCCACAATGGGATGGCGAGGATGGTTCTCTTTGTGGACTTGGGTAATAGGTAGAAAGTAGGGGTACGTGGCTCAGGGGGAGTGAGTAGGTCAATGGAAGCCATTGTGAGGGACCTTAGATTTTTAGGATTTTCTGCAGCTCAGTCTGGATGGAGGGAATGGGATCCTGGGTAACAGCTTTGTAGGTTGAGGTGTCAGAGAGTTGACACAGTCCTTCTGCCACATACTCCACACGGTCAAGGACCACAGTTGTGGAGCCTTTATCCACCGGGAGGATGACAAAAGAGCGATGTGTTTTCAGCTCCTTAATGGGACAAGATTCACCTGGGGTGATGGTGAGGGTTGTTGGGATGTTCTTCAAGGAGGACTGGGAGCAACACTTGGATATGAGGATTGTGTCTATCACGACTCAGCATCTCCGCTATATGGTGAGTAGCAACTTTCCTTCTCTGGTATTGTTACATTTCCAGTGTTTGATTAAAAATTTTATTGGCTTAATTTCACCTGTGTGCCTTGGCAAGAATTTTTCCACCTCTGTTTTTTTATCACTCTCAAAAGTATATTGATATAAAAATTCCTAGTAAGTTAAAAATAAGACAGGGCGTACAACAGAGAAAACCAAATAGATGCATGTGGTCTGTGAGTTAGACTAAGCAAACATCTGACACGTTAATAGCTTACTGTAGTCTCAAAGAAGAGTTAAGTATCTTAACACACAGGTAACAATTAGTCAGATACTGTTGGATAGTAAGTAAATCAGAATGAACAAGTGTTAGAATATAGTACGACACGGTAAGTGTACTGGGGACAGTCTTGCGAAATGAGAGACGGCCGATTGAATAGCAGCAAATTATTAATTAACAACTGAAATAATCAATGTTTAACAATTACTTCTCAGCTCTTTCAGTAAGTCTCCCTTGATCCAGGGTTCTGGGTGACTTTTCCGAATTTCACCCCATTTCCTAAACCTCTTCCCACTTCTCCTCTTCAGCCCTTCTGCCAGCAGAAGGAGCCACTGGCTCCTAAGGCTTGGATAAATAAAACCTTTTTTCAAATGACACTTCCTGGCAGATTAAAACTGTCTGCCCGACCGAGACCCGAACTCGGGACCTTTGCCTTACGCGAACAAGTGCTCTACCAACTGAGCAATCGAAGCACGACTCATGCCCGGTCCTCACAGCTTTGCTTGTGCCGTATCTCATCTCCTACCTTCCAAACTTTACAGAAGCTCTCCTGTGAACCTTGCAGAACTAGCACTCCTGGAAGAAAGGATACTGTGGAGACATGGCTTAGCCACAGCCTGGGGGATGTTTCCAGAATGACATTTTCACTCGGAAGAGGAGTGTGCACTGATATGAAACTTCCTGGCAGATTAAAACTGTGTGCCCGACCGAGACCCGAACTCGGGGCCTTTGCCTTTCACGAGCAAGTGCTCTACCTACTGAGCTACCGAAGCACGACTCACGCCCTGTCCTCACCGCTTTACTTCTGCCAGTATCTCGTCCCCTACCTTCCAAACTTTACAGAAGTCCTCCTTCGAACCATGCTGAACTAACACCCCTGAAAGAAAGGATACTGTCGAGACATGGCTTAGCCACAGCCTGGGGGATGTTTCCAGAATGAGACTTTCACTCTCCAGCAGAGTGTGCGCTGATATGAAACTTCCTGGCAGATTAAAACTGTGTGCCCGACCGAGACCCGAACTCGGGACCTTTGCCTTTCGCAAGCAACTGAGCTACCGAAGCACGACTCACGCCTGGTCCTCACAGCTTTGCTTATGCCGTACCTCGTCTCCTACCTTCCAAACTTTACAGAAGCTCTCCTGCTTACCTTGCAGAACTAGCACTCCTGAAAGAAAGGATACTGTGGAGACATAGCTTAGCCACAGCCTGGGGGATGTTTCCACAGTAGGATTTCCACTCTGCAGCGGAGTGTGCGCAGATATGAAACTTCCTGGCAGATTAAAATTGTGTGCCCAACCGCAACTCGAACTCGGGACCTTTGCCTTTCGCGGGCTAGTGCTCTACCAACTGAGCTACCAAAGCATGATTCACGCCCGGTCCTCACAACTTTACTCTCGCCAGTATCTCATTTCCTACCTTCCAAACTTTACGGAAGCTATCCTGCGAACCATGCAGAACTAGCTGTTGTGGTTGACAGGTTGCCGAAATGCATGCGTTTTAGCTCACGCAGGCTGACGTGAGATCTGGAACATAACAAGGGAATTAGAATTGAGAAAAACGGACGTAGCTGGTGGAATACTTAACTTTAATCCGTTAATGACGAACGTCGCTCTTGACGATACATAGCTTACAATATCAATAGTACCGAGAATGGCGCCTTACTAGGTCGTAGCAAATGACGTAGTTGAAGGTCTCGGCAAATGAGAGCATAAAAGTTAGTGAACCATCGCTAGCAAAGTCGGCTGTACAATTGGGGGGAGTGCTCGGAAGTCTCCCTAGACCTGCCGTGTGGCAGCGCTCAGTCTGCAATCATTGATAGTGGCGACAAGCGGGTCCGACGTATACTAACGGACCACGGCCGATTTAAAGGCTACCATCTAGCAAGTGTGGTGTCTGGCAATGACACCACATTCCTCCCTTGCAAATAGGCGTACGGTTGTGGCATAAGGATTCCCCCCGTCATGGGGAGGACCGCATGTTGACGTGTGCGACGAGGTGGGGAGCCTAACAATAGGCGAGGCTGTGCCATCCGCACCCTGCCATTTGGACCGCGGGGAGCTAGGAAACGCCTGAAAACCTGCTCCAGGGTGCACGCCAACATGTAGTGTATGCGCCTGTAGAGAGACAGGAGGGGCCGAAGGGTCGACCTCCATCGGGCCGGGGCACCCGACAGGCGAAGACGATATATGGTGCGGAGCGGGCAGAGTTCCATGTCGGAGGACAACTGGTCACAGGAAGCGATCGGCGGCGCGGGACCCAGGGAGGCGCCGGGCGGTTGCAGCGACGCGTCCACTGCGGGCGTGGCTGTGGCGGCGGCGCGGCGCCATGGGGCAAATTGGAAGGCAGCGTCGGTAACACCTGGGGCTGAGGCGAGCCAGTAGATGGGTCCCCAGGGCGCTGACCGGACGGCACCGTCACTGAAAGCAGACGGCGAGCGGAAGATCCCGTGCGACGACAGAGGCGCAGCTGATTCAGATGCCGACGCACCTCACCAGAGGCCCCCAAAACCAGATACATAGCGCTGCCGAGGCAGCGAAGAATGCGCCCTTCGAGCCAACGCCGTGAACCTCGATAGTGGCGGTAGTAGACAACGTCGCCTGGAACAAAAGCAGGTGTCTGCCGCTGCACAGGAACCTGATGCAACGGATGTAGCAAAGACATCAAGGTTCGATGAGGGCGACCGTGGAGCAACTCAGCCAGCGAGCGACCATCTCGGGGCTGAGAGCAATACGAGGATAAAAAGAGCAATAACGCGTCCTCCCGAGAATGCGACTCTTTCAACTTCAACATCTGTAACTTGAAAGTCCTGACCAATCGTTCAGAGACACCATTTGACTGTGGCGAAAATGGCGCAGACGTCAGATGTTGAATACCATTGGCCCTGCAGAATGACTGAAATTTTGCTGACATGAATTGTGTGCCATTGTCAGAAACAATAGTCTGTAGAATACCTTCAATGCTAAAGATAGCAGATAACACTTGGATGGTAGCAGATGACGTCATGGACAACGAAAGGAAAATTACTGAATGAATCTACCACAGCCAACTATCGAGCATTCCAGAATGGACCAGCAAAATCGATGTGTAAGCGTTGCCAAGGGGAAATGGCTTTTGGCCATGCAAAGAATTTCCGCGATGGTGCTGATTGTTGTTCGGCACACACCATGCAAGAAGAGCACATATTCGTAATCACGGCATCGATTCCGAACCAAGTACAGTGCTGACGAGCAAGTTGTTTCGTTCTCACTATACCCCAATGTCCTTGGTGGAGAAGATGTAAGACAGAGGACTGTAACGAACGTGGGACCACGACCCTGGACTGATCATTATCAGAACGCAACAGCAAAACACCACGTCGTACAAAAAGTCTCTCCTTGTGAGCAAAAAATCGGCGAACCAACGGGTCCCCGATCCGTGACTTTGACAAGGGCCATTGCGTAGCAACAAAACGCAGAACAGTAGCAAGGACAGGGTCAGCAACTGTGGCTGTAGCTACACAACGAAAATCAATTGGAAATGATTCGACCACATCTTCGGTTTCCGCATCAATGAACAAGCAAGCAAGTTCGGAGGAATTGAATGCCCTATCCTCAGCAACAGGCAAGCGGGACAACACATCGGCGTTTCCGTGCTTAGCAGTGGACCGATACAAGATATCGTAGCGGTACTGTGAGAGGAAAATAGACCAGCGACTGAATTTCTGCGCTGTACGCGGAGGTACAGGCTTGATCGGATGAAAAAACGATGTCAAAGGTTTGTGGTCTGTGATTATGGTAAAGTGATGACCATACAAGGAATCATGAAACTTTGTAACACCAAATACGAGAGCCAATGCTTCTTTCTCGATCTGTGAATGATTTCTTTGCACAGACGAGAGCAATTTGAACGCAAAGGCAATAGGGCGATCATGTGATCCATCTTTGTGCGCAAGCACAGCACCGATCCCGAAATCCGATGCATCCACCATCAACAAAAGGAGCTTCTGGGGATCGAATGGCATAAGGCAAGTATTGGAAAGGCGCGTTCGCATTCCGTCGTCCAGACGAACGGAACACCTTTACGGCATAAGCGATGAAGCGGAGCTGAAATGGAAAAGGCGTGTGGTATATAACGTCGATAATAATTAATTTTTCCCAGCACACTCTATAGCTGCTTCAAATTCTGCGGCGAAGGCAAGTCGTGTATGGCACGAAGGTGCGTGGGACTGGATTGTATGCCTTGGGCATTGATTACATGTCCCAGATATGGCAAGTCCCGAGCAAAAAACACACATTTGTCCTTTCACAAGCGAAGACCATTTTGTCGCAAGACCTGAAATAATGTTCTGAGATTGGCCAAATGTTCTTCTTCCATCTTTCATGAGATCACAATATCGTCCAGATAATTTGCTGCAGTAGGGACCAACGCACAAACAGTTTGTAGATGTTGCTGAAACAATGCAGAGGCGGATGCACAACCGAATGGCAGTCGTTTGACTCGATACAAACCAAGATGCGTGTTAACCACCAAAACGTGCTGGGATTCTTTGTCCACTGGTATTTGCAAGTACGCATCTGCTAGATCCAACTTCGAAAAATATTTACCCGGGCACAGTTTGTCAAAAAGATCTTCTGGGCGGGGTAAAGGAAAAGTTGCAATCACTAGTTGTGGATGCACTGTTGCCTTGAAGTCTACACAACGCCTCAATTTGCCGGAAGGTTTTGGCAAAATTACTAAGGGTGATGCCCAGAGAGAAGCCTGCACACGTTCAATTACACCTTGCTATTCCAAGTCGTGTAATGTTTTTGTGACCTCATCACGCAATGTGTGGGGAACATTGCGTGCTCTGAAAAATTTCGGTTGCACATTTACTTTCAGTTCCAAATGTGCTTTATAGTTCTTAGGACAACCGAGGCTCGGTGCAAAACTGTCTGCAAATTCTTCACATAGACGAGAAACACTGTCCGAAGGCACCATCTGGTTCACTGATAGGATCTGATTGACTATAGACAAGTTAAACAACTGAAATAAATCGAAACCAAACAAGTTCACTGCAGAAGAAGAACGAAGGACGTAAAATGACACAAGTTTTGTTTGTCCTCTGTATGTTGCAAGAAGGCTGCACTGTCCTAACAAAGGGATCTCTTGTCCCGAATAGCTATTTAACATAACATTTGCGGCACGCAACGGAGGTGTGCCCAGCAGTTTGTAAGTGTCTTGATTGATCAGTGAAACTGCAGCTCCTGTATCGAGCTGGAATGGTATCACTTTGCCGTTAATGTCCAAGTCTACAAAAAGTTTATTGTCCTGCTGATGACAAGAGTGACTGTCTCGTGCAACATGAACTGACACTGGTACATAATCACTTGCGACTTGGCGGGAGTTCCGGCGATGTCGACGCACACTATTTTTGGGACGAACACAGTCACTGTTAGAGAGAGTGGCACTGCGGAGTGGAAGGAACTACTTGAATTTCCATGGGTGAAGTTCCGCGAGCCTGAGTATCCTTGATTTGATTCCAATTCCGACATGAAGCAAAGGGCCTGGAACGGTTTTGAGCTTCCGATCTGAGCTTTTTCTGGCAAACACTCTGAACATGTCGTTTTTTATTACAATAGAAGCAAATAGCTTGGCGTGACGGGCAACTCTCACGCGAATGTTTAGTAGCACACCGTGGGCATGATTTGATCATTGCATTTGCTTGCCTGCGCAGCACACGTGGCTGAGAGCCTGGTGGCAGCGGCGCGGCAGGCGCGAGGACTGTTTACTGCTCCGTGCAGCTCGCCCGGCGGGCCGGTTAACCTGACACACTGCTGGTGAAGTTTCGAATTATTCCTGAGCAAAGTCAAGTGTGTCCTGCCGATCCAATATGTCCATTACTTGTTGAAGGGAGGGATTGACTAGTTTCAAAATCTGTTCCCTTATACAAACATCAGAAACGTTCTGTGCAATTGCATCCCATACCATAGTATCTGAATAAGGGAGTCCACATTGACACTCAAAAGCACAAACTCTAGTAAGGCCTTGCAAGGTTGCAACCCACTCCCGATTAGTCTGACCTGCCGTACATTTTGTACGGAAGGAGGTATAACTACATTCACTGATTCTTTGAAATATGCATCTAATGCAGACAAAATTTCTTCGTAGGACAGAGTTGCTACGTCACGTCGGGGAAATAATTTGACTATCACACGGTACGTACTCACACCGACATAAGACAACAAAAATGGCTGCCGCTCGTTACCTTGAATTCTGTAGGCGCCGAGATGGAATCCAAATTGGCGTGACCACTCCGTCCAGCTCTCCAGTGCAGCATCAAAAGGTCGAAAAGTGGGTGCAACAGCGTGTTGTGGCTGCGTTAGCGGTGAAGCGGCTGCTGCCGCATCGTTTTGCATCGCATGTTGACCCTAGACGAGCTGTCCAAGGGCATCCAGTAATGCCTGCGTCTGCTGATTCTGTAAGCGATAAAATTCGGACAGTATATCTGGAGATTGTGGCGAAGCCATTACACAAGTAAATCAGGGCAATTTAGATAAGAACACTTTTACTCTCGTCGCCAATGTTGTGGTTGGCAGGAGAGCCAACACCGTTACTACAGGAGGCCGAAATGTACGCGTTTTAGCTCAAGCAGGCTGGCGCAAGGTCTGGAACATAACAAGGGAATTAGAATTGAGAAAAATGGACATAGCTGGTGCAATACTTAACTTTAATCCATTAATGACGAATGTCGCTCTTGACAATGCATGGGGTACAATATCAATAGTACTGATAATGGCGCCTTGCTAGGTCGTAGCAAATAACGTAGCTGAAGGCGACGTATACTACCGGACCGCAGTCGATTTAAAGGCTACCACCTAGCAAGTGTGGTGTCTGGCGGTGACACCACACTAACATCCATGAAAGAAAGGATACTGTGGAACCATGGCTTACTCACACCCTGGGAAATGTTTCTAGAATGAGATTTCCACTCTGCAGCGGAGTGTGCACTGATATGAAAATTCCCCAGATTAAAACTATATGCACGACCGAGACTCGATCTCGGGACCTTTGCCTTTCGCGTGTAAGTGCTCTACAACTGAGCTACCGAAGCGCGAGTCACGCCCGGTCCTCACAGCCTTACTTCTGCCAGTATCTCGTCTCCTACCTTCCAAACTTTACAGAAACTCTCCTGCAAACCTTACAGAACTAGCACTCCTGAAAGAAAGGATACTGTGGAGACATGGCTTAGCCACAGACTGGGGGTCGTTTCTAAGATGAGATTTTCACTCTGCAGCGGAGTGTGTGCTGATATGAAACTTCCTGGTAGTGTAAAGCTGTGTGCCCGACCGAAATTAGAACTCGGGACCTTTGCCTTTCGCGAGCAAGTGCTCTACCAACTGAGCTACCAAAGCACGACTCACGCCTGCTCCTCACAGCTTTACTTCTGCCAGTATCTAATCTCCTACCTTCCAAACTTTACAAAAACTCTCCTGCGAACCTTGTAGAACTAGCACTCCTGAAAGAAAGGATACTGTGGAGACATGGCTTAGCCACAGACTGGGGGATGTTTCTACAGTAAGGTTTTCACTCTGCAGCAGATCGTGCGCTGATATGAAACTTCCTGGCAGATTAAACTCGTGTGCCCGACTGAGACTCGAACTTAGGACCTTTGTCTTTCGTGTTCTAGTGCTCTAACAACTGAGCTACCGAATCACGTCTCATGCTCAGTCATCACACATCACACCTTTACTTTTGCCAGTATCTCGTCTGCTACCTTCCAAACTTTACAGAACCTCTCCTGCATACCTTGCAGAACTACCACCCCTGAAAGAAAGGATACTGTGGAGACATAGCTTAGTCACAGCCTGGGGGATGTTTCCAGAATGAGATTTCTACTCCACAGCGGAGTGTACGATGATGTGAAACTTCCTGGCAGATTAAAACGGTGTGCCCGAACCAGACTCGAACTCGGGACCTTGTCCTTTGGCGGGCAAGTGCTCTACCAACTGAGATACCGAAGTACGACTCACGCCCAGTCCTCACAGGTGTACTTCAGTCAATATCTCGTCTCCGACCTTCCAAACTTTACAAATGCTCTCCTGCGAAACTTGCAGATCTAGCACTCCTCAAAGAAAGAATACTGTGGGAACATGGCTGGGCCACAGCCTGGGGGATGTTTCCAGAATTAGATTTTCACTCTGCAGCAGAGTGTGCACTGATATGAAACTTCCTGGCAGATTATAACCGTGTGCCCGACTGAGACTCGAACTCGGGACCTTTGTTTTTCGCAGGCAAGTGCTCCACCAACTGAGCTACCGAAGCACCACTCACGCTCAGTCGTCACACCTTTACTTTTGCCAGTACCTCGTCTGCTACCTCCCAAACTTTACAGAAGCTCTCCTGTGGTGAACCTTGCAGAACTAGCACTCCTGAAAGAAAGGATACTGTGGAAACATGGCTTAGCCACAGCCTGGGGGATGTTTCCAGAATGAGATTTTCACTCTCCAACGGAGTGTGCGCTGGTATGAAACTTCCTGGCAGATTAAAACTGTGTGCCCGACCGAGACTCGAACTCGGGGCCTTTGCCTTTCGCGGGCAAGTGCTCTAGCAACTGAGCTACCAAGGCATGACTCACACCCGGTCATCACAGCTTTGCTTCTGCTATATCTCGTCTCCTACCTTCCAAACTTTACAGAAGCTCTCCTGCGAACCTTGCAGAACTAGCACTCCTGAAAGAAAGGATACTGTGGAGACATGGCTTAGCCACAGCCTGGGGGATGTTTCCAGAATGAGATTTTCACACTACAGCGGAGTATGCGGTGATATGAAACTTCCTGGCAGATTAAAACTGTGTGCCTGACCGAGACACAAACTCGGGGTTTTGCCTTTCGCGAGCAAGTGCTCTACCAACTGAGCTACCGAAGCACGACTCACGCCCGGTCCTCACAGCTTTACATCTGGCAGTATTTCGTTTCCTACCTTCCAAACTTTACAGAAACTCTCCTGCAAACCTTGCAGAACTAGCACTCCTGAAAGAAAAGATACTGTGGAGACATGGCTTAGCCACAGCCTGGGGGATGTTTCCAGAATGAGATTTTCACACTACAGTGGAGTGTGCGGTGATATGAAACTTCCTGGCAGATTAAAACTGTGTGCCCGTCCGAGACTCGAAGTGGCTCACTATCCAACCTTACACAGCCTCAGGTAGAGTGGTGGGCAGTGCATCTGCCAAATTCTGAACTTGAACCGAGATATCTCAGTGTTTCTGCTACTCCTGTCAGGCATAAAGTCACACTTGGCCAACATTGGACTTCAGTTGGCAGAGCACTGGGTCATGTGCTTACATACGTATGGCAGACTACGCGGACAGTTGGAGAGAGGTGCCAAGTGTGCCGGAGACACAGTGAACTCAAGCGACCAATAAAATCTGTGACTGCAGAATATTGTATGGCTACAAGGTACACAATGAGATATGAGCAAAAGAAAGTGCTGAGACGGACCTCATCATTTTGGGACTGTGTTCTAAAGAAAGCTGTCAAAATCCAAATGGCCAGCGGCCCTATCAATAGATAGTTGCTTCGTTCTTGTTTCAGCTGTGAGTGACTTTCGAACTTGATGGGGGCAACAAAAGCACTGAGAAACCGAGTTTGCGCCTACCTATTACGATTGCATTCCCCTCCGCCCATTACCATCAATGTCGTGTATGGCTGGGTAGCGAGAATAGGGATGGGGAGGGATAAGAATGTAAAGGAGGCACAATGTAGCGAAGACACTCATTCCACATGTATCACCGGAAGGTGATGGCAAGGTATGCTGTTGAAATATTGTGTTACTTAAACGACTGCGCCTGGTCGGACACCCGAGAGCAATATGTACTTTTGCAAAAGGTAAGAATCGTATAATATTATGTACTGAATGAGGTTTTTACTCTGCAGTGGTATGTGCACCAATAAGAAACTTCTGGAAAATTAAATCTGTGTGATGGACTGAGCTTTACTTCGGCCACTACCTCAACTACTACCTTCCAAACTTAACAGAAGCTCTCCTGCGTAGCTTGCAAGACGCACTCTTAGAAGAAAAGATATAGTAGAGACATGGCTTAGCCACAGCTTTGGGGCTGTTTCCAGAATGTGGTTTTTCACTTTCCAGCAGAGCGTGCACATATATGAAACTACATAGCAGATTAAAACTGTGCATCCATCTTGCATTGATGGAGTTATATCTTACCAACAGGAAACAGATGCTATAATTTATTGCTACGTCCCACCAAGATGTTACATCCACATGAAAATACAAATTAAAATTAACAGATAATACCATCAGCAGAAAAACTAAATTCAGAGTGGGAAAACTTTAAACATGGTATTCCCCATGGTCAGGTACTGATCCCACTCATATTCTTGACCTGCATAAATTATTTATCAGGACTCTTCAAAAGCTGTTTGCTGACACAAACAATAGAATAATGTAACAGCTTACAATTAGTGGGTAACTGAACAAAGGAATACAACTCATTGGCTTTGACCAGTGACATCATATTTTAATCATAGATAATAAATTGTTATCTTTTGTGGTGAAGCGTCATAATCATCAATAGAAATAAATGAATGTGTTATTAAAAAACAGATATTATGTACACTTTTTGTCACTTGAGGTAATTTTAAATCATTTGTGTACATGTTTTGAATTATACCTCTGTCTGATTGACAGTGAGTTGTTCCAATGGCAAATGGCCAATGGCCAGTGATTCATGTCTTGTACTATGTAGGTCAGCTGAAGAATAGGAGATTAGTACTAGTGGGGAAAAAAGAAGAATAAAGGCAATGTACATAACACTGGTATCCTGTGGCTCAGCTGAACTATGAAGGGTGTATCCTATTCTTCAGTTGACCATGAACATCAACTTAAGTATATGATACAAATTTTATGTTTGTCACTTTTCTCGCCTTCACTGGTGCCAGATCCTATTCCTCAATTGACGTATATAGATCAGCTAAAATACAGGATACAAATTGTACATTTGTTACTCTTTTTGACTTTGCTACTACTAGTATCCTATTCTCCAGCTGACGTATATAGGTTAGCTTAAGTACAGGATACAAATTTTATGTTTGGTGCTTTTTTTGCCTTCACTAGTACTAAGTGTCCCATTCTTCAGTTGATGTTACACTGGTGTCCAAAATTAAAGCAACAAATGGCTATTTCCCTGTCCTTTGACTTACTCACAATATAAACATACAAACTGTCAACAGATGTCATTAGATCATGTTCTGCTTGGAAGATGGCATTCCGATCAACGGACAACCGCTCCAGTAATGACGCAGGGCACATATCAAGTGGGGTGGTGTTTGCAGGGTAGTCCCACATCCACGATCACTGTGTACACAGTCAGAGATGGTGCAATATGGCAAAGAGAAGACGCCTACAGACCCTGTACTGTGGGGTGCCATAGGATGAATGCAAACGAGAGTGTGGCAAACTGATGTGGTCCAATGACTTAATGTGAATCATTCTGTTGTTTCTTGGATGAGGCAACAATTTACAGAGACCGAAACTGTATTCCGGAGAGCAGGAAAGGGCTGATCATATGTGCAATCAGAAAGAGTGGACCATTATTTGGCTGTAAGGGCACAACAGTGTACCACCTTAGCATTGCACTGCAACTGGCGTCTTATCTCACAGCATCCTCTGCATGTGTTGTATTGAGGCAAACAGTGTACAGAAGGCTTCACCAAAGTGGCCTTTATTGTTGGAGACCTGCTGTCTGTTTACCTCTGGAGCGTCTTCACAGAAGGGAATGCCTAGAGTGGAGCCATCAATATGCCACCTGTATGGTCGAACGGTGGGCCAACATTCTTTCCATAGATGAGTCCTGATCTGACTTGGAGAGTGACTCTCAGCGAATTTGCATCTGTAGGGCACATAGAACATGATTTTGGGACACAAACGTTGTGGAAAGAGACCAATATCGAGGAGGATCCCTAATGGTGTGGGCAGGGGTTATGTTGACCACTTGAACACCTATTCATGAAATTGTATGGGTGAATCAGCAAGATTTTACTGCTGTCAGGTACTGTGAGGATATCTTGGGACCTCTTGAGCTGTTGTTGTGAGGTGCTGTGTGCCCAGACTTCTTATTGATAGGTGATAATGCTTGACCTCATAGAGAACAGGTGGTTGATGTTTTTTTGGAAATGGAAGATATTGCATGCATGGTGTGGCCTGCTTGCTCTCCCAATTTGAATCTCATAGAGCAAGCTTGGTATACATTAGGGAGACAGGTTTCATCACATCAGCATCTGCCAACCACTCTCCCAAGACTTGTAAGCAGCTCTGCAGGAAGAATGGGAATTATTGCCTCAACACGAGATGATGACATCATTCACAGCATGTCCTGTCGTCGTCAGTCCTGTATTGGTGCTAGAGGTGGTCACACCCTTTACTGAGCACATTAACCAGTTGTCAGAATGTGTGTGCAGATCTGTTAAGTTGGAAAAAATGAAGAACATTTTTATCTATCATTATGCATGTTGCAATTGTTTACATTCTGTATTATTTACATTGTTTCTACTGTACTATCACTTGTGTATACTGTTTTGTGGGAAAATAAATGCAACTTTGCAAAATTTCTATTTGTTGCTTTTATTTTGGAAACCAATGTAATATTAGTGAAAGTGAAAATACTGACATACATAAAATTTTTACATATTTCAAGTGAAGTACTCCATGCCAATTGTACATATGTTGCTTTTTTTGCTTTCACTAGCACTAGAATCCTATCCTTCACTTAGCGCATATAGGTCAACTGAAGAATAGGATACTAGGCTTTTGTACTGTGAAGAAAGTGATACATGTAACACTACGTTCAAATTATGGATGTACATGATAAATGTCCATAATTTGTTTTCTGTGGACTACAGTCGTATGCTTCTCAACATGCATCTAGTCTTTTGAATCTTTGCAATACACCATCTGTGGTAACTTGTGATGTCATTGGTCAAGCCTACACATTGTATCCCTTTCTTCAATATTCCCCAACTAGTTCAAAGCATAAGATATTCATATTAGTAAGTTTCAAACAAATAAAAGTGACTTAAAAATACTATCACATGCTACGGGAAACAATAAGTGCAAAGATCCTCATCATCCAATTTGATAATAAACTGAGGCATCACCATTTGGATAAGGTTACAAAAACCTCATTTCTGGATGTTTTGCACTTGTAGATCTGTCACTGCATTGCCAGCAGTGAGAATTTTTAGCATATTTCACATTATTTCACTCTTTACTGTTACAACAGAACAATCTTCTAAATTAATAAAGCTAATTAAAAAACGTTTATTTTACTTAAGTGTGCAGTAAGCACCATACATAAAGTATATAGTGATTGTAAAAACAAATGTTATAGAACACTTTGATGCAGTTCACTGTCAGTGAAGTATTGGTCTTAGATGCGAATGCTAACAAAGCAGTCACATTGGCAACAGATGACCAACCTATGTAAGTTCTTGAAACAAGAATGTAGTACTTCCCCATGTAACCTGTGGCGCCCACAGAAAACGTGACTACGTCCTCTTCATCGCAAATAGAGCAGAAAAATATCTCTATGATTTACAGCCTGTGAAGCTGTTTACAGAAACACCCGTGAATAAAGTTGGAACCGGCTACTAGAGGGGTGAGATGCCTAGGCATTGAAATCATGTGAAAAGTAATGGAATAAGAGACAGACTGGTGAATTGTTGTTGCCTGCCATTCCCAATGCAAGTCATCTATCACGTATCTGTGTAGGACGTATTAGTAGTCAGTTCGGCAGACTGCAATCCAGGTGGTATGCCCTGTCACAGCAGTCAACAACTTTATTGCCAGTGACCCCACAATGTGATTTCACCTCAAGTGAAAATAATGCAATGGTCTTCTTCAAGCACTGATTCCAGCACTTTGATAACCTTTTATGCAATGGACTTTTCAGCCAAACAGCAGCTAAAATTTTTAAGTAATGTTAGAGCACATAAAGAGTCACTTTGTAGGAAATACAGAGATGCTGTCATCCACAAGCAGAAACAAAGTGCTTCTAGTGTTGCAGTAAGTTCCGTGGTCATGACACATGCCTTTGTTAGTAATTTGAATCACCTAGACTTCTGCAAACATGTATGCAGTACGCACTTCTGACAGAGTCACTGAATTTGGAGCTGTCAGTATATACAGAGTGTGCCAGAAGGAAAGGTCAGTATCCAGGGATATGAAAGGAACAGTTATTCGAAACAAAAGAGGTCTAGTAAATATGGGCTTTCGAATACACACCTTTAGGGCCGTGAGCAATTGTTCAGCAGAAGAGATGTGTTTCACATTAGTGAAGATGAACAAATGCTCATAACTCTTAAGGTATGCATTTTAGATCCCACATTTACTCGACTTTGTTACTTCAAATGATTGTTCCTGTCATATCCCTGAATATTGAACTTTTCTGCTGGGGCATCCCATGTATTGCCTCTGGATACTGTCTTAAAAACAGCACCAAAGTTTTATAGTTAATGTGAGACTCGTGTTCAAAGGTAATGTCAGTTATTATGTGCACCTTAGGCTACTTCAATGGTAATCTGACACAAACTATTTAGTCTAGGTGCTGCAATGATCTCCACTGAAATCTTCCGGGTATCTAAATATGCTTGGGCTAGGGGAAGAGCTCTAGTTATCCAGAAGTGTTCAGTTCAGCACTGTACTGTTTAGGGCAATTGATTTCAGATTATTGTGTTCATATTGATTCCTTGTAAGACAAAATTTGGTACAAAGATAGCACCGGTGTGGATCGATAGGTTTGTGTACTTCAACCAAGAGTGTGTTGGTAGGGATGGAGCGCATTGCTCCCAACAAGCTCTCAGCACTCTATATTGGCATTCATTAATTCCGTTGAGGTTAATGTCAGTTTCAGATCCATAACAACCACATCAATAATCAGTAACTGGACATATCATTGTATGGTGAACAGTTAGTGCTGTGTTGACTTTCAAACCTTATACATGTCCTGTCATAGCTCTGATTATATTGACAGCCATCTTGCATTTCTTGGCCACATATTCTGTGTGCAACTTCATGGTTAGCTGATGGATGATGAAGAGTCCAAGGGATTTGATTACTGTCTTCAAAAGGAAGTAGCAGGAGCTTAGTGCTATTTCCCATGGCAGATTCACTCTGCACCTCAAAAACATTCCTGCATTTGATTTCACTGTGGATACATCTGGTCTATTGCTTGTAAGCCTCTATTGGCACGTGAACATTGTGCTTGCCACTTGTGCCATGCAGTACTTCCCAACACCTCAAAATTCTAGTCAACACAATCTGGAACCACAACACCCCAATTCAGTAGTTAACCTTTCCTCCAAACCTCTCTCCCAATCTGAAACCTTTGTCCTATCCAAAGGCCTCACCTTCACCCCCACTCCCAGATTCAACCAAACTGCCCTTGTCAAAGATTTACTGTCCTACACTCGTAGTCTCTGCTGGAAATATCACTTTTCCATGAAGAAAAATAATCCTGATCCCACTCCTAATGATCCAACTCCCCAAGACACTATCCAAATTGAACCCTGCCTGGAACAGTTCCGTCCTCCATCACAGCAGGACCCACCTCCTCTTCCTCAAAATCACCCTCTCCAAACCTTCCAGGAATTTCTCAATTCCAGCCTTGCCTCTCAGTCTTTCTTGAAAAACCTTAATCCTACTCCCAACATCACCACAGCCGAAGCCCAGGCTATCCGTGATCTGAAAGCTGACCGATCCATCATCATTCTTCCGGCTGACAAGGGGGTTCCACGACCGTGGTACTTGATCATCGGGAGTATGTGGCTGAGGGACTGAGTCAGCTTTCAGACAACTCTAAATACAAAGTTTGCCAAGGTAATCCCATTCCTGATGTCCAGGCAGAGCTTCAATGAATCCTCAGAACCTTAGGACCCCTACAAAAACTTTCACCTGACTCCATCAAACTCCTGACCCCACCGACACCTCGCACTCCTACCTTCTACCTACTTCCTAAAATTCACAAACCCAAACATCCTGGCCGCCCCATTGTAGCTGGTTACCAAGCCCCCACAGAACGTATCTCTGCCTACGTAGATCAACACCTTCAACCCATTACATGCAGTCTCCCATCCTTCATCAAAGACACCAACCACTTTCTCGAACACCTGGAATCCTTACCCAGTCTGTTACCCCCGGAAACCATCCTTGTAACCATTGATGCCACTTCCCTATACACAAATATCCCGCACGTCCTGTGCCTCGCTGCAATGGAGCACTTCCTTTCACGCCGATCACCTGCCACCCTACCTAGAACCTCTTTCCTCATCACCTTAGCCAGCTTCATCCTGACCCACAACTTCTTCACTTTTGAAGGCCAGACATACCAACAATTAAAGGGAACAGCCATGGGTACCAGGATGGCCCCCCCATATGCCAACCTATTTGTGGGTCACTTAGAGGAAGCCTTCTTGGTTACCCAAGCCTGCCAACCAAAAGTTTGGTACAGATTTATTGATGACATCTTCATGATCTGGACTCACAGTGAAGAACAACTCCTGAATTTCCTCTCCAACCTCAATTCCTTTGGTTCCATCAGATTCACCTGGTCCTACTCCAAATCCCATGACACTTTCCTTGACATTGACCACCATCTGTCCAATGGCCAGCTTCACACATCTGTCCACATCATACCCACCAACAAGCAACAGTACCTCCATTATGACAGCTGCCACCCATTCCATATCAAACAGTCCCTTCCCTACAGCCTAGGACTTCGTGGCAAACGAATCTGCTGCAGTCCTGAATCCCTGAACCATTACACCAACAACCTGAAAACAGCTTTCGCATCCCGCAACTACCCTCCCGACCTGGTACAGAAGCAAATAACCAGAGCCACTTCCTCATCCCCTCAAACCCAGAACCTCTCACAGAAGAACCCCAAAAGTGCCCCACTTGTGACAGGATAATTCCCAGGACTGGATCAGACTCTGAATGTGGCTCTCTAGCAGGGATACGTCTTCCTAAAATCCTGCCCCGAAATGAGATCCATCCTTCATGAAATCCTCCCCACTCCACCAAAAGTGTCTTTCCGCCGCCCACGTAACCTTCGTAACCTCTTGGTTCATCCCTATGAAATCCCCAAACCACCTTCCCTACTCTCTGGCTCCTACCCTTGTAACTGCCCCGGTGTAAAACCTGTCCTATGCACCCTCCCACCACCACCTACTCCAGTCCTGTAACCCGGAAGGTGTACACGATCAAAGGCAGAGCCACATGTGAAAGCACCCACGTGATTTATCAACTGACCTGCCTACACTGTGACGCTTTCTATGTGGGAATGACCAGCAACAAACTGTCCATTCACATAAATGGACACAGGCAGACAGTGTTTGTTGATAATGAGGATCACACTGTGGCTAAACATGCCTTGGTGCACGGCCAGCACATCTTGGTACAGTGTTACACCGTCCGGGTTATCTGGATACTTCCCACCAACACCAACCTATCCGAACTCCGGAGGTGGGAACTTGCCCTTCAATATATCCTCTCTTCTCGTTATCCACCAGGCCTCAATCTCCGCTAATTTCAAGTTGCCGCCACTCATACCTCTCCTGTCATTCAACATCATCTTTGCCTCTACACTTCCGCCTCAACTGACATCTCTGCCCAAACTCTTTGCCTTTAAATATGTCTGCTTGTGTCTGTATATGTATGGATGGATATGTGTGTGTGTGTGTGTGTGTGTGTGTGCGAGTATATACCTATCCTTTTTGCCCCCTAAGGTAAGTCTTTCCGCTCCCGGGATTGGAATGACTCCTTACCCTCTCCCTTAAAACCCACATCCTTTTGTCTTTCCCTCTCCTTCCATCTTTCCTGAAGAAGCAACCGTCAGTTGCGAAAGCTAAAAATTCTGTGTGTGTGTTTGTGTGTTTTATTTATTGTGCCTATCTACCGGCGCTTTCCCGCTTGGTAAGTCTTGGAATCTTTGTTTTTAATATATATAGCGGGAAAGCGCCAATAGACAGGCACAATAAAATAACACACAAACACACACACAAAATTTCTAGCTTTCGCAACCAACGGTTGCTTCTTCAGGAAAGAGGGAAGGAGAGGGAAAGACAAAAGGATGTGGGTTTTAAGGGAGAGGGTAAGGAGTCATTCCAATCCCGGGAGCGGAAAGACTTACTTTAGGGGGAAAAAGGATAGGTATATACTCGCGAGTGCGCGCGCGTGCAAACACACACACACACACACACATCCATACATACATATACAGACACAAGCAGACCAATATATTAGAAATATCCTATGTTAAATCAATGATTGGGATATTAAATGGAAGAGGTGCCACAACAGATTCTTGCAGCAACCCATACTAATAGTTAGTGATCCTATTGTATATCTTTGATGTCCGACTTGTACCAGCCAATCAGAGAGAAATGATGATAGGCGTTCTGCAGGTATTTGGGGTATACAATGTTCCATTACTCTGTGACTAGCACTTGTAAGTGCTGGTTAGGTGTAGAAGCAAAGCCTATATAAATGTGCTACAAATGAAGCAGAGCTGTATGTTATTAACCAAATTCATGAGAACATTTCCAATTCTTTTCCCTTTGCAAAAACTCATTGTCCTGCACATACATGACATTGAAGTGTCCTTCGCCATGCAGGATGAAAATTATTAAAAGCAACAGTTTCAGGGCAGTTGCTTCGGACACCAATTCGTATATTTTCTCTAATTTCATATGTTCCTGATGTAGTTTTCCTCAGATGAAAATTAATTAAACCGACAGGACCTTGATGTTGTACGGGACACTGAAAACACGTTTTTGAATGCGTTTTCCTGTGAGGCACCATTTTACGGGAACATCAAGTTTTACATACAGTAAACAAAAAGTAACAATTATAAAATCTTTATTACCAAGAGACAAAAACATTAACAAAAGACAATTACTTCAATTACAGCACAATTTCAAAATTGCCTCCATTGACTTGTAAACAGAAATTACCTCAGGAGTAATGTTCTGTCTAAACAGTCAAAGACTGTTGAAGTGCCCTTAATTTCTCCTGCTGTTGCTGCTATCTGGGCAACCAGATCCTCTTCTAAGTCAACAGGGGTTTTGTAAACAAAATTGCTCATTTTTCGCACACAACAAATTACAGAGAGGTTGAATTGGGATCGAGCAGGCCATGGTACAGGAACACCTGTGCCAGTCCACTTGTGGAAACTGCTGGGTCAAGAATCAGTGCACAGGATGACTGAGATGTGCTGGCACCCCATCACGCTGGAATCACATCTGCTGTCTTTTAGTATGTGGCATGTCATCCAGCAATTCTGGCAATGCTTCCCGTAGGCAAGAGATATGACCCAATTAAAGTGACCAACAAAACCTGCCAACACATTCATGTAGAACCACACTTGATGAGTACGATTAAATATGGCATGTGGATTAAACTTGCTCTAAACGTGTGAACTGTGGATGTTGAAGACTGCATCACGCCTGAATGTACTTCATCTCTAAACAGCACAGAGGGTGGGAACATAGGATGCATTTGACATTGTTCCAGGTACCACTCCAAAAACTGTGCTCTGACTGTATAATTTTCTGGTTACAGGTTGTGCACATGTTGTAAATAAAATGGATGTAATAACTGTTCACATCAGACATTTCTTACATTCATCTGGTTCATCTCATGTTACGCACAACTCCACAAGTGTTCATGGAAGGTTGTTGATACACATGCTGAACAACAGATTTCCCAAATTGCTGTGTTCGTACTGTGTGACTTTGTTCCTGACAATGTTGTCTCTAAATGATCTAGTTTGCAGACATTGATACACAACAGTAAACATCGAATGATGTGGGGTGCAGTGATTCAGATATTGTTGTTGATAAACCTGAAGTGTTGCTCATGCATTATGGTTTGCTATGTAGTAAGCACCAACCACACTAGTGTATCATTCCACTAGTAAACAAGTACTGTGCTGGGTCAAGATGTACAACTAACTGAGAATGTGAAATAACTATAACAACTGAAGAGCGAAATATGCCCTCTACACGGTACAACAGGAACCGTTACAATATCAAGTCAGTCATTACAAGTCAAAAGTGAATATGTACTCTACCAGCTTAAAAATTTCTCACAGAAAATTTTGACACTAGTGACTTTGTTTTGGTGTCTGTGCAAGCTCGAGAGTTTGATGGTTTAAATAATTTTCACTCTGTAGAGCTGCAGAGGTTTTTCCAATTAATTGTCTTATTTTTCATAAACCTCTTGGTTTCTGCTTGTATTTTTTTTGCAAGATTACGTAGTTTTGTTGGATAGTATGTCTCTTACACTTCCTCAGTGCTTCCTTATGTTCATTTAAAGCTCTGGCATTCAGTATCCCACCACACAGGACTGACCTGATTCTTAGTAATACCACAGTCTATCATAACAGTTGTGACACTCCACCTCTTTTTTTGTCACCCACTGGGACTGCAGAGCACCAAATGCACAGGAAGTTATAACGTTGAGTTTGGAGAGATGATGTGAAAGCAAAAGCGAATTGTAAATGTTCATTATGGTCTATAGAATGGTTTTTACATAGGGGAATTGTCCGTAGCACAACAAATTGCAGCAACAACAAGAAGAAGATTCCAAATTTCTCTTCTTTAGGTTACCTAGGAGGTGTGAACCACTACATTACAGAACAATTTATTTGTGATTTTTTTGTGACCTACAGGTATCTGTTCTTTAAGAAGAAAAAAACTGCTAGCAAACAGCAGAAGACCTGACCTTTTGCAGAAAGGCATTGTATATGTACTAAAAAACGTAAAGTTTTCTTCACTATACTTCCCGTCAAATCAGTGAATGTGGAACATTGGAAACATGTATGGAATGGAATACCTACATTATTTAACACAGTAGATAACCTACAACAACTGCAGCTGGAGAAAAACCACACAGACATGATGATAGAAGAACAAAAACAATGAAACTGTTTCCCAACACAGAAGAGCGAATTCCACAACTTATCGTTGTGAAACATGGGCTGTTGGAAAACCAGAATAGAAGAGAATCGAAGCATTTCAGATGTGGTGCTACAGACAAATGTTGAAAATTAGGTGGACTGATAAGGAGGTTCTGGGAAAGGAATATGAGGAAAACATTGACAAAGAGAAGGGACAGGATGATAGGACACCTGTCAAGACACAAGGGAACAACTTCCATGGTACTAGAGGGAGCTGCAAAGGACAAAAACTGTAGAGGAAGACAGAGAATGGAATACATAATACATCCAGCAAGTAATTGAAGATGTAGGTTGCAAGTGCTACTCTAACATGAAGAGGTTGACACAGAAGAGAAATTCGTGGCATGCCTTATCAGACCAGTCAGAAGACCGACGATAAAAAAATAAGTAAATAAATAAAAAATAATAAAAAAAGAAGTAGTTGCTTCATCTGAGCAACAAATAACGAGAATCTTCAACACTTTTGCTTTTGAAGCTAGAGTAATTGCATTTACAAAAGTATTCATGTATTAGGAAGTCGAGTGAAGTGTAAGACTGTGTGAATATTAGGCTCCCTACTAATTTGTTACATGTCAAGGAAAGTGTCTGTCATAATAAGAACACACAATAAAATGAATATGTTCTTCTCATGTATGAAATATGTGTTTAAATTCTCTTGTTTTCAGTGGAATAAACTGTAATTATACATATATTCAAAAGTATTCCTTCTTCATTAAATTCTAGCTTATGTCACTGAATCAGGCAGATTTGGCTGTTTTATTTTATGATCATTCATGTCTTTTGATAATTTATTAAGACTTGGAATGCAAAAATATAATAAATAACCCCCTGCGGGTTCGGGAGTAAGAATAGGCCCGCGGTATTCCTGCCTGTCGTAAGAAGGGACTAAAAGTAGTCTCAAATGTTTCGGCCTTATGTGATGGTCCCCTCTTGGGTTTGACCTGCAATTTTCAAAATTTCCGTTGTTAGTGCGTGCCATTTGGGGAAGGACGCCTTACGTGGTGTTTTTCTATTGGTCCATCGTGCACCACCATCTTGCATGCTATCTATTGTCGTGTGGCGGGATTTACACCCCATGTCTTCTGGGTTGCCTCCTCGTCTTGTGCGCGATCCCCTTCTTAGTGCCCACGACAACTGTGGACCCTCTCAACACTTAAAATCCAGCACGCTAGCCAGTCCTTTGTGGTGGGGTCGTCATGTACCCTCTTGGTGGTAGCCCCCTGACCACGCAGGGATCACACTGCAGATGCCAGAGCTGTTTCCTCCCCATGCATGCCAAGGAGTATGTGCCCATCTTGTCTGGGGCACGGGGACTCCGGGCAATGGGATATCGGCCAGGTACCCGTTGCTTTGGCTGGGTGGCGCCCTTTGGGAGAGCCCTCGTTAGGAGTAGGTGGCATCTGGGTGGATGTGGCGAAATGAAGCGCAATAAATCTCACCAAGCTGGTGGTCGCACTGCCACCAGCATCTCTAAGTGAGGCAGAATTGTATTTGATGCTGCACAATATGACCCTCAGTCGTTCCCCTCGTTGGCTGCGCCTTATGTACCACAATACCTTGTCTGCAGCAGGACTGATGGTGACTCCTTTCTTTCGACAAAGCCTCTGTTTTTTGTGGAACACCTGGAGGATAAGTTTGGGGAAGTGGCGGGGTTGTCTAAAATGAGGAATGGGTCCATCCTCCTCAAGACGTCCTCCCCAGCCCAGTCACGGGCGTTGCTCTTGTGTGATAAGCTGGGAGACATCCCTGTTACCGTCACTCCCCACAGTAGCTTAAATATGGTCCAGGGGATTATTTACCATCGCGACCTCTTGTTACAATCCGACAACGAGCTGAGAGCTGACTTGGAACGACGTGGTGTGCATTTTGTCCGTGGTGTACACAGAGGACCCAAGACTAACAGGGTGGCCACCGGTGCCTTTATCTTGACCTTCGAGGGTGCTGTATTGCCTGAGAAGGTCAAGGTAATGGTTTACCGTTGTGATGTCAAGCCATACGTCCCTCCCCCGATGCGGTGCTTCCAGTGCTGGAAGTTTGGGCATATGTCCTCCCGTTGCCCATCCAGCGCCACATGTCGAGATTGCGGACGCCCCTCTCATCCCGATTCTCCATGTGCGCCTCCGCCTGTCTGTGTCAACTGTGGGGAACACCACTCTCCATGCTCGCCGGACTGCCCCGTTCTTCATAAGGAGCGGAAGATAATGGAATTTAAGACCCTGGACTGGCTTACTTATCGCGAGGCAAAACTGAAATTCGAAAGGTTGTATCCTGTCCCACTTCGAACATCCTATGCTGCAGCCACGTTATCGTTGCCCTCACGGGCGGCAGTTGTCACCTCATCTGTGCCGCCTTCAGCAGGCCCTCGGGGCCATACATCTCTGTCTGCCCCCCTCGTGTCTGGGGGCAAACCTTCCTCTGTTGCCCCCTTAGCAGTTGGGGGCAAACCGGCAAACCCTCTTCTGTCACTCCCCCCGCACATGCTTCAGGAGTGAATTCTGCTCAAAAACCATGTGGCTCAATCCCTCACCCTCACCCTCCTTCTCCGCCGGCGTTGCCTCTGTCGGTTCTTCTCTCGCGGAAGGGGTCCCTCGGGGCCTTCCCTTCTTCCGTTTCTTCTCCTACCCAGCCGGATGTCAGCCAGTGGCTGAAGGTTCCGCCACCTGCTGGTCGTAGGGCTTCTGCGTCGTCGTCAGTCTCTGACGCTCCTTCAGAGAAACTCTCCCAGCCCTCTAAGCCAAAGGACAGACGCAAGAAGAAGGAATGGAACGCGACCAAGAAGAAGGACGTTCCGGCGGTTTCAGTACCGCCTGCTGTACATAGTTCTGGCTCTGGGGATGAGGTGGAGATCCTCGCCTCTGCCGCGGATCTCGCCCTCACAGAATCCTCGGGGGCCTCTCCTATGGACGCAGCTGACTCTCGCCTGGTGGCAGCCATTGGCTCTGAGGCGCCATCTGCCTCTTAGTCGCCTTCATGCCCTCCCAGTCCCTTCCTGCTTCCATTCTCCAGTGGAATTGCGGCGGTTATTTCCGCCACCTGCCTGAGCTCCGGATGCTTCTGAGTGTTTCCCCTGTTCTCTGCATTGCTCTTCAGGAAACTTGGTTTCCAGCAATGCGGACCCCTGCCCTTCGCGGTTATCGGGGATACTATAAGAACCGCGCTGCCTGTCAACGAGCTTCAGGTGGAGTTTGCCTCTTTGTTCACCACTCTGTCTGTAGCTCGCCAGTACCCCTTCTGACGCCTTTAGAGGCAGTCGCTGTCAGGATTGAGCTCTCGCCGGCTATTACTGTTTGCTCTGTTTACGTTCCTCCGTATGGGCAGCTCCCTCAACATGTCTTGGGTGCGCTGCTAGCTCAACTCCCGCCGCCATTTCTGCTTCTGTGCGATTTCAATGCCCACAACCCTCTATGGGGTGGGACTGTCTCTGATGACCGCGGTCGTGCCATGGAGCATGTGTTGGCTCAGCTCGACCTTAGCCTCTTGAACACCGGTGCTCCCATGCATTTCAGTGTGGCCCATGGCTCGTTCTCGGCCGTCGATCGCTCTCTTTGCAGCCCCCGACTTGTCCCATCCCTCCACTGGGGAGTGCATCCTGACCTGTGTGGTAGTGACCATTTTCCCACCTATTTGTCACTGCCCCAGTGTCATTCTTCTGGGCGCCTGCCCCGCTGGGCTCTCAACAGGGCTGACTGGCTGGCTTTTACTTCCACTGCCACCATTGCTTCTCCCCCACAGGGTGACATTGACGAGGTGGTCCGTGTCTTGACCACGTCAATTATTTCTGCGGCCAAGGCTGCCATCCTCCACTCCTCTGGACTCTCTCGGAGGAAGGCTGTCCCCTGGTGGTCGCCGGAGATTACTGAGGCTATTCGCGACCGTAGGCAGGCTCTCCAGCGTCATAGGCGGCACCCGTCTCTGGAGACCCTCATCGCCTTTAAGAAGCTCTGTGCCTTAGCCCTTCGTCTTATTGCACCGCGTAAGCAGGAGTGCTAGGAGAGGTATGTTTCATCCTTGGGCTCCCGTGTCTCCCCGTCGCTCGTGTGGTCCCACATCCGGCGGATTTGTGGATACCAGACCCCTATGGGTGTCCCTGGAATCTCCCTGGACGGCACTGTCTGCACTGACGCTGCCGCCATTGCTGACCACCTTGCCGCGCACTTTGCTACGAGCTCTGCGACTGCAACTTACCCTCCCGCCTTTCGCTCTCTAAAGGAGCGCACCGAGCGGACGCCGTTATCATTCCACACACATCGTTCTGAAAAATACAATGCTCCTTACAGCGAGAGGGAATTCCTCGCTGCCCTCGCCGATTGCCCTGATACGGCACCAGGACCGGACTGCATCCATGCGCAGATGCTGAAGCATCTCTCCAAGGACTTCCAGAGACACATCCTCACCATCTTTAACCGCATTTGGAGCGAGGGCGTGTTCCCGTCGCAATGGCGAGAGGGTGTTATTGTCCCCATCTTGAAGCCCGGTGCGGAACCTCTGGCGGTGGACAGCTATCGTCCCATTACCCTCACCAATGTTTCGTGCAAATTGCTCGAACGTATGGTGGGGCGGCATTTGTGTTGGGTCCTTGAGTCGCGCAGTCTCCTCGCTCCATCCCAGGGTGGCTTCCGTCAGGGCCGGTCTGCTGCGGACAATTTGGTGCGGCTGGAATCTGCTATCCGTACGGCCTTTGCCCGCCGTCAGCATCTCATTGCTGTATTTTTTGATCTGCAGAAGGCATATGACACAACATGGAGGGATCACATCCTTGCTACGTTGCGTGAGTGGGGTCTTCGTGGTCAGCTCCCAGCTTTTCTTTAAAACTTTTTATTGCGCCGCTCTTTCCAGGTGCAAGTCGGTGCCGCCTCTAGTTCATCTTATATACAAGAAAATGGGTCCCGCAGGGCTCGGTGTTGAGCGTTTCCTTATTTCTAGTGGCCATTAATGGTCTGGCTGCAGCCGTGGGTTCGTCGGTGTCTCCTTCTTTGTATGCCGACGACTTCTGCATCCCATTTAGCTCAACGACTACGGGAGTCACCGAACACAGGCTGTAAGCAGCCGTTCGCAAGGCGGCATCATGGGCTCTGACTCATGGATTTCAGTTCTCTGCAGCCAAGACTCGAGTTATGCACTTCTGCAGGCGTCGGACGGTCCACTCTCAACCGGAACTTTACCTCGGCGGTCACCTACTTGAAGTGGTGGACGCTAGCCGCTTCTTAGGACTCGTCTTTGATGCCCGGCTCACATGGGTTCCTCGTATTACTCAGCTGAAGCAAAAGTGCTGGCGGCACCTCAACGCCCTCCGCTGCCTGAGCCACGCGTTTTGGGGTGCAGATCGCTGCACGCTGTTGCGATTGTACAGAGCCCTTGTGCAGTCCAGGCTTGATTATGGGAGCCTGGCCTATGGGTCTGCATCACCCTCAGTGTTGACGTTGTTGGACCCCATACACCACTGTGGCGTTCGGCTTGCAACTGGCGCTTTCCGTATGAGCCCCGTGGATAGTCTACTGGTGGAGGCCGGGGTTCCCCCACTGCGGATTCGCCGCCACCGACTGCTCGCCGACTATGCTGTCCACGTGCATTGCTCACCGGGCCATCCCAATCATCGCCTGCTTTTCCCTGCCAGGGTCCTCCCTCTGCCTGACCGGCGACCTAGGTCTGGGCTTTCCATTGCTGTCCGCGTCCAGTCCCTGCTGTTGGAACTGGGGTCATTCCCTCTTCTGCCACCCTTCCGGGTCCGTGCACCCACGCCTCCCTGGTGTATGCCCCGGCCGTCCGTCCGCCTGGACTTGGCACGGGAACCCAAGGACTCGGTTCCGCATGTGGCCCTCCGTCGCCGTTTTCTTGCGCTCCTCGCCTCATTTTCAGGCTGTGAGCCTGTCTACACTGATGGTTCCCTGGTGGATGGTCGTACTGCCTATGCTTTTGCTCACGCTGCCCATGTTGAACAGCGCTCCTTGCTGGCTGGCTGAAGTATTTTTACTGCAGAGCTAGTGGCCATATTGTGCGCTCTTGAGCATATGCGTTCCTGCTCAGGTACGTCCATCGTCATCTGCAGTGACTCCCTGAGCAGCCTCCAGGCTATCGACCGCTGCTATACCTTTTCTCCTCTGGTATCCTTTATTCAGGAGTCTGTCTTTGCCATTACCCACTCTGGTTGTTCGGTGGTCTTTGTTTGGACGCCAGGTCACGTTGGCATCCCGGGGAACGAACGTGTCGACAGGCTGGCCAAAGGGGTGATCAACGTCCCTACTTTGGAGATCGGCCTCCCGGCTCGTGATCTGCAGCTGGCGTTGCGCCGTAAGGTGCTTGGGATGTGGCATGCTGAGTGGCATAGCCTGACTTCGCCGAATAAACTGCGGGCTGTTAAGGAGACAACCGATGTGTGGCGGTCCTCCCTGCGGGCTTCTCGCAGGGACTCTGTCATCCTGTGTCGGCTCCGCATCGGCCATACCTACCTGACACACGGACATCTTTTGCGTCAGGAGGATCCCCCCTGTGTCAGTGCGGCTCCCGGTTGACGATCGCCCACATTTTGTTGGAGTGTCCCCGACTGCGCACCCTCCGGCAGTCTTTTAATCTCCCGGGCACGTTGCCTTTGGTTTTAAGCAACGATGCCTCCATGGCTGATGATGTTTTAAATTTTATCCGTGGTAGTCCTTTTTATGGTTCCATTTAGGGGAGTCCTGCCCCTTTCCTTTTCTGTCTCTCTTGTCCTCGAGTCTCTCATTGGTTGCAGATTTTAGTGTGTATTCGGATGGTTGACTCTTTCCCTTTTTTTGTTCTCATGGTCAGTCAACCAGTCTCCGGTCCTCTTCTTTTCTTCCATTTCTTTCTGTCCGGTGTTCGTCTGTACTCTTCTTGTCTCTAGCGTTCCCTGCCACATTGGTGTTCTTTCAGTGACTGGGGGGAGGGGCATCTCCTCCCCCTTTGGGGTTTTACATGCTCCGTAAATTTTCGTCTCGCCTGTTTTTGGAATGGGGGGCTGATGACCTTAGCTGTTTAGTCCCCCTTAAACATCCCAACAACCACCACCTATAATAAATATTTTACTAATTAAATGTAAAAATAATTAAAAGCAAATTTTAACTTTATGGCTGCTTTCTCACTGCTTGGGGTGCTAGTGTTGCACCAACTGTCAGACAGTAACAGTTTTCACAGCAGTGAATTTTGCGACTGTATATGTTAGATCGCGATAATACAAAACTGCTTCTGTGGAGGAATTGACTCCATGGTGACCTCAGTAATCCACTGTGTTTGTTTGTAGTAGTCAGAAACTATACCTTTGGATGCTTGTAATTGTAGGAGGCTCACATTTAATCTGTCAATACGTTTATTCCAGTCAGTTTGACTGATTCTCGACCTCTATGCAGGACACATCCAACACAGTTCTTCCTCTGAGCCGGATGAAGTGAAAGTAATTGGCAGATGACTGGAACCCAAAAGGATCTACTTTAATTTCCAGCTGGTTAGTAGTACCACATGACGTGACACGAAGATGAGGTCTATTGCTGATCATGTCTGTAATGGTGAGGTTACTCTTGTGGGGGACCCATCATTCCGCAAGTCTAGGTTTTTATCTTCTAGGATTGTCAGTAATAGCTTTCCATTGTGATCATCGTACACACATTCCCATGATGTGTGGTGAGCTTTAAGTGCCCCAGCAGAAGCAGTTGATGGTCAAGCTGTCATAACAGAGATGTAATATTGTGTTAGGTGGCCTGTGGCTAACCAGTATACTTAGAATAGATTCTTAGATGCAGGTGGATACTGCTGCAGCAGCTTGTATGCCTTGGTGCAGTTAAGTTCACAAACACATATTTTCTTTCAGAAGTATAGCTAGCCTTCCATACCCATTGTTTCTGTTGCTATTAATGACATATACTGAAATTTTTTATGTTTTGTTGTAGTGGATGAGACTCTATTAGATCTTTCTACTGTAGTATGCTCTTGACAAATTTCGCCATCATTTAAAATTTAACTTTGTAATTATGCTCAGTACATTGGTTAGGTTTTCTTTTTTTACCTAAAAGTGCATGTACTGCTGACATTTCCTCTACTCATTTTACTCCATTTATGCCAATAGACTCAGTATCAGATTAAATACACTCAAAACCCTGACCATGTTTTAGAAGCATTTCTCTGGACATGGTATTTAAATAGTATATATATAAGATAAGAATTGGATAGATTGCTATTCACCATAAAGGTGACTTGTTGACTTGCAGACAGGCACAATGAAAAGACTGTTACACATGTACCTATTGGCCAAAGCCTTTCTCAGAGAAGAAAAAACAAACATCCACAAAGGCAAGCACACCTCGCACACACTTGGCCACCACCACCAGCATCTCACAATGGAATGTGACTCTCATGTGAATAACAAT
Source organism: Schistocerca gregaria (assembly GCF_023897955.1). Lineage (NCBI taxonomy): Eukaryota > Metazoa > Arthropoda > Insecta > Orthoptera > Acrididae > Schistocerca > Schistocerca gregaria. The sequence continues at coordinate 389,554,794 of NC_064925.1, read as the reverse complement.
CTGGAGTGGGGTAGGAAAGGGGGAGGGATAGCAGGGTATGGGTGGGGGGCACAGAAGAGTGCTGTCTGGCAATGTGTGCAAAGACTAGAGACTGGCAGACAGAGGGTCTGCAAGGGGGGGGGGGGGGAGGAGGAGGGGGAGAGGAGAATGGAAAACGAGAGGTGCAAAACAGGAAGGTAATAGGGAAGGGGAAAGGATGGATAGGTATACTGGCAGAGGGCAGAGCACAAACACAATGAGAGAATGCAAGAAGGGAGGAGGTGATACGACGAGGGGGCAGAGACGGGTGGGTGGAGGGTGTGCGGGCAGTAGGTTACCATAGGTTGGGGCCAGGATAATTTCAGGATCAGAGAATGTGTTGTAAGAATAACTCCCACCTGCAGTGTTCATCAAAGCTAGCGGTAGAGATGAGGACCCAGATGGCCCCGGTTGTGAAGCAGACATTGAAATCATGCATGTTATGATCAGCAGCATCAAGTGACACAAGGTGGCCTACTTTGCTTTTGGGCATAGTTTTCCAGTGGCCATTCATCCTGGTGGACAGCTGGTTGGTAGTCATACCAATATAGAAAGCTGTGCAATGGTTGCAGCAGACCTGATACACAACATGGTACTGGAGAGCAAGGAATTCCATTTCAGAATTTAATCTGCGGCACAGCCATGATCACCTGGATGGCACCGTCGTATGCCAACCATTTTATGGGCCACCTATGAGGAAACCTTCCTAGCCTCCCAAAACCCCAAGCCCCTCGTCTAATTCATGTTCATTGATGATATCCTCATGATCTGGACTCAGGGCCAAGATTTCCTATCCTCATTCCTTCACAGCCTCAACAGTACCTCTCCCATTCACTTTATCTGATCCTGCTCAACTCAGTGTGCTACCTTCCTGGATGATGACCACCTCCTCTCTGATGGCTCCATCCACACTTCTATCCACATTGAAACCATCACCAACAATACATGCATCTTGAAAGATGCAATCCTTCCCACACAGCCTTGCCACCTGGGTACGGCATATGTCCAGTGACAAGAATTCCCTTTCCAGTATGCTGAAGGTCTCACCAAGGCCTTCACAGACAGGCACTATATGCAGGTCCTAGTCCACTAACAGATTTCCCATCCCATTTCGCCACACACGCCACCAATCCTCCCACCACCCCTAGGAGACAGCAACAAAACAGTGCCCCCTTTGCTACTCAATACCACCCCAGAATGGAACAAATAAACCACATCCTTCATCAAAGTTTTCATTACCTATCACCATGCCTGGTATGAGGGTCATCCTACTCAAGATCCTTCCCACTCTTCCTAAAGAGGTATACAGTCACCCATCCAACCTCAACAACATCCTAATTCATCCCTATGCCACACCCAAACACAACACCACAGGGGTCACATCTCCGTGGAAGATCTAGATGCAAGTCCTGCCCACTCCACCCACCCAGCACTTCCTATTCCAGTCCTTCACAGTCCTATTTTATCCCATCAAAGGCCAGGCCACTTGTGAAAGCACCATACTCTGCACCAGCTCTGATGCATCCACTGCACTGATTTTTATATTGGTATGACTACCAACCATCTGCCACCAGTATGAATGGCCATTGGCAAACTGTGGTCAAAAGCAAAGAAGACAATCTTGTGGAACAACATACTGCTGAACATGACATGCCTGATTTCTATGTCTGCTTCACAACACAGGCCATCTGGATCCTCATCTCCAACATCAGCTTTTACAAACTGCGCAGGTGGGAGTTATTCTTACAACACAATCTCTGCTCCCAAAATTATTCTGTCCAAACCTATGATAACCTATTGCCCCCACATCCTCCACCCTACATTTTCTGCTTCCTTGTCCTTTCACCTCCTCCCCTCCCACATTTCCTTATGGTGTTTGTGCACTGCCCTCTACCAGCACCCATACCCTGCTATCGCTCCTCCTTCCCCACCCCTCTCCAGATTGCTATTCACATGACAGTTGCATTCCAATCAAGAGTTGACAGTGGTGGTGGCTGTGTGTGCTTGGCTGTGTGAAGGAGTGTGTGTTCTTTGCTGAGGGAGGCTTTGGCTGATAGCTGCATGTGTAATAGTCTTTTTGTTATGCCTGTTTGCAATTCAATGGGTCATTTTTACAGTGAGTGGCAATCTATCCTACCTACTATATATTGTTATTCCAGCCTGTAGTTTCCATTGTTTAATATAAGAATTCAAAATATTTACTTTGATTATTAAGTTGTTCAACTGTAGCATCTACTGCAATTAGTGTTTGATCAATTGTAAAAAAGAGAGAGAGAGAGTATTTCATAATGTTCTTTTGGATGTTTGATGGATTCATCTTGTATTTCATGTAAGTTCCTTTCTCTTCTTCTAATGCAGTGTCATGTTGTCACTGATCCTAAATTAGCCTCCACATTAGTTTCGGCAGCAAGTTATTTTGCATCAGTAGTAGTTTCATCAAAGAATGAACCCAATTGACAATTTGTAAAACATCTTATGTAGTTTTTTGAAACTGCAAATGCAAAGGCTAGATCAAAATCTTTATTTGCATCACTTTCTGACTAGATTAATGGAATTTAGTATTTTATGCTAAATAACTAATGTACATTGAAACTTAAATTGTTTAATATAATTTAATGAACCAAATCCCCTCTCTCTTTTTAAATTACTGGTTTTCATAAATGCTTAGCAAGGCATCATGTACATATCCCAATTGGAATTTCAAAGGCTTTAAGGCCTCATTTGTACTCTTCCATATAATGTCACTCAATGCTTTGCAAGTTAAACCTTGAACATGTTTTAAAAGTACTGCCTATTGAAAAGTAGACAGCAAAAAAAAAAACTTTTTTTTGGGCAATCTTGAAAAAATTAGCAGCTTCCAAGGATGCTTTTGGTATATCATTAACAACAAGATTGAAAGACTGGTTACTATATGGAACACAGAATGGTCATGCCTTATATTGTTTAATTCTGGATTGCACTTGTGCTTCAACACCCCTCATAAAGCAACTGTTGTAACATCTGTGCCCTCTGTTGAAGTTCTCGAATTATATCAGACATTAGCTTTCCTGTGGATGTGGCAATTGGTAAGAAGCCTAAAAAGCTTTCATTATTTTTAATTTCAGTATCAGATTTATTCTTTGTGACATATCTGGTTACAAGGGTTATTTGCTCTAAATTACTAATGTCAAGAGTACAGTCAAAAATTATGGAAAACTATTTGGATTTTTTTTTAATTTCATCAGTAATATGAGAACACACTTTGATGCAGCTGATCATATTGTATATTTTTCCCTGATACAGTGAGCTTTATACTGTTCTTTTTTTTAGCATACTACAGATGAGCTTTTCCATAATGGGATCAAATTCAGATAATACTTCAATTATTTTTAGGAAATTACCGTGTTGTTCTCTTAACAACTTGTCGCTTGTAGTTTGGAAAGCTAGACCACTTTTACCGAGCATTTTAGTAATTGTTAAGGCGTTCGTGGCCACTTCTTGACAAACTTTGACAATGCCAGCCACTCATGCTGGCAAAACGTCAGAAAAATCATTAGATGAACGTCGGCCGAAGAACCCGAGACAGAATCCAATAGGCAGTTTGTCATTTTAGTAATTGCTACAATTATTAGAAACACCCCATTCCAATAATTTGTTTCAGCATTAACAATTCTTGGACTGGCCACGTATGTAGTTTTACAACACCAATCTTTGGTTCACTTCAGGCAATAATTTTTGGAGCTTGAATGTTTTTTGGAAATTTTGTGCTCTTAAAGATCCAGCTTGGTACTTCCAACTTTTAACCCTAGTACTCCATCTGGGTTCATACATGACCCCAATCAATATATAATTGACTGTGTGTACTAATCATTCAGAGAACAACGTACTGTCGTTTAATACTGTTTGTTTACATTTTATTTATTACTATTATTATTTATTTATTATTATTATGGTGTGTGTGTGTGTGTGTGTGTGTGTGTGTGTGTGTGTGTGTGTGTGTGTGTGTGTGCGTGCGAGTATACACCTATCCTTTTTTCCCCCTAAGGTAAGTCTTTCCGCTCCCGGGATTGGAATGACTCCTTACCCTCTCTCTTAAAACCCACATCCTTTCATCTTTCCTTTCCTTCCCTCTTTCCTGACGAAGCAGCCACCGGTTGCGAAATCTCGAAATTGTGTGTGTGTGTGTGTGTTTGTGTGTTATTTTATTGTAGCTGTCTACCGGCACTTTCCCGCTTGGTAAGTCTTGGAATCTTTGTTTTTAATATATTTATTTATTATTTAGACACATTTCACAGTTTTTTTAACAGGTATGTACATAGTAGAATTAAATTACATGTGGCAGAGTAATTACATATCAGAAGTTGCAATATAACTCTAAGCCATAATTTGTTTCACTCATAAATGTTTCACAATGGCTTCACATTTACAGAAAATGTGATGAACAACTCAACAGGAAACATAATTCTAACTGGAATCCATACCATAGTCATCTGCACATATTTTGCAAGTAGTAACTATTTCAGAATGTTCCTTGCAAACAAATTTGTTACATTTTTTGCATGTTGAACTGTATTTTGTGTCCTTTGATTGGGGGCAAATGGGGCATCAGCCTCGCTTTCTCTTCTGATTGTCGGGTATTACGTCTGGATGTCCATTGTCTAACAGATCATCAAATCCACACCGTTTGATACTGCTGATAATATCCTTGTTCCTTGCTTGTGGTAAACTCAAACGATGTTCCACTAGGGGCTTTGCCATTTCTTTGGCCAACTTCATTAGAAAAAGACGTCTCTCTGGTTTTTCAACAGCAACACAGAAGAGTCTGTAGGCATTGAGTGCAGCTAGATCGACAAGATCATAAAATACTGATAATGGCCAACATTCTGTACCCTTTTTCACAGAATAGTAAGAGCTCATTTGATCTAGCGTATCAACACCTGATTTTGTTGAGTTGTAATACAACACTACTTCTGGTTTTCGTTTCATGTTGTTTTCTTTGGGCACTTCAAATGATTGATGTTGTGTTGACAGGAGTAGCACAGCCTTATTTCTCTTTGTAACGTACAAAACTAATAGGGTTTTACCACTGTATGCAAATCTGGTAGTGCATTCTTCCCATGTTTTTGAAGGCAAAAACACTTTTGGGACTTCTTTTCTTGTAGAACGTAGAGTACCTACAAGTGTCAACTTCATTTTCAACAATTCTTGGCCAAGGTCATAGCTTGTGAAAAAATTGTCAGTGGTAATATTCCTACCACTGCCAGCCAGATGACGCACTAAATCTAAGACCACTCTCTTGCCTTGATTCACTTCTCTCACATCACCACTCCTTCCAGTGAACATTTGGAGATTTGTCAGATAACCATGTTCACAGTCTACTGCGCACCATATCTTGATGCCATACTTTCCTGGCTTTGAAGAAATGTAGACCTCGAAACTGCATCAACCTCTGTATACGCAAAGATTTTCATCAACAGTAATGTTGCTGGAAGGTATAAATGATGTTTGACATTGCACGGCAAACAAATCAATTATTTCCTGTACAGCTTCAGCCTTATTTCCAGTCCTCTCTTTCCTTTCAAGTCTTGTGATGCGGTCGTCAAAATGAAGTGAACGCAGAATGTCCTGATATCGCCTCCTCGACATAGTAGCACGGAATAGAGGAGTGCCATATGCAGAGACCCAAAATTTGTCAATAGGTTTCCCCCGGCTCTTCTGTACGCCATACATAATCAGCAAGCCTAAAAATGAAAGAAGCTCGCATCTGAGCTGTATCGCGCCAGTCAACTAATTTTCCCGACACTTTCAATTCATTTCCTCGTTGATTTGTGAACTGGACTATTATATCCAGCAATACGTTAGTAATAAACTGCCTGAAACAGTCAACAGCTGAGCTAACACTAACTGTACTAGGAATACCTGCTGAAAATCGTTGTATGTTGCCGATTGGAAATCTACGAATTGATGATTCTTTTGCATTCCATGCAATATCCCGACCCCTGCTTACCAGTACTTCACTTTCATGTTCTCCACTGTCGTCATTTTCAGCAAGAATATCATTTTCTTCTAATTCATGTAAACAAATTTCATCACTTTGGTCTACCTATGTCTCTGTTCCATCATCTTCGGCGTCACTACCTTCTGAATCACTACTGCTACGAAATAAGTCTTCCATAGCTTGTTCTACACTATAGCCAGGAGCAAAACTTATTCCATCCATGCTGAAATTACACTGCAACAATAAACGTACAACAAACGTACAAACGAACTTCCAGTTTGAGGTTAGTTCTGAGTAACACCTGAATAACACCTGAATTCAGTGTTACCAACTCAAAATACCTAAGAAAGAGATTGATAGTTGATAATCTATACATTCTATGGATGTTACATATAATCTATCTGGGGTCATAATTGACCCCAACAGTAGTTTTTGTTAATTATTGATTTAAATGTTGCGTCAAGCGCTCTAAAATTTTTTGTCAGAGAACTACAATACTGTGTGGTAAAAGTAGTAAAATTCTGGATTTTTACAAGAAATAGAAATATTATTTTAACCATAGTAAAGATGATTGGGGTCACCTATGACCCCAGAGTGAGTCCTAGGGTCAAAATGTTGCAACAGGAACAGTAAACAGTTTTCTGAAGAAGTGCACTAGCCAGTCTCATAAAACTTGCTCTTTGTTGATTAAAATTTGAGCAAAATAATCTGCACTAAAGTGTCAACCAGTGTCATTGGAACGAAATTTGTAAATGTGCAGCAGTTTTGGTGGATGCCGTCTTACTAAATTCTTGGCCACAATGCTGGACCTAACTCAAAGCATGTAGAATGCTTTCTGTGGGTGTCACATTGGTGCCTTCTTCTGGTGATGGTAGTGTCAGATTGTCATCAGTCTCAACTGATTTAGAAAATTCATACATTTGTTTGTCATTGTCACCGTTTGAAGATTTTGTATTTTCTTTTATAACTATAATTGATGTTGGTATCTCAGTCAAAGAACTTTCCTTGGCCACTGCTCATTCTGAAAAATAAAGATTTGTCCATGTTTTAAATAACAAACTCTCAATTAACATAGCTTAAAAGTTATATTCTGTGAATTGGCATACAAATACTTATTGCCTGCACAAAATGTTTTTCATGTCCTGTGAATGAAAGGAAGTAATATGTAAGTGTCTTTTAATTGGGCCTGTCAGCAACTTAATTTATCTTCCTTATGGTAAGTAAACCTATCTTTTCCTACAATGTTGATATCCCTAGCTGGAATTTCCGTTGTCTGAAAGTATAGTATCTTTACGTATGTGTTTTATATCATCAAATATTTCAGCAAATCATAAATAATTATTAAAAACAATTTTATAATTCTTGATTTTGAGATTTCATTCAGCCCAATTATTGAAATATATTATTATAAAACACACTTTATCAAAACACTGAACTTAATAATTGTCTTATATTAATAATTTAGAAAATCATTTTCAAAAACAAAAATATAAATTATTATACCTATACAATACAATCAAATTTGATACAGTATTCTGTTGATTCAATAGACAGTTTTTCTGGATAAATTACAGATTTATTTTATTTAAAGATGCTTTTATTGTTTCAATTTGACAACCTATTTATCAGTATCCATCAAACTAAACAACAGCTGGATTATACATGTAATTAAATTTTAAAAAAGCTGCCGCTTGTTTTACTGTGAACCACATAATAGCTCACACAACTGTGCAAGTGACATCTCAGAGGGAGCAGAGACCCTTTGCCATCTCAGTAAACTGTGAAAATCAATCGGACACACTTGATTGCATGTAACAGACCACACAGCGAGAGAAGTTATCATACTCGCATGACTACAGCTTACTTTTTGTATTTGGAAGCTGTAATTTTTTTTAATCGCTGAGTACTGAACACAATAACATTTTTCTCACATTTACAGCCAAAATTGTGGCAACCTGGGCAAACGTTTGGGATGTCCACCTCTATATCAGGCCCTTTTCACGTTGGGCTGCTGCAGTGTCAAAGTGCAACATCCTCAGAGTAGCAAGGAAATGGTTGCATGACAATTTCATTGAACAGCGGTATGGCCATTCTCAACTCTCCAAAACTGACTGACATCTTCATTTCTTGACTTATAAAGACTAGTCAGGATCAGAACCTGGAGAATTTTTTTTCCATTTTGTGCAAATCTCTAACTACCCAGTTCTTGTACGTGATTCAACCTACCTTGTTGGTCCACATACACGCTTTGTCAGTGAAGGGTATGGAAAACAAAAATATAAAACAAGACCCTCCATTATCACAGTTCCTAATCGAACATTTTGTAGGTCCATGTTCTTCTTTCAAAACATCACTTTTGCTTTGTCTACCATAAACTCCAGCCTGAGGGGCTGTAGCTCATATTTCATTCCCACTATGAGAACATAATAAGACATATGCAACAGAATTGGACTAGATTTTAAATTTTCAGCTACACCTATCTCATCATCATTATCAATGGAAAATTCAAACTCACTAGGTGGGTTTTCAGAGTTAGAAACTGCTCCACTAATTCCCTTATCTCCTCATCTGATAGTCCTCTTATCTGTAAATTTCCCAGTTTGTAGAAAAGCCAACATGTATGAAATAATGCACCAAAATACACGTGTTTCTCACTAGGAAGACTGTTGAACAATGAAATAATATCAATGCGAGTCAACAATAACATATATAACAGATGCTGTGCAGACAGACATCTAGTTATTCAAAAATTGCTTCTAACCGCACAAGATTGCGGTTATGAGAGGAAATGTGAACCAACACTGAAGACAACTCCAGGAGTAAATTTTTCCAAAATGATAAAAATCATAGATGGGCCTCTGAGGCCAATGTTAGTTAAAGGGTTGTTATTTTTTGCGTTTTCAGATCCAAACATGAGTGTTTTAATGTTTTGTGTGTGTTAAATCTATGGCATTTACGAGTTCACAAGATGGAATAGTGCCGTTTTCGGGATTCCATGGGTCTAATGCTGTGACTGGCTAACAGTTCAAGCAGAGTGAGCAGCCGCCATGCTAGCACACTGCATTTATTGGTTTTTGTATTTATACTTGTATATTATTAAGAAGAAGAGAAAAATATTATTGTATTATTTAACACATTTAAGGAGGCATGATGGTTTTCTACTTTATGCCTGAATAAAAAATGTTTTCCACCCCTTTTCCTCGTGCATGACAAAATGGCAATACCAAAAACTTCTAGCATTCAGTACAGTACGAGAATTTCAACAATAATTATGTTCACACTAGCATTCAGACACAAATACTGAACTGCCAGTTTTTCTTTAGATTTCTTCTTTTAAATAATTGGACCAAACACTACAATATATTCACCAATTTTATTTGTGTAACATGGCATATAATGAATGATTGGTCAGAGAAGGTTCTAAATACTACTCGGTGTATACAGCTTATTTGCACAGTCTGTTCGCAAAGCTGTCTCCAAACAACCGATATTTGTAAAACTAAAATAAAATTAGTCCCTCAGGTTGCTCACCTGAGCCAACTCTACAGGAAGCAATAAAAGTCTAGAACAGCAAACATTTCTATAGAATGAGCATCCATTAAAAGCTTCACTTATAGAGTTCAGAATCTTGCACACTGTGGTCTCTCAGTCAAACACTTATACACACTGACACTCAAACAGAAGGTGACTCTTCCTGTGTCTGACGCTGCTGTCGGTGCTGCTGCAAGGTCGTAATCCGTTGCCGCAGCATGTCTGTCCACTGCTCCTCTGGAACGGTGGATGCCCAAGCAGGCACTGCAGTTGGAGGCAGGCTGAAGCCCTCCATGGCAGCTCGCACAGCGGCCGCTCCCTCTGTTCCCAACGCAATGTCCCTCGCTGGGCCGGCCCAAAGCTGTGAGATGCTGCCATTACTTGCCTGCAGCAGAGGAAAAGAATCACTGGCACCAAATGGTGATGCAAGAAATTATATTTGAGTAATGGAAAAAAAAATCATTGCTTTAAGTAATACTTTTAATACATGTGATATTCTTAAACAAAATCTTGGCACAATATTTAAAAAATATCATAACTGTATACACCTAAAAAAGAAATCTAGTTTGCCCAAATCCAGAAAACAAGAACCACTAGAAAATATTCCACCCCCAAGCTACAAAGAAGTGATCACAGCAAGTAGCTCACTCAAGAACTGCAAAATAGCAGTAGAAAATCAACTGGTTTCGGAACTCTAGCACCATGCCAAAAATCCAACCCTTTTAAAACCTACAACATAAATGCATAATCAGCATATGGAATATGGAAATTTTCATCAGGAATGAAACACAGCAACAATTCATCCACTGGAGGGGGGAAATGGGTAATGGGAGGGGGGTGGGAAGGGGGGGAGTGAGAAGTCAGATTCAGATACTTACTGGAGGATATCCCTATCTGAAGTCACACAGAAGATTTTATCCAAAAATATTTAAATAAGAATCCAGGAACAATTTGAATCAAGAGCTTAGCAACCAGGAGCTAGTAATCACCTTTCTTCATTTCAAATGTGCACATGACAGTATCCAATAGGAATCATTACTAAAAGCCCCATTGAATTGGGAGTATACCAAACTGGGGATAACACAAGAATACTAAATCAAGTGTTAAATTTAAGGTGGATTGTCTGAACTATTTACAATCTGAAATGAATTTTGACAAGAGTATGGCCTCTCACAGATACTGTTATTCTGGAAAGTCATATGAGAATGGAAAAGGAGAGTCTACCAAATTCCAAACATCACACATGTAGAAACGTACAATTTCACTGCCTTCAATTAGCGCATGATCCTGCACTACTGGCAAATGATGTGAAAGAGGCTTAACACCAAACTGAGAAACTAGAAGTCTTAGCAACAAAAGTGGAACTACAAATCTCATTTTGAAAGGTGGAAAGTTGTAAATAACGGGTTGTTTCAATATGGATTTCACGGTTTTAAGGCTTGCATTTATTTACATTCAACTTACAACTATAAATAATACATTGAATGAAAGAGCAACCCTGACAGTTATTCTTACCAGTGTTTGATGTGAGCACCATTCATCACACAGCGCACATCGAGTCAATATGCGAGTTCTTCCCAAACCCTGATCACTGTGTCTGGAGTAGGTCTAATTGTCGCAACAACTGCTTCACTCCTGTTTCTTAAGTCAGGTATATCAGCTGGTAGTAGAGGCATAAACACACGATCCTTTACGAACTCCCAAAGGTAAAAATCACACTGTCTCAAATCGGGCTGACATGAGGCCATGGGAAACAAACTCTGTGAGCACTCCAGTGGTCAAGTATGTCATCATTTAAAAATTGCATACTGAGTTAGGCCACTGAGGTGGAGCACTATCTTGCTGCCAAATATAGTTCTGTGGTTCAGCTTCTTCCAATTGAGGAAAGAGCTATACCTCTAGTACATCAAGATAACGAATACCAGTTATAGTTGCTTCACCAAAAAAAGAAAGGAAGACAAACTTTCCACCAAGACATTGGGGGGAGTGGGGGGAACGAAGAAGAAGAAGAAGAAGAAGAAGAAGAAGAAAGAAAGAAAGAAAAATGTTTGATTTAGGCAACTTTCATGCATCTGCACGATCTCGTGGGGATTTGCTGGCCCCCCCAGATGCACTCATTATGTGTGTTCCCATTTTCACTTACGTGAAATGTCGCTTCATGACTGAAGGTGACATGATACAGAAAATCTACATCATGGAGCAACATTTCGTTTGCTACATTGGCAGGTAAACTGCGGCCTGTAGACTCTAGAGTTTGCAGTAACTTAACTGTAAGGCCATAGCTGTAGGCATCTCCTTAAAAGTTTCCACATAGATGTCACTGGAATTGCTAGTTCACAGCTATCCTTCTGAAATAATTTATTCGGGCTACACATGAATGACTCACTAGCCACCACCTTTGCTACTGAAACTTTCTAACAGATGACACATGAAAAAGAGCATGTGTACAGGTACACAACAAAAATAAAATAATGGAAAATCCAGGATGGAATGTAACAATACGAGAGAAGGAAAGTTGCTACTCACCATAGAGCGGAGATGCAGAGCTGCGATAGTTACAATAAAAAGATTCACACAATCATAGCTTTCGGCCATCAAGGCCTTTTCATCTCTGCTATATGGTGAGTAGCAACTTTCTTTCTCTCGTATTGGTACAAAACAAAACTGAGTTGCTCTTCCATCTGATGTATTAATTATAGCTGTAAACTGAATGTAATAAATGCAAGCCTTGAAACCCTGATATTCATACTAAAGCAACCTGGTATGCTCTAATGTCATAACTTGGAACACAAAGCACGACTCATACCCCGTCCTCAGGAGGAGACAAGGTACTGGCAGAAGTAAAGCTGTGAGGATGGGGCGTGAGTCGTGTTTGGATAGCTCAGTTGGTAGAGCACTTGCCCGCGAAAGGCAAAGGTCCCAAGTTCGCGTCTCGGTCCGGCACACAGTTTTAATCCTCCAGGAATTTTCATATCAGCACACACTTCACTGCAGAGTGAAAATCTCATTCCGGTTTCCATATAGCCTGTCAGCAAGTTCATTGCCTGGGATTCCAACCGGACCATTCGAGGGCATAGACGGACTCCTGGATGGTTGCTATCAAAGGATGACGAGAGTAGCACTGGTCGATAGCTTGTAGGCTGCTCAAGGAGTCAGTACATAGATGAAATGACTCAACAGGGCATGAACGGACATGCTCAAGAGCAGGAGATATAGCCACCAGCTCTGCAGTGAAAACAATGCAGCCATCAGGCAAGGAATGCTGTTCAATATGCCCTCCATGGACATACTCGAAGCCGACGTGACCAACAGCCATCAAGCCATCACAGTAAACTGCCTCATGGCCTCAGTACACGTCGAGAATGGAGAGGAAGTGTCGGCGGAGAGTCGTGGGGTTAACTGAGTCCTTAGGGCCATGTAAAAGGTCCAGGCGAAGCCATGGCATAGGTGTACATCATGGAGGTGTACGTGAGTGGAGCTCAAGCATAGGTGGTAAAGGCAAGTTCAGATAGAAGGGATTGGACGCCAACTGCAATTGTAAGTCCTCACCTGGGCTGCCGATGCAGGCAATGAACTGCCGTCGTGGGAAAAGGAGACGGTGATTCGGATGCGCAGGAGAACTATGAACATGTGCAATGTAACTGGCGAGCAGTTGTGCACACATGACCTGCAGTGGAGGGACTGCAGCTTCCACCAGGATGCTCGTCACCAGACTTGTCCTAAAATCTCTCGTCGCTAGTCGAATGCCACAGTGGTGCACTGGGTCGAGTAAATGCAATGCTGAGAGTGCCGCCGAACCAATGTGCTCCCTGCCGCCATTGGCTAAGCAGCTGCCAGCAGAAAGTCGTATACTCCTAGCTCACTCATTTGTTACATAGTTTAATTCTTAATTTCGGGCGTATTATAGTATTTGAGAGTTGTATCATTGCGATTTAGTACCTGAATAGTGTAAAATCGCGTAGTCTCCTTCCGCCGCCAAGCAGTGTCTAAGCAGTGCGCAAGCAGCAGCATTACTGCATTTACTAGGCGATCTTGTATTTTAATAATTGTTTAAATTTTGTGTCGATTTGTTTGTGCTCTCTGTAGATTAATTCAAACGTTTTTTGCACAACAGTTTTTAGCATGGACAGGGACTGCAACTGCTGTTTCCGGATGCAGGCTGAGTTGGCATCCCTTCGCTCCCAGCTTCAGGCAGTGTTGGCTTCGGTCACACAGCTTGAGGCTGTTGCCAATGGGCATCACTGTGGGGGTCCAGATCGGGGTTTGTCAGGGACGGCCAGCTCGTCCCACACATCCCCCGATCGGACTACGACTGTGGCTGCCCGAGATACTGCCCACACTAAGGCTGATCCCTCACATGTGGTAGAGTGAGAGGTCGTCTCGAGGTGTGGCAGGGGGCGAAAGACATTCTGGAGGGCTGAACGGAAGGCCTCTCCAGTTTGTACTGATCTTTGGCCAGAGATGGCTGCTTGTCCTGTTCCAGAGGTTGCCCCATAGTCTGCAAGATCTGGGCAGTCGCAAAGGGTGGGCTTACTGGTAGTTGGGAGCTCCAGCGTCAGGCGCGTAATGGGGCCCCTTAGGGATATGGCAGCAAGAGAGGGGAAGAAAACCAATGTGCACTCCGTGTGCATACTGGGGGGAGTCATTACAGATGTGGAAAGGGTCCTTCCGGATGCCATGAAGAGTACAGGGTGCACCCATCTGCAGGTGGTCACTCATGTCGGCACCAATGATGTGTGTTGCTATGGATTGGAGGAAATCCTCTCTGGCTTCCAGCGGCTGTCTGATTCGGTGAAGACTGGCAGTCTCACTAGCGGGATGAAAGCAGAGCTCACCATCTGCAGCATCGTCGACAGGACTGACTGTGGACCTTTGGTACAAAGCCGAGAGGAGGGTCTGAATCAGAGGCTGAGACGGTTCTGCGACCGTGTGGGCTGCAGATTCCTCAATTTGCGCCATAGGGTGGTATAGGGTGGTGAGGTTTCGGTTTCCGCTGGATAGGTCAGGAGTCCACTACACGCAGCAAGCGGCTACACGGGTAGCAGGAGTTGTGTGGCGTGGACTGGGCAGTTTTTTAGGTTAGATGGCCTTGGGCAAGTACTGAAAGGGCAACAGCCTCAAAGGGTGCGGAGCAAAGTCAGGACATGCGGAGACGAAGCAGCAAACGGTATTGTAATTGTAAACTGTCAAAGCTGCATTGGTAAAGTACTTCAAGTGCTGATAGAAAGCACCGAAGCTGAAATCGTTATAGGTACAGAAAGCTGGGTGAAGCCAGTGATAAATTCTGCCGAAATTTTTACAAAGACACAGACGGTGTTTAGAAAGGATAGATTGCATGCAACTGGTGGTGGCATGTTTGTTACTGTTAGTAGTAGTTTATCCTGTAGTGAAGTAGAAGTGGATAGTCCCTGTGAAATATTATGGGTGGAGGTTACACTCAACAACCAAGGTAGGTTAATAATTGGCTCCTTTTACCGACCTCCCAACTCAGCAGCATTAGTGGCAGAAAAACGGAGAGAAAATTTGGAATACATTGCACATAAATTTTCTCAGCATATTATAGTCTTAGGTGGAGATTTCAATTTACCAGATATAGACTGGGACACTCAGATGTTTAGGACGGGTGGTAGGGACAGGGCATCGAGTGGCATTATACTGAGTGCACTATCCGAAAATTACCTCGAGCAATTAAACAGAGAACCGACTCATGGAGATAACGTCTTGGGCCTACTGATAACAAACAGACCCGAACCTTTCGACTCTGTATGTGCAGAACAGGGAATCAGTGATCATAAGGCCATTGCAGCATCCCTGAATATGGAAGTTAATAGGAATATAAAAAAAAGGGAGGAACGTTTATCTGTTTCGCAAGAATAATAGAAGGCAGATTTCAGACTACCTAACAGATCAAAATGAAAATTTCTGTTCAGACACTGACAATGTTGAGTGTTTATGGAAAAAGTTTAAGGCAATTGTAAAACGCGTTTCAGACAGGTACATGCCGAGTAAAACTGTGAGGGACAGGATAAACCCACCATGGTTCAATAACAAAGTTAGGAAACTACTGCGAAAGCAAAGAGAGCTTCACTGCAAGTTTAAAAGCACCCAAAACCTCTCAGACAAACAGAAGCTAAACAATGTCAAAGTTAGCGTAAGGAGGGCTATGCGTGAAGCGTTCAGTGAATTCGAAAGTAAAATTCTATGTACCGACTTGACAGAAAATCACCTTTTTCCAAAGCTGTTTCACAGAGAAAGACCACACTGCAGTTCCTTCTCTAAATCCTCGCACGAATGAAAAAATGGCTGACATCGAAATAAGTGTCCAAAGGAATAGAAAAGCAACTGGAATCACTCAACAGAAAAAAGTCCACTGGACCTACCAATTCATTTCTACACAGAGTACGCAAAAGAACTTGCTCTCCTTCTAACAGCCGTGTACCTTAAGTCTCTAGAGGAACGGAAGGTTCCAAATGATTGGAAAAGAGCACAGGTAGGCCCAGTCTTCAAGAAGGGTCGTCGAGCAGATGCGCAGAACTATAGACCTATATCTTTGACGTCGATCTGTTGTAGAATTTTAGAACACATTTTTTGCTCGAGTATCATTTAGTTTTTGTAAACCCAGAATATACTCTGTAGGAATCAACATGGATTCCGGAAACAGCGACCGTGTGAGACCCAACTCGCTTTATTTGTTCATGAGACCCAGAAAATATTAGATACAGGCTCCCAGGTAGATGCTATTTTCCTTGACTTCCGGAAGGCGTTCGATACAGTTCCGCACTGTCGCCTGATAAACAAAGTGAGAGCCTGTGGAATACCAGACCAGCTGTGTGGCTGGATTGAAGAGTTTTTAGCAAACAGAACACAGGATGTTGTTATCAATGGAGAGACGTCTACAGACGCTAAAGTAACCTCTGGCTTGCCATAGGGGAGTGTTATGGGATCATTGCTTTTCACAATATATATAAATGACCTAGTAGATAGTGTCAGAAGTTCCATGCGGCTTTTCGCGGATGATGCTGTAGTATGCAGAGAAGTTGCAGCATTAGAAAATTGTAGCGAAATGCAGGAAGATCTGCAGTGGATAGGCACTTGGTGCAGGGAGTGGCAACTGGCCCTTAACATAGACAAGTGTAATGTATTGCGAATACAGAGAAAGAAGGATCCTTTATTGTATGATTATATGATAGCGGAACAAACACTGGTAGCAGTTACTTCTGTAAAATATCTGGGAGTATGCGTGCAGAATGATTTGAAGTGGAATGATCATATAAAATTAATTGTTGGTAAGGTGGGTACCAGGTAGAGATCCATTGGGAGAGTTGTTAGAAAATGTAGTCCATCAACAAAGGAGATGGCTTACAAAACACTCGTTCGACCTATACTTGAGTATTGCTCATAAGTGTGGGATCCGTACCAGATCAGCTTGACGGAGGAGATAGAGAAGATCCAAAGAAAAGCGGCGCGTTTCGTCACAGGGTTATTTGGTAACCGTGATAGCGTTACGGAGATGTTTAGCAAACTCAAGTGGCAGACTCTGCAAGAGAGGCGCTCTGCATCGCGGTGTAGCTTGCTCGCCAGGTTTCGAGAGGGTGCGTTTCTGGATGAGGTATCGAATATACTGCTTCCCCCTACTTATACCTCCCGTGGAGATCACGAATGTAAAATTAAAGAGATTCGAGCGCACACGGAGGCTTTCAGACAGTCGTTCTTCCCGCGAACCATACGCGATTGGAACAGAAGGGAGGTAATGACAGTGGCACATAAAGTGCCCTCCGCCACACACCGTTGGGTGGCTTGCGGAGTATAAATGTAGATGTAGATGTAGATGTAGATGAACCAGACTCCCGTAGTCAAGGCAGGATTGAACAAGGGCTCTGTAGAGCTGCAGCAGCATAGAGCGATCTGCACCCCAGACGGTGTTGCTCAGGCAACAGAGGACACTGAGGTGCTATCAGCACTTCCGCTTAATCTGATGAAGGTGAGGAAGCCCGGATTTCCCCGTTAAAAATACACTTTCTCCCGGATGAAAATACACTTTTTCCATGTCAAGTGACAGTATACTCTTCCTCAGCCCTGTAAAAGTCATCAATTCTTTGAATGTTTATGGTTTTATATACCGACGTAAAATTTCCCGCCACTTTAGAAAACTAAACGCAGAGGGGGAAAACACGTTTTGAAAGACCTTTGATATGCACCAACATGTACGCTGCATATTTCTGCAATACGAAGGTATAAATTCGAGTTCCACCATACACCGCATGTCACTTTCTGAAGCATTGAAATCGAGATTGCGATGTGCTTTTGTAAGCCAGTCATAGCTCATGTCACATGATATCGCCAGCTGATGACAGCATAGGACACGGTGTGTATTCAGCCAATAGAAAAATCACTCTTAAGTAGCGCGAACACACAAATAAGAAAAGTTAACGGTTTAAATAAATATACATAGCATTCACATATAATATTGGTCTCTAAGATTAATAAGCTGGAAGAGACGCTAAGCTTCCACATACAATGTTGATTTCTTTTTGCGCGCGTTACACTTCAAGATACATCACATAAATGTGCCAGAAAAATTTTTAATAAATTCGTTTCAAATAAAGCAGAAAAGACTAATGAAAGCCAAACCTCTTTAGCAAACCGACAAAAATAATTGTATTGTCCTGCAAGGCGATTAATGCTTGACTGTCAGGAAGGTGGAGATAAAATCTAAAACTAATAACATATTTTAGCCTTCTGTAATAATGCAAACGTATTTATTTGATAACTCCCTGCCGCTAAAGTTCTTTTGTTATCATTTAACATGAGAACAATAAACGAAAAGGAAACAACAAAACCACTGAACGTAAACACTGGTCACGTGGATACGACCCATCTCCCCACCAAAACTCAGACTGCTCTGGGCATCAGCGCCAGATTTACTATATTTCCGAACCTATGCAATATTAACCAGAAGCGAAAGAAGGTACTACTCATACGAGACTCAACTGCGTATGTGCTAGAGCCCGCAACTGCTCAAACGAATCTAATTTAAACAGTTGTCACACGTCACGCTCATCGGAAGCAATTTGTTGTTAGGAAGCATTGCATAGTCTTCCTAAAGCCTTTGACACACTTTGCTGTTGGCAGATGCTTGTATGAGCACTGTGTTTTGTTGTTGTATACGGCACATTTACTTTCCAACTTAAGTTTTCTTCTTTTTTTTCATTCATATTTTGTTGCTGCAGTATTATTCTGCAATAGTGGGATACAGTACTATCCTTTGTTTGAGCATTGGTTCTTACCAGGCAAAATCACTAAAATTTTAACTGAAAGCTAAAACAATGAAATATTCTCGGGATTCTAAACAATTCCCGGGTTTTTCCCGGTTTTCTCCCGGATGAAAAAATTCTCGGGTTTTTCCCAGATCTCCCGTTTGTCCCGGGTCATATACACCCTGCTGGTTAACGCAGTGACAGAGCCGTTTAAAGACTATGAGGTGCTCCAGGGAAGGGGGCCACTTATGCAGCTGTAGAGCTCGCTGACACTCCTTAGTTGCCTCAGAGACTTCCAGTGACCACCAAGGGTCAGCCTTTCACCGGGGGCACCCTAAAGAATGAGGTTCCACATTTTCTGCCGCAGAAATGATCATTGTAGTTACCTGCTCAACCACCAAATCGTTGTTAGCATGTAGGGGAGATTTAACAGTGACAGCAGAGGTGAAGACTTCCTAGTTTTCCTTGTTTAAAGCTCATCTGGGCAGGCGTCCGAGGGGCCAGACACCGGGGCAGACAGGAAGATGGGGAAGTGGTCACTACCACACAGGTCATCATGTGCTCTTCAGTGGATAGATGGGAGGAGGCCAGGACTGCAAACCGAGAGATCAATGGCCGAATATGTGCCATGTGCCACACTGAAATGTGTGGGGGCACCTCTATTTAAGAAGCAGAGGTTGAGTTGTGACAGTAAGTTTTCGACATCTCTGCCTCAGCCAGTAAGCACGATGCCACCCCACAAGGGGTTACGAGAGTTAAAATCTCCAAAATGTAGGAAAGATTTAGGGACCTGATCAATCAGTGCAGTCAATGCATTCAGGGGTACTGCATCATCTGGAGGAAGATATACATTGCAAACAGTTATTTCATGACGTCCTTATCCTGACAGCCACAGCTTCAAGAGGTGTTTGAAGGGGCACAGCTTCACTGCATACTGAGTTCAAGACACAGACACAAACTCCACCTGACACTCTATTATAGTCACTATGGTTCTTGTAATAACCCCTATAGCCGTGGAGGACAGGGGTCTGCATTTCCAGGAACCAGGTTTCCTGAAGGGCAATGCAGTAAGCAGGTGTGAAGCTTAAAAGTTGCCATAGCTCAGCCAGGTGGTGGAAAAAACTGCCATAATTCCATTAGAGGATGGCGTTATTGTGAGGCTGGGAAAGCATGACGTGTGCAAGGAGGCAGGTTATGCCTCAGGGTCACCTGCTGCCACCGATTGAGTATTTGTAAATATTTCTATGGTGGATGAGGCATCAGTGAGATTCAGGTCTGCAGGGGACGCTAATATCTCCACCACATCCTTAGATGCAGAACTGATAGGGAGTGGTGGTGTTGGGGCCACCAGAGGTTCCTGTTTTAAACAGACTTCGCCGTAGCTTGCTTGCACTCTCCCTTGTCTTTAGGGGCTTGCAGGGAGAACTTCTCTGAAATATCTTCAGGCACAGAGGAAGACCATGAAGCTCTTCATCCAGCAGCTTTTAGCTCCTTGAGCCACTGGCGAGTGTCCACCATTGCATCAGTGGAGATCTTGGGAGAGAGGGCCCGAAGGGACCCCTTCCGCACGAGAGGAGCCGGAAGAGGCTGTTGCTTCTCCGGCAGGGAGGAGGGGACCAATGGCACCTGCATTTGGGGGGTCTTGCTCCTGAAGTAGGTGCTTTGGGAACAATGGAGGAAGATATGCCCCCTACCACCAAGGGCACGGATGTATTCTGGTGGCCTGGCGGGGCCACTGTTCGTGGCACAGAATGAGGAATCACTGGCACTAGGGACGGAAATGACGACGTAGCTGCAGCATATGTCGACGTCAACCAAATGGGGTGTAATCTTTCTAATTTGTGTTTAGCCTCTGTGAAGTCAAGCGGTCCAGGGTCTTGTACTCCATGATTTTCTGCTCCTTTTGGAGTACTGGGCAGTCTTGCAAGCAGGGGGAGTGGTGCTCTCCACAGTTGATGCAAGTGGGAGGTAGTGCACATGGAGTATCTGGGTGCAGTGGACGTCTGCAATCTCGACATGTGGCGCTGGAAGTGTAGCATGAAGAAATGTGCCTAAATTTTCAGCACTTAAAGCACCGCATAGGGGGAGGGACGTATGGTATAATGTCACAGCAGTAAACCATCACCTTGACCTTTTCAGGCAATGAATCAACCTCAAAGGCCAAGCTGAAGGTACTGGTAGCAACCCTGTTGTCTTTGGGTCCCCTGTAAACGTGCCAGGTGAAATGAACACCCCTTCATTCTAAATTGGCGTGGAGCTAGTCGTCAGCCTGCAAGAGGAGATCATGATGGAAAATGATCCCCTGAACCATGTTGTTGCTTTTATGGGGAGTGACTGAAACAGGAATATCACCCAGCTCGTCACAGGTGAGTAACGCTCGGGATTGGACTGAGGATGCTGTCTGAATCAAGACTGCACTGTTTCGCATCTTGGACAGCACTATCATTTCTCCAAACTAAACCTCAAGGTGTTCAACAAAAAACTGGGACTTCGAATGTAGAAAGAAGTCCCCATCAGTTCTGCTACAGACTAAAAATCGAGGCAAATATGGCTGTCTCCATTCTGTAGGCCTACTTTCCTCCCATGATGTAGTGAGGGAGGGAAACGACTTAGGGTCATACCTGTCAGCATTGTATTTGATCTTGCCCTTCTTAGAGACTGCTGGTACCATATGGTCACCAGCAAGAGACGACTTAGTCCACATCATTACGGGTCATCTGCCCTGATGCCACGCACTCCAATATGGGGCTCTCCCCACATGCGCCACCCAGCCACAGAAAAGGCCAACATGCATGATGGCCATTGCCAGAAGTCCTGATGCCCCAGGAAAACAGGCATGTACTCCTTGGCATACCTGGCGAGTTTACAGCTCAGGCATCAGCAGTGCGATCCCTGTGTTGTCCGGGGGCTACCACCAAATGGGTACATGATGGCCCCACCACAACGGCTGGCTAACATGCTGGATACTGGGTGCAGAGAAATCCAGTATTGTCATGAGGACAGAAGACAATGGAAGATGACATACCCCAGAAAGTGTCCACACCCAAATAGTTGACTCGCAGGTGGGAATGCAAAGCAATGACAAAAGATTCAGGAGATCGAATCTGAAGGCACTATGGATAACCCATGCACCACGTAGGGCATTCTTTCCCATATCACCTGCACTTCTGTAGAATTCTGAAAAAGTGGAAGGCCAAACCAAAGAATGGGACCTGAACTCATAAAGCCAAAAAGTGAGACTCCTTTTAGTAGTCTCTTACGACAGGCAGGAATACCTCGGGCCCATTCTAACCCCTAGACGTGCAGAGGGATCAAAATCTCTGTTCTCGGAAGTCCTAATTCCTGGCAATTTTCTTTTCTGTTCCCAGAATAAGATTTTTACCCTGCATTGGAGTGTGTGCTAATATGTAACTTCCTGGCACACTAAAGTTGTGTGCTGGCCCGAGACTCGAACTTGGGACCTTTGCCTTTCGCGGACAAGTGCTCTACTGATCGAGCTACCAAAGCATGACTCATGACCCCTGCACACATCTTTACTTTTCTGCTACGATTTAAAATAGATTCAACATAGTTCATGTTTACACCATACACGAAAGCCAATTCCCAACCAGTAAACAACCAACTCCAACAAGTGGCGTTCGTGGAAATGATTAAACTCAAGTATGTCTACCACCATGCTCACTTGATTACAATATAAATGAGGTACTGAAATCTATAAGGGCCTAAGCACACCGCCATTGATCCCATATTTAAGTGAATATCAGAGAAACCTGTGATACAGCTTTTGGTGAATTTTCATATATGCAATGTGGGCCTACAGCACAGATAAACCTCACACACACACACACACACACACACACACACACACAAAGAAAAGAAAACAGTGAACCGTCCAAGCTTAAGAAGTGCAATATTAAGTAAATATAAAACAGCCGTGATACGTTGGATATAGAATATGAGCCATGTGGTGAGAATACATTACTGTCATAAGTAAATGTTATAAATAGTGAGAACAGGTGATATACCACATAGATATCTCACAGAAATGAAAACAACAAATAAATGGGTGTGAATTATGCTACAGCAAAGGAATTCAAGAGTCAAAACTTCCAAAACCGAACGCAACATCAAAAACGTGTTTTGTCATAGTATAGAGAAACTGTGAGATTGTGAAACAGTTGCATTCATTTGATGCAGCTTATGTGACAAACTATTATAATTTCATCATTTCCTCGGGAGTGATCACATTCACATGAACTCCTAAATTTAGCAAGCAGGTGTATCTAACTCACTTATCAGGTGTACAAATTAGCTGCATTGGTAAGAGATTCCTATCATATGATACACGTACTGTCATTAATGCCATTATGATACACCGGACCTTTTTATCAGTGGAGGATTCGGCTGACTTGTTGCCTCGCCACCAGACATTGTGATTCCTGTACGAAAGCCACTTCCTTTCTGCTGCTAATAGAGTACTTGTGCAGAATCAATTGTCATTATAGGTTCTTTCCTTACACCAAACTTTTGCAAATGGACATTATGCCATGACACAGACACAAATTAGAATACATAGACCAGCAGTAAAAAAATAAGAGGGCTGAACCTGGCTCGCCTGCTTGCTAGTCCAACAACGTGACCATGTACCCATGACATTGTCGTTCTCTCAGGTCGGTCTATTTTGCACTTCTTTTCCTTGGACTGTTCACTGTTTCTATTTAGATTTTTTTCACATTTCAGTACACCGTCTTCCTGTTTTCATGCTTGATCTGTGTTCAGGTTTTGACAGGCTGTCAACTGGGCCATCTTACCACAAAATCAGAGGGGGGTTCGATGGGGAGTTTCCATAATCAGCGCCTCAAATGGATTACTGTATGATAAAATTCATAACTTAATATACCATAACTTATTCATAAGCATGCAAAATGGATTCAGAAACACACAAAATGGGTTTACTCTCAGTACAACTTTAACATATACTGACATCTGATATGATTTTACTAAGGTATTTAGTGAGTGACTTAGCATATCTGACGAGTGTATTATCATCAAGCAGGATTTATACTGAGCGAACGGGGATAAAAGTCTGACACAGTATGCTGCCACCTGGCGGCTCTGACAAACTTGTACTTGAGTGCCAAGGGCAAGCAGTGCACATCTTGAATCGTGCATGTTATTAATCAAATCTGTATGTATTTGGCCCATAAGGCAATTACATCACACGAGTTGTGCATGTGCAGTAGCTGCTTAAAACATGCATAACTGAAAGTGTGTTGTGACCCTATTGACCAGTTTCATGGAGTATAGAACAGCAGCAGCAGCAGCAGCATCACGGTACAGTTAGGCGCCATATCTTTCAGATTGCAACACCTATGTCACATTTAATGTCATCCAAAGAAAACTAACCAATAAATCGACAAGAAGTGGGAAGTTAGGGTGTTCACATGATCTTACACAGCAGCTTGGGGATCTTCGATCCCAAAGGGGAAACAGCTCAGTCAGGGAGTCAAAATGGGCAAATAAAGAGCTAAAAGAAACATCAGGGAAGCAGGAAGAGGAAAAAACAAGAGGGGGATGGGGGCAAACGGTGAGAGCAGGGACACCCCAGAAACACTAAGCACACTGGGGCACCAGCAGAACCACTGAACCTTCCTGATCACCACACCATACCATGATCACAAAAAAACAGGGACAACACCAGGGAAAGAACACACAAGAAAAGGCGAAACAAAACAGCACAAAAGACCAGACAAAATATACAGGAAAAGGGCAGTGTTTGGGAGGGGGAAGGGGTGGGGAGAGAGTCTGGCCGATATGGAGGCAAGGCCAAGGCCTCTGTAAGAAATGCCAATGCCAACCAAGCAACTGTAGTTGAAGAGAGTAATTCAAGGACTTAAACCTGGGAGGACAGATCACTTTCGTGAAGAAAACCAATGACAAACTTAACCACACAAGTGTCATCCGCTAACAGCCAGTACAAGGAAGGTGGAAGAGCATATTTAGTGTGGAGGGCCTAAAGGTAGGGCAGTACAGCAAAATACGGATCACTATGACTGAGGGCCCACAACTACCAAAGGGGGGAGGTGGGGGGGGGGGGGGGGTGAGGCTCATTGCAGAGTAAAGAAACCATTGGTCAATCTATGATGGCCAATACATAGAGGGAAGAATGCCATGTGTTGGGAATCTCCTTGATTGCACAAATTTGATTAGACCCCCCTGCCCCCACAACAGTCAGTCCATAATTAGCACAGACAGATTTGACGTAAAGCTGCAACTCCTCCCCTCCCCCCAGGAGGGGTTACAGAGAATGAGGGGTAGGTGGCCACCAGCCCTGCCAGATGATCAGCAAACTCTTTATCTGGGATATCTATGTGGCCAGGAACCCAAAGGAAATCAACCGAACAAGCAGCACTGCCAGGTTCGGCGAGAAGGTCATGGGTGGCAGAGATCAAGGGTAGCGGGAGAAACACTGAGTGATAGCCTGAACGCCACTCACTGAGACCATACACAATGAAACTCGGGTGAGAGGTGGGGGGGGGGGGGGCATTTAATAAAGCAGAGGGCCCAATAGGGGACTCTCAATTTCACAGTAAATAACCCACATGAGGCAGACAAGAGATGATGCTCCGATCCAGAGGAAGATGTGAAGTCATATTCCACATGCATAGTGAATTTAGCCTCCCCCCATGAACCATGGACCTTGCCGTTGGTGGGGAGGCTTGCGTGGCTCAGCGATACAGATAGCCGTACCGTAGGTGCAACCACAACGGAGGGGTATCTGTTGAGAGGCCAGACAAACGAGTGGTTCCCGAAGAGGGGCAGCAGCCTTTTCAGTAGTTGCAGAGGCAACAGTCTGGATGATTGACTGATCTGGCCTTGTAACAATAACCAAAACAGCCTTGCTGTGCTGGTACTGCGAACGGCTGAAAGCAAGGGAAAACTACGGCCGTAATCTTTCCCGAGGGCATGCAGCTTTACTGTATGATTAAATGATGATGGCATCCTCTTGGGTAAAATATTCCGGAGGTAAAATAGTCCCCCATTCGGATCTCGGGCGGGGACTACTCAAGAGGATGTCGTTATCAGGAGAAAGAAAACTGGCGTTCTACGGATCGGAGTGTGGAATGTCAGATCCCTTAATCGGGCAGGTAGGTTAGAAAATTTAAAAAGGGAAATGGATAGGTTAAAGTTAGATATAGTGGGAATTAGTGAAGTGCAGTGGCAGGAGGAACAAAACTTTTGGTCAAGTGACTACAGGGTTATAAACACAAAATCAAATAGGGGTAATGCAGGAGTAGGTGTAATAATGAATAGGAAAATAGGAATGCGGGTAAGCTACTACAGACAGCATAGTGAACGCATTATTGTGGCCAAGATAGATACGAAGCACACACCTACTACAGTAGTACAAGTTTATATGCCAACTAGCTCTGCAGATGACAAAGAAATTGAAGAAATGTATGATCAAATAAAAGAAATTATTCAGATAGTGAAGGGCGACGAAAATTTAATAGTCATGGGTGACTGGAATTCGGTAGTAGGAAAAGGGAGAGAAGGAAACGTAGTAGGTGAATATGGACTGGGGCAAAGAAATGAAAGAGGAAGCCGACTGGTAGAATTTTGCACAGATCACAACTTAATCATAGGTAACACTTGGTTCAAGAATCATAAAAGAAGGCTGTATACGTGGAAGAAGCCTGGAGATACTAAAATGTATCAGATACATTATATAATGGTAAGACAGAGATTTAGGAACCAGGTTTTAAATTGTAAGACATTTCCAGGGGCAGATGTGGACTCTGGCCACAATCTATTGGTTATGAACTGTAGATTAAAACTAAAGAAACTGCAAAAAGGTGGGAATTTAAGGAGATGGGACCTGGATAAACTAAATGAACCAGAGGTTGTACAGAGTTTCAGGGAGAGCATAAGAGAGCAATTGACAGGAATGGGGGACAGAAATACGATAGAAGAAGAATGGGTAGCTTTGAGGGATGAAGTAGTGAAGGCAGCAGAGGATCAAGTAGGTAAAAAGATGACGGCTAGTAGAAATCCTTGGGTAACAGAAGAAATATTGAATTTAATTGATGAAAGGAGAAAATATAAAAATGCAATAAATGAAGCAGGCAAAAAGGAATACAGACGTCTCAAAAATGAGATCGACAGGAAGTGCAAAATGGCTAAGCAGGGATGGCTAGAGGACAAATGTAAGGACGTAGAGGATTATCTCACTAGGGATAATATAGATACTGCCTACAGGAAAATTAAAGAGACCTTTGGAGATAAGAGAACCACTTGTATGAATATCAAGAGCTCAGATGGAAACCCAGTTCTAAGCAAAGAAGGGAAAGCAGAAAGGTGGAAGGAGTATATAGAGGGTCTATACCAGGGCGATGTACTTGAGGACAATGTTATGGAAATGGTAGAGGATGTAGATAAAGATGAAATGGGAGATACAATACTGCGTGAAGAGTTTGACAGAGCATTGAAAGACCTGAGTCGAAACAAGGCCCCCGGAGTAGACAACATTCCATTAGAACTACTAACAGCCTTGGGAGAGCCAGTCCTGACAAAACTCTACCATCTGGTGAGCAAGATGTATGAGACAGGTGAAATACCCTCAGACTTCAAGAAGAATATAATAATTCCAATCCCAAAGAAAGCAGATGTTGACAGATGTGAAAATTACCGAACTATCAGTTTAATAAGTCACAGCTGCAAAATACTAACGCGAATTCTTTACAGACGAATGGAAAAACTAGTAGAAGCAGACCTCGGGGAAGATCAGTTTTGATTCCGTAGGAATATTGGAACACGAGAGGCAATACTGACCCTACGACTTATCTTAGAAGCTAGATTAAGGAAAGGCAAACCTATGTTTCTAGCATTTGTAGACTTAGAGAAAGCTTTTGACAATGTTGACTGGAATACTCTCTTTCAAATTCTAAAGGTGGCAGGGGTAAAATACAGGGAGCGAAAGGCTATTTACAATTTGTACAGAAACCAGATGGCAGTTATAAGGGTCGAGGGACATGAAAGGGAAGCAGTGGTTGGGAAGGGAGTGAGATAGGGTTGCAGTCTCTCCCCGATGTTATTCAATCTGTATATTGAGCAAGCAGTGAAGGGAAAAAAAGAAAAATTCAGAGTAGGTATTAAAATCCATGGAGAAGAAATAAAAATGTTGAGGTTCGCCGATGACATCGTAATTCTGTCAGAGACAGCAAAGGACTTGGAAGAGCAGTTGAACGGAATGGACAGTGTCTTGAAAGGAAGATATAAGATGAACATCAAAAGTAAAACGAGGATAATGGAATGTAGTCGAATTAAGTCGGGTGATGCTGAGGGAATTAGATTAGGAAATGAGACACTTAAAGTAGTAAAGGAGTTTTGCTATTTGGGGGGCAAAATAACTGATGATGGTCGAAGTACAGAGGATATAAAATGTAGACTGACAATGGCAAGGAAAGCGTTTCTGAAGAAGAGAAATTTGTTAACATCGAATATAGATTTAAGTGTCAGAAAGTCGTTTCTGAAATTATTTGTATGGAGTGTAGCCATGTATGGAAGTGAAACATGGATGATAACTAGTTTGGACAAGAAGAGAATAGAAGCTTTCGAAATGTGGTGCTAAAAAAGAATGCTGAAGATTAGATGGGTAGATCACACAACTAATGAGGAAGTATTGAATAGGATTGGAGAGAAGAGAAGTTTGTGGCACAACCTGACCAGAAGAAGGGATCGGTTGGTAGGACATGTTCTGAGGCATCAAGGGATCACCAATTTAGTATTAGAGGGCAGCGTGGAGGGTAAAAATCGTAGAGGGAGACCAAGAGATGAATACACTAAGCAGATCAGAAGGATGTAGGTTGCAGTAGGTACTGGGAGATGAAGAAGCTTGCACAAGGTAGAATAGCATGGAGAGCTGCATCAAACCACTCTCAGGACTGAAGACCACAACAACAACAGTGAATTTAGAGCTATCAGTGTAAACACCATTGGTATCCTCAAACTCTAGTAACAGGGGCAGAACAAACAATGGAACACCATTGGAGGGATGGAAGCTTTCAGATCCCGGTGCCGAAGAACTAACCAAGGAGGAGTGGCCAGGTGAGAAAGTGGGGAAAAGGAGAAGGGGAGACGGAAATTGCACCAGAAAGAAGCAAGGTGAAGCTCAACCAGTATACCCATCTGAGGGCAGGCAGCTGATGTCCCAAAGCCACCATAGAGTAGAATAGAAGTGGAGAGGAGCTGGGACCATTGAAGCAAATGGAGAGGGTTCCTGACATCAACCAGAAGACCATCAACAAGACTAGTGAAAAGCCAGGATACTACAATGGTGAACCAGGTCCAAAAGGAACAGTGTGGAAGAGGCAGCTGACCCATAAACTTGACAACCACAGTCCAGGCAAGACAGCTCTAATGTCTGATGAAGTAGGGAATGATCAAATGATCAGAGCCCCAATAGGTGTGGGCAACAAAGCGAAGGACATTGAGTTTGCAAAACCAGCCAGCCTTCAGAAGGTAGATATGGGGCAACTAAGCAAGATGCTGTGAAATAGATGATCCAAGGAACAGAACTTGGGAACCATAGTCAGGTGTTAGGTGTCAAGATAGAGCTCCGGGTCGGGACAGACTATAGCACAATGATAGAAATGCACCACCCTTGAATTACGGGAAGAGAACTGAAAACCATGTGAGAGTGTCCATGTGGAAGCACACTGGATGGGACCCTGGAGCTGTCATTCTGCAGAGTCCACTTAATGGGAGCTAGACCAAATATTGAAATCATCCACATACAGAGCAGGGTTTAACAACCAGGCAGGCGCTACAAGATGTAGTGCCAAACGAGTTATCTTCCTCTTTTCTAGGTGAAATAGTAGTAGCTCCCTATGTAACATTGATTACGCAATGCTTGTGTTCCAATCTTGAGCCAAAATAATTTTAGTGTGATGATTCAGAAATGTTTCAATGTGCAGTATTGCAATGAACACACAGTGCAATAATGTATCTACTATTTCGCAAAATTTGCTAATAGGTGTTCACATGTCAATAGGAAAAACAACAGCTATTAGTGAGGAAATCAATAAATTTTTCACATTGGACTCACTTGTGGCAATAAATCTCTTGACAGTTCTATTTCCGCATCACCATTCTGCTGCTCAAACCATTCAGTGTCACCACCAAATGAGTCCTGCAAGGATTTAAAGTAATTAATGTTTGTCACACACATAGCAAGCAGTTATATGCAAATCATTAACTTTACATTTTAAAAATATCATTCATTAAGCATCATTATTACATGTTCCACAAATTCTAGAAAACACTGTAAACTTCACAGCCAGTTGTTCAAATGTAAATAGTTGAAGTCCTTAATGTGATTTTAAAGACATTATAATATATAAACCAACACTATTTGATTACTGGAACCTCTGTACTGAGTAGAAACAAAATTGATTTATATATTTTTCCAAAATTTGTATACTTCTCATCATTGTTAAAAATAAAATATTAGAAAATTTTAAATAATTTAGTGTTTAACGAAATCTTTATCTCAAATGTGTCCTTATGTCATAATTATGACTTTGTGAATTTGTGTTTTCTCATAGTAAATCAAGATAAATTAAAATTGTAGCAATGTTAAACTTACTGGTAATTCAGAATACAATTTCCGTCTGCTGCAGGGTGTTTGCTGATTTGAAATTTCCTGGCAGATTACAATTATTTGCCAAATGCAGTCTCGAATCTGGCTGGGAGTGGAAGGTTGTAATTTATATAAGGGTCAATTTGAGGCCAAAGGTTATTGTGTTTTATTGGGAAAAACTGCGGAGATTTGAAGTTGATGTTTGTATCAGTAATGTAGTAAATTTGTATTAGTGACCAATGCATTATTTGGAATTTTGATGCTGTTTTTAAACGATGAGTGAATATATATACATGTGATGTGAAAAACTGTGTTCTATTCCATAGTTTGAGCTACAACGTGGACTTCTCAACAACATAGCAGACTGCAGATAGTAGGGTATAGCAAAGAATACACACTGATTTAATTACATTGGTTGGAACTTAAATAAAGCAACTATTTATTCACAACTGATACTAAAGAGTTACATGTTTGCAACTGTTACTGTCCTTCAACGAAGTCACCAGTGTTGTGTAGAACCCTTTGCCAGCAACGTGGAAGGTGCAGTATACAGTTATCAGAGCCTGTTCTGTTGATGGTGCGAATGGAGCGGTCTATTGCCTGTCAAATCTCTGGAACAGTTCTGAAGCGAATGCCACAAAGTGTTTCCTTATCTTTGGAATCAAGTCAAAGTCACAAGGACTTAAGTCTGGGGAGTATGGCGAATGGTACAGTACTTCCCAGTCTCATCAACTGGACAGATCAGCTACAGCTTGCGCTGTATGCGCCCGCCTGCACATTTTTATGCAAAATGATGGGTGGGTTATGCAGAAAGTGTTGCCACCTCTTTCGCAAATCTAGTTGCAAGTGATGCTCCAAAAACGAACAGTAATACTGTGCACCGACGGTCTGCTGTGGAGGAATGTAATGCATTAGGATAACACCACCACAGTCGTACACCATAACTTTCACCATACTGGGACTCTGATGCACTTTCGACTTCCACAGTGATCCATAATGACGCCATTTGTTGGATTAGCATTTCAGTTTTGGCTCATGCGATGTGGCCCAAGTCTTATCCAGTGTTACGATACGGCATAAGAAAGCCTCTTCTACGTGCTCATAGCGCTCCAAGTGCATCTGAGCAGTCTCGTAATGCATCCATTTCTGCATTTCCGTCAAGTCATGCGGAACACATCGTGATGCAATTTTTCGCATGCCCATGCATTCCTTCAAGATGCAAAGCACAGTCACATGCGCTAATCTAGTTTCATGGGATAGCTCACATATTTTCTTTTTTACTCTTTACAACTACTGTCATATACGGTATCCCAGGAGGATGGTGTTCTAAAACACATATCTCAAGCGTTATGAACACTTCTTTGTCTTTATTCTGTGAAACAAATTTCTTCTACTGCGAGCTCTTTGATTTCCATATTTTGGGAGGAGGCAGCGCAAAGAAAAAAAAAAAAAAAATGGTCCAGTAAACATGAACTCTAAAATGCATATCTTAAGATCTATGAGTACTTTTTCATCCTGACTACTGTGAAACACATCTCTTCTATTTGAAAAGTGATCATAACAGTTAAGCTATACATGAAAGCCCTACAAGAAAATAATGCAACTTCCATATAATATAGATAATTATTTATTTATTCTGTGGTGTGAATATATCACAGGATATGGAACGTGTCAGTTTTACAAATCTGTTATGGTTACAGTCTATGTTGCTACATAATCAGTACTAATCAATTTCATTTTGAAGAACCTACAACTTAGGATCTATTAGATAAAATTAATCTATTACAGAAAAGTAAATATAAATAATAAATATATGCACACAAATAAGGATCTGGGAAAATATCCATGTGTTACAGGTACACAGCCACCAAACATTCCAGTTCAAGAACTCTTCTGCGGTGTAAAAAGACCTTTGCAATAGGGACTGGCTTAAGTGTGTGTTTTTTAACATCATCTAATATCTACTTTATTTGTGAATCAAGGGCATTAAAAGTATTACAGCCACTGAAATGGACTCCCTTCTGTACCATACTCAGGTTCACTATGGGAATCACATACATTTTATGTTAAATCAGTTCACAATATCCGTTAAAATCTTATCAGCTGACACCTCAACTTTGTCTAATGGATTATGAGTAAGTATTGTAGTGCCATCATCAGCAAAGATGGTTAATTTACAATATTCTGTACAAAGAGGTTGTTGTTGATGTGGTCTTCAGTCCTGAGACTGGTTTGATGCAGCTCTCCATGCTACTCTATACTCTGCAAGCTTCTTCATCTCCCAGTACCTACTGCAACCTACATCCTCCTGAATCTGCTTAGTGTATTCATCTCTTGGTCTCCCTCTACGATTTTTACCTTCCACGCTGCCCTCTAATACTAAATTGGTGATCCCTTGATGCCTCAGAACATGTCCTACCAACCGATCCCTTCTTCTGGTCAGGTTGTGCCACAAACTTCTCTCCAATCCTATTCAATACTTCCTCATTAGTTGTGTGATCTACCCCTCTAATCTTCAGCATTCTTTTTTAGCACCACATTTCGAAAGCTTCTATTCTCTTCTTGTCCAAACTAGTTATCGTCCATGTTTCACTTCCATACATGGCTACACTCCATACAAATAATTACAGAAACGACTTTCTGACACTTAAATCTATATTCGATGTTAACAAATTTCTCTTCTTCAGAAACGCTTTCCTTGCCATTGTCAGTCTACATTTTATATCCTCTGTACTTCGACCATCATCAGTTATTTTGCCCCCCAAATAGCAAAACTCCTTTACTACTTTAATTGTCTCATTTCCTAATCTAATTCCCTCAGCATCACCCGACTTAATTCGACTACATTCCATTATCCTCGTTTTACTTTTGATGTTCATCTTATATCCTCCTTTCAAGACACTGTCCATTCCGTTCAACTGCTCTTCCAAGTCCTTTGCTGTCTCTGACAGAATTACGATGTCATCGGCGAACCTCAACATTTTTATTTCTTCTCCATGGATTTTAATACCTACCCTGAATTTTTCTTTTTTTCCCTTCACTGCTTGCTCAATATACAGATTGAATAACATCGGGGAGAGACTGCAACCCTATCTCACTCCCTTCCCAACCACTGCTTCCCTTTCATGTCCCTCGACCCTTATAACTGCCAACTGGTTTCTGTACAAATTGTAAATAGCCTTTCGCTCCCTGTATTTTACCCCTGCCACCTTTAGAATTTGAAAGAGAGTATTCCAGTCAACATTGTCAAAAGCTTTCTCTAAGTCTACAAATGCTAGAAACATAGGTTTGCCTTTCCTTAATCTAGCTTCTAAGATAAGTCGTAGGGTCAGTATTGCCTCTCGTGTTCCAATATTCCTACGGAATCCAAACTGATCTTCCCCGAGGTCTGCTTCTACTAGTTTTTCCATTCGTCTGTAAAGAATTCGCGTTAGTATTTTGCAGCTGTGACTTATTAAACTGATAGTTCGGTAATTTTCACATCTGTCAACATCTGCTTTCTTTGGGATTGGAATTATTATATTCTTCTTGAAGTCTGAGGGTATTTCGCCTGTCTCATACATCTTGCTCACCAGATGGTAGAGTTTTGTCAGGACCGGCTCTCCCAAAGCTGTCAGTAGTTGTAATGGAATGTTGTCTACACCCGGAGCTTTGTTGCGACTCAGGTCTTTCAGTGCTCTGTCAAACTCTTCACGCAGTATTGTATCTCCCATTTCATCTTCATCTACATCCCCTTCCATTTTCATAATATTGTCCTCAGGTACATCACCCTTGTATAGACCCTCTATATACTCCTTCCACCTTTCTGCTTTCCCTTCTTTGCTTAGAACTGGGTTTCCATCTGAGCTCTTGATGTTCATACAAGTGGTTCTCTTATCTCCAA
The DNA here is from genome assembly GCF_023897955.1 of Schistocerca gregaria. Lineage (NCBI taxonomy): Eukaryota > Metazoa > Arthropoda > Insecta > Orthoptera > Acrididae > Schistocerca > Schistocerca gregaria. The sequence goes on along the minus strand of NC_064925.1, from coordinate 389,520,487 downwards.
AGGCCTCTTTAATTTTACTGTAGGCAGTATCTATCTTACCCCTAGTGAGATAAGCCTCTACATCCTTACATTTGTCCTCTAGCCATCCCTGCTTAGCCATTTTGCACTTCCTGTCGATCTCATTTTTGAGATGTTTGTATTCCTTTTTGCCTGCTTCATTTATTGCATTTTTATATTTTCTCCTTTCATCAATTAAATTCAATATTTCTTCTGTTACCCAAGGATTTCTATTAGCCCTCGTCTTTTTACCTACTTGATCCTCTGCTGCCTTCACTACTTCATTCCTCAAAGCTACCCATTCTTCTTCTACTGTATTTCTTTCCCCTATTCCTGTCAATTGTTCCCTTATGCTCTCCCTGAAACTCTGTACAACCTCTGGTTCTTTCAGTTTATCCAGGTCCCATCTCCTTAATTTCCCACATTTTTGCAGTTTCTTCAGTTTTAATCTACAGGTCATAACCAATAGATTGTGGTCAGAGTCCACATCTGCCCCTGGAAATGCCTTACAATTTAAAACCTGGTTTCTAAATCTCTGTCTTACCATTATATAATCTATCTGATACCTTTTAGTATCTCCAGGGTTCTTCCACGTATACAACCTTCTTCCATGATTCTTAAACCAAGTGTTAGCTATGACTAAGTTGTGTTCTGTGCAAAATTCTACCAGCCGGCTTCCTCTTTCATTTCTTAGCCCCAATCCATATCCACCTACTACGTTTCCTTCTCTCCCTTTTCCTACACTCGAATTCCAGTCACCCATGACTATTAAATGTCCATCTCCCTTCACTATCTGAATAATTTCTTTTATTTCATCATACATTTCTTCAATTTCTTCGTCATTTGCAGAGCTAGTTGGCATATAAACTTGTACTACTGTAGTAGGTGTGTGCTTCGTATCTATCTTGGCCACAATAATGCGTTCACTATGCTGTTTGTAGTAGATTACCCGCATTCCTATTTTCCTATTCATTATTAAACCTACTCCTGCATTACCCCTATTTGATTTTGTGTTTATAACCCTGTAGTCACCTGACCATAGGTCTTGTTCCTCCTGCCACTGAACTTCTCTAATTACCACTATATCTAACTTTAACCTGTCCATTTCCCTTTTTAAATTTTCTAACCTACCTGCCCGATTAAGGGATCTGACATTCCACGCTCCAATCCGTAGAACGCCAGTTTTCTTTCTCCTGATAACGACATCCTCTTGAGTAGTCCCCACCCGGAGATCCGAATGGAGGACTATTTTACCTCCGGAATATTTTACCCAAGAGGACGCCATCATCATTTAATCATACAGTAAAGCTGCATGCCCTCGGGAAAAATTACGGCCGTAGTTTCCCCCTGCTTTCAGCCGTTCGCAGTACCAGCACAGCAAGGCCGTTTTGGTGTGGGGGGGGGGGGGGGGGTGGTTTACAAAGAGGTAGATCATTAATAAAAATAATAAAACGTATGGAGTGCAGAACACAGCCCTGAGACACTCAACATGTGATGGTACCCCATTATCAAATGCTGTGACACCTTGTCTACTATCCAGTACAACTTCAGACAGTCAAACACCTTTGATAGATCACTCAATTTCTAACCATCTTTATTTTTCCATTGATGGACTTCAAAACATTGCCAGCAAAAGCAAATATTGCTTCTTATGTTGATAACTATTTCTGGACTCCAAACTGACTTTCACTGGCGATGTTATGGTCGCTAAGGTGTTTAACAATGGCATGCATTAGTTCCTCCTGACAGTCCTTACTTGGATATGTCATACTATGCTAGGTACACTGGATTGCAGAAAATTCATGGCTTTGTTTATGGAGCTTCCTGATCCTATTTGTTCTTTTACTGCTAAAAATGTTTGTTGAGTATGTCAGCAACTGTTTTGAGATCAATAACAAGATGATCCTCATTTTTTATTTCGATATTTTCTTTCAAACTGCATCTTTCCCTACTCCCTTCTTTACACAACTAATATTCTTTATGCAAAAGTTGCAGACAAAATAAATAAGAGGCACACACAGCAGACAATGTAGTTGTGTGTTACACTGGTGAACAAACTACTGGTATACAATTCTTTTTCACGGAAACTATTTTCTCAGCTGCAGGACAAATTTTGTAAAGGTTTATTTAAATAACCACAGCTTAAGATTAAAATAAAAGAATACCAACAGCAATCTGAGGCTGGATTATCTTCCTTCAACAGCAACAAATCAAATGAAATATCACTGACATCTTTAGTCTCTTCAAAGGGGGCATAGTTTTCTGAGAAACTGACAGAACCACATGCGCCAGTCACAATGCTGGCCTGTCATACTCATACCGACCACCAATGCCATCACGAGACCCATCCAACTAAGTTACGGAAGGTAGTTTAACTTCAATGAGGCCTATGTAAACACTTTAAGGGGACCCTACAAGTAAAAATGTATTTCAGAGTGTTGAAAAACCTTCTATATAACCTTTTTATGTGAGTGACACTAGCTGCCAAATAGGGAGAGTGAGTGTGTGTGTGGATAGGTGAAGAACTGATGTTGCACATGGTAAAACCCACAAAACATGATAGTTTAACATAGTGGAGTAAGCAACAAGTGGAATCTGTAACTGACAGAGACACTACAAGACACCACAGAGACACTACAAGAATGATTTCAATGATGTGACAGTGAAATAGATTGTAAGTCAGCTCCTCCAAAGTGATATAGCTATGGATAGGAAGGCAAAGGCAGCAAAATAACATAAGGACAACAAAAATCACTATTTCAGTGGAGTTTCCACAAGCATGATGTGGGAAAATCTATTACTAACATGTGCGAATCGCGTAGCCAGTATGATTGGTATTTGAAAATTTTTATTTTGTTCTTCATTACTTTCCTATAATATTCAAGTAAAATTTGTTGTGACTAGTGTGTTGCATAGGTTGGGTGGTCGGTCAAGGTGATGGGGGGGAGTGGGGGGGGGGGGGGCGATCTTCTGTACTATCAATAATAAAAGCAAGATAGGGAGATAGGGAAGTCAGCAGTTTGGCACCTTCAGGGCTCTGCATGCAACAGGAAACATCCCACCCACAGCTGTATCACCCCTGATCCATTAGTCAAGAGCGCCCACTATTCACCAAAGTGCGACACCCAGTTAAAAAATTTGCGAGGGCAGTAAAGAGGCAAACCGAATCTAAAAGAGACTAAGACACAAGTAAAGAGGGATAAAAGACTAGCTTCACCAAGGAGGTAGGATCGAGAATCCCCTACACCTGCAGTGAGGCAGACCCCATTCCCAACCACCCTGGCCCTGTTCTGGAGGTAGATTATAACCTTATAATGGAGAACAAAAATCACTTTCACTGAGAACCAATTCCATCATCAATGAATCGTCTGCCAATATTAGGAAACAATTAGTCTGCAAGTCCATACGTAGCAGAGAAGGCCAAAAGGAGGGGGCATTCCAACAATATCTGAACTACTCTATATAAGGCTGCACAACTACATTGTGGGGGTGGATCATCACACAAAAGACAATTATGGATTAACCTTGTATGATCGATGAAAAGGCAACATAGGACTGTTGATTCCTTCCGGGAGAAGTGGAAGGAGAAGCACCATGATGTAGTAATATCCTTGGTTGTGCGGAGTCTATTAGCTAGGGCAATAGCCCATCAGATACCATCCATTTCCGAAAGGGCAGAGATCGTGAGTGCACCCACAAATCCACACCTGGTGTTAGCAAAGCGAACAGGGAGTGACTAAGTGCTCCTCTAGCCAGTTCATTCTCTGGGGTACCCATACGACTTGGAACCCAGAGAAAGACAATTGAGTAGCCAGCACAACAAAGGCCAGCGAGAGGGTCATGAAGAGTGGTGACCAAAGGATGGCGAAAATAGCATCAGTCAGTAGCTTGGAGACTTCGTCTTGAGTATTAATTAACAGCTGAAGCTGTATTTAGTCCTTGATTTTTAGATCACTACCGGTTTCAAGGCATGAAAAGCCATATCTTCAGTACAACATTTGCATAAGAATAAATCACGAAGGAATAACCACCCCGAAACATCCACTGATATGATAATTTTCTAAGATTATTTTAAGATTTTTAAAATTTTTTAAAAAGCTACTAAAAACTTTTACATGGGAAAATTATAATATTTGTGCTCATGTAACTAAAACATTAGAGCTATAAAAGCTCAGAACTTTGCACCCAACATTTGTTGTCAATCAGAATGAAACACCGCAAAAAGATGGTATGTCACTGAATGGAAAAGCCAGATTACAATCCAATACAGTGGATGGGTCCTAAACAAATTATACCATAGTGATCCATTGGTAAGGTGAAATAAATTTCAAACTATTAAGACTTAATTTGCACCTAGCACAAAAAACGAAGAAGTGGTTGCTACAAAAATAGAGAAATGTTCTACCTGGACACAAACCAGTCAAGTAAATAGCTACTGACAGAAAAGTAGAACCTGAAAACTGTACCAGAAATTTTATGAGTGTGGTTTTCAGGTTCTACTTTTCCATCAAATTGCAACCACTTCTTGGTTTTTCATGCTACCCATTGATTAGGTCTTTGTAGTTTTCCATTTATTTTCATCTTACCAATGGATCACTATGGTATAAATTGTTTGCGACCCATCCACCATACTGAACTGGATTATGGCTGTTTTATTCAATGACATACCACCTTTATCGATGTTTTGTTCTAATGGACGATGATTGTTGGGTACAAAGTTCCGAGCTTTTTAGCTCTAGTGTTTCAACTATCTGAGTACAATTATTTGAATATTCTCAAGAAAAGCTTTTAATAGTTTTTTATTTTTTTTAAATGTTAAGATAATTTTAGAAAATTACCATATTAGTGGACATCTCTGGGTTGTTATTCTTGTTAAGCAGATATTCACCTGAAGATGTGGCTCTTAGTGCCACAAAACCAACAGCAATCTAAAAATAAAGCACTAAATACAGCTAAATCAGTTTATTAATACTCGAGAAGATGACTCATGGCTGTGGTTGCCCTGCCTACAAGGTTGTCTGCAGCCTGGAGACTGCTCATCAAGTCTGTACAACATGGTCAAGGAAGACTAGTTTAATAAAATGGAGGGTTATGCTGTCAGCTCTATCCCAAACACATTACATCTTCTCAGCAGGAAATGGCATTCCATACCAACAGGAGAAGTAAAAGCATATCCCATCTGACCCAAGTTTTAGAGTGGTCAGTATAAAAGATAGTAGCACCCCAGTAACTCTTTAAGAACTGGACGAAACGGACGCCGGAAGGTCATGGGGGCAATCAAGACTTTAGGACTATGGAAGAGATCAGTCCTAATATGTAGCCTGGGCATCATCCAAGGAGGAGTGTATGAAAAAAACACACAGAGCACAACACAGGAAGGGGAGATGGAGATCTTCAGAAAGCGAAATGAGCTCATTCCAACTGAGAGTCCCAAGGGAAGGCAGGTATCAGGACAGCGGGTATCAGGAAGATGACACCAGCTGCATGAAAAGGAGAGTGGAACACACAAGACGATCATGGAATTGTTGAATAGTGATTGCATAAGAGATCAACAGCTGGTACATCGAATCTGAAGGGGGAAAATCCTTGCTTCGGCAAGGAGACACCAGTGGTCAGGTGCACGCCACAATGATCGCCTGGGTCTAATTGTTTTAGAGCTGCAGGAACTGCTGAGCCATAAACCTGGCAACCATAGTCCATTCAGGACGAAACCAGGGCCCAGTAAATACAGATAAGAGTAGTACGATCAGCACCTCAAGATGTATGAGCAAGGAAGCAGAGAGCATTAAGCTTCCGCATACAGGTAGTCTTCTGGTTATGAATACAGGGAAGCCAGGTCAGCATTTATCAAGAAGGAGGCCCAAGCAATGAGACTGTGTTACAATGGCCAGTTTCTGGGTACCTAAGTATTGTTCCAGGTCAGGACAGACTGTGGTAAATTGGCAAAAATGCATGACCCAATTTTTTGTGGGAGAAAATTGGAAACCGTGAAAAAGAGCCCATGCAGAGGTCAGCCAGACGGCAGCTTGGAGTTGGCATTCAGCAGAGTCTGCAGAGTGGGAGCTGCACCAAACGCACTAATCATTGACATACAATGTATGGGTGTCTAAGTGCCGAAAAGAGGTCACTAACCTATTAATGGCAATGAGGAAAAGAGTGACACTCAACTCAAAGCCCTGTGGGGTGCCATTCTCTTGGACCTGCTGGAAGCTGACTGAAATTCCAGCTGCACCCAGGAACAACCAGTGAGACAAAAACTGAAATCTATAGGAGCCCTCTAAAGCCCCAGTCATTGAGGGTGAGTATATTGTGATGATGCAAAGCAGTGTAATACACCTTATGCAGGTGTTGGCGTTTAGAAAAAGCCTGTCAGATTGCTGTTCCCAATCTAAGCAGGTGGTCAGATGTGGATCATGCCTCCTGGAAACCACACTGACAGGAGGACAAAAGGCCTCAAGATTCAAGAATCTGCAGGCAACTGCCCCTGCAAGCAGTATGCTGGTCAGGCAAATCGGCTGGTAACTATCAAGAGACACTGGGTTCTTGTCTGGCCTAAGGGTTTGTACATTCATGATATCTTGCCATTGCTAGGGGAATGCACTCTACAGTCAACAAAGTATGAAGACCCTGAAATGTTGTCTTTGGGAAACGTTCAGCATTAGATTATCTTATTGTAAACTGAGTCAGGACCTGGGGCTATGTTGTGGGATTAGGCAAGAGCTAGAAGTAGTTTCCTTTAAGTGAAGGGTTCATTACAGGATTCAGCTTGGTGGGGGGTGAAACATACAGGGATGTCTTCAACTTGTCACTTCTGCAGTAGAAAGGTATCTGGATAGGAATAGGATGCCGATGCTGTTGCAAAGTGGGTCATACAGTGTTCTGCAAGAACTGATGAATTAGTACAAAGACCCTGAACAGCCATTGAACACTGGCAGTGCATAAGACTACAGAGCTTGACGAACACCTGAGCTGAAGAGGCATACGTCACCAATGGGGAGACAGTGTTCCCAACATTTCTTCTTACTGCATTTGATTAATTAGTGAACCTTAGCATGAAATTGCATAAAAGCGTTAAGATAGGTCTGCCAAAGGATGTAGTCTGAATCATTTCAGGGCTCGTCAGTGATCCTGAATAGCTATTGTAATGTCTTACATCTACCACAGCACTGGCCGTATGTGGAGCAGACCTGTCATAAAGAAAACAGCTATTCCACTGGTGCAGATGATCGCATCTGAGACACCTTGCATAACATCATCTGGGGTATCATTTATCAATAGCACCCCACAGGTGTCATTACACTGGTAATGGAATTGCAAGTTTCTGTTTGATGCAGATAACAGTCATGGAGGATCGGGCAGACCCAACGGTGCATGCTTGCTAAGCCACACCTCCAGCAGTTCTATACTTTGAGTGCCCCCTGCCACCATGATGTAGGATGACGGGCAGCAACTCTCAGCACACTCGCACCTGGAGGCATTTCACAATGTGATGTTACACAGATGCTGCCCGGTCGCAACTGTCTCTTCACCGATTGTACTTCAGTACAGAGACACTTTTCATTGTGAACACTGTGATAGCTGCACTCTGTTGCTTCTGCCTCATTTGTAATGAGCTGTCTTATGCTTGTGGAAATAGAAGTTAAGTAAAGTTTCTGTGTGTTGTGTTAACTAGTTCACTAATCATTTCTGCTCCTGTCCTGCTTTCCTATGACGACAGTTGCTGCACCACTCTGCACCGCACCTCTTCTCACCGTTGTGTACAAAGTCATACACATCTGGCCACAAGCTGTAGTACTACTACTTGGGGCAGTCATCTTGTTGCTTTCTTCTTGTTCTATAGTCTTTCTGTTTGCTTTTTGCTGTTTTCTCTGTCTTCCTTTTATGGCACCAGTGCAGTTTTTCACATAAATTTGGTGCTGTTGACAGGCCAACTGCCACTGCTTCAAAGTTGTTGAATAAAGCTCAATGTAATTGCTCCCAAACAGAAAATGCAGCTCTCACCACTGTCTACGGTGTCACTAAATTTCACGAGTGTCTTTCTGGCAGAAAATTTTACTTGGTGACTTCTACAATCTTTATTTAGCCCCTCTCAGCAAGTCCCAATTTGCACAGCACAAAATCTGCAACAGCAGGCTCTTCTTTCTCAAATCACCACTATGAGACAGTGTATTGGCCTGCTTTAAGCATGTCAATGCATATGTTCTTGCTCGCCTCTCTGTTGGCCCACATTCAACTTTTGACAAGTTCTCTTCTTCTCGTTGCTACACTGGTGCACAAGGCACAGATGCTTTGCACAGCTTTCCACTTTATCACCAGAAAATTACCTAGGCCACAGCAGTGGATCTTGATTTGCAGATTCTGTTGCACTGCATTGGCACTGGTTACCAACTTTCAGCTAGACAAATTTGTACCTCTGTGGTTCACAGATATTTTGCCCATCGGCACACCCTTGCATTTTACCGAGGTGTCATTTTGCTTTACACCGTTAATAATCAGTCATGTGTTGTGGTTCCCAGTTTCTCCAGCCTGATGTGCTTCATTTGTTACACAAGTGTCACTAGAGCAACATTTGCTGGCGCGTATTCATTGTACTTGGAACAGTCTTGATGCACAAAGTGAACAGATGACTTCTCAGTGCTGAGCCTGTGCTGAACATTAGTCAGCCCCACCTCAGCAATTCTTTGAATAGCCCCAGCCCTCAAGCACTTTGGCAATTGTTGCACTTGGATTTTACTGGTCCTTACTCTAATACGTTCTGGTTCACAACAAATTTTCCTCGTGGTTCCAATGCACTCTGCTACAGTGTATTTCACGATGCAAGCCTTGTCATTGATCTTTTGCCTCAAGGGATTGCCTGAAGCGATTGTGGCAGACAATGGACCTCAGTTTGTTGCTGCCAAGTTTGAACAGTTTTGCACCTCTTCCGGCATCACCCACAAGTGTTCTGTTTCACCCACAATTCCATGGTGAAGCTGAAACATTTGTATGTATATTTACGCAACAGATGGACAAACTTTGTTCCTCCCTCACATGGGATCAAGCTTGGTTGATATTCTGGCCCTCCTACCACTCCCAGCCATGTGATGGACCATCACTGGTGGAGTTGTTACATGGATGACACCACTGACTCTTTCTTCAGTCATTGCAATGCCGGCAGCAGGTGGCAACCATTCCTCCCAGACAGGCAAAGTATCAAACAAACAATCTGGTCTTTTGCAGAGTGCATAGCAGATGGAGGCACTAGTAGTGAGGCACCAGTTTATGATGTATTGGTTGCTCCAAGTTTCTCCTACAGGGACCAAGATGATTGCCTCAGTGCCACCAGAATCAAATTTGTCCTTGTGAATTGTGTAATCATCCAGCAGGCTTTGCATTTTCAGATTCCATACCTGCCTGGACGCAGCAGCCCTTGCTGCACCCGGCTCCCACAAGCACCACGCCATCAGCACCAGTCTCAAAGACAATGGAAGTCGGCGTCATTTTACAGTCATCGTCTCAACAGCCACAACTGTCTGGAGATGGGCCCCCCCTCCTAGCAGCTGTCCCATATGCTGTCTGTCTCAGGCCCTTTGCAGTCATCAAGATTCCTCTGCCTTCATTTACTGCTCTGTCTCTGGATGTGGGTGCACACTCCCTTTTTGACTGGTATTCCTGAGCAGGCTCAGGTTGTATGCTGGAGGGTGGACGGGAGCTTGGCGTCAGCCTCAGTTTGGGCTCCCATCTCTTCATCGCGACCTGCATCCAGACCTCCCCACCGTCGTCGTTTGCTCATCTACACTACAAGACAAAAGTGAGGAGATTTGGGATTGGGGGGGGGGGGGATGTGGTATCACATACTGATATCACTCCATGTCCATGGGTATCATTACGTTGGTAGCAGATTTGCAAGTTTCCATTCAACATCGATAGTGGTCATGATAGTTTGGGTAGACTCAACCACTTAAAAAAGTGATGCTATACGGATGCCGCCTGGTCATGGCTCTGTCTTCACCGTTTGTGCTTCAGTACAGAGAGAGAGTTTTCCTTGTGGACATGGTGATAGCTGGACTTTGTTTCTTACTGTCCCTTTTGTAACGAGTCCTCTTACACTTGGAGAAATACAAATAAGTAAATCTTCTGTTTGTTGAGTTAACTAGTTCGCTAATTATATCTGCTCCTGTCCAGTTCTCCTACGATGACAGTTGCCGCGCCACTCTGTAGCCCACCGCTCCTTACCACTGTGTACAAAGTCGCACATGACATCGTCAATGCATTTCAACAGAGAGGTGGCAAATGTAATAACAGAGACGTACGAAGGTCAGCATGCTCTTTGAAGTACCCAATACAGTAATCAGTCAGTCTGGTGGTGGCAAGGAAACGATATGATCACTAGGAAAATGGTCACTGTCACAAAGGTCATCATGTAGTAACCAATGTAGCAAAGCTACAACATCAAGGGAAGAGATCATAAGATCATTAGCTGAAAAACATGCCTTGGGTGGCACTGAAGTGGGTAGGAGGACCATCATTGAGAAGGCACAGGTCTATGAGAAATCTGTCAATTAGAAGGCCCCAACCACACAGACGATGGTACCTGCTGAAAGCCCCAAGCAGGGGATAGAGGGGGAGAGGGGAGAGGGTAAGTAAACATTGCAAATGCACCCAGACCACTATTTCCTACAGATAGGCATGAAGGAAAATCCATTCACCAATGTCATACAAGAACAAAGGTACAGTTCACTCCAGATTCCCTCTCGAGACCAGTGCGGTTCCGACAGAACAAACTATAACTACAAAGTATTGAACAAAGTTCACCAGTGAAGTGTGTTTACTGAAGAGCAATGGAAATTGCAGAAGAAGGGGAAAAAAAGGTGGTGTTGTTCTGCTAGGTGACAGTAGTACCCATTACATTTCAACTGAATGATCAAATGACTGGAGGCCAGATTAAACCAGAAGGGGCCAGGAGACCAGTCCTGCAGTCATGTCACAGGATCACTGCTCATCACCAGTGGGGATGAAACTACATCCACAAACATTGGCTCAGAATACAGCAGTGCAAGGTTTGTTCAAGGGGCTACCCACATTGAGCACAGAGACAGATGAAGAGTGGCTTCTTCAGTCATTGTTTGCTGTTGGGCCTCTGGCACAAAGGCTGCCAAGGAGAGGGATCTCAAGAGGGAGCCCTGTCACTGGTAGACGCCAAGGAAAGAGAATGCTTCTCCAGATGGATGTAGTAAGGTGTTCCCAACGATGGTAATAGGGAAACCACAGGAGAGGAGGATGGTGGGAGATCTGGTTTGGAAAAGTTGGGGGTGGGTGTGCAGGAGGAGGAGGGGGGGAGGAGGAGGGGGGAGAAGGCGGGGTGGTAATGATGTTAGCATAATTGATTGTTATTAGCCACAGGATGTAGGCATTCCTATTTCTTTTGTGCCTCAAAATATGACAGATAGTCAACAGATTTGTATTCCTGGATCTTCTGTTCTTTCTTGAAAACTGGGCAAACTGGTGAATGTAGGGGGTGATGTACTGCACAGATGGCACACAGAGGACTACCTTCATGGAGTAAGTGTCCACAGTTGCTGCATTTTATGTTCACCGTGCAGTGGGCTCACATATGCCCAAAGCGTAAATGTCTGAAGCACCCAATAGGTGCTAGGACATACAGCTTCTCATCACACCTGTACACAATGACTTTAACTTTGAAAGGAGGACATTCCCTTTAAAGGCTAAGATAAAGGCACCTGTATCCGTACGATTTTCAGTGGACCATTTTTGTATGCATCTGATGAAATGTATGCCTCGCCACTAGAGATTAGTCTAGAGTTCCTCACTTTTATGGAGTGCAATATCTCTATGGACGATGATTCCTTGGATCATGTTCAAAGTTTTTTGTGGGAAACTGGTCACAGGTATGTCACTTAGATGACTGCATGCATGAAGAGCTGTAGATTGGACAGCAAAGGAAGTTTTAATCAATAATGAACCATGTCATGTTTTCCCAGAGATTCAACTTCCCCAAACTTTTCTTCAGTGTTTTCAACAAATAAATAGTGATTTCACTGCAGTAAAAGTATCCCAACCAGTTCTAGTACAGTCCAAGTACTGAGTGAAGTATTTCAGTCCCAGACATTTGACTTGGTCCTCTTTCCCAGGGCGTAGCCAGGGAAGTAAACATCATGAAGTCTTTATCTCTCTGCATTCTAATAATATTCCCATCTGAAATAACTGCTGGAGCCTTGCAACTCCCAGTGGAAGAAAGTTTAATTCACTTCATGAGTGAATCTTCCCCCACAGTACCATCCAGTCTGAATGTCGGCTGACCCAGCCAGTCAGTTACGCAGCCAGTAAACCATTGCCCTGAGCCCCTGTGCACCAGCCATGACAGCACATACTCCCTGGCTTGCATGGGAATTCTCTGCATCATCAGGGGGGCTACCACCATGCAGGTACTTGACAACACACTGACCAATGGAATGGCTAACATGCTGGGTTTTGGGTGTAGTACCTTTGCAAGAAAGGTAGGGTGCAAAGAAAGAAGGCACAAGAGGTGGAATATGTGTCATGGTGGGCAACCTTCCTTGCACTATCCAAACTTCTGTAAAATTTTTAGGAAAGGAGTAGCAAGTAAAACACAACACGGGGACCATATAGCTCAGAATGAAAAGTTGTACAATGCCAGAAGGGAAGAAAATGAGTGTCCAAACTCATAAACCAGATCCGAGCACAATAATTACCAAGAAGACTGTCCAATGGGAAAACAGAGAAGAAGAAAGAATAGCAGAAGGATAGACTTGCAGCACAGAAAGGATATTAGTACTGCAAAAGTACCCAAGAAATTAACTCAAGAAAGAGAGTAGCAACAAGCAGGATCATCAATTTAGCGAAGTTTGGTTGCTACTGTGAAATGTGGTCTGCTGACAACATGCTCACTACGCACCTACTCTTGGTAGTGGGCAGGAAGTGAGGGTGAGAAATCACATGTTAACTGCTAGCTACTACCTGGAATGTCAGTACCACACTGGGTAATCCCTGACACTGGCTTCCAACTAACAATGCTGTGAATTCTCTCCTACAACTTTTTCTTGTACCGGGTGATCAAAAAGTCAGTATAAATTTGAAAACTTAATAAACCACGGAATAATGTAGATAGAGAGGTAAAAATTGACACACATGCTTGGAAGGACATGGGGCTTTATTAGAACCACCCCATATTGCTAGACGCATGAAAGATCTATTGCGCGCGTCGTTTGGTGATGGTCGTGTGCTCAGCTGTCACTTTCGTCATGCTTGGCTTCCCGGGTCCCCAGACCTCAGTCCATTCGATTATTGGCTTTGGGGTTTCCTGAAGTCGCAAGTGTATCGTGATCGACCGACATCTCTAGGGATGCCGAAAGACAACATCCGATGCCAATGCCTCACCGTAACTTCGGACATGCTTTACAGTGCTGTTCACAATATTATTCCTCGACTACAGCTATTGTTGAGGAATGATGGTGGATATATTGAGCATTTACTGTAAAGAACATCATCTTTGCTTTGTCTTACTTTGTTATGCTAATTATTGCTATTCTGATTAGATGAAGCGCCATCTGTCTGATATTTTTTTAACTTTAGTATTTTTTTGGTTCAAATAAAACCCCATGTCATTCCTAGCATGTGTGTCAATTTGTACCTCTCTATCTACATTATTCCGTGATTTATTCAGTTTTTAAATTTATACTGACTTTTTGATCACCCAGTACTTTGATCTGACACAAATTATCATCACCTGAGGACTTCCATGACTTGCTAACAACTTCACAGACCAACCTGGATGTGCACACATGTATTCTAAACAAGGAATAAATTTCCTTTTAATCAATGAAAAGCTACGTTTTATACCTCAACTGTCCTTGAAAGGATGTCCAAACTTTGCCTATACTTAACTGATAGTCTAGATAATTAATATGATGTGACATCTGCTTGCACCATGAGCATGAGAATCCTAAAGATCTGGAGGAATGCCAAGGGGGTTGTTTCACTGATTCTAGGAGAAGAATTAAACGATAACAGAGAAAGTATTAAGCACAACTAAATTACTGAGAATGGACACAAGATCATCAGTGTCATGTTCATTAACCTACAGCTGCTCCTGATTACTGCTAGGGGGGGGGGGAGGGAGGGGGGAGATAGATAGATAGATAGATAGTGGGAGGGAGAGAGAGAGAGGGAGGGGGGAGGCGTGCAGGCGGTTTCTGTTTTCTCCCCCCTCCCTATACATGTCTGCAGCCCTCATACACATTGAAATCTCCACACCACAGTAGCTAGATAATCGCTTAAATTGCCAAAACCAAATGGCACAGCCCATATATAAAGTGGAACATTGAGTGGCAATTTCATTTCCTGCATTTGAAGGGAACAACACTGCAGCTATCCACGTGTCAATGAAACTGTACGGCAACACAGCACCATTGTATGACAGCGTGGTTCGGTGGAGCCAACATTCTGAACATGTCAAAACATGTCCAAGTGACGACAACATAGTGGAAGACCACATCTAACTGAAGAACCAGGACTCACAATAGAAATAGACGCCTTTGTGCTCAAAGACAAATATATGACAACCAACGCAATAGTGTGAAATGTGGAAATCAGTAACGGACCAGTTTTTCAACACCTTGCGTGTCACTTTGAATGTGATAAAAGGTCACAACATACAGTTTTCTGTGACTGCTCACTCCCATCCACAAAGTCTGCCAAACTGATGAAATAATGAAAATATTGCAGCTGTTAGCAGGCCAGTCCAATTGATTTTATCAGATATGATCCCAAAACAAAGGGGGGAAACTAGAAATGGAAATATGTGGGTTCACCACTGCTAAAATAGGCAAAGAAGCAGACATTATCGGCCAAGGTGATGCAGAGTGTTTATTGGTATTACCACAGTATGATGCTACCAGATTATGCTTGAATGGGGCAAAATAGCACAGGAGCATATTACCAAGTTCTCTCGTCAAGATAAAGCACTGCTGGAAGCTTTCCAAGGACGTGTTTTTGTTACATGACTTTTTGCCAGCTCACTTGGCACAAAATAAAATCACAAATGATGTTTCTTTGGGCTATCTAATTTTGCCTCACCCCTAACCCCATATTCTCTTGATATGGTCCCAGGGTGTCTTCTTTCTCTTTCCTCTAATAAAGATGACGACAAGGTGACTTTCAAGATGGATCGCTTCCTGCAGAGCCAAAATGCAGACTTCTACAAACGAAGTCTCCACCAAATCATCCACTGATGGGAGAAAAGTGTCACAGTGAAGCACGCATATGTAGGGAAGAATCAACATCAACAAGTTTTATGGTCGCAGCTTGATTTTGAAGTTTTCTGACGTGATAATGGCCGCATGACGGGAATTAATGGATTCTGATGAATGGTAGCTCGAACTACATGCATTCCGTTTCAGAAGTCATTAGAGAATTCAATAATCTAAAATCCACAGTATTAAAAGTGTTTTGAGAATACCAAACTTCTGGTGTTTCCCTCACCATGGACAATGAAATGGCTGGTGGCCTTCACTTAGCAACTGAGAGCAGTGGTATTTGTACAAAGCTGTCAGCACTTACAGTCAGGCAACACTGTTTGAGATAATTGCAGAAATCAATGTGGGATGTACAACAAATGTATCCATTATGACAGTGTGAAGAAATCTGGTGCTAATGGCCTACTGCAGCAGACGACCGATGCAAGTGCCTTTGCTAACAAGACAACACAGGCTGCAGTGCCTTGCACGGGCACACGAGCATATCAGTTGGTCTCCAGACGACTGGAAAACAATGGCCTGGTCAAACAAGTCCCAATTTCATTTCGTAAGAGACGGTAGGGTTCGGGCAAGGTGCCCTTGAAGCCATAAGCTCAAGCTATCAACAAGGGAATGTATAAGCTGATGGTGGCTCCATAATGGTATGGACTGTGTTTACATGGAATGGACCAAATGGTCCAACTGAACTGATCGTTGACTGTAAATGGTTATGTTCTGCTAACTGTAGACCATTTGCAGCCATTTATGGACTTCATGTTCCCAAGCAGTGGTGGTATTTTTATGGATGACAATGCTCCATGTCACAGGGCTTAAATTATTCTCGAATGGTTTGAAACAAATTCTGGACAATTTGAGCGAATGATTTGGCCAACCATATTGTCAAACATGAATCCCATCAAACATTTATGGGACATAACTGAGAGGTCAGTTTGTGCACAAAATGGCACAAAAGCCTACACCAGCAACACTTTCCCACTTATGGATGGCTACAGAGGTGGCATAACTCAATATTTGTACAGGAGACTTCCACCAACTTGTTGAGTCATGTCACATCGAGTTGCTGCATTACCCTGGGCAGGACAATATGTATACCACAACTTTTGTCACCTCAGTGTATCTTATTTTATTTATGCTGACGATGTTGCAACCATTCTCCCAGCTTCCTGTTACTGCAATCAGATTTTGTTATCTGTTAGTTAAGTGAGGTTTCCACTGCTCTATCCATTGTATGTTTTCATTTTGACTACTATTTAAGACTCCTAACAAGAATTCTTTAAAAATCCTAGACTAATTTGGTTCTTTACGTCCATTTATTTATTTATTAATACATGTAAACCTCTGTTTATTTCCCTAGTTTGGTGCATTTGTCTCCCCGACTTATACACTAAACACAAGATTTGTTACGTAAGACACCCCTAAATGAGAGGCATAATAATTAACTTGGAGAGATCTTTCTAAATTAATTATACGCTAAGAACCAAAACTACTTGTAGCGTCTACTGCACTACTTTTAATACTGAGAGAGACTCCTTAACTGATGGGCAGCTCCAGCACCAAATTGCAACAGAAAGGAATAGCCTAAATGAATGAACATTACTACAGTTACAGACACAGTTAATGTCCCCTCACCTTTCACTGGCTCGAGTATGCAGCTATCAATGCAGCGAAGTCAGGTCGTGTCCTGCCTGCTTGTGCCTGAAGCACCCCACTCATACAATGTGGCAAGGCAATGATGTCGCAAGGTCATGCCGTGTGCTTTACGTAAGTCAAAAAAGATGGCAATCAGGTGTTGCCATCTGGAAAAGGTTGTTCAGATGGCAGACTCAATGGACACAAGATTATCAGTGGTAGTGTGACCATGGCGGAAGCTGCTGTGAGCAGGCCATGTGACTCCAGGACCCAACCCAACAGCCGAACAGCCGACATACCATACGTTCAAGCAGCTTACAAAGAATGTTGGTGAGGTTGATAGCTATCCACATCATATGGGTTTTTATTGGTTTTGAGCACAGGAACGATTGTGCTCTCCCGCCATTGCAATGGAAAGACACCATTGCACCAGATACGATTGAAGGTGATGAGGAGATGTCGCTTGTAGTCAGATGAGAGATGTTTAATCATCTGGCTGTGGATCCGATCAGGCCCAGGAGCTGTGTCGGGGCAATGTGCAAGGGCACTGAGGAGCTCCCGCTTCGTAAATGGGGCGTCATAGGATTCACTGCAGCGTGCAGTGAATGAAAGCAGCCATTTGAGTGTTCGAAAGGCTGGGGGGTAATTCTCCAACGCAGAGGCTTGAGCAAAGTGCTCGGCAATCGCGTTTGCATTGGTAGAGAACACGCCATTTATGGTAACAGTGGGGACACCTGTTGGGGCCTGGTACCCAAAAAGACGTTTGATCTTTGCCCAGACTTGGGAAGCTGACATATGGCACCCAATGGTCAACACGTACCTCTCCCAACACTCCTGTTTCCATCATTTTATAAGCTGGTGTACACAGGCACGGAGCCGCTTAAAGGCTATCAGATGCACTAGGGAAGGGTGTTGCTTATGTTGCTGTAGAGCTTGCCGATGCTCTGTAATTGCCTCAGCGACTTTCAGTGACCACCAAGGGACTGCCTTATGCCTCAGGCACCCTAAAGAGCAAGTGATCATGTTTTCTACCGCAGAAACAATTGTTTTAATCCCCTACTCAACCGACACATCGATGTTACCATGTGGGGCACATTTAACGGTGACAGCAGGGGTGAAAGTTTCCCAGTCCACCTTGTTCAAAGCCCATTTGGGCAGGTGTCTGTGGGCCTGATGCTTGGCAGTGACAGGAAGATGGGGAAGTGGTCACCTCCACATAGGTCATCATGTGCTCTGTGGTGGATAGATGGGAGAAGTCCTGGGCTGCAAATTGATAAATCAATGGCCGAGTAACTACCATGAGCTACACTGAAATGTCTGGCGGCCCTAGTGTTTAAAAGGGAGAGGTTGAACTGAGAAGGTTAAGTTTCAACATCTCTGCCTTGGCCAGTAAGCATGGAACCACCCCACAAGGGGTTTGGGCATTAAAATCTCCCAAAAGTAGCAAAGGTTAGGGAGTTGATCAATCAGTGCAGCTAATACATACAAGGGTACTGCACCATCTGGAGGAAGATATACATTGTAGACAGTTATTTCCTGCATCGGTCTTATTCTGACAGCCACAGCTTCAAGAAGGGTTTGAAGGAGCACATGTTCACTACAGACTGAGTTTAGGACATAAACGCAAACTCCACCTGACACTCGATTATAGTCTCTCTGGTTCCAGTAATATCTGCTGCGAAGAGCAGGGGTTCGCATTGCCGGGAACCAAGTTTCCTGGAGGGCAATGCAGATAGCAGGTGTAAAGCTTAACAGTTGCCTTAGCTCTGCCAGGCGGTGGAAAAAACCACCACAATTCCACTGAAGGATGACGTTATCATGAGACTGGGAAGGCATGGAACATTCAATGAGGCAGTCTACGCCTCAGGGTCACCTGCTGCCATCGACTTTTTCCTGAGCAGTCTATATCCATTTTGTCAGAGGGTCTGGCGAGATTTAGGTCCTCAGCGGACGCCAAAACCTCCACCCCATCCTCAGACACAGAGCTGGTAGGTAGCAGTGGTGTGGGTGCCAACGCAATTTCCTTGGTCCTAGGGGTTTTCTTTTTGGATTTCTCTTGCTGCTCTTTGGGTATCGCTGGCTGGGAGGATTTCACTGGCTCAGCTTCCAGGACTGAGGATGAGCATGACGCCCTATGACCAGCTGCATTTGGGTTCTTCAGCCACTGGTGGGTGTCTTTTTTTTCCGCTAGCAGAAACCTGGGAAGGGAGTGACCTAAGGGACCCCTTCCTAGCGAGAGAAGCCGAAGACGACTTCCGCTTCTCCAGCTTAGAAGTGGGGACAGGCATCCACAATGGTTGTGGGGGTATTGCTCCCAAAGTAGGTGGTGCAGGAGCAACTGGGAGCGAAATGCACCCCACGATCAAGCTCTGCAGTCTTCCAGCTCTGAAAGGTGACTTGGGTTGGTGGAGCTGATGTTGCCAGAACTGTTGTAGCGGCTGTGTAAGATGATGTCATATACAATCGGTAGAAGTGTTCAAATTTTCTCTTAGCCTCAGTTTAGGTCAGTTGGTCTCGGGTCTTGTACTCCACAATTTTCCTTTCTTTTTGGAGAATCTTGCAGTCTGGTGAGCAAATCAAATGGTGCTCTCCGCAGTTGACACAGATGTGAGACAGGGCACATGGAGTATTGGAATGTGATGGGCGTCCGCAATCTTGACCGGTGATGCTGGAAGTACAGCGGGAGAACATATGGCCAAACTTCCAGAACTTAAAACACCACATCAGGGGAGGGATATATGGCTTTACAACACAGAGGTAGACCATCACCTTGACCTTCTCAGGCAATGTATCACCCTCAAAGGCCAAAATGAAGGCACCGGTGGCACCTGGTTATCCCTCGGACCCCGGTGAACACACCGGACAAAATGTACACCTCACCGCTCTAAATTGGTGCGCAACTCATTGTCGGACTGCAAAAGAAGGACCCTGTGAAACATGATACCCTGGACCATATATAAGCTCTTATGGGGCGTGATGGTTACAGAAACATCCTCCAGCTTGTCACAAGCGAGTAACCCCCGTGACTGGGCAGAGGATGCAGTTTTGATCAAGACTGACCCAGATCTCAGTTTGGACAAGCCCTCCACCTCCCCAAACTTGTCCTCTAAATGTTCAACAAAAAACTGAGGCTTCATCATGAAATATTCCCCATCAGCTCTCGAACATACAAGGTACTGGGACGAATAAGATCCACTGTCATTCTTAGCCTGACGTTCCTCCCATGGTGCGGCTAGGGAGGGGAACAATTTGGGGTCGTACTTCTGTGTATTGAATTGAGCTTGTGATCGCTTAGAGACTGCTGGTGTTTCACCACCAACAATAGATGATGGGCTACTCTCCATCGTGTGTCATCCGCCCTGATGCCCCACCTTCTCCGACCAGGGGCACTCCCCACGGGCAGCACCCAGCCGCAGCAAAGGCCACCTGGCATGATGGCCATTGCCGGGAGTCTCGATGCCCCAGGGGGATGTGCATCTACCCCTTGGCATACGGGGGGAATTAACGGCACAAGCATCAGCAGAGTGTTCCCTATGTGGTCAGGGGGCTACAACCAAAAGGGTACATGGCGGCCCAACCACAATGTACTGGTTACCATACTGGATATCAGGTGCAAAGAAGTCCTTGGTCATCATCGACGCAAAAAGCGATTCTGCATAGTGCATGGTAGAATATGCACGTAGGAATGTGTCCTCGACCAAGAGATGAAGAATAGGTGGGACTGCAATGTGACAATGAGAAAGTGGGCTAAAGATCTCAATGCACGATTTTCACAATGCACCACATAAGGTGCCCTTCCCCAATTGGCTTGCTCTTTGGGAAAATTTTGAAGAATGGAGGTCAAACCCAACAGGGAACCATCGCATAAAGGCCGAAACGTGTGAAATTCCTTTTAGTTGCCTCTTACAACAGGCAGGAATACCTCGGCCGTATTCTAACCCCCGGAACTGCAGGGGCAGTGTCTTGCAACAGTCACTGAAATGTCGGAATTTTATAGTTGACAATGCGGCCTCAAACGTAGAAGAATTTTATTGACTGCAACAATGGCTGCGGAAGCATACATTTACATTTGGATTATGATGATTATGCATTTCAAAGGACTACTCATCTTTGATATCTGTCTTCATTCCACTGAAAATTCATGTAAAATTATGTGAAACAAGAAGAATAGAGAAATCAGCTCCATGGTCTTGGGCCTTATCAAGGTGGTTTAAAATTTGGTGGCAGTAACTTAAGCCAGATGTGTTAAAGTGAGGTAAAACCTAGATAGCTAGAAACTGTATCCATCACGGGGAACAGATGCCCGTGTGGAAGTGGCCACCGGGGAAGGGGGACGAGGGGTTGGGGGCTGAATCCTTGCAACAGTGGGAAGTGCGCCCTCCACACCCATTCCATTCCAGCATCACTCAAGGATACATCAGGAAGAGTCATTAGATTCAATACGATAAATAACTTATGGACATACTAATGCAAAAATGCATGAAAATGCAGGAAGAGAAAACAGCTGGAAGCCTCACACGACACACGTAACAACAAGAGGAATGAGAATTTCACTCTGCAGTGGAGTGTGCACTGATATGAAACTTCTTGGCGGATTAAAACTGTATGCCGGGCCGAGACTCAAACTCGGGACCTTTCCCGAGTTGGTTGTGTTTGTAGATGTGACATTATTGTATTTTATGGTGCCCTCTAGTGATGAATGTGGACGTGCTGACTTGTGTGGTGTAGGATTCATTTATGCTTGATTGCTAATGTTACTTTGAGTTTAGGTAGTTGGAGCAGTAATGTGAGCGGTGGGAGTGTTTCCAATGAGTAAGTATTTTTATGGTGTTTTTTTGTTAGGTGTGATTAGTTGGTGTTTGTTGTGCTGAAAGAAATCTTAATTTTTTATGACGTTTTTGTTAGGTATGGATATGACATTCAGGTTCACGAGCGTATAATTTGGTGCTGCGAAGAGTTTCTGCAGATATTCGGTCTCATTGTTGCCTATGTTAAATGTAAATGTTTGTGGCAATAACATAAGGTTGACGAGAGTTCTGAGAGTTCGCACCAGGTACATGTCTTGGTGGCATTGTCGGCACGTCAGTATCTGGCACTCGATAAGGTGTGGTATGTGGTTCGAGAAATCTAGGTTGGCCATGAGGGAGATTGTTTTGCTTAGTTATTATTGTTGTTATTGGTCCTCTTATAAGTTTTGTGAACATTAGACTGATGTGAGTGAGAGAACGGTTTTCTTTTTGTCAAGAGTTTTGTTCGGAGTATGTGAAGTATAGGGGGAGATGGGTGGGTTGTTGTTGAAATTGATGAATCATAGTCTAAGAGGAAGCATGGGAGGGGCAGTTCTCGGGTTGGTTTGTTGGTGTGTTTCAGGGGAGTGGGGGGGGGGGGGGGGGAGGGGGTTACTCTGCTTGTCTGCTTACACTTTGGCAGGGTTGTAGTATGGGGGAACTAGTGGGTGTGATTGAGGAGGGTAGTACTATAATTTATGACGTGTTTTCGTCTCATAGAGGTTTGGGGAAGATGGTTATAATCATTTAGTAGTTAACCACAGTAAAGAGTTTAAGGATTATGATACTGAGGTTTGTAGTAACACCATAGAGGGATTTTGAGGGGCATTTAGATAAGTTTTAGGGAGGGGAAAGAGCTGCTCTTCCAACCTGCCAACTCATTTAGATGAGTATCACTGGAATGCTGGTGGAAGAGCGCCCCTAAGATTTCTTGCATGTTTCGTACATTTTTGAGGGCTGCGGGGAGCATGTATAGACTGAAGGTGGTGAATTGAGGGGGTTAGGTGTGGTTGTGGGGTTAATGGGATAGATTATGGATTTGGAGGGGTGAGGTGTTTACAGATTATACTGGAGGGGACCACCTAGGTGGTATTACCCGAGGCTTTTGTTGGTAAAATAATTTTTGTTTTGGTTTAATTCTATATTAATTGTGATGTTTTGTCACATTTATGGTAGGTCAGCTGTGTTTTAATTGATGTAGTTAATATGGGTTATTTGGCTTTCTGAGTTGTTGAGGTGTTTGGTTTTTTGGCGTCAGTAGCTGCGGTGGAGCTATATAGGTGAAGGGAAATGTCCAATTCCTGTGGTTTTGTTGGTGTAGCGCAATGTTGTTAGTTTCAGCTTTTTTGGATGTTATTTATTTTGTGGTGATGCGGTATTTTTTATTGTAGTAAATTTAGCTTGTCCCCGCCCCAAACTCCCAATTTTCCATATTTGTCTTGTTAGTTTTATTTTATGTTTGGACTGAAACATTGTGTCATTTCTATTTTTATTCATGTCTGTTGGTGTGTGTGATGTCATTGTCACCATTTTCTATATGCTGGATGTAACTGTTTCTGCCATATTGACGATATCATGGGCCAAAGCAGACTGGTTGAATTGGATGCTTCTGTAATGCTGAGAATGAACACTTGAAACTTATTTGTGCAATTAAATGGATGGGCAACAAATTTGCGTGTTTAAGTTACCGGTGAGATTAAATAGTGGCAGTTTTACAAGGAATAAGATGCACAGATTTTCTAACATCATGTAGTGCAGTAACAAATTTTGTGTGTGTAGGTAATTTTTCCCTTTCCATGATATGCAACTTGTTTGCACAAGGTGTTGTTGGAATGAGTAATGTGTATCACTGACATGGTACTATAATCCACTGACTGGCACAGAAGGTTGAGGAGACTACCCTTGCTCACAATGAAGCTCATGATCTGTAGTGTGTCCCCATAATTGCATAACTATGCCCCCCCTCCTCCCCCCACCTAGTCTGTAGTTGTGTGGAAGGCATGAGTAAAAGGTTCGAAAGGTATGTGATGATGTACACTGAGGTTCCATAGAATTGTATCATTGAGAACTTTAGGGTCCCTCTAATCGGGCCAGGTGTGCACTAAAGATCAAAGGCTGCTGACTGTGTTAGGGATAAACAAAAGGGTTTTTAATATTAGGCAACTTTCAATCCAATAGAGGCAATTATAGGTGTAAGAGACACAAAGTATTAGCAGAAGACTCAATGCAATGCCCCACAGAAATGTGAGTATTAAAATCCTTGTGCCCAACTAACAAAGCATTCACATCTAATGGCCAAACTTTGGAGTGCTCAGGGGAAACTTTAATCTTCCAAAAATCTAATAGGATGGCTACAGATCTGTGGGAAGGCAAGACATGGATAATAACACAAGAAATCAGAAATGCCTTGCACACATGAGACTCGGAAGTACTGTGGAAACAGGAGTGCTGGAGTGTGTATCTTCTGTCAGAGCCCAAGCCCGATAACCTCAAGTATGGACTAAATGCTGCTACATCTACAGCCACCAAAGCTCCACAACAGTTCATGACATCTCCTTCAATGGCAGTGTCTGCACTGATCCCTTAGTTATTGCTGAATGTTTTGCAGCACACTTCATTGAAGAGTTCACATGCAATAACCACAGTCTTATTGTCTGAACTGTAAATGACTTGCAGAGTGAAATTACTTATCCTTTTGTGCACAAGGCTGCCTCAGTTCATACAATGTTCCATTTAGTGAATGGAAGATCTGCAGTGCTTTAGGAAAGTGTTTACATCGAAAAATGAAATAAACCACGATATCGGGAATGAGAGTACAAAATAATTCTCAATTATTGTAAGTGTTACTGTAAGTTCACTAAACATTGATACAAATCATCTCTACAAATCAGATCCCATGAAAGATTGTGCCATACACTGATAGCGAATAGTTTTGATTAATAAAAGTAATTTTACCAAAAGACTAAGTTCATCAAGATATGTTATACTACAAGATGTAACAGAAACCAAAGAGCACACTTAAGTACCCATGTGGGCTACATATAGCTGCAATAGGTAAGTTTTCTCCACTTTTCGTGTGATTAGTCACGAAGAACAACTATTCAATAAACTTACGGTATCAGTCACTTCGTTCTCTGCTTCTTCAAGTGCCATATTAGTTAATGGTTCATAACCATCAGGATGAACGCTGTCATCTTCGCTGTCTGAGCTAGTTAAGCCAAAGGGTGCAATTTCTGAATTATTACATGACACTTCCTCCGCTTCTCTCGGCGGTTCTGGTGACCAGTCGTTGACCATTTTTCAACAGTGAGAAAACGATTAAAAAAGTTTAACACGACTATTCCTTTAGCTTCTCGTGTCACTGTATCATGAGATTTACATAAACATTAAACACTGAACAGTTGGTTCGAGAATACTCTCTCTGCCGACACAGACAATGTTTATGTATGTGCATAACTGTATATTGTATAAGTATTTTGCCTCCGAGTCTAAGATTACTGTCTTCATCAATAATTTTCAAATGGGATGATATAATATCGAAATGTATCCACAATTCTCTTCGGAGTTTTAAGTGGAAGGGTGCTAAGGACCGATTGTGATGGACTGAATGTGTTTAATTTTCCTCGTCATATCTTTGTGTTCGGTTTATTTTCGGAGTTTGCGGGCTTGTGTTGTCATGCCGCTTAGAAGTCGTGTGTTGTTTATTCGTAGAGGAGAATGCCATGAAGTATATCAGAAACCACAAGGTGTCAACGCTGATGACATAATTCGTTCACTAAACATCTTTTGCGTGTGTAACATATTTCATGATCCTCGTATTATTGTTCCGCAGACTAGACAGGAGGAATGAATCTGCGCTGTTACTCTGATACGGTGTGAAATCAGAAGTTTCGAAGTAAAGCGTCTCAGGAATTTATCTCATACTCTCAGATGCAGAATTTCCTAAACAAATGAGCAGTAAATAAACTGGCGACGAATTGTAAATAGTTCACCACTATGGCTGTTTTGCATCGTGCATTATTTACGTGGTTTATTTTACTCGTGTTTTTCATTTTACTGGTGTTGCGGCTTGATTCTCGAACTCATTGGAACTGGTTCATTGTTTTCGTACCCCTGTGGCTCTACGACTTGATCCTGCTGGTGTACGTGTTGTTTTATGCGGTATCACAATGCAAGGTAACTGCTATGATTTTAACAACTTCTGGAAACGTTGGATAGATTCAGTTGTCAGTGGAAGTCGAAAATAGCACTTTCTTCCAACCAACATTTGAGTTCACGGAATCAATTCTAAAAGTAAGAATATTAACAGTTATTTGCAGTTTCTTCGGTCCAGAAAAGTGCCCCGTTATTCAGTTCCACACATTTGCAATAACTTGCCAACAGCCATAAAAAGTTCAGTTCAAGAGGAACCCAAAGGATTTATTGATAGCAGACCACTACTACCGTATTGAAGAGTTTCGTACGCCTGCAAGTAATAGACCTGACTAATGTGTGGATTATTATTATTATTATTATTATCATCATCATCATCATCATCATCATCATCATCATCTCTTCTCTTTTGGTGCTTCTTCGAATTTCCGTTCCCTGATTTTTTCTCTGCATTTTTCTTTGTGTGTTGTTTCTTCTGTGGAGATATTTGTTTCTTGAGGTCCTCCGTGTTTTCCTTTGCCCAGTTAGTTTTCATCGAATTACTCATCACTATGTTAAAAATTTTCTGGATCAGTCTATTTTTGTTTCTCCTGTAAATGTGCCGATAGAATTTAGCCCTTCTTTTTTTGCTGATGTTGTCTGTAGTTGTCTCTGTATGTTTGTACAGTTCTTTTGTCAGCCTTTTTATCCAGATCCCCTGCCTCTGCTCTTACCCACTTATTTTTCTCAGAATTTTCCTCTCCTGCTTTTCCATTTCCTTGATTTTTTTTCTTCCCTTGATTACTGTTTTTTCTGAGGAGGCATACAAAGCTTCTGGTAAGACTACTGTTTTGTAGTGTCTTAATTTGGCATTAACAGAAATGTTGATGGTGTTAGGACAACAACCAGCCACAAACTTGTGGCTGATTGCTGTCCTAAGACCATCAACATTTGTCTTCAAACAACAGCCACAGTCTCCACCGTGTCAACATATGACAAAATTGCATTACCAGAAATACTTCTTTTGTTGTAATGGTTCCATTTAAGTCTGCAAGCTTTTTGTAGCTTTGCAACTCTTTCTTCATTGGCTGTCAAATTTAGTCCTGTTTTCTGTATAACCTCTCTCAGATATTTGAAACTTTCTACTTGTGCTATCTTTCCATACTTTATTACCAATGGGTTTCTGTCTGTGGATTTTGTGTCTTATGTACTGGTTTTTTTCATAAGAAAATTTGCAGTCCTGTTCTGGCTGCAATTTCATGTAGTGTCTGTAGGGCTTCTTTGGCTTCTTTTCTCTTATTTCTTATGATAGCTAGATCATCAGCAAAGGCCAGACATTTTATGT
Organism: Schistocerca gregaria; assembly: GCF_023897955.1. Classification (NCBI taxonomy): domain Eukaryota; kingdom Metazoa; phylum Arthropoda; class Insecta; order Orthoptera; family Acrididae; genus Schistocerca; species Schistocerca gregaria. The sequence continues at coordinate 389,493,323 of NC_064925.1, read as the reverse complement.
TGATGGTTCTATTTTTGTGTCTCCCCATCTTTACCACATTGACTCCTTTGTCCCATATCCTGATTATTTTTCTCTAAAACTGTGTTAAATAAAATGGCTGACAGGTTAGCTCCCTGTCTCACTCCTTTGTTGATTTTGAACAGTTCCAAAATCTCTCCCATGAACTTCACTTTTGATTATGTATTTGTTAATGTTTCCTGGATTAGTTTTCTGGTCTTGTCTACCTTTGTTTCTTCCAGTTATTGAAAAGTGTTTCTCTGTCTATGGAATCGTAGGCCTTCTTGAAATCAACAAATGTTATTGTGGTGTTTCTGGGCTTTCTCATTGTTAATATTGTTCTCAGACACCAGATATGTTCACTGCACGATCTTCCCTTCCTGAACCCTACAAGGTACCCTCTGATATGTGGATCTATCTGAGGGTCTAGGCAATTTAATAGGGCTTTGGATAGAATTTTGTATGTCACAGACAGTAACAAAATTCCTCTGTAGTTATTAGGGTCCGTTTCGTCTTCTTTCTTGTGGAGAGGGTGTATTAGGGCTGACTTCCATTCTTCTGGCACCTTTTCTATTTCCCAAATGTTTTTGATTATTCTGTGTATTTTGGGTGTAATGTTTTCATGGTCCAATTTCCATATTTCTGCTATCAGTCCATCTTCTCCTGGTGCTCTGTTATGTTTCAATGATTTTGTTATTTTCACTATTTCTTCGTGTGTTGGAGGTTCAGAGCCCTGGTTAAGTTTTGGTTTTGTAAACTGTAATCTCTGTTTTGGTTCATCGCAGAAGATTAATGTGTCAATGTATCGAGCTAATATTTTACAGTTTTCCTTCAGATTTGTCTCCTGTGTTCCATTTGTCTCTTGAAGCATAAGCTTGGAGGTTGATATCCTGTCATATTTTCTCAGAATATTCTGTAAATATTTTATATGTTGTTTCTGGTGAAGTCCTCTTCTATTTCCTTCAACCTGCTGTTTTCATAACCTCTTGTTTCTCTGCGGATTATTTTTGAAGTGTTTTCTGTATTCTGTTGAACTCTTCCCATTTTTCTTGTGTTCTGTGGCTATTAATGTTGCTTTTTTTCTTTTTTCCCCAGGCTTGTATTCTGTCTTCTATGGCTCTGTCACATGTCATTTTTAACAATTGATGTTTCCTTTTTCTCAGTGGTTGCCCCAATTTTATAAGGTCTCTCTTTTTTTTTCTGACAGTTCTATCCAGTTGTTGCTGTTCATTTTTGTAATTTCTTCTATTAGGCCTATTTCTTTCTTGTTTAGTTGCAGGTACTCTGGATCTGTTCTGGAAGGTCTGTTGGTTCTCTTGTCTGGTATAAATTTTGCTTTGATTTGGAGGAAGAGGTGATCATACTCAAAGACTCCTTTCCTAGTTCTTACGTTCATTATTTCTCCAGCGTTTTTCATAGATATTGGCACGTGGCTATCTGAAATTCTCCTAGAACATTGTTGGGGGATTTCCAAGTTACTGGTTTTCTGGAATTGCATTGACATGATTTTCAGCTCAAAATTCCTGCAGAAATTTATCAAGTTTGCTCGATTATTGTTTGTTCTCTTATGGGCTGTGTGTTTCCCTGTCATGTCTTGCAATTTTCTTTCCTTGCCTAACTGAGCATTGAAATCTTCTAGTAACACCTTTACATGATTCTCGGAGATTTTGCTGATAGTTTCTTCCAGATCTTCCCAGAATTCCTCTATCATCTCTGGGTTCTTCTTGTTATAATTATTTGTGGTGGCATGTGCACTAATTAGTGTATAGGCTTTGTTTCCAGATCGTATTGTCAGTGTTGAAATTTTTGCTAATTTTGAGATGAAATCTATTACAGAGTCCAGTATTAATTCATGTACTACAAATCCTGTCCCGAAGAGTTTGAGATTACTTCACGGAATGGTTATATCAGATTTGCCCTTATATTTTCTGTAATTTTCCGAATCAAAGGGGTTCTCATCTTCGAATCATGTTTCCTGTATTGCCATAATTTTCATGTTGAATTTATCCTTGGTGTTTGTAAATTGTTTCAATTTATCTGGCTTCAGTAGTATGTTTGTGTTGTGTTCCCATGTAAAAATATTCTCCTTGTCATGAGGGTTTTTGAGAAGCTCTCATTCTTTTCATGACGTGCGTGATGATCTGAAATCCGATGATCAGATTTAATACCCGGTCTTACTGACTGGGGCCCAGGTTTGTGGATTCTTTCCTATTGTTCTGTCATGGTTATTGGTTTTTGTTGAGGTTTTGGTGGTAAAATCACAAAGGATCTCACATATTTTCGACTGGAGTTTTGAGTTCCAGAAGATTCAATCACAATCAAGCTCACAGAGCCAACAGACGCTGACCAGAGTATCGGTGGCTACCACACAGACATGTCTGGATTTTGGAGTTTCACCTGTAACCCTAGGCAGGGGCCCTCACAGGGTGTTACCATCCAGAGCCAGGTGGACACAGGTTTTTTTACGAGGTGTTACTCCTCCCCCTCCTCGTTTCTCATCACTTGCGAGATGAGGCCCTGGACTTGAGACCGGCATTGGTGGAGTTGATGTGTATATATTATTACATATGTGTATTGTTAATAACATCAAATAATGTCCTATGTAAAATCTGATTTCAGCACATTCTTGATGCAGTGCTAAGATGGATATAAATAAATGTTGTAAACAGATTCTCTCTCTAGTGAGGCATGGCTACAGTAGTCTAAGAATCATCATATTCCCCTCAATTATTGTACATTTATATGTTTTGTGACAAGTTGATTATTACCACTTAATTGAAACTATGTTTATGATTTTGGTTTTACTTATTCCACATCCTTGAATATAATTTCTTTGGCGAGTGTGGAAGGAACATAGCACATCGGGTTTTTAAATATATTGTTCTACATCCTCGACGAACTTGTCACACTGGAGATATGTAACAAAAAGTATATGTGATGTAGTCAAAGATCTCCATTTAATTTAGATGAACATCGAAATGTCCGATACCAGCTGTCTGCTTTGACCTGTGACATTATTAAGATGGCGGACACTGGCTTTTCATCTGTACGCAATACTGTGACCATTACATCACACAGTCAAGATGGAAACACTCCCATTATACAAAATATATCAAATTAATTTGAAGCAGAACATGAAACTAAAGGGACACAGTGAGCAGGTAGTTTTGGGCAGGAACAAACAAAATGTATGACATTCCTAACATAAAAAACATTCTCATACAAAAACTCATGCAAAAATCTGGTAAGCCAAAATGAAATGAAATCCACAAAATTGGTATCGCCACCTTCAATTAACTTAAAGAGAAAAACTCAGCTCTATGTACGACTTTCCTAACATAAAATACATATATAAACAAAAACTCACTCTACAGTCCGGTAAGCCAACATGAAACAATCCACAAAATTGATATCACTATCTTCAGTTAACCTAAATGATAAATTCAGCTGTACAACACCAACACAAATGTGCAGATAACTAGTTTCGGAAGTTTCACCTGACCTATATTGTTCAAATGAAACCATAACTCACTCGAAAAACTGATATCAAAAACTTCACTTGGTGTTTATAGCTCGAGCCGAAGTCCTAGATACCAAGAAAGTACAGCTCTTTACAGAAACTGGCTTTGAAAACATGAAAAACATTACTTCACCTGGGTTGCTAGAACAAACTTTACAATGCCAAAAACCAAAAATTGTTGATGTAAGTATTATTGAAAACCTAACTTGGCCAAAATAGCCAAAACAAACTCCATGATACCCACCAATCTTAATCAGTCATTCTTAACTGCAACTAATAACATAGAATCGGCCTACACACAAATCTAGTATTACAGTTTTGAACATGGCTGTTACTCAGCAACCATATTCTACAGTTTCAACGAAGATTAACCAGCCAACTACTTTCACATAAATGGTAGGTACATTAGCCTAGGTTTTGATGCAGGTGTCTTCATCAGAATGAAATGTTGCTAAATCATAAAATTACATTGCTAAAAAGCAATAGTCTGAATTAAGAGCTGGACTAGGTCAATGTACCTACCATGGTCAACATACCTACCATTCATGTGCAACCAGTTGACTGTTTAATCATTTGTTGAATCTAGTGTCACACAAAGAAAAATCACACACACACACACACACACACACACACACCAAAAAACAAAACAAAAACCATCATCAGCGAGCAAATTAATGTCATGAAGAGTCAGACTTCTCGAACCAGGAGCTCCTATAAGTAGATCATCAAACATTGTCCTGGTGACATCACAACTTATTCTCATTCCTGGTCTAAAAGGCAGCAATTTTGGTTAACTTCATAAATTTCCCATGTAAACATGGCACTTGATATAAATGGCTATAAGACCATACAACTAGAGGATCATTATCGTTGTCACCTACTGCGGCATGCAACATCATGCTAGTGATTTTCTTCTTCATATCCACAACTAATAACAAATGCAAAGTAAAAAATATCTAACTGTTAATAACAACCCTTAGTAAAAGCCCCAAAGCTGCAAACAAACCTGTAGCTAGTAATTACTGACAGTAAAATAACTCACTAACAAAGCTCCAAATACCCAGTTGCAGTATAAAGGTAACAAGTAAGATATAACTCCTCACAAACAACACTGAACCATCAATGTTCAACACTAGTGTGTGCCACCACATACAGCTAGATGTTCTCTTCAGACATAATCCATTTCAAATGCACCTTGCAATTGCAATATCACATAGCAAAATACAGTTACGTCTTTAGTGAAAGCCAGCATCCACTTCCTCATGTTACGGATGATCCGTGAAACAAACTGTGTATAATTATTTATCATGTTCGCAAAATAACTCATTCCAAATATGTACAAACATAACACTACTCTACATTAGGTATAACCAAGTGAGGTAATTAAATAATTTGTTAACACACTAGCCTCATATTCAGAAGAGCAGTGGCTCCGTTCTATACGACTAAAGTATTAGCTATTAAAGACTCATCTTGCAAGTCTTGAGTAACTAATATTTTATCTCAGTGGTATGTGCCATTATATTATTGAGATCCATCTCCTACATGAACATCCGCTGTGATGCAGACATTTACGAGCAGTGAGTATATGTTTTTTATAATTGATCTGAGGACAGCAGTATAATCAGCTGAAAGTAATCACCACGTAAAGTTATTTGCTTGATATCTTAACTATTAAATTTTTTTAACTTTGTGTAAAACTTCAGACTGCTTGCCTCCTTTCTGGCTATGTCGGAAATTAACACCTATACAGCATCTCACTGTGGAGAGTGCTTTTATGGATCATGTTGTTCTTTAGACCCCTTTATTTTTGTCTTGTCTTTTTTCATGAAACTGGCTGATAACCGTATGTATAATTGTGTTTTGGGAACCTACTACTGAAATTGAGTGTGTAAGTAACTTAATATACGGTAATTACTAAGTTCAGCTGAATAACATTTTATTATTTTACTACTGGTTTCATCTTAACCACTTAAATATTTATGTTTAAGGAAATTGCTAAGTTCATTTGAACAACATTTTATTATTTTACCACTTAAATATCTATTTTTAAGAAAGTTATAATATTTTATCACCTTTTTTGGGAAGGCTTTATGCGGGACTGTAGACCCTCTGCTAAGGAAGTTTTCAAACCCAAATTATCTGTTATTGACAGAAAGGTTTATCAAAAGTTTCTGCAGTTTTTATGGTGAAGGGTAGCATGAATGGTCACAGGTTTGTTTGACGCATGGGAAAATGTTACCAAGAAGTAACTAAACTGGCAGACTCTTGAAGATAGATGTAAACTATCCCGAGAAAGTCTACTAATGAAGTTTCAAGAACCAGCTTTAAATGATGACTCTAGGAACATACTACAACCCCCTACATATCACTTGCATAGAGACCATGAAGACAAGATTAGAGTAATTACAGCACACACAGAGGCATTCAAACAATCATTCTTCCTGTGCTCCATATGTGAATGGAATAGGAGGAATCTGATAACCGGTACAGAAAGTCATACCCTCTGCCATGCACTTCATTGTAGTTTGCAGAGTATGGATGTAGATGCAGATGTAGAAAATATACTTCTAGAGCCCAAGTTCAAAATGCTGATTATTGCAAACTCAAAAGGAGTCAGTGTTTTAATATTTGTGTACTTTCTTATGGTAAGTAGCAACTACTTAACTTGCAGTAACATGAGACAGAGCTATATCCATCCATATTCATCTTCCACCTATAATTGGTCCACTAAAGTTTGGAAACAAATTACATATCCTTAATTTGTTGGCTGAGTTTCATCTACACAAATCTACATCTGCATCTACATAGACATAGATATTCCACAAGCCACCATACTGTGCATGGTGGAGGGTACCCTGAATCACTACTAGTCATTTTCTTTCCTGTTCCACTCTCAAGTAGAGCAAGGGAAAAAACAGCCATCTATATGCCTCTATGTGAGCCCCAATTATCATATCTTTTTTCATGGTCCTTAGGCGCAGTGTGTGGCAACGGCCTTGCCGCAGTGGATACACCGGTTCCCGTGAGATCACCGAAGTTAAGTACTGTCGGGTGTGGAAGGAGCTACTCGACCGAATAGTAGTGGCTACGGTCACAGAAAGCCATCATAACAACTGGGATCCTCAACTGAGGATGACACGGCAGTCGGATGGTCCCAATGGGCCACTTGTGGCATGCAGACTTAGTGCTAAGTGCAGTGTGTGTTGGCGGCAGTAGAATTGTTTGTTAGTCAGCTTCAAATTTCGGTTCTCTAAATTTCCTCAATAGTGTTTCTCGAAAAGAACATTACCTTCCCTCTAGGGATTCCCATTTGAGTTCCCAAAGCATCTCCATAACACTTATATGTTGTTCAAACCTACTAGTAACAAATATAGAAGCCCACCTCTGAATTGCTTTGCTTCTTCCTGCAATCCAACCTGATACAGACCACAGACATTCAAGCAGTACTCAAGAACAGGTTGCATCATGTCCTATGTGCAACCTCCTTACAGGTGAACCACTATTTCCTCAAATTTTCCCAATAAACCGAAGTAGACCATTCACCTTCCCTATCACAGTTCTTACTTGATCGTTTTACTACAGTACGCCCAGATATTTAAGCAACGTGACTGTGTCAAGCAGACCCTAGTAATACTGTATCTGACCCTTACAGGTTTGATCTTCCTACGCATCCACCTCAAAATACATTTTTACACATTTAGGACTAGCTGTCACACTTCCCTGGAGCACTCTTGATGATACCCTTGTCTCTGATGAACACTTACTGTCAAGACAATGCACTGGGTTGTATTACTTAAGAAACTACAATCATACATCCTTGAATGTCATTGTCCTCCCTTCAAAATTTTTACCTTCAGTCCAGCCAGTTTCCCATTGCTTTTGAAATCTGGGCCATGCACTTAAAATCCCACCTGCCGATGACATCAACATAAACCAAACCCCTTACCTGACTGAAGCATCTGATATAACTCTATATTGACCCAGCTCACAGATCTATTCAACTGGGACCAATCGCAACACTTCAGAACAGGAACAAACTCAACGTTGATTTGATTTGTTGCTGAAGATATCTTTACCAGGTCACTTTCAGTACTGTTGTCCTTATCCCTTTCAGTGTTGTTCTTGTTCCACCTACTACCACATAAAGATTCTCCTTCCCAAAATCTATGCCCAAAGAATGTATATCTTTTGCCTCTTAGGTAGGACATGCATTTAGCTTGAAGAATTAGTGACCTGGTACTTCTTTCCTAATTCACCTTACAAAACTGGTCCACACCTCTTCTTGGTTGCTACCAAGCAGCAGAAGTTTCCACCTCTTTTCTTCTTTGTGCCTCAGTGACACAGAGATATACTGCAGGATTTTCCTTATGTGATATAAACACCAGATGCTTTTATTTATTTATGTAGTAGCCATTCCACTAGGTAATTAGTACAGTAATTGTTTGCAACTAGAATGAAAAGTAACAACTGCTCTTAATAATCTGCAGAAAGTATTGTACACAAATGAAAAATGGAGTTGAAGGTAATAAAGAATGGTACACATGTATTCATTAAGTAATTAATACATACACATGATACTTATTGCTTATGTGTACTGTTAATTTAGATATGAAATGCACGAAGGTAGTAGTTATTTGTCACTACACATTGTCATACCACATTCACTGTCATACATTTACAGTATTGATTGAGGTACACCTCCCAGTGTTATCTTTTTGTCCGTTGATGGTGCCAGTACGAGACACTATGTTGCATCCAGCTTCCCCAATCTTTGAACCTCTAATAAACTCAACCTGACATCGGTGTGAATGTTCCTCAATGTCTGTGAAACTTACAACACCCAGAAACGATTTCCCAAATTAATCCAAATTTGTAGGATTTATTGAACAGTTTAACAGCAGCAAATGATTACAGTGGCCAGTATCCTTGCTTACAGCATTTTCAAAAAACTTTGAGAAAGTAATGTACTCAAGACTGGTTAGCCATCTAAACAGTAATGGAATACTTAGAAAATCACAGTTCAGATTTCAGAAATGCTGTTCCACTGAGACAGCAATATACAATTTCACTATCCACATAATATAAGTCTTTAAATAGTAAAATGTCACCAGTAGGAATATCCTGTGACTTATTCAAAGCATTTGATTGTGTGAACCATGACATTATGTTAGAGAAATTACAATTCTGTGGTACAAATTGAACAGCATATGAGTGGTTTAAGTCGTAACTACAGAACAGGAAGCAAAAAGTATCTATATATGCTTCAAGCAATTCAAAGGAGTTTGTCACTTCACCTAACTGGGGTGAAATTACATTAGGTGTTCCACAAGGTTTGATCATGGGTCCCCTCCTGTTCTTGATATATGTGAATGACCTCCCTTCTTACGTGAAACAAGATGCTGAACTGACACTGTTTGCTGATGATACAAGCATAATTATTAATCCAGTAAGAGAAAGTCCAATAGAAAATGGTACAAATAAGGTCTTTGGAAAAGTTATTAATTGGTTTTCTGCGAATGGGCTTGCTCTGAACTTTGAAAAAACACAGTACATCCAATTTTCTGCTGCAAAAAGTATAATTCCTTCAATAAACATAACACATTAAAAGAAGTCAGTAGCCAAGGTAGAGCATACCAAGTTTTTGGGTGTACATATATATGAGTATCTTAATTGGAAAATTCATATTTTTAATCTCCTAAAGCGACTAGATTCAGCAACTTTGACAATCAGAATAATTGCCAATTTTGAGGATGTAGAAATTGGTAAGCTAACATACTTTGCATACTTCCACTCTCTGATGTCATATGGAATAATATTCTGAGGCAACTCAACACTTAGGCAAAAGGTATTCACTGCTCAAAAGAAAGTAGTTAGAATAATGTGTGGAGTTCATAGTCACACATCTTGTAGGCATCTATTTAAAAGGTTAGGAATTCTTACAACTGCTTCACAGTAAATTCGCTCAGTAATGAAATTTTCTCAACAACATGGACCAGTTTAAAATCAACAGTGTCATTCATGATTACAATACCAGAAAAAAGAAAGACCTACACTATCCTTTACTTAACCTACCTTTCACACAGAAAGGAGTAAAATATGCTGCTATAAAACTTGTTGATAAATTACCAGATGAAATGAAATGTCTGGCAGACAGCGGTAATAGTTTCAAAAACAAACTGAAATCACACCTCCTTGACGACTCCTCCTACACCATAGCTGAATTCTTGAATATGAGTAAATAAATCTGGAGATATAATATATGCATTTTGTGCCATTTAAGGGAATGGGATAGGTAACAGAAATATTTAGGTATAACACTACAATGTAATAAAAAAAAAATACAAAACAAAAAAGCACTTGTTTCCTGTGCGCATTTCTTGTGCATTTGACAGGTTCCACATCATAACAGTTTTGCATGCTATTGATCAATGGCACACGTAACTAACTAACCAACCTAGTGGTGACACCAAAAGTCCAGTAACATCCTCTCATTTGAAGTCTGAATGGTCTGTTTTATATAAAGCTCAGCATGCAAAGAGCTAGTGAAAAGACTTGGCAATAGGAAAGAATGGAGTGGTATACCTTAGAGTACAATATCATCGTGTGGATGAATCTGAGCAGTGCTTGGTGTTATGGGAAAATGCAAAGATGTGAAACTTGAGTAACAGCAATGTGAGAAGGATAGACTACTGTTCACCACGTAGAGGAGGTGTTAAGTTGCAGACAGGCACGATAAAGAAGACTGCTAAGGCATAGCCTCTGGAGACGAAAGTGACTCTGTGTGTGTGTGTGTGTGTGTGTGTGTGTGTGTGTGTGTGTGTGGGTGTGTGTGCGCGCGCGCGCGCGTTTTGTTTTGTCTATGCCTGATGAAGGACTTACTGTGATAGTTGAATGGTATCTGCCAGTCTTTTCCATTGCTCCTGTCTGCTGCTCAACACCTCCTCTATGTAGTGAGTATCAATCTATCCTTGTCATATTTTCCACCATGGTTTGAAACTAGAGTAAAATATACATTCCAGCTGCAATGCTGTCACTGCAGCAAAAAAAGTAGAGATTAATATGTGATTCTGACCAGTCAGGAAATAAAAAAGTAAATATTGTAAATAACACAGCTGAATATGCAATTCTAAGTGTAAAAGACGTAGTAATTGTATGGTATAAGTGTTCATGTATACTGGTTCCCTAATTAGTGGGAAAAATGACTTATTTTGCTACCTATGTGTCAGCTGGTTTCAAGGATTCACTCTAGTGTTGTATATCCATATGTAGCTAAGTTATCAGACACACACATACATGATTGATATTGATGACAGGTAATAATCTTGATCAAGTACAGTGCTGTTATGTACATTTATTGTGGAGCAGTATTGATAGCACTCACCATGGTGAGTGACAGGAACATGGAGGGCATCTATCAACAGCTGTTTAGTGCACTCACTACTTATTGGACACTACCATGAAAAGAGCATCTACGACAATCTAGTTGTAATAATCTCAGAGAACTTTGGGAGCCGAAATACCATCATGAGTGCAGTGGCAATATTACATATTGCAAGCCCTGCCGAGCTGGGCATTGCAATACCGTTGACACAACAGAAGGACACGACTAGCCTACAGCAGGACTGGCTGGCCAATTTCCATACTTTCGAGTGACAAATGTGTTACACCGTATGTGGTTAGTTTTGAGCTCATAATCACTATAAATACCATCGTTTCTAGCCAAAGGTGCTCCAGTCTGGCAGCACTAAATACTAGGAGAAGGCAACGATGGGTGCTGGGGTGATTTGGCTCTGCAAACAGCCACCATAAATTTGGGCCTTCACCACCATCAGTCTGACTGCAGGCGTCAGTCCACTTCCTTGGACTTGGTGCGTTCGCACTGGTGAACCATGTTCCAGCTCACTCCAATCCCAGCCGACTTCTGCACTGGAGGGCAGTCTTCTGAGACCAGGGCAGTGCAGCTGCTGGCCTCCCTCCGCTGGTGCAGGGATGCTAGTGCCGTGCACCTTAAATTGTAAGGGCAAGTTCTGCTTTTGAAGACAGACATCCCTTGCAGGAAACACAGCAAGCCTCTGTGCCACTGGCACACCTTGACACAAGCAGGCATACCATGCATAGCCAGTGCATGAGCTGTTGTTGCACTTCCATGCATCAGCATTCCTTCGATCACTCATGTCACAGTTGGATTTTGAGCACAGCGGTCCTCCATGTGCTGTCCTCACAGCATGCCAAAGGGGGGCGTAGTTTCCTGGATCAGTGCTGCGAATGTTGTAGCTTCTGCCTAAATAAAACGTTTGACTATTTATGCTGTTTTTATGTGTTGCTAACAGTCAACATCCTGACAGCGACCCATCACCACTACCCAACCGTGCTACTGTAGAGGCCATCCACCCTGGACCACTACAGTTGGTGTCAGAAGAGTCAACCATTTGCAGCCACTTGCAGCATCACATTACACCTGCGGTTCACAGTGTAAACATACACTGGTGTGAATGAATGAATTGTTTTGATTCTCCTAGTTTTGTGTGTAGGGGAGATGGGTTCAAGGTGGGACAGTCATCAGAGCTTAAGGGTGGCATTGCGAGGCATTTGGACCAGCTGGTTTATCATAATTATGTGGCAGTGAGCACTATTTGCAACCAGTAAGGTGTTTACACAGCAGTCTACTATGGTACAGTACATCATGTGCTAAGTTTTTGTCAGTGGAGTATTTTATGTGCTGCTGTCATGGCTGTACTGCTATGCAGTGTATCATGTCAAAATGGTTAACAATTAGTACTATGCTATAGTTAGGAGTGTTTAAACTAATGTTCTGCAGTACTGGACTTCCATTGCTAGGTGATAATGTAGATGTTAAAGTGCAAGAACTGATAGCGGCTATACATAGAGCAATGGAGGTATGGATACCTATCACCATAGGTCATTCTAAAGGAGAACCTGGCATCTGGACCAAGGCGCTACAGTAATTAAGATGCGAAACAAGAAGAGCCCGGAAGCTATACCAGAGCAACATGACTTAAGAAGAAAGAGTCCAAAGGTTGCATAGATACAGATATTTTAAACAACATTTTATGGAAGAGTTGTGGAAAACAAAAATGGGACAGTGGAAGCAATTCATGGAGGCTAACTTAGAAACCGATTCCTGGGGTGTACCATATAAAATAGTCTGCGAGAAAATACGATCACCAACAGTCTTATCCACTCTCAGAAGGAATGTTGGGATGGTAACAGAAAGTTGGGAACAGTCAGCTGTCCTGCTAATGGAAACACTACTCCCTGATGTTGGAGAAGAAGGCGAGACAGATGGAGCATAGGTTATGAGACATGTTGTGGGAATAAAATAGGAATAATAAACTTGTGTACCCCTTCCCACAACAAGAAATAAGGCATATAATTTTAAGACTGAAAAAGAAGAAATCTCCAGGACCGGACGGGGTCCCTGCCAAAGTAATACAAGCGTTATGTGACCACTTAGATAGTAAATTGTGCGATCTGCAAGGAAGGGTCCCTGGACTGTGGAAGAATGCTGAAGTGGTAATAATTAGTAAAGTGCAAGATAAAGATTCAATGATACCCAAATCCTACAGACCAATTTGTCTTTTGAATACTGTCGGCAAGATATTTGAAAAACTATTATGCAAAAGATTACAAGATCACAGACTACTACACAGAATGAGCCCTCACCATTACGGCTTTAGAAGAGGTAAGTCAGTTGAAGATGCAATTAACAAGGCAGTTTCGCTAGTGACAGATACTCATTCTACATACACTCTAGTGATGATGATTGTTATTGCTGGTGCTTTTTAATAACCTATGGTGGCCATCTTTCTGTGGTCGCCTTAGGGATTTGAAGTGTCCAGAAGCGCTGTATAATTGTATGAGACATTGTAGCCCATACTACAGAAGTTAAATGACAGCGGTTAAATAAGAGGTCTGGTGGCATATTCGGATGATGTGCTATTCATTGTGAGTAGTGACTCTAGAAGAATTGTTGGAGACAAATGTAATGTGGCCCTCCATGAATTTGAGGGCTGGTGTCAAAGTATTAATTTGTTGGTGGTGTCAAAGTATTAATTTGTTGGTAGCACCTCACAAAACAACATACCTCCTGCTCCAATTGATGTAACAATTACAAGAAGGACAGTAATGAGATATCAAGAGGTATTTCTAGACAAATGTTGTAACTTTGCACATCGTGTAGAGGTAGCAGGCAGGAATGGCACCAATGTAATGTATAAAATTATAACCATTGAGAAATTTCAGCTTCCCTAGACAACGATTACAGTATACTACCAATCTATAATAGCATCAGTTGTGGGATATGGTGCGAGCATTTGGACTCGTATACCAGCTAGTGAAGTAGCCTCAGTAGTGAAAAGAGTTCAACGAGGCATGTTGCTAAGATTAACAGGGGCCTACGGCACTACCCAAATGATGCTTTGTTAGTAATTCTAGGAATATGCCCACTGGACTTGGAAATTAGGAAAAGTGGAGCCTTTTTCTGGTGAAAGAAAAGCAATCAAATGGAAGTACAAAGGGTGCTTGGAACTGAGGCCAATTCAAAAAAGGCAATAAAAGATAGCATATTACAACTGTGGTAAAATAAATGGGACACTTCAGGCACTGGCAAGAGAACATACGAATTTCTTCCTAACATAAGGGAGAGATTAAAAATGAGATTTCTTAACCCATTGAGTGGATTAATACATTACCTGACTAGTCATGAGCCTTATACCACATATCTGTACAAAATCAGAAGACAGATGAATGATAGTTGTGCCTGTGGCGGTGTGGGCACACCAGAACACACATTGTGGCACTGCGTGCTGTATGAAGATGCAGCGGGTAATGGATTTCAGGTGTTAAGGATGTTGGATCCCAAAGCAGCACTAAGAAGTGAGTCAACCTGATGCATCTTGGACAATACTGCAACCGCTGTATCCAGGAAGCCCACGGGATACTTCACGAGGCATTCAACCATAAGTCATCATGCTGCCGTCCAGGCGAGACAACATATTCTGCAGATGGAGAGAAGATGACTGTGGTTGGCGACCACTGAATGAAATACTGTCCCAAGAATCTATATTACGTTGGTACAAGTGATCATGGTAGTGTGGACTTCAAGAAGTAACAATGATGGGTGGAATTACTCGCTACAGTGGAAACACTGCTGATGTGCTGACTGGGGTACCATGAGGACAGATCCAGTGTTGGAAGAACAATGTACAAGTTAAATGCAGCAAAATAAATGAAGAAACAGGGAACAAATTCTAGTGTTTGTAGTAGATTAGTTGCTGGGTAATTGGTTAAGGGTTTTAATGTAGCTTTGTAATAGAAGTAGTTGTAGTATTTTTTCTTTTTTAATCTTTCTTAAAAAGAAGTGCAAGAAATAAATAATTAATACGTAATCTATAACTATCCAAGGAAAAGTGATTAGTGTGGTCTGTTTTAGCTTTTCAGACAATAGGATGTAATTATGAAGAATAAATAAATGAATAGTACTGTTGTATATTTGGTTATGTATTGTGGGTAAAGGTTACACGGTGGCAGAGTCCGGGACACAGGCTGTTTCCACTCAGAAGATGATTCAGTTGTTAGTTAATCAGGTAGCAGAAAGGCAGGCATATAGTGCAGAGCTGCGAGGCAACTTGTAACTAAGGAAGGAAATGGAGGTATTGTCCAAGCCAGCTAGTCTGCTAGTAGAATAAATGCCTGTAATTTGTTTACTCCTTTTTGTGGCAAGTGAACTGAGGATGTGACATCTTTCTTGGATGACATGGAAGCAACAGCATGAGTGGATAGTCAGTTACTGTAAACGGCAAAGTTGAGCTTGATAGAAGTAGTGAAAGCTTTTGTGAGGTGTATGAAGGATTTTAAAAAATGCAGGAAAGTTTAAGAACTTGAAACAGGGCCTCCCTAGTGCTATAAAAAATAGCACAAGGTTTTTCTGCAAGCAGTTAAGTGGAATAGTGAAGGAACACGATGGGACAGTGGAAAGTTTTGTTGATAGAATATGGAAAGTTAATTTACAAACTTAAAAGATGGGAGAAAGTGATGAGGCAAATAGGATCACATTCCAAGAAACAAGACATAAGGCACTAGATGTCATCCTGAGGACCATGCCATCCAAAATGTCTGGAATGTTTCCTGGTAGATTAAAACTGTGTGTTGGATCAAAACTCAGACTCAGAACCTTTGCCTTTCACGAACAAGTGCTCTACTGACTGAGCTACCCTAGCGCAACTCACAGCCTGCCCTCACAGCCTTACTGCCACCTGCAGCTCATCTTGTACCTTCTACACTTCATAGAAGCTCTCCTGCAAGACTAGCACTTCTGGAAGACGGGATATTGTGGAAACATGGCTTAGCCACAGCCTGAGAGTGCTAGTCTTGCAGGTTTTGGAGGAGAACTTCTGTGAAGTTTGGAAGGTAGGGCATAGGTACTGGCAGAAGGATAGCTGTGAGGATGGTTCATGAGTCGTTCTTGGGTAGCTCAATCAGTAGAGCACTTGCGCCCATAAAAGGAAAAGGACTGAGTTCAAGTCTAGGTCTGGCACATAGTTTTAATCTGCCAGGAAGTTTCATATCAGCACATACACTCCTGGAAATGGAAAAAAGAACACATTGACACCGGTGTGTCAGACCCACCATACTTGCTCCGGACACTGCGAGAGGGCTGTACAAGCAATGATCACACGCACGGCACAGTGGACACACTAGGAACCGCGGTGTTGGCCGTCGAATGGCGCTAGCTGCGCAGCATTTGTGCACCGCCGCCGTCAGTGTCAGCCAGTTTGCCATGGCATACGGAGCTCCATCGCAGTCTTTAACAGTGGTAGTATGCCGCGACAGCGTGGACGTGAACCGTATGTGCAGTTGACGGACTTTGAGCGAGGGCGTATAGTGGGCATGCGGGAGGCCGGGTGGACGTACCGCCGAATTGCTCAACACGTGGGGCGTGAGGTCTCCACAGTACATCGATGTTGTCGCCAGTGGTCGACGGAAGGTGCACGTGCCTGTCGACCTGGGACCGGACCGCAGCAATGCACGGATGCACGCCAAGACCGTAGGATCCTACGCAGTGCCGTAGGGGACCGCACCGCCACTTCCCAGCAAATTAGGGACACTGTTGCTCCTGGGGTATCGGCAAGGACCATTCGCAATCGTCTCCATGAAGCTGGGCTAAGGTCCCGCACACTGTTAGGCCGTCTTCCGCTCACGCCCCAACATCGTGCAGCCCACCTCCAGTGGTGTCGCGACAGGCGTGAATGGAGGGACGAATGGAGACGTGTCGTCTTCAGCGATGAGAGTCGCTTCTGCCTTGGTGCCAATGATGGTCGTATGCGTGTTTAGCGCCGTGCAGGTGAGCGCCACAATCAGGACTGCATACGACCGAGGCACACAGGGCCAACACCCGGCATCATGGTGTGGGGAGCGATCTCCTACACTGGCCGTACACCTCTGGTGATCGTCGAGGGGACACTGAATAGTGCACGGTACATCCAAACCATCATCGAACCCATCGTTCTACCATTCCTAGACCGGCAAGGGAACTTGCTGTTCCAACAGGACAATGCACGTCCGCATGTATCCCGTGCCACCCAACGTGCTCTAGAAGGTGTAAGTCAACTACACTGGCCAGCAAGATCTCCGGATCTGTCCCCCATTGAGCATGTTAGGGACTGGATGAAGCGTCGTCTCACGCGGTCTTCACTTCCAGCACGAACGCTGGTCAAACTGAGGCACCAGGTGGAAATGGCATGGCAAGCCGTTCCACAGGACTACATCCAGCATCTCTACGATCGTCTCCATGGGAGAATAGCAGCCTGCATTGCTGCGAAAGGTGGATATACACTGTACTAGTGGCGACATTGTGCATGCTCTGTTGCCTGTGTCTATGTGCCTGTGGTTCTGTCAGTGTGATCATGTGATGTATCTGACCCCAGGAATGTGTCAATAAAGTTTCCCCTTCCTGGGAAAATGAATTCACGGTGTTCTTATTTCAATTTCCAGGAGTGTAGTTTGCTGTAGAGTGAAAACTGCATTCTGGAAATGTCTAGTAACGTTTGGTCAGGCACCCTAAAAGACCTGTATGTTGCCATCAGGTAGGCTACAGAGTTACAGAAGATTGATATAGTGAGTGGGGTACTTGATATGCAAGGTGTGTTTTCCACTGTCATAATGTGTTATAGATATGGATGGTCAAGGCTTGTCCAGAAGCAATGCTATCAGCCTCTATGTGAAAAGCGTGATGAGAGTGGACACCGGTGATCAGATTGTAGAAGCAACAGATGGAATAGGAAAGAGGGAAGCAGACAAGCATCAAACTCAAATGGGAACCCCTATTAAATTTTTACACTACAAGTACGTCTGCAGAGGCAGAGTGCTATCTAGTAACAATAGTATACAGTAAGAAAAATTAATTTGTGTTCAACACAGAGGTGCCATGTGTCTGGACCTTGTAGGGAGGAAGCGGATAAACTCACCATGCCATAGTTTGGGTGACAGTGGAAGACAATGATTGTACAATCACTTGGTCCATCAGTGTTGAGTTTTCAGGTTGGGACAAAGCAATTTCAGCAGTGTGTGGAAGTAACACCTTGTATGAAAGGACGTTGGTGCGCAATCCTGAGGTTAGTTTTTCTACTCAAACATCATACAAAAATTGACCTTTGGTGACACACAGAGGAACTTTTCGGCTAGTGGAAGTTATCATCAGTGGAGTACTGTTGCAGGGTTTGTCTACGTTAAAGAACAAATCGTCTAAACTACAGATGAAAACATTAGGATGTAATTTTCATTATATAGTGACGAGAGGCACTGGGAAGTTGCACTGGATGAATGTACCTGATGACATAATGTGTATGCAGTGAAGCCTCTAGAAAAAAATGATGTATTAAACAGATTGTGTTGTTAGGTGCAAGGAAGCATTGTAAAAATACGGGAGAGATATGGTGGAAGAATAGTACCCATCATTGTAGATAATTTTGGCACCAATGAGGTGAAGCTGACATAGTGGATGTTGGTAACGAATTTAGACATTCTGGATGAGGATGATTGGCACATGTCATATGTGAGCCATGGTCATACACAAACTGCACTACATATGCAGACAGAGAACCTAAAGTGAGCAGAGAGTAGAAGCGGAAAAGTTGTTAGTGGAATTCAAGAACATTTTTAATCCTCAGGGCACACTGCCAACAATGCCCATAAAATAGCATAGAATACCAACACTAAACAAAGCACTATTGTATCAAAAATGATATCATATACCTCAGCATGTACAGCCAGTTATGGAGGACTCCATTAACCAGTTACTAGCCAATGCTGTAACTGAGGAGAGCAGTAGTCCATGGAAGGGGAAGGGGAGTAACTGTCATGGTCCTACCCAGAAAATCAGCTGATAGTTTAAAAAGGTGTAGGGTTTGTAGCGACTATCATCATCTAATTAGTAAAACAATAACAGATGTATACCCAGTACCCAACATCATGGAGGCCATTGATAACTTGGGACAGTGCCAGTACTTCTTTATGACAGATATATGGAGAGGGTACAATAAGTTAGAGGTGCTTCCAGAGGATTGTCCAAAAACGGTGGTCTTCGTTCCCTGAGGTCCTTACCAATACCGAAGGATGTCATTTGTATTAAAAAATATGCCAGCAACATTTCAGCAGTTGTTGGATGGGGTACTAATGGTACTGAAACCTTGAAAATGTATGTTGTACTTCAGTGATGTGGTTTTGTTGTCGAGGGATGTGAAGCAGATATACAATGGTTAAAGGAAGTTTTCAAAAGATTACTTGCTCAGTGTCTTGTGTTAAGCAGTGAGAAGTGTCATTGGAGTAAGACAGTTGTTTGGGGCGTATGACTAGCTGAGAGGGAGTGAAGACAAGACCTGATGCTAATGCAAGACAAGGAGTACAAGATGTTCTGTCTCCTGGAGCAAGCAAGGAGTTAGTCATTTTTGGAGTTGCCCAATTATTATAGCAAATTCGTTACGGGGTTCGCAAATCCTGCATAGCCACTTCTGCAACTGCTAAGGAAAGGAGTGTAATTTGAGTAAGCAAAAGTGTGTCAAGGGTTGAAATAAGCTTTGACATCAAGTCCAGTACTAATATTTCCAGATTGTGAGAAAGAGTTGTAATATCATGTCATGCTTCTAGTCAGGCGTTGTGGTGTGTTTTGTGCCTGGTGATAAATTGTGAAGAGCATCCTGTGGCTTACACTTCATGGCAATTAAACAACACAGAAAAGAATCACCACACAATGGAGGAGATATGCTAAGTGTAATGTATGGGATTATGTATTTTTGATACTGTTTGAATGGCAAGAAATTCAACATATTGACTGATCACACAGCATTGAAGTGTTTGTTGGGTTTGAAAGACCGTTCAAGCAGATGCACACGATGGGCTTGAGACTATATGAGTTTTCCTATGAAGTTATTCATAAGCCAGGCAAGGAGCGTGGGCATGCATAGGTTCTAAGCAGCAAGGTTACGGTAATGCAAGCACTGGGTCATAGCCTTGCAGAGTGGCAGACAGCACAAGCTGGTGACGCTGAATGCTAGTTGTACACAACACAGCCATGGTTTACTGTGCACAATGGCCTGTTACATAGATCAGCTAAGTTGGGCCATGCATGTTAGTACCTGCTAAGCGGAGAGTAGAGGTGCTGAAGGAAGAACACGACTGTGTGCTTTCTGGGCATGGGGATTGAAGGGTGATAAATCAAAAGATTGCAGAACATAACTTGTGGAAAACAAAGAAAGAAGACCAGTACGTAAAAGAAAATTTTTGGATCATGTGCACGAGAAGTACCATCAGCAAGTACCACTACAAAAGTTACCAGAGGAAACCAAACCTTTTGAAATGATAGGAGTAGATATTGTAGGGGCTTTAACTGATCTATAATGGGAAACTGTTATGTTTTAATTATTATTGACCATTTCTAGAAATACATGGAAATGATTGTCGTCCCTAATCAGCTAGCAACTGCAGTGGCACAGGAGATGGTAAACAACTTGTTGCTGAAGTTTGGTGTCTCTGAAACAGTAATCACACACAAAGGTATTAATTTCACATCAGACTTGACAAGGTAAATATGTCACTTGCTATTGGCACAGAAACTATGAACTAGCCTTCTGCACCCGCAAGCCAATGGCAGAAGAGAACACATGCATTATACAGTTGGTAAAATATTGAGTTATTATTTCAACTCCCATCACAATGATTGGGATACTTACTTGTCATTTGCCATAGCACCCAAAGTTCACACTAGTACTGTGCTATTCCCATAATAGGATGTGTGTGTAGGAAGATGTTTTTACCACTTGACAGACCAAAAATCGAGAAGGCATGGTGCTATTTCAGATTTCTGCCAAGACACTGAAAGAAGTGTGGAAATGTGCAAGCACTAAGGCCGTGGAACATCAGGAAGAAGTAGGAAAACATATGGGGAAGCTCCACATTACAGGATAGGACAGTGGGTGAGATTACCCAGACTCTGTACCCCAAAGGATTTTGATTACAAGGTACCAAGGGCCATACAAAGTGACAGAAATAAAGTCATTGGTAAATGTCAAGCTTCAGTTGCCAACTAAAACAATGATAATTTATGTTGGATGCCTAAAACTGTTTTAGGGCAGACTGCCACTAGTACTGCCATCAGCCACCAAGAAAAGGCCCAAAAGAAATAAGAACAGGGTGAGCACAAGGATCTTGTGCTACCCAAATATGAGATACCACAAGGGTCAAGGCTGAGTAAGCACGAAAGAATATGTTGTGTTTCATGATTCTACAGTTGGTGAGAGTAGATTGTAAGGTTGGGTTAGAGTATAAAGTTAGTTGTTTTGGGTGTGTGCCTATTGAAGGAAGATATCTGATTGCTGCACAGCAAGATTTCATTGTTAGAGAGGCTATAGGAAATAACCTTTTTTTCTTTGCCATAATTTTTATTGTTTTATGTTAGGGTGTATTATCTATGTATTCAAGGAATTGCGTCGGGATATGTAGGATCTTTCAGTGGGGGGAGGGGGAGTAATTACAGCTTCCTGTTACCAGGTTGCTGCACATCAGAGATGGGGATCAGGGGAATCCTAATCATTGCTGTGCTTCCAAGGGTGGAGTGGAAGTTTTGTAGGATCAGCAGTTGGAAACTGGCATGCTATTTACTAGGTAAGAGGATATTAAAAGCAGTGTTCTGTACGCTGGTGACAATATCTGAATGGCATCATGAGAAGGATAAAGGAAATTCTGAAGAGTATCAAAGCAGCATATTACACAGTTGTCAATTTTGGAGCAGGGAGGCACTAAACCATATGTGTACTTTGGGGGAGTTAACGATGGAGTTAATGGAGTTTGCAAAGAAAATGATGAACACCATGAACCAGTATCTGGGGTTTATACAGACCTGATTGGATGTTTTAGATACAAAAGTATTGATTGCAAGGCTGTTACAATGACTAGCTGACAGCATTGTTCGGGCCCATCACAGAACCAGACAAACAAAATCTTCCACTTTACTACCATACACCAACACTAGAAGTTAGGACAGACCAAGCACAACTCTGTGTGCTAGTTCAGTTCCCAATTGCAAATGATCACAGACGATGTGTTTCACCATTTATCATTTTCCAGTAAGGTGGAGAACCTTAGAGAAATATGTGCAGAGGGTAAGTATTACCAGTTTTGGAAGATGGGAATAGGCATGCAGAAGTGACAGCAGTGCAACTCTAGCACTGTCAGGCAGAACAGATTAATATATGCCTGACCAAGATAACCCAGACCAGCACAGAAACATGCCAGATTCTGTTGTTTGTGGGTAAAGCACATGATCACGGGTACCAATGGGACATCCTAGAACTGTAACCCTACTTCCAGTGTGCAGGACTATACTGGATCTACTCTGTATATATGAAAGTGTGGAAGTCTTCCATGCAGGCCTCTCGCAGGGAATCAGTTGTCTTCTGCCGGCTCCGCATTGGCCATACGTGGCTAACGCATGGTTACCTGCTCCGTCATGAGGCCCCAGCTCAGTGTCGCTGTGGCTCCCAAATGACAGTCGTCCACCTCTTGCTGGACTGCCCACTTTTAGCCGATCTGCGGCAGACTTTTAACTTTCCCAGCACCCTGCCTTCGGTGTTGGATGACAATGCCTCCACAGCAGCTTTAGTTTTATGTTTTATCCTTGAGAGTGGGTTTTATACTTCTATTTAAGTTTTACCGCATGTCCTTTGTCCCTCTGTGTCCTCCACCCTAGTGCTTTTAGGGTGGAGGTTTTAATGTGCTACAGAGTGGCTGGCTTTCCATTTTTATTCTCGTGGTTGTCCAGCCACTGTAATCTGCTTTCATGTTTTACTCTCTTCTGTTTCTAGAATCTCTCTGTTGTTTTCTTGTCCTCTTTTGTTCCTTTTAGTGTTCGTTGCCTTCCTTTCGGTCTTGTGGCTTTTCCTTTCTTTCCGTTTTGTGTTATATGTTTCGTCCATTCTATTCTCACACCTGTGGCATTGTTTTATTAGGAACAAGGGACCGATGACCTTGTAGTTTGGTCCCTTCTCCCGCATTTAAACCGACCAACCTACCTACCTACCTACCTACCTACCTACCTACCTACCTACCTACTCTGTATACAATGTGACAGTGTTGGTAGCAGAGTGCTATGAGCAGGATAACTGCACAGGGGCAAAGTGACTGGAGTTATGACTGCAAATTAGTGGGACAATTTGCAATGTAACAGGGCTGACATTTCACCTTCAAGCCCCTGTTATGGGGACCACTGGGTTGAACATAGTGCAGCCACAGTTGTACTGGCCAGACAAACTGATAGGAGAAGTTTGTGCAAAGCATCTAACCTTCCTCAATAGTATGCTAGATCCTAACATCCTCTTCCGGAACCAACTCGTAGCATAGGAGGGGTCTGTGCCCAGCATCTGACCTTCCTCAATAGTATGCTAGATCCAGACATTCTCCTCCTAAACCAACTCATAGCAACCCACGAGAATTTCTGCAGAATAGTACTTCAGTATATGCAGCAGTACTGGGAAAAACAGTGTCACACATCCATGACTGTGAGTTTCATAGTATCCAGTGCCATAATAGCTCTAACTCTCTTCTGTGCAACGTTCATCTACCTTACATCGACAGCCACATGCCCCCTGTTACACCATCTGTCAGACAGGATTAGCTGTTGGGCATAAGGTACAATATTTGTGAGAAATGAAGAGTTTTTACACATTGTGGGCTGAGCTGGACATAGCGTTACAATGTCAACAACACAGCAAAAGGACAGGACGCCGCCTGTATCTGCGAATGCGGGGCATCTTCCTCAGCAGCAGTGATTGGTATGACAGCACTCCAACTGTCCTTTAAATACTGGTAATCAACGCTGTCGCCTGAGTGCTCACAGCCAGAGTCGGCGAAAATTTCTAAGTCCCGCAATAACGCATGCGGCGCGCAGAAGGTTGTTCTAGTCTGCGTGCCGCTGCGGCTACTTATAGCGCTGCAAGAGATAAGATAAGAAACACGTGCTCTCAAGGTCCTTGGGCATTGATCCAAGTTACTGACGATGCGTGTTTGCTCAATGTATAATATAAGTTAATCAACTTTATTTAATACTCCCCCCCCCCCCTTTCACCCCCTTACACATTTGAAAATTTAATCAAATTGTTGCCTCCTTGAGCCCCTGGTTCTAGATGTACATCAACAGGTTAGTGTCCGAGTTTGCTAGGTATTAGGCAAGGGGGGTATTAAATAAAACACAATATAGAATTAATCATTGTTTAATGTCTATAATAATGGGTTACATCACAATATAGAGTTAATCATTGGTTAATGTCTATAATAATGGGTTACATCACCAATCATTTTAATACTGGAACAAACACCAAAACCTTTAAACCATATAGCAACAGACTCCATCTCATTAATTTTACGATGGTTCATGGTACGTATAATAAAAGACATGTTTGAAGAGAGATAACGCTTTCCATAATCTTTATTCGACTCTGGCTGTGAGCACTCAGGCGACAGTGTTGATGACCAGTATTTAACGGACCGTTGGAGTGCTGTCATACCAATCACTGCTGCTGAGGAAGATGCCCCGCATTCACAGATACAGGTGGCGTCGCGCCGCTGTTTTCAAAGCTATTGACAATTTACAAATTGACAGTCAAACTAACATTGGTGCTCAAGTGATTTTGTGATTTTACAAGGACTGTCTGTCTTTTGTGGTTGTGTACTGAACTTCTTTGTCATATCCAAGGAAGCCAATCCTCAACCGGGAAATGGATGGTTATCAGTTGCTGTACTTCGATGTAATGGTGGAACAGTTAAAGCCCTTGCTGGATTGGAGAGTGCCAATAGCCGTGATTGACAAGGACATAGCATTACAATGTCAACAACACAGCAAAAGGACAGGACTACTGATGCTGTGGTTGGTCAGTTTTCACTCCTTGTATGTGGTTAGAAATGGTACATCAGCACAACAAATGAGGTCCTAACCAATATAGCCACAGGCATTTGTCTACCACCACTAACCACAACGAGATGTTATCCTAGGCTCAGCAAGCAGCCACCAGGAGTTTGGGCCTTCACCACTATCAGTCTGACTATGCAGGCTCCAGTCCACCTTCTTGGACTTGGTGTCTTCTCACTGGCAGGCCACCTTCTGGCTCACTGTGGCCACAGCAGACTTCTGCCCTGAAGACTCACCCTTCGAGACCAGCGTGGGGTAGCCCCTGCCCTCTTACCCTCGTGGGGTGCAGACCTCTCTATTCTACTGTGACTGTACAAAGCACTGGTCCAGTCTTGTTTAGACTATGGTAGTCCTGTCTATGGTTCTCCGTCACCTTTGAAATTGCAAATATTAGACCCCACCATTGTGGGGTATGACTTGCGACTGGTGCCTTCCAGAGTAGTCCTGTGATTAGCCTTCTCACAGAGGTGGGGATTACACCACTGTGAGTTTTGCGCCAACAACAGTTGACATCTTATGTGCTCAGCATTCGCTGCTCCCCAAAGCACCCTAATTGTGGTCTCCTTTATCCAGATACGGAGATGAACCTCCCGCGATGGTGGCCACAATGTGGGCTTATGAAGGCTGCCCACATTCAATGAATCTTTTCTGAGCTCTAGCACTCCCCTGTACCACCTCTTTTCTCTGCTCATGCACGTACCCCTCCGTGGTGCGTCTCTTGTCCACAGCTCTGTCTTGATCTCTCCATTAATTCAAAGGATTCTGTCCCTCCGGAGGCCCTTCACCACCAAGTCTTCTGTCTCCTCAGTTCACTCCAGGATTCAGAAGTGATGGCACCATGGTTGCTGGTCACACTGGTTATACTTACCCCTATGCGAGACACACGGAACGTCCTCCCTTGCCAGATGGCTGTAGTGTTTTTACTGCAGAATTGGTAGCCATCTTACATGCAGTGGACCTTGTCCACTTTGCTCAGGACTGTCCTTCACTAACTGTAGTGACTCAAGCAGTTTGCAAGCTATTGGCCAGTGCTTCCCTCACCACCCATTGGGTATAGATATCCAGGACTCCCTTTCTCTCCTTGATCTACATGGATGCTCAGTGGTTTTTATTTGGACCCCAGGCCATGTTAGGATCCCTGGCAATGAACTTGCCAATTGACTG
The DNA here is from genome assembly GCF_023897955.1 of Schistocerca gregaria. Taxonomy (NCBI): domain Eukaryota; kingdom Metazoa; phylum Arthropoda; class Insecta; order Orthoptera; family Acrididae; genus Schistocerca; species Schistocerca gregaria. The sequence goes on along the minus strand of NC_064925.1, from coordinate 389,467,164 downwards.
GCTAAATTTACTACTAACAGGCCATCTCTTGCTATTGGCATTCCAGAAATAGACCTTCACTCGGCATTACATCATCAGGTTTTGGGACTTTGGAATGCAGAATTGCACACTCTTTCTTCACTTAACAAGCTCAAGGCGATAAAGTGTTCTTCAACTATGTGGCGGTCCTCCTTACGGGGGCCTCGTAAGGCCTCTGTTGTTCTTTGCTGGCTCCGCATCGGCCATACTTGGCTGACTCATGGTTATCTCCTCCATCGTGAGGACCCCCCTCTCTGTTCTTGTGGGTCGATGTTGACTGTGGTTCACCTCTTACTGGACTGTCCCAACTTAACTGCCCTTTGACAGACTCTTAGCTTTCCTGACTCGCTATCCCCGGCATTAGTTGTCAATGCCTCAGTGGCTGACCTTGTTTTACGGTTTCTTCATGATGGGGGTTTTTATCACTTTATTTAAGGGTGGACCTTCAACCTTATCGGTGAGTGGAGGAGATGGCAGGCCATCCTGCTGCCCTCTTTGCCCCGATTGGACTGGCTTCAACTGGTCTTGGTGGTTCACCTGCGCCCTCTGCCTTCCCATCTCTTTCCTTATGGGATCTGTTTTATTTTGACTGTCTGTCATGGCTACCTGTGCTTCTTCCTTTGTGCTCTTGTCATTCATTGCTTTCTTTCCCTCCTCTCTTCTTCTGCCTTCTTTCTTCCTTCTCTGTCAATCGTTTGTAATTTTATGGCCGTTGCAGTTCCCTTTTATAGTGTGAGGTTTTATCTGTTTTAGTTATTCCAAGCTCGGAGGGACTGATGACCATGTACTTTGGTCCCTTCTCCAATCCAACCAAGCAGTCTCCCTCCTCTATCTCCCTCCCTCCCTTCCATCCTCCCTCCCACCCTCCCACCCACCCTCCCCACTCCCTCCCCCCCTCCCACTCAATGTTGCCATGTGCCTGCTTTCCACATCACTTCATTCACAAGCCTTTCATAGCATTCTCTGATGGCACCATGAGGAACTGATCAAAATTAGTATGATGTTGAACAAAGTAGTGTCAGATTTAAAATATTAAAAGATGTTTTTTTACCTTGTTGTTCAGTTTTAAGAAAGCACAGTAAAAAGCCTTAAGAGTTGTTTCAGAAATGCATTTATTTCCCTACAGGGCCACTGTGGCGGGAGAGCGGCAGCAACACGTGCTTGGTCAGTTGCAGCCGTTACACTGAAAATGACAGCCCAAGTTGTTCTCTGTTTGGCTCTGGAGTACCCTTCTTGGCAGCTGTCAGTGTACTGGGTAATGGCACCACTGTGGCTTTTCCTGCCAGTCCTTGTCGTAGCTGTATTCATCTCCCTTGTGAGATACAGTCAATATTAGGAATTGTTTGGTAAGTTTGTCAATTGGATCTACTAGTAAAAGTGCATGCTGCAGACCTCGTCAAATCAGAAGGATTTACCATGAAATTATGGATAAGATGGTTTATTTGTTTGTCAGTGGTGGCTGAATGTGTGGGAAGGTCCAAAAGCAATGAAATTTCCTTTCTGTGTCTGCAGGTTAGTAATGACAGGTGCTTTCACTAGGAACCTCTCCTACAAACTGTTTCAATCATTCGATCATCTGTCCCTCTCAATAAAAACTAAATAGGTCAAAGTCCCTGTTTCTTAAATGCTGTTTATCATATTTGGGGAATTTACAGTTGCTGTCATGTATAGCATTATATTAAAATCAAGTTATTACCTCTTTTGGAAAATCATCCATAAAAATCAGGTGTGTATAACACCATCTATTCTGTAGAATAATTTCCATCATTGTAACATGTAAGGGGTGGTTGTTAGGAATTGCTAACTCAGGTCTGTGCATTTAATAATAATAATAATAATAATAATAATAAAATGGCTATAAAACAGATAAAAACTCTAAAATAATGCGCAGAGAAAGTCGGCCTGCAGATATCATTTGAAAAGACAGTGTTTACAACAACATATTTAGAAATTTTCAGAATACTAACCAAATACGGAGAAGTTAACAGAGTATCACACTTTAAATATCTAGCAGAAATTAACTCTGAAAAATTTGCACAGCAAGAAAGAATACAAAAAGCAAGTAAAGGTTTAGGATTTGTGCAAAACCTCTATAATAAAAAATGCTATCTTTGAAATCCAAAATTAGACGTTCCAGAACAATAATTAACCATCAATGTTATATGCCACCGAAACCTTGACACTAAACAGGAAAACGAATATAGAAAATATAAAGAAAGAAGAAAGAAAAATAATTAGGAAAATTTTGGCACCAAGATGGACCGAGAATGGGTAGAGATTACAGACAACGTCCAAAATTGAAGAATATTCTAAGGTAGAGACAGACATGAGGAAAAGACACCTCAAATTCTATGGCCACATAATGATGCTTCCCCAACACATACTAACAAAAAGAACAGTAAAATATGTAGATTCCCTCACTAATGGAGGAGAATGGATCCAAAATGTTAAAAAAGATCTGGAACTAGCCAAAATCACCAAAGAAGAAATAGGCATAAGGAACAATTTTAGAATAAAAGTAGAAAAATGTGAGGTTAAACCAGAGATAAAAGTCTGAAGAACTGGAACAAAATGGAGCGAAGAAAGAAGAGCTAAATTCTGGCAAACAATGAAAAACTGGTGGGCAAATAAAAAGAACAAGAACAGAAAATGAACCATCTTTACTTAGCGTCTTCCTCTCTGGGAGCTTTGCGACTAATAATAATAATAATAATAATAATAATACCTTATAAATGTTCAGCATATAGTCACTTTTACAAATTAATTTGCAGTGTCAAGGTAAAATGTCTCGTTCCACATCATTACAATTTATTGTACGTAAGATCCATAGAACATGAAACTATGATACTAACCAACACCTAAATCAAGCAAAAAACTGCTATAAGACTGACCAGGTGAAAACCAATGAAAAAATGACTTCAGTTTGCATTTTTTGACTTGAAGGGGGTAATGCATAATGATTTACATGTGCTAGGTACTGCAGCTAATCAGAATTATTATTTTGGAGTGTCGAAACAGTTATTATATTAGGCATCACATTAAAAATAAAAAATAAAAGAAAGAAAGAAAGACCAGTCCTCATTATGGCAATAGAGTGTAGCTGCTTTAACAGAACTGTGCTCCCAGTCAAACAGCATTGAGTATCAGGCAGTTATGGGGCAAAAACAAAATTGACAATTGTTTCAAGTCTGCAGTACTTGCCAGATCTGGAATTTCCCACCTGCGTCTCTTTTCTGATTCCTTAAATAAATCAGAATGTAAAAGGATATATATTGGATCGGGGCTAAGAAATGAAAGAGGAAGCCGCCTGTTAGAATTTTGCACAGAGCACAACTTAATCGTAGCTAACATTTGGTTTAAGAATCGTGAAAGAAGGTTGTATACATGGAAGAACCCTGGAGGTACTAGAAGGCATCAGATAGATTATATAATGGTAATACAGAGATTTAGGAACCAGGTTTTAAATTGTAAGACATTTCCAGGGGCAGATGTGGACTCTGACCACAATCTATTGGTTATGACCTGTAGATTAAAACTGAAGAAACTGCAAAAAGGTAGGAACTTAAGGAGATGGGACCTGGATAAACTGAAAGAACTAGATGTTGTACAAAGTTTCAGGGAAAGCGTAAGAGATCAATTGGCAGGAATGGGGGGGAAGAAATACAGTAGAAGAAGAATGGGTAGCTTTGAGGGATGAAGTAGTGAAGGCAGCAGAGGATCAAGTAGGTAAAAAGATGAGGGCTAGTAGAAATCCTTGGTTAACAGAAGAAATATTGAATTTAATTGATGAAAGGAGAAAATATAAAAATGCAGTAAATGAAGCAGGCAAAAAGGAATACAAACGTCTCAAAAATGAGATTGACAAGAAGTGCAAAATGGCTAAGCAGGGATGGCTAGAGGACAAATGTAAGGATTTAGAGGCTTATCTCACTAGGGATAATATAGATACTGCCTACAGGAAAATTAAAGAGACCTTTGGAGATAAGAGAAACACTTGTATGAACATCAAGAGCTCAGATGGAAACCCAGTTCTAAGCAAAGAAGGGAAAGCAGAAAGGTGGAAGGAGTATATAGAGGGTCTATACTTGAGGACAATATTATGGAAATGGAAGAGGATGTAGATGAAGATGAAATGGGAGATACAATACTGCGTGAAGTGTTTGACAGAGCACTGAAAGACCCGAGTTGAAACAAGGCCCTCGGAGAAGACAACATTCCATTGGAACTACTGATGGCCTTGGGAGAGCCAGTACTGACAAAACTCTATCATTTGGTGAGCAAGATGTATGAAACAGGCAAAATACCCTCAGACTTCAAGAAGAATATAATTATTCCAATCCCAAAGAAAGCAGGTGTTGACAGGTGTGAAAATTACCGAACAATCAGTTTAATAAGCCACAGCTGCAAAATACTGACACGAATTCTTTACAGACAAATGGAAAAACTAGTAGAAGCCGACTTCGGGGAAGATCAGTTTGGATTCCGTAGAAATACTGGAACACGTGAGGCAATACTGACCTTATGACTTATCTTAGAAGAAAGATTAAGGAAAGGGAAACCTACGTTTCTAGCATTTGTAGACTTAGAGAAAGCTTTTGACAATGTTGACTGGAATACTCTCTTTCAAATTCTAAAGGTGGAAGGGGTAAAATACAGGGAGTGAAAGGCTATTTACAATTTGTACAGAAACCAGATGGCAGTTATAAGAGTCGAGGGACATGAAAGGGAGGCAGTGGTTGGGAAGGGAGTGAGACAGGGTTGTAGCTTCTCCCCGATGTTATTCAATCTGTATATTGAGCAAGCAGAAAGGAAACAAAAGAAAAATTCGGAGTAGGTATTAAAATCCATGGAGAAGAAATAAAAACTTTGAGGTTCGCTGATGACAATGTAATTCTGTCAGAGGCAGCAAAGGACTTGGAAGAGCAGTTGAACGGAATGGACAGTGTCTTGAAGGGAGGATATAAGATGAACATCAACAAAAGCAAAACAAGGATAATGGAATGTAGTCGAATTAAGTCGGGTGATTCTGAGGGAATTAGATTAAGAAATGAGACACTTAAAGTAGTAAAGGAGTTTTGCTATTTGGGAAGCAAAATAACTGATGATGGTTGAAGTAGAGTGGATATAAAATGTAGACTGGCAATGGCAAGGTAAGCGTTTCTGAAGAAGAGAAATTTGTTAACGTCAAGTATAGATTTACGTGTCAGGAAGTCATTTCTGAAAGTATTTGTATGGAGTGTAGCCATGTATGGAAGTGAAACATGGACAATAAATAGTTTGGACAAGAAGAGAATAGAAGCTTTTGAAATGTGGCGCTGCAGAAGAATGCTGAAGATTAGATGGTTAGATCACATAACCAATGAGAAAGTATTGAATAGGATCGGGGAGAAGAGGAATTTGTGGCACAACTTGACCAGAAGAAGGGATAGGTTGGTAGGACATGTTCTGAGGCATCACCAATTTAGTATTGGAGGGCAGTGTGCAGGGTAAAAACCGTAGAGGGAGACCAAGTGATGAATACACAAGCAGATTCAGAAGGATGTAGGATGCAGTAGGTACTGGGAGATGAAGCAGCTTGCACAGGATAGAGTAGCATGCGAGCTGCATCAAACCAGTCTCAGGACTGAAGACCACAACAACAACAACATATTTTCAAGATGAGTGAAACAAAAATTTCCTAGCACACTATAAAGTACAATTTTTTTTTTTCAAATAATGGAAAATGCATGATGGAATGTAACAATATTATGAAAAGTAAAGTTGCTACCCACCATATAGCGGAGATGCTGAGTCACAGATAGGCACAACAAAAAGACTGTCACAAATAAAGCTTTTGACCAGTAAAACCTTCATCAAAAATAGATCACACACACACACACACACACACACACACACACACTCACTCACTCACTCACTCACTCACTCACTTATGCAAAAACGCAACTCAACACGCACAATTGCAGTCTCAGGAAACCTTTTTCACATTGACATTTGGTGTACATACCAGACAGCCAGAACCATTTCAAACAGCTGGTACCATTAAAACACCATCAAATAATGGAAAATCCAGGATGGAAAGATGACAATATTATGAAATTGATAGATTGCTGTTCACCATATAGTGGAGATGTTGAGTCACAGACAGGCACAAGAAAAATTGTGTTAAACAAGTTGGCTTTCAACCAGAAGGCCTTCTTCTGAATTAGACAGGATACGCACACACATTCACGCACAACTCACAAACACATGGCCCCTGCCGAGGCCAGACTCTACTCAGAGACAGTGGCCATGTGTGTGTGTATGTGTGTGTTTGTGTGTGTGTGTGTGTGTGTGTGTGTGTGTGTGTGTGTGTGTGTGTGTTTAAAGAACTGTAAAAATACACTAATTTTATCTCAAATGATATTGGAACATTCTCATCTGGTTGTAGATGGCATTGAAATTGTGAAGATTAAACAATACATAGGTACAGCAGTATCACTTGAAAGGAAGCAAAGCTCTCTGTGGGGATAGATATTCAGTTATATGTCCAGGTTACAGTGACATAAAAATTTATGGCAACTTCAAGTTTCATTTTCTGATGGATGAATTATGTTTATATTAGTGGGAAATACATGTTCCAATTTGCTTTGTCTGTTTCATAATTACAAGCGACTTTATAAATCTGTTTCCCTCAACAGAGCATAACAGTCATGTTACATCTCAGACATTCCATTGTTTAATAGAGCATCACAATTTGACAACTGAAATAGTTCCAGTGGACAGTATTTTCAAGGTGATGCAGTTTTCTATATCAGAATGACTTTTTCACTCTGCAGTGGAGTGTGCACTGATATGAAACTATTGCCTGATTAAAACTGTGTGCCGGACTGAGACTTGAACTCAGGACCTTAGTCCTTTGCGGGAAAGTTCTCTACTGACTGAGCTACCTAAGCACTATTCATGACCTGTCCTCACAACTTTACTTCCATGAGTACCTCGTCTCCTACCTTCCAAACTCCACAGAAGCTCTCCTGTGAAACTAGTAAGAGTAGCAGTCATAGAAGAAAGGATATTGTGGAGACCTGGCTCAGCCACAGCCTGGGGGATGTTTCCAGAATGACATTTTCACTCTGCAGCAAAATTTACGCCAATATGAAACTTCCTGCCCAATTAAAACTGTGTGTGAGACTAAGACTTGAACTTGGGACATTTGCCTTTCACGGGAAAGAAAGGTAGGAGATGAGGTACTGGCGGAAGTAAAGCTGTGAGGATGGATCATGAGTTGTGACTGGGTAGCTCGGTCCGTGGAGCACTGGCCTACAGAAGGCAAAGGCCCTGAGTTTGAGTCTCGGTCCAGCACACAGTTTTAATCAGCCATAAAGTTTAAGTTTTGTGTATGTTCTGTAAAATACAAAATGTGTGAGTGAGTGATTCTAATTTGTTTTGGGTAGCCCTCCATATCATGTATTTGGTATGTTTTTTGTATTATTATTGTTGTTGTTATAAATAGTCTTCAAGTGTTTGCACCATACCATGTTGTGCAAATTCCACTATATTTCCTCGGAGCAACTGTCCGAAATCTTCAGGTGGTTCACCCTTGCTCATGGCTAGGTATAACTGATGGTATCCACACATTGATACCCTATTTCTAGAACACACGTGCACGAAGAATGTACAGGTGTGGAAGTCACGCATGTGTAATGATTTGCAGATAGATGTTGCCATACTCAAACACGCTCTGCCGAAAATCCCAGAGTGGCTCTCCTGCATGTGCGCTGTATGCTGTGTTTACTAACAGTGCAGCCAGATTTTACTCACTAAAAAACCTTACTAGACAAATGTTATGACGGGTCTCTTATCAAAAAATCTTGATTTTCGCATCATGATTTAATAGCAGCCAATGCAGAGTTCCAGGCTGTGCTCAGTTGAAATCCCGTGTCCTTGTTGATGAGATTATCGGCTGTACGGATGTGTATTACTTCCTTAATGATGCAGTCCCAGAAAGATGATGCTGGGGATAAAACTTCCGTCTCTTCATAAATCATATGATGTCCTGTATTCAGACAGTGTTCCACAATTGCAGACTTTTCCGGTTGACGAAGGCATGTATGACGCCGATGTTCGTCGCAGAATGTACTGTGCGGCATGTCTGCCCCACACTGACAAGGTATCTTGTTCACACCACATTTCTTCAGTCCAAGATCATCCTTAGCCAAACCCAACAGGTTTCTCAGTTTTTCAGATGGTTGAAAAACACACTTAATTCCGTATCTTCTGAGAACTCATCTGATTCTTGACGACATAGCACCAAAATGTGGCAAAAAGGCCAAAGTGTTGGGTGTCTTTGTATCTTCATTCTGCTCCATAGATTGAACTCGCCTGGGCCTGAATGCATTATGTATCTGTCTCTCAGAATAACTGTTTTGTCGGAACATTGTCTTCAAATCTTATATTTCACTCGACAGGCTCTCAGGATCAGATACCACTTGTGCTCTGTGAACTAATATATGTAATGCACTACCGCATTGTGCAGGATGATAGCAGCTTGTAGCCTGCAGATATAGATAGATCTGTATGCAGTGGCTTGCAGTAGATGCTGTGTCCCAAGGTTCCATCTGCTTTCCTTCCATTATATGGCATTAGGTGTGATTTTCAAACATCTGCAAAACTGAGAAACCTATCTGTACAGCTGATAATCTCACCACCAGGGATGCAGGATTTCAACTGAGCACAGCCTGAAACCCTGCATTGGCTGCTATTAAGTCACGACATGAAAATCAAGAATTTTCGATAACAGACCCGTTGTAACATTGGTAATATTATTAGTGAGTGATGTCTGGCTGCACTGTTAGTAAACACAGCACTCATGCAGGACAGCCACTCTGCGATTTTCGGTAAAGGGCGTTTGAGTATGGCACCATCTTTCTGCAAATCGTTTTGTGTATGTGATTTCCATACTTGCGCATTCTTCGCGCACCTGTTCTAGAAATGTGGGCACCAGATACTGTCAGTCGTACTAGCCACCAGCAAGTTTGAACCACCTGAATATGTCGGACAGTTGCTCCCAGGAAATATTGTGGAATTTGCACAACATAATCCAGCGGCAAACGCATGAAGACTATTTACAACAACTCTGCCAGGAAACTTTGAAGAGTCACATTATAATTATTATTATTAAGACAATAATGTGATAGTATTTTATATAAAAAATTTTATTGGCTCAAAATAACTACAGTCTTATAATTGTTTGTTTCCATTTCTTTTTTTTCCCCAGGTGTATTTTATATTAAAAAAATTTATTGGCGCAAAATAACTACAGTCTTATAATTGTTTGTTTCCATTTCTTTTTGTTTTTTCCCAGGTGTCATACAACTCTCATTACTGAACATCAATCTTGAGTATATTGGAGGAACTTGTCACTTGACTGCTATTAGTGAAGACTAATGTGGAGCTCTTTTAGAAGTATGAACACTCAGTTGTGAACTAAATTATTTTTTTCTTTTATGATTACATATAAGTGAGTACAGCTAAATTCAAATGGGTGGTTCAAAGTTGGATTTCAGAATGTTTGCAATTTCAGTTTATAATTTTTGTTGATAATATCTGTGACAATTTTTGAACATAACACATTGGTTACAATATGTAAGTGTAAAAATAATTTTAGAATATTGTAGTTCTTGTACATATTTTCTTAACTGTTTATATTCTGTAATTATTCATTCTAAGCTGTTTTTAAATATACTCCAAATGAGAGAATAATTTCTTTTGAGCATTATCTGATGCATCTAAATAGTATGAATTGTAATGTTATTATTGCAGAATTAAGCATTACAATATTACATCTAGAAGAACCAATGGTTATAAGCACTTTGTTGAGACACATATTCCATTATACATAATAGCTGTTTCAGTTTCATTCAGACTTGTTACCAGAAGCGGTTCTCAAGTCTACTACATTATGAAAACAAAAACAATTACAGATTTTACTATAAGTCTTTGAAGAATAATTATATCTTGGCTGCGTGCATTAAAGTGTATGATTTCTTAGTTTTACAATTCGAAATGTTATCAAATAGGGAAAATATATACATAGTAACATAAATAATTTACACAGGGCTCTCAATAATACAAAATTAATCTGCAAAATTGTTTACAGAATATCTATAGATGAAGACAATTACACAAAACTGAAACATGTTTGTAATTATTCTGCTTCATAAGAAAAGAGACACAGTAAATAAAAAAAAAAACATAGACCTATCAGTCTCAAGATATGTCAACCACAATGAACAGACTTTCAAACTTTTGCCAGAAAAAGTAAAAATCTGGCTTTTAAAGTAGATATATCACAGTCAACCATTCGCTTGTGAGGAACACAGTAATAGAATGGAGCAATGACTTTGAATTACCACTCCGTCTTGGTTTCATAGATCTTGAGGACACTTTAGACTCGGTTTCAAAAAATCTAACAGAGAGCTGTTGAGAAATGAAGCATTGATTCAGTATTTGTTAATATACAGAAGAATAGAGCTGGTGTCACTCTTAAGAATCACTGGCTGCATTTTATACTTTGTTTTGGCAGATATTTGCTATTTTGCTTTTTCAGTTTGTAGATGGAACCACCTAAGCCAATTCCTCCCCATCATGGTTTCTTGTGATGCCCAGTACCAGGAGAAAATGTCAATTTGCTTCTCTTTACTAACAAAATGTTTTTCAACTGAACCTTTATGTGTTTGGTAGAATGAACCAAACTTGGCATTGTGCAATATTCTGCTTAACAATATGTGTTAACGGTTACTAGAAGATGTTAAAGAATAATCAGAAGTCTTGCATGGAAGTAGCAGGTAGGCAATGCTACACAAGCCACAATATAAGATAGATAAAATTGGGGAAGGATTATATAATGAATAATTAGATATTTTCATGTTAGGGATATGGAAACTGAAATACCAGACCATAAGTTCTTGAAATTAATATCTGTTTTGAGACTTGCTAATTCTGTGGCTATAATGTTACATCTCATGATCAGTCTCTGATGCAGTCAATAACATAAAGGTTCGAAAAGGTTGCTAAGTATTTGTTGGCCATTTCCTCCTAGGCCATCATGCCTCATATTATGACCCGGGCCACACTGTGCAGTCTGGTTAACCCTGCCATGCAGTAATGCTACTCTGTCACTTCTGGAGTTTGGGTGCACTACATATTTTGCTACTCAGTTAACACACATCACTAAACTGTATATTTTTGCTGGCAACAAGAACCAGACCAATGTTTTCCATTGACACTGTGCCTTGATTGAAACAAGCCGTGAGCAGTATTTGTTCAGGCTGGTTCATGTATGTTCAAAAAACAAAATTGCAAAAATCTGCTGAAAGTGCAGAGAAAATGTTCTTAGGAGAGACATGCAGTGTATCTCAGTACTAGTCTACATGTCAGGCAAGGGAATTCAATATCACATTTTCGGCAGTCTTAATGGATGTTTTCAGACTCTGAAATTGGGAAAAGAAGGAATGTATGTCAATGGAATACCTTCATTTTGTTGCTAATATAATGTTTTTTGCCTTAGCTGGAGACAAATTTCAGCACGAATGGAACAATGTAATAAGAAAAGGTTGAAAGTAGTACTGACAGTCAACTGTAAAATAATGTAACTCACATTGAGAAGGAAATAGTGCAAATTAATGTGTTGTCATGGAACCATTTGATGAGTTTTTATTGAGAACATTGAAGGCAATGACTGGAGAGACAGGAAAAGAGATCACGAGAAGAGTAAAAGTGACCTAGAGTGTCTGTGGTAAACTAAGTAGAGTTCCAAACTTAATCTTCTGATGTGTCTGAAAATAAAAGTTAACTATTAGCGTATATTACCTTTTTAACACATTTTTATTAAGTTGCTTGTCTGTCTGCCTGTCTGTCTGTCTGTCTGTCTGTCTGTCTGTCTACAAATTTTCAGTACAAATTTTGCATTCGATTTTAAACTAACCTCCCATTCAGCTAATGACTTGAAACTTTAAACAGAGCTTAGAAATGAATGACAATGCAATATTAACTTGCTTTCTTGTCACTATGTTGTGTAAGGGGAAGGGGGGGTGAGGGTGAGGGTGAAAAAGGTTGTTAATACCTGACATCAAAGGCACCCTGCAGGAGTCGTGTTTTGTGTGGGTAGTATGGGAATGTTTACCAAGCGGTATGCAAGCGGATGGGTATGGCTGAGCAGAGAGTGAGGTGGGAAGAGAAGATAGACAGAGAGGTATATGTGTGCAGTAAATATGGCATACACATATACAGGCAATGCCACACAGATATACAAATAATTATTTAAATTTAAAAAATATAATCTCTTCAAAATGTTTAAAATCCATTGAGAAATTTCACACGTACAAGACCAAAAAGAAGAAAATAACTATTTAAATAAATTTAGGATGTAATACATCTTTAAATTGGACTACAAAGTATAAAACAACTTTTCCTAGTCCTATACAGACAGTTGTGAAAATGTGCTTGTGAATTTTTAATAACAATGACAAAACTTTTAAAGATTTATAACAAAGGACGTGGGGCACTTGCAACAGATAATAGGAGGTAATCTACTTGTACATCAATTACGCATTGCATGCGCCACAAGTTTTTCATAATAAATCTTACAAGTATAGTCGTAGCTACTAAAAATTCAAAAGTACAAATTTTCAGGACTATCTGTATAGGATTAGGAAACCGTATGGAGCTAGGAGAAATTATTTTATTCTGTTTAGTCCCACATGAAGGCCTTTATCCAGCAGTGAATGTTATACGTTTCACAGTTGTTTAGTAGCAAAATGCGTCCATAGATGACACAGCAGTGTTGTTTACAGCACTGTAATTCATGTTAAAACTTATCTTTGCATTCTCAGTCTTCCTTAAGTTGTTGTGTTGTTTCATGTTTGTAATAATGTCTTGGCGGAGTTTATCAGACACAGAAATCGTGGATTTGATTAATATGATTAATATAGCAGCACTCTGGATATTGTAGAGAGTGATTCTGAATACAATGGTGTGTTTATAATTCTGACTACAATGGTGTGTTTGAAGGCACATATTTCCTAATTTAAAGCGGCATATCACTGCTCGTAATTGTGCAGTACACACATTTCTGCTGAACATGTCTTCTATAAGAGATATATGTAGTTACATATAATGTGATGTTCCTTTTAGAGAGCGAGATCGATGACAGCTTGTCTTCAAATGCAGACAAGAATGATGTTGAAGGTGCTACTTAAATCTAGCGGCTGTGCCATATCCAAAAGATGTTGACTGGACTGAATTTGACACCTACCAACTCCTGCTGGTCAACAGTACACCCAGGCGGATTCTAGTGAATATTGATGACTCAAGTTCTGTACTGGATTTCAGTGAAGTGTTCCTTATTGACAGTGATGTAAAAGACCTCAAGGTACAGACAAATTTTTATGCATCACAGACAATTAAGAAAAAAAGAAGGGGAAATGACACGAAGCCTAATTCAGTTTTGAGTTCCTGGAAGCCAGTGACTACAAGTGAGATGAGGCATTTCTTGGGTATGCTTTTCCACATGAGTATTTCAAGAAAGCCAAAAATTGTGGATCACTTGAACACTAATCCTGTTCTTCGTTGTAACTTCTGTCCCCAAGTTATGAGTCGTTTGTGTTGTACACAGATACTGTCGTGCTTACATCTTGATGACAATTCTAAACAGAAAAAAAACAGGTGAGGAACTATTTCACCCACTTTATAAAGTTTTGCCTTATTATAAGAATTTGAAGGAACAATGTATCCAGGCATATCATCCCTCAGAAAAACTGACAATTAATGAAGGACTATGCCCATGATGAGGTCAAGTGAGCTACTGAGTTTACATGTAAAATAAGCCTCATAAGTATGGACTGAAGTGTTATGCTGTTGCTGAAGCCAGTAGTGGATATGTTGTAAACTATGAAGTTTATGCTGGTAAGCATATTGTCGACAATTCTTCGTCCGCTGTTGTATTGCAATTGCTGTCTGACAGCAGCTTAATGAATAAAGGTCATACTGTGTATTTAAACTGATTTTGTTCCAGTCCAGAGCTTTTTCGACTGGCTGACAAAGGAGCTGTTGGTACGGTGAACCAATGAAGGAAAGGATTACCTATATATTTAGTATCTAATAAGCTGAGAAAGGGTGAAATGTCTTTTCAGCGTAAAGATAATGTATTAGTAGTGAAGTGGAAGGATAAGAGGGATGTATATACATTGTCTACAAGGCATCAGGCCACCTTGATTCATTCTACGTTTATGAATGTCATTCTTTGTGACAGGTTATGTGGAACACTTGGTATTAATGGTATAAAAGAGCAGCTACTTGTTTTTGGAACATATTTCTTGTATGTATCTTGATTATCATATGTGTATTCAAACTCTCTCTCTCTCTCTCTCTCTCTCTTTCTCTCTCTCTCTCTTTCTCTCTCTCTCTCTGCCACACACACACATACACACACACACACCTAATTAACACAAAAGGCTAGTACAGGATGGACTAGTAGAGAGTCCTCCATGTTTCATGTGTGGGCCATTGCTTTACACCATTGATTTCTCATTGTTAGCATTCACACAGCCATATTGGTATTTGGTAATGACACAAAATGTGACTCAACTCGACAGAGCAGGATATAAGTTCATGAATGCTCCTGATGAAATAAGTTTGCAGATGATTCAAAGCACCTAGATTAACCGTAAAATTTTAAAAAAACAAACAGTGGAAATTCCACAGAGGAATATCAACAATGTAGGAAAAAATGAGTTACCTTAACGAAGACACTTTAAGTTGGAGACAGATACAAATAAAAGACACTTACACGAAGCTTTTGGCCACAGCCTTCATAAAAAAAGAGAAGCAGGGACACTCACGATTCATAGACAAAAGCAAACACACCTCATGCACACATGACTGCCAACCCCGGCAGCTCAGGCCCGAATCATCTGGCTTGTACTGCTGGAGATGGCAGTCATGTGTGCGTAAGGTGTGCTTGCTTGTGTGTGTGTGTGTGTGTGTGTGTGTGTGTGTGTGTGTGTGTGTCTTTTGTCTTGTAATAGTGTCTGCCTGCAAGTTAACTTGTTTGCTTTATGGTTAGTAGGGGTAGCAATTAATGAATACCAGCATGTAAAATTTTTAGATGTGTGAGTGGAAAATCGGTTAGATTATGAGCACAAAATTAGCAGCTGAAGACACTTGTTAATTCTGTTTCATCTTAAAGCTATTTTACATTATGTTAATAGGTAAGCGTTAATGGTGTGCTCTGAATATCTACCCCTGTTGTCCTACTGAAGTGCCAAAGGAACTCGTACACCTGCCTAACATCATGTAGGGCCCCTGTGAGCACGCAGAAGTGCCGCAACACGACATGGCATGGACTTGACTAATGTCCGAAGTAGTGCTAGAGGGAACTGACACCATGAATCCTGCAGGGCTGTCCATAAATCCGTAAGAGCACGAGTGGGTGGAGATCTCTTCTGAGCAGGACGTTGCAGTGCATCCCAGATATGCTCAATAATGTTCATGTCTGGGGAGTTTCTGGCCAGAGGAAGTGTTTAAACTCAGAAGAGTGTTCCTGGAGCCACTCAGTAGCAATTCTGGACATATGAAGTGTCACATTGTCCTGCTGGAATTGCCCAAGTCCATCGGTATGCACTATGGACATGAATGGATGTAGGTGATCAGGCCAGATGCTTGTGTGTCACCTGTCAGAGTTGTACCTAGGCGTATCAGGGGTTCCATATCACTCCAGGTGCACATGCTCCACACCATTACAGAGCCTACCCCTTGAACAGTCCCATGCTGACATGCATTGTCCATGTTTCCACACCTGTACATGTCCATCAACTCGATACAATTTGAAATGAGACTCATCCAACCAGACAACATGTTTCCTGTGATCAACATTCCAATGCTGGTGTTGACAGGCACAGGCGAGGCATAAAGCTTTGTGTCTTGCAGTCATCAAAGGTAAACGAGTGGGCCTTTGGCTCCGAAAGCCTATATCGATGATGTTTCGTTGAATGGTTCACACGCTGACTCTTGTTGATGGCCTAGCATTGAAATTTGCAGCAATTTGTGTAAGGGTTGCACTTCTGTCATGTTGAACAATTCTTTTCAGTCGCCATTGGTCCTGTTCTTGCAGGATCTTTTTCCAGCAACAGTGATGTCAGAGATTTGATGTTTCACTGGGTTCCTGATATTCATGGTACACTTGTGAAATGGTCACATGGGAAAATCCCCACTTTATCGCTACGTCGGAGATGCCATGTCCCATTGCTCATGTGCTGACTATAACACCATGTTCAAACTGAGAAGATGCTTCTCTCTGGTTATGAACCACATTTTATTTCTTGGATAAAATTGAGGAAACTATGTTTTAAATTTCTGCTTGCTTACATTGCCTGTATTGGAAGAGGTTAAATGAGTTATTAAATTTAATATTCCAAATACTAGTTTATCAGTCAATGCAGAGTTCTTGTCCTCCCATCATCGAAGTTGTCGACATGTGTCTGGTAGCCGGAGAGCACCAGCATGATGACTTAGAGCGTAAGGATTCTCTGTAATGGGGTATGCAGGTAAATTTATATTGACAAAGAGGGGGGTAGGAGTTGGTGTAGGTTTTGAAGGATCAGATCTGTTAGGGTGGATGATTATCATGAATCTTTGCTGTGTATTTCGTGGGAAAGAAATTCCTTCTCCCAGTCAAGTTTACTTGTACCTTGGTGTCCGGCCACTGAAGCATATGTCTGTGTTTAACATATTCTTCGGCTTCTTAGAAAGAAATGTGAAGGACAGCTGAAGCTTTTTTAATGTCTTACTGTTTTATATACATTGGACAATTTTTCTCTCTTGACATGTGATTGCTTTTGCAATGTACACAGCATGTAGTTTGGCTTGCACATGCTGACTCCTCAGGGTTACCTCCACATTTATTTTAACATACCTCTGACTGGCACTGATTACTTAAATGGCCATATCCTAGAAAATGGAAGCATTGTCCAACTAGAGTAATGTAAGGCCTAACTGCACATCTCACATCACAGATTGTAATATATTCTGGTAAGTACGGTGATGAGAATGTGATAACATGTGTTTGTCGAGGAAGTTGCGTACTGTATCCAAGTGATTTATTCTTTTGAACCTGCTGTGTACATGAGTCATGGGGATTTGAAGACTGGATGGCTTTCTCCAGCTCCAGCTCTTACAGATTAGCATCTATGTTTCTTATAACTCCCTGGCGGTGGATATGAGCAGCCCCGTTAGTTCCCCCCCTCACAGGATTGTCTTCTATAAATTTATTGGCAGTTTCCCCTGTAGCGAATCAGTGCAAACTCTGTTCTCCCCAACAGCCTTGAGATTCATGACTGTATTTTTAAATACCGTATCTGAGCTGAATAATAATTTTCCCAAAGTCATGGAATGGTATTACCCAACATTACCATTGATTCCCTCGACAAACACATAGAAAGTACCAGCAGTGTCAGCCTCATATCTGTTAGTTTTATTTAGATCATAGATAGTAGACACATTTTGAGAACTGGTAGTTTCTCTCTGAGAGATTTGCACTTCTCTCAATATTTGTATTCTGGTTGAACTAATCTCCGACAGCGGAGGTATCATATGTGATTGGGAAATGGAACTTCCCTGATTGTTTAAGGAATAAGTATCACTCATACCTGCATTGAATGATGCCTGGTTCAACATCTGGTTTATTTGTTGATGAAGATGAGTTGGGATTGCCATTCTCTTCTCCCTCAGGTCTTCATTTTGGTCCAGCATATGCCTTGATGCCCGTCTTGATGTTTGGTCTCAAACTTATGAGAGCTTCTGCCCCCTGCAACTCACGAGGATGTATTTCAGCATCGGGGGATGGACCTTCTCCCTCCCCGAAAGGTACACTGTCCATGTCTCTTGCACCACAGCTATCAAAAATAATGCAAAACTTCTGATCCTGATGAACAAAATAGTTCCCACACTAGAAAGGAAGAGTCTAATTTGTTTTTTCTGTATTTATCACAAATTAACTTCATAAAATTAATGACAATGGTCTTGTTTATTTGGTTGCTAACCAAAGATGGAATAAATTACACATTTGTTAAGCAGAAGCAACCAAACAAAATTAATTTTCGTGTATATTTTGTTTCCTTGTATACAGTTTAGAGTGGAGATTTGTACTTTACTGTGAAGGTATTCAGAAAGCTCCCATGTAACATAAATCAAGAAACTGGCATTCTTACGACTGCAAAAGAAAATTAATAACACATCTCATGAGCCACTCTTCCTATTAATTGTCTATCTAAATTCAAAGACTGAAATGACCTCTTAGCTACATGACAAGCTGCAGTGTTTTTTGTAAATCTGCACGACGTTAACATTGTACTGTAAACAGGACTCAGTATTTACAGATGTTGGTAAGTTTTCTTTGAAAAATACCAGATTAATCAATAAGCATTAAGCTACCACTAGGAGACAAACAACGACTATTTAGTACAACTGAGGAAGCAACAGCTGTTTTGAAAGAAGCAGTTTTCTTTCCAGTTTGCCTTATTATATTTACCTGGTGTAAGCGTGCATAATATTAAGCACTTAAGTGATTTTTTATTGTTAATACAGTGTACATATAAGGGACAATCAAAAAGTTTCTGTTTGAGGGCATTTCTGCAGCGTATATTAAATGTAGCACAACTCCGATGCAAGTGTAAGTATCAACATGAGGGCAAGGGATTAGTGTGGCTTTCATGTCTTTCTGAGACCAACGTACTGTTATCCTTTTCTTGGCTGCTGAAGGATAAACAGTGGTTGACCTCCATCAGAGAATGGAGAATATGTATGGGGCAGCATGTCTGTTTAAAAGCACCATTGTGGACTAGTGCAACAAAGGTACTGCTGCTTGATGATAACACACATCCCCATTAGCAAATATCATAGTGCAGAAGTTACACAAACTCAAGTGGAAGACACTTGGGCTCCCACCCTATAGTCCTGATCTCACCCGGTTCAATTATCATGCCTTTGATCTCTTAAAATAGGCCTTGGAGGGTCAACAATTTGGGCTGGACGAGGATGTGCAGCAGGCACTTACCGACTCTTCATGCAGAGGAACACAGTGTTTCACCCAGCAGGTATCTTAAACCTGGTGCATCGAGTGGGATGATTGCCTCAGTGCTTGTGG
The DNA here is from genome assembly GCF_023897955.1 of Schistocerca gregaria. Classification (NCBI taxonomy): domain Eukaryota; kingdom Metazoa; phylum Arthropoda; class Insecta; order Orthoptera; family Acrididae; genus Schistocerca; species Schistocerca gregaria. The sequence continues at coordinate 389,447,969 of NC_064925.1, read as the reverse complement.
TGATTTTGCATGATTGGTATACTGATTCTGAAATGCTTGGCCTTAAAATGGAAACTTTTTAATTATCCCTTATATTAAGTTTATATGATTTGCTTGTCTTTTGTTAATGTACACCTGGACTTGTTTCATATCTCTGAAAGTTCTCCTTCTTGATGGAATCTGTGGAACACAATGAATACATTAATTAATTGCAAGGGTTACAGACCCTGACAATGAGCACTTCCCAGTGGTGAATGACCTAGCAGAGATATTGGTTGTAAAACTCAGTATTTCCATTGTTCAGAAAATGTTGCATCGCAAAATTCAATCCTCTTCATTCTGGAAGTGGAAAGAAGAAAACATCACTGAGTGCAAATTGAGGTAGATGGGAGGAGTGACAAAAAATTTTGTAGCCCAAAGAAGTAGCATGTGTGTCTGCCCTGTGTTGAATGAGCTAGGGCATTATCATGGACCAAAGTACACCCTCGAACAACTTCCTGCAATGTTTTTTCTTGACAGCCTCCCATAATCTCATCAGAAGGTTGCAGTAATACATTGTTGTTATGGTTTGCCCCTTAAAATCATAATCAGTTTGAACATATCATTTCCTGGCCATTCTAGTGCTGCTGCTATTATCTAAACCACAGCTGGTTTTTGGGATCCAGAGGAAGGAAGGCTTTGTCCTTCCTGGAGACAACGGGCCAGTCTTACCTTAATTCTACTAAATGGGTGGCAGTGTGGACCAACTATGCTTTTTTCTGTCGTCTGCCGTCTGTTTTCTATAAAAGTTGTAAATAGCCTTTTGCTCCCTGTATTTTACCTGGGCCTACATTCAGAATTTCAAAGCAAGAGTATTCCAGTCAACATTGCCGAAAGCTTTCTCGAAGCCTACAAATGCTGTAAATGACAATATGTCTTTTTTTAAAACATATCTTCTAAGATAAGTGGGGGTCAGTATTGCCTTGTGTGTTCTTAAATTTCCCCAAAATCCAAACTGATCTTCTCTGATGTCAGCTTCTACCAGTTTTTCCATTCTTCTGTAAAGAATTTAAGTTTGTTGTTTGCAGTCATGATGTATTAAACTGATAGTTCAATAATTTTCACACCCGTCAGCAACTGCTTTCTTTGGAATGGGAACCATTACATTCTTCTTCATCTGTTTTATATATCTTGTATGCCAGATGGAAGAGTTTTGTCTTGGCTGGCTCTCCCAAGCCTATCAGTAGTTCTGATGGATGTCGTCTAATCCTAGAGCCTTGTTTCAACTTAGAACTTTCAGTGTTCTGCCAAAGTCTTCACACCATATCATACCTTCCATACCATCTTCATCTACATCCTCTTTTATTTCTATAATATTGCCTTCATCTCCCTTGTATAGAACCTCTATATACTCCTTCCACCTTTCTTCTTTCCCTTCTTTGCTTATTACCGGTTTTCCATATCAGCTCGTGATATTAATACAGCTGCTTCTCTCCAAAAATCTCTCTAATTTTCCTGTAGGTGGTTTTATTTCTCCCCTAGTGAAATATGCGTCAAAATCCTTACATTTGTCCTCTAGCCATTCCTGCTTTGTCATTTTGCACTTCCTGTCAATCCCATTTTTAGACGTTTGTATTCTCTCAAAACCTGTTTCATTTGCTGCATATTTATATTTTCTCCTTTCATCAATTAAATTCAACATCTCCTGTAATCAGGGATTTCTACTAGGCCTTGTCTTTTTACCTATTCGATCCTTTGCTGCCTTCACTACTTTGTCTCTCAGAGCTCCCCATTTGTGTCCTACTGTAGTTCTTTCCCTGTGTTCTTGTCAGTTGTTGCCTAATGCTCCCACTGAAACTCTCAACAACCTCTGGTTTGTTCAACTTATCCTGGTCACATCTCCTCAATTTCATACTATTCTGCAATTTATTCAATTTTAATCTACAGTTCATAACCAATAAACTGTGGTCAGAGTCCCCATCTGTCCCTGGAAATGACTTGAAATTTAAAATCTGGTTCCAAAAGCTCTGTCTTACCATTATATAATCAATCTGAAATATTCCTGTGTTTCCACGTCTCTTCCACGTAGTCTTCTTTCATGATTCATAAACCAAGTGTTGTTGTTGTTGTTGTTGTTGTTGTTGTCTTCAGTCCTGAGACTGGTTTGATGATGCTACTCTATCCTATGCAAGCTTCTTCATCTCCCACTACTTACTGCAACCTACATCCTTCTGATTCTGTTTAGTGTATTCATCTCTTGGTCTCCCTCTACGATTTTTACTCTCCACGCTGCCCTCCAATTCTAAACTGGTGATCCCTTGATGCCTCAGAACATGTCCTACCAACCGATCCCTTCTTCTGGTCAAGTTGTGCCACAAATTCCTCTTCTCCCCAATCCTATTCAATACCTCCTCATTAGTTGTGTGATCTACCCATCTAATCTTCAGTAATCTTCTGTAGCACCACATTTCGAAAGCTTCTATTCTCTTCTTGTCCAAACTATTTATCATCCATGTTTCACTTCCATACATGGCTACACTCCATACAAATACTTTCAGAAACAACTTCCTGACACTTAAATCTATACTCAATGTTAACAAATTTATCTTCTTCAGAAACGCTTTCCTTGCCATTACCAGTCTACATTTTATATCCTCTCTACTACGACCATCATCAGTTATTTTACATCCTAAATAGCAAAACTCCTTTACTACTTTAAGTGTCTCATTTCCTAATCTAATTCCCTCAGCATCACCCGACTTAATTCGACTACATTCCTTTATCCTCGTTTTGCTTTTGTTGATGTTCATCTTATATCCTCCCTTCAAGACACTGTCCATTCCGTTCAACTGCTCTTCCAAGTCCTTTGGTGGCTCTGACAGAATTACAATGTCATCGGTGAACCTTAAAGTTTTTATTTCTTCTCCATGGATTTTAATACCTACTCCGAATTTTTCTTTTGTTTCCTTTCTGCTTGCTCAATATACAGATTGAATAACATCGGGGAGAGGCTACAATCCTGTCTTACTCCCTTCCCAACCACTGCTTTCCTTCCATGTCTCTCGACTCTTATAACTGCCATCTGCTTTCTGTACAAATTGTAAATAGCCTTTCACTCCCTGTATTTTACCTCTGCCACCTTCAGAATTTGAAAGAGAGTATTCCAGTCAACATTGTCAAAAGCTTTCTCTAACACTACAAATGCTAGAAATATAGATTTGCCTTTCCTTAATCTTTCTTCTAAGATAAGTCGGAAGATCTGTATTGCCTCACGTGTTCCAACATTTTTACGGAATCCGAACTGATCTTCCCCTAGGTCAGCTTCTACCAGTTTTTCCATTCGTCTGTAAAGAATTCGCATTAGTATTTTGCAGCTGTGACTAATTAAACTGATAGTTCGGTAATTTTCACGTCTCAACACCTGTTTTCTATGGGTTTGGAATTATTATATTCTTCTTGAAGTCTGAGGGGATTTTGCCTGTCTCATACAGGGTGGCACACGAAATGTGTTACGAATTGTTTCCTTCACAATTTACGATGCACATAAGACCCCACTGGGATCTCTACAGCAGTACTAGCAGAGCTTGGAAAAACAAATGAGTTACGAAATGACTTGTAATTCATGACTTTTCCGCTAGGAGAATAGTAAGCGGCAATGGCTGACAATGGAAGACTGATGACACAGCAACTATTGGCAATTGTGCTACTTTTCATGAAATGAAAAGCCTTGTTGTGATTCAAGAGGCGTTTTCGACAACAGTTTAACACACGATGGGCCCCTTGCAAGAAGGCCACCCACAGGTTGTATGATAAATTTGTTCAGGAAGGAACAGTATTGGAAGCAAAGCAACCTCGGCCTAAGCCTGTTTGTTCGCTGGAGAATATTGAAGCGGTACGAGTTACTGTACAGAGAAGTCCTGGGGAATCGTGTAGAAAGGCAGCAGTTTAATTGGGAATATCCCGCCCCATTCAACGCATTCTTAAAAGTGACCTCCATCTGTACCCATACAAGATGACCTGTGCACAGAAGCTCACTGAAGAACACAAGCAGCAGAGACTGCTCAGTGGGCGGAGGATAGGGCAGAAACTCTCAACAACATTTGGTTTTCAGACGAGGCGCATTTTCATTTAGACGGGGTGATTAACAAACAAAATGTACGCTTTTGGGCCACTGACAATCCACAAGTGCTTCATGAACAACAACATTATGGTCCGAGGAATACATCGTGGGCAGTAATTTCCAGTCACGGACTTATTGGACTCTTTTTCTTTGAAGAAACTGTGAGCAGCGAGCGTTATTTGAGCATGCTTTGCGATAGCTTCATTCCACAGCTTCTTGTTACTGTCTTGCCCTTCAACATGCAGTGGTTCAGGAAAAGATGGAGCAAGGCCACATACTGCAAACACTGTGTTTGTGTTTTTACAAGCATTTCGACATGCAGATCATTTCACTCAGGTTTCCAGGTCACTTCATTGACAGACAAAATTCGCCCCCCAATAGTCCAGACCTCAATCCATGTGACTCTTTTCTTTGGGGGTACCTAAAGGAAAAAAAAATTCCCAAAATGTCCACGTGATTTAATAGAGCTCAGAAGACTTATTCTTCAAGCTTGCAGTGAAATTACGGAAGACGTGTGCCGTAGGGTAATCACTAACTTTGGTGTTCATTTGAAGGAAGTTAGGGAACAAAATGGTGGACATATTGAGAATGTGCTGAGTTAGAACAAATCTCCATGGACGGCTCTTCATTGTAGTATATGTTCCTTTCAGATTGTATTAACAACAATGTTTTTATTCAAAAACAAAATGGTAACACATTTTCGTGTGCCATCCTGTACATTTTGCTCACCGGATGGGCAGAGTTTTGTAAGGACTGGCTCTCCCAAGGGCGTCAGTAGTTTTAATGGAATGTTGTCTACTCCCAGGAATCTTGTTTTGACTTAGGTCTTTCAGTACTCTGTCAAACTCTTCATGCAGTATCATATCTCCCATTTCATCTTCATCTACATCCTCTTCCCTTTCTATAACATTGCCCTCAAGTACATCGCCCTTGTACAGTCCCTCTATATACTCCTTCCACCTTTCTGCTTTCCCTTCTTTGCTTAGAACTGGGGTTCCATCTGAGCTCTTGATATTCATACAAGTGGTTCTCTTTTCTCCAAAGGTCTCTTTAATTTTCCTGTAGGCAGTAACTATCTTACCCCGAGTGAGATAAGCCTCTACATCCTTACATTTGTCCTCTAGCCATGCCTGCTTAGCCATATTGCACTCCCTGTCGATCTCATTTTTGAGACGTTTGTATTCCTTTTTGCCTGCTTCATGTACTGCATTTTTACCTTTTTCTTCTTTCATCAATTAAATTCAGTACTTCTTCTGTCACCCAAGGATTTCTACTAGCCCTTGTCTTTTTACCTACTTGATCCTCTGCTGCCTTCACTACTTCATCCCTCAAAGCTACCCATTCTACTTCTACTGTGTTTCTTTCCCCCAGTCTTGTCAATTGTTCCCTTAAGCTCTCCCTGAAACTCTGTACAACCTCTGGTTTAGTCAGTTTATCCAGGTCCCATCTCCTTAAATTCCCAATTTTTTGCAGTTTCTTCAGTTTTAATCTACAGTTTATAACCAATAGATTGTGGTCAGAGTCCACATCTGCCCCTGGAAATGTCTTACAATTTAAAATGTGGTTCCTAAATCTCGATCTTACCATTATATAATCTATCTGAAACCTGTCAGTATCTCCAGGCTTTTTCCATGTATACAACCTTCTTTTATGATTCTTGAACCAAGTGTTATCTATGATTAAGTTCTGCTCTTTGCAAAATTCTACCAGACAGCTTCCTCGTTCATTTTTTACCCCCAATCCATATTCACCAACTACGTTTCCTTCCCTTCCTTTTGGTACTATCGAATTCCAGTCACCTATGACTATTAAATTTTCGTCTCCCTTCACTATCTGAATAATTTCTGTTATCTCATTATACATTTCATCAATTTCTTCGTCATCTGCAGAGCTAGTTGGCATATAGACTTGTACTACTGTCGTAGGTGAGGGCTCCGTGTCTATCTTGGTCACAATAATGCGTTCACCCTATTTGATTTTGTATTTATAACCCTGTATTCACCTGACCAGAAGTCTTGTTCCTCCTGCCACCAAACTTCACTAATTCCCACTACAGCTAACTTTAACCTATCCATTTCCCTTTATAAATTTTCTAATCTACCTGCCTGATTAAGGGATCTGACATTCCACACTCCGATCCGTAGAATGCCAGTTTTCTTTCTCCTGATTACGACATCCTCTTGAGTAGTCCCCATCCGGAGATCCGAATGGGGGATTACTTTACCTCTGGAATATTTTACCCAAGAGGACGCCATCATCATTTATCCATAGAGTAAAGCTGCATGCCCCCGGGAAAATTACGGCTGTAGTCTCCCCTTGCTTTCAGCCGTTCACAGTACCAGCACAGCAAGGCCATTAGTAATGATTAAATTATGCCAGCTTCCTCTTTTATTTCTTTCCCCCGGTCTATATTCACCTATTTTTTTCCTACTCTTCTTCTTGCTGGTATCAAATTTCAGTCCCCTGTCACAAATAAATATTTTTCTTCCTTAACTAACTGAATAATTTCTTTTATCTCATCACACTTTCCTTCAATCTCTTCCTTATCTGTGGAGCTAGGTGGCATATGACTTGTAATATTGTGGTGCGTGTGGGCAATAATGCATTCGCTATGCTGTTCTTAGTTGCTAATGGTGTGCTGTAGAATACTTGTGCCTGCACTATATAGCATTGTGCTTTGTCATCAAATCTGTCACAGGTTGCCACATGTTCTACTTGACAGGCAGGGGAAGCCTCAGAGCTCAACGCTCTGTAATGAACCATAGGCATTCAATACCTGCCAGTGTTCTGTGTCTTCCCAACAGGATATTTCAACATTGTAACTTGGCATCTTCGTCAAGTGTTGCCCGAGTCTGTTTCGGGAAACACGTGATGAAGACACAAAGTAACGGTGTCGAAATATTGTGTTGGGAAGATGCAGAACACTGGAAGTACACCCAATTCTACAAGATGACTATGAATCATCTGGAAAGTCTAACAAAATTATTCAATATCTGATCATGTACTCATCATTTCACCATACATCAACCTCTTTCCATAGATGCTCAAGACAGCAGCATGCGAGCAGCCGAGAAGCATTACCATTTTCAAGATGCTGATTCTCAAGTTACTATGCCACAGCAATCTACCCTTTGTCAAATCCACTTGTGACAGTCACTTTTCCCATTTACAGCCAGTATTGTCTCTAAAATGATTCGCCATTCATCTCTGCATCACTTATTTAGTTCCCTTACCATGGCAGGTTCCCGCAACACTACCGGGCAGCATTCAATCTCATGGTAGGGAGTGGTCGTCTTGGCACATGGTGTGTGTGTGTGTGTGTGTGTGTGTGTGTGTGTGTGTGTGTGTGTGTGTGTTAGCACACTGGACTTGCATTCAGGAGGATGATTGTTCAAATTTGTGTACAGGTATCCTGAATCAGGTTTACTGTGCTTTTCATAAACTGTTCCAGGAAAAAGTCAGGGTAGTTCCTTTGATTTCCTTCCCCGTCCTTGAAACAATCTGAGCTTATGCTCTAACGAACTCGATGTCAGTAGGACATTAAACCCTAATTGGAATTCCCTCAGGCCAACATTCACATTTGTTTTGATTGCTTTGTATGTAACTTGTTGACATTACGATCTGATTTGCACACAATTACATCTTACTGTTAGGAAAAATAAGATTTCATTACTGCTAGAGGTGTCCACATCCCTGTATAAAGAATTAGATTATTATTGTTTATATCATGGTGTGCCCTTTACATGAAATTTTCTGCTGATGCTTACAGATATTTTATGGCTGATTACACTGTAACCGTGTTAGTTGACATATATCTTATTTATGTGGAGGCAAGTCGAGTGGCAAGACGCCTTTTACAGAGCAGTTTCCAGGGAGGAAGTTACTAAATCATTCACATTTCAAAGACTTGATGGTGGTCTTTGTAGAATAGTATCCCTTAGATAAGACTCATGGGAAACTGGTAGATCTTGCAGTGTATGGAATGTTCAGTTTGAGGAAGCTGTGTTGCAGCAAACTGAGGACAACAATACTATTGGTGCATGATCCATAGCCAGTCTGTGTCCATTACTGTATCGTTCTTCATGAAGTACTACCACAAATTTTGGAGACTGTCTTGCTAGCAGTCAGCTCTAGCGTGACCGGACCCAACGACACTTTCGTGTTGGTGTTAGTGAACATTTAGACATTACTTTTCCCCAAGGTACTCAATCACACGTTCAACTTTTGTGGTCATTCCCGAAATTTACGACCCTATGTGTCTTAGAATGAATTACTTTTCTCAGCGACATCTACGTCAGTTTGAAGATTTTTAAACGTTGATAAGAATCACCCTGTATATAAAGGGTCTCTCTCCTACGAGTCATCAAGCGCATTTTCTCCGATGTTTCAGCAGATATTTGTAACTTTGTTTTTGCAACCTGTAGCTGGGGTCCGGCCAAACAAATGCTGCACATCATGTCTTTCATGCAACACCCATTGTCGATAGAAAGCATCGGCTTAGTTCCCACTATAAATAAAACTACTTTTAAAGTGGAATTTTATGTGCCCATTCGACAGAACAATCTCAAGTTTGTCTAGTGCGATATTCGTTTTACCGATCCGTATTAAGAGGACAGTTAAACACGAGGAACAACGAGTACTCCAGTAGCACAGCCCTGGCCTGCACTAACTACCAACATGTAGAAGCGCTGCTTAGTTGCTGTTCGAGTTCTGATTATTCTTCGTGTTTTACTGTTCCTATTAATAGGTACATATCGATAAAATGAATTTCACAATAGTCTAATCTGGGAGCGCTCTATCAAACGAGCACTCAATATTTCACTTTAAAAATCATTTTGCTTGTAACGGGAAACAAACCGGCGCTTTCGCGCCTGACGGCCCAATGGAAAGACGCCTTGTGTGTGTGTGTGTGTGTGTGTGTATGTGTGTGTGTGTGTGTGTGTGTGTACAGGGTATCCGTAATTAAAGTTCAGGTATCAAAACGCTGTAGCCAGCCGGAGTGGCCAACGATTCTAGGCGCTACAGTCTAAAACCGAGCGACCGCTACGGTCGCAGGTTCGAATCCTGCCTCGGGCATGGATGTGTATGATGTTCTTAGGTTAGTAAGGTTTAATTAGTTCTAAGTTCTAGACGACGGATGACCTCAGAAGTTAAGTCGCATAGTGCTCAGAGCCAATCAAAACGCTGTAGAAAGAGAACCACCTCTCAGAATGACGTCAGGTTTGAACAGCATAGTGCTGGCGCAGGGGGAAACACCATATACTTGGCGCTGTAAATGGGGTCGGCTACAAATGACAGATGAATCGCAGTACAACGGTTATGGATTGTGTTGCACATTACGTCATCCGTAATGTTCAATGTGCATGACTGCACAAGTTTCACAGTTAACAGTTGTGGCACTGTTAGTTGGGTAAGCCCGCCCACCACGGAAAATTCATATCACATAGGATTGGAGAAATCGGTTTTTAATTGCCTCAGGCCAAAAACCGTATTAAAAGCAAAATGAAATTGTCGTGAGACTGGCGTAAGACATGTTCAGTATGCTGGCCACCGTTTTATGCCTCAAGTTGAAATCAAGAAAATGTTACGCAACAGATCGGGGTGTCTCGGGGGTCGCGTTCAGAATGAGTTGCGTAATGCTTACCTTTAATTGAGAAACATTCGTAACTGGAGCAGTAAACACATCAGCTTTCAGAGAACTCCATAGCCAGAAGTTGAACAGGTTAAGATCAACTACAGAACGGCCAGGGTGTAGACAAATGACGTCTGATAATTCTAGCCTTTCCGAAACGCCTCTGCAATGTGCGGTGGAGAGTCATCTTGCGTAAAATGATCCTACCCAGACATCCGTGCTGTTGACGGTTTGGAATGATGTTGGCGTGCGAAAGACACTTGTAGCTTTTGCCAGTGACTGTGAAGGTAACAGAATCCTCAGTACTATAATAAGCGTTGCCGTCAACCCGCAAAGCACAGTCACTTTTGCTTAATGAAGTGGTACCAGTTGATGTGTGGATTTTACGTTGCCCATATTCTGCGTATTAACATGTCCTTGGATGGGGTGACCAGACGTTCGGATAAATCCGGACATTTCCTTCTTTCGTTTGGGTTCTGTGCAGACTTTTACATTGTCCTCCTTTCTCGCAAAGTTGGCCGTAATAAAATTACATTTGCAACTATTTTCGTTCTATTGCTTTTTTCTTTAAAAATATGGACCAGGTAGTTTTGTGAAAGTAAGCCTGTTGACTATCGTTCAGAAACTTTAAAACTTGCCGAATACTTTTTCAGTAGGCCCTAAATCAGGACCCATTTCAAACGTATAAAGAAATTTTCGCTCGTTACAACACAGTGGACTGATGACAGGAATAGGCTGAACCTCGAATCTGTTAAAGGTATGTTGATGGTTCAGTATAATTTAAAAGAATTTTCCTGTGTAACTTTTTACAGCTATCTGGTAAGCGAGCCTACTCTTCTACAAAAGATCGGATCTCCAGGGAAGTACCAGTACAAGTTAAGGAATGTATATTATGTCTATTAATTCATTCATTTATTAAATGAGAGTGTATGTTTCCGTATGCCGTCTTTTTTCGTCGTCCTCCTTTTTGAAGATGTTTGTCCTCTTTCTTGATATGTCTGCATCTGGTCACCTTATCCTTGGAGATGGAAATGAGCTTCGTCGGTCCACAGAATGTTCCATGGCCATTCATTGTCCACTTCAATGCGAGCAACAAGCGAACATTTGTCTTGCTGGCAGATCAGCAGGAATATGTTATTTTGTATGGATAGCTATGCAGGATGTTTTGCAGGATTTTATGCACAGTGCTCGCAGGTTTGTCCAACTTTCGGGGAATTCCGCGTGCGTTGCATGTTTGCACACCACCGTTCGACCCTCCTGCTAGTCTATGGCCACATCTTCGATCGACGTCGGACCGACTGCTTCCCTCCCTTTGCCACATTGCACTTCATCTTGTATTTTAGAATTTTGCAATCATTTTTTCCAGACCCTTAGCAGCCTTTTTTCAAACCATTGACTGTCCAGAATTTCTGCAGGTGTAAGTATTGTCACCGTAGCTTTACCAGCAGCGCGCGATCCTTCATGGATACAACCATGTTCGGCATCTCGGACGCAAACTGAGGAACATTCGTGTGCAGCACGTCTGCTGATGTGGTTATTCTGACGCTTATTCGTTAGTTGTTTTTTTTTTTTCGTTAGGTTTCCCCTTGCGTCAGTATTACTCTGTTCAAATTTGACGTCATTCTGAGCAGTGATTGCCTTTCTAATGTATGGAAATGTCAATATCTGTATGGAAATGTTAGTCAAGGCCAAACAAGTTGCGCTGACGTTGGCGACATGTCTGATCGCCGAAATATTGTGCCCGTTGGACACTATGGACCAGCAGTACACCCGTGGACAATTCGAGCAAGTTACAACATATTTATGAAGAGTCAGGAAGAAGGAAGACGATAAGGACGTACGGTTTTTTCCTTTTCCTCCAGAGATGTGTTATCTCATCGCTGAATATATTCCCGCGTGACGAAGTAATATTTGCATTGTATTGCATTTGTATTAGTCTCATAACATATATTTTACAGATATTCTGAACATGTTGTACAGGAGACACGTCAATTTTTGGCTTATGATGTATTCACATTTACAACATTTTTAGCACCAATTTTACCAGCATAGGTTTTTTGTTTGAGCACATTAGTAAACTGTTTTTCTCATGACGTACAGTACCTAGTGTCCAAATTTTAAGTTATTATTTTATATATACAATATTATACACAACACTATGATATTAAATACAAATGCTGTTCAAATGATCACCTCATCGTTCATAAATTCCTCAATTGAATAATAGCACTTTTCAACCAGGAGATTCGCTTCACTGAACCTATTTTCATGCTCATTTTTATCCCTACCCATAAAGTTTATTGTAGACTTTCATTTCCATTTTCTTGTCTATCTGTTGTTAGAGGCCGGCCGGAGTGGCCGAGAGGTTCTAGGCGCTTCAGTCTGGAACTGCGCGACCACTACGGTCGCAGGTTCGAATCCTGCCTCGGGCATGGATGTGTGTGATGTCCTTAGGTTAGTTAGGTTTAAGTAGTTCTAGGGGGCTGCTGACCTCAGCTGTTAAGTCCCATAGTGCTCAGAGCCATTTGAACCATTTTTGTTGTTAGAGTTTTAGTCAATGTGTTGGATGCACGAAATTTTGTCTCTCGTACGTATGTCTGAAGTGGTTTTCTTCCATTACCTCAGCATTAGTGTGTACAGAGCTGACAATGTCAAATATGTACAATCCAGAGGATGGGTAAATTTTTAGGTTCTTGAAGAGTGGGCGACAGAATGTTCTTAGTAAGGCAGCACACATTTTTCTAACGATTCTTTTCTGTAATTGCAGGATTTTTGACGTGTGACTTGAATCTCCCCTCCCCCCCCCCCCCCCCCCCCAAATTATACAATGTCTATTTATGGATTCAAAGTAACTTTCTTGTACCAGTCAATACAACAGCTCTTGTTGTTCATGATACTGCTACATTACAGGCTTAGTATAATTTAATCGATTCCTGTTACATGTATTTAATACTTAAGGCTACACTACTTTTGCTATAGTGAGACATACAATTATGTTGAAGAACATTATCTTGTGCTTGCGCTAAATTTGCAGGGAGACTAACGATCACAATTCAAAAACAGAACTGTGTTGTATAGAGAAACTTAAATCAAGGTAATTATATTGTTCAACACATACATCTGTAGGAATTTATTGGGTAGTAAGTTCGTGTTAATGATATCCTAAATGTATTCCATAGAATTAATATCCGGCGAATTTGGGGGCCACCACTTTTGCGATAGGAATAGTTGCCTCGCCAAAAAATACAATGCCATTAATTGATTGATTGATTGGTTGATTTGCAGGGAGACTAATGGCCACAAGTCAAAAACAGAACTGTGTTGTATAGAGCCAGCTCCCTTGGGGAAGGCAAGGGTCGGCAGATACATTGAACTGAATATCTTAGTTGTTATTAGCCAACTGTGAGTGACATGGTTGGTTCTGTAACTGATAAATTTGTCACCTTCCTCAGAGCCTTTTCCAATAGAAATCTTCCATATAATAATATCGCTACTGCCTGGTTGCGTTTATATCAGTTTGTGTTCCTTTGTCAATTGTGTTTAACCTGTCTTGCAGTACCGATATATTAAGCGGAGATGACTTCGGCGTCCAGTTGCCTGATACGGCACAGATTCAGTGCATTCCCTAATAGCTGTTTCACCGGCATTCGTCCAATACTGACACACACTGAAGACAGCAGTATGTGAAGAGCAACCAAGTTATCGGATTCCATGGATTCCAATTCGCTAAAACGTCACAATCTGCGCTTCTTCGAAGACATTTTTCCTTCCCCGGCGTACCGACCTGATGTGTGCACCGCATCAGTCACCTGCTACAATCTCCACACTTGACCTTTTTTGGCTTAATGTACCGCCAATTGCGCTACATAAGTAACAAAACAAAAATAAAATAAATAAAGTGGTGAAACAAAGACAGTCGATGGGCAACCGAACCCTCCCAATAATTCATTGCTGTACTGCAAAAATTCAAACAGTAAATTGAGTCTTCTTAGACTTCTACTTGTTTTTCAAAGACAGAAATATTTTTATACGATAGATTCACATTTACCGTTCGTGGTGTCTTTTTTATTTTCGACGAGACAAATTTGTGGAGCAATGACAATACGTGTTTATTTAAGCACAGTATGACATATCATTCTCATATTGTGCATTCCCTTTATGTTTAGTCTTATGTATCCCTAAGATACCCGCTTTCAAGCAGCAGCAGCAATTCGAATAAAATTATTGAGCTTTCGCCACTTGTCAGTTATCGTTGCAGTTAAACGTAGATGCAGTTGAAACTACAGACCGACGGCAAATTCTGCTTTTATTACTTATTTTTAACTGAAATCACCCAATGATCGAAAGACAGTTACAATTTCTGTTCAAACTGCTTTACAAATTCTTGTTACGCCCATTGGTTACAATCATACCAGAAAGTCATATATCTCCTGAAGATATTCTCATTTGTCGTCTTGGTCTCTCCCAGAGCATTTGCCTTATTGTCCCCTAAGATTCTGATTCCAATAGTAGTTTTTATGTCTGATTGCTTTTAACACCTACCAGTGTCATCACGACGCATACTGTTGGGAAATGTGAAACGCGTCATGTTGTGGTACATGTGACCTCACTGGTTTCTCCCGGTTTTAAAAACCGCAGTACTGCTTCAGCAGTGTGAAAATAAAAACTTGCTTGTCACGCCTGTTTGAACAATCCGTACCATATCTTTTTACATTAACTGGTAATTTTATTATTATATTTCTCTCACCCATAACACAAAAAGTACATCACTAAATCAAAATGCTGTAGTGTGTGCAAAAGTCTATTTAATATACACCTCTGCACTGACTAATCTAATTGGTCTAAAAACATTTATAAACGCAACAGTGCATTTTATGTATGTTGTAGGAGTATTTAGCTTTTTCAGTGCTCGTTTCTATAAAAGTTTCAACATAGTCAGTTCTATTTTTCAGACCATCTACTGAACAACGCAGTGCCACTTTTTTTTGCGCGATTTAACCACAACTACCGCGCAACTTTTCATAGCATTGATTTCAAGGTCGATTTCCCGGTTTATATAAATGCTGTCGATTTACTCTTTGACGGGCGTCAATACTACGAAGGCTTTGTTGAAACAGTTTTGTCGGTCGTTTCACGCAAGCAGCATAATGGGTCTGAAGGTAAATATAAATCTGTGAAAGGTTCACCGTTGACTGTAGATTTAGTGTTAAAATAACAAATTTTTCCAGGTCGGCGACAAATTGCCATCGATCGAATTGTATGAGAACAACCCTACGAATAAAGTTAATCTTGAAAAACTTCTCAGTGACAAAAAGGCTGTTGTATTCGCTGTACCTGGTGCTTTTACTCCTGGTTGTTCAAAGGTGAGTTTCGGAAACTCCATCGAATAAAATTATCTAACACTGGTACTCCGCAATTAAAATCAGACTGTACCTTCTATGTAACAATTTTTGTTTTCAGACACACCTTCCAGGATACGTGGAAAAGGCAGACGAGTTAAAGAAGAAGGGAATTGATGAAATCATATGTGTGTCCGTGAATGATCCATTTGTCATGGAAGCCTGGGGCAAAGAGCACAAGGCGACTGGAAAGGTATGTTTCGTATAATATAATGACAAGCGGTAGAAATTAAAACTGGATCGAGATTTTTGACTGTCTTGAGAGAAAATGGGAAGCCTGTCACCACAAGGTTTCCGGGGCGCTTGCCGACATTGTCAAATCCGGTGTTATTCCACTAGTTAAATGTGGCACATGCCCCTTTTTTTCAGTACTATCCATATACATTATTACTCACATAATTCGCAAATCCATAATGGAGAGCTTTCAGGACTGCACAACGCATTTAGTGATAAATGGCTACTCTCCCTTCTCATTAGTTATTCTACTGTTGCTTTCATCTGACAATTAAAAGCATACAGAACACTGTCAGCTGTATAAATACAAAGCGCATATCTCTTTGTACTCAACGTCAGATATGGCAGAATGTATAACCAAGTCGAATATTTTCATAAAGTATTAAATCTACTAAGTGTATTTTTACTTTTTCTTAGTATCTGCAATTTTCAATTTCGCATTTAATGTCTGCTGGTAACCAGTGACAGCCTTTCATATTCGAATTATGAAACAATATTATGAATCATAGGTGGGGTTGGATAGACAATATGGAAATTGTTTTTATTTCTAATAGTGTGCCTGAACATCAAAGTTCATCCTAAATATATAGGTGCTCCACCTCCTTGGCTTTAGCACATCCAGTTTAAGTACACTGTATTTGAATGCTATTGAAATACAGGTTACAACAGATGGTTACACTAACAGATTTGTTCGGCAGCAATTTCTGACCTATAATCCATTATCAAGGCTACATATTGTATCATGGAGAATGTATGTAAAATTTCTTTTGTTACAATGGTGTATATTGTTGTCAGGTAAGACACTGTCCTTAATAGTACAACTAAGTAAAAGTGAATTATTTACTTACAGGAATACTGTTCTTGCAAATTGTAGAGATTATACTGTAGCAGACAAATTTCCATGTACGAATGTGCTTATTAGTAGCGCTGATTCACAAATGGCGGTATATTGGTCCAACTCTGAAGCCTGATAATGGTTTGGCTCTTTTTGATTTATTGATTCATCCTATAAATCTCAGATTCTTGCACTAGCTGCACTGTCTTATTTCAAATCTTTTGTATCTTCAATGATCTAAAAATTTTGCTACTGAATAGAAGCAATAATCCAATAAGAATGCCCTTAGGGTTTTTCCAAAACAGTAAGAATGGTGATGTATCTTTTACTTTATATGAAAGATTATTTTTGTACTGTGGAGGTTTTATAGGCTGACGTCCTCAGTGAATGACATGAAAATTTTCCTTTTGTCACATATCATGTTGATGGATATTTAAATTTTTATTTACATCTTTTAAATTCTTTCTAGTATATTTACAGATTTCTAGTATGTACGTACAGGGAAGAGGGAGAATTGATGATTTTTGAAAGAGGTGTTTGCAAGAATCTGTTTGTTGATCATGTTGTATTGCTCTACAGTTCTTTTTTGCATTGAGATGACTGAACTAGGTGGTGTATTAACCCAGAAAATAATTCCATACAGTAGGATGCTGTGGAATTTGACAAAGTAGGCAGTTCGGACAGTGCTATGACTTGCTTTGACAGAGAGTAAACGCAGACTGTAACATATTTTCTTTAGTGTTCCATATAATTTTGTTTATATGTGTGTGTGCCATTTGAAGTTATTTTGAAGCCACAAGTCTAAAAAAACTTTCTTTTCATAGAAGATGAAATTTTGTTGGAGTTTGTCACACTGGTGCAGCATGCATCACATGTTAAACAGAAATTTAGGAATTTTTATTACTATTATGAACATCAACAAAAGTAAAACGAGGATAATGGAATGTAGTCGAATTAAATCGGGTGATGCTAAGAGAATTAGATTAGGAAATGAGACACTTAAAGTAGTGGAGGAGTTTCGCTATTTGGGGAACAAAATAACTAATGATGGTCGAAGTAGAGAGGATATAAAATGTAGACTGGCAATGGCAAGGAAAGTGTTTCTGAAGAGAAATTTGTTAACATTGAGTATAAATTTGTCAGGAAGTCGTTTCTGAAAGTATTTGTATGGAGTGTACCATGTATGGAAGTGAAACATGGATGATAAATAGTTTGGACAAGAAGAGAATAGGAGCTTTCGAAATGTGGTGCTACAGAAGAATGCTGAAGATTAGATGGGTAGATCACATAACTAATGAGGAGGTATTGAATATAATTGGGGAGAAGAGGAGTTTGTGGCACAACTTGATTAGAAGAAAGGATTGGTTGGTAGGACATGTCCTGCGGCATCAAGGGATCACCAATTTAGTACTGGAGGGCAGGGTAGAGGGTAAAAATCGTAGAGGGAGATCAAGAGATAAGTACACTATGCAGATTCAGAAGGATGTAGGCTGCAGTAGGTACTGGGACATGAAGAAGCTTGCACAGGATTAGATTGGCATGGAGAGCTGCATCAAACCAGTCTCAGGACTGAAGACAACAACAACAACAACAACAACAACAAGTTTATTCCTCTCTAGCCATCTATTTAGCTGTGCAGTAGTCTTATTAACAGATGTTTGAAGCTGACTTGGGTTATTTCCCGCAATTAGGATGCTTGTCATCTGCAAAGAAAATGTTTGTGACTCGTTGTTAAGGTTTAGATCATTTATATAGAGGAGAAAGAGGATTGGCCCAAGAATGGATCCCTGAGAGACTCCTTTATTTAGAACTTCTGAGAAGTATGTCCTGATGTTTTCCTTTAGTTCATGTTTTATTTGTATGTTTTGTTTCCTGTTCGACAAGTACAAAGTGTATCATTTTAATGCAGTGCCTCTAATGCTATAGCCTATACTTTTTGCTTCTCCAACAGTATGTTGTGGTCCAGCATCTCAAAAAGGCTTTACTTAAATCTAAAAAATATGACAGTGGCCTTTAGTCTATTGTGTGCAGGGCATTTTCTATAAAATCATAAATTGCACTGGTTGTTGATTTATTTTTCCTGAATCTGTGCTGAGATTCAGTGAGAATTTTTTCTCTGAGAATTTCATTAACCTATTATACATTACTTTTGTATGATTTTGCTTAAGCCTGATAATAATGAGGCTGGTCTATAGTTTTCTATATTTGTTTCGTATACTTTCTTATGGATAGGGACCAGTTTAGCAATTTTTAAACTGTCAGAAAAGATGAATTTACTATATCTGCAAGGAGGAGTGAAATGTTTTTAATACATAGCTTTATGATGTAATCAGGAATACCATCAATCCCTGATGACATTTTCCTATTAGCTGATGCAGCACTGATAATTTCTTCTGGGGTTGTTCCATTGATGTAGACTGAAGAAGAACATGAGTGCAATTTGTTTTTCTGTTTCATTCTATTATCTGTTTTGTCAAATTACTAGCGATCTCTGCAAAGTACCTTTTAAAAAGATTTGTGATGTGTTGGGGATCTGTTATACTCTCGTTCTCATGGTTAAAAGTTATGTTTTCCATTTTATGGGATACTATTTGTATCCTTCTTTATGACTTTCCATATTGTTTGGCTTCTATTTGCTTACTCTGTTGTATTTATCATTGGCCATTTTTTTGCCTGTTCTATCACTCTTCTGTAGATATGAATGTATTCCTGTATGTAACTGTTTAGAAGAGGTTGAGGGGGGGGGGGCGGGGGGTTATGTTGTTTTTTCCTGTATTTGAGTAATTCTCTTTTCCTCACACTTGATATTTTGCTCCCTGTTATCCATAGCTTTTTTAGTTGTGCCTCTTATTTCGTGTGTTTTGAGAGGGAATGCAATATCCAGGTAATCAGTGAAGATGAAGATGCTAGAGAATTTCTCAAACTTTTTGTTGGTGTCATCTGTTTGCAAAACTTCTTCCTACCTTTCTCCTGATAACAGGGAGTTGAATGTTTCTGTATTGTGTGTATTAAACTGTCTTGCTGTTACAGTAATTTTATAGTTCTATATACTTATATGGATATGGTGTCTGTTCTTTCGGACATGTCCAAAAGAACAGACACAATATCCGTGCAAGTATATAGTTCATAGCAATAATGGCCATGACCTCCTTCTGTGTGGATGCACACACATTCCCCTAACTCTTATGGGACTTGGTAAGAATGTCTTCCATGAGTAATGAGTGCATTGGGTAGGGACACTATGAATGTAGTGTGTGGACATATAAGATGAGAACATGGGTCTCGCGGGAGGTGTGTGCGAGCCTGTAATCTCACTATCCTCTGTACCCCCGGTGGCTCAGATGGATAGAACATTTGCCATGTTAGCAGGAGATCTAGGGTTTAAGTCTTCTACATCAAAAACTTTGTTTGTTATTGACTGAATATTTTGATGACAAACAGAAAGATGTTTGTTGCTGTAAGTTATTTGATTACCAGTACCTGGATTTCCATTTACATTGGAGATTCCCAAGGCCATTTTTATTGTATTACTGACCTCATGACAAAATATGTGAATTCAAACTTCTCCTCTGAGAGCTGCTTGAAAAAAAGATCTAACCCCTTCCCTCTTCCCCCCCCCCCCCCCCCTCTTGTCGCTATGGATATCATTGTGGTATTTAAGGCTTTATGTTTCGGTGGAACAAAATATTCAGTTCCTCTTTGTGGTCATGTTCACATAATTTAACAAGCGACCCATCATGCTCAACACCTCATTTTAGAACTGACCCAAATACTAATACTCAAATTTACTGAATAAATTTAACATTCCCCCCCCCCCCCCCCCCCCAGGTATTCTTTGACCTGCCATTCTAACTTGTTAGGAGTCCTAGGCAGGTAAACAACACTCAAATATTGATTACACAATAGTTTATGTTCCTTCACAAATAAGCTGTGTGTCTGTGATTTCCCTACTGAACCCAGCTTAGACTTTATTAGATCCCTATATAGTTCTTCCATTTTGTACACTACATATGGTTGTACCAAGATTTTGTTATTACTTTAAATTGCGGTGAAGTTTTCATGCTCCTGTAGCAATCCCTCCCTCCCTCCCCCCCCCCCCCCTCCCCCATCAGTCTACTGACTGGTTTGATGCGGCCCGTCACGAATTCCTTTCCTCTGCTAACTTCTTCATCTCATAGTAGCACTGGCAACCTACGTCCTCAATTATTTGCTTGACATATTCCAATCTCTGTCTTCCTCTACAGTTTTTGCCCTCTACAGCTCCCTTTAGTACCATGGAAGTCATTCCCTCATTTCTTAGCAGATGTCCTATCATCCTGTCCCTTCTCCTTGTCAGTGTTTTCCACATATTCCTTTCCTCTCCGATTCTGTGTACAACCTCCTCATTCCTTACGGTGTAGCAATATATATTTCTAAATATAGACTTTATTCTTAAATTTTCACTGGACTTGTTGATTCTGTTAATTTGTTGTTTCGCACAGTTCTTTTCTACAATACTGTCATGTCAGTGCCTATCTCATTGACTCTGTGACAGTGGAGCCCATTTATTTTATGAGAATGGTCAAACTTCTGGCTTCTCATCCATTCCTCAACATTTAGCTTGTTTCGAGTCATGATCTCTTCCACTGAAATTTGCAGCAGAACTGTACCCACCCTCTAATCCGTGCTGCTTCTTTTGAACTGTTAATGAGTTCAGTGTCTGGTCTTTCATTATGCCAGTGAAAAACCACCACCACCACTTGAAACATTTCTGAACCACTCTTGTAGCTCCCCTTCATGTGGCCTCATAATCCAGAATTGGCCATAAATGCTATGGATCCCTTACAGTACTGCAGTATGCCAGATGAGGCTCAGCAAATACTTCTTGCTTAGCTTCTCCTGGAAGAATTTGTTAAGTTTGCTTACATGGAGAAGCACATGGTCTACCTTATCTACATCTACATCCATACTCTGCAAACCACCTGACGGTGCATGCTTGGCAGAGGGTATCTTGAGTACCTTTATCGGTTCTCCCTTCTATTCCAGTCTCGTATTATTCGTGGAAACAAGGATTGTCGGTATGCCTCTGTGTGGGCTCTAATATCTCTGATTGTATCCTCATGGTCTCTTCTCGAGATATAAGTAGGAGGGAGCAATATACTGCTTGACTCCTCGGTGAAGGTAAGTTCTCGAAACTTCAACAAAAGCCCGTACTGAGCTACTGGGCGTCTCTCCTGCAAAGTCTTCCACTGGAGTTTATCTATCATCTTCGTAACGCTTTCGCGATTACTAAATGATCCTGTAACGAAGCACTCTGCTCTCCATTGGATCTTCTCTATTTCTCCTATCAACCCTATCTGGTATGGATCCCACACTGCTGAGCAGTATTCAAGTAGTGGGCGAACAAGCGTACTGTAACCTACTTCCTTTGTTTTCGAATTGCATTTCCTAAGGATTCTTCCAATGAAT
Organism: Schistocerca gregaria; assembly: GCF_023897955.1. Taxonomy (NCBI): domain Eukaryota; kingdom Metazoa; phylum Arthropoda; class Insecta; order Orthoptera; family Acrididae; genus Schistocerca; species Schistocerca gregaria. The sequence continues at coordinate 389,426,343 of NC_064925.1, read as the reverse complement.
CTGTCAGGCATCTGCTTTACCGACGATCAACTTTATATGATAATTTCATTTTAAATCACTCCTAAGGTGTACTCCCAGATAATTTATGGAATTAACTGCTTCCAGTTGCTGACGTGCTATATTGTAGCTAAATGATAAGGATCTTTCTTTTTATGTATTCGCAGCACATTACACTTGTCTACATTGAGATTCAATTGCCATTTCCTGCACCATGCGTCAATTCGCTGCAGATCCTCCTGCATTTCAGTACAATTTTCCATTGTTACAACCTCTCTATATACCACAGCATTATCCGCAAAAAGCCTCAGTGAACTTCCGATGTCATCCACAAGGTCATTTATGTATATTGTGAAGGGCAACAGTCCTACAACACTCCTCTGCGGCACACCTGAAATCACTCTTACTTCGGATGACTTCTCTCCATTGAGAATGACATGCTGTGTTCTGTTATCTAGGAACTCTTCAATCAGATCACACGATTGGTCTGATAGTCCATATGCTCTTACTTTGTTCATTAAACGACTGTGGGGAACTGTATCAAACACCTTACGGAAGTCAAGAAACACGGCATCTACCTGGGAACACATGTCTATGGCCCTCTGAGTCTCGTGAACGAATAGCGTGAGCTGGGTTTCATACAATCGTCTTTTTCGAAACCCATGCTGATTCCTACAGAGTAGATTTCTAGTCTCCAGAAAAGTCCTTATACTCGAACATAATACGTGTTCCAAAATTCTACAACTGATAGACGTTAGAGATATAGGTCTATAGTTCTGCACATCTGTTCGACGTCCCTTCTTTAAAACTGGGGTGATCTGTGCCCTTTTCCAATCCTTTGGAACACTACGCTCTTCTAGAGACCTACGGTACACCGCTGCAAGAAGGGGGGCAAGTTCCTTCGCGTACTCTGTGTAAAATCGAACTGGTATCCCATCAGGTCCAGCGGCCTTTCCTTTTTTGAGCAATTTTAATTGTTTCTCTATCCCTGTGTTGTCTATTTCGATATCTACCATTTTGTCATCTGTGCGACAATCTAGAGAAGGAACAACAGTGCAGTCATCCTCTGTGAAACAGCTTTGGAAAAAGACATTTAGTATTTCGGCCTTTAGTGTGTCATCCTCTGTTTCAGTACCATTTTGGTCACAGAGTGTTTGGACATTTTGTTTTGATCCACCTACCACTTTGACATAAGACCAAAATTTCTTAGGATTTTCTGCCAAGTCAGTACATAGAACTTTACTTTCAAATTCATTGAACGCCTCTCGCATAGCCCTCCTCGCACTACATTTCGCTTCGCATAATTTTTGTTTGTCTGCAAGGCTTTGGCTATGTTTATGTTTGCATTGTTTCATATTGTACCTTATGGAATACACAACTCGCCTGTTGATGAACTTTTGTTTCCATAAGGAATTGTTGTGCACAGCGACCGGAGTCTACAAGGAAGGAGAGTCATACAGCAATCGATTGCATCCCATTAGATTTTGTTACTATTGCACATGTAGATTTTGGCTATAAATAGCAATCCTCAGTGTATCTTACTGTAGTAAGATAATATGGTGACATGTACTGCCAAGAGTTTGTTGGATTGTAACTGAAATGCACTAAAGATGGCTATTTATAGTCGAAGTCTAGATGTGCAAGAGTAATAAAATTTAATGGGATTGTGACTGATTGTCGTGTGCCAGTCCTTCCTCACCTGTAGACTCTAGTGTAGTTCATTGTTGAATGTTACCCTTATTCTTAATATATTAGGTTGTGTGTGTGATCCTGTGGATTGTACTAAAATATTACCATGGATTTTCTCGCAAGGAAATTTACTGCTTCTTTTTATATGTATATATGGGAAAAATTCCAAGACTTACCAAGTGGGAAAGCGCCAGTAGATAGGCACAATGAATAAAACACACACACAGAATTTCGAGCTTTCGCAACCGGCGGCTGCTTCGATGGGAAAGAGGGAAGGAAAAGGAAAGATGAAAGGATGTGGGTATATACTATTGTTCATATTCTACACTCTGGCAACATCTGTCTGAACAGTCTGCTGCTATATCTTATTTGCTTCACCCCACAATAAACCGAGAAATCATCTGCAAATGGACTGACATTAGAGAAAATAATAGTGCATATATGTTACTTGTGGATCTGTAATACTCCTGCTTTCAAAAAGTATGAAAAAATGGCACAGGCACAAAATTTTAGCCATAAATTATTGTTTGGTCAAGTAATGAGAGTAAAGCAATATCGTAAGTATTGAAGCAGGAAATGTGCCATTATTTTTTATATTCTTGAAAAGATTGATGGTGAAATGGTTTGTTGCAGAATTCTTGAAGAAAATTTCCAGTTCAAATATAAATTCCCTTGAGACGAGAGAGCTTCTGTCCACAATCAGTATGGATTTAGAAAGCATCACTCGTACGAAACTTGGGTTTCCCCTTTTTCACACGTCCTGCAAATCATGGATGAAGGACGACAGGCAGATTCCATATTCCTCAATTTCCAGAAAGTATTTGACAAAGGTTGGAGAATATGGAATAGTTTCCCTGATACATGAGTGGTTTGAAAACTTGTTTAGTAGTAGAATGCATTATGTTGTCATAGACAGTGAGTGTTTGTCGGAGAGAAGGGTGTCGTCAGGAGTGCCCACAGAAGTGTGATCGGACCACGTTTAGCCTCTATATACATAAATGATATGATGGACATGGTGAGCAGCAATTTGCGGCTGGTTTCTGACGATGCTGTAGTTTATGGGAAAGTGTCATTGTTGAGTGACTGTAGGAGTATACAAGATAGTGTAATGAATGGCAGCTTGCTCTAAACATAGAAAAATATAAGTTTATCCATATGAGTAGGAAAAGCAATCATTGAATACTGTGTTAATAATGTACTGCTTGATACAGACATTAAATATCTAGGTGTTAACTTTGCAAAGCTATGAGAGATGGAGCAAGCACTGAATGACTGTGGTAGGGGAGGCAAATGGTAGAATTTTAGGAAAAGTGACTCACTTGTAAAGGATATCATGTAGATAACACACACTTGTGCTGCACATACTTGAGTGCTGCTAAGTGTTTAGAAACCCCTCCAGGTCAGATTGATGGAAGACATCAAAGCAATTCAGTGGTGACCTGCCAGATTTGTTGGTACCGGTAGGTTCGATCAGTGTGCTGGTGTTACACAAATGTCTTATGAACTCAAGTGGAAATCCTTGGAGGAAAGATTGTGTTCTTTCCGTCAAGCACTATTGAGAAAATATTGAAGTAAGCTGCAGAATGTGCAAGGGCCATGAAGATAAGATATTAGGGCTCATACAGAGGGGTAAAGAAAGCCATTTTCCCTTGCTGTGTTGGAGAGTGGAACAAAAAATGAAATGAGTCAGTAGTGATACAAGGTACCCTTCACCATGCAGAACACAGTGGCTTGATGAGTGTGTATCTAGATTTAAATGTATGGAATAGGTTTTACACTTGTCAAATAAATTTTGACATCAAAGCTTCACAATTTTGTCATTTATTTACACTTTCATTTCCAGTAATTCACATATGGTAGCAACAATTGCTGTGAAACTTTCTGGCAGATTAAAACTGTGTGCCCGACCGAGACTCGAACTCGGGACCTTTGCCTTTCGCGGGCAAGTGCTCTACCAACTGAGCTACCGAAGCACGACTCACGCCCGGTACTCACAGCTTTACTTCTGCCAGTATCCGTCTCCTACCTTCCAAACTTTACAGAAGCTCTCCTGCGAACCTTGCAGAACTAGCACTTCTGAAAGAAAGGATATTGTGGAGACATGGCTTAGCCACAGCCTGGGGGATGTTTCCAGAATGAGATTTTCACTCTGCAGCAGAGTATGCGCTGATATGAAATTTTGCCGAAGGCAAAGGTCCCGAGTTCGAGTCTCGGTCGGCCACACAGTTTTAATCTGCCAGGAAGTTTCATATCAGTGCACACTCTGCTGCAGACTGAAAATCTCATTCTGGAAACAATTGCTGTCTTGCAGTGACCTAACAATGGCCTTTATTCAGAATTTTGACGATAGCTTCCAATTCCAGTATGTTTAATGTTTGATTTCAGTTACAATGAGAAGTTGGTCATATAATTAACTTTATATATGGCGTTTAGGTAAAGTAGAAATATAAATATGGTACCAAGGAACAGTTTTTCCTATTTTAAGTTTTGTAAAATAAATCCTTTCGACAATAATGCCAAATCTCTTCAACTTTATACAAATAAAGGTGCCCCACACCATATTTAAATGTTAAGTTTGTTTATACAGTGATAACATTGTTCAATCATCTTATAAGATTCTTTTAACATACTACATTCCATAGGTTAGTTACTATTCTCAGTACTTATGGTCCCCCCAGGGGGCTCGCGGTCCTTTCGTGAGTACGTGCGTGGCGAGCACGGGGCCCCGAGCTATTGCAGCCTTCCTTCTTTTTCCGGGCTGCATTTCCTTTCCCTTCCCCTCCTTTCCTGTCCTTCATCCTTCCCTCCGACCTCTCCTCTCCCTCTCTTGGTGTCCTTCCTTATGTTGGCCCTGCTATTCTCCTGGTTCTCTTGACCTTGCAATTCGGCCTTGTTCTGTAATTCCTTCATCCTTTTGGTATTCTCTGGTCCCCTTTGGGGTTTGACCTCCATCACTAAATTTTCTTCCGTAGTGTGAGCCATTTGGGGAAGAGCACCTTACCTAGTGTCTCCGGCGTGTGCCATCATCATTGATTCCATCGTTTCCTTTACGTCGTTGTTTGACGCTAGGGTCCATAGCCAGCACGGTAGCCAGCCCGTGTGGTGGGGTCGCTATGTACCCTTTTGGTTGAGCCCCCTGAAAACACAGGGATCACACGTCTGATACCTGAGCTGTGACCTCCTCATGTAAGCCTAGGAGTGGTTGCTTGTCGTCCTGGAGCATCGGAACTCCCAGCAATGGCCGCCGTGCCAGACGGCCCTTGCTGTGGCTGGGTGGCGCCCATGAGGAGAGCCCCTGATCGGAGTGGGTGGTATCAGGGCGGACACTATGCTCATGAAACGCATAAGAGTCCACAACTCTGGCCGTTCTCCGGCCGTCTCTTTGACTGGAAAAGATTCTTCACGTGCTGCTTCCTCTGCCCCTTCCGTGGCTACCCCCTGGGAGGAGGGCCAGGCTCGTCGGCTGGGAACGAAACCTTTCCCTCGCTATCTGGTTTGCGCCAGAACTGATGGGGATACTTTTACTCATACGAAACCTATGTTTTTTGTTGAACACATCGAAGACAAGTTTGGCGAGGTGGACTCTATCAGCAAGATGCGGTCTGGGTCGCTGTTGATTAAAACCGCTTCAGCTACCCAGTCTGCAGCTCTCCGTGCCTCTACCCATCTTGGTACGATTCCTGTGTCAATTACCCCACACCAGTCCTTGAACATGGTGCAAGGTGTAATTTTCCATAGAGACCTCCTCCTTCAATCTGATGAGGAACTTCGGGACAATCTAAGCCGGCGGGGGGTTCACTTTGTTCGGCGGGTTCAGAGGGGTCCGAAGGACAACCGCGTTGACACTGGTGCCTTTATCTTGGCCTTTGAAGGGGACACCCTCCCTGAGAAGGTCAAGATTATGGTCTATCGGTGTGACGTGAAGCCATACATCCCACCACCTATGCGATGTTTCAAGTGTTTGCGTTTTGGCCACATGTCTTCGCGCTGTTCGCAGGTCCCCCTCTGTGGTGACTGTGGACATCCGTTCCATGAGGGAAGTTCCTGTGTTTCCCCTCCTGTGTGCGTAAATTGTCGTGGAAATCATTCTTCACGGTCACTGGATTGCCCAGTGTATCAGAAAGAGAAAAAGATACAGGAGTATAAGACTCTTGATCGTCTCACCTATACCGAGGCCCGTAAAAAGTATACACGCCTTCATCCAGTGACCCTGACAACTAGTTATGCTTCAGCAGTATCTTCACCCCCTCCTCATCATTCCTTACCCCAGTCCCGAACCCCTTTCCTCCCCCCTCCCCCTGCGGTTCCCACACCATCCCCCCCGGGCACCGCTTCCTCTCCCCGGCTGGAGAAGTGTCCTGCTCCTTCGGCGTCTGCCGGTCATGGGCGCCCCTCGCGGGATCCCCCTTCCCGGCACCTTCCAGGCCAAAGGTCTGCTGCCACGCGGCCACCACGAGAACCACGGTCTGCGGGCCCTCAGATCGCCCGCTCTCTTTCTGTTCCCGATCTTGCTGTGGCTGGCTCCATTTTGTTGCACAGCCCTCCACGATCCCAAACAGAAAGAAAGAAGCAGCACAAGTCCCGGGACAAGGAGTCTCTGGTATCGCCAGAGGTCTCGTCCCCATCTTCACAACCTAACTCTGACCTGTTATTCATGGATGTCGCCCCCTCCTTGTCGGTGACGGGTGGTGACCCACCGGCATGACTGACATTAGCCTGTTCACCCCCCAATTGACTCATCGTTCTTTGGCTATCCAATGGAACTGTAATGGCTATTACCGTCACCTACCGGAGTTGCAATCCCTTCTTTCGTTTTACTCTGCGGCTTGTGTGGTTCTACAAGAAACTCATTTTACTGGTGGTCACTCACCAACCCTCCGTGGCTTCCGTGCTTTCTGTCGAAATCGGGTCGGCCCCCTACGGGCGTCTGGCGGAGTTTGCACGTTGGTCCGAACGGACATTGCCAGCACGTGGATTCCTCTCCAAACTACATTGGAAGCAGTTGCTGTTAGGATCCACCTGGACTCTGGAGTCACAATTTGCAATCTGTATCTCCCTCCTGACAGAACTCCTACACCTGCCTCCTTAAGTGCCCTCCTTCAGCAACTCCCTCCTCCCTTCCTTATACTTGGCGATTTTAATGCACATCATCCCTTGTGGGGCAGTGCATTTCCATCTAGTCGGGGTCATCTCATTGACCAGTTTATTACCGACCACGACTTGTGCCTTCTTAACGATGGCTCACCTACCCATTTCAGTGCCAGTCATGGTAGCTTTTCTGCCATTGATCTTTCTCTCTCTTCACCCTCCCTCCTCCCTTCCCTAAAATGGTCACCGCACGACGACCTTTGCGATAGTGACCACTTCCCGTTGATTCTCTCGCTCCCTTCCCGCTCCCCCATGGACAGATCACCTCGTTGGTCCTTCAAACGTGCCAATTGGCCTCTGTATACTGCACAGGTCGTTTTTTCTCCCTCATTGTCGGATGGTATTGATGATGTCATACGTGACATGTCTGACGCGATTGTTCACGCTGCTAGCCTTGCTATCCCGCGCTCATCTGGACCATTTCGCCGCCGGCAGGTCCCTTGGTGGAGTTCGGACATTGCCGTTGCCATCCGTGATCGCCGTCGAGCTTTGCAACACCTTCAGAGGCATCCATCCGTTGCCAATCTTATTACCTTTAAACGCCTTCGCGCAAAAGCCCGTTACTTAATCAAACGGAGCAAACGGATGTGTTGGGAACGCTTTGTTTCTTCCCTCGGTTCTGCTGTCCCTCTGTCGCGGGTATGGGCTACACTTCGCTCTCTCCAAGGTTGCCATCGGCAGTCTACCCTCCCGGGTCTTCACCTCCCGGATGGCCTTTGCACGGACCCGTTGATTCTCGCGGAACACCTTGCGACCCATTTTGCAACAGCGTCGGCATCAGCCTCCTATCCGGCTGCTTTCCTTCCCCAGAAACAGCGGGCCGAAGCTTCTGCCTTATGTTTTACCCCCAGCCAGTCAGAATCATACAACGACGCTTTTACTGAATGGGAACTTCTTTCCGCACTCTCCTCTTCTCATGATACGGCCCCTGGCCCAGACTCCATTCATAACCAACTGCTTCAACATCTCAGTGCTCCACAACAGCGACATCTTCTCCGGGTATTTAACCGTATTTGGCTCCAGGGTGACTTCCCTTCTCAATGGAGGGATAGCATCGTGGTTCCCGTCATTAAGCCCAGTAAGAACCCCCTGTTCGTCGACAGCTATCGGCCAATTAGTCTGACGAACGTTGTTTGTAAGTTACTTGAACGGATGGTAGCCCATCGGCTCACTTGGGTCCTCGAATCTCGGCGTCTGTTGTCCCCTTACCAGTGTGGCTTCCGAGAGGGACGGTCTCCGATCGACCATTTACTTCGCTTGGAATCCGCAGTTCGGCAGGCCTTTTCCCAGCGCCGCCATTTGGTTGCTGTATTTTTCGACCTTCGCAAGGCCTGTGATACGGCTTGGCGCCATCATATCCTACTAACACTTCATGAGTGGGGTCTTCGGGGCCCACTCCCGATTTTTATCCGCCAGTTCTTGTTTCATCGTTCGTTTAGGGTTAGGGTTGGTACAGTTTTAAGTTCTCCGCGAACCCAGGAGAATGGCATCCCTCAGGGTTCCGTATTGAGTGTACTTCTGTTCCTCATTGCTATAGATGGACTTGTGGCCTCCGTCGGTCCTTTGGTCGCTCCTGCTCTGTATGTGGATGATTTCTGCATTTGGGTTAGTTCCTCTTCGATGGCCGCTGCAGAGCGTCAGCTCCAGGGTGCTATACGGCGTGCCTCTGCATGGACCATCTCACACGGATTTCAGTTTTCTCCTTTAAAATCGCGAGTGGTCCACTTTTGTCGCCGTGTGACAGTCCACCCCGATCCAGAGCTCTATCTCAATGCACAACGTTTACCTGTGGTCCCACAGTTTCGTTTCCTTGGCCTTCTTTTTGACAACAAGCTCACTTGGCTGCCTCATATCAGACGCCTGAAGATAGGATGTTTCCGTAAACTAAACGTCCTTCGCTTCCTTGCCCACACCTCTTGGGGTGCTGACCGTTCCACTCTCCTCCACCTTTATCGGGCCTTAGTGTTGTCTCGCTTGGACTATGGTTGCCAAGTTTACGGTTCAGCTGCCCCTTCTACATTGCGCCTCTTGGATCCGGTCCACCATCGTGGTATCCGTTTGGCCATCGGTGCCTTCCCGACTAGCCCTGTAGATAGTCTCCTGGTTGAGGCTGGGATCCCCCCCCTTTCCGTTCGGCGCTCCCAGCTTCTGGTTTCGTATGCAATCGCTGTCCGTTCCTCTCCCACTCATCCTTCCTATTCTATCCTGTTCCCTGCCCAAGGAAGTCGCCCACCTGACTCCCGCCCTCGGGCGGGTTTACCGGTTGGGCTCCGCCTAGCGTCTCTTCGCCGTGATTTTCAGCTTCCTTCCTTTTCCTGTATCCCACGTTCCCTCCCCAACACACCTCCTTGGTTAGTTCCTCGGCCCCGAGTTCGGATGGATCTCTGCCGAGGTCCGAAAGATTCCGTTCCCCCGATGGTGTTCCGTTGTTTTTTCCGCCGCATTTTATCTGAGTTTCGGGATGCTGTTGTTTTTTACACTGATGGCTCTAAATCTGCTGATCGTGTGGGCTATGCCTTCACCTCCTCTGTAGGCATGGAAAATCATCTCCTGCCAAATGCATGTGGGGTGTTCACTGCGGAGTTGATGGCGGTCTCCCGGGCCCTGGCCTTTATTAAACAGTCCAAGCTCAATCGCGTTTTGTTATGTACAGACTCAATGAGTGGCCTTCAGGCACTTGACCGGTGTTTCTCCCGTCACCCCTTGGTCTCCTCCATTCATGACCATCTCGCTGATCTCCACCGTGCTGCTTGTTCTGTTAGCTTCCTTTGGGTCCCTGGCCATGTGGGCATCCGAGGAAATGAGCTTGCTGATCGTTTGGCTGGGGGAGCAGTCACTTACCCCCCATTCCCTGTCACCCCTCCTGTGGCGGATTTACGGCTTCATCTCAAATCCCACTTTGCGCAATCATGGGCCACATCCTGGGAGGCTACCTCCTTGTCTAATAAACTTCGTGCGATTAAGGTGACACCTGTCCCATGGCGTTCTTCCTTACGCCTCTCGCGAAAGGACTCAACCACCCTCTGTCGTCTTCGCATCGGCCATACCAGGCTGACCCATGGTTTTCTTTTGCGTGGTGAGCCACCCCCACTTTGTGGTTGTGGAGCTTTCCAGTCAGTGGCCCACATTTTGGTGGAATGCCCCCTTCTTTTAGCTCTGCGTACTAAGTACAGACTTCCCTGCACTTTACCCTTAATATTAGCAGACGATTCCCGGATGGTTGAACTGGTTCTCAGTTTCCTCCGTGAAAGTGGTTTTTATTCTCAGTTTTAAGGATTTTCATCTCCCTCTGGAGTAGGGGCAGGGCGGTGAGGGTTGGGATGTCTCCCACTGTAGGCTGTGCTTGGAGATTCCTGTCTCCCCTCCCTGGCCATGTTCCTTCCTTTTTCCCTTTTACTGTTTTTATCGCCTTTTAGGTTTGTTTAATCCCTTTTACAATCCGCCCTTGTACACTCTGGCGGTTGAACGCTTTTAAATAGCATGTGGTCTTGCTTGTACTGCTTCACAGGTGGGATATTTCCTCTCTTGAGTTTGCCCATTTACTGACTTCCCTCCTTGTGTTTTTATCATTGACGACACAACTGCACTTTTTTTTTAGCCTTTTACCTTTTACCTTTATCGTTTTTGACTCTTCTGAGCTGTCCCTCTGTCGGAACTGACCGTCTTTGTAACAAGGGACTGATGACCTTGCTGTTTGGTCCCTTCAACCCCAATCAACCAACCAAACAGTACTTATGGTTATTGTAGTGTGAAAATATAAAGACATGGTGACAGATAAGTTAATGCAATAAAATTACAGTGTACCAGGATGTCTAGTAGACGTATCGTAGTCATTGGTGAATCTCAATCTGTTAATTTAGTGATTACATTAATGGTCATTCCACATAAAGTGATATCATCCCCACTTTATCATTTTCAGTTTAAATGAAAGTTTGCAAAAGTATCCCATTTAGAATAAAACTTGGCTGTACGAAATTTCAGCTCAACATAAATTTCAAATTTTTTTAGAAGGCTTTCAGTAGAGGTTCGCAAAATGCAAGAATTCTTCAATTTTTTGGCAACTTTTAAGAGGTCTTAAAACTGCAACTAGTACTAACTTTTTCAATGCAGAGTAAATTTTGTGCAACATGTGTTTGAACTGGTGGTTTGGGGGGGGGGGGGTGTAGTTGATACCAATAATTTTCCAACAGTTTTGCTGTGACAATAATTTTTGAAGAAGCTAAGTGTACTGGATATCCTTCAGTAGTTGTACAGAGAAGTTAATTGTCAAACAGTGGATAGTCCAGGATAGAAAAACAGTATTTTCAAAGAGATAGATTTTTACTCACCATATAGAGGAGATGTTAAGTAACAGGGTGGCACAACAAACAACTCAACATTTCCTCTATGTGGTGAGTAGCAATCTGTCCTATTCATAATATTGAAGTTAACAATTCAGTCAAACCACATTAGTTATTGTATAAAGATGATATTAAAACTTTTTGAATCAAATTTGTGCATAATTTGAGACTGCATTTTTAAATATTATCAGCTCATTATTTCTTTACTTTTATTTCTTTGGAGACAGTTAGGTTTTTGATCAGGAAAATAATTTGTTTTGGAGACATTGGGGATAAGACCATTGCAAACCATTAACAAGGTCATTTGGTTTAAGAAAACAAAAAATATTTATATACACATTACATTCCTTAAACTGACTATAAATTACAGCCGTTGCAGAAAGTTTTGTTGTTTTTACACACAATGGTCCATTTAATACATTTTCAGTCCAGCTAAACTCTTCATGTTCAAAGAAATCTGGAATCCTTCTTCTTATGTTAGCAGACAGGACTTTAAACTTAACAGGGTGTTCAGTACCAAAGCTTGTATACCAGATTCAAATATCCCCTTCGGGCTGTTACTAGTTTTAATTTTAAGTCCTCTTAAGTGTAACCAAAACTGTCTTAGAGCTCTTTTCTTAGATTTAAGAATCTCAATTGTTCTTATTATTTATTACAATGGTCACTGATATGATTAGCACAAAATAACCTATAAGTTCCACGGTTCTTCCGTATACTTTCACAAGAAGTTCTATGGATCGCCCGACAAGTACTTGTCAGTGACGTTTGTCTGCCACTTCTACCTTCTGCTCATGACTGATTTCACACCTGCACACACAAACATGACACCCAGTCGGTAGGATTCTAGCATCCTACTCTCACATCTAAAATATCACGTGTTCGAGATGGTAGGAGGCCCGAGTGGTTGTAGAACATACAAAGAAATTCTCAAAACACTACATATCCCCTCCCCCCTCCCCCTCAAATCGAACACGCGATACTTTTTGCATAATGATTATGTAAATAAAATCACCCATAAGAACAGTACATATCATAACCATGTACTTTTCTTCTACATGTTTGTATATATAAATAAAATAGAAAGAAACTTCCACATGGGAAAAATATATTAAAAACAAAGATTCCAAGACTTACCAAGCGGGAAAGCGCCGGCAGACAGGCACATGAACAAAACACACAAACACACACACAGAATTACGAGCTTTCGCAACTGGCAGTTGCTTCGTCAGGAAAGAGGGAAGGAGAGGGAAAAATGAAAGGATGTGGGTTTTAAGGGAGAGGGTAAGGAGTCATTCCAATCCCGGGAGCGGAAAGACTTCCCTTAGGGGAAAAAAAGGACAGGTGTACACTCGCGCACACACACACACACACACACACACACACACACACACACACACACACACACACATCCATCCGCACATACACAGACACAAGCAGTCTGCTTGTGTCTGTGTATGTGCGGATGGTTATGTGTGTGTGTGTGTGTGTGTGTGTGTGTGTGTGTGTGTGTGTGTGTGTGTTTGTGTGCGCGTGCGAGTGTACACCTGTCCTTTTTTCCCCTAAGGGAAGTCTTTCCGCTCCCGGGATTGGAATGACTCCTTACCCTCTCCCTTAAAACCCACATCCTTTCATTTTTCCCTCTCCTTCCATCTTTCCTGACGAAGCAACTGCCAGTTGCGAAAGCTCGTAATTCTGTGTGTGTGTTTGTGTGTTTTATTCATGTGCCTGTCTGCCGGCGCTTTCCCGCTTGGTAAGTCTTGGAATCCTTGTTTTTAATATATTTTTCCCATGTGGAAGTTTCTTTCTATTTTATATACACACACACACACACACACACACACACACACACACACACACAAAACACACACACACACACACACACACACACACACACACACACACTTCTTTGTATTCTCTTAAACAGGCTTCTGCTTAGTCTTTCTACTTTTTTTACTCTACTTTGTTTAGACATGAGCATTTGTGCGAGGTTTTACTCCACTTTTCTAATATTTAGTAATTATGAGGACTCCCTTTCTCCAATCGTAAATTCCAGGTTTTCGTCACACATGAGTAATCTGCTTTGTGTTGTCATCTGTTGTCCTACCTTTCCTTCGTATCTACTATTTTTACTACTCTTAATAGTTTGGAGGAACTCTGGGCAAAATGAAGTATTCTCTAAGACACTCGTAAACTTCCATGAAACACGTTAATGTTTGTTGTGCATAGAAACTTTCCAGAATAACCCCTACAAAATGTTGTGACTTTTATCATGATACTGTCCGTTTCCCTCAGGATCAGTACCTATACCTTGCTTGTTGGTTGACCTTATGAGAGCACTTCCTCTTTCCATTCTGGTAGGTTGTAAAACAATCCTATTTTTTAAGCCACAGGTCATCCTATCTCCACGTAGGTACGCCCGTCCTTTATATATTTAGTAAATGGTGGGTACGCTGCCACCCTCCCCCCCCCCCCCCCCCCATCCTTTTTGAGTAGGCCTCGCTGTTCGTTACCCTAGTATATGTTTCTATGATTTCTATAATTAAGTATTTTCTGGTAAAGCTACAAATCTACTCTACATTTCACATTCACTTTCTAATACATCATTTAATTCCTAGATTCCTCCTCTACTTCTCAAATTCTATACTCTTAGTAGGTACTATGTCTATCTGTAATTAAAGTCCTACTGTCCTACTATTCATCAATTTTCAGAGTATTTATTATACTGACTTTTCTTGAATGACTATCACAATCAATTCTACTCTTGTTTGCATTCTTTTTCATTGCTCATACCTTCTTATGTATGTTTGATGTAGAGTCATCGTAGTTTTTATATACGTGTGTGTGTGTGTGTGTGTGTGTGTGTGTGTGTGTGTGTGTGTGTGTGTGTGTGTGTGTGTTTTTTCTTATGTAAACACATTTTCCCCCCACAACTCCTGCAGTTCTCACATCACAACAGGTTTCTAGTCAGTAATTTCAATGTTTGTGTATGAGGGTATTCTAGTGTGTATGCGGATGTGTGTTCGTGTAGTCTGATTCTTCGGCCTTCGTATCGAAAGATAAGATGTAGGTTATTAAAAACCCACAGAAACAAGGAAGGACTTTAACGATAGAAGTTTGTGAATATGGAAAGAGGGGAAAAAATAGATAGGTCCTCAAATAAGAAGTAAAAAAGGAAATGGTTGCTAAGATCGAAGAACAAAAAGAAGATAGCCCCAAAGACAGGAAACCCTTCACACTCCATTCCCCAGGATCCCTATCTCGCAGGTACTTGAGTAAGATGCCGGAGCAGTTTTGGTGTTAAATCGTCTCCAACAGAACAGACATTCCCATCTTCACCATTGATGTCCCCCGAAGGAAATATTAACAACCCTATGGAAATGGCAAATGGTGAAGACTCAGGCAAACTTGTTTGTGAGGGTTGCCTGAAAGGGGTGATGGGTGTTTTGTGTCAGCCTTGATTTATCTGTTCATGTAAATCATGCTTTCATTTATATTTCGCATCCATTTCAAACTTTATATAAACCCTCCCATCTACATCACATTTCATAAAAGGTATAAAATATTTTATACGAAATAGAAAATTTATACACTATGGTATCACAGTTGTTTAGCTCTTCATATTATATTTTATGCACATGTAAAATACTCTATTTAATTTTGTGCCAATATCACTTTCTTTCTTATTCTGTGATTCTCGTAAGTTGTAATCATATCCAGTTTTCTATGTAATAATATCATAGGATAGTTTAAGATTTTAGGAATAGATGGCAGAATAGTTTTAAGATTTGCAATGAATTCGGTGCAGGAAAACTACTTTGCAAGAAACACCGAAAACAACTCGGGATTTGATGGTTGCCACTCTGCCAGTTAACTCGGAACGTTAACGTTCTTGGGGGATAAACAACTTTGTCTTTTACATTGTACTTCCCTTTCTCTGATCCAGTTGTGTAGGATCTACTAAAAATAAGGTCTTAGGATGGATCACTATTTGTACCCAGTATGGACCTTCATATTTCTGGAAACATTTGAGTCTCCTTCTTTAGTGTTGAACTTTGAAGATGTTGTTTTATGAGAACCAGGTCATTGACTTGGTATTGAGGTTCTGTAGCCTTTTCATTATTTTTACTTAATCTTTGTTGTGCCTTTTCCATTACATTTTTAAAATCTATTTCCTGATTCATTCCACAATCGACAGTAGGTTGTCCAGGGTAATTAAAACATTTAATCAGACGTTATCCTACGAAGGGTTTGCCTATTACTTATAAAGGTGTCAACCCAGACAATAAATGTGGTAATTAATTTAGAATAAGTTCAAAGACATTAATTTTTGTTGCCCATAAAGTATGTTTTTCATGGCAGTAGGTACAACATAGTTTTCCAATTTCTTTCATTAATCATTCACATGGATTCGAGGACAGGTTATAGTTGGACATTAACCTTGACGAATACCTTCCCACACTAGAAATTCTTTACGTTCGTTATTCATGAATTGTGGACCATTATCCATAAGAAACTGTTTTTGTGGTACCTACTTCCAGAAAGTATTGGCTCTTATGATTGGATATAGTTCAACATATTTTGACCAACATGCTATGATGTCCAATATACAGGGTGTTACAAAAAGGTATGGCCAAACTTTCAGGAAACATTCCTCACACACAAAGAAAGAAAATATGTTATGTGGACATGTGTCTGGAAATGCTTACTTTCCACATTAGAGCTCATTTTATTGCTTCTCTTCAGATCACATTAATCATGGAATGGAAACACACAGAAACAGAATGTACCAGCGTGACTTCAAACACTTCGTTACAGGAAATGTTCAAAATATCCTCCGTTAGTGAGGATACATGCATTCACCCTCTGTTAGATGGAATCCCTGATGCGCTGATGCAGCCCTGGTGAATGGCGTATTGTATCACAGCCGTCCACAATACGAGCACGAAGAGTCTCTACATTTGGTACCGGGGTTGCATAGACAAGAGATTTCAAATGCCCCCATAAATGAAAGTCAAGAGGGTTGAGGTCAGGAGAGCGTGGAGGCCATGGAATTGGTCCACCTCTACCAATCCATCGCTCACCGAATCTGTTGTTGAGAAGCATACAAACACGTCGACTGAAATTTGCAGGAGCTCCATCGTGCATGAACCAAATGTTATGTCGTACTTGTAAAGGCACATGTTCTAACTGCACACGTAGAGTATCCCGTATGAAATGATGATAATGTGCTCCATTGAGCGTAGGTGGAAGAACATACTGACGAAACTAAAATGAGCTCTAACATGGAAATTGTTTCCGGACACATGTCCACATAA
Source organism: Schistocerca gregaria (assembly GCF_023897955.1). NCBI lineage: Eukaryota > Metazoa > Arthropoda > Insecta > Orthoptera > Acrididae > Schistocerca > Schistocerca gregaria. Next base: position 389,409,854 of record NC_064925.1, on the reverse strand, counting down.
CATCTTTTCTTTATTTGTGTGTGAGGAATGTTTCCTGAAAGTTTGGCCGTACCTTTTTGTAACACCCTGTATATCACACTCCTCCTTTTCCTTTTGGAACTGGTCCAAAAATATCTGCTGCTGTGAGATTGTGTAATGACTTAGGAATAATCGGATATATTTTGTATTTCACAGGAGCATTATTCTGCTTCACCTTCTTACAGATTTCACAAGTTCTAATCAAAGATACTATCTTATATCCTAACTTCTTAAAATAATGAATTCTTATTGGTTATACACTTTTTGATTCCGAAGTGTATGAACATACCACAGAAGTGCGTCTTCCATTACCATCAGAATGCATAAGTGGCAACATTGCGATGTTACGCTATCTCTCCAAAACAAATTATGACCTATTATTTTCCATTTTCGTACTTGATTAGGAGGTAAGGAATTTTGGATATACATAGGAAACATTTCTGTAAAGTAAGGATCATGATGGATATTTTCAGTCATTCTTTGTGCCATTTCCTTTCCTCGGATGTTGGGATATTCTGCTGATATAAAATTAATGGCAAAACAATGCTGGGTTCTTCTGTGTTTCCATCCTTCCATTTCTATGGGTAACCTTGACAAAGCATCAGGTACTATATTTTTGGACCTTTTTACATACTGTAACTTCATCATATTCTTGTAGGAAAATTACCGTACTATGCAGTAAATGACTACTCATAGGGAATGATAAAACTTGATAGTCTGTATAAATGTGGATTTCTGATCCCCATACTAGTGTTTGAAATTTTTGAATAGCCCACACAATCACTAATAGTTCCTTTTCAGTAGCCATGTAATTTAATTCATGTTTATTTAGACTACAGCTAGCAAAAGCTATGGTTCGGTGTTCTACATTATTCAGATCCCACTCTCCTTGCAAAAGTTCTGCAGCAATACTGTAATCAGATGCATCTGTCAAAATTTTAAACAGTTCGCCATGACTGGATGATGTAAAATGGGTGATTCTACATGCGCACTTTGCATTTTCAAATGCATCATTGGCACCTTGATCCCAAGTCCATGGCAGTCCCTTCCTTAATAAACGTAAAATTCTCGGGTCATTTAGTTTTCACCCTTGTATGTACTGGCGATGGTATCCGGCCATCCCTATAAATCCTTTAACTGTCGTACATTTCTGGGCTGTGGACATTCTTTGATGTGGTCTGCGTCTGGCCTAATCCCTTGTACCCCTATAATACGACCTAAGGACTTAAGTTCTTGGCATGCAAAGTAAGATTTACTGCTTCACCATAATACCTTTTTTCTTTAATTTTTTTCAAAGTTTTGCATAAAATTAAACAATGTTCTTTCCAAGAAGCTGATGTTATCAGGATATCATCTACATGTATTACCAAGTTCTTCAATAACTCTCTCCCTAGTGCCTCATCTAAGTCCCATATGAATACGGACACAGAGATATTAAGTCCAATTGGCAATACATTGAAATGATACGATTTACCATTAAAGTAAAATACTGTATACTTTTTGGATTCTGGGTGTAATTTTATTTGCCAATATCCCACAGTCAGGTCCATAGCGCCAAAGAATCTTGCCTTTTCAAAATTTGGATAACAATTCGTCAATATTAATAGGTCTCTGTGCCTGTCTGTATGCCGATTCAGTGTAAGAGTGTCTAATACTAATTGTACTCTGGCTGTAGCTTTCTTTACCACAACCAATAGATTATTCATCACGCTAGAACTTCGTTCTATAATATTTCTATTAATCATTTTATTGATTTCATCCCTAACTGCTTTCTTCAAACTTACCAGTATTGGATATGGCTTACAGAAGAATGGAGTGTTATTTACAAATACAGTGGTTGATATTACCTGGACAGTCGGGAAATATGACTTCGTGCTCCATGAAAATTTTTTATGAATCTCGCATTCGTTAATCGGTTAATATTGGGAATTTTTTTAACTTTGTCTTTTATATCAGCTCGATGTGTTACTTCATTTACATTATTGATCTTTGGTAACAATTTTGCTGTTGCTATTAATCACAGACACACTCAGTTGTTTGTTTTCCAATGCAGTTATCTGTCACAAACAGTGTCCAATATCTACTGTCCCCTTTACCAAAACAAAGAAGACTCGTCAAAGTTTAAGATGACTTTAAATTCTAATAACCAATCTAAGCCGAATAATGTCTCTATTAATATTTTCTACTATTAATAGTGTTTGCCAAAATAATATATCTCCAATAAAACAGTTCACTTTAGTTTCATATCTCATGATTTTACTCTTCATTCCTATTATCCCGAGTACATAAACTCCCGTTACTGGCAATAGCGGTAAGTGCTGTTTAGTCTGTAATGAATTAAAGAATGCATTGGAGATGAGTGATACCACCCTTTCTGAATCTATAAATATGTTAAATTCTGCAGTTTCCATTGCCCCTGCTATTATAGGTTGTGGGTTATTGGTATCTAAACTCAGTTCTTCAAACCATTCCTTTGTGGGTAAAGTTTACATACATATATGGAACAAGGCCTCCTAACGTATCTCCATGACCTGGGCCCCAGCCATGGATCCAGATCGCATCATGTTTTCCTCATTATTACTAATTACAGGCTGGTTACTGAAACGAGATATTGTTCCATTTTGTGCTCTATTGTTACTCAGTACAAATTCCTGAGAAGTTACTGAACCTAAATTTGAAGGTGGGTGGTGCTTCTGATAATTGTCATTATCATTTTTCCTGTTGCATTGGTATTCTCTTGCTAGGTTTGCCTCATGTTTTTTGACATTATTACCACTACTCCTGGTTTAGTTCAGATTTTCAGTTTGGTGCAAGTTTTCATTGCGGTCTTTATTTAAGGCATCAAGTGCGTCTACAAAGGACAGCAGCTCTTCTACAGTCTTCCATCCACTACATAAGATATCTTTCCTCACATATATGGGTAAACTTCTAATTAAAATCTGCACTAATCCTTTTTCCTGCATCGGCCTATTGAAATACTTCGTCATTGTACTCAAAGTATTGTAATATTTTGGGTCCCACAAATCTGATATCAACTTCTCCTGGGCAACTTCTCCTGACCAATACTTCTCTTTAAATTTCTTTTGAAAATCTTCCCAAGAGGAAAAATTCTCCATGTTTACTGTTGCCCATTTGGAGGATCCTCCTAGAAAGTAACCCACGGCAAATTCAATCTTGAAACTTCCTGGCAGATTAAAACTGTGTGCCCGACCGAGACTCGAACTCGGGACCTTTGCCTTTCGCGGGCAAGTGCTCTACCAACTGAGCTACCGAAGCACGACTCACGCCCGGTACTCACAGCTTTACTTCTGCCAGTATCCGTCTCCTACCTTCCAAACTTTACAGAAGCTCTTCTGCGAACCTTGCAGAACTAGCACTCCTGAAAGAAAGGATACTGCGGAGACATGGCTTAGCCACAGCCTGGGGGATATTTCCAGAATGAGATTTTCACTCTGCAGCGGAGTGTGCGCTGATATGAAACTTCCTGGCAGATTAAAACTATGTGCCCGACCGAGACTCGAACTCGGGACCTTTGCCTTTCGCGGGCAAGTGCTCTACCAACTGAGCTACCGAAGCACGACTCACGCCCGGTACTCACAGCTTTACTTCTGCCAGTATCCGTCTCCTACCTTCCAAACTTTACAGAAGCTCTTCTGCGAACCTTTCAGAACTAGCACTCCTGAAAGAAAGGATACTGCGGAGACATGGCTTAGCCACAGCCTGGGGGATATTTCCAGAATGAGATTTTCACTCTGCAGCGGAGTGTGCGCTGATATGAAACTTCCTGGCAGATTAAAACTGTGTGCCCGACCGAGACTCGAACTCGGGACCTTTGCCTTTCGCGAGCAAGTGCTCTACCAACTGAGTTTCATATCAGCGCACACTCCGCTGCAGAGTGAAAATCTCATTCTGGAAATATCCCCCAGGCTGTGGCTAAGCCATGTCTCCGCAGTATCCTTTCTTTCAGGAGTGCTAGTTCTGCAAGGTTCGCAGAAGAGCTTCTGTAAAGTTTGGAAGGTAGGAGACGGATACTGGCAGAAGTAAAGCTGTGAGTACCGGGCGTGAGTCGTGCTTCGGTAGCTCAGTTGGTAGAGCACTTGCCCGCGAAAGGCAAAGGTCCCGAGTTCGAGTCTCGGTCGGGCACACAGTTTTAATCTGCCAGGAAGTTTCATATCAGGGCACACTCCGCTGCAGAGTGAAAATCTCAATCTGGAAATTCAATCTTGTTAGAATCTTATCAATTTTTCGGTGAAGCTTGGTTAAACCTTTTCAAAAAATGTCGGATTTACCTCTCCATTGAGCTTAAATTTAGGGAATTGTCTTGATAACATCGAATTAGCTTCCCATTGCAAATCCGTAACTACTGCACTGGTTAACCACCACATTATGTGAAGTTACTCGTTTTTCTACTTATTCCTGGATAAGTTTGAATTCTCTCTAGAGTTCGTCTATGCCTTTTCTGGTATCAGCAAGTTTGGAAGAAGCCATAGGCGACATGTTCCTGGATATTATTCTCTCAGTAACTTTTCTTTTTATAATTTCTTAGACTTGTTCTTCCAAACTACTTAGATTTACGATATCAGAGTCTGCTATTTTCTCTTTAAAGCTTCTTTCTATATTATCCACTCGTGAAATTACACCAGTAATTTGCGATTGAATGACTGGCATTAACTCGCTGTGCTTATCTACACTTTCTTTCAAAGTTCTCGGACCCTGCTTTAGGGCATTAAATTTAACATTACACACATTTTTGAAAGATCCTAATTTTTCATTGATTTCTGATTCTACATTATTGCATCTGTCCTCAATCTCAACTTCTAACTTTTTTGACAACTTCTGGAAATTATCATTCTGTTTACTACTAAGGTCAGTGAACATTTTATTTACACGAATGTTTAAAGAATCAGTCAATTCCTTCTTTAAATCTAATTTCAAATTTTCTACTTTACTATTTAGGGTGTCAAATTCAGTCTTTAAAACATCCATGCCTTTGCATAGATTACTAAATTCTTTCCTCCGTGAGTCGACTTCGGAATTTAACAATCCTAAAGTTTCATTCTAACATTTAAACTAGAATGTACTAAGCTTAGTTCTTTACTTAGAGTTGTAGTTAGTTCCTTACTTACAGCAGCATTTAGAGTTTTGATTAGATTCACTAATTCAGACCAGTCAGGCCCTTCTTTAGTAATTCTCATAGCCATATTTGTTACATCTCTCAGTTTGTGGCGTTTACTATTGCTATTGCTCTCTATTGGTTGGCCAATACACGGACAACTAATCCTGGCTGTGGAATGAGGCTGGAATTGTCGTCCGATGATGTCCCACTTTGCTCGACTGGAGACAGATCTGGCGATGGAGCAGGACAAAGCAGCATGTCGACTTTCTGTAGAGCATTTTTGGTTACAACAAGTGTACGTTGGAGCGTTATCGTGTTAGATAACATAAACTGGAATGCTGTTCATGACTGGTTCTAACGTCCCTCCAATTTGCTGAACATATTGCATGTGTCACTTCTTGCTAAGGTACTAAAGTTCTGTTTTGCGCTCACCCGGCATAGAATTCAGCGTAGGTGAGCGATTGTGATGGCAGGTCAGCACCGGTGAACAGCAGCGACATCGGATGTAGGCTGGTTTTCATGTCTGCGTCCTTGCGATGCGTGTGTGAGCTGTATACTCCCTACCAGATCATCCTAGTCGTGTCGTTCTAGGCGTATCTCTTCTTAGTCTAATACATCGAGATCTTCTCTCCGGTTTTTCTCATTGTGACTTTCTTACGTCCTCTCCTTTATTTGCCTTTACAAATGTTCTCAATCAGATATTTGGGCAGAATCCAATTCCATGAAATGGTTCTCTTGTCTTGTTATGCTCGGTTGCTGTGGCAACACTTGATAGCTTTTTCTCTTGTTCTCATCTCAACATCCCTTTGGTCCTTTCACACTGGTCGCCACATTCTATCCATTTGACAACTAAGAGTGTCTGAAGTGTATGTGCAAACTTCCCACTTCCTATACTCTTATACGAGTCGACTTACTTGGTGTACACAACTGATCTTCTACGCTGGATAGCCGTCTTCTGGAATCTCTATAAACTTCTTCACCAAAGATGATGCTAGTTACAGTAATCTTAATACCCTCTCTCTACTTGGGAAATAATTAGGTACTCGAAGAATACTTTTCAATAACTATTGGTATATTTAAGCTTCGTAAAGAACACAATTCACACACAAACATTAGACTTCTTGTAAGTTACTCGTATCATCTCACATTTGAAACAGATTGAAATACATTAAGCAAAAGAGTTGGCATAACAAACATAACTCTATTAAAAACAAATCGTAAAATACGTCTTGCCTCCAGCAAGTCCAAGATAAGAATTTATTTATTTATTTTATAACAATCGTCACTGATACGAGTAGCACAGAATAGCCTAGGAGTTCCACAGTTCTTCAGTATACTTTCACTAGAACTTCCATGGATCGTCCGACAAGTACTTGTGGGTGCTGTTTGTCTGCCACTTCTACCTTCTGCTCGTGACTGATTTCACACCTGCACACACAAACATGTGACGCACTTTAGGTAGGATACTAGCATCCCACTCTCACATCAAAAATATTGTGTGTTTGAGACAGTAGAAGGCCAAGTGGTTCTAGAATTTACGCAGAAGTGTAATTCTTTGAAATGCTTAAGAGGTTGTGCTGAACAATGTGTGGAAGTGTCTGCACCACCTCTCTCCTCTGCATGGAGAGGCTTGCCATCACCATTGGCATCTGTTTTCCGTGTCCCACATCTGATTCAGTTCAGATTGTGCCAGCTGACACAAGTAAGTTTGAAGCAAGAGTGTTTGATAGTTTGGTTCTCAACTTTCAAGGATCTTTCTGGTATGAAGATGATCACTCCAATTTCCAGACAGTCACAGGCTTGAAACTGCTGGCTAATGGTGTTGTGGCAGTTCTCTGGGCTGGCTGATGAGATACCAGTTGGCTTGAAGAACATTTTTTACTAATACGTATGGGAAGAGACTGACAGTTATGTGCTCTTGTTCCTTTCTTCTTTCATTCATTCGTCCGCTTCTGTGTCCGAGGTTCCTCTTTTACTTCTTCCCTGTGCGCTCTTGAAGACACCTCATGCATCTGACACGTAACAGGTGACTGGGTAACGCATAATTCCCAGCCCCGAGTTGGCAGGTAGGGTTTGCACGTACTCCCTGGTACAGCCCAGGCCCAGGCCCAGGGAGGGGCAAGTGCCTGTGGTGTGAAGACACCTAATGAGGGTGCACCCTGTTCTGAAAGGGCTCCTCATTTGGAAGGAGCACACCATCGGAAAACCTGGCAATTATGGGGTATTTTCTCACAATGAGTCAATCATCATCTTCACGGTCAGCATCAACAAAACGTAAACGGAACAAGGCTATAAAGATTAAGACTATCTTGTCAGTACGGGAGCAGTCAGAGCATATGTTTTCATAATGAATTCTCACTTTCCCATGCTCTACCTTAGCAAAGCACTTTAGTAAGATGATATGCCATGAATTGCTCCCAAAGGATTTGTTTGTTGAGAGACCGTACAGTTGTAGTACACACTCTGATGGATGCAAGTACGTGGAGGAGACTGACTGCCCAGTTGATTTGCCTGAATATGTGCTCAGTGTTTAACTCATAGATCTGCTACTTTTGGTGTAGATATACAGTAGAAAACAGTTATTATGACATTGGAGGGACTAGTGGTTCACAATCATTGTAGCCAATAATTGCTCCAAGCGAGTTTATGCTTTGTTTTTTGATAAAAAAGATTATATCTGGAAATTTTAAGCTGCCATAGTTAAAACTTAAGCAGAAATACAATATTGAAGACAGTTTTTTCTTATGTTACTGCAGTACGTACAGCAATAAAATTCCGGAAAAATGTAAAAATATTTAATAAGTGAAGAAATAACTAACAACAATATAAACGGTTTGGTAATGTCGAAGTTAGTCTTCGATAATGAATGAGATAAAATGTTAGACTTGCTTGAGACTTAATGTAAGTGCTGCATAGTAAAATAGTTGTGAATGACAAAACTTCATTCCAGTTACCATATCTTTTAAAAAAATTAATCAGCTTTACCAAAATGAAAAGATTGTATTTTGTACATAAACTACACAAAAGCTTGCACTTTTTCCTATGTTTCCTTTTAAAATGTTGTACAAATGTAATGTACTGTACATAACGCGCTGAAAATATCCAACAAGCACAACCACAAAACATCAAAACGAATACACTATTATTCTATTTTTGTACTTTAAAAAAAGTAACATATATCGGAAACTAATTTTCTAGTTTCCTACGACGACAGCGAAGACTGCTTTGCTTTAGCTTTAAAATGCAATATCTTAATGTGTACTACAGTATATTGTTTTACTTAAGGTAATCTTTTATCTTTATTTGCTTTTTGCCCTCGAGATGTACTTACCTATTTTGCATTTGACGATGCATTAGTTTGAACACCTCTTTGTCATTTGTAGAGACTATGTTTTCTGTCTCCACAAATTGTAAACATCGTTGAATGTGACACACCCCAATTCCTTTCTGATGCTGATGTTTGTTTCCCCATTTTATAATCATCGTATCATTTGTGACTTTCATTCAGTATTAAAATCTCTACTCTTTGCAATGCCTGTATTTCCTGTTTGACCCATATTGATTTGACTGTTCAATTAAAGAGTTCAGAGGTAAGGATTACTTTATTTTTAGTAATCCCCAAATACATAACAAATTGTTAAGTGATATCATTATAAGTGATATTGTCTATATGTGATGTCTCATTGTCTCCTTATTTTGCGAACTGGGTAGCTGTCATTATACTTAATTATTGATCATAGATGTAAATTAAGTTTTAAGAATTTGTGTGATATGTACAACTAACAGAAATGTAAAGTGTTTTCTGAAATAAATAAAGTAATAATTTCTAACTTTGCAAATATTTATTGAATGTATTATCTTAAACTATCACCAATTATGTTCTTTCTGATACAGATACATTCAAGTTATTGGTATGTCAGAGCTTAGTATACTTGGGGCTCTAACCATTGTATACATGTTGGAAGGTTGGGGGAACAAAAAAATAAGTTTTCACTTTCAGTTTTTCACCATCAGTTGATCACCAATGTAATGCAGTTTTTGTATAAAAGTGTGTAGAAAGAGAGAAACATTCAGGCTTTTGTGGGGAGAGAACTTTTCAACAAATTTCTTCTGGTTGTGTGACCTCATCAGTTTGGTTACTATTGCAGGTAATGAAAACTAGCAACCAAACTGTTCAGTTTTACCACATACGCAGAAGAATGTTATCGAAATTCGCATACTACTTTGATTGTGTTCCGTGCCCTGACTGGGGCATGTACCCAGTACAAGCAATTTCAAGGGAGATCAGCTAATAAATGTTGAGTCCACAAATGGGAAAATTTAGATGGAACCATCACATTGTACTGATCCATTATGGTTTTCTTACAGAAGAAGGAATTGCCTAGTACTTACATTTTTTGTTGTTGTGAGACTAATCAATTTGTTGGAGTCATTGCAAAACTGTTTCTCATATAAATTCTTTTATCTTCAGGTCCGGATGCTGGCTGATCCTGATGCATCATTCACAAAAGCATTGGCACTGGATACAAATTTACCACCTTTGGGGGGCACCCGTTCGAAGCGGTATTCAATGATAATTGAAAATGGTGTGGTGAAATCATTAAATGTTGAGCCTGATGGTACTGGGCTTTCCTGTTCTTTGGCTGACAAACTTCCTTTGTAGGAACTAAAACTGTGATCTCGAAACTATTCCACTGCTTAAATGTTACCATTTCACAATTACTTTATTTAGATGTTTCCTAATATTCTGTAGGTTTAATTTGTATGCACTATTCTGAAATTGTTGATGGTTAACAATAAAGGTAATAAGTAACCAGCTTGGGGTGGTTACATATTTTACTTTTTCCTTTGGTTTTGTCAAACTTAACCTGTTTGCAGGCGCCCTTTTTTTTTTATATCAGGTATCACCACGGCACCTTTGTGACGTATTAAAACTTTGCTGCTATTGCATGTAAAAAAAAAAAATACTGAAATGTCTGTTTTTATTTCATGTTTTCTTTTACTTAAATAATATTTGTTACCAATATTAAAGTTTACTTACTACAATGTGAAAACAGTACTGGAAACTTTATCGTGCAATAAAGGTATATATATATTACAGAAGCAAAGCAATGTGTTCAGACAACAGTAGTGATCACACGACCAACAAACGGATTGTTGTACCAGTTTTTATACATCTGGCGAAGTGTACTACCACAAGATCTCAGGCATAGGCAGAAGTGGTAAGACATATTCCCAAAAGCTTTGGAATACCCCTAAGTTGATGGCAAGTATGCTTCCCAAGGGCCACAATGACAGATTAATTTTGTGGTAACTATACTTGGCAATCTGCGTTCTCTCAATCACTTAAGAAATACATTTATTGGAAAATGTATCCCCCATAGCCCACGAAAGCATTAACTACAAAATTACCATAAATGCAGGTCTTCCTCAATTTGTTCATAAAATGGTTTTCCCTTGAGGGTTCAGTTCACTTTTCATTTATTGCAGGAATCGTTTTATAGTATTTTTTAAAATAATTCTCGCTTGAGATTTCTCAAGAAAATTACCTGTATACTCTGAACAAAACTCGAACATCTTGCAGTCACATGAATTGCTTTTTTCTTCAGGTCATGAGAATTGTAGCTGTCTGAAGCTCCTTTTTTGTACTCAGTAACGCTTGAAAAGTACACAGAATAAACTAAAAAAGACCATAGCCTTTAAATTAAATGTTGGTGACAAATAATATTTAGGAGTGAAATCTATCCATTTGACAACAATTGCGAGTTATGTGATTGGTGGCCTTTTTGGCGTATGTGTCATTTCCAGGGCTCTCGGGTGTCCAGCCGGATGCGGTCGTTGGAAGTCCCATGATATTTCGGCAAATAACTGTTCTATCAGAACCACCTGATGACGGCAGAAAGGTTATTCGCCAAAATATCGTGGGACTTGCAACGATCGCATCCGGCTGGACACCCGAGAGCCCTGGAAACAACAATAGTGAGATTCCAATCAGCCAATACCACCTGTAAAAGGTATTGAAAAAGCACAGAAAGGATGAGTGTGGCACACCTGTGCACCAGAAAATGAAGTTAATTTTGTTCTATTACATGAAATATGTAATAGCAGAGTGAATACTGTTTCAAGTTACTAATAGGCTGTGGGAAAATTTCATGCTCCAGAAATGAATGATACACTAAAGACCATGCAAAGGTTGAAATTCAGGCTCTGAAATGGGCACCTCAAGAGGTATTTTAAGGAGCAATTTTCAGTAATTAATTACAGAATTGACGTCATCAGATCACATTTGGAATATTTCCCCTTTGTGGATTTAAGTCAATATTTTTCGAACTGTTGAAACTGAGTGAGATTTTAAAGTACATAGTAGCTAGTCTTAAAGTTGCCCTTTGAATTGCTCGTTAGTTCCCTGTTTTAGAGTTATGGGGGCATAATTTGTACAGCTTATTCATCTTAAGGGCTTTTAGTGGCTCAGTCTTCTGACACTAAGCGATTTATACCAGTCTCCTATACATCAGTAACTGATGTCTAATAACACTTTTGTTTCTGGCAACAACAACACTATGCTTTTTATTTAATTTATTTTATTTATTTATTTATCCATCCGTAGACAATCAGGATTGTATGGATGTTGTCAACATGAGTATATACAATATAAATAAAATAGAAAGAAACTTCCACATGGGAAAAATATATTAAAAACAAAGATTCCAAGACTTACCAAGCGGGAAAGTGCCGGCAGACAGGCACATGAACAAAACACACAAACACACACACAGAATTACTAGCTTTCGCAACCGATGGTTGCTTCTTCAGGAAGGAGAGGGAAAGACGAAAGGATGTGGGTTTTAAGGGAGAGGGTAAGGAGTCATTCCAATCCCGGGAGCGGAAAGACTTCCCTTAGGGGAAAAAAGGACAGGTGTACACACACACACACACACACACACACACACACACACACACACACACACACACACATAACCATCCGCACATACACAGACACAAGCAGACTGCTTGTGTCTGTGTATGTGCGGATGGATGTGTGTGTGTGTGTGTGTGTGTGTGTGTGTGTGTGTGTGTGTGTGTGTGTGTGCGAGTGTACACCTGTCCTTTTTTCCCCTAAGGGAAGTCTTTCCGCTCCCGGGATTGGAATGACTCCTTACCCTCTCCCTTAAAACCCACATCCTTTAGTCTTTCCCTCTCCTTCCTGAAGAAGCAACCATCGGTTGTGAAAGCTAGTAATTCTGTGTGTGTGTTTTGTTCATGTGCCTGTCTGCCGGCGCTTTCCCGCTTGGTAAGTCTTGGAATCTTTGAGTATATACAATAGGTACACAAATTTATAATTGTCACAATCTGAATTCATGAATATTATAACAAGATGCATTTTTAAACCACTTAATGACACAGTTGCTAATTTTTACATATTTCTATGCATTCACATCATCTCAAGTAATCATTGACAGTATAAAAGCGCTTTTCCGAGAGATATTTTTTTAGCGATTTCCTCAGGTTATCTATTTTGCTTATGTCTTTGACCCCTTGTGGAAGTTTATTGTATAATTTAATTCCGTTATATAACATGCTATTTTGAGTTTTTGATTTGTTTTTCCTATAGAGGTGTAAGTGTTGTCGGTGTCTGGTGTCATGTGCATGTATGGAACTGTTTATCGGGAACTGGTCAATGTGTCTTTTTATGTATATTACTGTCTGCAAAATGTATTCACACGGAACTGTCAATATACCCAAAGATTTAAATAACTCTGTGCAATGGGATATACTGCTACTTTTTGTTATGATTCGTACGGCCCGTTTTTGCAACTTAAATATTGTTTGTCTGTTCTGCTCTGTTGATCCCCAGAAGGTTATGCCATAACTAATTATAGAGTGGACATACGCAAAATATGCAGTTCTAGTACACCGGCTACTACACACTGAATTTATAATCCTAAGTGCATAGCATGCTGAAGCTATTCGCTTTCCAAGTACCACAGTGTGCTTGGTCCAATTTAGTCGAGAGTCGACATGCATGCCTAAAAATTTTGTTGATGGTACACATTCTATGTGCTCGTCATTAACTTTTAGCTTGCTACTGTTCGGTTTTCTGTTTAAGTGGAAGCTAATACTGTTGGTTTTTTTTACATTTAGGGTTAATTTATTAGTCTCTATCCATTGGCATACATGCTTAAGTGTTTCCTCAGCTTTTTCATTGAGTGCACTTGGCGACTCAGCTTTGATTAGGATGTTACTGTCAGCAAACAGTACTGATTCACCATGTTTGACACTTTGTGGAAAATCGTTTATGTATATTAAAAAAAAAAAATGGGCCCAGCACACTTCCTTGGGGGACTCCTATGTTGATGTATTCTGGGTTTGAAAGGTGTGAAAAGGTGTGATTGGAGTTGGTTTGAGTGATCTCCACCTGTTGGACCCTGTTTTGCAGGTATGAATGAAACCACATGTTTGTTACTCCTCTTACTCCTAGTGCATTTAGTTTGTTTAGCAAAATTGTGTGGTCTACCATGTCAAATGCTTTGGTCAAATCAAGGAAGATCCCTGTTATGTGGTCTCCTTTGTCTAGTGCCAAATTGCTCTTTACTCAGAAGATTGAACTTTGTTAAGTACCCCATGAGCCTGTTTTTCATTATGGTCTCTATGACTTTTGAAAAGGATGACAGTAATGAGATTGGTCTGTAGTTTTCTATGATTTCTGGGTCACCTTTCTTATATATAGGTAGGATTTTTGCATGCTTTAGTATTTCTGGGAAGCAACCCATGGAGAAGGATTCATTGATGATGTGCACTAATGGGTCTTTGATGTTGTCTATGCAGTCCTTCAGTAAGCACACAGGTATTTCATCTATGCCTGCTGAATTTTTACATTTTAGGTTACTCACAACATTGGATACTTCTTCTGCTGTGGTTGGTCGTAGCATCATTGTGTGTGCTATTTTGTTCAGAGTTTGTGATTGGTTTGTTTTGTTGAACTTCTGTTGCAGTCTGGTAGCTATGTTACTGAAATATTGATTGGCAAAGTTTGCTAGTTTTTTGGGATCATTTATTTTGGTATAATTGTGCTGAAACTGTATGTTTACTGGCTTTAATTTTTTCCTATTAGTTTCTTGTTTGGTGATTTTCCATGCTGCTTTGATTTTATTACTGGCTTTTTCTATAAATTTGTCATTTTGGTACCTTTTAGCCACTAACAATACTTTTCTATAGATCTTTCTGTATCTATGATAATAGTTATGAAATGAAATGCTGAATCATTACGGTTGTTTTTCATTGAGCTGAGGTGCTTGAGCGTTTCAGCAGATTTCCTTATCCCATTGGTTACCCAGCTGTTGTTGTTGCATGATTTAGTGATTCTTAGAACTTTAGGGAACACTTCTTCAAACCTGAATTTAAATACTGACAGAAACTTTGAAAACTTTCCATTTATAGTAGGTTCTCTGTACACTTCCTCCCATGTTTCACTGTTAAGTAGTGCAGCAAATAGAGCTCTTTTTGACTTAGAGAAAACCCTACTGTACTTGTGTATTTTAGTGTTATTCTCTAATTCTATACCCAATTTTAATAACTGACTGGAATGGTCTGCGATGCCAAGGTCATCTATGACAACGTCACATCTATCTTTCTCTATGTCTGTTAGCATATGGTCAATACTTGAAGCTGAATGTCTGGTTATCCTAGTGGCAGTGTTAATTAATGGTGATACACCATAGGCATACATAATGTTCAGAAAATTATTGTACAACATATCTGGGTTCATCATGTTAATGTTTAGATCTCCACAAATGATAATTTTGCCTTTGGGGCTGGAGACCATATCTAATGCTTGGGTTAACTTTGTAGTGAATGTGTCCATGTCACCACTGGGAGCACGATAAATACATAGTACTGTTAGTCTTTCTGGAGGAAAGACATTAAGTTCATAAATGCCTCACCAAGAGCACTGAAATATAATCCACCACCTAGTGTTTCACAAACGATAGAGGAAATAAAGGTGCATAATGTGTGTTTACTTTCAGTTACTAACAATTTCTGAGCTTGGTAATCACATTTGTCGGATAAAGTGCATCGTTAGTATATTCCTTCTTGTAACTGCAGAATACTGAGAGTCTGAAAATTATATAATATGAATTAACTGTGCAATGTTTTGGGCGAAAATTTGGAACTCTAGCATAAATTGAAATTTATGGAACTTGGTGCACTCATATCCAACCTTAACATTAATCAGATCAGAAACGATGCAAATCTTGGCAAGAATGTATACATAATTTCAACAAGCAGCTGAGTGGTTGTGGTGTGAAAAATGCATCTTTGTTCCACCTGTCTTACTACAAATTGTAGTGATAGTGTCTGAATTAGGAAAGGTGCCACATTAAGATAAAAAACATAATTTAACTGAAAAATGGTTAATGTTTTTAAGGAATTTTTAATGTTAAGAAGAGTGGACCTTTCGTGCCAATATATAAAGATATACAGGGTGGTCCAAAAGTCCGGAAACACCCTTACAAAATTCAAATGGAGTAGCAAACAAGGAAACAGAGGCCCTACCATGAGGAACGGGAAGGGTGAAACTTTATAGGCTAGGCCACCAACATGGTGGCCTTCTTGAAAGCCGCCATCTTGAATTCAACTCCTCCGTTAACAATGAGGGGAAACACTTCTTCATCCAGTAACCTCAGATAACCGTTGGCTGTTAACGTACCATCAATAAAAAAGGTCTAATGACTTTGGTACCCCACACACCACACCAGACAATCTATTTTTGTGAGTCAACTGTTTTGGAAGCATCAATCCGTGCAGATTTGTGTCTGACCAGTATCTGTGATGCTGCTTGTTCATCACTCAACAGCACCTGATAGGAGAAATGTGGGTTTTTCTGCAGCTGCTGTGTCACCCATACTGCGAACTGTACCCGATGGTTTGGGTCATCCTCGTTCAGGTGTTGGAGTAGATGAATTTTGTACTGGTGCCTTTTGTACTGCGATAAAATTCGCAGCATGGAGGTACGGCTAACCCCACATTCTTGTGACAGGCGACGAGTACTCCGTTGTGGACTCTTGCTAAATGATGCCAACACACTCACTGTTGCTGCTTCATCGGTGGCGGAGTTTAGTCTTCCAGCCTTAGGTTTATCCGCGACGGAACCTGTTGCTCGGAATGTGGCCAAAAGCTTGGCAACTGCGCTGTGAGTGATGGGCTGTCTGGTTGGGTGCCGACTATTGAAATCATCAGCAATGATCCGCGTGCTTCTTTCTCCTGATATCAAGATGTCAATGCGTTCTTCATGTGTTAAGGACATTTTGTAACATGTAAATAAGGAAACGATTAAAACGTTGGCATGAGTAAATAATACCTAATAGTTAAACACATGTAACATATCAGGCATGGGATAGTCACTTTGCACCATTTCAGACTCCATTTTATGACTTCTCAGTACATAATACTCATGCTGCCGAGCGTCCCACTGCTGCTGCAAGTAATTGGATATAACCCGAGAATGAATAAAGCTATGTTTAAAATAACAACGGCATTGTTTTTCAGGTGAAATTCTCTCTGTTTGATATGTCACATGACCACATTCCCATATGAAATTTGAGTTGAATCCAAGATGGCAGCTTTCAAGATGGCCACCATATTGGTGGCACATCCTGTAAAGTTTCCCCCTTCCCGTTCCTCGTATGTAGGGACTCAGTTTCCTTGTTTGCTACTCCATTTGGATTTTATCAGGGTGTTTCGGACTTTTGGACCACCCTGTACAATGCAAATATAGAAATATACAATGCAAATGTGTCAAAGAACTGTTACTTACCAGGCAAACTGATAGATTGCAGCCGTGCTGTTTGAGGCACCATGTCACGGATTGCGTGGCCCCTCCCATTGGAGGTTTGAGTCCTCCTTTGGCATGGGTGTGTGTGGTGTTCTTAGCATAAGTTAGTTCAAGTAGTGTGTTAGTCTAGGGACCCTGATGACCTCAGCAGTTTGATCCCTTAGGAATTCGCAGATTGATAGATTGCATTAAATCTGAGCTTGCCTTAAGGGTTCATGGCGCAACGTCCATATCTAGGAATTTTTCCATGTCAGGATTGGGAAATGTATTGAAGCAGCTCATTGAAAAGTCAGTAAACCAGGCTTTCTTAGTGTGAAATAATGAAAATACTTTTGAGCTGCGTGTGGTAGTTTTTATTTATTTGTGACTGGTTTTGGTGATGCAAAATCTTCAGGCTCAGGTGCCGCAAATGTTATTTAACACACTTTACGAAAGACATCATTACAATTTTTAAATGATGAAAAGTCACTTTAGAGAGATTATATTCATTATATATGTGGTGGGACAAGTATAGTTTTAAGACTAAAGGCATTTCACTGTAACAATTGTTGGAAAATGAAACTGCCTATACAACAGGTAGACAGGGTTATTTGACAGGGTCTAAAATGAAGCTATGATTTACCTTATGACTGTGTTCCAGTTGTGTGCTGTGGTGTACAATGTGTCGTTTGCATGAGGGGTACTGTGATTAGCCTTGTGTATTACTTGTACCAGGTAGGCATGATTATAGTTGGGCATGTTGCTTTGTGCATCAGTTTTGTGGACATCAGTGGTCCTGGACCTTTCATTATAAGTACAACGGTGCTTTTCCATTAAAACGACTCGCCATGAGCTCTAGAAATGAGCAATTTCTTTGGCCCTTCATATGAATGTATGCATCGGGATTTAATATTGAGTGTTGTATTGTTTATATTAAATAGGCTACACTTCATGAATGTCAACCTACAGCTGTTAGTGCTGCATGCTGTGTTTATGCCAAGCTCAATATGTTTCTTAGACAGGTGTCCATTTCTGGATTGACACACTGGTAGAATTATTTATGCCTTTACTAGTTTACAGTTTTGTTTCATAGCTAAACATAGAACAATGAATTTTATAATGCAGTTTAGAAATTATTAAGATTTTAAGCCACATCTGATACCATCGCATAACATGATTAGCCCACAGATGCCTGTATAAACTACCCCAAATGATGTTGTTATATACCATGTGGCTTTTCATTTAGGCATCATTCTCATGTATAACAGTAGTTCAGTATCTGGAAACAGGTATCAGTATTGTGTAGCTGGGGACAGATATAAAATTTACTCTATTTTTTTACTACTAGTAGGTTCTAAATTGTTAGAATACACCATGCTTTCAGGAATCTCACTCCAGATTGCATAATTGCCTTAGTTGGACTAAGTGCATGTAACATTGTAGGTAGCCATATTTAACCTGATGAGTTACAAATAATATTTCTACCCTATGTGGATAGATTTCATGCTGTGTATTTCAGTTTTAACCAACTTCATATATGTGTATGTACTCTCCCACCCCATGCAAGTGACACATTGTAAACAACACTATTTGACAATTTTCTATGATCGACAGAAGGAATACAGTCATAACCCTGCTGAGCCACACTTAACATACCTAGAGTATAAGACTGTTAGTATTCCAGCAACTATTACAGATTCCTTACACACACTATATGTAGTTGTAAAATGTAAACTTTCATGGCCAGAAACATCACAATCAATAAAACGTTCTGGGCTATTATTCTGTGGTTAAATGTATTTCACATTTAAACCCAAAATGTAAGATCCATTCGATTACGGCATAACAACCCAGAATATTTTGTTAATTGTGACTATCTGTAGTTGATATATTTACAGTTTTAATGCTGTAACACGCACCTCACCTCAGCAATAATAAATTCTCAGCAAATCAGCTTGGGGTTCAGAAGAGTTGCTCTATTGAGAATGCCGTTTACATGTTCACTCACTCAACAAATTTTACAAAAAACTTTGACTGGAAATAAATCATTTCTGGGGCTCCTAAGGCTAAATCTTAGGCCCACTGTTGATCCTCATTTATGTAAACAATCTTACATCTAATATACAACAAGCAGAATTCATTCTTTCTGCAGAGGACACTAATATTGTAATTAGTCCATGCATATATACAGAAATAGAAGAAATGGTAAAAAATGTTCTTAAAAGTATCAATGACTGATTTTCTGTGAATGGTCTCACCCTCCATTTTAAAAAGACAACATTTAGTTTTGCACATACAGGAGTACTATATTAATGAGAAAGTAGTATACTTGATGAGAAAATAATAAGTATGGTGGAAATGATGAAATTCCATATTGATGATAACTGGAAAAAAAAAACACTTTTTGGAACTGCTTGTACTTACAATCATACAAATCTTGGGGAAAGAGAAATCAATAAGTGGACATATTTAGGGTTCCATGCCTCAATCTGTAAAAAATGAAACCCTTACAGGAATGCTGTGTGTGTGTGTGTGTGTGGGGGGGGGGGGGGGGGGGGGGCGGCAGGGCGCGTGCGCACGCGCGCGCACACACACACACACACACACACACACACACACACACACACACACATAGGGAAAAATCCAAAATTGTTTATTTATATAACATGGAAAAAATTGTCATTTGTCATCTGAGTTCAAACTTCAAATTGAAACATTATCTAGGTTTGCAATTCCTGTCAATAACATGCAAAAATCATAAATATCTTCAATCCCTGGACTGGATAACTTGTCCGTGTATGTAATGAAGTTTGTACAAAACCCTCAGTGCACGAGTCCTAATCGCACCTAGCCAATTTTTATTCAGTAATGTCATATGGAATGATGTTTAAGAAAGAAAGTCTTCATTGCTCAAAGATGTACTGTAAGAGACTAATATGTGGTGCTCACTCTTGATCATCTCGTTTTGGGTATTCTGACTACTGCTTCACAGTGTATTTACTCCCTCACGAAGTTGTTATTTATAAATAACCACTACAGTTCAATACCAGGAGGGTACACATTACTCCATATTAACGTTGTCTTTTTCACAAAAAGGGGTGCACAATGGTGCATCAAAAATCTTTGATCACTGTCTGACAGACAGCAAAATAAAATTTGAAACCTAAAAGTTTTCTTTGACAACTCGCCCTTTTCAGCAGAGGACTTTCTATTTAGTAAAAGGTGGTGGGTAGGAATTACTCACTCACATCTGCATATTAAGAAACACATAGAAATGTTCAGCGTGTAAATAAATTTACAGATTTATTTGCAATGTGAATGTTAAACAACTTGTTCCGCATCAAGATTTAACGCACATAACATGAAACTAAGTTCTATATATGTCTGCTAAATTTAATTGCGGAATGTGACGCAACAGGCAATAAGCAAGTGCAGGTCTTCTTCACCTACTAGAAAGGAATATCTATTTTTACTAGTCTCCTACACACAGTTGTTCTAGACTAGACAGTGAAGAAACATATCACAACCTGCGCGCTCAGTCTGGCAAAATGGAATTTCAAATCGCAGAATGTAAAATTAGTATACACATACGAAAAGGATATGATTGAGTGCACAAGAAAAATTATTGGTGAATTTGCTAATGATTACAGGACAGTAAACAAGGCTGTGTGACAACAGTTTCCTCTTCTGCTTAGGTGTATTTTAACAGAATTATGTTATGCCTCATTGTAGCATGATGTTCAATACACTTGAGCAGAAGAATACTGATGCAGTGAAAACTATTGAATATGTATCTCAGTTTGCAGCAATTTAGGGCCTCAATGGCGACAAGCCAGAGCCGACTGCAATATGGGGACATCTGAGGGGAATCGAGAAAGGTGTGTGCACAGGATATCATGACTCAGATTACCAACTGATTCAATTTTAATGATCAAATTATTTGCAGAAGAGTATGAGCTGTCATTGTTCTTGAAACATTACATTGGCTTCCCAGAAGAAAAATTAAAACCAGCTGTTACTTTTTTTAGATTACGTTCTTCAGACTGAAGTCGTGAAGTGGATGTTCTGCACATTCAAAGGTTCTCATGAAGGCATCAGGTGCTTCAAAGAACTTTCTTTATGAAAACTACTTGGCAAAGGCTTTTCTTACTGCAGTTAATAGAAGGTTTCAGAATCACAACTAGAGAAGCAAAACGGTGCTTGTCTACACTAAAATGGTTGGAAACATGAATTTGATATACTACAAATTAAGTGAGACTTTGTGCACATGCAATGTGTTCTCTTGAAAAATAACTATTGAATTGTCTGATTTCAATGAAATGCTCAAAGATTACTTTTCAGCACATAAGATGAGACAAGGTTGACAAAATATGCATTATTAGGTAATAAGAGCAAATTCCTATGTTGTAATTACCTATTCCTCAAGCGACAATATGGAAAGGATAAATTGCTACTAATGACACACTCACAGCTGTTATCTCCAGGCACTAAGGCCCGCTGCAATAATGTAACTGGGATGAGTGGCAAGTGTTAGGAAGAGGCACGGAGTGGTGAGGGACAGGTGTAGCAGGGCAGAGATGGAGCGAGATACTAGCTACTCCAGCCAGTGGGAGCATGCAGGGACAGGATAGGGCTGTTGGTGGGGATTTACTGAAGTGGGAAAGGGAAGGGGATAGGTATATGGAGGACACACACTAGCAAAGTTTGAGGTTAGGGGGATATGAAAACAAAGGATACATTTCAGGGAGAATTCATAGCTGCGCAGCAGTTATGAAAGCGAAGCACATCGTGCTGGGTGGCATGTTCAGCAACTGGGTGGTCCAGCTGTCTATTGGACATAATTTGATGGTGGCCTTTGAACAGACAAACTTGCTAGTTGTCATACTCACAAAGAATATGGCACATTTGTTAAGTTTTTAGATCACATTGCTGCTTTCACAGGTGGCTCTGCATTTGAGGGGATGGGAGATGTCAGTGACAGAACTAGAGTAGGTGGTAGTGGGATGATATATGGGACAGGTCGTCGATCTGGGTCTATTTTAGGATGTTAGCTGTGTGGCAAGGGGTTGTGATCAGATGTGGAAAATATTTCTTTTTTCAGGGCAAGATGCTCAAAACTGTGGTGTAGAATATGATTCAAAGTGGTACAGCAATGGGCACCCACATGCCACTATCCTATGCCAACCTATTCATGAGCCAGCCAGGGAAATACATCCTAACCACCACTAATTGGAATCCCCTCACCTTATTCAGATTCACTGATGACATCTTCATGATCTGGGCTGAGAGTGAGGACACAGTACACACATTTCTTCAGCATCTCAACATTCTCTCCTCCATTTGCTTCACCTGGTCATCCTCAGTTCAGGATGCCACATTCCGTGGGCTTGACCTCCATTTCAAAGATGGCTACATCTGTACCGTCAAATCTACCAATCCTAATATCTCTCTTCTTACACAGCTGCCACCTATTTCAAATCAAAAGTAAATGCCTCAGCCAGCAAGATCCAGGCAGTAACAGAGGGTGGGAATATTGGTAGTTGGAGCTGCCAATGGGCCCCTTAAGGACAAGGCTGCCCAGGAGGAGAGAAAGCCAATGTGACCTCTGTGCATACCAGGTGGAGTCATTCCAGATGTGAAACGGGCCCTTCCAGATGACATGATGAGAACAGGGTGCACCCAACCGCAGGTGGTGACTCATGCCGGTACCAATGATGTGTGTCTCTTTGGATTGGGAGATATTCTCTGTGGTTTCAAGTGGCTATCAAAAGTGGTAAAGGCTGCCAGTCTCGCTTGCGAGACAGCAGAGCTCACCATCTGCGACACAGTTGACAGTACTGACTGCGGAGCTCTGGTACAGAGCCAAGCGGAGGGTCTGAGTCAGAGGCTCAGACAGTTCTGCAAATTCCTTGACTTGCACCATAGGGGAGGGGAGGGGAGGGGGGGGGTTCAGGTTCCGATAAATAGATCAGGAGTCTACTGCACGCAGGAGGTGGCCACTTGATTAGCAGAGACTGTGTAGTGTGGCGGTTTTAGAGGTTAGAGGGTCTGGGGAAAACTAAAAAAGGATTTCAGTCTCAAAGGGTGCACATTGAACACAGGAAGAATGTAGATCAGGAACTATTGATATAACAGTTGTAAATTGTCATAGCTGTGTTGGGAAAGTAACAGAGCTCCAAGCACTAATAGAAACCACTGATGGTAAAATTGCTACAGGCACTGAAAGCTGGCTAAAGCCAGAGATAAGTTCTGCCAAAATTTGTGTGAAGGATCTAGTGGTGTTCAAAAACGATAGGTTAAACAGTTGGCAGTGGTACGTTTGTTGATGTTAGAAGTAATTTATCTTGTAGCGAAATTGAAGTAGATAATTCCTGTGAGTTAATATGGGAGAAGGTAATTCTTGGGAAGTGGAATAAAATAATAATCACATTATTTTACCAACCTCCCAACTCAGATGATACAATTGTTGAAAGGTTCAGAGAAAACTTGAGTCTAATTTCAAGAATGTACCCGACCCACACAATTATTGTTGGTGGCGACTTCCATTTCCCTCAATATATTGGCAAAAATACATGTTTAAATCCAGAGTAACGCATCAAATATCATCTGAAATTGTGCTAAATACATTCTCTGAAAATTATTTCGAGCAGTTAGTTCATGGGCCCACTCAAATATAAACAATTGAGAAAACACGCTTGACCTCTTAACAACAAATAATCCTGTGATGGTAATGAGCATCAAAATGGATACAGGAATTAGGGATCACAGGATGATTGTAGCAAGATTGAATAATATAACACCAAAATCTTCCAAAAATAAATCTATTCAAAACAGCAGATAAAAATTCTGCTTGAGACTTTCCTGAAAGACGATATCCTCTCCTTCCACATTAACAATGTAAGTGTAGACCAGATGTGGCTTGTATTCAAAGAAATAGTATCAACAGCAGTTGAGAGATTTATACCAAATAAATTAATGAATGATGGAGTTGATCCCTCTTGGTACATTAAATGGATCAGAACACTGTTGCAGAAACAACGAAAAAAGTATGTCAAATTTAAATGAATGCAAAATCTCCTAGATTGGTGATCTTTCACAGAAGCTCAAAATTTAGTGCAGACTTCAATGCGAGATGCTTATAATAGCTTCCACACTGAAACTTTGTCTCAATACCTGGCAGAAAATCCAGAGAGATTCTGGTCATATGTAAAATATGCTACTGGCAAGACATAGTCTATACCTTCTCTGGGTGATGGCAGTGGAAATAATGACAATGCTACTAATCAGAGCCTTCTAAAATTATTCCAGAATTCAAATCAAGAACATCTGCCAACATGAGTAACTTAGATGTAGATATCCTCAGAGTAGTGAAGCAACTTAATTCACATAACAAAAGCAAGTCTTATGGTCCAGACTGTATACCAATCAGGCTCCTTTCAGAGTATGCTGATTGCAATAGCTCCGTGCTTAACAATCATGTACAACCACTCGCTAGACAAAAGATCTGTACCCAAAAAGACTGGAAAGTTGCACAGGTCACACCGATATTCAAGAAAGGAAGTAGGAGTTATCCACTAAATTGCAGGCCCATATCATTAATGACAGTATGCAGCAGGTTTTTGGAACAGATATTCTGTTTGAACACTGTGAATTACCTCAAAGAGAATGGTCTATTGACACACACAGTCAACACAGATTTGTGTTGAGTGCTATTGACACGGAATTTCAAATTGATTCCTCATTTTAGATTTACAGAAGGCTTTTGACATTGTACCTCATGAATAGGTTGTAGTCAAATTGCGTGCCTATGGAATATCATCTCAATTATGTGACTGAATTTGTGATTTACTTAGATCTTAGCAATTGATGGAAAGTCTTCGAGTAAAACAGAAGTGATTTCTGGCATTCCCCAAGCCAGTGTTGGAAGGCCCTCTGCTGTTCTTCATCTCTATAAACGATTTAGGAGACAATCTGAACAGCTGTCTTAGTTGTTTGCAGATGATCTGTTGTTTATCATCTAGTAAAGTCATCAGAACATCAAAACAAATTGCAAAATTTTGCAAGATATCTATACGATGAGAAAATTGGCAACTGACCCTATGATGTAGATAATGGAAAGTGAGAGGTCATCCACATGAGTGCCAAGAAGAATCTGTTAAATTTTGGTTACACAATAAATCAGTCAAATCTAAAGGTTGCAGATTCAACTAAACACCTAGGAATTACAATTACGAACAACCTAAATGAGAACACACAGAAAATGTTGTGGGGAAGGCAGAACACTTAGAAGATGCAACAGACCTAATAAAGAGGCTGCCTACACTATGACTGTCTGTCCTGTTTTGGAGTACTGTTGCATGGCATAGGATCCTTAGCAGATAAGATTAATGAGTACGTTGTGAAAGTTCAAAGAAGAGCAGCATGTTTTGTATTATCGAGAAATAAGGGAGAAAGTGTCACTGATATTATACAGAATTTGGGGTGGACATCATCAAAACAATGGCATTTATCTTTGCTGCAGGATCTTCTCACAAAATTTCAATCACCAACTTTCTCCTCTGAATGTGACCACATTGTGGTGACGCTGAACTACATAGGGAGAAACTTTCATAATAATAAAATAAGGGAAATCAGCTCACACAGAAAGGTATAGGTGTTTGTTTTTTCTGTGCACTGTTCGAGACTGGAATAATAGAGAATTATTGTGAAGGTGGTTTGATGACCCCTCTGCCAGGCATTTAAGTGTGATTTGCAGAGTATTGATGTAGATGCAGATGTCAATGAAAGCCCTTCAATTCGGGCTAATGACCTATGGTCAGGGCATTTGCAGTGACAAGCATTAAATATACCATTGGTGTCACCGAGGTCCTCACAAACTGAAATTACCCTTGCAACTTGTCCAGAAACTGATTTCGTGTGCCTTATCTCTTCAGTCACTTACCAATTTACCATCAACCACACATCCATCATATAGCCACCAAGGAACAACCCCCCCCCCCCCCCCCCTTTGCGACTCAGTACTAAACAGGACTGGAGCAAGTGAATCATACATTCTGCCAGGATTTTGAGTACCTCTCATCCTGCTGCCATGGAATGAGTAATATTCTCCCCCAACCATCCCCCTCCCACAGTGGATTCCACCACCTACGCAATATCCTTGTCTGTTTCTGCTTCACCCTGGGCCTAAACTCCTTGTCCTATAGTTCACATATCTGCAATAGAATCAAGCAAGACACTTTCCTTATATCCTCTCACTATCACCTCCTCCAGTCCTGTCACTGCCATCTCCTACTCCATCAAAGGCCATCTGTGAAAGAAAGCAGCCACATAATCTACAAACTTAGCTGCACCACATACCTGCATGACAGGCCACAGCCAGACTATGACCAGGAGACAGTTGGCACTGAACATGACACTCCCAACATGATGTACTTCAGTGTAATGACTGCTTCACAACCTGTGCCATCTGGATTTTTCCCAATATCACCAACATCCCTGAATTGCGCAGGTGGTCCCTACAATATATCCTACGCTTCTGTAACTCCCTGTCCTCGATTTTCACTAGTCCCTGTCCTCCAAATGCATATCCCTTCCCTTCTTCTACTCCAGTACTACACATTTGTAATCTGCTGTCACACACATAGTTCTCTTCTCTACCATCCCCCCCTCCCCCCCCCCCCCCCCCCCAAGCACTGCCTCTCAATTCTGCAACTGCCAACTATGTCCTGTGCCCACCACATCATGATAAAAGCTTTAATATTTTAGCTGCTTTTTCATTGTACCTGTCTGTGACTCAATGCCTCTTCTACGTGGTAAATAACAATCCATCCTTTCCATATTGTTGTTATTCCATCCTGGACCATCAATTATTTTATTTACCAAATGAATTGCATAAAAAAGGTACTTATCGATATTCTGTTCAAGTATTTGTCATCACAGATATTCCTGAAAATTCTTAAAATGCATGTTTACTAATAGTTGTTTGTATACGGCTTATCTTGGTGTTATTTAGTAACTGAGACAACAAAACTCGAAATTTGATTTTTTTAATACTAGTGTACTAGCTTAAGCAGGGTAGCAGCGATGAATGTTGTCAGATACTGCACACAAATGATTATTATAGAAGTTACACAACACAATGAATAGAACGAGGCTTTTTAGAAAATATATTTAATAGTTTTGTGCTATCAGATGATTTGTTTACAAAACTAATACTTTGTGCTTCACAAGATAATTTCATTCTTGAAACTCCGTGTCAGTTCCTTATAGGGTAGTACAATTGAATTCAGAAGTATTACTTCTGAAGGAACTGTTACACTGCATCCTGAAACAGAAATTTGAGATGAAAAATCTGAGATTTTATACAGATGCGAACATGAATTTAAAAATTTCAACTGCAGATGAAAATGAAACAAAAGCACTTGCTTAACCATAAGTTTGAAGTTTTGACATCACCCCCCCCCCCTTTACACACACACACACACACACACACACACACACACACACACACACACACACACACACAGATAGAGAGAGAGAGAATATGAATTATAACCCGGGCCCGTAACTCTGTACAGAAAGAAATTTTTGGCTTTCACAAGCACAGAGTTACAAGTTGTAAATTAAAGTATTAAGTGCTACCTACGATAAATTAACTTCGAAATGTAGACTTTCTGCACCTACCTTTGTGATTTTAAGTTGCTGTAACAGTTTAATTATGTTTTAGAAACTTTCATGGTGACAAAAAGGATCTACATACTTGATCTCTACACATCGACAAGATTACACTAAGAGGAAATGTTTTTCAGGTTGCTGCTTTCTTGCCAACTGCTGTGGAATACAGTGTGGTAAACGTTTCGCAAATCTGTAGACCGAGGACACACACCTGAAGATGGTAACTGTGCACGTCTCCCTGATCACACGGAATTGTCAGGAAATTAAATATCCCCTGCTGGCTCAACAATGGGTCAATAGTCACCAACATGCCTATAACAGTCATATTAACCAAAAAGCAATACTGCATTATGTAATTTGACATTTTGATGTTGATAAGACATGATTTCATGAATAATGCCTGTCTGCTTATGCCTAGTAGAGCAGAGTACTAACAAAACGTAGATTAAAGTACTACATCAAAGATCTTGCCACTTGTCAGATCAGTTCGAGATGACTTAGAGCTCTGCAAGGCGGCTATTTGTAAGATTCTGTGAGAGTGCGGCAAATCATACAAAGGGAAAATGGCTTACATGTCCAGCAGCACATTGTGGAATGCCAGTGACAAACTTGCCTCCTCCAAGCTAGCAAATATACTACTGAAGCACACTGTATTTCTACTAGTCCTCTGATTAAATACAATGAAACAAAAATTGTGTTCATATTTCAAAATTTGTAACTCTGTTACCAACGGAAATAAAACCAACAGGCCATTATCAATTAGGACAGGAGATAATTAATTGGATCCTGTTATAGAAAAACTCTTGTGTTGTGGGTAGCTAACATCATTATGTGATTTTACACTGTGAAGCTGATAAGTCTGATATTCATGATGTGAGCTCTCGTCATAGAGGGCGTCCACAGCAGTGCTCAGGCTTGCAATAGACGCACCTGTGCAGTGACAACTAGGTACATCACACACTTGCCAATAGGAATTTTGAATAGAGGAGCTCAGTGTACTTACACACATGAAGATGACACTAAAACTCCGCACTAAAATATCGTGGTAGCAAGTTTTTGGCATTGTAAACTCAACCCCATTATTCTGTTATGGAGCAACCCCACAAACTTTATTTGGAATGATACACATGGACAAACATGTAGACCAAATATGAAATTTATTCCTCCATCTCACATGACATGCGCAGGATGTCAAAAGAAGTGTCAAGTATTTTGAGATGTGGTACTACCCACCTAAACAAGAAAAAAGTGTCTGGTAAACATGAGCCTAAAATACATACCAAAAGAGCATTGAACAGTTGGACAATGGAAGTGTTTCACAGTAGCAAAGATGGACAAGTGCTCTGAGCCAATGTTAAGACTTTTTTTTTATTTTGGCAGATGCTACTATCTCTCGAAGTGTTCAGCAATTTTTTTAACATCCTGAATAGCAACAGTTTAACACAACTTGTCTGACAATGAGCTAGTGCTATATACACAAAATATGTATGTAGCACTCAATACACGTACCCGATCAGACACACGCTCCCGCAAACTATAGCGGCATGCTATTGCACCTACAAACCCAGCACATTGTTGCGACAAACAGAGAGAGCAATGCACTCCCAAATTAGTACTATGGAACACACACACACAAAAATGTAACATCTGATGTTATACATATCATTTCATGGAATAATAACTTTATTAATTCTAGCATTTTATATGTTAACTTCTTCCAGTAGTCAACTTCTACAACAATTGGGTCGATGTTTCAGGAGACACTACTGTTTCTCTAGCCTTATGACTGGCAATTACACCTACTTTTTTTAGCCAATAATACATTTTTCTCTTAAATAAATGACACAGCAAGTTTCTTCTTGCAAAAGAATGTAATTAAAGAAAAGACTTTATTTGTAATTTTATCTATGCGCATCTTTCCTTATAGCCATCCAGAAAAGAAATTCAACGGAAAAACTCAACTCACCAAGTATAGTGATGGAAGGGTTGAGACGACCGTCTGAATTAAACAGAGGAGGATTGTCCATCTTTGCAAATGGTTTATTTGGATTTGGATCACAGGGAGTGCCCTCTACCCGAGTCCATTTTCCCACTCTGCTGCCACGACCAATGATACTGTGAAGCACTAGAGAGTGGTCAGCAATGTGCGCACCCGAAAGGACGATAGATTCACGTACACGAACACCTGGTCCAACAACTGCTCCACTGCCAATACTCACATTTGGACCGAGCTGAAAAATAAAATCCACATTGAAAAGCCAACATTTATAATAAAAAGAACTTATGTTTTTGGGCAAAAACTGTATTTAGGAAAAATATGGACCTATACATCTGAAATACTGCCCAAAGGTACTGATATTCAAGTTTGCAGATATTGAGCAACTGGCACTTTGCACAATCAAGCCGTTGATGACTTGAGTACTTTCAGTTTCTTTAAGATCTTCATGAAATGCACTGCAGCACTTTACAGTGGTATAAATCTCGTTATCACAAGAAATCATGTTGGAGGAGCACTGATGTGACCTGGTTAACATAGCACTGTGTAGCATTTCAAATCTGTGAACAGATTATCCAAACAATGACCCAGCATCTGTTTCATTTCCAGTAACAATCTGGTCTATGAACGTGTTGCCATCCATTTCACAACACTCTAAGTGCACTAATGCGGCATGCATCCTTGCCCCTTTGTCATCCATGAGCATGCGTACGTGGCACCCACCGAGCAGTGATTTTGTGTTACCCTTAAGAACTGAGTGACAATTTCATGCACAGCAGAATGAGAGTCTTCCTGATATTGTTCATGCACATCACTGAAGGTGAACAATCGATTCTCTTGAATGATGCAGTCCATCTTCCATTTCAGTGCACCTGTGATGATGGAGGGTCACTCAGATCTCTCTTTGTGATGAACATCTCTTCTGCCTTTCTGAAATATTGCATCACTTCAGACACTGGTTGCATACATTACACCTTCACAATAAACGTTAACAAGTCTGTGGTGAACATTACAGGGTCTAACATTTTCTGCCTGCACAAAACTAAACCACCTCACAGTCGGTGGGATTCACTATTGGCACCGCGATGGTAATAGTTCTCTCTGCACTTACCACGTGACAAGGCTCAACTTACAACTGCACATGGTAACTGTCCATATCACACTAAACACCAGAAACAAATAAGTGGCTTCCACAAAACAGGTACACAGATTGTAAGTGCAAACGTTCTTTACTTTCTGGATGGTCATCATATTTTTCACATCACCAGGTATGTGGTCAAAGATTTTTACGGTTCGTTGGTTGATGGAGAGGGAGGAAGGACTCAACAGTGTGGTCATCAGGCCCTCAGTCAAGGGTGCATTCATCTGAAGATAGTGACGTTCACCAGGTTTGTGCTAGGATGAGCAAAGTACTGTTGTTGTTCCTGTGGTCTTCAGTCCTGAGACTGGTTTGATGCAGCTCTCCATGCTACCCTATCCTGTGCAAGTTTCTTCATCTCCCAGTACCTACAGCAACCTACATCCTTCTGAATCTGCTTACTGTATTCATCTCTTGGTCTCTCTCTACAATTTTTACCCTCCAATGCTAAATTTGTGATCCCTTGGTGCCTCAGAACATGTCCTACCAACAGGTCCCTTCCTCTCGTCAAGTAGTGCCACAAACTCCTCTTCTCCCCAATTCTATTCAATACCTCCTCATTAGTTATGTCTTCTACCCATCTAATCTTCAGCATTCCTCTGTAGCACCACATTTCGAAAGCTTCTATTCTCTTCCTGTCCAAACTATTTATCGTCCACGTTTCACTTCCATACATGGCTACACTCCATACGAATACTGATACTTAAATCAATACCCGATGTTAACAATTTTCTCTTCTTTAGAAACGCTTTCCTTGCCATTGCCAGTCTACATTTTATATCTTCTCTACTTCGACCATCATCAGTTATTTTGCTCCCCAAATGGCAAAACTCCTTTACTACTTTAAGTGTCCCATTTCCTAACCTAATTCCCTCAGCATCACCTGACTTAATTCAACTACATTCCATTATCCTCGTTTTACTTTTGTTGATGTTCATCTTATATCCTCCTTTCAAGACACTGTCCATTCCGTTCAACTGCTCTTCCAAGTCCTTTGCTGTCTCTGACAGAATTACAATGCCATCGGCGAACTTCAATGTTTTTATTTCTTCTCCATGGGTTTTAATACCTACTCCAAATTTTTCTTTTGTTTCCTTTACTCTGCTTGCTCAATATACAGACTGAATAACATTGGGGAGAGGCTACAACCCTGCCTCACTCCCTTCCCAACCACTGCTTCCTTTCATGTCCCTTGACTCATAACTGCCTTCTGGTTTCTGTACAAATTGTAAATAGCCTTTCGCTCCCTGTATTTTACCCCTGCCACCTTTAGAATTTGAAAGAGAGTATTCCACACAACATTGTCAAATGCTTTCTCTAAGTCTACAAATGCTAGAAACGTAGGTTTGCCTTTCCTTAATCTATATTCTAAGATAAGTCATAAGGTCAGTATTGCCTCACGTGTTCCAATATTTCTACGGAATCCAAACTGATCTTCCCCGATGTCGACTTCTATCAGTTTTTCCATTCGTCTGTAAAGAATTCGCGTTAGTATTTTGCAGCTATGGCTTATTAAACTGATTGTTCGGTAATTTTCACATCTGTCTACACCTGCTTTCTTTGGGATTGGAATTATTATATTCTTTTTGAAGTCTGAGGGTATTTAGCCTGTCTCATACATCTTGCTCACCAGATGGTAGAGTTTTGTCAGGACCGGCTCTCCCAAAGCTGTCAGTAGTTCTAATGGAATGTTGTCTACACCCGGAGCTTTGTTGCGACTCAGATCTTTCAGTGCTCTGTCAAACTCTTCACGCAGTATCGTATCTCCCATTTCGTCTTCATCTACATTCTCTTCCATTTCTATAATATTGCCTCAAGTACATCGCCCTTGTATAGACTCTCTATACACTCCTTCCATCTTTCTGCTTTCCCTTCTTTGGTTAGAACTGGATTTCCATCTGAGCTCTTGATGTTCAAACAAGTGGTTCTCTTTTCTCCAAAGGTCTCTCTAATTTTCCTGGAGGCAGTACCTATCTTACCCCTAGTGAGATAAGCCTCTACATCCTTACATTTGTCCTTTAGCCATCCCTGCTTAGCTATTTTGCACTTCCTGTCGATCTCATTTTTGAGACGTTTGTATTCCTTTTTGCCTGCTTCATTTACTGCATTTTTATATTTTCTCCTTTCATCGATTAAATTCAATATTTCTTCTGTTACCCAAGGATTTCTACTAGCCCTCGTCTTTTTACCTACTTGATCCTCTGCTGCCTTCACTACTTCATCCCTCAGAGCTACCCATTCTTCTTCTACTGTACTTTTTTCCCCCACTGCTGTCAATTGTTCCCTTATACTCTCCCTGAAACTCTGTACAACCTCTGGTTTAGTCAGTTTATCCAGGTCTCATCTCCTTAAATTCCCACCTTTTGCAGTTTCTTCAATTTTAATCTGCAGTTCATAACCAATAGATTGTGGTCAGAGTCCACATCTGCCCCTGGAAATGCCTTACAGTTTAAAAACTGGTTCCTAAATCTCTGTCTTACCATTATATAATCTATCTGATACCTTTTAGTATCTCCGGGATTCTTCCATGTATGTAGGGAAAGCACTTATAGTGGTAAAAGTGAGGCACTGATGGCAATACTGATGCCAGAGCTGAAAAAACCATTCACATGGAAGTAAAAGTATATAGACTGGAGAAGTACATAGGACAGAGAAGACAAGTGGTCTTCCAGGGCTCAGCAATGGCACAAGAAGCTCCATCTTCATTCAACTCTTGCCAATCCAGTTAAGGGCGAAGACAGCTGCAGAGTGAAGAATGACTTGTAGTCAAGAGATCCAACAAAATAAAAGAAAAAATGCTTAAAGTGTAATGGGCATCAGTTGAACTGTCAATAACAAGCCAAGATGAGAGAGATAATTAAGGCTGCATCTGGGTGTCATCCCCTGGAGAGCTAGTTTGCATATAAACTTGTACCACTGTGTTGGGTGTGGGCTTCATGTCTATCTTGGCTATAATAATGCATTCACTATGCTGCTCGTGGTAGCTTCCCAACATTCCTATTTTCTTTTTTATTATTAAACTTACTTCTGCATTACCCCTATTTGATTTTGTATTTATTACCCTATGTTCACCTAACCAGAAGTTCAGTTCCTCCTGCCACTGAACTTCACTAACCCCTGCTACATTTAACTTCAACCGATCCATTTCCCTTTTTAAATTTTCCATCCTACCTTCACGGTTTCAGGATCTTACATTCCACATTCCGATCTGTAGAAGGCTTGTTTTGTTACTCCTGATGACAATATCCTTTTGAATGTCTCCTGCTCAGAGACCCTAATAGAGGACTATTTCACATCCGGAATATTTTACACAAGAGGATGCCATCATCATTTAACCATACAGTAGAACTGAATAATCTCAGGAAAAATTATAGCTGTAGTTTCCCATTGCTTTCCGCTGTTATATCAGCACAGCAGGGCCATTTTGGTTGATGTTATATGGCCACGTGTGTCAATCATCTTGACTGTTGCCCCATAACTACTGAAAAGCCTGCTGCCCCTCATGTTTGGCTGGCCTCTCTGCAGACACCCCTCCAGTGTGGTTGCACCTATGGTTCAGCTGCTTTTACTGCTGAGGCACGCAACCCTCCCCACCAATGGCAAGGTCCATGACTCATGGTTTATGTACATAAATACAAGTGTACTAATCAATTACGGCATGCATAATGAAATAATCGGTTTTATCTTGATTTATAACAGTTTATATCTGCTTCCAATAATTTACACTATGCAGCTACTTTGGGACTTTAAGGAACTAGGTGTTTCATTCACTAGTTACAGTTCCAAAAAATATGGAAATCCCATGGGGGGAGATTGGAACCATATGTGTGTTGTGTAAAGGCTTCCCATCGAAACTTCTGCAGCATCGTGGAAACAAACCAGGCAATATCTGTGCAGCAGATGTGCACTTGAACAGAATACTATAGCTACAAAAGCGGTTTGTTAAGCTGATACATGATCTGGGGTACAGGGTGACCTGTTGTGATGATTTATCCAAATATATATCTCACTGTACATTCCTTGTATTAGAGACTCTTCATCTCTCTCTTTTTAATCTGTCAAGATGATACACAAAAATATTATGAAATACATAAGAACAACACAAGAAAAAAGGACAATACAATGAAAAGATTAGATTGCTCCTCACCATATAGTGGAAATGTTGAGTCACATACAGGGGCAACAAAAAGATTGCTGAACAAGTAAGCTTTCGTACAAAAAGGCATCATTTCCACTATATGGCAGGTAGTAATCTATCCTTTTGACAATATTGAATAATTGAAAATCCAGGATGGAATGTAACAATATAATGAA
The DNA here is from genome assembly GCF_023897955.1 of Schistocerca gregaria. Classification (NCBI taxonomy): domain Eukaryota; kingdom Metazoa; phylum Arthropoda; class Insecta; order Orthoptera; family Acrididae; genus Schistocerca; species Schistocerca gregaria. The sequence goes on along the minus strand of NC_064925.1, from coordinate 389,374,786 downwards.
AAGGAAAGTTGCTACTCACCATAAAGCACAGATCCTGAATCACAGAAAGGCACAACTTAAAGACAGTCAGAAAATTAGCTTTCTGCTTTGTCAAAAATAGGCCTCATAAACACATGCACACACTCATGCAAACACAACTCACAGACACATGACCACAGTCTCTGGCAGCTCGAGCCAGACTGCGAGCAACAGGGCATTATGAGAGAGAGAACAGGATTGGGGCGTGAGGACGAGGCTGGTGTAAGGAGGGGGAGGAATATAATGAAAGGGGGATGGTTAAGTGTTGCTGGGAGCATGCAGGGACAAAGTGGAAAGTGTGGCAGCTAGATGCAGTCGGAAGATTAGACGGAGGGCAGGGAAGAGGGGGGCGGGGAGGTGGGGGATTAGTGGGAAAGGAGAGAAGTAAAAAGACTGGGTATGTTAGTAAAATAGAGAGTTGTGTAGTCCTGGAATGGCAACAGGGAAGGGCTAGATGGGCGAGGACAGTGACTAATGAAGGTTGAGACCAGGAGGATTACGGGAACATAAGGTATATTGCGGAGAGTGTTCTCACGTGCACGATTAAGAAAAGCTGGTGTTAGTGGAAAGGATCCAGATGGTCCAGTCGTTTCTTGACCACAGTTTGTCAGTGGTCATTCATGCAGATAGACAACTTGCGGTTGTCATGCCCATGTAGAAAGCAGCACAGTGGTTTCTGCTCAGCGTGTAGATCACACGAGTGGTTTCACAGGTCTCCCTGCCTCTGATGGCATAGGTGAGTAGTAGTGGAGTAGGTGGTGGCGGGAGGATGTATGGGACAGGTCTTGCATCTAGGTCTATTACGGGGATGTGAGTTGTGAGGCAGGGGGTTGGGAGCAGAGGTCATGTAGGCATAGACGAGGATGTTGTATAGGTTTGGTGGACAATGGAATACCAATGTGGGAGGAGTGGGAAGGATAGCGGGCAGGACGTTTCTCATTTCACTGATACGAGAGGTAGTCGAAACCCTGTTGGAGAATGTAATTCAGTTGCTGCCATCCTCAGTGGTACTGAGTCATGGGGGGATGCTCCTCTGTGGCTGGACTTCTCATTTGAAGGCATTATGTATAAACAAATGTGTGGTACGGCTATGGGCACCCACATAGCACCATCCTATGCCAACCTATTCATGGGTCTTCTAGACAAGTCCTTTCTAAACATCCAGAATTCAAAACCCCTCACCTGGTTCAGATTCATGGCTCATAACCCTGTAATAGACCTAGATGCAAGACCTGTCCCATACATCCTCCGGTCTTGTCACAAATATCACCTATCCTGTCAGAGGCAGACAGTTCTGTAAAACCAGTCATGTGATCTATAAGCTAAGCTGCGAGTACTGTGCTGCATTCTACATGGGCATGACAACCAGCAAGCTGTCTTTCTGCATGAATAGCCAGCGACAAACTGTGGCCAAGAAACAAGTGCACCATCCTTTTGCTGAGCATGCTGCCCACCATGCCCTTCATTTCAGTGACTGCTTCACAGCCTGTGTGTGCCATTTGGATCCTTCCCACCAATATCATCTTGTGCAGGTAGGAACACTCTGCAATATATCCTATGTTCTCATAACCCTCCTGGCCACAACCTTTGTTAGTCATTGTCCTTACCTATCTAGCCCTACCTTGTTGCCATTCCAGGGCGACACTGCCCTCTGTTTCACCAACATACCAAGTCTTTTTACTGCTCTCCTGTTTTGCTACCCCCCCCCCCCCCCCCCTGCCCTCTACCTAATCTTCTGACTGCATCTAGCTGCCCCACTCTCCTTCTCATCCCCAACTCTCCCAGCAGCACTTAACCATCCCTCATCCCTACTCTGCTATCCCTTCCCCTCCCCGCCTGAGTGTCCGCCATACCTCCACCTGGGTGCCTCTTCCATAATGCTCTGCTGCTTGCAGCTGGCTCCAGCTGCCAGAGACTATGGTCATGTGTCTGGGAGTTGTGTTTGCGTGAGGGTGTGCGTGTGTGTATGTTGTCTATTTTTGCCAAAGGCCTTGTTGGCCAAAACCTAAGGCCAAAAACTAACTTTTTGTTGTGCCTTTCTGCGATTTGGCTTCTCTACTTTATGGTGAGTAGCAACTGTCATTTTCATCAGACTGTTACTTTTCATAATATTATCATTAATACATCCTGAATTTCCTGTTGTTTGAAAAAATAATGGCAGTTATTTCACGAACAAAATTAAAAGTAACATACCATAGTCCATATATCTATGGCTCAATGTGGTACAACAGATTGCCGGAATCAAGAGAAGTACATGCTGTGGACTCACTGAAAACAAAATTAAAATCATTTCTTATAAGTAAATGTCTGTAACTAGTGAATGAAACACCTAGTTCCTTAAAGTCCCAAAGTAGCTGCATAGTGTAAATTATTGGAAGCAGATATAAACTGTTATAAATCAAGATAAAACCGATTATTTCATTATGCATGCCGTAATTGATTAATACACTTGTATTTATGTACATAAACCATGAGTCATGGACCTTGCCATTGGTGGGGAGGGTTGCGTGCCTCAGCAGTAAAAGCAGCTGAACCATAGGTGCAACCACACTGGAGGGGTGTCTGCAGAGAGGCCAGCCAAACATGAGGGGCAGCAGGCTTTTCAGTAGTTATGGGGCAACAGTCGAGATGATTGACACACGTGGCCATATAACATCAACCAAAATGGCCCGGCTGTGCTGATATAACAGCAGAAAGCAATGGGAAACTACAGCTATAATTTTTCCTAAGATTATTCAGCTCTACTGTATTTTCTTCCCAAAAAAAAACAAATGACAGAAGAATCCAGAAAACTAGTGAATGGTCTAAATTATTTCTTGTCAAAAGAAAGTACTGTGCAACGAAAATAAAAATCATGGTGAAGTAATTTTTAACAAGAAATGTATAAAATGCATAAAAATACCTGGCATCCTAAAATTTATATAGGAACATTATATTCATAGATGCCTGTGTCCAGCAATGGTGCACACACTGGACCTTCAGACAACAGTCTAACAATTTGGGGGCTCGTTGAAGACGTTTAATTCTTAATTTCTTTGCGTGTTTTTGGTACTTGCATTGTTTAATTCATAAATTTCGGGCGTAGTATAGCATTTGAGAGTTGTAGCATCCCGTTTTAGGGTGTACCCATCTGGAGGTGGTCGTTCATGTCGGCACCAATGATGTGTGTCGCTACGGATCGGAGGAAATACTCTCTGGCTTCTGGCAGCTATCTGATTTGGTGAAGACTGCCAGTCTCGCTAGCGGGATGAAAGCAGAGCTCACCATCTGCAGCATCGTCGACAGGACTGACTGCGGACCTTTGGTACAGAGCCGAGTGGAGGGTCTGAATCAGAGGCTGACCATGTGGGCTGAAGATTCCTCGACTTGTGCCATAGGGTGGTGGGGTTCCGGGTTCTGCTGGATAGGTCAGGAGTCCACTACACGCAGAAATTGGCTACACGGGTAGCAGGGGTTGTGTGGCATGGACTGGCCGGTTTTTTAGGTTAGATGGCCTTGGGCAAGTACAGAAAGGGCAACAGCCTCTAAGGGAACGGGGCAAAGTCAGGACATGCGGGGACCAAGCAACAATCGGTATTGTAATTGTAAACTGTCGAAGCTGTATTGGTAAAGTACTGGAACTTTAAGTGCAGATAGAAAGCACCAAAGCTGAAACTGTTATAGGTACAGAAAGCTGGCTGAAGCCAGAGATAAATTCTGACAAAATTTTTACAAAGGCACAGACGGTGTTTCAAAAGGATATATTGCATGCAATCGGTAGTGGCGTGTTTGTCGCTGTTAGTAGTAGTTTATCCTGTAGTGAAGTAGAAGCGGATAGTTCCCATGAATTATTATGAGTGGAGGTTACACTCAACATCCGAGCTAGGTTAATAATTGGCTCCTCTCACCGACCTCGCGACTCAGCAGCATTAGTGGCAGAACAACTGAGAGAAAATTTGGAATACATTTCACATAAATTTTCTCAGCATGTTATAGTCTTAGGTGGAGATTTCAATTTACCAGATATAGACTGGGGCACTCAGATGTTTAGGACGGGTGGTAGGGACAGAGCATAGAGTGACATTATACTGAGTGCACTATCTGACAATTACCTCGAGCAATTAAACAGAGAACCGACTCGTGGAGATAACATCTTGGACCTGCTGATAACAAACAGACCCGAACTTTTCGACTCTGTATTTGCAGAACAGGGAATCAGTGATGATAAGGCCGTTGCAACATCCCTGAATATGGAAGTTAATAGGAATATAAAAAAGGGGAGGAAGGTTTATCTGTTTAGCAAGAGTAATAGAAGGCAGATTTCAGACTACCTAACAGATCAAAACGAAAATTTCTGTTCCTACACTGACAATGTTGAGTGTTTATGGAAAAAGTTTAAGGCAATTGTAAAACGCGTTTTAGACAGGTACAAAACTGTGAAGGACGGGAAAAACCCACTGTGGTTCAACAACAAAGTTAGAAAACTACTGCGAAAGCAAAGAGAGATTCACTCCAAGTTTAAATGCAGTCAAAACCTCTCAGGCAAACAGAACCTAACCGATGTCAAAGTTAGCATAAGGAGGGCTATGCGTGAAGCGTTCAGTGAATTCGAAAGTAAAATTTTATGTACCGACTTGACAGAAAATCCTAGGAAGTTCTGGTCTTACGTTAAATCAGTAAGTGTCTCGAAACAGCATATCCAGACACTCTGGGATGATGATGGCATTGAAACAGAGGATGACACGCGTAAAGCTGAAATACTAAACACCTTTTTCCAAAGCTGTTTCACAGAGGAAGACCGCACTGCAGTTCCTTCTCTAAATCCTCGCACAAATGAAAAAATGGCTGACATCGAAATAAGTGTCCAAGGAATAGAAAAGCAACTGAAATCACTCAATAGAGGAAAGTCCCATGGACCTGACGGGATACCAATTCGATTCTACACAGAGTATGTGAAAGAACTTGCCCCCCTTCTAACAGCCGTGTACCTCAAGTCTCTAGAGGAACGTAAGGTTCCTAATGATTGGGAAAGAGCACAGGTAGTCCCAATCTTCAAGAAGGGTCATCGAGCAGATGCACAAAACTATAGACCTATATCTCTGACGTCGATCTGTTGTAGAATTTTAGAACATGTTTTTTGCTTGCGTATCATGTCGTTTTTGGAAACCCAGAATCTACTCTGTAGGAATCAACATGGATTCCGGAAACAGCGATCATGTGAGACCCAACTCGCTTTATTTGTTCATGAGACCCAGAAAATATTAGATACGGGCTCCCAGGTAGATGCTAATTTCCTTGACTTCCGGAGGGCGTTCGATACAGTTCCGCACTGTTGCCTGATAAACAAAGTAAGAGCCTACGGAATATCAGACCAGCTGTGTGGCTGGTTTGAAGAGTTTTTAGCAAACAGAACACAGCATGTTGTTATCAATGGAGAGACGTCTACAGACGTTAAGGTAACTCTGGCGTGCCACAGGGGAGTGTTATGGGACCATTGCTTTTCACAATATATATGATAGTGTCGGAAGTTCCATGCGGCTTTTCGCGGATGAAGCTGTAGTATGCAGAGAAGTTGCAGCATTAGAAAATTGTAGCGAAATGAAGGAAGATCTGCAGCATATAGGCACTTGGTGCAGGGAGTGGCAACTGACCTTTAACATTGACAAATGTAATGTATTGCGAATACATAGAAAGAAGGATCCTTTATTGTATGATTATATGATAGCAGAACAAACACTGGTAGCAGTTACTTCTGTAAAATATCTGGGAGTATGCGTGCGCAACGATTTGAAGTGGAATGATCGTATAAAATTAATTGTTGGTAATGCAGGTACCAGGCTGAGATTCATTGGGAGAGTCCATCAACAAAGGAGGTGGCTTACAAGACACTTGTTCGACCTACACTTGAGTATTGCTCATCAGTGTGGGATCCGTACTGTACCAAAGAAGAGCGGCGTGTTTTGTCACAGGGTTATTTGGTAACTGTGATAGCGTTATGGAGATGTTTAGCAAACTCAAGTGGCAGACTCTGCAAGAGAGGCGCTCTGCATCGTGGTGTAGCTAGCTCGCCAGGTTTCGAGAGGGTGCGTTTCTGGATGAGGTATCGAATATATTGCTTCCCACTACTTATACCTCCCGAGGAGATCACGAATGTAAAATTAGAGAGAGTCAAGCGCGCACTGAGGCTTTCAGACAGTCGTTCTTCCCGTGAACCATACGCGACTGGAACAGAAAAGGGAGGTAATGACAGTGGCATGTAAAGTGCCCTCCGCCACACACCGTTGGGTGGCTTGCAGAGTATAAATGTAGATGTAGACATTCAGGGCCCAAAAATGTCACAGAAGTAGTCACGTAAAACATAAGTTTGTTTTTTGTTTTTTTTTTTTTTTTTTTTTAATTAATGTGGACTTGAAATGTAAACTGCTAGGTAGTTATCAGGAATCATGTGAGCACTCGGTAAAGCATTAAGGTCTAATTTTAAAAAATCATCTAAAACTGAGGTGTGAACACACTCTACAGTGTCTTCTACAAAGATCAGATAACCGTAACTGGCATATGCCTGTGTCAAGCACAGTATATATTTGTATTATTATAATAATGTTTTCATTTTCAATTTCCATATTTTATCAAAATGTGATTTTAAATACCGATGGTAGGCAGTGAAAACCTCATAACTCCATTTGTCTGTGTTGTTGTTGTTGTTGTTGTTGTCTTCAGTCAAAAGACTGGTTTCATGCTACTCTCCATGCTATCCTATCCTGTGCAAATTTCTGCATCTCGAAGTACCTACTGCAACCTACATTCTTCTGAATCTGCTTAGTGTACTCATCTCTTGGTCTCCCTCTACGATTTGTACCCTCCATGCTGCCCTTCAATATTAAATTAGTGATCCCTCAGAACATGTCCTACCAATCCATCCCTTCTCCTAGTCAAGTTATGCTACAAATTCCTCTTCTCCCCAGTACAATTCAGTGCCTCCTCGTTAGTGCGTGACCTATCCATCTAATCTTCAGCATTCTTCTGTAGTACAATTCGAAAGCCTCGATTCTCTTCTTGTCTAAACTATTTATTGTCCATGTTTCATTTCCATATGTGGCTACATTCCATACGAATATTTTCTGAAAAAGGCTTCCTGGCACTTAAAACTTAAATCTATACTCAATGACAACATATTTCTCTTCTTCAGAAACGCTTTCCTTGCCATTTCCAGTCTATATTTTATATCCTCTCTATTTTGGCTATCAGAACCTTGTAATTCCAGATCTAACAAAGATAGATCAGAAAGTGTATAGATTTCTCTAATATGTCAGTAACTGGGCTTCTACTAAATAATTATATATGTATGTACTTTACCCGAATCACTTTATATATTTTTAAAAAAACTGGTTTTGCTTCTCCTGTAAAATTTAGCAAAATGGAGTTACAAGATTTTCAATGCTTACCATTGATATCCTGATAAGAACTAAATTTAACTTTCTATACTTCATTTTCAGAATTTCAATTTAAGTCTGGTTGTACTAGTGCATGACAGATCTCATTGTAGTGTGCATTATTTCATTGAAAAAACACTGCAGTTACTTGTAAATCACAGTAGATCTGAAATACAGTGTGGCAGGGGATGGGACAATGGTAGCAGCTGCAAGCAGTCACCTCACCGAATAGGACAGCAGTGTATAATTAAACGACTGAGGACAAGTCAGGTTAGTAGGTTAAAAACTGTAATTCCTCACTCAAGTTGTTGAAAATCCATAGTAATTCTCATTTCACCAGCTACTGATGGTCCTTAAAAAATTACATAACGGTATTTCATCAAAAAAATCTGCAGTTACACATACACCACAGCAGATATGGAAGTTGTACATATTCACTATATGGTAAAATACTTTCCTGTTAGCATACTATCATTTGCCAAAAACTCATTTCAATATCTCAAACTGCTTAGGAGATATGAGGGATGTTATGAATACTTCATTCTCACAGTATCATTTGTGTGTGAGAGAGACAGAAGTGAGTGCACTACATACAATCCATTTGCTCAAGGCTGGAGATCAATACTGATCTCTAGTTTAAATAAAAATTCAATATTTTAGCAATGTTTCATATGCAGCAATGTTCGACATAAACTGTGGCACATGTAATCTCACAGTGACTCCTCTTTTTCATTGCAGTCTATTCTAATTTTGTGTGATAGGTTAATTTAGAAAGACCACAGTAATTTTGACCATTAATGAAACAGCTAGATCACCATGAAATATGCTAGAAGATTCACAATAGTAAACACTTTTTACCAAACAGTTACCTTAAGATTCTGTAAGAAACATTACATACCAACCAGCCTGTATAGCCACACTTCCTGCAGTGTAGCGAGTCAACTATAACTGTGCCAAAGCTTATACACAATGTTCCATGCAATGAAGTGCACAGCCCAGCAAAGGACAACAAACCAAGGTGGCTGCCCCTTTGAAACAAAGAGTTCACTCACATGATGCTGAGAACAAGAATGCATTTATGCAAAATGGCCAAGCTATTTTTATGAGCTTCACTATGTCAAGGGTGTGCTACTTAACAAGCGGCAGCTATTCTGTCTAACATTTAAACCTATCTGAGTATTAGACAGTTCTCTCTTGCCAGCACATCTAATGGAATGCAGATACATGACAATCTGCCTAGAGTGAGTGTGTGTGTGTGTGTGTGTGTGTGTGTGTGTGTGTGTGTGTGTGTGTGTGTGGAGAGAGAGGTTTTTTATAGGCTGCCAGAAGATTGTATAAAGAAGCCAGCTACAATCTAGCAAAAATTATAAGTGAATCAGACTGCACAATAAAAATAACACAACTCACCACTGCTGTAGGGTGTACAGTGGCAGAAGGGTGGATGTGGACATCACCAAGGATGGTACAACGTCCTGGCCCAGCAAGCCTGTCTCTCCTTCGGGTGCGATATAGTTCAAGATAGTGGCGGTTTGCATAGATGGCAGATCCCGCTGTCTTCAGCTGTGACCACCATCGTGATGTCTGGAGAGCAAACAGACGACCACCGCCCGCTTGTGCCATTAGTATATCCCTTTCAAGCTGAATCACTGCCAGTTCTCCACTCCTGCCATTGCCACCACCATTGTCTTCACTGCTAAAAGATTAAATAATATTTATATATTCACATCGATTCTGACAGAAAATATAAACAACAAATGTGGAATAGGTAAACAGCTTGCCGAAATGTTTTCATGTGTAAAATAATAAATATATAACTTACAGAAAAAGACTTTTATTGTGCATTGAGCACATGCCGTCACCCCTTTTGCTACAACTTTTCTTCTAAATTACTGAAATTAGGTCAATTACTGGCAGAAAATTGGTTACACCATATTAACATTGTTCTTTTTAGTTACAACGCATGTCCATGTCCAGTGCACCTCGTACTTAGTACTTTTCATACATATCAAAATAAATTTCCATTTTGTAGAAATACGTAAAGTATTTGTATTCTTATACACAGAGGCTGGACCACAAACATGTAGATAATAATGGTCGTCCTCAATTCTTCAGAAAAAGACTCCCTAACACTAAGTTTAACAAATTCCTCTTCTTCATAAATACTTTTCTTGCTATTGCCATTCGACATTTTACATCCTCACTACGTGATCCATTATCAGTTTTTTAACTGCTCAAATAACTAAGCTCATGTATTACTTTTAGTGTGTAATTTCCTGATGCAATTCCCTCACCATCGCCTGATTTAATTAGACTACACTATGTTCACCTACTTTTACTTGTGTCAATGTTTATCTTATAAACCTTTTCAATAAATTATCTATTCTGTTCAGTTGATCTTCAAAGTCCTTTGCCATCTCTGTCAGAATGACATCAGCAACGTCAAAGATTTTATACCACTCCCTGGATGTTAGTTTCCTCTCCACAGTTCTCTTTGTGGTTTCCCTTACAGCTTTACAGAAATTCAACAGAAACTCTGGAAACTGTATGGAAAATATGCATCACAACCCCAGCACAAGAAATGCATAAAGGATCTGACACTAGAATCATGGAATGTGAGGACAATGCTTCAGCCTGGAAAAATGAAAGAAATAGCCAAGTATGGCGACGTAAGGCTACAGCCAATTAGATGGCAAGGACATGGGCAGATAGATAAACCTGAGTACTCACTGGTATATAGTGGACTAGAAGAAAGAACAGCTCAACTTGAAACAGAGTTTATAACTACGGAAGTTAGGAAAAGCCTATTAGAATCTGAACCCATAAATGAAAGGATGTGCAGACTTAGAGTAAGAGGGAAATTTAGGAATATATCAACAGTGAATTCACTTGTGCCTACAGAGGAAAAAGAGGATATAATTAAAGAATGGCTCTACGAAGACGTGGAAAGGTATGCTGCACAGTACCTAAATATGACCTGATGCTAGTAATAGGAGATTTTAATGCAAAAATGGGGGGAATGAACATCCATATGGAGTTTCTGGAAAATATTCACTACACAAAGAAGAAAATAATGAGAAAAGAGGCTTACTATGCCAATTTGCAGCAAGGAATAATATGATTATTAAAAGTACCTGCTTCCCACACAAAAGGATCCATCTGGGTACTTGGAAGTCTACAGTCAATGGAGTAGTCAATCAGACTGACCATGGTTTAGTGGTTGCACACCACTCCACGTGAGTCCTGGGTGTATGGAGCTGTAAGACCAAACTGTGACTCAGACCACTTTGTGATAAAATCAGTTTTGAGAGCGAAACTGTCACTAACAAATGGCAACAAAAAAAAGGAAAGAAGATGAAATGGATTACTGACCAACAGAAAATCCCCCGATGAAGTAAAAAAATACCAAGTAACACTACGCAGAAAGTTGAGCAATGGAGAGACCACAGTAGGAGCAGGCGAAAGGTGGAGCAGGACTGAAAAAGCCATTAAAGATGCTGCAGAAGAAATAGTAGGCATAAGAAGGTACAGAAGAACCAAGGAATGGTTTGACGAATATTGCAGGTCAACAACAGAGGAAAAGAACAGGGCAAGAACAAAATTGCTACAGAGAGAAACCAGAAATAATGTGTAACAATATAAAGAATTAAGGAGAAGAGCTAACAGACTGTGCAAGAGAAAGAGAAGAGAGTGGACTGCGAAGGAACTTCAAGAACTAGAAGAGTTAAAGGAACAGAGTGAAATAAGAAGTTCTATCATGCTGTAGGCAAAATCAAGAACAGATTCCAACCAAAAATATGGCACATTCCAGTAAAGATGGGAAAATGATAAGAGAGGAAGAACAGATAATGGGAAGATGGGCAGAGTATTTCACAGATGCACTAAGCACCAGCCTAGAAGATGAAGAGACAGCTGCACAGAAGGATAGACTGGAGCTGGAAGTAGACAATGATGCCAATGAGGCAAGAAAGCCAACACTACAAGAGGTCTCCCAGGCTGTCCATAAGTCAAAAAACAATCCAACCCCTGGGAAAGACAGCGTAATCCCCGAATTAATCAAAACTGGTGGTGAGGCTGTAATAAATAAATTGTACACGTTAGTATAAGATATAGAGGAAACAGGAACTATGCCATATAAATGGAAAACTTTAATAGTAATCCTTATTTACAAGAAAGGGGACAGAACAGCAGGTGAAAACTATAGAAGTGTATCACTCCTAAGCACAGCACGTAAGATCTCCACAAGTATATTAAACGAAAGGATACAGAAGTGTGCAGATAAGGGAATATCAGTACAGCTTTCAACCAGACAGAGGAACAACAGATCAAATATTTGTGATATGAAAAATAATGGAAAAGTTCTATGAGTATGATGTAGATCTGCATTTCTTACTCATCGACTTCAAACAAGCTTTTGGCAGCATAAACCAGCAAGTGTGTGTGGTAAATACAATCAACAAAAGGGGCACCATATTTATGAAAACTAGCCAGATATGTGAATACACTGATGACATTGCTATAGTATGAAGAAATATCATTACACTCCAAAAAACATACCAAGCGATGGAAGCAGAAGCCTTAAAAATTGGCCTTCTAGTAAATGAAAACAAAACAAAATATATGGTAATGTCACAATCTGAGGCCAGAAGAACCCCAAAGACCTACACATCAATGGGAAATGCTTCAAAGGGTGTCCTCTTTTAACTACTTGGGAGCCCTAATAACAAATGACAACAGTATTGTAAAGGCTATAAGGGAAAGAGTACAAGCAGGAAACAGAGCTTACTTTGCAAATATGCAACTTTTCGAAAATAGCCTTGTTACAAGAAAAACAAAACTGCTAATACGTAACTTCCTAGTCTGCCCAGTTATCACATACGGGTCAGAGGTGTGGACATTGACAAAACATGGCAAAAATGTAGTAAGAACCTTTGAGCAGAAAATATTAAACAAAATCTATGGGACAATAAGGGAGGAAGGAGGCTGATAAATACACTACAATGCCAAATTACAAGTGTTAATACAAGGTCTGAACATAGTAAAATTTGTGAAATCACAGCAAATACGATGGCTAGGTCATGTGGAGAGAATGGCAGAGGATAGAATTCAAAAAATGATGAAAGGTGTGATCCATTCAGTTAGGCAAGGGAATCCAGGGGTGGAAAAGAGCAGCAAGCAACTGAGAAATGTGAAGGAAGGTCATTGAAGGAGTCAAGGCTCACCAAGGGGTGCAGCACCACTGAAGAAGAAGTTTTTATACTTCTCTCTGAACTTTAGGTCCCCTTGTGGTTTTCTTTACTGCTTGCTCAACGTACGGGCTGAATAACATTGGTGACAGGCTAAAAGCCCTGCCTCACAACTACTGTTTCCCTTTTATCAGCTCTTATACACCTACAAATCTGGGTCCTCTCTGACTTATCCCCTGTTCTAATCGCAAATGGTTCACACGAAGAATGATTGTCTGCACACCTGTACATCCATGTAGTTTATTCAATGCTTGCACAATGATATTTATTAACTTTTTTTGCATTATAGATTCACTTTTTAAGTAATGTAAGTCCATACACACACATGATTTAGTACATAGTGTTTATTTTTTATACTACTGAAAATACAGTACTGCAACAATTAAAAATATCTGAGATTCATTAAAATGAAACCTGGTTAAGGCATCTACCATTGCCTTATATGTAAGGTGGCACCACGTAACTGCGGGTATGGTGGCGCAATCTATTGGTAGTAGAGAGACTGACGTATGTGCACCATTTGATGTTGCATAGTGCCAGTGTGCTTTCACGCCGAAGAGAAAGTGGTCTCACAAGCTGTCGTCCACTACCGAACATGCCGGTGAGTAAGCAGGAACAACGAGGAGTGATTTGATTTTTGGCGGTGAATGGAATTGGAGGCCATGAAATGTATTGACGGATGAAGGCAGTGTACGGTGAGTACAGTCTGAGTCATTCACGTGTTGTGGAATGGTGCAACTATTCCTTCAGGAGCATGAGTCACTGGAAGATAATGCTTGTGTTGGACAGGCTCATCATGTCATCACACCAGAAATGATTGCGGAAATGAATGCTTTATTTACTTTACAGAACTGCAGACAAGCCATCAAGTCAAAATGCCGAGACATGTTATTCAATGTTGTTAGCCTCCTGCATGATAATGCCTGCCCCCACACAGCTAATGCGGTGACGATGACACTACAATAGTTACGATGGGAAACGCTGGAACATCCACCATACACTCCCGACCTTTCACCATGTGACTTCATGTGTTTGGACCTCTAAAACACGCTAATTGCAGACATCGATTCGCAATGGACCAAAGTGTGTGACTGGGTTCAGGCCTTGATCTGACAGCAGCCTACTAGCTTCTTCAAGTATGGAATCAACTGGCTAGTGTTGCAATGGGATAAATGTGCCAATAGTTTTGATGACTATTTTTGACTACGTGTACTATGAATAACTACATTTTTGAGTTAATAAAATTGTTACCATTACTTTACACTAGTGACCGGGTTTCATTTGAGTGCCCCTTATAGAAGTCAAATGTTCATACTGATGCTATGCAAGCCAAAACATGAGTGAATACATAGTGCAAGTGTCCGTGTAAAAGAAACTGTAGTTGCAGGGGTACATGAAAGACTCATTACAGACAGAGCACAAGTTAAGTCTGATAAATAGGAAAATTATATTGGTCTCATTCTTTCTAAAGGTGCTGTAATGCACAAATGTATTGCATTACCTTAGTTATATTCTATGCAATCCATGGACAACTGGGTTTGGGATGTGGAAAACAGTACAATGATATTACATGACAGTGTTAATTCTAATTATTCTTTAGCCTAACGCTTCAAATTTAAAGAGTTTCTGAGAAGATACGTATCAGTGCCATAGAAGTAGTTGCCCAAAAGAAATTTATATAATTCAGTCTTGAAATCCATTAGGTTGTCAAAGACAAGTGTACCCATGTGTCCGACTCCTTTCATTACTAATGTTAACCTCTTGTTGTATTTGTAAAGGTTCTTTTTGGTCTCTTATATTTGTGCACTTCACTGTTTTTTGCAAAGAGTAAAACATTGGTAATGGCAAATTGTTATAACATGCTTCTGTATTTTGAAAATACTATCCTTCACTTTACTTTTCCCAGAAAATGATTCCATAACTCATCAGTGAATGGAAATACCCAGAATAAACTAGTTTCTTCATTAATTATAGGCTGTGGGTTTTACATCTCCAGTTGTGATCTCTCTGTATTCCTGAAAACTTAATACTTTCTACTTCTTATATTTCACTGTTTGAGAAACTTATTTGTATAATTTTGTGGATTTCTGTGAGAAGTACTAAAGCGTATGTACCAGGTCTTGTTAAAATTCAATGATAATCCATTTGCCTTGAACCATTTGTTGAAGAACTCAAATATTTCGTTACCTGTCTTTTCATTAGGTAAATATGGCCTGTCCAGTTGACAGTCCTTTTTAAAACCCAAAATGTTTGCTAACAAGTACATTTTCCTGTAATAAGTGTGTATAAAGTAAAATAAGTGTGTATAAAGTCTATCTTTGAACATTTTTGATAATACTGGTAGTAATGACATAGGTCCATAATTCTTTACTAACCTTTTGTCTCTTTTTTTGTGAAATGGCTTGACAACGACATGTTTAAGTTTCTCTGGAAAACTACTGTTGTGAAAAAGATTCATTACACAAGTAACTCAATATATTACCAAGTTTAGTGGAACAATATTTCTTTGTTTTACTGTTAATTTCATCATAACTACTTGACGTTTTTAAGAGTGTTGATAAAACTGAAAACTTTTTGGGGTTTTGGATGTAGTTTAATTTTGTCAAAATTGTTCAAGAAAACTTTTCTTGGAACCTGTAGGTTATCTGCAATGGAAGTGTTTAAATGTATATTATCTTCTACTGACAGAAAAATGTTATTAAAAGTTTCTGCCATTTTAGAACTATTTTTGATTAGTTCATTATCTATCTTTAAAGGAATGATTTATTATTCCAATCTTTTTTTACGCTGTTTCAAATAATTTTTTACCTTGTTGCTGGGGAGCTTTTTTGCGTTTTTGGTAGTACATACATTATGATGCTCTTACAACTCTGTTCAGAATTTTACTGAGCAGTTTATAATGTAATTTAACCCTGTCAATATTCATGACATTAACTGTCACGTGGAGTCGTCTTCTAGTTTTGCATGATATTCTGATCCCATTTGTAATCTAATACTTATGTGCATTTTATCTGCTTCCGGCAGTGAATTTCTTTGGAAAATAGTTTTGAAAGCAGCCTACAACTATGTTACAAAATTCACTTTCAACAATTCAGGGAAATTATAAAAAAACCGCATTTGGATAGCTGAACAAAGGGGTTTGAACCTTGCTCCTCCCAAATGGGAATCTTCCACTTTCTTTATAAGAAGGAAGAGACAGATCCAAAATGAAAGAAGGTGAGTAGGAAAAGCTACTGCAAGTAATAGTACAAAAAGCAATGAAGTGGGAAATTGGAGCTACTTTTGGTTCTAGCTGCTCCTGTCCAAAGAATTGTTACATTAAGCTCACCTTTACCTGAAACTGTCACATTAGAAACTTTCACACACATGGTCAAGTGGTTATGATATTCTGTACTAAGCAACAGAAGAAAGAAGCTAGGTTGGAACACCAAAGAGTTAATGATAAAGTTTCGTATCAACTGTTACACACAAGTATCTATAACCAATCCCTTATTTTATATTGTATTTCATTATCTACTGCGAGTTAACTCTCTACAAAGACTCCATCGAATATTAAAAGTGTCTGGTTAGAGATCTTTTGTATCACACAAAATATCCATAATGTATAATGAACAGGCCTGAGTGAAACATTCACATTCAAATACAGGGTGTAACCTTCAGCAACAAGAATTTTTGGCTAAAGTCTACATCGGTGATTGTCTACTGCTCATAGTTTGGCAACGCATGAACTTTACGTAGTCAATGGGATGATTCTTTGGCATAACCTATCAGAGGTGAGAAGAGAGGCAATGTATTTCTTGTGTCGAAACTGAAACCATTTTTTGCCTCTTTTTTTTGTCGTATTAGTGAGTCTCAAGAGAAATATTTTGTGATTATGGCAGTGAGTGCCTTAAACTGGACTGAAATTAGTGCAAGTCTCATGCATTAATTGCAGACACATGAAAATGTATGAAATGTTATGTGAAATGACTACGTAATCCACCTGCACAACAAGCACACTAAATGGATCAATGTTTTGTTTTAATTAAATCATGGTTGAAGGCAGGTGGATCAATGTTTACTTGTAATAGAGGCACACATTCTATATGTTGATTAACATTCATCTACCTAGCTATTCCCACGATTTAATTGAAAACTCTGATCTACCAACCTCCTACCATGATTTCATTAAAACAGTGATGCACTTACTCATTATGCTCCCGCAGATCGATTGTGTAGCAACACTGAAAAAAAGAAATATTTCACTGTTTTTTTTTTATATATGATGAGTTGCTACGCCGGCCTCGGTTTGCAGATACTAGCACAGTTTAAATAGCTATGACTCAAAAAGAGAGCAATTAAATTTATAATCATCATTTATAGCAACGTTTTACCATTTCTTCCAAATGTATTACTTTAAAACATGGTGTCTGCCTGCTGCTCGCCCAATGACTGTATAACACAAACAGTTGACATGCCTTCTTTTGTTCCCATCTTACCTCACACCAAGAACTGACAAAATTCCTGCAGTAAATGTGTAAGTATGCCACTGGCCCAATTATAGACTTTTACCAGAGTTTTTTGTTATATTATGATGATGATTTTAGGTGAGAAGTGCTCAACCTCATGGTTATTAGTGCCACAACAAGAAGTCAGCATGCCAATCTCGTAGATGGGGACGAGGCTGTCCCCACATGCGGAAAGTTTATAATGCATTTAAGTCTTGTCTTCCTTCTCCAGCAATTTAAGGATGAAACCTGGCGGTTCACAAAATTTTACCGCTTTTGTATGATCAAAATGATTATCAGCCAGGTTGGTGGACAGATAACAATTGAGACTGAGGGCTGTCCTCTTTTTTATCAATATATAAGATATATGTTGCCAAAATGTGCTGAACTGAAAGTAGCGCACCACAAACCTCAGAGCAGTTGATCCTCCCATAGGAGGAGGAAGCCAACCATGTGTTAAAGGGCTATGTCTATTGCGCAGCCTGGTAATCAGAATCTCCTTCCAGCAGTGAGGTTGACAAGAAGTGCCATGCTCGTGTGGTCGATTTGAGCGACTGTAGTTTGCTTTCTGTCACCTTCAACCATTCAGTCACTGACCCACGATGTATCTGTCAGGAAATGAGCAGATGGTGTGCAACTGAATGGTATACTGATGGATAATACCATTCAGACATTCTTCCTTGTAGGCTATGTCATTTTCCTGTGTCCCAATGTGACCAGGTACCCAGCAGAAGATCACCTACTTGCCACAAGTGTTGGAGCCGCTGTAAGAAGTCGTGGATGAGCTGAATCAACTGGTCTACTCAATACATTTGGAGAAGAGCTTGTAGTGCACTAAGCGAGTTAGAACAGACAAGAAATCTTGTACAGTGATGTCTATGAATTCTCTCTAGTGCTTTCATAATGCCACACAACTCCGCATCGTGATATGTAAATTGTCCCAGAGGATGCACTTTGAAAACCCTATCTGGGAAAACAGTGGAACAACCAAGAACATTCCCTTTCTTGCATCCATCTGTAAAAACACTGATAAAACTGTGGTACGAACTTAAAATGGAAGAAAACAAAGTTGTAAAAACATAATCTGGAGTACAAGTTTTCTTGTAGCTTGTCAAGTTTGGGCCTCTGAAAACACAAAGGTGGCTGCACATTCCATCCCTGGATGTGTATTCAAAAGTCTGGTAGATCCATAATCTTGAGACATATCCCAAATGGCTTGGCTGCATGGGATCAATTCCTGAGCAGCTGTTCAAAGTTGGGTTGGACCACTGCACTAAATGCCAACAAATGAGGTGGCACTGAGATTTTGTGGCTGCTGAGCCAAAAGGCATGTCACCGAATCCAGAGTGGTGGTTCACCAACCTCTGCACGCAGGCTCTGAACTGGGCTGGTCCAAAAGACTCTATTCGATATCTGAATTTCCTCATGGTGAATAGTGTTTAACATCTTGAGGGAGAAAATACAGGCTCATACACATACCAAGCTGCAATAATCTAAATGTGACCGAACAAATGCCCAATAAAACTGCAGTAATTGGGACCTGTCAGCTCCTTATGCTTTTCCACAAAGGCATTTCAGAATATTCGATGACTGGAAGCCCTATGTTTGTGGGTTTTTCAGGTGTGGGAGATAAGTTAATTTTGATTCAATTAATAAACCCCAAAAATGTACCATTTCCTGGAAATGTAAAATACTGTCTCCCACTGTAGGCTCACATTGGTTAGAGCACAGTTAAAACTGGCACGTGTAGTCTTCTCTGGTGAGAACCGAAAACCGGCTGTCTTGTCCTAAGTTTCCAGCCTCCTGATGGTCAGCTGTAGCTGCCTCGTTGCCATTGTAAGATCAGAGGAAGAGTAGAAGATTGTGAAGTCACCCACAAACAAAGAGCATTTGACAAGGATCCTGACTGTAGAGGAAATGGCACTGATAGCAATGGAAAAACAATGTGACACTGGGTACACTACCTTGGAGGACTCCACTCGCTAGCAGTCAGACAATCTTATCTCTCCAGGCTTCCTTTTTAACAAGGAGCTAAGGAAAAATCAAACATATAAGAAAGCAGAGAAACATATATGAAGAAACAGAGAGAAAGATAATTCAACATTACCAATGATAGTAGTCACAATTCAACATTCAGTTGAAGTGACTTAGAAAAACCTCAAGTTGAGAAATGAGGCTGTAATATTTAAATAATTGAAATATCAAGCATCATTAAGTTCCTGCAGATAAAGGATGAACAAACAAACTCTTTCAAAAGAAGGGTCTTAGAAAACACAAAAATATGAGATCACTAGATCACTGCGAGCTGAATAAAGAGCTACCTCACCTGATTTGTCACAATAATCCAAAACTTAGACTTCCTGCCACACTGGCAATTGCTGGGTACTGTAGCTGTAATCTTCTAGTTACAGAGCATACTTTTCAAAATAAATTTAGTTTAGTTTGAACACAGAAGTAATCAAGTATCAGAATTAATTTCTACCGTCACTTCATAATCTCCACATAGTTTGAGGACCAAGCCGTAACGTTTCATAAAAATGGCTTAAACAAATCAGAAGAGTGCTTGCAAACTTTCCAAAAGGAGAGCCCGTTTCATTACCACTGCTATATCAAAGTTCTTCAATGCCATTTTCATACAGATTATGGCACAAGCTACTTCATACTTCTCTGAGTGGCTGTTTATAATTTATTTATAACACCGCCTTTGGATAAACCTGAATTATTAATTTGTCTGCAACACATTACCAATTTCTCACAATGAAAACTAATATGATTCTTTCCTGTGTTTGTGGCACAGGATCACTATTATGTGAAGCTCAATCTCAGTCTCACCGATCTAGTTTAAGTTTTCCACAATAATCTAAAGCAGTTCACAAAAATGTGAAAGTTGTTTCTTAGTACAATTGCAACTACACTTCACATGCTCTAGTCAGCTGTTCTACACAGTTACACAAGTCTGGTTGCTTTTCCAATGAAAGTGCAAAGAATGAGGATCACAAGGAAAAGAAAGACATGCATTTTTCTCACATCTGAAGGAGATGGGACAATATGCTTCCCAAATCATTACAAGATAGTTACTAGAGACAATGAAAGATGGCCCTGTTGGTATTTCGTTTCTACTGTAAATACATACATACATAAATCCTTTTCACAGTTACTACTTCATATCTTAGAACTCATCTACTGAGTAAAAGGGGTTGTCACTGAAAAATTCTTTTGATTTGCTTTTAAATGTTGGTTGGTTATCTGTCAGACTTTTATTACTACTTGGCAAATTACCAAAGATTTTTGTGGAAGCATAATTCACCTCTTTCTGTGCCAGAGTGAGATTTAATCCATAACGGAGAAGATCATCCTTACTTCTAGTGTTGTAGCTATGCACTTTGCTGTTATTTTTGAACTGCGAAGGGTTATTAATGACAAATTTCATAAGTGAATATGTGTATTGCGAGTTCCTTAAATAAATGTCTGCAAGGTGATCTTGGGTGGGCTCCAGCTATTATTCTGATTACACGATTTTGTGCAATGAATACTTTTTCTCTTAATGACCAATTGCCCCATAATATGGTGCCAGATGAAAGCAGTGAATGGACATAGGCATAGTAGGCTAATTTGCTGATATGTTTAGCACCAAAATTTGCAATAACCATAATGGCATAAGTAGCTGAACACAACCGTTTCAGCAGATCATTGATGTGTTTCTTCCAATTCAATTTCTCATCAATGCATACACCCAGAAATTTTGAGTATTCTGCCTTAGCAACAGACTTCTGTTCATAGTCTATATTTTAACAATGGTGTTATGCCACTTACTGTACAGAATTCTATAAACTGTGTTTTCTCAAAATTTAGTTGGAGTCCATTTGCAGAAAACCAGTTAATAATTTTCTGAAAAATATTATTACCATATCCTCGGCTGATTCTTGTTTGTTGTGCATGATTACTATACTTGTATTATCAGCAAAAAGAACTAGCTTTGCGTCTTCATGAATATAGTGGCAAGTCGTTAACATATATTAAGAGCAACAAGGGACCCAAGACTGAACCCTGTGGGACACCATTCTTGATCCCCCCCCACTCCAGTTAGAGGACTCTGCTGATTTTTGCAGACCATCTGTACTGTCAATTTCAACTTTCTGCAA
The DNA here is from genome assembly GCF_023897955.1 of Schistocerca gregaria. NCBI lineage: Eukaryota > Metazoa > Arthropoda > Insecta > Orthoptera > Acrididae > Schistocerca > Schistocerca gregaria. Next base: position 389,353,487 of record NC_064925.1, on the reverse strand, counting down.
TCTTCCAGTTATGCATGAATTAAACCACTTGTGCACTCTCCCACTCATACCATCAATAGTTAAGCTTGTCTAGAAGGATTTCATGATTAACACAAGAAAAAGCCTTTGAGAGATAACAAAACATCCCAATGAGTGATGTTCGGTTATTCAATGCATTTAATATTTGATCAGTGAAAGCATATAGAGCATTTTCTGTTGACAAGCCTTTCTGAAAACCAAGCTAACATTTTATTAGTACTTCATTTTCACAAATATGTGATGCTACTATTGAATACAATACTTTTTCAAGAATTTTGTATAAAGCTGTCAGAAATAAGAATGGGCAGTAGTTGTTAGCATTAGATCCATCCCCCTTTTTATGCAATGGTTTAAAAATGGCATATTTCAGTCTATCTGGAAAAATGCCCTGTTTCAGTGAGCTGCTACATATGTGGCTGAGAATCTTACTTATTTGTTGGGAACAAGCATTTCGTAGTATGTTGGAAATGCCATCAATTCCATGTGACCTTTTACTTTTTAGCGAATTTATTATCTTCCTAATTTCAGCAGGAGAGGAGGGTTGAATTTCAATTTTATTAAACTTCATAGGTACTGTCTCTTCCATAACTGCCTTGCATTTTCTAATGAATGGCTGTGTTATATTTTCTCTGCAACACTTGAAAATGAATATTACAAACATTTTCTACTTCTGTCTTCTTTTTAACAAACTTTTCATTGTGTTAGATAGAAATACAGTCTTTCTCTGCTCTCGATTGTCCTGCTGCCCTTTTAACTATATTCCAAATTGTTTTAATATTATTATCAGATGTGCTAATCTCAGATGTAATGCACATACATATGGACTTTTAATAAGTTGTCTTAATACAGTGCAGTAGGTTTTATAATCTTTCACTGTTTCGGAATCATTACTCCTGCTAGATGTAAGATACATTTCCTTTTTCTGTCTACAAGATATTTTTATCCCTTTAGTAAGCCATGGCATTTTATATGGTTTCTTTCAGTTATATTTCACTGTTTTCTTATGGAAACTGTTTTCAAATATACTCACAAATGTATCATGATATAGGTTAAATTTTAAATCAGCATCATGTTCCCTGTACACCTCATCCCAGTCTAACTGTTGCAAACTTTTCCTAAAATTCTGAATTGATAAATCATTAAATGAATGCACTTTGGAGGACTGTTTTGCATTACTGTATGGAGCTATAGCATATGCTTTAGTGATCTGTGCATCATGATCAGACAGACCATTCTTAACAGCAAAAGTTTTTATTTCATTAAATTTATCTTGTCTATGAAAACATTATCTATCAGTGTGCTAATTTCCTGTACCAATAACTGATGTCAAACTGAAAGAACCAAATAATACTTCAAGGTCAAGGCTTTCTATCGGACACTTTGAGAAAATCTACTGAAATCCTCCACAAACAATAATTTGCTTTCCTATGTCTGAGAGCACAGCAAAGAATCCAAGTTGTTCAAAACTAGTTGAAAATTTCAAAATGGGGGCCTATACATGGTTACAATTATAAAAGTGCCATTATTTAGTTTAAAGCTCACACGCACATGCTTCTATATGTTGTTTTATGCCAAATTTTTTACACTCTGACAGATTTTAACATATATGACAACTCCTCCTCTCTCCATAGTGTGTCTACTTACATGTGCTGAAAGCTTATATCCATCTACATTTACTGTTTCCACATCTGTGACTGTATGCTGTTCAGACAGGCATAGTACATCTATTCCCCCCTAAGTTTCTAAATATTCTAAACAAACAAGGAGCTCATCTACTTTGTTTTTTATCCCCTGATATTCTGATGCAATAAACTAAAATTATTTTTCACTGTGCTTTCGTGTGAATCTTGTGAAATACGAACATTATTTTTCACTGTACTGTTATGAGAATCTTGTGATATTTTAACATCTCTAGTACCTGCCTGTCTGAACTTCTCATTAAGCTTCATTTCAATAAATATAGGCTCATTGGACACTGATCTTAGCCTAACAATGTACTCCCACAAGTTTTAGTGCCCCCACCCCCTTAAAGATTTTGCTATCATTTCAGCCAGTTCACAACACTGACAAAACATTCATTTCTTGAAGAGCACCAGATCCAGACACAGATATGAAAATCATGTCTCAAGGCATGGGCCCACACGATTTCTTTCATTGGTGGAAGAAAAAAATTTTTTCTCGTGGGAAGCAGCTGTATGTACCTAACACAAGAAGTACTCCTGGGCCACTTTCTCAAATGACCTATCACGAACACTTCACTTTTACAGTTTCACAGACCTTAACAATTACCTTTACATTTACATTTACTATGGTGAAAGAACACAATTGTTCAAACAACATATGCATTTACAGCAGCAAGAATTTCATATGATACTGGGAAGACTCCTGTGCCACACTAATAATGAAAGGAGAAAAGGTACAACACTCACCACATATATGAGGTATCAAATGGTTAAAAGGTGTACAAATGTTACTGAAATCATTGTTAAGCTTTCGGACAGTGCCCTTCCTCAGAGCTAAGCGAGTGACAAAAATATTTGCGCAGCTACACTGTTGATGTCAGCTACAGAGCCTTGTACTACAGCTTCTTAGCTAGCTGCGACCCAATTCAAGCGGCAGATCCAGGTCGACATAAACATGCACCTGAATATATATGGTGATGTTAGCTTTATCTGAGGAAGGGAATTGTCTATTACGCTTAACAATGCTTTCAGTCATACCTATTCATCAATCAAAGACTCAACTAGACAGTGAGTTCTTGCCTTCACCCCTTCCATTATATATGTGTACGATTCCTGAATGCAGTTTAATTTTTGTTTGTTTGCTCAAATAAAAATATATACTCTTTTTATTAATCACATACCACTGCTACAACTTTAAAATAAAGCATACAGCACACGCTTCTACAACTACTACCCACCTGTAATATTCTTGTTGCCTAGTATTAAAAACTGCAGCAATTGTCTGAAAGATTTCCACAGAGCAAAGGTACACACCACAGTTTATGAGGGTTGACACAAATGTGGATGGTTTTTCCACGTAGTGATTCACCTCACATGTTTCTTTGTCTAGCACAATGCAGCCATAGTGTACAGACTGTTGACGTGTAGCTTCAGTAGTCATCATTGTGATCTGTGAAAAGAAACTGTAAAACTCAGAAATAGAAATTTTAAGAACTTAAATGAGTTCTGTAGTTCTTTGTAGCCATTATCGAATTGAAAATTCAGAATCGTTCATCACTCTGCAATGGAGTGCATATTTTTATGAATCTTCCCAGATGATTAACCGTAAAGCGGGCACGCCTGTGTATAAAGTGTGTCAACAAAAAATAAAATGATTTTGCACGGTTCCACTTTTGTTTCACAACTGCAGACCCGTACCTGTTCCTTCATTATTGCTTCAAGTAACACAATGATAATTTGTGTTGTCATACATCCACATGAGCAGCAGTAATATAAAATACAAAGCAAGCTGGACAGGAAAAATTTATGATCCATGGAAAAAAGACCCTGATTATGAGCTTGCAGCCTAATGCCACATTGTGGCAGTTGACTACACAATAATTAGTGATCGAATAAGCAGCTGGATGGGATCTGATTCTACCGCAGTGCTGAATGCTTCAAGTGTGTCATTACTGTCGTTTCTGTAACGCCTGTCCTTGACAACAGTGTTGTACTGAAAATTTATTTCATTATTGTTTAATAAAACAGTGGTGTAGCCCATATTATGTAAGTTTATTTTCTTGTTGTTTAAATAAACTAAGATTAAACTGTGATTTTGATCATACATGACTCACCTTGGCAACATAAATGATGCTATTCTATACATGTGTACAAAGTGCACTGCACCCCCACTCGTGTTATGAAAACCGGCACGCCCACTCAAGGGTTAAAACTGTAGGCTGTACAAGGACTTAACCAAAACTATTTGCTCTTGGTGTGGACAAAGTCAATGACTGACCTACCCAGTGATGATAGTAGGAGACGGGTACTGACAGAACTAAAGTTCTGAATAGGGGTTGTAAGTTGTGGATTAACAGCTGAGATATTAAGAACACTGCCCATGAAGAGACTGAGTCTTGGATCAGCACACTCTTCTAATATGGTAAGAAAATAATAATACTGTACATGCAGGAGAACATTTTTCATAATCAAGAAAACAACCAGCTAAAACACATATCATAATCAGCATATGTTTCATGTTCATAAGAGAAGCAAGAGTCCTCATATTAATAAATTGGGTGCTTATAATAAATGAAAAACATAAGTTTGTGAAGGTACCTTCACAGCCAACATTATATACAAAACAAGAATCATTCTTTTACATCTTACTTTGACTTGGAATTATGTTTAGTACAAATGACTGCACATAGTGTTATAAATAGGCTTTTCAACAAGGTAAAACTGCATTTTTGTTCTTTGTGATACCAATATTTTATATTTAACTGTAACAGGTCTTAACTAAAACCAAGGGCATACCAGTGATCTTTCTCCTTTCTCCTGGTGGAAATGCAACATTTCCACTAAGGGGAAATCAGCACAGACATCACCATTCAGAACGAAAAAAGCTTCAGTGTTTCCACATCTAATTTGATCTCGAAAATGATAAATTCCACCTGCTGTTCCAAGAGCTGTAAATTCTTGGAGGTACCTACAACAATTACATGAACAGTAACAATATAACAGATTCAAACACATACAACTGGAGCTTAGAACATACAACCACTGCAGCACATACCGTATGTTTACTTTGTATTCTTCAATCATTTCCTCAACAAACTGTGAAAGTTCTGAAGCAGGATAATATCCCAGAATTAGTATCTCTTTCAAGTTTGGTACATTGACACATGCTTCTATGTGATGCTGAATCATTGGAAGGCCAGCTACAGGGAAAAGCGGTTTTGGAATGTCAAGGGAAAGAGGACGAAACCTTGTTCCTGAAAAGAAATAAGATTAGCAGTACATTATCTATATTTGTGATATATATGTTTAAATTTAAAATTATTTGAAATACCTTTCAAAGGCCCTCCTATCAAAATTACAGCTTTCAACATTTTCAGTTACTGCACAGACATCCACAAAATGACACGTGTCAACAAAAACTTGCTTTTTGCGTATAAATAACACGTAAACAAATATTTATCATCTGATCGTGCGCTTGGTCGGGGTAATGTCATGCATTATCTCTGTTGTACGCGTCACATATCAGAATAATTCGTCTGCAAGGAATAGCTGTGTGTTGATACACTGCTGTGACCAACGTATCATTCATTTGTTTCATTGTGCAAATTACACAGAAGGATAATAATACAAAAATTCAATTCTCATTATACAGCACCTCTGCCTATTAAGTTAGCAACTGTGATGCTGCCGCCAGAGCGCAGTAGTTACGTACGCAGTTGAATCGCTGGTGTACGGCGTTGTCGTCTGCTGAGTTGACAGCCGGCCGTCGCATTCGAAAGTGGTGCGTGGTGCTGGGTTGTAGTCGAAGCATCTGCAAGGTTCGTTGTCTTACAGCGCGAGGTAATTGCGGTCGTAATGGCTGTTGAAGGAATGGAATACGAGGCTATCATCCAGGATGGTCCTAAGAAGGTAATGTGAACAGAAACTTATCTTTTTCAGCAGAAATTGTTTTTATTGGAGTTCCGGTTTTCCGTGGATAGGTCTTAAGATTTGGGGAGGATTAGGCAATGAAATTGTTAGGGTTTAATTCTGTACAATTTTAATTCGGATAAATGAGCCAGCGATGCATAAATATTCCCGTGCCGCTTTGAACCGTAATATGCGGAGTTCGTGATATTGTTATAGTGTATGTGCTGCTTATGCACTCCATAAAAAGTGCTGCCATTGTTGATTAGGTAATAATGAAAGCAATGCGATGTTACAGTGCAAAATAATCGAAATTTACGAATCGTGTAAATAAAAATTGTGCTAAAATTAGTAGGAAGGGTAGGTTTGTAGCCGATAACTTTTATAGCTTAATTATTCTTTTGGAATCAGAATCGTATACACGAAGACCCATTCTGTTTCTCGTACAACCCACTTTTCGCATATCAGGGGAGGTGACAGTTCACACTGCTGCCTTGCCCGTACAGCTTTCTTTTGTTTCTCCCGTGAGTCAGGGCCATTTATAAATTTTCTTTAACCAAAGGCATAATTCTGTTACCACTCGCACGATAAACCTCACGTATCGCTCGCTCGTCATCTTTCTACCGCCCTTGGTCACTCTGTGCCAGATTGTTGTTTCTTCTCCCCTCGTAACTAATTAGAATTACTAAAAATAGGAAAACAGTGCCACGTAGACTTCGAATTTGTTTGGTAGTGACAGTTACCGTCCTACGAAAGGTACCATTTTGCAATGGTTAAAAATGCAAGTCCTTGTAAGGAAAGTAGGCACAAATTGAACATTTTTCGTCTCTGTTATCACATTTGAGTTCCTGAAGAAACTGATTAAATCGTATCACTCAACTGTAAGATGAAAATTCGTTTTAATAAAACAGGACGTAGTTGGAAGAGCACGGCGAATAAGAAAAAGGCGATAGTTATGATATAATAAACAAGGTAATCGGCCAGCAGGCTATGGAACTTAACATGGCAGTGTTCTTCGAAGAGAATTCGCTCCCCTTGCTAAGAGGATAATCGTAGAATTGAAAAGTAGAATTTCTGAAAGCCACAGACGGGTACTTATTGGTTTAGGCGTTTCTGTATTCATGAAAACTCCATATTTCACGAAAGATATAGGCGGAGGACTCATAACTGAATTTAGTCTTTTGCAGGCTGCGGTAGTCAAACGAGGTAGCGCAGTATTAAACAATGGAATTTTATTTCGGGAGGACCGGGATTTAACGAATCTAATTTTCGTAAGTCTATGAATAATTAAGGTTGTTCCACCACCTTCCTCCAGACTAGTGCATTATGACCTGATTTTTCCTTGCAAACTAAAATTCTAGCTTTGTCACCACAGGACATTGTGCCACAGAGGTGTAATCTTTCTTTCCGCACTGCAAGGCAGCCGCCCCGCGGTCTCAAACCATGAGCTCGTTGTGTGCATGAATGTCGCGGGTGGTGGTAATCAGGCGATTTCGATTTCTAGATTTTCTGAAAACTGCGATCCAAAATCAAATCGCCAGCACTAAAACGGGAATCAAATCATGTAATTATCGGCAATATTGAGAGGGATGACGTGGAACAGTCACATGGGTTCAGCTGTAAATAAAACAAATAGGAAGCACCGCTGTATTGACAGGATATTGGGAGAATTGCAGTTTCCAAGTTTATCGGAGAAAACCAGTTTGGCAAAGTAAAGCTAACAATACGTAAAGGTTGTTTTGAACGCCATTGCTTCATTACAAATGAAGCTATTAGGTTTGGTGTCCTTGCGTTTCTCAGACCTCCGAACTGGCATGGGACCCTACTGTTAAATGTGGGCTTCTGAACTGTGGTAAAACTCAACATTTTTAAATTAGCGTTGCCAGAGGCGAAAGTGACAGATGAAAATCCTAGGGCAGTTGAATGATCAAAATATACTGATCAGGTCAGATTAAAAGGGAGCATCAAAAGCACACGATCAGCATGGTCACGTATTAAAACACAAAGCTGCCATAACATTGTGATATGGCTGTTTCGTGTCGTTAAATTTCTCCACATGAAGTTAGATGTATCTGGAGTATGACTGCAACAGCTTACAGGGCGTGCCCTCAGAGGGTCAGACTGAGCAGCTGCCTCTCCTTCCCCACACCCACTTCACACATCCCCCACATAAACTTCACAAATTGAACTCGTTTATTGCCCCTTCAAATAGACATCCGTACCAATTCAACATTAGCGTTGAGACAACCCGGGACATGAAATGGATATTTACTGATATCTAGTGTACCCATAGCCGTTAGTTGACATCTTTAAACCATTTCGTCTTTCACCATGAAACTGAGTGCACCCACCCCGCCCCTCCTAGTTCTCACTTAGATATGCTCTTGCACATTGCATTAAATCGTTTTACGTCGCTGACTAATTTCCATATTCGTAGAATGTGGCCATTGGGCTGTTCGCGAATGTAGGATAATGCACGGTCCTCGTTGCTAGCGATTTGTGCTATCGTGAGAGCTCACTATGCTTTGCGGTAGTTTACACACCTGATAAGACGCGAAAGTGATGGAATGACCAAACAGCCTTCCACAGCCCTACGATGAAACTTCGGAAATACCTTAAATTCCTAAACTAATTTACTGTCAACATGTACGTTGGAATGTTAGTTGTAACGGGCTTTGCACTAGAAGCGCTTCGATCCTTATACCCTAGTCCGGTAGTTCGTAGTCAAATGAATTATAAATTTCCGTCGATGTACAGCATACTGATGTGACTTACAACCAGCCGCTAAAGTTAAACCATTGCAAATGATTGTGACGAGGAATGTAAGAATGTTAGGATTGCCCTAGCCTACTGCATTTGCCTTGCGAACTTGACTATCTGGAGATAGAAAGCAACTTTCTGCTTGTTCCCGTATACGTTTAGAGTAGCTCTCTTCTACGTAACAGCTGATAACACACAATCTCAGTACCGCCGAAATATAAACTACAGGATGATTTAAATGCTAAATTATAGCTTAACAAAATAGAAAATTTCATATTTTAGAAATGACTATTTTAGTTCATTTACAAACCTTCAGTATATTAATACATCGTGTCTGGTGGTCTCGTCTGGACGAAGAAACAAATATGAATATTAAGCTCTCACCACTTTGAGTTAATACCGAGTGGAGCTATAAAACCTTTAACACGTTGACTTCAGGACAATGAGTATCTGAAGATGCTAGCATGACATATCAAAGCGTGCCGAATCTGAACAGTGGCCACGGGTACGCAGTTTTGGAATATGCACTGCGGTATTTTGATAGATGAGTTCCAGGTGAAGATAGTGATCGAGGAGAAACTATGAAGCCTGGAGCAGTGCATCGTTGTTGGCGACTAGGACGTGGCTACCAGATCGCATAATGTAAATAACTACATGAAAATTTGTTCATCGTTCCAGTGATTAACAGTACTTACGCTATACGTATGTAGCAAATTATGCACATTGCGTGAAATAGCTCTACATTTTTTAGGCTGTTCAGGTTAAAAACTAGAATTTATTGGAGCATGCAGCGTGCTTCCGTTTTAAAAGGTCTAGATAGGAATACGAGCAGTGTGTGTAAAGAGCTCTTTGTTGTACATCGAAAGTTAGTTGGAAAATCTGTAATTCGATGAATGGTTCACTTTAGAACTTTCCTATTTGTAATTTTTATCAAGGTATTATCACGCTTGTTAATTGACGTTTCTAAGTAAGTTGTTGGCGGCAAAATTTTAGTTCATTGTTCGCCGAAATGTCAGTGTTACACCACGTCTCATCGCTGTGTATGTTTGTCGTGATATATTAAAGCTTAGCAAGTAATGACTTAGAGTAAGACGTTTCTGAAAACATACATAAAAAGTTATGCTCCTATGTGCATAGGACTGGTTTGCGAATCAGAAAAACGGATTTGTGAATAACGTTCGTACTGCCGGCCTTCCGAATGAGAACTAATTTTCGAGTATCTACCGGAACGTCTGAATGAAAAATGGTTATTTATCTAAATACTTAAAGGTAAATTCTTCGGTAATCTGAAAAATGTTTCCATGGTACCCAAGCCGACATCGGATTTGCACAATATGCGGATAAATCTCTAGAGTTGGCAACCCTGTAGGAACAGCTGAATTGCTGACTGAACAGGTGTAGTTTTCCAGCTGCATTGTGTATGCATGTTCCCATTTTTGTCGCGTAGACGTCACTGCTTTTCGCTAACCCCTTGCGTATGCAGAATACATACTATGGCACTCTGTCTGCAAGGCGCGTGCGCAAATATTCTAGTCACGGACTGAAGGCAGTGTGATGGATGAGTACTAGTGGGGAAATTTTGGACCAAAATGAATATTTGACTGGCTACTAAATGCTGATTCAAACCACCGCAGTGACAAGGCTTTCAGAAGTCAGTGCATCTGCATATTGACTCGAGCAACCCCTGAAGTGGTCTCACCGGTCTTAGCCGACTGCATTCTAGAACATGTCCTCCGATAAAAAATTCACCACGAACAGAGCCTGAAATGTCGGTTAGGGTGCCAATACTCAAGGGGGCGCCTTTTAAATGGAAGTCATGAAAATAAGTTCATCTAGAACACAGTGGACACCACGACGCGGAAACGTCTAAAAGTTAGACTGGGAAAATCTTAGGGTCACAAGGACTTCCTGGCCATAAATTTTAAAACTGAAAGTATCTTAAGACGCTTTAACCGTTTTCACAAGCTCTGACGTGCTGTTTGGGACCACTCGAAATTCTGTTGAAAGTGATTTTGAATACAAGAGATTCGTCTCGGATCTTGAAAGCCGTAAAACTTGAAAATAAGGAAATCCTGCTTATAAATATCGTGCCCGCAATATGTTTCCAAAAATCGAAGAATTAGTTTCTACACGGTGCTGTCTGAGAACGAAAGCCGTTGCTGAAAGTGGCGGTGATAGCTTTAGAAGGCAAGCGTTCAGATCAACACCCGTGTGCGTGGCGTTGAATCTGTTGCTGCAATATTTTCTACAATTTGTCAGTTTAAATAGTTAAAAAAATTTGGAACTTTAAGATTAGTACTTCCTTGAACGTCGCGTAATTCACGTGCAAGACATTTGCTGAATTAAGGTACCTTTCCTTCTTAAGCAAAATGTAAAGTGCGTGTGTGGCATGTGAATGACTGTAGTGTTCTGTAATAACAGTACGTAAATGTGTGCAAGTCTTCGTACACGTCCTATTCGTGTTGCATAATACAAAAGGAACAGCAATGCTTGAGTAGTGAATCACGTACCATCACAGAATGGGACGCTACGTAGAAAATCATACTTGACCCAGGAAAATGGCGCATGTGGCGGTTGGGAACCATTGTCTCGTCCCCCTATTGGCCCGCATAACGATTGGTATCGTTTGCGGATAGATGGTAACAAACGTTTTTCTGGATGTTACTGCACGTCCTGTACGAATAACTTTTCTTGTCCATCTTGGTGTAGCGGACATATGTTGTTGAACTTTGTACTGAAATAGCTGTACACTTTTAAACGGTAAATCGGATGCCAAGAAATGTTTCTTTGTTTAATGCATCTGAGTCTGTTCCCCGCAGGGCGGGAAGATAAGATTTCAGATAAGCTGAGGGAGAAATGAACATAGTTCACTGCCGACGCTAGCTAGATGTTACGTCTTGGAATGTGCCAAGACTCAAAATGTTAGGGTTTAAATTATAAATTTACACTGTTGTTTTGTGACTAATCGTTTCTTTCCGTTCTATCACAGATACGTATACGTGGAAAAAAGCAAGTTGTAGATTGTTTCTGATTTGGCTGTTCAAATCAACCTTCACGTTGCGGACAGCTTTAATTTTGTAACAAGGAAATGTGTGGGAGAAAGTAGTGAAGACGATGGCAACAAACAGTCTCTTGACGTCACATTGGTTGGGGCTCAAATTGTCCAAGGAAAGCTGAAATTTTGTCGAAAAACCGCAGTTAAAACTAAGAGGGAATATCTTGTCGAAATATTATTGCCAGCGTGTGTGCTTTTGCTTTGCCGCACAATAAATTTGCGTTGTAGCCAGATGGAGCTATTAAGGTTTGAAATTTTTCGTCCTTCATTTGAAAGTTTAGACGTTTTCAATTGCCACTTGTAACTTAAAGGTTTATCTCCGTCTAGCCAGTTTGTTTCCTGCTGTTCTCCATCAGCACTTTAGGGTGAACACCGCTACGGTTGTTACCAAGGTTACGATCCTTTTCCTCTCCGCTTATTTTCCAACAGTTACCCTTCTGTGTAATTACATGGATGGTTCATCAGGCATATTTTACCCTCCTTCCACACCTGCAGGCCTCACCCAACTGAATGGTTTCGTTACTGCGGTTTTATTAAATTTATTATGGCCCAGTCGCTATATTAACGTAATAAGGCTGTCAGGAAAGAAAGGTGTTAAGCTGATTCGACAGCATGAACAGGTATTATTCATGATATATTTAAATTGTATTTATATTAGGAATCCTTGTTATTGCCAGATCATTGAGTGCGTTTACTTTAATACGCTTTTCATGAGAACAGCGTTTCTTGGTGACTTAAAACTTCATTACTTCCATACATGTCACAATTAGACAGTATGTTTACAGGAAATTGTCAGTTGATCGCTGCGACAGATCTGGCAAATTGGCAGACGAAAGAATCGAAAGCAAAAGACACGATTCCTGCTAATCGAATTCGCGACGCCCATCGGAGGAGGGACTAGTGCTGTAACCTTTGTGCCTGTAAGTAAATATATTTTAAACACAAATATAATGCAGGGTGTCAAGATTAAACTGCGTAAGAAAGTATAGCCCCATAATATCCTGAACATCGCAGATAACAGGTTTTCACTCCTTCCTTACGTCTTATCGTTTACCTGGGTAGGGAGAGAATTTCTCGGTCAGGCAGTGAAGCGGTGTTTAAGTAAGACACTTGTTTTCGATGCAGTCTCCTTGTAAGACATTCTGGGAGGTGAGTTGTAGAAATTACTTTCCAATTTTCTTGTACTCAAACTTGAAAAATATGGGTTTGACTAGAACGGCAGTGGTTCCATATTCGTGAAAGCTCTTCATGATGGCATTTACGGAACTGGATGGATGGCCTAAGCAAGAGGGTTATCAACTCCAGAGTTGACATTCAGGTCATGCAAATCCAAATGTTACCCCTTTCCGTGAATTCAAAATGGGCCTTCTCGCGGAGTCGTAATGAATCGACTTGGACAAAATTTACATTTGGTGTAATCAAAGGCAGCTCTATTTAAATTGGATAAACATAAGATACTGTATGGAACACATTACGCGTATTGCAGCTGTAGTGGTATGCAGCTATAAAAATGTTTCATACAATTTACTGAAGCTGTAGAACAGCACACACAATTGTGGAAGATAATTTTTACATCATGGAGAAAGAAGTTACTATTATCAGCCAACATTAGTGGTGAAGTTCAGCTTTTCACATCGTTAAGTGTTCAGGTGTGATACTAAGAAGCGATGTCAAATGGGATTATATATTTACGAACCTGAATGGAAGACTGATTAGTTGGGATGGTTCGACGGAAGTGAAATGAATTTAAGTTGCAGAAGAGTGCGACCGGTTTTATAGTATTGTTACACATTGTAATTACCAAGTAGGCATGGCAAATCTGAGTATTTTTGTATAGATGACCTGCGGTCTCCGGCGACCTATGGTCCGTTTGGTTTCTTGCCCCTGATAGCCTTGTATCTGTATTGAGCTGACAGTAATGGACAAATTGCAAATGTCAACAGTATGTGCTCTGTGTGCAGTTTCCATTCGCTTGCGGTACATACTGTTGACAGCCGTAGTGTCTCCTTTAACTCGTTGCCTTCAAGTTTGCTTTCAGTGCTGCTGGGGTTTTGTTTTCCGGCAGTCCGTGTGTTAACGATGAACCTCAGTAGCACTGGATAGGTCTACTTATGAAGAGTTGGCCGATATGCTATTCGTATGGGTTCACTGAATGTAATGGAAGAGCGGCACAACCCAAAGCTGTCCCCCTCCAGCCCCCTCGCCGCCAGCGATGCCAACCACATCAGTTGTAAATAGTCACCTATGACAAACCAAATCCTGTTTTTTGTTATACGTTTTGGTGATTAGATATTACAGACTTCTCCACCTTGGTACAGGCATTTTACCAGACACAAAGTAACTCGGTAACTCACTGAGTCAGTTACTGTGTAACGAGCCAGGAGGATGTGTTCCTTTTACCAAGCCAAGCGGTGTCCCTGAATAACTATTGAAGATTGGGACTTATGGTTCCCTTTAAATGAGGCGCTGAGGACATGGGTCTAAAGCACAGCGTAGATTTAGAAATTGTAGCATGTATGCGCGCACCTGGCATCTGTTAATCTTACAGCGAACCAGTTTTGTGGGCTGTCGGCCCACACTGTATGTATGAACATTCACGAAAAGTCTCGCGGATTTGATACTCACTTCCGTATGGGCCCCAAGACGGTGTACTTTAGGTCGTTACGGTTCTCAGAGCCTCATATTTCTACTGAAGGTCAAACCACAAAACATGATGCTGGAGACTGGGTCTAACTATGGCTTCTATACACATCATCCCTTCTCAGGTCTTAGGCATCAGGTTGGGTAGTGGCTTTTCACCATGCATTTGTCGTCAGTCTTCCTCTTGAAAGCGATATAGGTGACGCAGCTGGCATCTTCCATGATCTGGCTGATGTATTGTCTGCCTCATGTGTTTTTCCATTCCATTATACGTTCAATGATACTATTAATGATACCATCATGTCTCATGAAACAGCCAACCCATCTATCTCGTCTGTGCTAGATTACCTTCAGGAGAGGCGACCTCTTCCTCCACTCTGTGGAGCAAGTCTTCGTTCGATGTTTATCCAAGAAATCTTAAGCTTCTGCGGCAACACACATCTCAAAGGCTGTTATTTCATGATTTTCTGCGTGTCTATTTTTCTCTTCGGTACAGCATCACACTCGAAACATTTTTAATGAGTTTTTTCCTGAGATGTTTGCCTATGCTGATGGATGTGAAAAAGTTTCTTCTCTTGTTAAAAGCAGATTTTTGTCTGTGGATTCGGCTTGTTAATCCTTCCTTGACCTTCCGTCTGTTTACTCCGTAGCTATAAAAATTAGACGCGCCCCAGTCGCTCACTGTGGGCAGTGAGCAACGGTGTCCTATCTGTTAACCACAAAGGTTTTTGTTTCACCTTCATTAATTTTCGTATTATAGGAAAAGTTCAGAGGATGGATTCCATGTTGGCCAGCATCGCTAATTAGTTCTGCATCTTCACTTAATACGTAGATATGAGCAGCAAATCTCAGCTTGTCCATTTTCTTGCCATGAGTTTTAATTCCTCCTGTAGCTCCTAGAATCTCCCTAGCTTCATCTATTGCCCTTTGAATGTACCCATTGAACTAGACAAGTGAGCAGCTCAGTCGTACATCCCCCTCAATACCTTCTTGTTGTCTACACCTCATTACAGCCACCTCTTCTCCATCTACATTACTCCTCTGTTCTTGTACTTTATTCCAGTCTCCCTGAGCATCTTGAAAAGCTATCGCCAGTCTACCCTGTCAAATGACTTTTCAAAGTCGATGAAGGCAATGTGTGTCTTCACCCTTCAATCTTTCTTCAATTAACTGTAAGCTGAGTATTACTGTCTAGTGTGCCTAGACGATGTCAGACCAACCTTAGAGTTGAAGAGCGCGTTACTGTACATATCTGCAACTGTATTTATACTCTGCAAATCAGCATGAAGTGCATGGCAGAGGGCACGTCCCATTGTACCAGTTATTAGGGTTTCTTCACGTTCCATTCACATATGGAGTGCGGAGGAAAGATTGTTCGAATGACTGCGAGCTGTAATTATTCTCGTCTTATTCTCACGTTTGGATACGTAGGGGATTGTAATAAGCTCCTAGAGTCATCATTTAAAGCCAGTTCTAGAAACATTGTTAGTTTACGTCATCCCGAAAAAGTCTTATCTTCAATAGCCTGGCATTTTTCTTCAGCATGTCGGTAGTTCTTCTACGGGTCAAACCTGTGACCGTTTGTTGCCCTTCTCTGTACACGTACAATATTCCCACTATTCCTATTTCGTACGGGTCCCACACACTTGAGCGTTGCTCTAGAATAGACTGATTGCCCTCCCCAGTATTCTACCAATAAATGGAAGTAGCCCACTTGCTTTACCCACGACTTAGCCTATATGATCATTACACTTCATCTCGCTACCAAGTATTACACCCACGTATTTGTACGAGTTGGCTGATTCCAGCTGTGACTCAGTTACGGTATCCTATATTTTTTCGTTTTGTGAAATGCACAATTTTACGTTTAACATTTAGAGCAAGTTGCTAATCTCTGCATCCCCTTTAAAATCTTATGAAACTTTCAGGCAATACTTAATTATACGAGGTCTGTTCAAAAAACTCCGTAACATTCGTAATTTCGCCCCAGTGGTGTTGGGGCAAAATGCGGTTGGCGTCCTTGCGTATGTGTTTAATGTGTGACTGCCGTAAGTTTCATTTTTGTATGTCCTTTATTGTTCAATGCAGTATTGAGTAGGATGTTGTCGCACAGCTTGCGAATATCGAGATGGCACAGTACGAGGAGCAACGCGTGTGCCTTAAATTTTGTGTGAAACTCAAGAAAACCTTCAGACACCATATGATGCAGGAAGCCTACAGTGAAGAGTGCTTAAGCCTTGCTGTCTCACGACTGGTTCACAGGGTTTCAAAATGTCCCGACTGAAGTTAGATGTCCCTCGTGCAGGACGCCCTTCGACGTGTACAGACGACGCTTATGACAGGAACGTTAACGAAATTGTGCTTGCCTAACACTGAGTGTTAGAGATTACAGAAGAACGTAACGTTTCAGTTGGATCATGTCGTGATATCCTGACACAGCGCCTTGGAATGCATCGTTATGTGCGGCAAGGCTCGTCCAAAGACTGAAGAGTCGAGACTACAAATACCTACGCCTCGTAATCTGTGAAGAGTTTTTGCCGCGCAAATGAGACGTTCCTTAAGGGGGGGGGGGGGGGTAGGACGTCAAACTGGTAGACTTGGAGCAGGAGAGGCACCACAGGACATGTTAATTTCCACTGTCTATACTTTTACAAATAAATTCATGAAACTATATCAGCATGACCAGGAAGGATTCAGAATTCACACTTCTAGCAGTGGAACTTCGAAAATAACGATTCTTTTTTACATGTGAAATTTTTTTACATGTGAAATTTTTTTACATGTGAAATTTTTTTACATGTGAAATTTTTTTACATGTGAAATTTTTTTACATGTGAAATTTTTTTACATGTGAAATTTTTTTACATGTGAAATTTTTTTACATGTGAAATTTTTTTACATGTGAAATTTTTTTACATGTGAAATTTTTTTACATGTGAAATTTTTTTACATGTGAAATTTTTTTACATGTGAGATCCTTCGATGAATTTTGCACAGCAAACCAACCATACCTACAGGTGTATGAAACTCTAGAATTTTCCATATCTATTCAAAACTGGTAAAAATTGAGGTAAATAACTATAAAAATTTTTTCTAATCATAAAGTTTAAAATATAACAGCTCATTCGTTTCTTCATAAATTAAATTCTAGAGGCTCATACACCTGTAAGTATGGTATGTATGCTGTGGAAAATTCATCGAAGAATCTCTCTAACTTCTGAAGAAAAGTGTACCTACAGCAACAAATACTGCCCTTAGTGAGAAAACGAAATTTCACACTTAAAAAAATTGTTTTCGATCTTCGAATGCAATGAGTGTGAATCTTGAATCCTTCCTGGTGATTGTGACAGTTTTATGAATTTATTTGTAAAAGTATACACTGAAAACTAAAATGTCCTGTGATGCTTCTCCTGCTCAACATCGGCCCATTTGACGTCCTACCCCCCCCCCCCCCCCCTTAAGAGAATTGACTGGTTACGAGATGTAGGTATACAGTTAGATAGTGAGAAAAGGGTTGTCTTCACAGTAAGTCGGTCGTGAAAGGTTCTCTAAGACCAAAAAACGCTCGTAGATCAAATGCCAAACCCATGTTGATAGTTTTAACTATGAAGGCTTCGTGCCACAAGGACAAACTGTTAATCGATGGTACTGTCTGGACGTGTCGCGACGCATGTGAGAAGGAAACAGCCTGTGTGTGGCAAGACAGTTCATGGCTGTTGCATCACGATAACGCACCCGCACGTTCATCCTTGTTGGTGCGTGACTTACACAAAAACGAAATCGCTGTGCAGTCTCATCCTCCGTACTGTCAAGACCTGCCCCCTGTGGGCTTTGGAAATACTAAAAAGTTGAAAACCCCGTTGAAAAAACAATTTGCAACGATAGACGACATAAAATTCGTAGACAGTGCTTCGCGCGATCCGGCAAGAGGCATGCCACTACTGCATCCGGAAGTGGAAACGGCTTTGGGAGCGGTGTAGCAGTTTTGTAAGAGTATTTCGGAGACCATGCATCACAAATGAAAATTGAGCGCAGAAAAATTTTGTGGAGAAAGTTCCGGAATTTTCTGAACAGAGCTCGTAAATTACTGCATCTGCAACCAGCCTGAGATATCTATTAATATTGCCCGCAAGGTCATTAATACACATCATAAAGGGTCCAACATACTTCCATGGGGCACAGACGAATTAACTTCATTATGCGACGACTCTCCAACATAATACGCTGCATCCACCCTTCCAAAACGTCTTCAGTCACAAATTTCACTTGATTCCCCATAAGATCGTACTTTAGATTATAGGCGAAGGTGTGATACTGAGTCAAATGCTTTTCGGAGATCAATGAATACTGCATCTACACGACTGTGACCCAAAGCTTTCAGTACGTCATGCGAGACGAGTGTTGGGTGTGACGTGATCGACGTTTCGAAATACATGCTGTATGGCATGGAGGTCATTCTGTTAGAGATCTGATTTTCAGCTCCGAATATGTTCTGCCGACGGCCTTACTGCAGTGGTAACACCGGTTCTCGTCAGATCACTGAAGTTACGTGCTATCGGCGTGGGCTAGCACTTAGATGGGTGACCATCCGGTCGGCCGCGCGCTGTTGACAGGTGGGGTGCACTCAGACCTTCAGGCAAACTGAGGGGCTACTTGAAGAAGCCGCTCCGGTCTCGCAAACTGACATACGGCCGGGCCGGAAAAGCGATGTGCTGACCAGATGCCCCTCAATGTCCGCACCTATTGACGGCTGTGGTCTGAGGATGACACGGCGGCCGGTCGGCACCGTTGGGCCTTCGTGTCCTGTTCGGAGGCTTTCAGAGTATTTAAGACTCTAAAACATATCGATGTCAAGGATATTGGACGGAAGTTTTGAGCTTCGTCTACCCTTCTCTGACGGGTGTGGCCTGAGCTTTTTCAAGAACTGGGGATGTCTTTGTTAGACCAATACTTGCAAGAGGGGCTAACTCAGCCGCAAGTTCAGTATAGAATGACACGACTTCTGTAGTGGAGAAGCGTGGCAGAGCGCAGTCTCTTGGCGGCGGATTTGGTCTGGCAAGGTGTCGATCGGGAGCGCCCGGCGCGCGTAATCTGGCGGGCGACACGGTGACCCGCATACAGGAGTCCGGGTTCGCAGCCGGGCTGTGGCGCGCGCGGCCTGCCCTGGTTCCGCCGTGGAAAGCGAAGCGCGCGACTGGCTGCAGCGAAGCCCGAGGCGTTGGGAACACTACCAGCAGCTCTCCTCCATCCGTGTCGCGCTCTGCGGACCGTAAACGCATTCCTACCAATTCCTGCGTGTCTACATCTTGTCAGCGGTGCGGCACAAAATACGCCTATTCGCGTGTATGCACTCATTTATTTCTACGAATTTCAAATCTGCAAACCTTAAACAGTATTCGCTAAGCATGGTGACATAAAATGTTTATTATGTAGTACTAAATTAACAGCAACAGTTAGTAATATTAAAGCAGAAATATATCATTTGAGAAATAAGAATTTCAAAACCATAAGATGAATTCAATTTCAAAGTGATTAACTTCCATGTTACATTACTATATATGTTACTGGCAGCCTCGGAAGAACTCCAGGTTTGCTGACTAACTATATTTGCTTCTAAACCTATTGTTGCTACACTATTCTGCATCACCTTCACTGGTACGTGTCTCGGCAATCCTGAGTCTCACCCGTGTGGGCTGCCATAGCAGTCTTTTCCTTTTATATGTTCGAAGTCTAAATTTGTGTACCTATCATCTATAACGCTTCTTGTGACCTGTTGACATTTTATTATTCAGAGCGTCTACTTGACCTTATTGACTGAAAGTTAAGCAGTTGGCTTTTAGATATCCAATGTTATCATAGTGACTTTACTCAACAAAGTTCGATCACTTAGAACTGTTTAGTCTGTCTGCAATTTCTCTACCTGAAAAAGGCGCATCTGAGAAAGATGTGATCAACGGAACCCTCTGCAGTCACAGATTGTTGTTACTACCGTACCTCGAGTAGGGACAATGTCGCACAGTAGGAACCTGTTCCTCATGCTTGGAAATATGCTTTAAACACGTCTTACAGTGCACCTAGTGCCCCCGTCAGATTGCCATTCATTTGACTCCCAGGCTCATAAATCTTATCAGAAATGTGCGTACCCGTAATATCGTACACACGATCATATTATTCACGCCCGTGCCAATACAACGCTACCCTGTAACGTAAGATATCCCCATGGGACACACTCCGGAGATCACCATTAAACCCTCCAAAGGTGTAGTGCGAAAGGCATAGGTGAGCCTCACAAGTATGCTCTGCTAAATTCGTCGCAGTATTGTCTTGTAGCCGCCTCGTCTAAGGCGACGCGCCAAAAAGTGATATGAGCGCTCCCCAAGCAGGCCGCCCTTCCTCCCTTCTACCACTGGGAGTCCGCTTCCGTCAACTGCTCCATTCTCTTTCCTTCCGCATTCCTAAAACTTTGACAACATGGGGTACAGCACCGCCTTGGCTCCGTCCCCGGACCTGCCTGCTCCGTGACCTTTGTCGGTTTCCCAAGGATTGTACCCCTTCACTTGTTTGTCGGGCATTTGCTGCTCTGTGCACAAATGAAGCCACATTTATTTACACTGATAGCTCAAAAACATCGTTTGGTGTAGGGAGTTCCTGTATTGTTGACACTCCAACTCGATTTCGGCTTCCCGACCAGTGTTCGGTTTATACTGCGGAGCTTTACGCTGTTCTCCAGGCTGTCCAATACATCCGTCGCCATCAGCAGATACAGTATGTTATCTGTTCAGATTCTCTCAGCTCTCTCCTCAGTCTCAAAGCTCTCTACCCTGTCCACCCTCTGGTCCACCAGATTCAGGACTGCCTCCACTTGAGGGGCGTCTCGGCGACGTTCCTCTAGATCCCAGAACACGTTGGTATCTGCGGAAATGAGGCGGCCGATATCGCGGCCAAGGCTGCGGTCTCTCTTCTTCGGCCAGCTATTCGCACCATTCCTTTAGCCGATCTACTGAGTGTTTTATGTCGTCGTGTCCTTTTATGGCACGCACTTTGGTCTACACTTCCCAATAATTGCGGGACGTGAAAGCTCTTCCCTGTTCTTGGACCTCTTCGTCCCGAACTCGTCGTCGGGAGGAGGTAATTTTAACTACGCTCCGGATAGGGCACTGTCTTTTTAGCCATCGACATCTTTTAAGTGGCGATCCTCCCACACTGTCCCCACTACTTTGTTGTGGACGGTGAGACACCTTTTACTTAAGTGCCCTTATCTTATTCCGTTACGCGCCCGTCTACAGCTGTCGCCTGATATATCTTCCATTTTACCAGATGACACGCGCTCAGCCGATCGCGTTCTCGAGTTTATTAGTGCCAGTGACATGTCAGTCATTTGACTCTTTTTTTGGGGACAACCAACCCCTCCTATAGTGTTTTTAAGCTTTCCTTCTGTTTTTAGTTTCTCCAGTTTTTTCTTCCCATTGCTACAGGTTTCAAGTTTCGTTTTTCCCTTTTCGTAAGTCACAGTACGGGCACTAATGACCGTAGCAGTTTTGCGCCCTAAAACCCCTAAAAAATAGTTCACTTCAAAGTTGTGCGTGTATTTCAGTATGTCTGTTAACAGGAAGTAGGGCAGTTACCAGATATTGAGTCCCTCCAATCAGCTGTTAATGACTCATCTTCACGAACTAGTACGCACCAGTGCCTAGAGATCTAGCTCTGCGTTCTGGTCTTGACGGGCCAATCAGGACCGCCCGACCGCCGTGTTATCCTCTGCCAGTGGCGTCAAGCTGATGCGGTATGGAGGGCATGCGGTCAGCACACAGCTCTCCCGGCCGCTGTCAGTTTTTATGCCCTGTAGCCGTGAAGTACCCCCACATCTACACCTGTATGATTACTCTTCAGTTCAGTTAAGTGCGGACAGGGTTCATCTAATCACCTTTAAGCTATTTCTCTACTGTTCCACTCTCGAACAGCACGTGGTAAACATTTAAATCTTTCCGCACCAGCTCCGATTTATTTTTATTTCTCTCTGTGTAGATGGGCGCCTTCAAAATACCTTCGCATTCCAAGGAGAAAATTGGTTACTGAAGTTTTGTAAGATCTCGCTGTAAAGGAAAACGTCTCGGTTTTAATGACTGCCACACCAACTCGCGCCACATATTCATGATACTATACCCCATTTCTCGACAATACAAAACGAGCTGCCCTTCTTTGAATTTTTAGATATCCTCCATCGATCATATCTGGTGTGGATCACACAGTGCACAGTAGCACATTAGAAGAGGTTGGACTGGTGTAGTGTAGGCAGTCTTTAGCAGAACTGTTGCAGCCCCATCTTAAGCCCGGGAAAAACCCAACATCTCTAGACAGCTACCGCCAAATTGGCCTCACGAAAGTACTTCGTAAACTGCTCGAAAGGATGGTCAACTTCAGATTATTGGGTACCCGAATCTCGGGGCATATTTCCCTGTATCACTGTGGGTTCTGGTCAGGGCGCTCTCCAACCGACCATTTACTCCAATTGTCATCACCCATCCGATAGGCTTTAACTCACTGATTGCACCTTGTTGCAGTCTTCTCTGGCATAAGGGGTAGGACATGGTTTGGCGCCATCACTTGACTGTGGCGTCTCACTTCCCGCTGTCGGATCTCCTCTCACTGGACTGTACCCCATGTCTTTCCCCCATACCCCCTTGGATGGTGCCTAGACCACTGATTAGGACTGGTCTATTCCAGAGTCCTAAGGTCTCTATCGCTCCAATGGTTTTCAGGCGTCTTGTCTGTGCCATCCTTGCAAAGTTCCAAGGTACCACCATCTTTTACACTGATGGTTCTAAGACTGTGTATAAGGTGGGATATGCTTTCACGCTTCCTACTGGCTTCAAACACCATTTGTTGGGATCATGTTGTGTGTTCACAGCAGGGCTTCGTCATTCGATTCGCAGGTCTCTCCTTTCTCAGGCCTCCCTCAGTGTTTTTATTTGTTCAGACTCCATGAGCAGCCTGCAGGCTATAAACTGATGCTACTTTAGTCACCCTTTGGTGTCCGCTATCCATGGCCCCTCTGTCATTTAGCGTGCAGCCTGTTCAGTTGTCTTTCTCTGGGTCCCAAGTCATGTGGGCGCCCCAGGTAATGAACTGGCTGACCGTTTGACTAGAGAAGCCGATACTTACCTCTCATTTCCTTTCATGATTCCAGCTGCGTATATGCGGATCTACGTCAAATCTTTCCCGAAAGTGGAATGCCTTCTGGAGCGCTACTGCTCATTGTAATAAACTCCTCAGTGTCTACTGCAATTTGGCGCTGTTCCTTCCGCTTCTCTCGGAAGGAGTTTACTGTTTTATACCGGTTACGCGTTGGTCATACCCGGCTCACTGTGATATACCTTTTGAATTTCTTACTTTTATGTTTTCATCCTCTTTAAAAGCAAAGAGAGATGAGGTGGTAGTAGCCCAGCGTAGAGCCTGTGCCTACCGTCAGGTATTTTTGACTTTCAGATGTTAAGACAGCAGTTTTTGTTCTTGTACGAGTTGTTGGAAGGTTTCGTTCAGTGAACGAGTGAGAACCGCCATTTTTAGCGAGTAAATGCAGACCGCCATTGTGTGTATTTTCTATGTGCATCGAACAGAAATATAGTAGTTTTATTAACAGAATATTTGTGAGAGTTATTATTTCAAGTAGTAATGCAATAAGAAGAACGGAAGCCCACCTGTGGACTTCGGAAAATTTACGAAGATCCGAATATAACACGGCCAGTCAAGGAGACGGCGATCGGACATAATATTAATAATTGGTACGCATAAAATACTATGAAGACGATTTATTTATATAAATATAAACTGATTCCTTTCCCGTTACAGGCAATGCCTAGCTTATTGTGCTTGTCCTTCATGCCAAAGAATTAATCTCTTTAATTCATCCATTAAAAAAGCCACACATTCCAACATTTTTTATCATTCATTCCCTATCCTATTATATTATCATTTTATATTATATCACCCATTGTTTCCTCCTGCGTAACGACCCACCCCCGCAATGTGGTTGAGCCAGCCTGACGATCTCACATTGCTGGAATGTCCTCTTTCGGCACTTCGTGTTAGTCTTCCCGATCCTTAAATTTAAAATTAAGACGATCCACACATGGCTGAACTGGTCCCCGGTTTCTTCCATGAAAGTGGGTTTTATTTCCAGATGTAAGGTTCTCCTGTAGTCTTGGGGCAGGGTGGTTGTGGTTGGGACTTTTGTCTTCTCGGTCTGACCACATGACCACCCCTTTTCCAGTTTTTAGACTTGGTGTCACCTTTTATGCCTTTACTGTGTGTTTCACTGTTCATTAGTTTATAATTTGTCTCCCCTGACTGGATCCTTCCACTTTCCGCAGACCCTCTTTCTTCTGTGACTCACTTCAGAGTCACGGGACTAGTGACCTCGCCGTTTGGTCCCATAACCCCTCTCAATAGGCCCTTTTCATTTTCTAAATGTTCGACCAGCAAATAAGTCTTCGGTTTGCTTTCCACGAAACAGTATGTAATGGTTCCACTTTGTTATTCGTAATTGTAATTCGTAAGTATTTGGTGGAATTTTGTATTTGTCGATATCCACGGTCTTTTATAACAAACGTAACCATGGTACGTAGTAGGCTGTTACATGATTATTGAATCGTGCGATTAGCTAATTTCGACTAAGCGTCATCATCAAGCCCATTTGCAACATCTGACATAAAACAAATATGTGCTTGACAATGGCGCTTTGTCGAAATTAGCTAATCGCACGATTCAATAAACATCGCATTACTGCCTACTATGGACCAGGCCTACGTTTTAGTGGAATTTGCCGCCTTTAGATTTGTGACCTAATGTGTAACCGAAATTACTTTACTCATGTGGACAACTTCACCCTTTCCATTAGTAAATTGCTGCTTTTCTCGCCATACAATTGGCATCATGAGGCTGTTCGCACGCTGTCTTCGAAGGAAAAATCACTGGCAGTGCCAGGAATCGAACCCGGGTCCTTATGGCGGACAGCAATGCCGACCATCCCAGATACGAAGGCGGACGATTAGAGGTCTTGGCGGATGGCGAAAGACATTAACACATGCGAATAAGCCAGCGCCGGTGTGGATAAGCACGGGTGTGTCCATAGAATATCTCCAGCTAAGTCTCGGACCCCTTCGAATGCGAATTGATTTGTTGTAGCACAAAAATCAGGTATTTAGTGTCCAATGTATTGGTATGTTCCCAGTCATGATGTAAATTTCCTATGTCTCCACGTTGTTCTTGACGTATTTTTGAGCATATCTGGTTTACAGTGCGAAATTGATCCTTAGTGGCTTCGCACGGGCATTCGTTAATAAGTTAACGACGTGCAGGTACGTGTCTTAATGACTCCCCGTAGCGAGATGTCTGGTGTGGTGTCAGGACTCCTTTGTGGCCATTTCACGGGAGCCGGTGTTGCTGTGAACCTCGACCTACCCACGGTCCCACATAGTGAGGAGACGCTCCGTCTTGCTAGAGCCAAATGGGTTCTGTGAGGCCCTGTTCCTCAAGCCGAGGTATTAGCTGTTTGTAACATACGTAAATAATTTGCGCCATTTAGCCCGTTCAAAAGTACCGACCAAACAGATGTCATCGCTGCCAGTTTCATTGCACGAGGTAGGTTCCTTTGAGTCGACCGTAATGAGCACTCTCTTTGGCCCAAACGGCAATATTTCTAGCAAGTGAGCAGCGATGAAAGGCATTCATCTGAAAACATGATCTTGGTACGGTTCACTGCATTTGGAAATTGAGTAAAAAGGAAGACATGCTAAAACGCTCTCGTTCCGGTCTATACCCGATAACTCATTTACGAAAGTCGGTCGAAAAGGTCTGACCTAAAAGTCTACTTCCATGTGATCTCGCATTGTTTTCCTCGGTGTTCAGTGTTTGGAAGCACGTTTGTCTACGCCATAGATGGTTGAATCGAAACACTCCGGTACATGTTTCGTGTCCTCTTTCACTCTGCGGCATTTCACCGCCAAAAGCAAGAGCACTCCTTTCCCAATCCACAAGTGTCGCCTAATGTCTTATTGTCTGTGTCGTCGTTTGAGCACCCACACACTTGTCACTAAGGGCTCCTCAATAGTGTAACAGACCACATGTCACTGTTGCAAATTAAATTTTGACTTAGAGTGCGAAAACGTGTAACAAATTCAATAACTGATTCTAATAGTTACGAAGCAGCATAGTTATCACCCTCCATGATATTTGATAGTAAACAGGGATTACAGGGAACGGGGACCTTACGCTCTCCCTGTAATGTTCTGGAGAGGGTTGCTGCTGCAGGCTTTAAGAAGGCGGTGTGCCCTTCTTCGTTGCGCAAAATTAACCTGCGTCCCGTTTGCCATAGGTACCAGGCTTATATGCGTTCTGTTTTACTTGCAGTAACAAAGGTGACTTTCTTGACAGCACACCTGAAATTGACCGGCTGATCTACCAATGTTCCATCCATTGGCGTATTCGGTTGACGGTCTGACTCTTAACAATTAAGCTCTGCAGAAAAGCAATCCATCAACGTTTCTACTAAATATAATTACAACCACCCAGTGCTGAGCTTATTACATTGTTCTGCTGAAAATTTCACAAAACCCATTTCAGTAATTTGCAACGTGCGGAGCGCGTAGAAATATTGTAGGGCATATTGTACTACATGGTCATATTTGGCCCCTGTTACTAGTAAATTTATTATAAATCTAGCAGACTACATTTTAGCCCAGCGGCAATGCCACTATCAGACCTGGCTACCGAACGCCTTGAAATTATTTAGGAAATGTTAATAGCCGCAGATGTCGTGAACGTCTGGTAAAATTTAGTCTACAGAAACATACTTAAATGTAGGCCGCGGTGTTAAGTTTCATCATTCGTACGTTCGCTGTATTTTTTGTAGAATTCTAACCACAATTTTTATCGACCAGTCACATTCTGACACTTTTGCAGTAAGTTTATACAGGATGAACCTTATATTCAGCCAAGAAACCTTGATTTTTTCATGGTCATTTTCCCTTTATTTTGCCATGAGCCTTCTGGTCTAAGGAGGCTCGTTCGGGAATTGCATTTTCTTTGTTTCCACAATTTCCTTGTATATGTATTACACCAATACCTCCATAATTGTGCAAACGTCGACGGTATGCGCAATGCCTTGTCTGGAAATACTTACTCAAATCACTTGGAGTTCTTGCTGTTGACAACTGTAACCACCACTTTCCTTGCCGTTAATCTTACATTCAGTGCTGTTCAGCCGTCGGAGTTTTTTCCGGCGCAATTATCTAACGAGCAATACACAGTAGTATGGATATCCTTAATGATAATTTTAACATGCAGGGAAAGAACGTATGGAGTAGGCCACGCTGAGCTGTTTATGCGCAAGTGGCAACCACATAATTTGCATCCGTTTGTTCGTTGTTACGTTGTGTATATTGATCGTGCAATCCAGGCTGTTTTACTGATCTGCAAGCATTTTTGCAGAAAGTTATCTTCGTGGCATTCTTGCCTGTTCCGGCTACACAGTTGACTCCAGCGTGTCCTGCGGCGGCGTACTCGATCTCTTCTTCCCCCCGGTGTGTAATCTAACGTGGCCTTGCTTAGTCTAGTAGTCTCCGCCCTTTGTCATAGGTCCAATTCTACTAATCAATATTTCATGGTGTACTGATACATTTGTGCTAATATTTCGTATCCTATACATCCTCGAACATCCATCCAGCATGCCGTAAAAATCTCGCCTCTGCTGACAGTATTTTGCTCAGGTGCTTTTGAGTCGACACCAAGGAACAACTGGGGTAAAAACACAAATCGTAATTAATCACTGTACAACGAGCTATTAGATAAGTCGATGACATCAAAATACATTAAACCCCGAAGAATTTGAGTTCTGTCGGAGCTGATCCTGATGTGTACAGTGCATATCACAGTGCGTGATGCTTACTTACTATTTGCCAAGGCTCGCGCAGCCGTCGCGACACGGATGAATTTAGTCCCCACAGCATAACGAAGCGAACGTGCAGCCACTCCCGAAAGACTCGTATAATTTACCCCCCCCCCCCCCCCCCCCACACACACTTGTGCGCGGACATTACACACCACGGTATAAAGTCCGCACGTTCTCAAATTTCTGAAAACTGCACAGACACGAGTGGTTAACCTGCACCACACGACACGTATTAGAAAGTCGGTAAAATGTGTTAAACTAATGACAGGGGGCACATGAATCAGACATCTAGATAGAATTTCCTTCAGAATGTCTGCGACCGTTTGAAAGGACTTTGCCGTTCACGAAACACAGCCTACTAATACATTCGGTTGTCAGCACGTCCCAGCACTCAATACCCTAACCGTAATTCCTATTCGCAACGGTTGCGTTTCGCTGAAATGTTTAAAGTCAAATATTTAAAGCAGTAACTGATTTGTAATCAGAAGTAAGAGGTCGTTTCGTAAACTGCAGTTATTCTTTAAAGAATCGGGGATTTTGCAAACTGGGAAACTCCCCTTCGCATCCCCGTTAGATTTGGTAGTAAGATAGCCCAGGGATAGCCAGTCAAAAACTGAACATAGATCAAGCATGAAAACAAAGTGTACTGAACTGTGAAAAAGAGCAAAATAAAAACGGTGAAGTGTCAGAGGTGGAACATCAAGCGAAATAGCAGAGCCAAGGCGTCTTGGATCTGTGGTCACGGTGTCGGGCTGTAAAACGGAATAGAAGTGTTCAAATCTCTCGTGTCACATTTTTCACAAATTGTGAACCTCCCGTCCGATCATTGACGCGTCTGTTAGCTATATCCAAATTTCTGTGTTTGCGGTGTAACGTCCGCTTCCAACAGTGAGGTGTAACGAAGGGACCTATAACGAAAGTTGATTGCGAGGTCTTGTTTCCACCTGTACTCGACATTTGGATACTGAGATTACAAGGCGATGAGCCACCAGACGTACGTATGTCCTACACAACTACCGGATGTTAGGACTCTTGCGTACCGTTTTGGAAGTTTTGGATACTGAATTCATTTTTCATTCCTGTGAAAGGTCTATGCGGCATCTCACTATTCATAAATGTACGTACCACATGACTGATATTTTATAATCAGTGTACAGTATAATTGCCAGGAATACAGAAAAAGGACAGACGCCAATGCCGGGACGGACAATTCATACTTTTATGAAAGAGGGAACAGTGAGATTTGAACACGGACCTGCCACTTTGAAGTCACTGACTACATGACGACGACGACGCCGTGGCTCTTTAAATTCACTCGATGCACATCTTGTGGCCGAGCGGTTCTAGTCAGTACAGTCTGGAACAGCGCGACCGCTACGGTCGCAGGTTCGAATCCTGCCTCGGGCATGGATGTGTGATATCCTTAGGTTAGTTAGGTGTAAGTAGTTCCAAGTTCTAGGGGACTGCTGACCACAGAAGTCCCATAGTGCTCAGAGCCATTTGAACCATTTGATGCACATCTTGAGCTTGTACCTTTGTGTCTATTTTGCTTCATTCTCCACAGTTCAGCACACTTTCTTCCTATTTTCATGCCTGATCACTTTTGACGGGCTATCTACTGAGCAATCTTCCCATTAAATCTGAGGGGATAGCGATGGCAGTTTCCCGTGTAAGAGCCACGCTTTGCTCTAAGTGATGATTCTGCTTCACGAGAATCTTTTGCGTTAGTATTACTAAGTGAAATAAGAAAGGATTCTCAATACTCTTACAGCAGTGTGAAAGAAATGAAATCACGGGTGATATAAATCACTTGCAGAGTTCAAATGAAGGCCGGATAGTTAGTGCTATGACATCTCTGGGGATCGTTGTTGTAAAAGTAAATGGTAATTTGGGGAGCGTTAGGCGAATGCCGTGATGGTTCCTTTGAAATATTTCGGACACGGTAAATTGCCAGCTAGCAGCAACTGACGCAGTATATGGAAGTGGATACCGGGTGCTCTGTTGGTCCGGTCCCTGGCGTCGTGGGCAGAGCAGCTGGACCCGCCTGTGGCTGGCGGCGTCATAACGGCACCGGCCGGCCACTGGGTCAGCCCAGGATCCGGTCTGGGGAGAGCAGAGCGGCAGCCGCGCTCACAGCTGCCGGCTACGCGTACTGTACGCGAGATCAGACACGCGGCAACCAGGGGACGAGCCGACGCTGGTGAAAGGGCACGGTCTCCCTCCCGAGAGTCGTCAGGCTACATTTTCTTTGTAGTTTTGGCAGATACTCCATTTTTGTGATGTGTAAGTCAGCCCAAACACATACCGCTCGTCACATCTTTAATGCAACATCCAGTGTTAACGGAAAGCTTCGCTTTTCCAATTACAAAAATTACTTCTACACCGGGATTTTCCGTGACCATTGCATAGAGCTGTCCCAAATTAATCTACCGCTATATCCGTTTCGTCGATGTCAACAGTGAAACACATATGGCCTTTCACACAGTAGGCCGTGCATCTAGCTCTAACGCTGAAGCGATTGTCATTACGTCGGACCTATCGTGTCCTCTCACACGAGACACTGAACTCACTTCAGCTCAGAGCCGCAGGCTAGCTTTGAGTGCATCGCCCGTTACTCGCTTTCCAAAGAGCCCTATAGGAGCTTTCACGCCGGACACAGCCTCTTCTCGCCTTCTGCCCGCAGTTCAGGTACACATTGTTGACTCATCCAGATGCTAAGTAGCTGTACGTTTTTACATAAATGTCGTATTCTTAGGGGATGATAAACAAGAGGTGGAAGAACTTGCGATGCATACCTGAGGCATATTAAAAGATCTAGAGAAGCAGAGAGTGGTTCTGCAGCAACTGAAAAGCTAAATGTTTATTCTGAGCTGTCATATTTATCACTTGTTATTCTATATAAAATGTATGATATTCGTGTATATTTTGTTCTATAAATACAAAATAGGGGTAATGCAGGGGTAGGTTTAATAATGAATAGCAAAATAGGAACTCGGGTAAGCAACTACAAACAGCATAGTGAACGCTTATTGTGGCCAAGATAGATACGAAGCCCACACCTACCACAGTAGCTAAAAGTTCATACGCCAATTAGCTCAGCAGATGACGAAGAGATTGAAGAAATGTATGACGAGATAAAATAAATTATTCAGGTAGTGAAGGGAGACGAAAATTTGTCATGGGTGACTGGAACTCGATAGTAGGAAAAGAAAGAGAAGGAAACATAGTAGGTGAATATGGAATGGGAGTAAGGAATGAAAGAGGAAACCGCCTGCTAGAAATTTGCACAGAGCATAACTTAATCATAGCTAACACTTGGTTCAAGAATCATAAAAGGTTGTATACATGGAAGAAGCCTGGAGATACTGACAGGTTTCAGATAGATTATATAATGGTAAAACATTCAGGAACCAGGTTTTAAATTGTAAGACATTTCCAGGGGCAGATGTGGACTCTGACCACAATCTATTGGTTATGAACTGTAGATTGAAACTGAAGAAACTGCAAAAAGGTGGGAATTTAAGGAGATGGGACCTGGATAAACGGACTAAACCAGAGGTTGTACAGAGTTTCAGTGAGAGCATAAGGGAGTGTAGAAGAATGTGTAGCTTTGAGAGATGAGATAGTGAAGGTAGCAGAGGTTCAAGTAGATAAGACGAGGTCTAATAGAAATCCGTGGGTAACAAGAGATACTGAATTTAATTGAAGAAAGGGAACATATAAAAATGCAGTAAATGGACGCAAACGGGAATACAAACGTCTCAAAAATGAGATGACAGGAAGTGCAAAATGGCTAAGCAGGGATGGCTAAAGGACAAATGCAAGTATGTAGAGGCTTTGGAGAAATGAGAACCACATGGATGATTATCAAGAGCTCAGATGGAAACCCAGTTCTAAGCAAAGAAGAGAAAGAAGAAAGGTGGGAGGAGCATATAGAGGAACTATACAAGGGGATGTACTTGACAATATTATGGAAATGGAAGAGGTAGATGGAAGATGAAATGCGAAATATGATACTGCATGAAGAGTTTGACAGAGCACTGAAAGACCTGAGTCGAAACAAGGCCCTGGGAGTAGACAGAATTCCATTAGAACTGCTGACAGCCTTGGGAGAGCCAGTCCTGATAAAACTATACCATCTGGTGAGCAAGATATATGAGACAGGCGAAATACCCTCAGACTTCAAGAAGAATATAATTATTCCAATCCCAAAGAAAGCAGGTGTTGACAGATGTGACAATTACCCAACTATCAGTTTAATAAGCCACAGCTGCAAGATACTAACTCGAATTCTTTACAGACGAATGGAAAAACTAGTAGCTGACCTCGGACAGTTTGGATTCCGTAAAAGCGTTGGAACATGAGGCAATACTGACCCTACAGCTTATCTTAAAAGCTAGATTAAGAAAAGGCAAACCTACATTTCTAGGATTTGTAGACTTAGAGAAAGCTTTTGACATTGTTGACTGGAATACTTTCAAATTCTGAAGGTGGCAGGCGTAATGTACAGGGGGCAAAAGGCAATTTACAATTTGTACAGAAACCAATTGGCAGTTAGTCGAGGGTTGGAAACGACAAAGCTGAAGGGGATAGCGATAATTTGCGCGTCATTTTCAGTGGCGAACAGATCCCTTCGAAACCAAAAGAATTACAAAGCAATGTCCAAAATCAAAATGTGAAATGTTTTAACGGAAGCATATGATGAGGATAAACTTTGTGGGGTAAGACTTGGCAGCTATTCCAGAATACGTTTTCAGGCAAAATGTGAAATAATGCAATTGGTTGCTAAATATAAGCTAGACTTCTGAGACTGTGCATCAGCCAGGATATGCAAGCTTTGTAGCAACATGGCGCAGCAGTGTGTTAGCCCAGTTGCTTTTTACCTACCCCAGCAGTTATCCAGAAAGCCTTTGAATCGAATCACCCAACTCCTCTCCCTCCCCCCCACCCATCCTCAGTCATGGCAAATAACACTTAAGCATAGTGTGCCCCCCCCCCCCCCCAGTCTACTCCAGAAATCGAAAACCAATTTGGTAATTCGTTAATTCAAAGCCTTGGAAAAAACGTCTTGCTTCGTTAAGTAATTGTCGAACAATTTCGAAAAACTTCCACGGCATTAGATTGTCGTGTTGACATTTCTGACAACTTGTTAAAATTTTAGTAAATTGTTCAATGTTTCTGCAACAAAGAAGTTTGTTTTGCACCACACTAACAAGCACCAAATCTTCCACTGCAATATGCTTACTCATGTCGGTGTTCACCAACCGAATGAATGGTTTGCACACAGTTCATCGAATAAGGTTGATGACGTAAGGCACAAATTTTCCGGATCTGTTCAGTCTCATAAAGCCAAAGAAAAACATAAGACACCCAATTATTGGGTGGCACCAATGTTTTCTTTTCTGTACTTTGCGTTTCTTCGTAACTGCAGTAGTAACAGCCACTACTTGCTCTACAAGAAAGTTTGTTACTGAATGGTTGTAGAAACGGGCAGCAGTTGTTTTTAGTACGGAAACGGGCAGCAGTTGTTTTTAGTACGGAAACGGGCAGCAGTTGTTTTTAGTACGGAAACGGGCAGCAGTTGTTTTTAGTACGGAAACGGGCAGCAGTTGTTTTTAGTACGGAAACGGGCAGCAGACTAGTTAGGTTCTGAGCTGAACACAGGTTGCAGCGAGCATGATTTGGGCTCTGTGAGCTGAAGACAGGTTGCAGCGAGCATGATTTGGGCTCTGTGAGCTGAAGACAGGTTGCAGCGAGCATGATTTGGGCTCTGTGAGCTGAAGACAGGTTGCAGCGAGCATGATTTGGGCTCTGTGAGCTGAAGACAGGTTGCAGCGAGCATGATTTGGGCTCTGTGAGCTGAAGACAGGCGGAAAAAAGCGGCTCGCTGCATCCAGATCCACGGCATCCCGTGTGAAAGGGCCCTATTCCAGTAGCGATTTAGTAGCGCTGTTGCTTTGCGGTGGCAGTGAGGGCGACGCGTGAGAAGGGGGAAGTTGAGCAAGGGCTGCTGCTGCAGTACTGGCTGAGTTTTGCTGTCCCTGCCAATAACACGAATGTAGCACTAGAGGTGTGCCGTTAGATTTGTTACCGGTACATTCAATCACAACGCAATTACGGGGACTGTTCGTGAACTCAAACGGCAATACCTGGAGGGAAGACAGCCTTTTCGCTAGGCGCTATTAAGGAAACTTACGGAACCGGCATTGCGAGCCGAGTGCAGAACGATCCTATTGCCGCCAACGCGGATTTCGCATAAGGAGCACGAAGATCAGGGAAATCAGGTCTTGTCTGGAGGCATACAGACGGTGGAACAGGAAAGGAAATGCCTAGTGGTGGTACCCGTCGCCACGAACCATTAGATGGCTTGCGCGTTATGTAGACGTAGACAAATTTGGGGTCGCGCTATCGAATGGGCACGTAAAATCCCACTTTAAAAAGCAGTTTAGTTTCTAACGAGAAACAAACGGGCGCTTTCCGTTCACACGATGAGTAGCATGTGTTGGGGCACCCTCCATATACACATTGC
This sequence comes from Schistocerca gregaria, assembly GCF_023897955.1. Lineage (NCBI taxonomy): Eukaryota > Metazoa > Arthropoda > Insecta > Orthoptera > Acrididae > Schistocerca > Schistocerca gregaria. The sequence goes on along the minus strand of NC_064925.1, from coordinate 389,318,949 downwards.
AAAAACGAAATTGCAATTGAAGACTTCGGAGAAAAACCCTTTATGTGCCACATGCAAACAACTAAATTAACACGAGTAATTGTTTTCCTCCCGTAGAACTGATACATCTACTGCCCCATATCTCACGCTAGAACTAAAATAATAAATTTCACAGGGTTATTAAAGTACAGAGATGTATTTTATAATGCTGGAAACCTTCTGCCACTTAAAAGCACATCATCTGTGGCTCTACCTTTAAGTAAAAACAATACTTCTACGCCGGGGATGCGAACCCCTGCGTCGAAGCTGACTAAAACGTGTATGTATTGGACTGTTTCAGTTTTGAAAACATGGTTACTGTGACCGGATACTAATGTTGTTCATTTATTGGCGGGTGTGCAGATGCACGAATAAGAGGGGATAACAAACAGTAGTGCGTTTAGAAGTCGCTTCGACAACGCCCTACCTCGTAAAGCGCCCCTCGAACTATGCTTGAAATGACGTACAGCAAATAAGATGCCGATTGAGAATTCAAAGTTTAGTATTTAACTTGGAGATTTAGAATTTTAATGAATACTGGAGGATATGTCTCCTGAATTGGGCGACTGTGTAGTCTGCCGTCGTGTGGCCTTGACACATCTATCCCTCAAGGTGTAAAAAAGTTAAATTTTCAATCTCAAATCCTTCGAATATCCAAGGTAATGAGCATTCTCAATCAGCACCTCATTTGCTATGCATGATTTGGAACATCATTGAGGCTTGTCAAATAACTCAAATCTGTTTTCTGATTTTTACACCGACCATTTCACGAAACATTTGACCCTTTCTTTTAAAACAGTTTTTAATCATTTGCTTTTTTAGCGTCTTCAGCACTTGGTGTGTCCTGAAATTAGCACCTGATTTAAAGGAAGCTGTTTGAACATTTAAGTCACACATCTTTTTACGCGCGAAACGGTTACACTTAAAAGTACGTCTTATACTCAATTTACGTAGCTAGCAGCAGCAGCTGTTAGGAAATAATTGTTGCTTCAAGTCAGTTTTTCTTTATTGCCCTAATTACTAGCAAGCAGCACAACTGAACGCCAGTGGCCACTGGTCAATTTAATACCCCATTGTGTAATCTATTGGGAGCCTTGTATTCGCCCCGCTCAAACAACTGACCAAAAATAAGTGGATAGTGCAGCTCTTAACTTCATTCGTTATAAGAGCCGTGGTGCAGTTGCAGTGCACATAATTAGGCATTTTGCGTATCACATGTAAAGAAATCATCGGCTTTGCATTGTCGCATCGAATTAGTTTACACCTACAGATAGGCAACCCGATGAACAGATTGTCAAGGCGGGCTGACGGAGCAGCAGGAGCACAAGCAGCGGCTTACAGGAACTGCATGCACGTGCACTTCTGCCCTTATTAACGTTCGTTGGTCATAAATGGCGCCTATATCGTTTACCTGTAATATGAATTTAAATTGTGGGAATGTGCTGTATCCACTGATCTCTTCTGCGCATGCTGTTGTGTAGAGAAGTTTGTGCCAGCAAACTGTAGGAAGGCGTGCAGTTGATAGGCTAGGTGCAAGAATTGGCAATTGACTCCGTATGCATGAAATCTATTTAGGGTAAACAGGAGGAAAAATCCATTAATGTTAAACTAGTGACATAAATCACTGAAAACGTCAAACGTAAAACATGTGGGAGCGCCAAGAAGTTAAACGACCATGTGCAGTAGTTGCGGCAAAATCGGATGTGAAGCTGTCATTAGGATAATCATTATGCAATATATAAAATTCATCCCCCGACGAACTAGCTTACGAAATATTCGTCATACCTATTGAGTAATGCTCACCAGTCTAGGACTCTTGTCGAGTCGGATTAACACGTGATAAAAAATACAGCTTTTTGGATATTTTCTATCAAAACTTCGTTCAGAAAGCGCCGGAGTGTCAGTGGTATACTCATAAACTCCACTGGCAAACGCCCCTAGGGAGGCGTTGTGCATAAGGGAGAGGTTCTCCGTTAAAATTTCAGAGCGCAACCATTCAAAGAAGGCAACATTACTGCCACCCATACACAATGAATGTAAGGCTTCCATCCAGTCATTAGTTGACCAGTCTGGTGTGGCAGCAGAAGACAGCAAAACGAAAACGGAAGTTTCAAATTCCGCGGTCTAGAAATCGTTCACACTGTATGTCGTATCGACGGCATAAGCATCTCTGGCGTAAGAGAAAAACTGAAAGTCGCCTGATCCGGATGGAGTCCAAATGATTTTGCTAAGAGTACTCCACGACATTGGCCCCTTACTTAGCTTGCATTTGTCGCTTACCTCTCTCAGCGCAGTGGCCCAAGTGGCTGTAAAAGAAGGCAGGTGACACCTGGATAGAAGGGTAAAACAGCAGACCTACAAAATTAGACCCATAATCGTAGCATAGTTTTGCTGTAAAATTCTTAAACCTGAGTTAAATGTAAAAAAAATTCTTAGATACCGAAAACCGTACGTTCATGAATCAGCGCAGTTACAGAAAGCATCGTTCCTTTGAAACTCAGCTTAGTTTTCTCATAGGATACACTGCGAACTAGGGATAAAGGACATCTATCAAATTCCATATTTCTAGAGTACCGAAAAAGCTTTTGACAACATACCCCGCTGCAGGCTGTTGACTAAGGTACGAGCATACGGAATAGGTTCCCAGATGTTAGTAGATCGAAGACTTCTTAGGTAATAGAAACCGGTGTCTCGTAATCAACGGTGAGTGTTCATGAAAGAAAAGAGTATCAGGTAAGCCCCAAGGAACTGTGATACAGCTATTATTTCTGAGGAACACTATTGAAAAAATGGCATTTGAAGCTGACTGCAGAAAGACACTAACCGCCAACTTCGCATAAGGACCACGAAGATGTTATAAATTATGGCTGATACAGAGCGATGAAAACATCTCTATACGCCTCCGTAAGTGGAACAGGGAAGAAAACTACTAGTGGTACAGAATAACCTCCGCCAAGTGTGTATGTAGACGTAGAATGGTGGCATATCGACGAGGTGGCCAGCTGCGTGTCCGCTGTGAGCGCGCCAACTCTGATCACCGTTCTCTTCATGGGTGAGTGCCGCTGTAGCTTGTAATGGAAATCAGTCGCGTTTCCTCATGGAGAGAAGCCACAACGTATCACGCTTGTCAACATCGTTGGAAAGGATGTTTGACCGAAGCAGTCAGTAGCTGAATGCACGACTCTCCATATCTTTCCCTATGGTGAAGACCCACTTTCTTTGTACTGTACATCCTTAAGATGACCTAATGCAGGGCTTCCCAACCTTTTCAGTTGGTGGAGCCCTTCAGTTGAAAATCAATGGCGGACCACTAGTCAGTCAAGAGGACAGTAACTTTAAGTTACAGAGCGAAACCCATGTTCCCAATAACACCCCCCCCCCCCCCCTCCGAAGTATCAATTTGGTTGTAGTCAAGTCTGGTTTAGAGATAAATGAAAAAAACTTGAAGGTAAAAAATACTTACGAAATAGGTAGTGCACTGACAAAGCAAGTTCATCATTTAATGATGCCTGGGACCGCATACGTGCCAGCGAGCACTGTGATTGGTTGACAAAGGGCGCACAAACGACCCCCGTATTGTTGCGAAACAGTCTTTAAGAGAAGCCTTATTCTCCAGCACTAAACTGTGTATGCGTTCTCACTTACGAACCGCAAAGGCTGCTTGGGAATACGACCTGAGTGGTGAATTTTATTTTCACATTTTTATTCAATAATTTTACTCATTATTTTACACGATTTGGTGAAGGGCGACCGCGGACCCCCTAGAAAGAGCCGGCAGGCCCCTAATGGGTCCGCGGACCACACATTGGGAAGCCCTGGTGTCACTTAACCCTCGCAGTGCCAAGCTACTTCCATGTGTGTTATCAAAGGAGAGGGGGGAGGGTACTTTAGCTCCATTCCAAAAATTTAAAGAAATTCGTTGATTCTTCTTGACTTGTATCAACATAGTTAAGAGGTATTAATTTGTAAGTAGGGTCCAGAACTTGAAAATACCTTTCGGCAGTCGTAGCAATACCAGCGCACTTTGTCCTACCGAGGAGGGAGGTGGGGAGGAAGAGACTTATACTACCACAAATTTAAAAATATAAAATTCTTGAACTGTTTTTGACTTCTACGCACAACATACTACTTAATTACTTTGAACAGATGTACCGTGGCTATGTGCTTCTCTCTTGACGTATTGCTTAGTGTGTATATCAGATACTTTCCTGCGTTACAGTTTAGATTCAGCTTTAATATATATATATATATATATAATATATATATAATATATATATAAAGTGCAGCGTTACGTCGAATAGACGTAGAGAATGTAAAGAAAAGGTAAAAATATCGGTCCTCGCGGGACGAATGCGCGGTGAAGCGGAAGTGGAAAAGTTTGGTGTCATAACTAAAAATGTCTAATCCCTCACAGAAAGAAGTTTGCGTGCTAGAATTAAACGGTTGTCCTATCAGTCCAGAAGAGATTTCGTCACAGGTACAATAAGGACCTACAAACGCCTACGAAATTCGCAGGTGGCATCGTCAGTTCCTGGAAACAAGAAGTTCGTGAAAAAAATTAGCGGCCGGTCATGTGGGTGAGTCAGTCGGGACACTGCGTTTTATATAGAGATTTAAACAAACTCCTAAAATTGCACGAGTACTGTTGCGAAGCATTGCAATGGAACAGTCAAGACCACGGCTAATATGAAAGATCAGGGGCTTTGAAGTAGGTGTGGTACCATCTGACGCCCAAACAGTGCTAATGGACAGACACGTGGCCCAGAGCCTCAGAGGCGGGTGTGGTGTGTTTATGCGTCTCTTCCTGCCGGCACGCCGCTAAGTATAGAGCGACGCGGGTGTCCGCCTGCCTAGGCGCGCCGCGGTCGATGGCTGCTGTGCTGGGATGCGACGCGCGACCGCCGCCAGTGGCGAGAAATCGACCGGCGGGTCCCGCGCCGCGCGTGCCTGCTCAAACCAGAAGTAATTCAGCGGCGGCCGCTGAATGAATGCGGGCTGTGCTCCGTGCCTCGCACTGAAAGGACCGCTTCTTAGTCTGCTGGCGCTATTCGTGCGCTGTCGAATAATACGCAGTGTGAATCGTCAGACTGGTAACCGCACATACCCGAGCGAGCGCATGTACCGTGGCACCGCAGACGCACGGCGTGGTGTGAAGACTTCTGGTTGATCTGATGAATGGCATCTGGCTTTAAATGTAGAAAAATATAATGCAAATGAATACGAAAAAGGAACCCCTAATGTTAGGATACAGCATCAGTGGATTGTCTGTCAGCCACGTCGTTTAAATGTCACGGCGTAACGGGGCAAGGCGATATGGAGAGTGCGTGAGGATTGTGGTAGGAAAGAATGGCTTACTTTGGTTTATTGGGAGAATTTCAAGAGGAATGGTTTATCTGTAAAGGAGATAACTTATAGGACGCTGATACGACCTATTCTTCAGTATTGCTGGTGTTTCGGATCCAGACCATGTCGGATTAAAGGAAGCCATCCAAGCAATTCAGAAGCGGGCTGCTAGGTTCGAACAACACGCAAGCCCTACGGAGATGATTTGGGAACTCAAGTGGGAATCACTGGAAATACATTCTTTTCGAGGAATAAATTGAGAAAATTTATAGCCGGCATTTGAGTTTGACTGCAGAATAATCCTGGTGCCGCCAACAAAATTACGTCCAAGGATCACGAAGCAATTAAGGCTCATACGCAGGCGTATAGATAGCCTTTTCCCTCGTGCTATTTGCGAATGGAACAGAAAAGGACATAACAGTGGTACGATGGTTTGCGGAGTATGGATGGATGTATATGTAGATCTGGAGGTGAGGCTTCTACAAAGCTGTAACCGACGGCGTGGCGAATCTTCTAGGGCAGACAAATAATTTTCATTGTTTTTAGCTGCCAAATTACCACACTTCTTTCTTGTGGAATTTCATTTTTGTGGCGTTGGAGGCTTCAAATATGAATTAATGATGTAACGTATTTTCTCTGTTCTCTAGGATAATGCTATTTACCCACCATAATTTAAAGTGACAAAAGGTAACATTTAATCTTGGTAACACTCTTTGTAGCGGAAACAGTCGTAAATGTCTTCAGAATGTGTGACACGCTTTCAATTAGTTTTAGGTGACAGCAAATTGTGTAAAAACAGTAAGATGCTCATGTTCCTCTGATTTTTGCATGTTCATTTATAAACTCGGCTATATCGTATGTACTTCAGATTGTATCTTCAAGAACTTGGGTAGCGGGACAGTCACGAAAGCTCCTTTAAAAAATGTTAGTCTGCCTTTCACGTAGCGCTTGCACTGGAATGAAGTGACTACCTCAAATGTCATGATACTGATCGGGTGTCTAAGATACGCAGATTCTACAGGAGTGGGGAAACATTCGCACAATGAGAAATGTTTTCCTTGAGAATGGACTTCGCAAACCATGGCTGTCTTAGTATGAATGGCGCTATACCTGCGTAGCTTTTATGTCCTTGTTTACCATCGGTCCATTATTCGTACCATGGAAGAATAGCTTGTTTCATTTGCAAGAAGTCGTCTGTGTATGCGATTTTGACCGTAGGTCTTCCATAGCATCTGTCACTAGATGATCCTAGTCATTATATTGAATGCTAGAGCTTGATTTAATACAAACAAAACATGTGATCAGTCGTTTTTGCTTGATTGTAATCATCTACTTGATTAAGGGTGTATTTACAAATTCCTTCGTTCAAATTCCGGTAGTTAGCAGTGTCAAAACGCCTTGCGAGTCAGATGACTGCTTTGGGTATTGTACCGTCTGTCGAACAGAGGATGTTTCAGCGAGAAATATGGAAGCATCACCTGGTAGTTGAAAGTTTCCTTCACAGTTTGTGAACCGAAGAAAATTACTTCCGCATAACGTTCGTATCCATTTTCGAGCCATGTGCATAACTTAAGTATATACTGCCCACTTCTCTGCCAGGTACGACGTAGGTGAAAACTGCTCATCCTTTTCGTTGCCGGAACGATCAACATATATTAAAAGAACAAATGAAAGAACAAACGGTATTCATATAGGAATATCGGAGAAACTGCAGTTCGGTTAATTTTAGTTTGCAGGTATTTCTAGTATTCATGCCTTTAGTAGAGAAACAGATGGGTTTTCTTCGGATGTCTGTTATTCCCGATGTGTTTTGTACGTCTGGAACGTTATCAGATAACCGCCGCAGAATGCTGTCCCATTTGCAGACGCCCGTCAAAAGCCTGCTCTACTACACTGAATGTGAGCACGCACCTAATTCAGGATTGCGGATACTGCCCTGGCAGAAGGCGTTGAATGTAAACTATCGGTAAGCTGCGACCGCCCGAGCGTTATCAGTGCGGGGAAGGAACTAGCCACGCCTACCTCTTCCCTGGGCTGGCAGCCTACGTCCATCTTCTGTGCTGCTGCGAATGCAGATTTGATACAGGGTCTCATGGAGCGCCGATCCATTTTGAGGTTAATGCGTACTCGAATCTACTGAACAGACTAAGATTAGTCTGTTCATTCACTTCTAGAAAAGGAAACTGAGTAATGCAGAACACAACGAAGTGCACAAAGCATTCTGTCACGGCTACGCCACAGTTGTTTGCCGAGTTTGGCAAAGTTGCAAATGCAGTAGCAAGGGCCCGATCTCTACCTGCATCTTACACAACCATGCGTAAAAACACCCGCCCTCCCTTCCCTCAGCTAAAACTGCCCAACAGTTTCCTTTACATTGCAGTTGTAGCTATTAGCTAACTTGCTCGTCGGCTGGTAAAAATTTCGCACTGTCACCCCAGTCGAAAAGTGAATTCGGTTTTTCTTCAGGACGAGTGTGGTTTACTGTTAAAATGCGGAGAATTTGTCTTCTTAGAAGAGCCAACCGATGTATTGCTTCCTCCTCCTCTTCCTCCTCCTCCTCCTCGTCCTCGTCCTCGTCCTCTTCCTCCTCTTCCTCCTCCTCTTCCTCTGTTGCGGATAGACTATGAAAGTAAAGTTATAGATCAGAGCTGACACAGGAGCTTACCGACAGTCGTTCTTCCCGTCGACCATTCGTGACTAACAGTAAAGGGAAGTGACAGTGCTAAACAGCCACCAAAGATGGCTAATGGAGTGTAGATACAGTAGTCAGGTGAGCTTGTGTGCTAATTGGTACCCAGGAAGTTATTACTGAGGATTAGGTATTAGGCATGTTCACTGCCCGACGCCTGCCTACAAGGTAATACGGGGAGTGATCTGTGATCGTGGCACATGTGATAAACATGTCGCCACTTCCTCGAAACGTTGACACTAGATGAATCCTGACGACGCCGCTAGTTTTATTCAAGCAGCTCATTCAGCCCAACAGTGGCCTACCTCAGAATAATCTGAGGTGCGGGGTATAGAACCCGGGTTCCTCCGCTTCGAAGGCAGACGCTAACCATTTGGCTATGAAGGCGGCCTGTAACTGCGAAGAATAAAGTATATCAATAAATAGCAACTGACAAGAGACGGTAGCGCTAAACCCCCATGTCTCTAAGAAGCAGGTTAACTAACAGAATCAGCCGAAGGGGTGTTTTGCAAACACTACATTCCACCGCACTCGATTGGTTCCACCTTCCGCTAGATAGACTTTTAAAATCTGTGCTGTCTACAGAAACTGCAGAGTAATGCGACCTTTCTGTGAAACATTTTGTTCACGGATGAAGCATAGTTCCCAACACACAACCAAATCTATCTTCGCATCTTGCAGCACTGGCCGGTTGAGAAAAGGTGCTGGCTCAGAATTAAACCACCTTGTTCTATCAACGTGGGGTGCGGATTTTTAGTATTGCGTTGTTGGTCCCTGTTTCATTGATGGCATTGGTTACTCACAACTAATTATAACTTACAACAGAATTGCTACCGCATTTGACATCCCAATTCACAATCCATATGGTACCAACATTACGCATTGTCATTCCGTACGCCTAATTGCAGACTTTAGCATTTGAAGAACGTTGAATCGTCGGTCGGAAAACAGTAGCCTCCACACTCAAGACTTTCTCTTAGACTGCTTTGGTAAACGTTAAAATAAAAGGTCTACAAGGAAACACTGTTTTCTGAAGACATGACTGTTGCCTAACATGAACTTGAAATTCAGTAAGTACGGGTGAAATTCACCGTGAATTATCCGGAGTCACTTTATAACATGCATCAGTGCTGACAACGAGTAGTTTGGGATTTTAAGACGGTCATAACACCTACATAAATTGTACCGGAGATAGCTCTTTCATTTGTTACAGTAGGGCAAAGTTTGTGGCACCACTTCTGACGGTTGTAGCGCTGTTATCTTGCTATTTCATGAAGTTCCATACAATTTCCTCAAGGATCTTTCCAGTACAACGGGAGTGTCGGTGTCCTAATGTGGCAGCTACAAAAGTGATGAGTGCTAGAAAATTGTCGAAAACCACAGCTCGACATTCTTTTCCACACCTTATAAGCACGTCTTGTTCCTAATGTAAATGAACGTTAGTACTATTAACGACAGCGGAAAACAAAAATACCTTAGCCATCACGTCATTAAACAGTGAGCGTAGATAAATTGTACGGTTCACCATTATCGCTTTTGTTTACAGGAAGTGTCTTGAAACAAGTAAGAGGCTTTACCCAAAAGTCTCAAAGCGTTCAATGCACGTTTGAGACGCTCCTACCGGCCGTTCGTAAAGTGTGGCCTTTGCGTTAGGGTGACTAGTCTCAATCTAGGTGCATACGATGTTCAGAAAAAGGTTTGGTACTTTCTATTTTATAAAAATATCGGTCGCAAGACAGGAGTAGCATTGTAACTAGGCTTAGATTTCGCTTGCCTTCAATTTTTTGTGGTAATGTGGGACTCGTAGGGCCTCCTGTGAAGAGTTGTCGAAAGGCTGTGATAACCAACACTGATTATAACTGCCAATAGCGATAAACCCATATTGCTTCGACCGTACAAGAGACCCGGAATGCTGTGTATAGTGGTATTTCATTTCCCTAAAGTCTAATTGAGAAACTACTTAAGCTATACGGATGTAGGTATGAAGCAGTGTTCATTTCCTTGTAAGCAAACAAGTGCCAAAGGGAAGCACAGTAATAAGCGAATGAAGTGTTCAGTGCACCCCAAGGAAACCTGTTCGTTTTCAGCGGCTACCGCAACTTCATTAAGGAGGATAGGATGGTTCTTCAAAGATCATGTCCGTGAATAGAAGAAACAAATCTGACTAGGTGTTCGCCTACCACTGGAGCGCCTTTTAAAGATACTTCATACCTGTGAGATACATAAACAATATCGAAAATATCGTGATACATGACGCAATAGTAAATCTTGGACGGAGTCACGGATACTGAAATAATACGTCGTGTGTCGCTCGGTAGTGTCCTACGATCTTTGCTGTCGTTATCCATGTATGTCCTAACGAATGGTAATCATTCCAATCTCAGGTTTCCTGCAGACTACAGAAGACTAGGAAATTGAATGCCGTAAAAAGTTATCCAATATCCAATTATAAGTCGATAAAATCTCATCGTGGGTCATTGACAAAAAGCTCTTTAGAGAAATGTCAATTTACGTACTTCACAAAACGTAAAATCGTGGAATTCCCTACTTTGGCCATAATGTTTTACTGCCCAAATAGCTACTTTTTCTTGGCGTCTTATTTCATAATCGCCATAGTCGCCTGTTTAGACTACATTCCAGTACCCTTGATCCCATTTTCTAGTCATCTCAAGTTCTTTCAGTACACTGTTAATTCTGTTCAGCTACTGTTACTTGCTGTCCTTGACAGCATTACAATGTCATTAGTAACCTTCAGTTCTTATTTCTTCTCCCTAGACTTTAATTCCTTCTCCAAATTTACCTTTGGTTTTCTCTATTGCTTGCTCAGTGTGCAGACTGAATTACATCTGAGAAATGGTTCCCGTTAACTCTCCTCTTGCAAATGCCATGTGGTTTCTGCACACGTCCCGCTCGCTACACTTAACGCTTCCTACCTTTAGCATTCCCGAGTGCGTTCCAATCAGCATTGTCAGTTTCACGTCTAAAATTCTATGACGTGGGTTTGCCTTTCCTTAACCTATCATCCAACAATAATTGGTAGGGTCAGTATTGCCTCGCGTGTGCCTACATTTCTCCTGAACCCAGTGAACTTCTCAGAGATGGGCGCATATAAGTTTTCCATTGTTTTGTAAACAAGTCGTTCTTCAATAAGGATGACTTATCGGATAGTTGAGTAATATTTACACCTGTCAGCTCCTTTCTGTGGAATTGTTAAAAACAGATTATGCAGGTAACATAAAGCAATTAACAGCTCCCACAGAGCAAGCAGTAGTTTACACACGATCCATCCGTGAAAGGAACGAACAAACCTTAATACGAGGAACGGTCAAAAAGTTTATATACTCTCTCTGAACCTTGATATGATTGAATATCTTTATTTGAAGGGAATAACGCCCAAGGAAATCTCGGAGGACATAGGAATACCCTTGACAATGCTCCGTCTTATGGAGCAGTGAAAGTCTGGGTGTCAGACTACACACGTGGAAGATGCGACAAGGAGTGAAAGGCCTGTGACCGCTGCCACTAACGAAAGTGACTGCAATTCACGATACGATTTTGCAGGATCGTCGCAGCACGTTGAAACCGCATTTGGAATGTCTCATGGGCGTGTTCGTGACATTGTTATGGATATTTTGGGAATGCGGAAAGTTTCATCTCGGTGGGTCCCAAAAGACGTCAATGCAGATCAGAGACGGGAACGTGCATAGTGTTGTGAAGAAATGTCAATTTGAAGCGGATGATGGTGGCTTACTTGCAAGATATGTGACTGGACGAACTTGGGCTCACCACTCTCATCCTGAGACGAAACAAGTCACAATGGGAACAGCCTTCATACCTCACCCGCAAAAAAATTCGGTGTTCAAAAATCAGTCGGTAAGGTGATGGCATCGGTCTTCTAGGGTGCAAAAGGGAATTGATGGATTGCCTGCAAAAGAGCGTAACTATCACTGCATCATACCACTGCACCCTCCTGAGCCGTTTGTGAGAAGAAAAAAAAATGGCGCGGATAATTGGCGCGCGGAGCTCTTCCACACCAGGACAACGCTCCAGCGCACAAAGGCCTGGCAACACTGGAAATTTTGCGTGGCTTCAGGTTCGAATTGTTTAGTTATCCGTCGTATTCTCCAGATTTGATTCCATCAGACGTTTTTCTTTTCCCAAACCTAAGAAGGCCTGAAAAGACGATTTGGCAGTGATGCGGTGAACACTTGGTCGAACTCGAAATCGAAGACCTTTTATTTGGTTTGCAGAAGTTCTCAGCGTGCCCGCAATTGTATTAGCGTAAACGGTTATTCGATTGAAAATTAAATTGGTAATATGAAATTTGTCGTTCATTGTTAGGTTAGAAACTTTTCGACCCCCCCTCGCACGTGGTAAAATAAAGTACATGGTCACAAGCTTCAGTGCCTCGCGAATTAGACTTAAATTCCACCGCCAACTTCCTCATTCGTGTCTGTCAGTCAGTGCCGGTATCTGATGACCTCGACACGGACGAGTCGCCAAGTCCGAAGCTCCGTCCCTTCGCGGAACTGGAACTCTCTCTTCCCGCCAGAGCTTGTCCGTGCCAGGCGGGTTTAAGGTCGCGCAGAACTGTTTGCCGAGCTTACGTCACTGTCGGGGCCGTAAAACTCGGGCGACTCTCGGATAACAGTGATACGGGCTTTGTACACTGCTCACGGTGTGGCGGCATGCTCCTGAGCTGTGTTTCTCATTAGTAAAGGTCTCTTTGGCATCTGTCGTAAGCTCATAAGACAAAAACTACTCGCCCCCACTGCGTACGCACACGAATCGTTAAGCTTTCACAGATGGCGCAGCGATCAACTTGACAAGTGTTCAGTCACGCGCGTAATGCCTCAACGTGAGCATAAGACAGAAGTGATACATTCTTTCAGGCGGTAGTTGTACATAAATATTAGTAAATGTTGGTACGTGACTGGCGGAAAGGGTCAATCGTGTTTAGTTGTGCCCACACCGTCTGCTGTGTGAAGTTGCTGGATTTGTATAAGTTTCGCGGCTGAACATGTCCGTGAGCAGTGGTGTTTCGCACGTACCCACGAAATCACGGCTTTTGAATCAAAATCGCTTCCAAATCCGACAGTTACTGCCCCAGGCTGTGAGTGATAGTCCGTTCCAACATGTCAGCAAGAGAACATCGCAACGGGAACTGCATGCTAGAACAGAATTGGTCATATCGCAAGAGGTCATTTCCAGAGGCACAAAAATACACCTAAGCTCATGGGGTGGAAGAATGTTCTTCAGAACAGACCACCTTCCTACATGATCTTGACTAGCCTGAAATGACCTGACCTGAATCCCATAATATGGAATTGTTACGTAAGGCTTTCGTCATTGGAACTGAGATTCACTGATATGCCGGCAGCAATGGATATAGTGATTGTTGAACCAGCGATTTAAACCATGCGAAATGTCACTGAAGCCATTCACCTCACCAATCCATCAGCTGGAAGAGTCTCATGACCGGTACAATATCAGCCGATGTATCTATTCAATTTAAGCGAAACCACGTTTCATTTGTAGCAAGAATAAGTCTGTCACATTAAAATACGTCGGAATTGATTTACAAACGGTGCCTCTTGCTCAGTCAGTTCTACATTGCCATTTAACGAACTGGCAGTTCAGAAACCAGTTATACCGTGTCCAAAAACCAAGTACATATGTTCTGATTAGTAATTGTGTAAATGTTATAAAACCCTTAGAAACGAAACTAAATAAACGGAGTCCTGTTCATATTTTATGACATACTTTCAAAGTGTACGAAGTCCCGATGAAGAAGCGAAATTTACATCCTGACAAAATTCCCATGGATACCCGAAATTAGCGCGTGTATCAAATTCCCATAAATATTTAGCAATTGCGAAACATTCCAGATTCGCAAATAATCGATCCGATGCACAAATTTTGGCGAAGTATGGTAGCACAATCTGATAAAGCTCATTTCGGTTTGGTTTCTAAAACACCCACTTCTTGTGGTCAAACAGGGAGAAATGGTAGAGTTAAAGCACCATAATGAGGCCGTTGGGAGCCGGATTCGAAATTAAACTGCTGGAAAGGCCATTGGTGGCTGGTGCTGTGTGGAATGCAGCGTCTCCTGCTGAAGTAGCACTTCGCCAAACCGGTTATCACAAACCGTCGCAAAAAGCTGTGCGGATGGCACCGAAGTTTTGCCTTACTCTCTTGATGTATTTTTTCGGAATCGTGTTTGGTCAAAGGCGCTAGACGCACTGAAATCTTTTAGTTTATATGCCTAAAATACAAGCTCACTACCACGTCAGAATTATCATTAACTCTATGTAGTTACAAAATTGCTGTTGCTTTCGTGGTCACTTGCTTTACTGCCTGTTAGCGTTAAAGGTCTCCCTCAAGATCAAGAGAAGAAAGCTTGTAAGTAGGATGTTTAGGTTTTTTATTGGTAACGCCACGTAGCGCTCTGTATAAAAAACACTGGCTGTGCTGTGTGCCGTCTTTCGCTGGTTGGCATTGTTGTAATACTCGCCATTGTAGCGTTGGGCAGATGGATGTGAACAGCGCGTAGTGTTGCGCAGTTGGAGGTGAGCCGCCAGCAGTGGTGGACGTGGGGAGAGAGATGGCGGAGTTTTGTAGTTTGTAAGACTGGATGTCATGAACTATCATATTTTGACTATTAAGGTAAATACACTGTTTGTTCTCTATTAAAATCTTTCATTTGCTAACTATACCTATCAGTAGTTAGTGCCTTCCGTAGTTAGAATCTTTTATTTAGCTGGCAGTAGTGGTGCTCGCTGTATTGCAGTAGTTATAGTAACGAAGATTTTTTGTGAGGTAAGTGATTTGTGAAAGGTATAGGTTAATGTTAGTCAGGGCCATTCTTTTGTAGGGATTATTGAAAGTCAGATTGCGTTGCGCTAAAAAATATTGTCAGTTTAAGCACAGTCACGTTTAATTTTTCATAGGGGACGTTTCAAGCTGATAGGCAATACGCGCATCGAATTACGTTTAGATATACGCACACGTCCACGCTTTAAATTATATGTTGGATCATGATAATCTTTGTCTACTAACCCTCCCTATATCTTTCAGATTGCTGCCAAGTCACATTTCGATTACATTTTTCAACAGAAGCTTCAAAACAAATTCGCTCGCCACTACTCTTTATAAAATTCATTATTTGGTAGTAATTTACTTATCGGATTACTTCCGTAAGCTGTGCAGGTGTGGTGGCAAACAAGTTTACGAACTGTAGAAAAGTGTTTATTTTTACTCGTGTTTTCAAGCTATCTTCTCAAAACGTTAGTGATTCCAGTACTGGCAGGAACTAAAATTTGAAAGCTTAAAGCTTCTGGTTACATTCGAATTTCCCTTATGTGATGCTTGTAACGGTATAGGCAATAACCCTGAATGGATTCATGAAAACGCTGTTGCATTTCCTGTGTGTAGGTACCACAGCTGAACTAGCGGGGAGCGGCCGAACCGCGAAGTAGTCGAGCGATGTTAGTTCTACTGACTGGCGCTTTCCTGCTGATGGCTAGCAGATGGCGCGTTCGATGCGGGCTGCGTAATCAGTGATGGTTAGGGTCCTATACGAGAATGAGAACACAGCTAGAGGGCCGCAACGTACTTACTGTCCCATAAGTACTTCGTTCTAATCTTTTATTAGGCAGTTTAACAACGAAACACTCACTCTCAGCAACAAACCATTAACGGAGTTCCAACTCAGTTTTAATATTTCTGTAATACAAACGATACAAAATACAGCCTAGAATTTCGTAAATTGGGTAATAACAGTGCAGGATCAGAAGAAATCCGTATCGGATTACATCTAAAAGACATTCATCCCCGACATATTTGAAATCAATAAATTCGGCAAAAGAAATAATTTCGGGCAGGAATATTAGTTACCGAATTTCTAAGTGACAGAACTTTAACAAAACTGAAACATAAGCGATCAGTTTGACTGTTGTATGGTAGCACAGTCAGCAAAAATAGCCGTCACCTTCCACATGCAGACTCTCAAAGAACCGTTTCATATCACAGATTACTGTTACTCTGAAGTAGGGCAACATACGAGGATTGGAACTTCAGTAGTGGCAACTATTATTTACAGCTCGTACAAAATAGATACGTGTTTCAAAGTTTTACTGACCTTCAAAGCGGTCACCAGCATTGTGTATAACCCGTTCCCAACGATGTGGGAGTCTTAGGATACTCTTAGCAGTGCCAGTTGCGTTGACAGTTCGAGCGGCGCGGTCTATTGCCCGACGAATTTGTAGCAGTTCTGAAGCGAATGCTGTGAAGTTTCCTTCAGTTTAGAAATAGTTAAACTTACGAGGGCTTAAGTCAGGAGAGTGCAGTAGGTGGTATAGCGCTTAGCAGCCCCATCAGTTCAAATTAGTAACAGCTTGCACTGTACGTGCTTGAGCGTAGACCTGCAAAATGGTCAGATCCTGGTGTCATCACTTCTGTCTCTAAATTGGCCGTAGGTTTTGTTCCAAAAATGAACATCATAGACAGAAGTGGTGACACTTTCACCAGGATCTGGCCATTTTGCAGGTCTACGCTCAAGCACGTACAGTGCAAGCTATTAATGATTTGACTGATGGGACTGCTAAGTACTGTACCACCTACTGCACTCCCATGAGTGAAGCCCTCGCGAGTTCAACTCGAATTCTAAATTTAAGGACACTTTCCGGCATTCGCTTCAGAACTGCTACAAATTCGTTGGACAATAGACGGCGCCGCTTTAACTGTCAACAAATGGCACTGCTAAGAGTATCGTAAGACTTCCACATCGCTGGCAACGGGTTACACACATGCTAGTGACTACTTTAAAGGTCAGTAAAACTTTGAAACACGTATCTATTTTGTACAAGCTGTAAATGAATAGTTGCCGCTATTAAAGTTCCAGTCCTCGTATATTCCAAATGACCACCAAGGGAAAACCAAAAATTAAAGCTCATATGGAGCCGCACACAGTCATCCCTCCCGAGAACTATGCGCTAAAGCTGATAAAGAAAATTATCTCCGCCATATGTCGCAGTATTTGAGTAGCGTGGGTATACATAATATAAACTCACTGTTAGTCGCTGGTTCGCTATGGTTAACAATTGATACTGCTGTATAGACGGGTTAGAGTTTGTACGTAAGCCGATGTCTCTTTATGGCAACAGAACACAATTTCGTCGTAGGTAGTGTCCCCTTAGCGATTAGCTAGAGCTAAAGGCAGTTGGTCGAGACAAACGCTCGCAGTGTGCGGCGCGGTGCGCCTGCCTGCCTGAACACTGCAGGAAGAAAGACAAAGAATTTTCTGCCACATAATGTCGTCAGAGGTCCGAAGTCGCCCCGTCCATTGCAGAACAGACATTTTGCATGCAATTTGTCGTGGCGGATTTATGTACTGTTCGTGGCTGTCTACAGTAAGAGCTATTTTAACGTAATTTTCTTGGCCCCTTTCACTGCCATGTGATGAATATTCCCTGTCCTTTATATATGAAAGCAGTTAGATTTGTGCGTTCCTCACCGTTCTTCACCTACAGGATGCTCTAACATGCCTCAGACTTATACAACTGGTAGATCATCGATTACCTTGAGAATCATTGCTCCGAAACGAATATTCTAATTCTGAGTAAATAATAGCTTAAAAAATTAAGTTCACGGCAGTTGTTACTGATGAACTCTAGTGTCAGTCCATTCATTACAATATAATCAATTGACAGAACTGTATTCCAATGCAAAATCATTTGGCCACTAAATTTTCACGTACTATTCATGGTGACCGTCTAAGTGTTGCCCTCAGTATTCACCATGTAGTAACAATACAAGTAGCAATTTAGAAGACAGGGTGACGTGTGTTCACTAATAGCTCTTCCACAGGACCAAGCACGATCTCCGGAAATTCTACTGGCAGAGCATTATTGCCCACGAAAATAAGTTTATTTCAACAAGGCTGCCACCTCATAAGGACCTGTTTCTGTACGTTCACACAGCTTTACGGGCAATGAAAGCTGCTACACAATACATACATAGCGTAACTATCACGTGCCTCGCACACGTTGCTGTTTAAGTATTCAATTTAAGTTATTGGTTTCTTACCTCAGAGTAATTGCTTATGATACTCTGCAGTCTCAACAATTTTGCCTATGTTGCCAACACTATGCCTTGTGTCCGAACAGGTGCGGTTTCTCTGGTGTTTCGGCAGATAATGCTACTTCGTTTTTGCATGTTGTACTTGGAATCAGCCCAAACAAATATGGTTAATCGTGTCTTTCATGCGACGAAAAACATCGGTTTGTTTTTTGTTACGACGAAAAGAATTTTTAAACGGAATTTTACGTATGGTCCCAAATTACTCTACCGTGGTACTTCTTTCATCGACATGTATTAACATGGTCAGCAAAAACAAAGTACCCTTGCAGACGGCACAGCCCTACAATTTTACTACCACTGACTACCACCATTTTACTAGGTTTCCATTCCAATCGATTTTCAGTTGACATCTAGTCTGGTACTGAGACGGAAATAAGTACTTTGTTCTATTTGGTGTGTTGGAGTCGCAACTTTGAGATGGAGGCGTGATGAAGGTGCATTTTTAAAAGGACTCACGGATGTGCCTCTTTTATCTCCATCTAAACAGGGTCAGCGACAAATTTGACACAGGAACTGCACGAACAAAATACTTTCTCTAGATTTTGTATTAACAACCCACACGCGAAAAGATTTAAAGGCTTTAATGGCACAGGAACTCAATCACCAACGCAGTAGCGTTGTAATGCTGTCCGACGATCCACTTGACTCTTCGTCTCAAGATACGGTCAAATTGTATCTCCCTCTGAAAAGTAGTCAGGGGTGTTTTCTCGGATGTTTCGGCAGATATTTGCAGTTTCATTTCTGAAATGTGTAGATGGAATCAACCCAAACAAATACCGATTACGTCTTTCATGCGATACTCAGAATTGAGTGTCGTTTCTCCTTACAAAAAATATTAGAAGCGGAATTTTACGTGCCCAATTGATGGAACGTTCCCAAATTAGTCTATTCCTATATTCATTATATCGATATGGACTAACAGGGTCAGTAAAACTAAAAGAATAACTTGTACTCCAGCAGCGGTTGAGCAGCGCTTCATATAGCTGGTCTCAAGTTCTGATACGTTCTTCACCAGTATTTCCTCGTACTTATTACTCTTCCTTCGGTTTAGTCCCAACATAGTGTGTACCGACTGTTCATTTCATTAATCAGATTCTGCAATCGGTCCTCACTTTTAGTGTGGATAGCTATGTCATCAGCTAATTTTGGTAATGATATTTTTACCCTTAATTTTAAACCCACTTCTGAACCTTTCCTTCATGCAAGGTTTTATTCATAGCTGTTGCCTTAGCAAGTGTGGCATATTTCAGAATAAAATTTTCACTAGTTGTTTAGACATTTGCCTCTTCCCCGGTTTCAACATATTAATCATTTATTTCCGTCATGGGTTCTTCGGTGTACAGACTGAACAGTACGGCGACGGACTAGATCGCAGTCTTATATCCTCTCTCATCAGCGTACGTGGTTCATGGTCCTCCTTTCTCGCTGTATATGAAAAGTTTCATTTGTCATAAAAAGCAAAACTGTACAGGCAAAATCAGCATGTTGTCCTTCGTCCGAAGACTGGTCTCTTCAGGCAAATGCCGGGATGGTCCGTACAAAGGGCACGGCTGACTCCCTTTCCCATCTTTCCCTAATCCGATGGTACCGATGACCTCGTTATAGGGTCCCCTACCCGAAATAAACCAATCGGCTTGCTCTAACGATTTTTACCCTGACAATTCCTTCCAGCATTAAATTAGTGATCCCTTGATCCAAAATGTCAATTGATCCCTTTCCATCAGGTTGTGCCACAATTTTTTCTCACTAGTTCTGTTAAGTACATCACTCCTTTCCTGAACTATTTATCGTCCACTTTTCACTTCCATACCTGACTACGCTCCGTACAAATATCGTCATAAAGTATTTCCTAATACTTAAATCTATATTCGATGTAAAAAAAACTTCGGGAATGCTTTTGTAATTGCCAGTCTAAATTTTATATCCTCTACTTCGGCCAACACTTATTTTGCTGCCCAAATCGCAAAACACATTTATAGTGTCTTGTTTCCTAATTCCACCACATAACCTGATTTAATTAGACTACAATTGTTATCCGTTCTTTGCTTTTTTATTCGTGTTCATCTTATATCCTGTAAAGACCCTGCGCGTTCCGTTCATCTGCTCTTCAAAGTCCTTCGCTGTGTGTAACGGAATCACGATAGCAACTTCCCGTAAGAAAAAGCTGGTGCGCACACAAAGTAGCCTAAATGTGGAGAGCGAGAGAGGTTCATAAAGCTTTGTCTGGAACGTGGCCTTCCACGGCTCTGAAATACGGACTATTTATGCATACTAAGAGAGCTGTCTGGAGGGACTCGACAAGTGGTGCTGGAAGAGGAAGGCACGTGGCAGCATTGTCTCTCGGGGGACGGAGCTGAAGGAGCACAGCTGTTGGGCCGCTGTAGGGAGCTCGGCTTGGCGTGGAGAGGCCACTGTCGTGGCCACGGCCACGGCCACGCCCAGAGCCCGGGCAAGGTCGGCCCGCAGATCAATACGCGCCGTGGGGAGGCAACGGCAGCCACGCCCCCCTCCGAAGCGCTGAATGCCACGCCGCGCCGCAGCTCCTGCCTCCCATCAAGCGCGCCATTGGCAAGCGCCACTTCTGCTCACGCACGATGTGAGGGCTGGACAGTTCTCACAAATTGCTGTATACTCAGTACGACCCTGCCGTCCAGGTGATCGTTGTAAGAAGGGCTAGATTATCATTGTTTTTACAGGGTATGGAGATACTAAGTTCTGCTATTACAGTTAAATCGGAAAAATTAAAAGTATAAATACGTCTACTTGTCTCCCACACTAGCTGCTGCGTCTGGTTAACAGCAGCTCTCATATCTACATCTACATTTATACTCCGCAAGCCACCCAACGGTGTGTGGCGAAGGGCACTTTACGTGCCACTGTCATTACCTCTTTTTCCTGTTCGTCTCGTATCGTTCGCAGGAAGAACTACTGTCTGAAAGCCTCCGTGCGCGCTCGAATCTCTGATTTTACATTCGTGATCTCCTCGGGAGGTATAAGTAGGGGGAAGCAATATATTCGATACCTCATCCAGAAACGTACCCTCTCGAAACCTGGCGAGCAAGCGACACCGCGATGCAGAGCGCCTCTCTTGCAGTCTGCCACTTGAGTTTGCTAAACATCTCCGTAACGTTATCACAGTTACCAAATAACCCTGTGACGAAACGCGCCACTCTTCTTTGCATCTTCTCTATCTCCTCCGTCAACCCGATCTGGTACGGATCCCACACTGATGAGCAATACTCAAGTATAGGTCGAACGAGTGTTTTGTAAGCCACCTCCTTTGTTGATAGAATACATTTTCTAAGGACTCCCAATGAATCTCAACCTGGTACCTGCCTTACCAACAATTTTATATGATCAATCCACTTCAAATCATTCTGCACGCATACTCCCAGATATTTTACAGAAGTAACTGCTACCAGTGTTTGTTCTGCTATCATATAATCATACAATAAAGGATCCTTCTTTCTATGTATTTGCAATACATTACATTTGTCTATGTTAAGGATCAGTTGCCACTCCCTGCACCAAGTGCCTATCCGCCGCAGATCTTCCTGCATTTCGCTAAAATTTTCTAATGCTGCAACTTCTCTGTATACTACAGCATCATCCGCGAAAAGCCGCATGGAACTTCAGACACTGTCTACTAGGTCATTTATATATATTGTGAAATTTCATATTCGGAAGCCTAATCTTTATCTTCGCTAGAGAATACTCAAGATTGTATGATTGATCTGTAGATTTACTGGAAGTTTATAATAATCTTGATAAGTTCAGCCGCAGGTTGGGTCTGTTTATCATATAAGCCTCGCTGTGCAGTCCTCGCATTTATCCCAACACTCCACCACATTCTTCAGCCATTTATCTCGTGGTCATCTTGTCTCCTTTGCTTCTCCATTTCGTGTATCTTCTTGGGAATCCTCCTATTTTCCTTTTTTTCCGTATGTGCCCATACCATCTTAGCCTTGACGTTTCTATCCTGCTCTGCAGTGGTTTCCCTTTTTCCCTGTTTTCCTTCCCCCAAATTCCTCTTTGCTTGTTACTCCTATCCCATTTCTGGGGAACTTCATTTCACATAGTTGTAATCTGCTTGTCTCCTCATTGCCCATGTTTCAGATGCCTTGGTCAGTATTAGGATTTAGTAACGTCTACATAGCACTGCTTTTTTATGGGACATCTTTGAGTTTAAAGTGCATACACATCAGTCGCATAGCGGGAACACATTCCATCAAGCCTCTTTCATACCCATACCAAAGACCAGTAAGGACAAACTTTCCTTCTAGATACGGCTCCATCTCTTACCTGCTGCGTTTTCAAGGTGATGGAACGTATAATTCATGCCTGGCTGGTATGGTGGTGCCATTTACTAACGAATGCACAGTGTGAATGTCGAGCACGGCGTTCTGCATTTGGCCATCTCGTTTCTTTGTCCACCTACGTCATGGTTTTCTGCAGAAATCCCATACTGTTGCCGTGTTTTTCGATTTGGAGAAGTCCTAAGACACCTGCTGGAGAACTGGTATCCTCCATACTCGAAACGTGTGGCTTCCGTGGCCGCGTGTCCTGTTCCCTTCAGGCATTTTTACGAGATAGTTTTCAAGGTGCGTGTGGGCTTTGCCTGGTTAGACACCTTTATCCAGGAAAACGGTGTGCCTCAGGGTTCCATCCTTAGTCTTCCTCTTTGCTATCGCCATTAACCCTATCACGGCCTGTCTCCCGCCTGGGTATCTCTGGCTCCCTTTTTGTCGACGATTTTGCCACCTACTGCAGTTTCCCACGGACCTATTTCACTGAGCGGGGTTGTCAGCGATGTCTTGATGGTCTTTACTTCTGGAGCATCGATAATGGCTTTAGATTTTCTACTGACAACTCTGTATGAATCACTGGCGACGCAAGTAGTTTCTCCCACCATCTTTACGTCTTGGCCCTGTTGCTCTTCCGTTCGTTGATACGAAATTACTGGGGCTCAGGCTCGATAGGAAACACTCTCGGTCCTCTAATGTCTTACCTGGCAGCCCGCTGTACGCTCAATGTCTTAAGTGTCCTAATGTCTTACCTGGCAGCCCGCTGTACGCTCAATGTCTTAAGTGTCCTCAAGGGTACTTCCTGGGGTGGCTATCGAACCACCCTCCTCCGTTTGCACCGGTCCCTTGTCCGTTCGAAACTTGACAATGGGTGCTTTGTTTATGCGTCAGCACGCCTATCCCTCAACACTAACCACTATCGTGGCATCTTTTTTCCCACGGGCGCCTTTTACACCAGCCCAGTTGAGTCTGTATGCTGAAGCTGCTGTACCACCACCGTCCTATCGCCGTGACTTTCTCCTGAGCAGGTACGCATGCTGTTAGTCTGCTGTGCGTGGCCACCCGTCCTATGCCTCCTTTGGTCGTTAGTATGGGGCTCGTCTTTCTGTTCCCTCTTGGAGTCTGCTTGCGGCACTTAATCGGTTGTTTAACTTCACGCTATCTACCTTTCCCGGTGGGTGTGAATGCACCAACTTCTCTTCGTGAAGCGGCCCATGCGAACCTTGGCCTTAATTCGCATCCAAACGGCACTACTCCAGCCTCGGTCTATCGCCTGTAGTATCACGACCTTCGCATGGCACATAGCACCTTTGTATACGCTGATGGCTCTCTGACTGACCGTGGGGTCGGGTGTGCCATCCTCAATGGCACCATGTCTTTAGATATCGGCTTCCAGCACACTCCTCAATATTTACAGCCGAGCTCTTCGTCTTGTATCACTCCACGGAGTACTTCCAGCGACTCAGCCTTTTTCAATTGTCTTCTGCTCAGACTCGCTCAGTGCCCTTCAAAGTTGTGTGTGCGTGTGTGTGTGTGTGTGTGTGTGTGTGTGTGTGTGTATAGTTAGTACTCTGCTCAACCATTAACGCAGTGGGTCCGGGAAAACTGTCAATTGCTCACTTTTGGTGGAGCCAGTGTGATGTTTCTGTGGGTTCCTGGCCATGTTGGTCTGCCAGGAAACGAGGTTGCTGACGCTGCTGCCAAAGCTGCAGTCCTCGTACCTCAGTCCGCGAGTACCTGTATTATCTCCGATCTGTTTTGCCGTCTCAGGTGGTGGTGTCCCTTTGGCATCCCAATGGTCCTCCCTCCACGGGAATAAGCTCCGGCTTAAGCCTCTCCCAGCGGCGTGATCATCATCATCATCATCATCATCATCTCGGCCCTCGCGCTCGAGGTGGTTATTTTAACTCGGCTGCGTATTGGGCACTGCCCTTTTAGTCATCGTTATTTGCTTAGTGGCGCTACCCCACCACTCTGTACACATTGTACTCAAGTTTTAACTGTCCGCCACTTCCTGATGGAATGTCCATGTTTTTAACCTTTTACGTTCACGCTTGGGTTTGCCGTGTGAGTTATCAGCCGTTTTAGCAAATGACGCCCGGGCTGTCGACCGCGTCTCTTTATCCACCAAAGCAGTATGGCAAAGGTCATTTAATTTTTGGTTTTGGACCTTCGTTTCCGTATGGTGTCTTCCTTAGCCAGTTTTTCACGTGCCGGTTTTAAGTGTCTTCTAGTATGTCAATTGGAACTGATGTACAGTCGTTTTTAAATCCTCTTTCTTCGTGTTCTTTAGTTTTGACTTAACCGCATAGACCCCAATTTTTGCGCCCTGAAGCAAAACAAAACCAAACTACTAGAACCATGCTACCTGTCGAAACATACGGATATCTTTGTCGTCCGTTACTCAGAAATCTTGTCACTTGCCTCTTTCCCATAAATATAAAAATACAAAAATCAGATTGCTATGTGATCTTGTTGGTCTCCGGCGGCAAGATCAGTAAAACGTAATTTTCCTTCATTGGCGAATAAATCAATAAAGCCCCGTTTAATACTTTTTAGTACGCTAGTGTATTGTAACTGTACACTTCACTTACATATTATTCTGTGTGCGTTCATGGATTTGAACTTGGTAACCTACTCTCAGAATAACCGGAGAGACTAAGTACGGGCGCTTAGAGTGAGCGTCAGAGTTTGAAGTTTGTCTTCTAATCTGGGAGACGAACAACGGTACCGACTAACTGTTTGTATTCGTCACGTAGGCCACACGGACCCCTGAAGTCTACTACCAGCTAAGATACGGAAGTGTTGGTAGGATGAACTGACTTAAAGGAAACACTATAGTGACTACCAGACCCATACGTCATCAGACTATACAATACAGTATAATCTGATACTTAGTTTTAATTGACCAGTGCTTCTTTGCATAGTGACACCTACGTTACTGCTGGTGCCCTACCATGTCTTCCCAGAGGTGCCCCCTCTTTGACGTCGTCGAAGCATGACTGCGGAACAGAATTTAGCAAAAAGTTGGATCTTACTGCATGCTGGGCCAGGTAGAGGGGCGGGGTCGTCTTCATTTCCCCCCTCCTTTTAAGGTTTTTCTTAGTGGCTTCGGCATTGGGCTGTCGATTAACAGCTCTTGTAATCTGGCTGGTGTGGGTATGTCTGACAGTCCCTCAGATACAAGAAAAGTAGGCATGCAACCAGGCGGTTAGTTGTGCCATCCATTGCGTCCTAAGACCGTAGCCTCATCTCTCATAGCGAATATGAGAACGTTACTGGTAAGCATCTTCGAGGATTTAACGATTAGAAAATGCGAGTGTCCCGGGGCGCTGCATGCTAATGGCAACACGTCGCGTACCTTTTCACAGGATGTGACAGCAAAAAGGGAAATTTTTAACGTTAGTGTTATCAACACTGTGATGCCCGACAGTTGTTTGGAATATATGCGTAGTTAACGTTTCCATTTGGTAAATGCGATGTTGCAGTGCTGCGAAACGTGCTATCCCTGTTTTACAAGCAGGATATAGATGGGAACAACCGACCGCTTACAACTGATAGATATTTTAGTTTTGAATAACCGGTTTGAAATTATAGTATGGCATTGATGGACTGGAATTCCCACTTGAGGAAGTTTGGCCGCAGAGTTAAGTCGTCTTTTCTGTTGACGCCACATTGGGCGACTTGCGTGTCGATGGTGGTGTGATGATATAACACGGGAATAGATCCCGAGCCCGCTGCTTGGCAGCCAGACGTGTTGACCAGTCAGCTGAGGGAGCACACAGAATAACTGGTATTTTTCTATTTGGTCTCGGTTATAACAGGTTCTTATTTTATACCAACAGAGTAAAAACCTCGAAATATTTGCCATAGCAGCAGTTCCGTAATTTTTCGCTTTAACTATTTTTAAAAAGGAGTAGCTTTTATTCGTAATATTTCCATTGCTTTGATACAGTCGCTTATTGCAGAAAGTGGAAAATTGACCTATTTTAATAACAATGTCGACAGAAAATAACGAACACAGCAGAAGAATGTGTTGCATTGCTGAAACTATGTCCCTGTCGCCATGTGTCGTGGCTTACGGTATGCGTGCACTTAGTGTGCAAGACTGTCTCCCCCCTCCCCCCGCCCCACTAACAAATTAACAAGAGAAACAGTTAAACCTCGTGTTTCATTTTTTAGCACTTACTATTCGTAATGCCCAGTGGTAAGATTCCTGATTATAAGATTTTTTGTGCAGTTTCAAAAAATTACCGTTAATAGAATACTGGTGATTTTTGTAGTATTCAACAACTTACCACTTTTTGCGAAAAGCAGCGAACGGTGGACTGACTTTTCTTTCAGTTGCCCATTTCATTTAATATTTTGATGCTTCGTTGTGAAACAGTCAACACTTTTCAGACTTCCGTTTCTACGTTTATTGCAGGAAGGAGTAAAAACCAAAATCATATTTCAGAAACCGGTTGTTTTGAGCACTTTCAAGTCGGATCAAACATAAGATAAAGCGTTTCCTCTATTATGAAATTTGATGAAGCCGTAGTTCGGCTACAACAGATAATGTGCTAATAGAATATTCCGTTAAAACTAAGTGGTACACACCGTACTCCTGAATGTTTTTGGCATATGGGCCGCGATATTTCGGGTTTTACACCACCCTAGTAAAGTAGAAGCAGTGGTTCTTGCAAGTGCTTCTTCGCATAATTTTCTACGATGCCGTCCAAAACCATTCCAACTGGCACTTCTGACAAGGAAGATTCTGATGGGATCTCTCTACACGGAGCGCGGATTTTAGAATTCAAAACTGTATCGAGGAAATCTCAAAATGAGGTGCAGGAAATCTGAAACGAATTTAGGCTAGTTGTACCATAACGTTCAGTCTTGGCAGCAGGAAATGATTCGAAGTAGTATGTTATCTTTTCCTGTTCTGTGTTCTGTATTTCCAGAAAATGTTAACAATTTATCTTGTCTAACAAGATTTCATCTATATTGATTGGCCGGTAGGAGAACCGGAGGTCCATATGTGGGAACCCGGCTATTTAAAGAGAATTTTTCCATTTCCGCTATTAAGTGTAGGGTTTCAACCAGCACATTAACTCTGGTCCTAGTTTGTCGCGGTTCTGTGTCTCCCGCAAGCACGTACAGGAAAACTTGAGACAACCTCGCTAGACAATAGTGGACAACTGCCACACTGGACCAAACTTCCCCCAGACAAGTCCACACTTGGGCGCTAGACAATCCCATTTCGATGGTATTCGTATCCTGTATCAGTTTGGCCCCGCAATACATTTCAGAGAAAGGGAACATGGTGCGGGTTTGAATTGCAGCAGTGCTGATTGAGACGAGATCCAGTCGCTCAGTCCGCAGCTCGTGGTCTTGCGGTAGCGTTCTCGCTTCCCGCGCGTGGGGTCCCGGGTTAGATTCCCGGCGGGTCAGGGATTTTCTCTGCCTCGAGATGACTGGGTGTTTATTCATAATCATTTACTCGCAAGTCGCCGAAGTGGTGTTAACTAAAAAGGACTTACAATACGGCGGCCGAACTTCGTCGCATGGGGCCTCCCGGTCAACAATGCCATACGATCATTTCATTTTTTCCAGTCCTCAACATTGAGCCGCGGTGTGGACTTCGAAGGCAGGACGTGATAGACGTGTCCCATTTGCTCATGCGACTAAAATGTGGGTGCGTGATTTTAAAGAAACCGGTCAGTCTCTAAGAAGTCTCCAGGTGGTGTTCGAATGGAACGTACCACAGAGAACATATCAGCTGCTAGTCTCGGAAGCCCTCGTCGCTCCGTTCTAAAACGTGCATCTACGCTAGATCAGACGATGTAGCATACGGAAAATACTGCACGAATTAAAGTTCCACCACCACAAGTTACAGATACTAAAGCAATTAAAACCAAATGCACCTGTGTCGCGTAGGGAGTTCAGCGAACGGATTTGGTTAAAACCAGGACGACGCCAATTCTCTTCTAATACGGATGTCAAAGCCCACTTCCACCTTAGCAGATACATTAACAAATAAAATTCTCATTACTAGGCATAGGAAAATCCTAGAGTTTCACGAGCCTCCATTACATAACTCTAACGCTTATGTATGGTGTGCTGTATCATATCATGGTGCCATTGGGCTTTCTTCGAACGCTAGAGTATGTTATGCTTGAAGCATGCTTTACACAAACACTGCACGATCTTAACATAGGAAATGTAATTTCAGCAGGACGAAGCCATGTTTACATACTGTACGACAATCGATGGAAGCCACTCCCAAATTGTTTGGAAGCTGCGTTATTTCAGGTAACTGACATTCCATTGTCTGATACCTAAACTTAGTGTGCGGTTTCTTCATATGTGGACATATTAAAGGCAATGTGTACTGCACACGTCCTGCGACTATCCATGATCTGAAACTGAATATTGGAGACGAAATCACCACCCCCTGTGGGTTCTGGGGTAAGAATAGGCCCACGGTATTCCTGCCTGTCGTAAGAGGCGACTAAAAGGAGTCTCAAACGTTTTGGCCTTGTGAGATGGTCCCCTAACGGGTTTGACCTCCATCCTTCTAAATTTTCCGAAGAGCGAGCCGATTGGGGAAGGGCGCCTTACAAGGAGCGATGTGTCCATCAAGCATTACCATCTCTAGCCAGGTTTGTCGTCATCGCTTAGCAGTCCCGCTCACCTACCATCTCTTGGGCGTGGATTTGTTCTTGGGTGCGGTTTCTTGCAGTCTGCTATGCTGTGCCGCTTTATGCGCCAATGACGATATTGGACTACATCACCTGAAATCCAGCACGGTAGCCAGTCCGTTGTGGTGGGGCCGCCATGTACCCTGTTGGTTGTAGCCCCCTGACTACACAGGGATCGCTCTGCTGATGCCAGCGCCGTTAACTCCCCACGTATGCCAAGGAGTAGATGCCTATCTCCTTGGGGCATTTGACTCCCGGCAATGGCCATCCTGCCAGGTGGTCGTTGCTGAGGCTGGGTGGCGCCCGTGGGGAGGGCCCTTGGTCGGAGTAGGTGGCATCAGGGCGGATGACCCGCAATGAAGCGTGGTACATCATCTCTTGCTGGTGGCCAGCCGCCAGCAGTCTCTAAGCGTTCCAGGGCTCAATACAACGCAACTACATATGACCCCAAATCGTTCCCCTCCCTGGCTACACCATGGGAGGAACGAAAGACTAAGGATGCCAGCGAACCATACTCGCCCCGCTACTTGGTGTGTACGAGAGCTGATGGTGAATCCTTTACATCCATGAAGCCTCAGTTCTTCGTCGAGCACTTAGAGGACAAGTTCGGGGAGGTGGAGGGCTTGTCCAAAATCCGCTCGGGCTCGGTTTTGATCAAATCGGCGTCCTCCGCCCAGTCCCGCCGGTTAATCGATTGTAACAAGCTGGGGATGTTCCGGTTACAATCACGCCCCATAAGAGTCTTAATATGGTCCAGGGCATAATATTCCATCGGGACCTTCTATTGCAGTCCGATGACGAGCTTCGCGCCAATTTAGAGCGGCGAGGTGTCCACTTCGTCGGGCGCGTACATCGTGGTCCAAGGGATAAGCAGGTTGCCACCGGTGCCTTCATCTTGGCCTTCGAGGGTGATACTTTACCTGAGAAGGTCAAGGTGATGGTCTATCGTTGTGACGTCAAGCCATATATCCCTCCCCCGATGCAGTGCTTTAAGTGCTGGAAGTTCGGGCATATGTCTTCCCGCTGCACTTCCGGCCTCACATGTCGAGATTGTGGACGCCCATCACATCCCGATACTCAATGTGCTCCGCCTCCCATCTGTGTAAACTGCGGAGAGCACCACTCACCTTGCTCGCCGGACTGCAGGATCTACCAGAAAGAGCGCAAAATCATGGAGTATAAGACCCTGGACCGCCTGACATACACTGAGGCCAGGCAGAAGTTCGAACGCCTCCATCCTGTTCGAATGCCTGCCTCTTACGCCGCGGCTGCTACTGTTATGGCCCCATTAGCTCTCCCTCAGACTGCCACCTCTCAGAGCCGGAATGCTACACCTGCCCCCTTGATGGTGGGGGGCACTTCACTCCCTGCTGCTCCTGCACTACCTGCCTCAGGAGCAGCAACCCCCCAACCATCGGGGACATCAGTCCCCACTTCCAAGCTGGGGAAGCCTCAAACCTCCCCTGCTCGAATAGCACGGAAAGGGTCCCTTGGGTCCCTTCCTTCCCAGGTTTCCGCCTCTGGGAAGGGTGACGTCAGCCAATGGAAGAAAAGCAGACCAGCGGCTGATCGCAGGGCTTCCCGCTCCTCCTCCGTCCCGGAGACTGACTCGCTGGAGCCCTCCCAGCCAATGAAACCCAAGGACCAGAGACAAGACGAAGAAGACCTCTAAGGCCAAGGACCACGCGGTGGCATCCACCCCACTGCTCCCTACAGGCTCTGCGTCCGGGGATAAGGTGGAGATCCGGGCGTCCGCTGCGGACCTGGATCTCGCCGGACCCTCAGACGCCATGGAAGCAGATTGTACTGGTCCTCCATCGGTGGCAGCAGGTGACCCAGTGGCGTGATCTGCCTCCTCGGCCCCTTCACGCCTTTTTCGTACATGGACAAAGCAATACTCCAGTGGAACTGCAGCGCTTTTTTCCACCACCTTGCTGAGCTTCGCCAACTCATCAGCAGTCACTCTTTCCTCTGCATTGCCCTACAGGAAACTTGGTTTCCGGCAATGCGGACCCCTGCCCTACGTGGGTATTGGGGTTATTACAAGAACCGGGCAGCTTATGAGAGGGTATCTGGTGGAGTCTGCGTCTACATCCTTAACTCTGTCTACAGCGAATGTGTACCTCTTCACACACCTTTAGAGGCTGTCGCTGTAAGGATGTGGACGCCTCAGCCTATTACTGTCTGCAGTTTGTATCTTCCGCCAGATGGTGATGTCTCGCGTCATGTGTTGGCTGCATTGATAGCACAACTGCCTCCTTTTCTGTTACTGGGCGACTTTAACGCCCATAACCCCCTGTGGGGTAGTGCCGCGATTACTGGCCGGGGTAGAGATGTCGAGACTCTTCTCTCGCAGCTTGACCTCTGCCTCTTAAACACGGGAGAGCCGACACATTTCAGCGTCGTCCATGGCACATTTTCGGCCATCGACCTTTCTATCTGCAGCCCCGGACTTTCACCATCCATCCACTGGAGTGTCCATGACGACTTATGTGGTAGTGACCATTTCCCCATCTTTCTGTCACTACCACAGCGTCACTCTTTTGAACGCCCCTCCAGATGGGCTCTGAATAAGGCTGATTGGGGCTTGTTCTCCTCTCTCGCCACTATCGCACCTCCTTCCCCTGACACCATTGATGCGGTGGTTCAGTCGGTCACCACCGGCATCGTTTCTGCGGCGGCATCTGCGATTCCCTGTTCATCCGGGTCCCCTCGGAGGAGGACTGTGCCTTGGTGGGCGCCCGAGATCGCAGAGGCGATTAGAGATCGCCGGCGGGCTCTTCAACGCCATAAGCGGCACCCGTCCTTGGAGAACCTCATCGTTTTTAAACAGCTCCGTGCCCGTGCCCGACGCCTTATTCGCCAACGGAAGCAGGAGTGCTGGGAACGGTATGTTTCCACCATTGGCGTCCGTACCTCTGCATCGCAGGTTTGGGCTAAGATTAGGCGACTCCATGGCTATCGGCCGCCTGTCTCTGTCCCTGGGCTTTCGCTGAATGGAGTGGTGTGTACTGACTCCGACACGATTGCGGACCGGTTAGCAGCGCATTTTGCTCAGTGTTCCGCATCTACGAATTACCCACTGGCCTTCCGCTCCCGGAAAAAGCGGTTGGAAAGTTGGAGGCTTTCCTTTCACACGCGCCACGCGGAGTCGTACAATGCTCCTTTCAGCGACTGGGAATTCCAGAGTGCCCTATCTGCTTGCCCTGATACGGCTCCTGGGCCAGACCGCATCCACAGCCAGATGCTGAAACACCTCTCTGTGAATTGCAAGCGACGCCTCCTAGATGATTTCAACCGCATCTGGGTTGAGGGTGTGTTCCCGTCTCAATGGCGAGAAAGCATCGTCCTCCCCGTGTTGAAACCTGGCAAGAACCCGCTGGAGGTGGACAGCTACCGCCCCATAAGCCTCACCAACGTTCTTTGCAAGTTGCTAGAACGTATGGTGAGCCGGAGGTTGAGTTGGCTCCTCGAGTCTCGAGGCCTTCTGGCTCCGTCTCAGGGTGGGTTCCGCAAAGGCCGCTCTGCCGTCGATAATCTGGTCTCCCTAGAGTCTGCCGTCCGTACAGTCTTTGCACGCCGCCAACATCTGGTTGCCGTCTTCTTCGACATGCGGAAGGCGTACGATACGACTTGGCGATATCACATCCTGGCCACACTTCATGGGTGGGGTCTTAGGGGCCCGCTCCCGATTTTTTTTCAGAATTTTCTGTCGTCTCGTTCCTTCCGCGTGCAAGTTGCTGCGTCCCATAGTTCCTCCCGGGTCCAGGAGAACGGGGTCCCACAGGGGTCTGTCCTCAGTGTCTCCCTGTTTTTAATTGCGATCAATGGGCTCGCTGAGGCGGTGGGATCGTCCGTCGCAGCTTCGTTGTATGCAGACGATTTCTGCCTCTACTACAGCTCCGCTGGCATTGCAGTTGCTGAGCGCCAGCTGCAGGGCGCTATCCGCAAGGCGCAGTCGTGGGCTGTAGCGCACGGCTTCCAGTTTTCGGCCGCTAAGACCTGCGTTGTGCATTTCTGCCGGCGTCGCACGGTTCACCCTGAGCCACGCCTTTACCTTGACGGTGAACCTCTTGCTGTGGTAGAGACGCATCGGTTCTTGGGGCTGGTATTTGATGCCCGGCTGACTTGGCTGCGTCATATTAGGCAGCTTAAACAAACATGCTGGCGGCATTTAAACGCTCTCCGTTGCCTTAGCCACACCGGATGGGGTGCCGATCGGTCCACCCTTCTCCGGCTGTATCAAGCGCTGATCCAGTCCCGCCTTGATTATGGGTGTGTGGCTTATGGTTCGGCGTCGCCATCAGCGTTGCAATTGCTGGATCCCATCCATCACTGCGGGATCCGACTCGCCACAGGAGCATTTCGGACAAGCCCTGTTGACAGCTTACTTGTGGAGGCTGGTGTTCCTCCATTGCGGATCCGGCGCGACCGACTTCTGGCCGCTTATGCTGCCCACGTTTGTAGCTTGCCAGGGCATCCCAACTACCGTCTCCTGTTCCCGCACTCGATCGTCCATCTTCCAGACAGGCGGCCCCGGTCAGGGTGTACGATCGCGGTTCGCATCCGGGCTCTACTGTGTGGGATTGAGTTTTTTCCTCTCCCGCCTTTTTTCCGGGCCAATCTCCGTCTGCCCCCTTGGTGTGTGCGCCGACCATGCATTCGGCTGGATTTGGCACAGGGTCCGAAAGACTCGGTCCCTCCTCCGGCCCTCCGCCGCCGCTTTGTTGTTCTCCTTGCCGAGTTTCCCGGATCTGCCGTGACCTATACCGACGGTTCAATGGTCTCTGGTCGCACTGGTTACGCTCTTACTCTAGAGGATCATTGTGAGCAACGGTCGCTGGCACCCGGGAACAGTGTATACACTGCCGAGTTGGTTGCCATCTATCGCGCCCTAGAGTATATCCGCTCCCGCTCAGGTGAGTCCTTTGTCATCTGTAGTGACTCCCTGAGTGGTTTACGAGCTCTTGACCAGTGCTTTCCTCGTTCCCGTCTGGTGATGGCCATCCACGAGTCGCTCCATGCTCTTGCCCGTTGCGGCCGCTCCGTGGTCTTTGTTTGGACCCCAGGTCATGTCGGCATCCCGGGCAATGAGCGGGTTGACACGCTGGCTAAACAGGCAGTGAGTTCACCGGCTCTGGAACTCGGCCTTATGGAGTGTGATCTCCTGTCGCTTTTGCGCCAGAAAGTGCTTGGTGCCTGGGGTGACGAGTGGCGCACCCTGCCCACGCCCAACAAACTTCGGGCGGTGAAGGAGACGACCCGTGTGTGGCGCTCCTCCATGCGGGCCTCTCGGAAGGAGAGCGTTGGCCACACGTGGCTGACGCACGGCCATTTGTTGCGCCGGGAGGACCCACCGCTATGTCGCTGCGGGGCAGCTCTGACGGTGGTCCACATTTTGGTGGACTGCCCGCTTTTAACAGGACTCAGGCAGACGTTTGCGCTGCCTGATACCCTCCCTGCCCTTTTATGTGATGACGATGCTATGGCGGACCTTGTGTTGAGTTTTATTCGGGCAGGGGGTTTTTATCGTATGATTTGAGTGTTTGTCCTTTTATTTCCTGTATTGACTTGGGCCTTTGGCCTGTGGTTTTAAACTGTGGGTTTTAATGTCATTTGGTGGTTGGCTTTTCCTTATTTTCATGGTCGGCCAAGCACCTTCACACTCGGTGCGATTTTAGTTCCGTTTGTCTGGTCTTTGTCTGCCTTTCTTGTATTGTGTCGTCCCTTCTCTCAGTTCTCCGTTTTTAACGACTGACAGTTTTTATTTCGTGTGATTTTATCGTGGAACAAGGGACCGATGACCTTAGCAGTCTGGTCCCTTCAATCCCACACCCACCCAACCAACCAACGAAATCACCACCATTCCCCGAGACATGCTACACCTCGAGCATTCTGGAGTTTCCATGACAACCTCTTAGGATACGTATGCCAAGACAGCACATTTTTCAGACGCCATATTTGAGAAGTAAATATAGTTACTAATGAAAACTCATTGGCATACTATATACATACTATAGTCCATAAAGTTTCTCCTGTTTCAATTCGTGCAGCTTACGTAACTTCAAAATTTTACGTTTTCCTGCGCCATCTTGTGTAAGAACCACAGGCCTTGTCCCTCACAACTCTGCATAATGAGGGATTGGACAAGCTGTCTGAACTCTTCCTGGACGATGGACCGTTCCTGATGGTCCGTCAACACACGGACGCATCTCAATGTCCCGCGGGGTGCTGCTCCTTGTGAAAATACTGACAACTAAGCAATAGCTAACAAATACGGCATGTCATTATCTCCCCACGCAAAAGCGCGCGCGCCCGACACTAGCTTTAGGGCTGCTTATATTAAAATGCTAACCATTGTCAGAATGCAACGTCATAACGAACCTTGTCATGGACAAGATGACTTGCAGAATCTGGACTTTTCAAGAAATAAGCTTTTACATTAGATATGTGGCTCAATCTAAACTTCCTTGAGACCACACGACTTGATTTATTGATGCCTTTCATAGATGATCATTTCACCGCTTCGTTTTTCGGCTTATGTTGGTGGTCATACTATTCAGTCTGTTAAAGATCTTGTAATCTGCAACAATAATGCACCTACACCAGCAGCGTAACCAGAAATTTCTTAATCATCATAAATTATAATTGGTTCTCTTGTTACCAAAGGTGGTGTCGAAAATGAGCTATTGATTTTTCGTAAAATCAGTCTCCTGGCCCATGCAGCTGTTTCCCCACCTCTTCGTCACGAAACCTGCAATACTATAAATTCTTTATGGAAAAACTGTCATATAAGTAGCCCAAAGAACAACTTGACTTCCTGAACCACATTGAAATCGGCACGTCATAAGCCCTTCCCTGCTATGTGGCGGAGGGTACTTCATTTCACCACTTCGTTAGTCACGAAGATTTTTGGTATGCCTGCGAATGAGCTTTTATCTCGTAAATTATATCTACATGGGGTTTTCGTGAGATATGCGTGGGGCGTTCAATAAGGAATGCGACACTGCTCTCGGCTCAAAAAATGCGGAATTCATGGGATATTGTGGAATATTTCCTTCAGCCTCAATAGCTTCATGAAGTACCGATAGGTGGCAGCGCTATCTGTAGCATGCAAAATGGCGTATGTGCGGACGTGCATTCCAAGCAGAGCTGTCACTTCCTTTTTGGCGCGAAAGCAGAGCATCGCAGATATTAACTACTTGTAGAACGTAAACGGTTGGCAGTGATCTAAAGCACGATGAGTCGTTAGGCGAGGCACCTGTCATCGTAACAAGATCTCGCAAACCTGTCAATTACCCGAGTGCCGGCCGGGCGCAGACAAATGACTCCTGCAATCTTGCACTGTGCGTACGTGCGCGAGATAGTCCCTGCAGTCGCACTATCGTCTGTGCACTCGATGGCTCAGATGGACAGAGCGTCTGCCATTTAAGCAGGAGATCCCAGGTTCGCGTCCCGGTCGGAGAATAAATTTTCACCTGTCCCCGTTGATACATAAACGCCCGTCAGCAGCTGAAGGTATTAAATTCTAATCTCATCCTCATTCGAGGTGACTGACAGATGAAATATCTCGATGGACAACTGGATACCTATTCGTAGGCTTGACACTCGTCCACTGCTTGTGGTACTCAGTTGCGTGCCCGTCTAACAGATGACCATGAAGAGCAACGAAGGACCACCCGTGCGGAATAGCGTGTGCGTTACGGGTCTGATATCGACAACGATCAACTCTGCAGTGTTGTTACCCTCACGAAACTGAATAAACAAAATTCGTTTGAATTTTATGGCGAAGAAAATACTGAACTTCTCCATGGGAATGCGAGGCCTCAATCAAATCAGCGCACCCGAGAGATCAAACTTCTTTGGACTGTTCATCCACCCTACAGTCCGTATCAATCGCCTTCAAACTTCCATCTGTTGGGCCCAATGAAGGATGCAGTCCTTGGGAAGCAGTACGTGGATGACGGGAAGTTAAATGAAGCAAGTCGTTGGCTCCGACGTACTGGTACCATTTGAAATACAGGCCCTGCCAGTATGTGGCGCAAGTCCCTCGCATTGAACGGAGGTTGTTGGAAAAATAAGGTTTTTTGGGAATTAAGAGTACATGGTGAATTGGAGTCTTGTATAGAACAAACGGAGTGTTGCTTTACTTATTGAACGTCGCTCATACCAACGAGGAAGCAATGCATTGACTCTCTATGAAAAGTACGCTGTCTGAATTTTTTAACAGTAAACACCGTAATGCAGAGCGCTTCTTGCACAGTCCGCTGCTACGCTGCCGTGTCCTGACGTACGTCGCGTCGCCTAGCGACCATCCGCACACTCCCTTCCGCGCTTGGGCGTTCGCTGAAGCGAGCTATCGCGCTGGTTCCGTAATCGGCGGGCATTCCACAGGACTTCCGCCCGATAGCGGCGAACGCTCGCGGTGGGTCTGCGAAGTGCGGCTCCAGGAATGGAGCCCGCGGCGCGGGCAACTCGCCTAGCAGGCCAGTCACCAGTTACCCATCAAACTGAGTCTCCACTGGACTCCGGTGTGGACCATGTAGTAAAAAGCATAACTGGCGTAGAGAAACAACTGAATAAGTTGAAAGCAAGTCAGTCAAGAGGTCCGGATGGAATCCCACTTCGGTTTTGCAAAGCGGCATTTTAGCCCTTACTTAACTTGCACTTATCGCGCGTCTCTCTCCCAGCACATAATTCCAAGCGATTGGAAAGAAAGCGCGGTGACTCCTGTGTATAAGGACAAACCAGGAGCCGCAAAATTAAACAAATATCGCTAACATCGAGAATGAGGTTTTCACTCTGCAGCGGAGTGTGCGCTGATATGAAACTTCGTGGCAGATTTAAACTGTGTACCCGACCGAGACTCGAACTCGGGACATTTGCCTTTCGCGGGCAAGTGCTCTATCATCTGAGCTACCGAAGCACGACTCACGCTCCGTCCTCACAGCCTTACTTCTCCCAGAACCTCTTCTCCTACGTTCCAAACTTTACAGAAGCTCTCCTGCGAACCTTGCAGAACTAGCACTCCTGAAAGAAAGGATACTGCGGAGACATGGCTTAGCCACAGCCTGGCGATGTTTCCAGAATGAGATTTTCACTCTGCAGCAGCGTGTGCGCTGATATAGTTCTGCAAGGTTCGCAGGAGAGCTTCTGTAAAGTTTGGAAGGTAGGAGACGAGATACTGTCAGAAGTAAAGCTGTAAGGACCGGGCGTGAGTCGTGCTTGGGTAGCTCAGATGGTAGAGCACTTGCCCGCGAAAGGCAAAGGTCTCGAGTTAGTCCCTATCGGGCACACAGTTTTAATCGGCCAGGAAGTTTCATCCCTAACATCGGTTTGCTGTAAAATCGTAAAAGTCTCAGATCGAACGTAACAACTTTGAGACTAAGCAGCTTATGTCTACGAATCAGCATGGTTTTAGAAAGCATCGCTCGTGCTAAACTCAGCTTGCCGTTTCTTTACGTGATACTCCGCGAACTATGAATGAAGGGCAATAGGTAGATTCCGCATTTACTAAATTCTAGATTTCCGGAAAGCGTTTGACAGGGTGTCCCATTACAAGCTGGTGGAAAAGGTTCACATGAGTGGCTCGAAGACTTCTTAAGTAACAGAACAGTGTTTTTTCCTCGACTACTAGTGTTCATCAGAGAAATGGGGATCGCCAGGCGCGGTAGAGGGAATCTAGACAAGACTGCTATTATTTTCTATTAGCTCAAAGTATTTGGCGGATACGATGGGCAGCAATTTGCGGTGATTTGCTAATGCTGTGTTGTACAGTAAGGTGTCTAAGTTGAGTGACTGTAGGAGGATACATGACGGTTTAGCAAATTCCAGTTGGGGTGGATGGCAGAAACATTTAAATGTGGAAAATGTAAGTTTATGTGGATGAATAAAAACAGTATTACTGTGTGTCCTGCCTCAGTCACGTCGTTTAAATATCTGGGTGTAACATTGCAGAGAGATGTGAAATCGTCGAGCATGTAGGATTGTATCTGGGAAGGTGAATGATAGACTTCCGGTTATTGAGAGAATTCTACGAAAGTGTGGTTCATCTGTAAAGGAGACGGCATAAAGGAGTACAGTGTGTGTGTTCGGGTTCCGCACCAGGCCGGATTAATGGAAGACATCGAAGCAATTCAGAAGGGAGCTGATAGATTTGTTGCTGGCAGGTTCGAATAAAACGCAGATGTTATGGAGGTGCTTCGAAAACTGAAATGGGAATCTCTGGATATTTGAACCTGAATGTAGAACGATGCTACTGCAACAAACAGAAATTGAGCCTAGGGACCGCGAAGATAAAACAGAAATCAGGCTCGTACAGAGGCATATTGATAGTCGTTAGTGGTGAGGGGCTATCACCCCTGTATTATAGATGTAGGTGTAATCCCTCACTGGGATGTGCGCTGGACCGTGGCTCGAACCCTATCCTTGCTTGGAGTCACAGTCCGGCAATGCTTTTATGTCACAGGCGCTATAGTTTACGCTCTCGTTTCCATTAGATACAAAGTAAACTAACTCCAGCATTAGGTCAGATCTGTTCTGGCCTACTGCTGCCTACAAGACACTAAGAGGCGATCTGTGGTCTTGGGAGGCGTGCTCAGCATGTGGCCATTGCCTACAGCCGTTGTTGCCAGTATATGGATAGAGGTGATGCGGCTGCTGCTTCATTAGAGGCGCTCCTCATCCGGCCTCGTGAGCCCGAGTGCACCCTGTTCGACTTTACCAACTCAGAAAAGTACCGGGAATTGAACTCGGATCTTCCGCACTGAAGCAGCGACGCTAACCATTCGGGTAAGGAGTGAGAAAACACCAATTGTACAAGATTCCTCTGCAATTCATAATTACGTGCTTGGCAGAGGGTTCATAAAACAACCTTCAAGCTACACTACTGGCCATTAAAATTGCTACACCACGAAGATGACGTGCCACAGACGCGAAATTTAACCGACAAGATGATGCTGTGATACGTGACTAGCTTTTCAGAGCATTCACACAAGGTTGGCGCCAGTGGCGACACCTACAACGTGCTGACATGTTTCCAACCGGTTTCTCATAAACAGCCTGGTGAAACGTTGTGATGCCTCGTGTAAGGAGGAGAAATGCGTACCATCACGTTTCCAACTTTGATAAAGATCGGATTGTAGCCTACCGCCATTACGGTTTATGGTGTCGCGACATTGCTGCTCGCGTTGGTCGAAATAGAATGACTGTTCGCAGAAAATGGTAATCGGTGGGTTCAGGAGGGTAATACAGAATGCTGTGCTGGATCCCAACGGCCTCGTATCACTAGCAGTCGAGATGACAGGCATCTTATCCGCTCGGATGTAAGGGATCGTGCAGCCACGCCTCGATGCCTGAGTCAACAGATGGGGACGTTTGCAGTAGCATGGGCTATCCGCTCGGAGACCATGGCTGCATCAGACAGGAGCGCCTGCGATGGTGTACTCAACGACGAACCTGGGTGCACGAATAGCAAAACGTCATTTAATCGGATGAATCCAAGTTCTGTTTACAGCATCATGATGGTCGCATCCGTGTTTGGTGACATCGCGGTGAACGCACATTGGAAGCGTGTATTCGTCTTCGCCATACTGGCGTATCATCTGGCGTGAAGGGATAGCGTGCCATTGGTTACACGTCTCGGTCACCTCTTGTTCGCATTGACGGCACTTTGCACAGTGGACGTTACATTTCAGTTGGGTTACGTCCCGTGGCTCTACCCTTCATTCGATCCCTGCGAAACTCTAAATTTCAGCAGGTCCTGTATGGGCCTTTCTGGATACAGAAAATGTTCGACTGCTGCCCTGGCCAGCACATTCTCCAGATATCTCACCAACTGAAAACGTCTGGTCAATGGTGGCAGAGCAACTGGCTCGTCACAATACGCCAGTCACTACTCTTGATCAACGGTGCTATCGTGTTGAAGCTGCATGGACAGTTGTACATGTACACGCCATCCAAGCTCTGACTCAATGCCCAGGCGTATGAATCCCGTTATTACGGCCAGAGGTGGTTGTTCTGGGTACTGATTTCTCAGGATCTATGCACCCAAATTGCGTGAAAATGTAATCACATGTCAGTTCTAGTATATTTTTCACAATGAATACCCGTTTATTATCTGCATTTCTTCTTGGTGTAGCAATTTGAATGACCAGTAGTAGATTTTTGTAACTTTCCCTCTCTCGAACAGCTCGCGGGAGAAATAAAGTTAAATTTTTCCGTGTGGGATCTGATTCGTTTTATGATCATTTCTTCCTATGTAGGGTATAACAAAATATTTTCACACTTACAGGAGAAAGTCTGAAATTTCATGAGAAGGCTGCTGCAACGAAACACATCTTTGTTTTAATTACTGCCACCCCAATTTGCGTATCATAACCGTGGCACAGTTTCTTATTGCACAATAATACAGAACGCACTGCCTTTGAATTTTCTAAATCTCCGTCCATTCCACCTGATGCGGATCCCACACAGCACAGCAGTCTTCCAGAAGAGGGCGGCCAAGTGAGAGTAAGCAGTCTCTTAAATAGCACAGTTGTATTTTCTGTGTTCTGATAGTAAATCGCATAATTTCGTTTGCCTTCCCGTACATGATCTGTGATCATTCAAATTCAACCCTTTCAGTTCCACTGGCGACAATTTTCTACATAAATTTTACTGTGTCTTACCTGCAGCAGAAGTATTCTTCCCTTCCCTTCCCCCCCCCCCCCCCAACGAAAACCTGAGGTTCACATTTGTAAAAGGGCGACCATGATAAGCGACAGATGGAAACTGTCGTCGCCAGGTTATGCGATCTGTCAGCAGATTGGCGGATTGTAACAACTAATCGGTGACCTCAATATTTGTACCATTTTTCATGTTTTGTAATCTATTATCTTTTAACTATGTGAATAATACACGTGCACAAATTCTAAAATTCATGGTCTATTTTAAACTATTCATTGGTCAGGGTCAGATGTTTGCCCATTTTCAGCGTGTTAAGTATGCCGTCTACGTTGACGAACTGTAGCACAGTCTGAGAACTTACTTCCATTTCCACGCGACGACAGATCGTTGTGGGTAATTTTCCAATATTACAATCGCACTATTGTCTTAGCGCGTTTCGTAGCAGTAGTCTACATATAAGCACTCGAAAATGGATTTAGGTCGAAACTAGTTTTGTAGCTAAGAAAACTTCTTAATAAGCACAGTAAAAATGGAAAAATGTCACCATCGTTAAATAGCGATTGGTGTTCCATAGCGTAACTTCGCTACACAATGTCGTTCGAAATACTGAGTGACACTGCCTCGTAATTCACTCGTGTGTGGTGATATATAAGGGCGACAGATTGTGATATTACCAGTAATATAACAAGTGGTTACAGAAAATTTCTGGAGTACAGAAATAAAAAAAATTACGTCTTACCTAGACTACCTTATGAAGAATTATTACAAATTAGTCCCCATGGGACCGAATACACGGATCGAAACATTTCTGCCGCTTTAAAATGCATCCTCTTTTCTAATGGCGTACAATGAGACCAGATTTTCAGTGAGCTCTTAGGGTGCCAATACAGGGCAATTCGCTCTTTGCGCAAACGGTGTATAATCTATTTAGTGATGGCAGAGGATTCTGTAGAAATTTCACTCCACTTTATTTGTAGGATCTGTCATCGCTACCTCTCCAGGCTACATCTGTTGACAGTGACACGGCTTTTGTTTGGAGTGTGACCAACCTGCTGACGAAGTACGTATGCTGCGAGAGGCACCGTTAGTCACCAAGGCGTCGGTAAGGGCACTTCGCCAATGGCCTCGATCAAGGTTTCCATTCGCCTGAGATGCAAAAGGTGTAAGATCTGCTGGCTTTCACTCTTGGTAAACTGAGTGGGTGGGAGGGTGGCTGAGGTGGAGGAGAGTAGAGGACTGTGCTAGTTACGCAGCAGGTTACTTCTAAGCTCTGCGCGTAGGTAAAATCACCGACGATATCTTCAGAAAGTTGCAAAGCTTTGCAGCAGTATTAAGCGTGGGTTGATACAAATGCATTATTGCAAACCAGAGGGTCGGTGCGAAACTTGACAATTTTTACAGATGTCGGTAACAATATTGGGAATAAGTGTGGTCGTTTAGATAAGACCAATTGCGGGCAATGGACAAAATCTGTATAAAAATTTACCGAACGACCCGAAATAATCATGAATTTCATACATTCTTGTACAGCCATTTCCGCGTGTTCAAAAATGTATTGCATTCGAATGTTTTTCCAGGCCTGTACTACTGGCAGATTAGGGGCTATCAGTAGAGCCGCATAACCTAAAACTTTAAATCTACAAACATTTTCAATTACAGTAATCGCTTTAGGCCGTAACAGCAATAGGTATATGAAATTAAAGGCGACGACGACAAACATGTTTATTTCGGAAAGTATATTCATTTCGGAAGGTATATTCATTTAGAAAAGCCAACTTCTGTGACAGATTGACTACCACAGTGGTCAGTCATTGTCTATGACAACGCTTTATACAAATTTAGTTAGTAAATACTAAAAAGGCACTAATACGGTATCGGCAATATTATGAAAAGGGAGTCTTGTTCCTGAATTAAATTGGTTTTATAAAATATAGGTATGAATCTGAGCATGCATGATGCTCTTTTGCTTATAATAATTCGTTTGTAAATTTTCCAAAAATGCCAAGTTAGGGCGCAAAATTGGTATGCAGTGTCAGAAGCTGGTTACAAAACCTTCCTAACGATACCTCATTCATACGTGTAAGATTAATTTGGTGAGAAAAAGGATGTTGACCTGAAGGAATATGTAATATTCGGATCCCACATAACCAATAGTGATTCCCGTAGAAATAGTGGTACTGTTCAAACGTTTCTAGCTCGTGTTTCTCCTAGTTTCCTATTCTCCACAATTGGAGCCAGGGCTGTGGATTGTACTACTATACCAGCACAGTACAATTAAGTTCGTAATGAAACCATAATATTTCTTCTTAATGAGTGCGGTAACAACGGTGTGGAGCATAGATAAGTTGCTTCTTACCTTTGATCGTAACGCAGTTGAGTGCACCGAATAGAAATTTGTTTAGAAGTTAAAAAAGAGCATATGGAATTTAACATGCTTTCATGGGCAAGGCGTCCAGGAAAGAAATATCGGGCGCATTGTTCCAACTTGCTACATATGACCATTTTTTATTCGTAGTGCCTTGTGACGGGATGATCTATTTGGAAGGGCAACACCATCACACCATGTCCTCTTACCAACACAATCTGTATTAATCACACCATATTGTCAATGTAAATGAAACTATACAAAATTGCATGCCCGCTTACAGAACTTCGCAAAGCAACTCTCATCAATCTGAACATTAGTGTGAACATCTGTGCTTTACTACAAGGTATGCCGTTGCCATCCAACGGCCTGTGAACTGACTTATCCTGCCAGTTATAGAAAGACATACGGGCTTAACGTGGACTCCTAAAGACAGTGTAACTCGGCATTTTCCCGTTAATGTCTCGTAGGAACATGCCATTGTTTTAACTTGACGCAAAAATACTTAAGAAGTTTAAGATAAAGCTTAAGTTAATCATAGTTTTATTGCCGCTTCCACTTCATGATTTTG
The DNA here is from genome assembly GCF_023897955.1 of Schistocerca gregaria. Lineage (NCBI taxonomy): Eukaryota > Metazoa > Arthropoda > Insecta > Orthoptera > Acrididae > Schistocerca > Schistocerca gregaria. Next base: position 389,274,170 of record NC_064925.1, on the reverse strand, counting down.
AAACTTGTGGCCGAACGTTTTATCAGAAGCGGTTTCTGACAGTCCAAACAATATGCAAGGTGGGCCAAAAGTCACTACCAATCGTAAGCTAACTGAACACAACAAAAAATTGGAAGTATGAAATATCTTCATTGAAGCTACAAGTTTACTCATAACGGTTTTTTATTCACGTATTGTTTCCATTAGTGTTGATAAATTTCGTCAGACGGCCTGAGACGCTTAAGTATACTTGTTTACATAGTCGTTTGTTAAAATAAATGACGTTAAAAGCGTTGTAAATAGCTTCTTGGATAGTGTGTTTGCGGTTTTGTAGCATAGACTTATTATTTAATGCAATTGAAATAAGAAAACCAATATTGGTTAAAGTCTTGGTTGCAATTTGTTTTTTTTTTATTTTACGACGCGTTTCGCCTTATTCAGGCATCTTCAGGTTATATTTTCTAGATGGACGCGAGGCACCAAGATCTGCATAACGCGTTCCCGTTCACAGGAGCGAGTAACAGAGTAAAATGGGGACACAGGTAGTAAAGAAAAACAAAAATTGCAACCAAGACTGTTTTTAACCAATATTGTTAAGCTCTGATTTGCTGTATGCCACATATGTATATGGACTGGAAGAAAACCACGGATGTAACGGCAGGCGATCTGGTTGCCATTTGTTACCCCTCGCCGCCCAGTAAATTTCCCCGCTGCAGATCCACGTTCCTCAAAGCTTTTCCGTAAATTATAGCCCACCCTCCTTAGAGGTGGAACAATGTTGAAAGTATGGTTTCACTTGTTTATTATTAAGTTATGACAATCTTTGTACCAAGTTTTTAAAGAAAAGTTTTCATTAGAAATTACCTTGACAGGTTAGAATCAACAGTGAACGTAAGATGTTGGACTTACTAACAGTGCACTCTGGTGTTTGTATCTGTAATTACATTACCTTAATGTTTTCAGAAGGCGGCGGTATTAATTTCCCCAAATCCTTATTTGTACGTTATTTTACAAAATACGAGCGAGAGGATTGAGAAAGGTTTCAGAATAACTTTCGCATTTCGAAAGCTTCAGGTGCTAAGGAACAACCGATCAGGATGTTAACGTTTGAGAGTGGAATCTGAGAAGAAACTGTTAGCCGTTAGTCTTTGTAGCTGTTAGTCACTCGAGGACAGAGAATATCAGGCGAGCCATGTGGGTGCTCCAGATACGGCCAGCGCTCTGAGACGGCCTGCTTCGCGCACCGCGCCGCCGGCCCCATTTGGGGCACAAGCGTCCTTGTCGCGTGAATCAGAGGCGGTCACTCGACCCGTGACTCACGCTGGAGTCTACTATGTACCGCCACTCCAAGCCGCAGACAAGGCCTGCTGCGTAACCATAAAAACACTAAAACTGGCCGTCTCTCCATGCAGTAGCGCCGTCGGACGTTAGATTAGGCTATTATGGGATGACGCCGTAGTGCTAGAAAATTGTAACGAAAAGCGGGAAGACCGCAAAAGGATCGATGCTTGGTGCACGAAGTAGCAATTGAGTCCAAACATGTAAAAAATGTAACTTAATGCCAATACATGAATCTCCAGTCCCGTTATTGAATGATGACCCAATTGCAGAACAATCACCGGAAGTAGTTGTTTCCATAAAATAATTAGAAGTATGCGTACGGACCGATTTGAACTGGGACGACCACATAAAATTTGAGGGGAGTAAGGCAGATATCAGATTGAAATTCTTTGGAGGAATCCTCAACGGAGGAAGTAGCTTACTGATCATTCTTCAGTAATGCATCCGTACCAGATTAAACGGATAGAGGAAATACAGAAGACCCAAAGAAGAGCAGCGCGTTTAGTTACAGCTTCATTAAGCAAGAAAACGTCACAGATGATCAACTCGTGGCAAACGCTAGAAGTCAACAAAAGCATCTTTTCCCCTCGAAAAGACCAGTAAGATAAAAATAAAGGGGTTCGATTCCACAGACTTAACTGCAATCTTTCTCTCCGTGACTGATACGCGACTGAACTGGAGAAGGGGAAGCGACACTAAGTCATTCACAAGCCCACTTAATTTGACTATCATCCTGTAGCGCTACATCCCCAATGCTTCGAGTCTATTCTCCAGTTTTTTCTACAGTTCACTTCTATACAATGCTGTGCTCCGGTCATACGTAATTATTCCTTGAATTATGACCGATGTTTGATACTTGTAGACTGTTTGCCTTTCCTAGTCTGCTTCTCATATTCCTTGCGTCTCGTGTCTGGCGTTGTTTTATATCTCAGGTAGCAGAATTCCTTATGTTAGACTAGTACTTAGTACCCACTTTTGGTAAGTTCACCGCTAATCTCAATCTACTGCCCGTCATTATTTTCTTTGCGTAACATTAGTCCGTATTTTGCATTGATTAAAAATCCTTCCTCACTTTCACTGGGGATAGCTGTGATATCGGCGGATCTTTTTGGTATCTTATTAACTTTGTATTTAAATCTCCCCTTCCCCTTACTGAAACTTCATTTATTTCCGTCACTGTCTGACGCACAGGATGAACAATTGGAGAGACTGCGTCCTTGTCTTACGCCCATTATAAAACGAGTTTCTTCCTTTGTCTTTCTCTGCCGTGTTCGGCGACATACTTTGCAAAGCTGTCAGACTGTTTTAGAATACCATCCGGCGCTGCCCAATGCCAAGTTTCGCTTATTGTCTATCATCGTATTGATCTCTTCAACTCTAGCTCTTTTAAAGTTACTTCTTTCCAAGTTCTCCTCGTCTCTGTATCTTTTCTGTGGTAGTGTGATATCCATTGCGGCTTCTTCTTAGGTAACCTGGACTCACCCGTCCGTTTACCATGACGATACCACTTCGTTTTATGTCCGTTTTTAACGACCCTTCTATACCCATTGGCAGTGAAATCTTACTTATTTCCTCTTCTGGATATTCCCAGTGACCGTTTGAACATACTTCCGTGGCCTCTAAATTCCTCTTCTATGGGAGTAGAGAGAGAAGAATTAGGAAACAAACTAATAGTTTCAAAGATAATGTATTTCCTTTTCTTTCCCATTTCGCTGCGACAAGAGTTGTATCAACAGTGTCTTGTCTCGAGTTACTCGTTTTGTAAAGTCTTTATCTTTACTTGCGGATTCAAATTCCACTAAAATGTGTAACTAGTGCTAGCTGAAACTTCAGCATTATCGAGTTAAATGCTGGATAGTTTCCTCTGTCTACTGAAATAGATTGTTGTCCAGGTTTCTTACTCCATCGGTCATATATACTGCCTGTATCTTTCAAGTCATATATTGTTTTACATTGACAATCAAGATGTGGTAATTCGCAAATTGTAGTGAATAGAAACACCTTCCGCCCGTGTCTATACGCATCCCTCCGCGTTTTCTTTTCCACCGATTCAGATGTTTTGCTACACAGCAGCTTCGACGTAAATCCTTGACAGGAAACCTTAAAGACGCTGTACTACCCATCTTTTTTCCGTGATCAACTATTACACAAATAACGTAAGTCCTGATTAAAGGGTAATTGAGTCCTGTAACAATTTTCAGAGCTTTTGAATAGGTATACAGGTAGTATTATACGCCTTAGTTGATGATCGATCTTTTATCGTTCATCTTTCCTTGGTTCCATGTTGCTATTACTTTTTGAAGCTATTCGTGTAAGTTAGCATGAACCCGAAGTTCAACACCACTGTACTTCATTTGGCAAGGTCCATTTTTGTATTCCCGTGTCCTCTCCCGGCCTTTGAACTGAACAATCCCAGCCTGAAGCTCAACTTGGACTCCCATCAGCGATGAACTCACATTGCCAGAGGTGAAATCCTAAGAGTTAGGTACTTTATACGCTAACCTGTCACGAATATATTTAAAGATCTTACAGCCTTGCAGATATACCGGGTGATTAAAAAAAAGATTTAAATTGTTACAAACTAAGAAAGATAGAAACACATTACGTATGTCTCCGGGTGGACGGAGGTTGTTTTTTCACAGCTACGTTGCTGTTTGTAGCAACATGGCGGCTACGGCTTGAGAGAGATCATTTTATGTTGAAATTTCAGTGAAGTCAACCAACAGTTAAAATGCAACGTGCATTCAGCCGTCTATTCAGCAAGAAGCTGTCTGGGCAAATACAGATTTGACTGGCGTACAAAATTCTTGGAAGTTGTTTGCATATGCAAACGAAAGAGCACTGGCGGGCTACGCGGGTCTGAAAAGTGGTGCGTATCACATGCGTTCGCATGGAGTCCTCAAAAGTCCGCAATACAGTTTGGCTAGAAACTTATATTTTTTTCAAACAACGGTGTGATGTGTTCTGGAACGTCTCCGTATGTGAAGGCCTAAAAGTTGCAGTTCCTGCAGCAATTGCATCCTGGCGACCATAACAGAAGGTAAGAATTCTGCGTTTCAGTTCTCCAGGATATAGCAATAGACATTTTTTCCCGTACGAATCATCTCGGCGAATCGGTTTAATTGGGTTATGTAAACTGCCATGCCGTAGGGGTTTGGGGGTCACAAAATCGTGACTGTCATCGAACTCGGCTCACCGAAACTTTTTGTGCTTTTTCTGTTGACAGTTTATGGATACTTCTTTTTTGCGGAGTAAACTGAAAGGAATGTCACACTGGACATGTCGCAAAATATTCGTGAAATAGAAGAAACAATTCAGTTGCACGATGGTTCCGATGATTTCACTTACATGCAAGAAGTCACCCTGCCTCTTTTTACCTTGAGGTGCGGCGTTATCCTACCACCATTCCACAACTTTCATTTGGAAGAGGTGGACAAGATCTTGTTCGCTGCTTTTGGCCTCTTAAGTTCGCGAGACCTTATACATAGAGATTTTTTCTGTGGGGTAACAGGGGTCTTCGAAACTTCCTGGCAGATTAAAACTGTGCCGGACAGACATTCAAACTCGGGACACTTGCCTTTCGCCGACAATTGCTCTACCATATGAGCTACCCAAGCACGACTCACGCTCCGTTCTCACAGCTTTACTTATGCCAGGACCTCGTCTGCTACTTTCCGAACTTCACAGGTCTCCTGCGAACCTCATAGAACTAGGAAGGATATTTCGCAGACATGTCTTAGCCACATCCTGGGGGATGTTTCCAGAATGAAATTTTCACTCTGTAGCGGAGTGTGAGCTGATACGAAAATCCCACAGACTGTGACATAGCCATGTCTCCACAATAGCCTTTCTTTAAAGAGCGCTGCTTGTGCAAGTTTCGCTGGAGAGCTTCTGTAAAGTTTGGAAGGTAGGAGACGAGATACTGGAAGAAGTAAAGCTGTGAGGGCGGGGCGTGAGTCGTGCTTGGGCAGCTCATGTTGTTAAACACTTCTCGGCGAAAGGCAAAGATCACGAATTTGTCTCGATCCGGACACACTTATCCTCCAGGAAGTCCCATATCAGAGCACACTCGGCTGCAGAGTGAAAATCTCATTCTGAAGACAGTTTCTCACCTATGGCTGCTGCTCTTAGAGATGAAAAATAAAATTGCTGTAGCTGTCGAATCAGTAAAGAGGGACTTGTTGATTCGTGTGTGGAATTAAACAGTATAGTTTCGATGTTCCTATAGCAATCAATAGTGCTAATGTTGAGTGGTATCGCGTCTGTGCGAACATAACTCTTCAACTCTTGAACTTCATGTACCTAGTGAAATGCGCATTGCGTTTCTAGCTATCATAATTTGTAAAAAAAAAATAAATGTATCTTTCTGTATTACCCTGTAGAACTCAACGAGATGTTCATTGAAACTTTGTGTAAATGGCGCTGTGGTGATCTCTATATCACCCGCTCCTTTCGCCATAAGCCAATACTTATCAGTGATCTTAAAGAGATTTCCTTGAGGTGAGGTAAGAACCTAAGACAGAACAGGGGAAGACGTGTAAGCTGCCGGTACCACAGGGAGTTATCTAGTGTGTTCCAGAGGCGGCCAAGGAGCCGTGTGCGGCTGACGCCTACATCCGCTACTCAGATAGCTGCTGCTGCTTAGCCGAAACCCGAGACGGGTGACGGGAGACGGGGAACGCGGATTGCGGAGGCGACCGGAGCTGACCGCACGGCGCCGCACATGGCGGGATTCCAGCGTGCTGACGTCAGCGAGGGTCACGCGCCCTGGCTTGCCCCGGCAGCAGGGACCACGGGAAAGGATAGGAGGGGACGGCCAACTCTTAAGGCCCCGTTCGATTCCGGCTGCGCCTAAGCACGACTGCTCACCACCACCACTGCTGCTGCTTTCCCACTGCACGCTGGCAAAACGTGGTGTCCTGAAGTTCTCGAAATACACACTACTGGCCATTAAAATTTCTATACCACGAAGACGTGCTACAGACGCGAAAATTTTACCGACAGGAAGATAATGCTGTGATAAGCAAATAAGCTTTTCAGAGCATTCATACAAGGTTGACGCCGGTGGCGACACCTATAACGTGCTGACATGAGGAAAGTTTCCAATCGATTTCTCATACACAAACAGCAGCTGACCGGCGTTGCGTAGTGAAACGTTGTGATCCCTCGTGTAAATACCATCACGTTTCCGACTTTGATAAAGGTCGGATTGGTACCTACTGCGATTGCGGTTTATAGTATCGCGACATTGGTGCTCGCGTTGGTAGAGATCCAATGACTGTTAGCAGAATATGGAATCGGTGGGTTACCCTTGACGCTGCATCAGACAGTAGCGCCTGCGATGGTGTACTCAACGACGAACCTCGGTGCACGAACGGCAAGTCATTTTTTCGGATAAATCCAGGTTCTGTCTACAGCACCATGATTGTCACATTTGTGTTTGGCGACATCGCGGTGAACGCACATCTGAAGCATGTATTAGTCATCGCCATACTGGCGTATCACCTGGCGTTGGTATGGGCTGCCACTGGTTACACGCCTCGGTCACCTGTTAGCATTGACGGCACTTTAAACACCGGACGTTACTACCCGTGGCTCTACCCTTCATTCGATCCCTGCTAAACCCTACATTTCAGCGGGATAATGCACGACCAAATTTTGCAGGCACTGTATGGGCCTTTCTGGATACAGATGTTTGACTGCTGCCCTGGCAAGCACATTCTCCAGGTCTCTCACCAATTGAAGACGTCTGGCCAATGGTGGTCGAGTAACTGGCTCGTCACAATACTTCAGTCACTACTCATGATTAACTGTAATATCGTGTTGAGGCTGCTGGGCAGCTGTACCTGTACACGCCATCGAAGCGGTTTGACTCAATGTCCAGGCCTATCAAGGCTGTGATCACGGCCAGAGGTAGTTGTTCTTAGTACTGATTTCTGAGGATCTATGCACCCAAATTGCGTGAAAATGTAATCACATGTCATTTCTTGTATAATATATTTGTCCAATGAATACCCGTTTATCATCTGCATTTCTTTTGGGTGTAGCAATTTTAATGGCCAGTAGTGTAAATTTAGTGCACGGAGGGTTACGGGTACACCGAAACACGTGTAGGTCTTCCATCAGTTCTCCTTGATCCAGCATGGCAAGTGGCTACGAGTTGAGCGTTTGGGCTAGTTGTTTCTGTGCCTATGTCCATTGTCCCGTTTCCCTAGTTTGCGGTGTGTGATGGCAGACATGAAAGAATGGCGTGTCAGTATGCATTCCTTAAACTTTGGGACACTTGTTCAAACGCACCAAATGCCTAACTAGGAGACCACATGGCAATCGGATTATTTATGCTATGTGGGGCAAATAAAAGTAATCCAGGGTTGCAGAGTACAGAGGGGCAACAGAGGAAAGGAAATACTCTTGACACTTTCGGGCCCTGAGCAAGAAGTTGCTGAAAGCTGGACTACTGGAATTGCAGTCTCATCCGGAATGCCCGCTGCAGTTCTGGAAGACGGAAGGTTGTTCGATACTAGAGACTTGAGGGCTCCCCATACAAAGTAATCACACACTGACAAGATCAGATGGCATTATTGGCCAACTAGGGCTGTCACAGGTCTTGACCTCTGCGAACTGTCAAGCGTGAAGATTGTTAATGTGCTCAGATTCGGCCGGCTGCAAGGGAAGTTACTCCATTCTGTTAGAAGTAACTGGAGGTATTTCTCTCCTCCGCTAATGCTGCCACAAATGAGTTCAAATTGTCTTGGTCATTTCTGCCCCACTCAATATTTATGGTACCTGAATTTCAGATTTTGAATACCAATCATCCGAAGCCAGTAGATGCAACTAAAGACTATGAACTTCTCCAAGCAAAGTTAATTGGCTGAAGCTAGGAAATTTTTTCCGCGGGCTACGAGGCTTTGTGGTAGGATGCTAGTCTGTCATGTGGGCGATGCGGGATCGAAAATGGCAGGAGCAAATTTTTAAAGTTTCATTTTCTACCAGCATCTCCGTGTAGCGAGCGTATAATACACCGATGAAAACAAAGATTGGTAGCGCTCGAGACTGGTTACAGATGGATCTCTGGTTAGTCTTGTTGGGTCATTTGTCCATTTCGAAAAGCTACATCATTTAAACGTAGCTCATTAAATATATGCTAATTCAAATAGTTTTTCGTAAAAAATGCATGTCGTGGTTTTATAATTACATCTCAAATTCCAGTTTTCATTGCAGATATCAGTTCTTCGTTAACCATCTTCTATAAAAGTTAATGAAGTCTTAAAAGAAAAAGCACTAAATTATTTTTCATATTTGCACATTCTGGTAATGTTCGTATTACAGGCATCATTTCATAAAAAAATGAGCCAGCCGTGAATCGAACCCAGGTCGCTCCCATAACAAAGAACGATCCCATATTCTTAGAATATGCCTGCACGTCCGGAGGAACACTACCGTTCTTAGTCGCAACACAGGCACTGCAACATAGTATTGTCACCTGTAGGGGAATTATATAATGCGTGTGTACTGGTACATGTTGTGACACAGGAACGAAGGCATATGGAAGTTTGTGACGGCGTGAGTCGCGTGCGGATAACCAAAGCGGTTAAGGCGACCGCTCGCATAAAGTGGGAAATTTGGGTTAGTCCCTATCCGGCACAAATTTTCACTGTCGGCGATCACTTGCGCAGTTAACGGTTGTTCGTATTTGAAGCTGTGAATACACTTCATGTTGTCTACAGAAGTGGCGTACGAACGATTGGGTACGCCATGACAAAGCATGTCTGCATACGGCTAAAACTGTTCAGGAATTTTTGGCTAAAAATGAGTTATACCTACTCGCCATACTTACTCGACTTAATTTATCTCCACTTCTCAAAATAAAAGTTCACGCGACAAAGACAGTGGAGTCAAGTAAGAGGTGATAAAACTATACAGTGATACTAAGATCAGTCAGTGTGTCGCCAGTGACACGTATCGCAAGTCGAGTGAAGTAAAATATTGGCGCACACACACGTCCTATGGAAACATAGATTATGTAAAAGATTCCCCACGGAAGGAACAGCTTTACGGCCGAAGTTCTGCCAGTTAGAGGCGATCAAATACGCACTGTATAACAACGATATTGTGATAAAATTGGCGGAGCGCTTCCGGAAAAAAACTAAAACACAAGTCTCGGAACTTGAAAACGTATCATTACCTGTTAGACGTGCAGGAACTAATCAGTGTATCAAACAGTACAGAAAACAGCAACTTCTTAGTAGTAGGGCATGCTGGAATCAGAACGAAATTGACGACTAATTAGCAGAGTTGCATCACCGAAGAAATACCGTACGTCGTCTAATCTGTACAGATTTCGTAATCACTGTAATTAGAGGCATTCGATGATTGCTACCGATTCTGGAAAACTTCAGGTGATAAGGAAAAACTTCGCAAGGATTAAACAGTATTGAATACAGAGTTAAAGCTTACACTACGGCGTACATCAGTTACAAGAATACAGCATTTCAACCTCTCCAAATTGGGAAGATCAGCTCTCAGGAGCAAATATTAAGCAGCTTCTGCTCTGTTTCCGCTACACCAGTCAATCCGGTGAACTTTGACAGTCGTCAGTTCCCCAACCCGTAGGTGTCACGAACCTTTCAAACAGCCAAAATGTCAAAACTAAAAGATACTTTATAGCTGGAATCCATCTCTAAATTCAGATATGTGAAGAGCCACAGCAACCTCAGAGCTTGACTCTACAGCTGCACACCAGCAATTACCACAAGAAAGAGTATGCTATCACATTATAATGGATTGTTTACATTTTTAACCTCTTGCCACATCAGTTACAATATTCCAAAGATGGACGCCATCAAACTTCGTCAGGTCATAGATTGCCAGTTAACAGCCTCAACAGAGCAATAAGAAAGTTGATATGCTCAAATTATTGGTTGTGATGTGATTAAGTAGCAATGTAAAAGTCCGCTATTAACATATTACATGTAATTAATATATTGAATAACAATGTAATTGGCTAAAAAGCTTTGTAGTTAGAGGCCAACAACGTACAATAAAGTAAGAAAACTATGTCGATTGCAGTCAGATTTTTTGTGGCGGAAGAAAGCAGGAAAGTGTTTCTTTAGCTTTAGACGGAGGGATTACACGAAAGCGGTCGTGCTTCCGCGAAATGATTTCCCCACACTATACAAAGCTTGGCGCATAACACATCAGAGACTGTGCTGTTGAGAAATGCGACTGATGCCGGCTGGTACTAAAGAGGAGACGGCCTAGTGACAGCTAGCCAAACAGAGGCTGCGCTGCAGCGAAAAGGCATTAATTGGAAATGAACACTATAACCTGAAAGAGGACCGAGTCTAGAAAGGCTGAAAAAGTTACTAATATTGTAGTACAGCATGACACCTATCATACATTACACCTGTCCGTCGTCTGCTGGAATATTGCTGCGCGGTGTGGGATCCTTACCAGGTAGGATTGACGGAGGACATCGAAAAATAGCAAAGGACAACTCATTTCGTGTTACCGCGCAATAGGGGTGAGTGTCAATGATATACGCGAGTTGGGGGTGGCAGTCACTGAAACTAAGGCGGTTTTCTTTGCGGCGAGATCTATTTACACGAAATTTGAATCACCAACGTCCTCTTCCGAATGCAAAAGTATTTTGTTGAGACCCACCTACGTAGGGAGAAATGATCATAATAATAATAATAATAATAATAATAATAATAATAATAATAATAATAAGACAAATCAGAGCTCGAACGGATAGATTTTTTCCCTACGCGCCATTCGTGAGTGGAATGGTGTAGTCGTAGTAGTGAAATGGATCGATGAACCCTCTACCAGGCACTTAAAAAAGTGTGATTGCAGAGTAACCATGTAATTGTAGATACTTCATACACAAGTCCGTCTTTTCAGAAAGAATAGTAGAGGCCAGAGACAAGGGGTGATAACCGTGTATTTCTGGACAATGTGTCCGCATGGTTACCTGCTAGAACTGGTCATTAGAACCGGCGCTGTCAGTTCCACATGCGATGGAAAGAGACTGGTCCACGCTGATTTTTGTTCAGTGTTAAAATATATAAATGGTGTTCCAGAATTCCTACTACAGAGTTCCAGGGGTTATAGAGGGGACTTAGTGAAAATGTTTTCCTGAGGTACCATTGCCCGGAAACGAACCGCGCGGATATAAATTCGACGATTGGATAACTTTCAATTCTCCCCTTCACGATGCTCTCACAAACTGAGTGCACCTCGTTACTCGACGTCGCAATTACGGCATTACATGAGATTTTCATCACGTTATATAACTGCGGCTGAGAGAAATTGGTACGTTCGCAGCTAGGGGGATGAACTGTGGTGCTCCACAGCCGCGCCGCAGTCTCGCCTTGGAAGAGGACATCCTTAGTCATGTGGAAGAGAACCCGTCGCCGATTACTCTACATACTGCCCATGCCACGGAATCCTGTAGAGCGCATAGATTGGGCTTCTGTTTCTGCTGTGTACCGTGAATCAAGCAATTAGTCTTTCGCTCTTAACATGTTTTACACTTAAGTGTTATACTTTAGGACACATAAACCCTAATCAAGACTTCATCCAAGTTCCCTCTACAGTGTCTAGATACTTGTAATAGGAATCGTGAAATGCCCTGTACATGTAGAATTGTAAGGTATCAGCCCTTTCTCACATCTGAGAACGGAAACGAAATCTGGAATACATAAAATGTATTCGTAATTGCGAATGCGGACATCCATGAGCTAAGCTGTATGATGGAATGGCAGTGCCGGACTGGGACTCACTCTGGTGTCCGGCTTATCGCGAGCAATCCCCATAGCATGAGGCTATCAGAAAAAGATTCAAGGCCACACCCAAACTTCCACTTGTCAACCATGTGTCTACAACCTGTAACCATACCACCATTACGTATGTTCCCATACAGTGGATATATTTAAAATGAGTCACCCGGTGTCGGCGGATAAATACGATATTGAAGTGCCTGTGTTTCGAAGTACGATGCAATGAATCTGACATGCATGACTGCGGCGATTACAGCTGTTAAACGAGCACTGTGATGCCGTTTTATTCGCCGACACCGGGCAATCGACTCTCAAATTGTCTTCCCTGTACGGGAGTGTACATAATCGTTGTAAGAGTATAGATTGTAGACACGTGGTTGACGACATAACTAACTTTGGGTCTGCTGGTGCTCGGGTAGCCTAATGGTAAGACAACCACTCGCGATAAGCGGTAGACCCGGATTAGAGACCAGGTCCGGCATAAATTTCCATTATACAGCTGATAGTTATATAAATTCGCATCTGCGAATACATTTCATGTATTCCGTAACGGCTGTAGGCGCCGCAATGCGAGTTTCTTCGGACTTGCTTGCATGTTGAAATCTCGTTGTGCTGCCGTGTTCCGTCTTTCGCACACCTGTAATTTGTAGTTTTGACGCACTTCTATGAAGCAGGAGGTATAACGTCTCCTCTAATCTTGAGAGAACGCCTTAGTAGTATCATTAAGGCAAACGGTGTTTTTCGTACCCCTTAATTTCTCATGTCACGGCTCATACTTTTACTGTGATTTTTGTCGTTTCACATAATTATTTCCTTCAGGAAACATTTTAAAATCTGTTCTTGTCTTGTGGCTTTTCGAATTAGAAGTTCCTTTCTAAAGATTTAACTCTTAACAAGCATAGTAATGAAAACCTGAGTATCATAATACTTATGCCCACCCCCCGCTCCGATACGTCCGATCTAGAATTTAAAGCGCGTCGTGCCCTATCTGACTGTTGAACTACCATGTTGGTTTCTTTTCTCGCCGTAGATGTATGATAAACGTTGAAGTCATTGTCTTGGAACGAAGCAGTCTTCATGGTGTACGTGAAAGTTTCGCGGGTTGCATACACAGTATGCTGCACGTAGTTTCGCCTCGAAAGAACTTCAAATATCGACTAGGCATATTGTGCAAAATCTGGGAGAAACTTATCTTTCTGCGCTTACCGTAACCGGAATTTAGTAATATTGCACGTAAGAAATTTCTACACGCAGATATTAACTACGAAAATCATGTACTGAAAGTGAAAGCGTTTGGACTGCTACACAGAATTGTTTTTGGGGTAGTGATAAGTTCAACAATGTCTCGTGTCGAAGCGAGGCTGCTAGATGGGTTTTAATGTATGCATTACATAGGATTAATCTGGATCCGCCAATAAACGTTTCTGTGGAGCAATACGTCGAGTAATTTGTCGTGCGTCGAGCATCGCTAAGACGTCCTACGAGAGCGAATTGTTGCGAACGCGGCTTCACGATCTGGCGAAAATATCAAGTCGCCAGCGGTTCAATTGTGATATGTGAGCGTCGTGCGACGCATCGTGTGTCGCGTGAAGCGCGGATTGCCAAAGTTGCAATGTCTGGAATTTTGATCGATGCTGGTCAAATTACGTTGTGTGACTTGGGACAGGAAAAAACAACCATTGAACACTGTACCGCGAATGGAAGTTGCTAAAAAATTAATACTGCGAATAAAACATTCAGAAGTTTCAACGTCAACTTTTGTAGTCTATCGTCCTCAGTTACGTGTAATATTACGGTATATTGATACTTTTACATTCAGTCTAAGAACTGACTGAAACAATTTGTATTAATGGACTGAGATCCGCCTCGATTGCGAAAAAACACCTAGTGTTTACCTAGGTTTCGGTGTAGATAACTACACCTTCAGAACAATAAACTCAAAAGTGTCTATAAAGACCTTTGTCAATAATTAAAAGCTCAGCATAGCTATATATTTAGAAAAGAAAGAGATGACACATAAAAGTACATGTGAACAAAGTCAAAAGAATAACTTAATGGTGTACACTCCACCTCACATGAGCATGTGTTCGATGGGCCGTGTCCCGTCGCAAACTGCAGTTTGCGACGGTACACGGCCCATCGAACACATGCTCATGTGAGGTGGAGTGTACACCATTAAGTTAAGTTATTCTTTTGACTTTGTTCACATGTACTTTTGTGTCATCTCTTTCTTTTATAAATATATAGCTATGCTGAGCTTTTAATTATTGACAAAGGTCTTTATAGACACTTTTGAGTTTATTGTTCTGAAGGTGTAGTTATCTACACCGAAACCTAGGTAAACACTAGGTGTTTTTTCGCAATCGAGGCGGATCTCAGTCCATGAATATATTAACAAACGATTGCTGACGCGCTGCAATGTTGAAGGTTCTGAAACAATTTGTGTGCCATACGCGTTTCGCCTTCATTCTCTGCAAGGTATCTTCGTCCACGCAACTTGCCATTGAAGACGCCCAAAAGAAAAAGTTAATACATTGTAACATTGCTTAATGTTCTTTATATTAGATTTTCTTCAAAATAATCAATTTTCAGTCACTTCCATGATTACTCGTAATAAAACATCTTTTTTATAAAATTTTGTTCATACATTTCGGTATACATTGTGGAAAAATACACCAGCCTCATTTATTGATTAGAGATCATGTATGACGTCTACTAAGGTTTAGCTTTCGCAATGTATATTGAGGTTTGTGCACTGGTTTTGGTAGTATTATACAAAAATTCTAAAGTTAAAAGTTACAGAAAAAACTTTCTTGCCTGAGATAATAAATTTATCTATATCGGCAGCTACTGCAGTTACTGAGAAAGGCCTCATTAAATATAACTTCACAGGAAATGCTGCATTGACAGGGAAAACATGGTCACTTCATACCGAAATCTGGTAAATATCTTCAGTTATGTTGTCTTGCCGTTTCTATTGCTTCACGGAAGGGGCCTTCATCAAAAACACCTGTGCTGTCAGCTTTACCGTAGCGAAAGCTAATAAGCCAATTGAAAACCGTTATCTAGCAATAATTTAACCAGATCAGCTTTTTTATCCGAATGTTCCCATCAGTACTTAAGACAGTCAAGAATTATGTCCCAAAATATTGCGCTATTTTTTGCTCACCTTCTGATTTTCCCAACCTTAGTCGCAAAAGGTTTTTCAACACAATAGGTTGCTGGAAATTAATCAAATTCATTTGCTACACAGTTTTCATAATGTCCACAATAACTTAAAATGTTGTAGGTTGTAATCGATGATACTTCTCAAATAGCAAGAATTTAACTTCAGTTCCACACACAGTACAATTTTCCACGAATGACATTCGAAAATGGAGCACTCCATTGTGCTAGAAACTCTTCAGTGTTTCATACTGCAGATGATTTTCACTGAAAATCGTTAGTCATTTGTAATGAATGCACTGTGCTGATTGGATGGGCGGAATAGCTCGGCTGCCTTTTACAGGGGAGTAACAGTTTCACGTTGGATGGCTGGAATATTCCATCAGGCCTACGAAGCAGTGAAGATTCTGGCCGCCGCTGTAAGACTTTGCACTACACCACGGAAGCTAAGAGAACGAAACTAGTGGAGCTTTCAAAGATAAACTATATGCGACATTCTTCAGTAGAAGCGTATTTCAGAAGCTTAACGACACGGAAGGCAGCAGCAGGGGATGGCTGGAAGAGTGAGGGACTGCACCGTCCCCGCCGCGCTGCGCTGGAGACACTTGTCCCGGTGGCGCCTGCGCACGCAGCGAAGCTCGCCGGCAACCGGTTCCCGTGTAGTGCCGCTTTCTTCAGCTGTACGGCAGGTGACGCCGAGCAGACAAGCGACATAACTTACTACTCGCATTTCTTCTCATTCTACACCAAAGATCTTCGGTATTTTATCACTTACCTCTGATGATAAAAGCCAACTAACGCGACTAAACTGGCGAGGAAGCTATCGCAGATAAGGCCCGAAAACTCGTAATTGAAGTTAACGGGAAGCGATGTCCTTGTTGGCTGGATGCCACCACCGCTTGTATCTCTCATCGAATTTTTTTTACAGATAAACACTTGATGGAACTATTGCCGTTATATTACTACTGTTTGCATTCGATCACGATATTATTGCACTTAGCCTCCTGGGGTCGTTATCGGAAACAGGTAAAGTTACAGTAAAAAAGTACAGAGGTGACGAAGAAAACACACCTTATTGTGACAGATTTAAAGACAGTTTTTTCGTGTAATGTAAAGTGGTTCAGGATGTGCTCGTGAAATATAACGATGAAAACACACGAAAAGCTTACCAAAGCAACACACGAAAAGCTTACCAAAGCGCCACCGCTCCCAGGTGCAATAATATTCTGAATGACTGTCAGCTCAGAAATTGGCAGTGTTTCTATAAATAGAATTTCACAAATGTTTCCGTTGGATGGCTCCCACTCAACGATATATCGATTGTTTCGTTAAATTTTAGGTGATTAATCATTCTCGGAGATGACTTTTTGGCGAAATTTTCTGTTGTGCTTAAGTCAGTAACTAACTTAGTAAAGGGCGACAAAAATCGGCTGCTACCAAAAAAGTTATCACATGCAACATAATTTGACTGGGGCGGAACGTGGGATTTGACTGGGGCGGAACGTGGGATTTGACTGGGGCGGAACGTGGGATTTGACTGGGGCGGAACGTGGGATTTGACTGGGGCGGAACGTGGGATTTGACTGGGGCGGAACGTGGGATTTGACTGGGGCGGAACGTGGGATTTGACTGGGGCGGAACGTGGGATTTGACTGGGGCGGAACGTGGGATTTGACTGGGGCGGAACGTGGGATTTGACTGGGGCGGAACGTGGGATTTGACTGGGGCGGAACGTGGGATTTGACTGGGGCGGAACGTGGGATTTGACTGGGGCGGAACGTGGGATTTGACTGGGGCGGAACGTGGGATTTGACTGGGGCGGAACGTGGGATTTGACTGGGGCGGAACGTGACCTGAGCAATATAGATGCATCCTAAGGAATACTGAACTTGCAAAACATTTGTTTGCACGTTAGTTAGCTGTGAGAAACGCGTTCAATTTCACCATAGCTCTAAAACAACCTTACGTCAAATGGTGTGTGTGTGTGTGTGTGTGTGTGTGTGTGTGTGTGTGTGTGTGTTCCAAAATGGGCTGTAACAGTAGACGAATGTTGCGAAAAGTCACAAGAGCTGGAAATACAGCTGTTAACTGTTACGGTGTTCAAAGATTAACCGAATCCGACTAGAGCGGCTCGTTCTCGAGTAATTTGTATCGAATGGCTATCATTTACTTTGTCACAATGACTGCTTCAAAGTATTGAGCGGTTTAGTGTTTAGTGGTACAAAACTTATGACAAGTCATCGATGAAATCATGAAAAAAGGAAACTTTGCATAAATGGTGACGATACATATTTCCACAAAATACGTCGGAAAGTTATTTGATGTCGACAGACATCGAATCAATGTTTTGTGTTGCGTACCTCTAATTTGTTGCCCGAGGACTTTTTGTTGCCTTCTGCAAAAAATAAGTGGACAGGTGTTGAGTCTTCCCGAAACAAGTTTTGATGTACCAACATCAGAGTGGAAAAATGTTGCAGAATTTTTTCTATCTCGTGCAAAAGTGTACAAAGTGCAATGCCGAATATTTTCAAACAATGAAGCGGTTCGCGAGACAAGTTTTTCTCCGTTTCTGCGGAAACTTGAAAGGTGGTGTGCGAGAGTAGCATCGCCTCTCCTCGTACTCTGGTTAAAATTTGCACGAGTCGCCGCATCTCCCTGTAGTTGCTGCGATCAGCCTGGCGCCGCGGCGGCTCTGCCGTGTGCGATGCAGTGCTGTCTTCGCGCTGTCTGCAGGAAAACAATCCGCCAGCCGCCTGGGTCGTGTTTCACGTTCGCTGCGGCCGTTACGCCAGCCTCCTTCCGGGGTCGCCTCGCCTGAAACGCATACAGCATGTCCACTGTGCAGCTAGAGCTCGTAATGCCCCTACTGCCTCTCCACAAAATGCCTGGAAACCCCTTAACCGCCGACAAGGGGTAAGCGCAACTTCTTCGTTGCCTCCCGGAGTTCGCTTTGGCATACTGCTTCGAAAGGTTAATCTTACCTGCCACTTTCCCAGGGATGAGAGCCCTTCACCGCCTTGGCTTCGTGTAGAGGTCCGCTTCATCTTAGACTTAAAAGTGGAGGCCAAGCGTTGGGATCAGATTTACTTCAAGCTTTGTAAACCTTTGGTAGATCATTACAACAACATAATGTGCCAGTAGCAAGGTGCACTACGCAGGCAATTTCGACAAAATAGCAAGAGAAGTTTTACGCGTCTGTTACGTAATTACTTTGTGTGCGTAGGCATCACAGCTCATGGTGGTAAAGTGGTTAGCGTTCGAGATACATAAGACGACCGTCAACCAAGTAACTGTTAGTCATGCTCAAATTTTTTACTGTTTTGTGACTGGTCATATTTTTTGACATTTGATAGGTAATTTCAAAAACCGCGAGATTTGCGTGAATTTCATGTTATTTGAATATTTTAATGAAATACACTTGTTAGCGCAAACACATTCATACAGGTAAATTAAGAAACAAATTTTCCTAAAAATGTATCTGCGATTTTCAAAACCCCTTACACATGCAATCTGATAAGGTGAGCTACTTGGCAGCTCGATGCTTACAGCTGCAGACATAGGCAGGCCCACATTTGGCAGTTAACCTGCGTAGCAGTGAGACGTTGCTCATGTAGCAAGAATGAATAGTGTAGGTCCAAAATTTTTTGAATATCAAAGAATTTACACTTCTACAAAATGGTTTGAGCAGAAGTTGAACAGTCGCTTCACACACGTTTGCCCTCCGAAGCTCGAACGCTAACCACTTGACCACGCGGAACTCGTGTCCGGCACCTACGCACAGATACGTCCGTTACATAACAGACGCGTAAAACTTCTTCCCATTTTCTCGGAATTGTCAGAGTAGAACACCTTACTACTTGCTCATCATGTTTCAATGGCCTTCTAAAGGTGTACAGAACTTGAAGTAAATACGTGGCCTCCCTTTGTTACTTCGCCTCCCAAGGACACTACACTAATTAAAACTTTGAACGCAACTTGGAGACAGTACTTTCGTCTACACTAACGGCTGTAACAGCGACTGATGTAGGATGCGCCTTTGTCATTAGGAACACACCTTCTACATACCGGTTTCTGGAACAGTGCTTGATTTCGACTGCAGAACTTTCCCAGTTGTTTATTCGGTCAAGATTCACTTAGTGGCCTCCAGGACCTCCCTATGCTATACAGATATCACCCCTTTGTGCAACGAATAGAATGTCACCACTCGTTCACCGAGCGAGGTGGCGCAGTGGTTACACTGGACTCGGATTCGGGAGGACGACGGTTCAATCCCGTGTCCGGCCATTCTGATTTAGATTTTCCGTGATTTCCCTAAATCGCTCCAGGCAAATGTCGGGATGGTTCCTTTAAAAGGGCACGGCCGACTTCCTTCGCCGTCCTTCCCGTATCCGATGCGACAGATGATCTCGCTGTCTGGTCTCCTTCCCCAACCAACCTAATCCCCACTCGTTCGCTGATGGAGGCCAATGTGATGTTCGTGCGGTCCCTTGGTCACGTCGGAGTGTCGGAGAATGAAGCTGCCGAAGCTTCTACCAAACTATAGTCCAACTTCAGACGATATGTCGCCGCACGTAGGAACATTTTGTCCCTCTAGTATGAACACTTGTCGTTTTATTTACCGCAGTTTGTTCCTACATCGATACATCTCCCTGCTTTCCTCGCCACGAGGAGGTACTTTCAGCTCGACTGCGCATTGGGCACTGTTGCTTCAGTCACAATCATTTAACTAGAGACCTCGCACCACTCGGTGCTTACTGCTACCAACCACACAGTGCGCCATTTTCTAACCAATAAAATTTCATAACCGTTTAAGTTTAATGTATGTTTGCCTTTTGAATTCTGAGAATTGTAGCAGGTGCAACAAGAGCTGTAGATTGCATTTGACTTTCTATTCGTTAGAGTAATACGGCGAAGTAAATTTTTCAGCTGTTTGAGCAATCAGAGGGAAGTTATCTTTTTAACTATCGCTCTACATTTGTCAATTAGGCTCAGAGTATTATCGACTTCAAGTACACTCGGCAGCTGACCGTTTCGAGTTGGCACGGCGCTTGAGACCTCAGCTCTTTCGCGTACTAAAGCAGCAGAGAAACAAAACTCAACCGTTCTCAGTTACCCCGACAAACTTTACATCGTAATTAAACTTCAGAAGGAAAAATATTGTACCAACACTTCTAAAATATTGAAGAAATGATAATGAATTGTATAGGGTTTTATTAAAGCACTGAGTTTATGATAAAACTATGTAAATTGAAGGTGGAAGGAGAAAGGGAAAGAACTAAAGATAGCAGCTGCATCTGGACTTCATGTGGAATCAGCGGCGACGAGTGAAAACGTGTGCCGGAGCGGGACTAGAACCTGGGATCTCCTGCAGTTCCGTCAACCACTGCGCCATCCGGACAAAGTGTTTATCACAAATGCGCGGACTATCTCGGCCGACTCATTTTCTCACCTATCACCATTTACTCCCCTATCACTTTCTAAACATTCATGGTGGTGTTTGTTCTATATCGTCTCCCTACCACTTTCGCGCAACGAATTAGGGAATTGACTAGTTTGAACCTGGGACCTGTTGCTGGTAAGGAGACGCCAGACCATACGACATGTAGAATTCAGAAGAGTTCAGTGAGACTAGCAATGATATTACCAAATACTTAATGATTTCAGCGTCAGCTCCACTACATTTTCTGTAAAAGAATCTTAATACTAACTAAATTTAGTGGAAGGTGTTCAAGGCTTTCCTATTTTTAGTTAGTTGGTAAAATAACGTCGAAAAAGCAGTTAAGTTTACCATTGGAAATTTTATTCTACTCACATAACATCGTTTATAAATTCCACTATTGATAAAAGGAAGTGTTCTAATACAGGATCGTAAAAACCAACTGCGTTCAACAAAAATGTGAACCAATATTCCATGAATGGGTTTCAAAGTTCTACAATGGATCAAAGGATGACATATGCCACATCACGTCTATAATCTAGGTTTAAATTAAGTTTCACAAAAGAGAAAACTATCAAAATGGTCTACAGTGACCCACAATTATCATTAATTACTTATCTAACTTGTCGTAAATCACAGTGGCTGATGTGGCTTCTCAATAACTATATAACAGAAAAATCATCGCGTTTCAGATTTTTACTTCAAGTGGCAAATGTGAACACCATGAGCTTTAATTGACGATACATTAGTATTACGCGAAAAGGGGTGTATCAGATGAGACTTCTGCAGTTCTGAGTGAAGCCTTATGCGCTCAAAAATGCGGCATCGTGTGCGTTCATTACCTTGTCGGTGTTTAGGCGGCATCAGGGCGGCGGCCGGCGCAGCAGCCATCCAGCTCGCCGTCTCGGAACTAACTTACCTCTCCTAACTTCTCCTTACTACCATTTACCGAAGTTGGTTTAAAAAAGCTATCTGGCTGTGTTTTCATCTGACCAATCAGGTTCCCAATGTTAACCTTCAGCTCCGCCTACAAAAATTCGGTCTATCCAATGAGAAACGTTATACTTTTCGTGGTGGGGCAATGTTTTTAAAGTTTGCAACGTAACAGACGCGAAAAAGTCTCACGCTAAAACTTGCAGCTCGTGTGGTCCTTTTAGCGTTATTGTAAGATCTATACTGTTCTTCTGGAGGGCTCTATCTTTTAACATGGGCTGGGGGTGGTCCTAATGTAACAGACGCGAAAAAGTCTCACACTAAAACGTGTGGGTGGTGTGGTCTTAGCGGTAGGCTGGCGACGTGGGTGT
The DNA here is from genome assembly GCF_023897955.1 of Schistocerca gregaria. Lineage (NCBI taxonomy): Eukaryota > Metazoa > Arthropoda > Insecta > Orthoptera > Acrididae > Schistocerca > Schistocerca gregaria. The sequence continues at coordinate 389,252,160 of NC_064925.1, read as the reverse complement.
CCAGTCTGTCCCTTATCGTAGGGCCTTCTAGCTTAACACGGTTCTGCTCTCGGCTTCTGTTCTCGTTTCTCCCCTCAGAACTGCGTCTGTCTCACGGTGGGAAGGTATGACATGCATTTAGGCATTCTTGTGTTAGTCTGTGGCATTCCATTTGCTCACTCGTTACTCGTATTACTTTGGTTAATTTAATGTCACGATTTATTCGGAGCTATGTGACATACTACTGAATTTGCTTATGTCAGGGTTTTCATGGAAGGTGTTGGATTTGCCTGACACCTTAAAAGTTACCCCTCCATGTCCTCTATGCTCGCTAATTTGATTGCCGGTTGCAGTTCGAACGAAATGTGCATCCGCACTGAAAGTTCATTGCCCATCAAGATGAATTATGAGAGTGCGTGCTGTCTGTTTTTTCAGACATGGCCAGTGCATCCCCCAACCTTCAATGCGGAGGCATTTGTTTGACCTGCAAGCGGCAGCCTAAAATTAGCGAGCATGGAGGACATGAACATAGATGGGTGCTGCGGACAAGTGACGCTGGGCGAGAAAGGTGCATACCGAGATGGTCCACACATTTGCAATAAACTATGTCCGGATTGTGCAGCTGTTAATGCAACTGCCCAGTAAGGAGATCTCGGGTTAGTCCTGGTCCAAGAAACATTTCCACTCATCGCCGCTCATTCTGCAGAAAGTCCCGATGCAGCTAATACCATCGGTCCCTTCCCACCTCAATCCACATATGTATCGCAACTGCGTATTTCACGTGGTGTCTGTTCTTTCAGACATCCGAAGGAACAGACACCACGCATTCGTATGATAAAATTTATACTGTTAATTTAAAACATTTTTGCATAGGGAGTGCTATCTGTTACTCTTTAGAGTAGAATGTTAGATTTGAAGGTACAAACTTCGTGCAAAAACATGTTTTCTGTGCATCACTTCTTTCCCTGGATAAGTTTACTTCACACTCGCCTTGCTCCCCAATTTAAAATAAAGCAAGATGCAACAGGTCCGCTAAGGAGACAGCCTACACTATGCTTGACCGTCCTCTGCTAGCATATTGCAGTGCTTTATTGGATCCTTACCTGCTAGTATTCACGGATGATATCGAAAAAGTTAAAAAGAGGGTAGATCGTTCTGTATTATCTCGAAACAGTGTAGTGTGTTAGGGATATGATTAGCTAATTGGATTGAGAATCATAGAGGCGTTTGTCGCTGTGAGATTTCAGTTACCGTCTTTCTCTAAGTGTGAAAATATTTTACGATCGCCCACCTACATAGGGAGAAATAATCATCGTAATACATCACATGTAGTACAGAAAGGTTTGTCATTTTGCCCACGCGCTGTTAGTATAGAACGGTAGAGAAATAATATGGTGGTGGTTCGAAGAACCCTCTTAGAGACAGTTGTGAATTACGGAGTAGTCGTGTAGATGCAGGTAAAATTAAAATGTTACTTTTTGTACATCACTTCATTGCTGGTTTCCTTACTTTAAATTCCAGAAACTGGAATACTTCAGGATGTGAATGAATGCCTTGCGTATAGACGACGACGATGATGAATGCTTGTAGCAACGAACTGTAGTAGCCATCACACAGTTGTGATGATGAATGGTTTTTCTTCCTATCATGACAGTCAAGGATTAATGCTATTATTTAATAAAAAATGTTCATAGTTTATGTAAGCAGAATTAGTTTTCAGTAACCGCAATTACAGTGACGATTTTTTAAAACTAATTTAGTTCCGTGAGCTAAGAAGTGACTTTTGTTCCTCTTGAGTAAATATAGTTTTACCCCTGCGGGGGTAATTACAGTCTGGGAACCGCTGCCGTAGACAGTGGATAAGTTCTTCCACTGGATCGTCATTGTAGTTCACCAACCTTCAGTGTTGCAGAGACAGGCGCATGCTCGCTTTGCAAATCTATACACATCAGTCAACCACCACGCTCGACACTTTTAAAGACTCGAACTGTCATGGGTAGAACAGTTTCAAACGTCTGATGGCTTCACTGAGTCAATGTTTCATATTTGAGATTAAACTTGTAACTCGTAAGTTTATAAAAAGTGCAAAACTACATTTGAATTTTGTTGGCAGTCGCCAAGTGCTCCCATTGTCACACTGAGTATAGTCTGTGTAATTTGCACTGGAATTAAGTTCTTAACGCATATCAACGTTTGATATATCTCCTGGTCCGAGCCTTGCAGTGATAAAATTTTGCCAGTACATTTAGTACATGTGGGTACTGTGTGCAAAAGTATTGCGAATAGATTGAGTAATAATTTAAAGTATCATGGCTCATAATGAAGTTTTGATGCGTGAACAGCAGTAAATGCAAGTGGGAAATTATTATTTCATAATTTTTTGGGGAGAAACCGAGAAAAACTTGAAAAAACGGTTGAAATTATATGTAGTCGGTAGCTGTTATGATCTGCCTAGATGTCTACGGTTTCTGACTGTAATACTTGACCATGTTACACTGTCATCAAGATTATACCCCTTAACGAGTAAATCACGACTTCATACTAAATTTTAAATTCGGTCAATAATTAAATAAAACGTTGAAAAAAAATTGTTGCCCTCCTGCAAGCCATTAGATCGGCAACCTGCAACTGAGATCTAACATCGTGCACGAGGTTGCTGTTTACTAATATAGACTAAGTGTTGGAGTGTATCGAAGACACTCTGAATACATAGACGTTTGCATTTTGGCGATCGAAACAATTCGGACATAAGGCTCCGTGATAGATGCGTGGCACGTGTATGAATCCTAATCGGTTACGGCGGTTGAGTTATTTGAATAAAGGCTCCTGGCGTACTAGACTGGACTGATAAATTGCGTAAAAATTTTTTGAATCGAAGGCTGCTATAATGTCGTTCCTCGGCGGGAACTAGCACGCCACTTGATGTCGGAGCGACATAACGGTGCGTCATGCGGTGATCGGAGTCTGCTGCGCTTGCCCCATGCGAGAAACACCTTGTATATGAAACAGCCGAGACGGTCTTAACATAATATCGCAGAGGACGAAAGTGGGGCTCGGTGGCGGAGGCGGAGTTTAAAGCGAGCGGCTGGGAACAGCATCGAATCCCGGTCGGATCACAGAAATTTTCATTTTACCTTCAATGCAATCTTCACCTCTCACCGATATGAAGAGTCGCCAGGAATAACACGTGGTTCAGATTTCGCTAGATCAAACTGTAAGTCCTGCTTTCCCGGTTGCATAAGTGGAATAGATTTGGGGACACGCCACTTGACCACACGAAATCATAGTGGACGTAAAGGAAGGGGATGATGATAAACTATGTTTCCTCCAACACGCATAGTACAGTGGTTTGCTGACTAATGTACATGTCGGAAACCTAAACTCTGCGGAAAAGAGGTAGCGTATTTACCCTGGGATATTTCCTAGGAGAAACCGAAGGTATTCATGCGGATAACTAAGGCGTCTTCTAAAAGCTCCCGCATATAGATTACATTAAGCAGTGACGTAATTTAGCCGAAGAGAAAGTTTATATGCTTCTACCAGTCACTATTAGGCTTAACAATTTAATGCGGTTACACGCACAAAGATCAACTGATGGCTCTTATTCGCCTAAAATGATCTCTTATTCGCCGAAAATGATGATCTCTTATTCGCCGAAAATGATGATCTCTTATTCGCCGAAAATGATGATCTCTTATTCGCCGAAAATGATGATCTCTTATTCGCCGAAAATGATGATCTCTTATTCGCCGAAAATGATGATCTCTTATTCGCCGAAAATGATGATCTCTTATTCGCCGAAAATGATGATCTCTTATTCGCCGAAAATGATGATCTCTTATTCGCCGAAAATGATGATCTCTTATTCGCCGAAAATGATGATCTCTTATTCGCCGAAAATGATGATCTCTTATTCGCCGAAAATGATGATCTCTTATTCGCCGAAAATGATGATCTCTTATTCGCCGAAAATGATGATCTCTTATTCGCCGAAAATGATGATCTCTTATTCGCCGAAAATGATGATCTCTCTAGGCGAAGAATCACAGGTAAAAGGTAAGCGCATTTGTGAAATTGTTATTTAGAACAAAATTCTCAGTAATCTGATTCAGGATAGGCCAAATTACCTGGGACATAAATTTTTTCCTGAGTCTTCAGCCATTTTTGGACGGTGGGAGTAGTTTGGAAACTTGATAAGCTGTTCATTAGATATTGGTTGGAAATAATTAGGACTTTCAGAAATGACAATACTTTCATGATAAAAGCTGTTGCACGTTTCTCCACTGTGCAGTATCTCTTAGCGTGCAGTTTACGTACATTGTGTGAACATTGCATGTGCATTTTATCTGCGATTGACAGTTTGAAGTCATGTTAAAGTTAAACCTACATTACAAACCCCACCACACCATTTAGGTATGGAAAATGGCCATTCCTAGACATACTTCACAATTATGGTGGTGTACAAATTGCGTGTGTATCCACGTAACTAACATTTTACATCTGCGAGAGTTTTATAGTGCCATGATAAACGCCAGTTAAGAAGTCTGACTTTTTCCATACGATCGATGCTTGTGATTATGTCCGCAGTACTGTCACTAAATATGCGAAACAATTCTTCAAACCATTTCTGTTCAAATGATAGTACGTGAAATATCTTTAAAATCAAAGTATACTTAAAGTATCCGAAAAGTCTAAAATTGACTGCAGACTATTTTTGTGAAAATATGAACTGAAAAAGGGCCTACATTGTTACGATATAAGGGGAGCCAGGTACATAGACGATCCGAGTGTTCTCTTGGCAAATAGGTGTGATAAGAGTGTTAGAGAAATAGCAAATAATTGCAATAACCCGAAACGCACTGGAACTGTTGTGTGTTCAAAAAAATGAAGTGCCAGGCAATTACAAAGCAGTGGGAGATGTACCAGAAGTACCCTGTCACGTAGCGAAATGTGGTCTACGAAGTGTAGATGTAAAGGTATTGCTTTCAGCGTGTGATAACCTTGAAAGCAGTCATACCAAATAGTGGTGTCCTTCGACAAAAAAGCCTGTAGAATCGGCAAAAAGTAAATGTTGGTGTAGGATGCAAACTACAAAAATTCCGGAATTTTTAAAATCATGTGGCGGCCGCGTTATCACTGTAGAGGTATCACCGCTCCGTACCCTTCGCGATGAAGTTATTCAATTTTTTTTGGAGACACTGTGCCGGATCCTTTACTATCGCGTTGGTCATAACTTGTTCGTGTTGACTTTGATTTCGCTCCATTTCACCGTCCGGCGCCATTGTTAAGATCTGACATAGCATACAACGAACGTTTTACACATTAACGGATATTTCTTGCTTCCAGGGCACCGGTTATTACAGTACCACCCTGATAATGATGCTGCAAAAGTTGGATTTTCAAAATTTTCCAGAAATTTCACTTGCCGTAGGTATCTTCGGTTTTTCGTTAGCGATTTACTAAAGGATGCATTCCGCAAAATATCAAATGGTCATGGGGCCCGTTTACGATTGAGACGAAAATCTGTGGTTATCATAACCGTTAGCAGGTGTATTGAAACGCCTACTGAGCAGGTCAACTTTCCTGGTACACATTGCCCACAAAACAAAATCTCGATTCACACTTCACCGAGAAACGTGTTCTGGATGTTTTCGTTGATTACAGGAAAAAGACTGGACTGAAAATTGCCTCCAAAGTGATTCCTATTGGTCGTTCCCGTTTTGCTCGGATTGGCTGCAAAGTTTAGCCATAAAGTGGGCAGGATTACGCAGACCATTCGGTCTGGAATGAGACTATAGAACCTTTCACAGCCTAGTGTTCCAGTAATAACGCTTGTTCACTGGGAGCAGAGTTTTCAGGGATTAGTTGACCCATAAGACTGCCTGCGAGTTGTATGTGGTCTTCTCGGCGCATCGCAGCACGTATTGATTCCCGCCGGTGCAGCAGAGGGCTTAGAGATGGAGTGGCCGGCGTGCCCTTAACGTCTTTTGTGCACGATTGCGGGACCATTGCGCACAGCGGTGGACTGAGCCACGTGAAACGGAGTATGACGGGGTTCAATGAATAGAGGTCACAAGGGCCGGCCGATCGTATGCCTAGTTTCTTAGTACCTTTAGCAAAGAAAATATCCTTATGTCCTCTTAAAAACGGGCGTAAACGACGCTTGCTGCAGCCATGATATATTACCTCCGCTTCCGTTCCAGTGTGCCATGAATCGTCTGTGACACGTTAAAGCTAAGCACAAATGAAAATGCAACTTATTCAGTTGATGCTTAATGTATTTTTGTACAGATCTTACTTATTATTTTCAGCGTTCAGTTTTTCACTTAAATTTTCAATTGTCACTTAAAATTTATCTTAATTTACTCGATTTAATTTTGAATGCAACTTAATTCCTGTAAAGTGTGTGGAATTAAATTTTTGGACTGTTCTTGTTAAGCGAAATCACCGAAGGTAATATATTTGAAGTGATTATCTTGTGTGCCTTTTGTTGAACCAAATCGACATTGTCTTGAAGAGAGGTTATCAGACGAACATAAAAACAAGAAAAGGGTAATGTAGAATCTAACTAAATCACCTGATTCTGATAAAATTAGATCAGAAAGTCATAATCAGAATACTTTCGCTGTAGGCTGTGGCCGAAGAATATAAAATGCAGACAAACCAATAACAAGAAAAATATTTTTGAAAATATTTCTAACATGGAAATAAAAACGTTAAGTGTTCCTGAGGGTATAGCTCCGAAGTGTAGGCTTTCACGAAAGTGAAACGTGAACAATAAACGCTATAGACGAGAATAGTTGCTTCAGAAATGTGGCGCTACAGAAGGGAGCTAAAGATATATTCAGTCCTCCATTAGTTACTTGATTTCTCCACCTGGAGAAAAATGGTGTGTAGCTGGAGGAAAATGGTGTGTAGCTGGAGGAAAATGGTGTGTAGCTGGAGGAAAATGGTGTGTAGCTGGAGGAAAATGGTGTGTAGCTGGAGGAAAATGGTGTGTAGCTGGAGGAAAATGGTGTGTAGCTGGAGGAAAATGGTGTGTAGCTGGAGGAAAATGGTGTGTAGCTGGAGGAAAATGGTGTGTAGCTGGAGGAAAATGGTGTGTAGCTGGAGGAAAATGGTGTGTAGCTGGAGGAAAATGGTGTGTAGCTGGAGGAAAATGGTGTGTAGCTGGAGGAAAATGGTGTGTAGCTGGAGGAAAATGGTGTGTAGCTGGAGGAAAATGGTGTGTAGCTGGAGGAAAATGGTGTGTAGCTGGAGGAAAATGGTGTGTAGCTGGAGGAAAATGGTGTGTAGCTGGAGGAAAATGGTGTGTAGCTGGAGGAAAATGGTGTGTAGCTGGAGGAAAATGGTGTGTAGCTGGAGGAAAATGGTGTGTAGCTGGAGGAAAATGGTGTGTAGCTGGAGGAAAATGGTGTGTAGCTGGAGGAAAATGGTGTGTAGCTGGAGGAAAATGGTGTGTAGCTGGAGGAAAATGGTGTGTAGCTGGAGGAAAATGGTGTGTAGCTGGAGGAAAATGGTGTGTAGCTGGAGGAAAATGGTGTGTAGCTGGAGGAAAAAGCACATCCTGAGGCATCAATGAATAGTTAATTTCATAATAAAAGTATAGTGAGCAAAATAGGAAAGACCATGGCTTGGTTAAAGCAAGCAGATCAGAGTGAGTGTAACTGACGATAGTTACGCCGAAAAAGAGGCTAGGAGAGGATAGAGCACTGCATCCGACCAGTCTTGAAATTAGTCTCTTTACGTGTGCCACGTAAAGCCAATATTTGGCTAGAATTTAAATTCCTCACGGTGCCTAGGTCATGATTGGTTGGAAGAGATCTATAAGCGAAATTTTAAACGATGTAAATGTAGTGTCGTTCACTGTAGATGTTTTTTATTTATTACAAATAACATATCCCGAAGAGACAGTGCGCTAAGAAGAGATGGCATTTCTTAACCGTATACTATTTCCGCCCCTGAAGAGAAGTAATAAGTTAAAATACGTTAACCAAATGTGAATCATTATTTCTGAGGGGGCAATCAACACAAGACATACGAAAAAAGTAAACTGTTTATTTCAAAATTAATCGCTATTATTGTTAATATACTATCCCACAGTGAGGTAAGATGGTCAATGCTTTAATGAAAAAATGCTGGCGGTTCCGTTTTGTTACACCCTGCATATCCACACTCCTACGTATGCTTTTGAATCTGAAGGCTTAACGATAGACTGATTCTTGGGAGTTTCTGGTCTAGATTTTGACACTCATTTCGTCTCTACATACATGCTCGCCGCTCGAGATTGTTCCCTGTAAGATATCATAAGGACATAGGCAACACAAAGGGCGTTGTACGGGACAGACTACGTGGAAAAATATTGCTCGAAAATATCAGAAGTACGAAAACTTAAAGTGGTATTAATGGAATGTGGAAAGGGGTATTAGAAGAAAAGCAGGAAAATGGTTAGATGAGCACCATAATGCACGGAGAAAGTCAGAAGGCATTTCAGTAGTGGATGTCAATTTGCTTGATACCTGTTGTCTTCATCCTGAGACTGGTTTGATGCAGCTATCCATGCTACTCTATCCTGTGCAAGTTTCATCATCTCCCAGTACCTACTGCGGTCTACATCTTTCTGAATCTGCTTACTGTATTCATACAAACCGAAAATATCTGAAGCAACACCAGCGAAAAGGAAGCGCGTACGCAAGCTCATTTTAGTTTCTCGTAGAAAATACGGAAAAAATAAAATTCAATTAAGACATCTCTTACGGTATTACGTAAGACAACTGCATTTTTAAAGAGCACTGTACTTGCAAAAATCAGACTGAAGTGGAGAATTTTTCATAATTAAAGATTCGGCTATATTTCTGATCCGTAGCTCATTTTTGTTTCGATAATTCAGCAGTCACAAGTTCCGCAGCTGATTAGTTTTAACCACCACAGTGCTTTCCTAGACATGGTCCTGTTGAACGTGGTACGCCTGTGACCTTTAAACTGACTGATCTAAATACACTCCTGGAAATTGAAATAAGAACACCGTGAATTCATTGTCCCAGGAAGGGGAAACTTTGACACATTCCTGGGGTCAGATACATCACATGATCACACTGACAGAACCACAGGCACATAGACACAGGCAACAGAGCATGCACAATGTCGCCACTAGTACAGTGTATATCCACCTTTCGCAGCAATGCAGGCTGCTATTCTCCCATGGAGACGATCGTAGAGATGCTGGATGTAGTCCTGTGGAACGGCTTGCCATACCATTTCCACCTGGCGCCTCAGTTGGACCAGCGTTCGTACTGGACGTGCAGACCGCGTGAGACGACGCTTCATCCCGTCCCAAACATGCTCAATGGGGGACAGATCCGGAGATCTTGCTGGCCAGCGTAGTTGACTTACACCTTCTAGAGCACGTTGGGTGGCACGAGATACATGCGGACGTGCATTGTCCTGTTGGAACAGCAAGTTCCCTTGCCGGTCTAGGAATGTTAGAACGATGGGTTCGATGACGGTTTGGATGTACCGTGCACTATTCAGTGTCCCCTCGACGAGCACCAGAGGTGTACGGCCAGTGTAGGAGATCGCTCCCCACACCATGATGCCGGGTGTTGGCCCTGTGTGCCTTGGTCGTATTCAGTCCTGATTGTGGCGCTCACCTGCACGGCGCCAAACACGCATACGACCATCATTGGCACCAAGGCAGAAGCGACTCATCGCTGAAGACGACACGTCTCCATTCGTCTCTCCATTCACGCCTGTCGCGACACCACTGGAGGCGGGCTGCACGATGTTGGGGCGTGAGCAGAAGATGGCCTAACAGTGTGCGGGACCTTAGCCCAGCTTCATGGAGACGGTTGCGAATGGTCCTTGCCGATACCCCAGGAGCAACAGTGTCCCTAATTTGCTGGGAAGTGGCTGTGCGGTCCCCTACGGCACTGCGTAGGATCCTACGGTCTTGGCGTGCGTGGCTGCGGTCCGGTCCCAGGTCGACGGGCACGTGCACCTTCCGCCGACCACTGGCGACAACATCGATGTACTGTGGAGACCTCACGCCCCCACGTGTTCAGCAATTCGGCGGTACGTCCACCCGGCCTCCCGCATGCCCACTATACGCCCTCGCTCAAAGTCCGTCAACTGCACATACGGTTCACGTCCACACTGACGGCGGCGGTGCACAAATGCTGCGCAGCTAGCGCCATTCGACGGCCAACACCGCGGTTCCTGGTGTGTCCGCTGTGCCGTGCGTGTGATCATTGCTTGTACAGCCCTCTCGCAGTGTCCGGAGCAAGTATGGCGGGTCTGACACACCGGTGTCAATGTGTTCTTTTTCCATTTCCAGGAGTGTAGTTATCTACATTTCATCAATTATTAGGGAGTTTGCCCGTTCCATTTACCTATGGAGCGCGGGAAGAATGATGGCTTAAATGCCTCTGTGCATGCTATAATCTCGTCTTCATGATTCCCAAGCGAGCAATACGTAGAGGTTTGTAGTACTGTACATTCCCAAGAGTCGTTATTTAAAACCGGCTCTTGAAACTTGTGCGCTAAGTCAATTCCAAGGCACCTCTGACACTCTTCCATGAATTAAACAAATTTCTGACCATTCGTGCTCCTCTTACCTGTGTACGTTAAGTGTCTCTGGTTAGTTCTATTTGGTACGGGTCCCACACACTTAAGCAGTGTTCTAGAACCAGGGGACTCGTGCGAAACTTTAACTTTCATAAAGGACAGTATTTTGACCAAGTGGAGTATGGGATAAGGGAAGTGGTGGGAATGAAGAGAAAAAATTTTTAAGAATGGACCGAACTACGCGGAGAGATGATGATGATGATGATGATGATGATGATGATGATGATGATGATGATGATGATGATGATGATGATGATGATGATGATGATGATGATATACCTTTCATTGCCCATTTCGAAAAAAATTCTTTACAGGGCGTTAAGATGCCTCAGTCTAAATGATATTTGATGTAAGAACGTAATCTTTACTTCAGTTTTCTTTAGGGGATACAAATACGCAATTTGATGTGATTATCTTTGAAAAGGCTACTTACACTCGTCCGTGAGTAATGACAGGATGTGCTAAATGCAGTCCTAATCTTAAAAGCGCATACATTTATATGATGTCGAAGAAAAGTTTACTAAGAAATACAAAGAAGTAAATATATGCGAAATATGTAGAACTAGTGTTGTTCTTACCTAGACCACAATAACCGCTGACTGTACTTTGAGATTTTAATTGCAGTTCGTACTTCATGTAAACACATTAGCCCATAGTAGCTATAGGTAAACCACATCTGAAGGCAACAATGACAAACGTGAGTCTCATTTCGAAAAGTACATTGGTTTGGAAGAGTCAGCTTGATACGACGGGCAGAGCTAATAGACTATCGCAGTGGTCACTGTTGTTCTCTGTAACAATTCTATATACAAATTACCCAATTACTACGTAAAAAGGTATTTGTAATAAGATAATATGGAAACGGAGTCTCTTACTAGTGATTAATACGTCTTAGGTATGATAGTCTTTTGTGTATAATTAGTCATACATTTAAATTTTCCACAAATAGTAAATTTTAGCGTAAAATCAGTTTGCAGTGTCAGAAGCTGGTTAAAAACATTTGTAACTACATCTGACTCATCCCTGCAAGATTAGTATGTGTTGAGAAAGAGGGGTGTTGACTTCAGAAATGTGATGGGTAGCACAAGTGATAGGTAAGCAGTCTTCTTTCTTTAATGTGGATAGAAGCCGCGGTGCAACATGGAATTTTATTACGATCTGACGATGGAGTTATTCAACATGTTTCTTCTGCGTTTTAATTAAGTATTAATAATTGTAACCCAAACGTTGACTACGTGGATATTCTAGTCCAGATCCCTAATTGTCAAATTTTGTCAAGCTACTCCCACTTTCGTGAATTCTTCAGCCAACCACTATATCCTAGCTTCCCATCGTGTTTCAGAATAGCTATTCGGCCGATCAGATGAAACTGCTTCAGCGCCATAGAACTGTGTGCTTTCCCTGGATCTGCAGTTGGCCCGCTTTGACTCGCACGTCACCAGATTTTCCGGCTCGCAACGCGCCGTGGCGTGAATCATTCAGGAGAAACCGCTCGCTCAGCGCCCGGTCTGCCAACGTTTCACTGGGTGCAGGCACCGCCTTCCCCACAAGAGCTCAGGAAAACTCATCACATTTAGAACCACACAGCTCCACTTAGATTCCCGATGGTCTCCCTAGATTAATGCGAACAAGTGCTAAGCTGGTTCCGTAGGTAGTCTCTTCCCCTCCCTGCAAATATGCACTTGTACTGGGGCGCCTGGCTTAAACCGGATATTTCCGACTTTGGGGTGGCTTGTCTTAGCTGCCTCATCCAGCTTACTCCAAATACATACAGAATGAATGTCTCTAGGGTCACTTTCCGCAAAGTTGTGGCGGACAATATGGCGAATTTCCTGACGTTCGCAAGTACTGTCTTATTTTTTAGTCGCCGAATTATGACGTAGAGAACTTAAGCGACGTAATATGTACGTATGAGACTTAATCAAAAGGTATAAAGATGACAGCGCAGCAAATAATTGTCCCGCCGTCAGTAGCAGTTTCACAAACGCCTTATGCCAAATATAAGGACACTCCTAACACGGGTAGGATTCGTGTTTTATCACGGCTATCACTCAAGCTGCTCGAAATCGTGACCGTGGGCATTGTTGCACGCCGGAAAGTGTTTCCGGAACACAATACTGCATGTTGAATTTCACCTGATATTAACGGCAGCACAGGCCCGGGTTATGTGGCATTTCATGCCTTCGGCAATCGCCGGTGTTTCCTAATAGACCTCTTGTTTTAATTTTCGCCACAGGTGAAAGTATAAAAGTGTTAAGCTTGTTGAGTTTGCGTTTCCTGAACGATCGTTCAATTGCTATCTACGTATTCTAAGAGGGTCTGTCATTGTATGTGCGAAATAAGATATCCGTCACGTTGGTACCACACTGATCGCCTTGCATTCAGTCGTATGTCTTCAAATAACTGCGACAGCAGCATATTTCAAGAACTCGAGATACTTAAGTGTATATAGGTATGTATCATTAAGAGACCCGTGTTGCGGGTCGTGAAAAACACGACCCAAACAACGATAGACCAAAACCGTTGTTCTTTTCCACTTCGTCAGCATGGATCTTAAACAGATAATTATGAGCATGTTGTGAAGATTGACTTGCCAATGGTTCTTTAACTATTATTCTTCCTTAAACAGAATTTTGCATAGATATACCGCATCACTTTGCACTTTTGGTAGACAATATTCAGAGAACTGTAATCAATTTTGGGGCTGTTCTCAAGAAGCTGTAGGTGCAGCGAGGACATTCAGTTTTCGCAAACACCCGTTTGATTAGTCTCGTACGTCAGGAATGCCTCTTAGGCGTATTTGCTAAAATTGTTTCATTTAATTCACAGTTGCTGTTTCCTTAGCGTATTTTATTCTCAACACTTCAAGTTTCTAGAATATTCTTTTGTGTTTGCAAAGAAATGTTGACTGTTTGGTCATATTGTCCGCTATATCTTAGCGAAAAGCGCAACTAGATACGATTATTCCTTTGTGATATATTTTGAGTTTCCTGTTTTAGCTACCTCATCGTGTATGTTACACGTGGTAATCCAGGAGGAATTGTTAATATTCAGGATGTGGTAGGAACGCTGATTTTAAGCAAAAACGTCAAACGACGTGCGCGCAGTTAGAATGGTTCTGCAGAGAAGACACATTTAATGTACATTTGTTTTTAGGCATGTCGTGTGCACCTGCCTTCCCCACCCGACCTTTGAGGTTTTATTCTAACCACCCTGTCTCGTTGCTTTAAACTACCTTGCCAGGGTGGGATTATTCTGTTTAGGTATGAAACCATTTGTGTATAAAGCAGTTCAATAAAGTATTGTATCTAAGAAAACATTCGGAGTAGGGCATATGTCCATATGAAGTTTCGTTGATTGAAGAGAGCCATCGTGACGAACAGATTTACGGAACTTCATATTTCACAGGTGGCTGTCAGGTGGTGGGTGAGATGGGTAAGACGCAAATGAGATAAAACTATAGAAAGGTACGCAAAATGATCTCACCATTGCCTTCCGTTAAAGAAGTCTTACCGTTCTATACTTAGCAAGCAAACCCTAGCGAAGTGGGTATATGGCAAGAAGAGGTATGTATTCGGCAGTGTTGGAAAGTGGTTTCTAGACCTGGCATCTGTCTTAAAGCAAAACGCATGTCTCTGAAAATCTAAACTGGGTTGTATATGAGAGAATGGTATTTAACATCTTGATTCCTGGAACAATGTGATTCTAAGTTTCCTTAGACAATGTCCCGCCGTGTTAGAAAATTTAGAGCGAGACAGTTTCTAGTGGTTTGCGGAGCACAGGTGCCTTCCAGACTGTCCTAAAGTTGCTTATCGTCGGCCGGGCGTTATGGCTCATTAGCTGTTAATGGCAGAAGTTGTAAACCCTTAAAATAAGTCTCCCGTGGGCTTTCTAAGGCGGATGAGAGTAGTAAATTTCACAGACTTTGAGAAGCATGATAACCTTTTTATAGCAGCGTTACGAGAGGATTAGATCACTAGAAATCATGCGCGCGCTGTGCGTTTCAATTTAGAAACGATGCAAAAACCTAGTTTCGTTGCTATTAGGGAACGACTCACTACTCTCGAATTTAAGGGCTACGGATAATGTTGTACTCCAGGTTTGTCAAAATAAGATTTTAATTCAACGTGAGGTAACCAAAATTTAATGTGAACTCTTTTCATCCTAGTAAGACTGTACAATGACTAATGCCGTACTATAAAATGAGGAAAACCACATGAACAGCGAATGCCTTCAATCGCACCAATACAGGTCGTTTCGTAAAGATTAGATTTCACATTATTGTGTATCAAACAGTTAAATTCGGAGTAGTAAGAATAAGTTTAAATTTACCTGAAGTTTCTATTTTGATAAGAAATTCTGATTTTGCAAGAGTGTTTTTGAACATGGTTACGCTTCAGCAATTGTGCATGCAAGAGCTACAATGCACTAGAAATAAGTCAACTAGTTAAGAAATTCAGCTTTATTACACCCTGACAATGGCCACGAAGATTTTAAAACTGTTTTCTGAAGATGATGTAGGACGTAAATTCAAATTAACTTGAGCCAATATGGGAGTCGTTAACTCTGTCTGGTACATGTTAGCCATTAATCACCATTTGTGAAAAAGATAGGAACTTCATGTAAAACGTCTCATTGGATAAGATTTTTCGTAGGGAATAAACAGTGCCTCTAATCTTTTAGTTCAGCTTTTGGTTATCTTCTGAAACGACTGTTTACGTTGGGTACTAGGCGTGGTTCCAAAGGCAGATTACGTTCAGTTTTCCGTGAATAGTTAGCTGTGAAAAATACGTGTTCCCCTATTCCCGCAGGCAGGCATTTGTTAATCAATGTAAGGAAACTAGCAAAAATTAAAATGCAAAACCCGTATTGAACAACTTAATTGGAGTGGGCACTTCGATACATTCGTACGAGCCGAAAACCAGGCAAGATGAACCGAAACCAGCTAAAGCGTTTCTTTGGTTATAGCGGACACTATGAAACCAGTGCTCTAGAGGATTTATGAATGGTTGATGCTGAATTCAAAGTTTGGTTGTCGCAAGTTGGTGAAGAAATAAAGAAAAAAGCGAGAACTTCTCGTCATTCATCGTGACAATCCTAGCTGTTGACAGCATATCAAACAATTTGAACACACAAAACGTCGAATTAATGTCTGATGGCCAATATTCTTATGACTTGTCGCCTAGACGTTTTTGCTCATTTCGAACAAAATTTGATTGAGGGACCAATATCAGAATGAAAAAATTGAACTGAAACTTCCTGGAAGATTAAAACTGTGTGCCGGACCGATACTGGAACTCGGGGCCTTTGCCTTTCGCGGGCGAGTGCTCTACAAACTGAGCTACCCAAGCACGACTCACGCCCCGTCCTCACAGCTTTACTTCTGCCAGTACCTCGTCTCCTACCTTCCAAACTTTACAGAAGTTCTGTAACGTTCGCAGGACAGCTTCTGTTCTGCTTGGGTACCTCAAATGGTAACGCACTTGCCCGCGAAAGGCAAAGGTCCCGAGTTCGAGTCTTGGTCCGGCACACAGTTTTAATCTGCAAAGAAGTTTAATATTAGCGCACACTTCACTGCAGAGCGAAAATCTCATTCTGGAATTCAAGAACTGATTCAGTTTTTGCGAAAACTTAGAAGTCGGCCCTTCTCACGATGGGAACTTTAGGTTTGCGTCCCCAGTGACATAAGTATGGTACGTTTTTAGATGGTTAGAATTGATGTCCTGTAGCCAGGCGGAAGTTTCATTCTTATAACTAAGAAACTGGAGGAAATTTGACACAGCTTGTTACCATGGAAGTGAACGAAACTGGGAGAAAACGAGGATGACTGAAACTGGGAGAAAACCTGTAACAAATCTCTAGTCCTTAGAAACTTTACTGAAGTGCTAAAAGTGAAAAAGGCTGTTACGGAATAAGCCTCCCCAGCAGCGTTCAACAAATGACTATATAGAAAAAGGGATAGATAGATAGATAAGCCATGGGTATACTAAGTCTGCTACTATTTTACACGGTCATACACGAAGGCGACGAAAGTTAAGGGATATCTCCTAATATCGTGTCAGACGATCTTTCGTCCGGCGTAGTGAACTATATGTTGTATGGGCTGAGCACGCCGCTGCAACTCCCCTGTAGAGGTACTGAGCCATGCTTTTTCCATATCCATCCATAACTGCGGAAGTGTTACCGGTACAGAATTTTGTTCAAGAGGGGACCTCGATTACGTCCCATAAATGCTCGATGGGATTCATGTCGGGTGATTTGGGTGGACAAATAATTAACTCGAATTGTTCAAAATATTTTTCAAACCAATCGCGAATTGCGGCCCAGTAACGCGGTCCATTGTCATCCGTAAAAATTCATGGTTGTTTGGAAACATTAAGGGAACATTTCCTGTCAATGATCGGCTCAGTTGAACCAGAGGACCCAGCCAACCCCATGCAAACATAAACACCACTATGAAGCCACGGCCAGCTGGCACAGTGCTTTGTTGACAACTGAGATCAATGGCTTTGTGGGGTCCGCGCCACACTACTTCCCTACCCTCAGCGCTAACAAAGTGAAACTGGGCGTCATCTGATCAGGCGACGATTTTCCAGCGTAAGGTCACGAGCGCCGGAGAGACGCTGTAGGTGATGCGCTGTTAGCAAAAGCATTCGCTTCGGTTGCCTGCTGCCATAATCCATTCAGGCCAAATTTCGCCACACTGTCCTAACTGATACGCTCGTCGTAAGTCTCAGTTGATTTTTGCGGTTATTTCACGCAGCGTTGCGTGTTTGTTAGCACTCACAACTCTACGCAAACGCCGCTGCTCTAGGTCGTTATTTAAAGGCCATCGGGCACTGCATTGTCAGTGATGATGTAATGCCTGAAATTTGGTAGTCTCGGCACACTCCTGACACTGGATATCGGAATACTGAATTCCCTAAAAATTGCCAAAATGGAATGTCTCATGCGTCTGGTTCCAACTACCATTCCGCGTTCGAAGTCTGTTACTCCCTTTCGTGTGATCTTAATCACGTCGGACACCTTTCCCATGAATCATCTGGGTAGAAATGACAGCTCCGCTAATGCACTGCCTTTATATACAATGTGTACGCGACACTACTGCAGTCTATATATCTGCATATCGCTATCCCATGACGTCATCTGTGTACGTAAACCATATTTAGCCAAGAAGTAATGGAGAGTGTTCAAAGTTACTAGAGGAAGACATAGGTAGCAAAATTGTAGTGTAAGAGTTTGGAATGTATTCAATAATTGAGGTTTGCTGTAGGCACATTACATGAACCAAATTAATACTATATCCATTGTGGGGTGTTCGCATCTCCCAATGATCCATGGCCTCTAAAGTTGCCTGGTCTAACCTTTTTTAGTAAACTTTTTAGCGGTTTGAGAGACTCCATGGCGCCTCTTAAAACACGTTCTGGTGAATTGTAGCGCCTGATAACAGCGCTGTATGCATTAACGCCAGACATTGTGGCAAAATTATGGGAAGTGTTTGTCTGCATCCGGAATGGATCCCGCCGTGCTGTGGCTGAGCTGTATTTCCGAAGTTACCATTATTTTGGAAGTGCTAGCCCTACGAGTTACGGAGAACTTCTGTAAAGTTTGGAATGTACTGACGGAAGTAAAGCCGTGAAGACGTCAAAAGTTCTGCTGGGATACCTGTCAGTAGAGCACGTATCCGTGAAAGGCAAAGGTCCCAGGTTCGAGTCCTGGTCACCCACAGATTTAGCTGCCAACAAATTTCAAATCTGGATGTTTCTTATGCACCTGGTGGACGGACTTAGAATATTTGTGAAAGAAATGAGAACTTTTGCCCTAAACGTAATTGTCTTAAATGCATGCATGAATATCTTAAGTTTTAGTCAATGCATTAGAAATAACAGCCAACTAGTTGCAAAATACAATTTATTAAAACTTGACCATGGTCTTGACAGTTTTAAAACCTTCTTCAGAAGATGTAGAAGGTAAAATTAAATTATGTATAGGCAATGTGGGAGTCGTTGACTTCTAGTGTCATCTGCAAAATGCTGATGAGTTTCTACTACCTCTAAAAGTGCTTTAAACCAAAAATCTTTTAGGTATGGGGAATAGGGTGCCAAATCTTGTCAAGAGGGAAGATATTTCGACAGCTTCGTAGACTTATTTTCGGATCGACAAGGTACCATAAGCGATCAGGACACAGGACGGAGAGTACCGTACCCACTGAGATTCCAGATTCCGCAAGTGGTTTGAACAACGAGGAGACTGCGGTTAGTAGCTTGCAGATTGCAGCGGCTCCTCTCTCTCTCTCTCTCTCTCTCTCTCTCTCTCTCTCTCTCTCTCTCTCTCTCTCTCTCTCTCTCTCCCAGTCGCGTCAGCAGGTGTCAGCGACCGCCGCTTGCTGTTGTGCAGCGACGCTGTGACGTGTCCTGTGGGCGTAAAACCGTGATTTGTCGCCTGCGAGGTACCTGGCGCCCGCGCTGGGGCGCCTGTCTGGGTTCTCGCTACACAGACGAGCAGCAGCGTAGCCGCCGCCGCCTTAGCACAGCCTCTGTCAGAAGGAACTGCCACCCGTTGTATGCACTGGTGTGGGAGGGAGATCTGGGCAGGCTGCCCCATAAAGGCGGATTCACGCCGGGCGTAAACGGAAGGCGACATCACCGTCAAATGGAGCTGTGCTTACACTACACGGAACTTCAGTGCGTCACATAACGTAACCCAGTTTTAGAAGTGCGTTCGCTGCCGCGTGACGTCACTGCAGCTATCTATATAACTAAACGGTCACAAAGATAGCTGCCCATCTAAAGTCCTGCAGTGGCAACAAAAATTTGATTCTGCATTTCATATAAAATGAGGTAGGTGCCATTCACGGAGTACGTGCTAGTATTTTGTCTAATTTCCTTTTGTCCGGTGTAGCGTAGCATCTTGACATGGCATAAAGTCTTCGCGATACCCGTACTCAAATATTGAACTATGCTGTCTCTCTCGTCGACCACAATTGAGAAAGTGTTGCCGGTGTTCGATGGGATTCATGTCGGACAATCTCGGTGGCCAAATCATTTGTTCGTATTGTCTTGAATTTCCTTCAATCGCGGACAGTTGCGGCCCGGTGACAAAGCGCATTACCATCCAGAAAATTCCGCTGCTGTCTGGGAAGATGAAGTCCATGAATGGCTGCAGATGGTGTGAGAGTAGCCGGACATAACCATTTCCACTCAATGATCGGTTCAGTCGGACCAGAGACCCAGTTCACTCCACGTAAACATAGCCCACACCATTATGGAGCCATTATCAGCTTGCGCAATGGCTTCGACAACTTGGGTCCAAAGCCTGATGGCGTCTATGCCACACACTAACCCTGCCAACAGCTCGTATGAACTGAAATCGGGACTCGGCTGACCAGGCGACGATTTTCCAGTCGTCCAGGGTCCAGCCGAAAATCACGAGCCCAGGAGAGGAGCTGCAGGCTATGTCGTGCTGTGAGGAAAGGCTCTTGTCGTTCGTCTGCTGCCACAGCCCATTAATGACAAGATTCCACCGCACTGTGCTAATTTACACATTCGTCGTACGCCCCACATTGATTTCTGCGGTCATTTAATGCAATGTTGCTTATATTAACATTAACTGGGTGAGGTAGGGAATATATTGCTTCCCCCTACTTAAACCTCCCGAGGAGATCATGAATGTAAAATTAGAGATTCGAGCGCGCACGGAGGCTTTCCGGCAGTCTTTCTTCCCGCGAACCATTTGCGACTGGAACAGGAAAGGAGGTAATGACAGTGGCACGTAAAGTGCCCTCAGCCACACACCGTTGGGTGGCTTGCGGAGTATAAATGTGGATGTGGATGCAGGTAAACGCATCTCCTGTCGGCCGTTTAGTGAAGACCGTCGGCCACTGCGTTGTCTGTGCTGATAGGCAATGCCTGAAATTTGGTATTCTCGTCACCCTCTTGACGGTGTGGATCTTGGAATACTGAATTCAGTAAGGATTTCTAAAATGGAATTTCCCAGGCGTCTAGTTAAAGACTACCATTCCGCTTCGAAGTCCATTAATTCCCGCCGTGCGACCATAATCACATCGGAGACGTTTGCAAACGAATCACCTGTGTACAAATGACAGCTCCGCCAATGTCCTGCCATTTTATACCGTGTACAATAGATATTAACGTCATTTGTATATGTGATCTCAGTAGTGACTTTCGTAATTCTTAATTTACAAATTAAAAATCTTATTTGCTTATAAGAAGTTTAACCTTACGTTAGAGGCATCACTGGAGGTATAATAATTGTAATTAACTGATGCATAACCCTGAAATTACTACTCCACAGATTCAAAGGAAGTCACCAACTCCACGATGGTCGAGTAGCAGTGTAACATTTTCCTCCCTCTAGAGTTGAACATTAGGGTAGGGATTCAATCCACTCTGAAGTTTGCACTGTTAGTTCGCAGAGTGTTGGAAGAGATTTCTGCTAACGTAAAGTCTTCTAAAAATGTCCCGTTTTCCTGTTGGAATCTCTCTGTAGGTTGCAGCTTTTAACTTAACTGTTTTATAATTGACGTCGTGGCCCAGGAACCGTGACATCAGTTCCGATAAATAAACCAGTGTGGATCACAATTGTTACTAACGACTACAGTTTTCGATCTGATATGCAGATGTTCAGACGTAAGTTCGGAAAGGAGTCGAAAACATAAAAATTACGAAAGCGCAACAACCCAATACAAATGTTTATAATTTTGTATATAAATAAATGGTCTGAGGGACAGGATTGACAAGTCTGTGCTTGTTTGCAGATGATCCTGTGGTGTATGGGAAGGTCTCGAAGTTGACTCTAGAAGGATACAAGATGAGTTAAACAAAATTTCTAGTTAGTGTGATGAATTACAGCTAGCTGTAAATGTAGAAAAATGTAAATTAATGCGGGTGAGTAGGAAAAACAAATTATGTTTGGACATATCAAGTGTCCTGCTTGACACAGTCACGTTGTTTTAATATCTTGGCCTAACGTTGGAAAGCTATATGAAATGGGACGAGCATGTGGTGTTTGTGCTAGGGAAGGCGAGTGGTAGACTTAGATGAAGTACAGTTTCCCAATATTCTGCCAATAAACCTGAGACAGCACATAGGACGCTACATAGTGACACACACATTCTTTAGTACTGCTGGAGTGTTTATGATCCGCCCCAGTCGGATTAAAGAAAGACGCGGAAGCAATTCAGAGGCGGGCAGCTAGATTTGTTACCGGTAGGTTCCAACAACTCTTAGTGTTACGGAGGGATACTTACGGATATCAGATCGGAATCTGTGGAGGAAGGGTGACGTTCTTTCCAAGGAACACTGCTAAGAAAATTTAAAGATCAGACCTTTTTAGCTAATTAGAGAACGGTCTTATTTAAGGACCACAAAAATAAATTAGGACCCACACGGAGGCAGGCACACACAGTGGTCGGTCTCTCTCTCTCTCTCTCTCTCTCTCTCTCTCTCTCTCTTTCTCTAATGGAACAAGAAAGAAAATAACTAGTAGTTGTGCAGGGTACCCTGAGTGTGGTAGGTATGATACAAAATTGACGAAAAAATACAGTAGATGCAGTGGAGGAACTGGCGCTACAGTCAGTGGCATGTCCGGAAGTCATTGGTTAGTATATTGGTACAGCCCAAAGGAAATTTTATCGTAAAATAAAAATTATGTAGTAAAGAATACTGTAACATCGAGACTTCAGTATATACCTCATAATAAAATAAAATACAAATGTAGGAAAACCTGGCAGTAAATTGCACATTTTCGTTCTTCCTTACAAATTTCGTAACACGGTGTAAAATTAACTTGCGTAATTGGCATTGACTCCTCCGTCTGTTAAATCACAACTTTATGAACTTAGCTTCAATTAACAAAGCTACCGAGTACTTTTCCTCTGATAATGGTTAAAAGGAATTTGGATATAAAAACTATAACTTTCTCAGAACACGAGTATAGCGATGTAATCGTTATTACGGTCTTCAGTGAACGACTGTAAAGTCAAATTTTCTAATTATGAGGGGTTTGGTTGTCGGCATAACTTTTAAACCTGTTTCGTAAACATCACAAACATGGGCGCACAGACCGAAGCCTTGATCCTCGTACAAGCGTATTACAGCATGGTACTCGTGCGAAGACATGTGAAGTGCCGTTAAAAATGGAATTAGTAGAGTTAAAATTTGCTTTTCTTGTCCTTTTTTGGGAATTGCCAGACGTTCATAGAACAGTAAATGTTAGGTGGAAACATGTATAGCAAATACGTAACAAATAAGAAAAAGCTCAACGATCCGAATTCAGCTTCAGATGTCCGATTTACATTTCGAAAGAAAAGCAAGGATGTACAGTACCTGCAGGAATAAATCGATTCGTATTAACTTTGGAGTTGTAAGCAGTTGCTTTTTTGCTGTTAGAACGTCTTCCTCTGTAAGTAGCTTGGAATTATCATCTCAGGTTTCATTTGACTATCGGCCCAAGTACTACACTTTACCACAGCGTATCATAATAGTGGATTATTGTTACGCGGAAGATTACCGTATCAACTTGGTGGAAATACTTGAGACGACGTTACTTATTACTTAAAGAAGTCACACCCAAGGGTGATACGTTGCTTAGACATAGCTGATCGTAGGTGGGAGGGTATATGTACACCCTGTGTGGAACGAACGCAGAGTTGATACTGTCTCAGACGTTACAACTATTAAAACCGGACGCAATTGCCCTGCCGTGTGCCGTTCTACGGGCTGAGTTACACTGGATAAACTCACGGACAAACTGAAATTTTGTACTTCACACTACTTCCTCAGACAGCTGCGGAACGCGAGTAATTAGAGATTCGTAAAGCAGTTTCGTGAATTTTTCGATTAACCTGCATATCTTGTAACTGGTATACTTAGTGTTTACAAGAAGTTAAACAGAACGACAAACTGGTGTTTCAGAGCCAAATCCATCGTCAGAGCAAATTGGGTTGCCTAGAAAGTCGAGTAACAAAAATCTGCCGCCTCTGAACACAGGAGAGTAGAGCTTTGTGTACGCGCTTAGTCTTGGAATAGCGGGTGCATCGGATTCACAACACGGGCGTGACGGAGTGTTTCCGTGTGGGCCCAGAGGGCGGCCGGCGCTGGCCGGTCAGACGTGGTTTTAACTCGTTTAACACGCCACTTCCTGGCGACCGGCTCTGTTTCCCCAGTAACGGGCATGGCACTGCAGCCGCTTCGAACATGGCGCAGCGGTGATTGCTTGACCGGGAGTGGCACCACCACACCAAGCCTGTGCACTTGTAGATACGACTGACGCACCTGGACCACTTGCTTTCAGAGACGTTGCACTGTTTTCTGCTAAGAAGTTTGCTCTTCTACGAGGCTCATTATTTCAGGGTAATAAAACCAACACCGTCAATTATTAGTTGCATATACATCCTAGTCTCTCTACCCATACAGATTTTGCACTCCACCGCTCCCTGCAGGATCATTGAAGCTATTTCTTGCCGTTTTACAGCAGATCCTGTCATCCCATCCCTTCTATTCCTTGCTCTCCAAGTATTCATTTCCTCGCTGATTCCGCGAGGAACCACCTTATTGTTTTCAGTTCCCTAAGTTTCAGTACTCCTTAACATCAAACCTGAAACATAGGATTCGCTTTCCCGGTTTTTCCACCGTGCATGATTCATTTCCATACAATGTTTACAGCGTGCATTCTCAGAAATGCCTTCTGAAAATTGGGGCTTATGTTTAATACTATGAATTTTTCTAGCGCAGGATGTTGTTTCCAATGTAGTGGTCTGCTGCTAACATAGTTGTTCCTTAGTCGGTCACGCCTGATTTTACTCAAAGGATAAATTCTTTCACCTCGTCAGCTACATGGCCCTCAATTTTGATGTTACTGTTATCACTGATCTCAGTTCTGCTGCTACTCACTACTTTGGTCTCAATTTACTTTACTCCCAGTCTATATTCTGTACTCATTAGCATTTTTGTGCCATCCAACAAGTGGTGAAATTCATCATTTTGAGGATAGCAGTGTCTTCAACACATCATTAATACTATTTCACTCTAACCTTTATACCCGCGTCTGAACCTTGTATTTACCTCATTGGTTCTAGGGTATAGAAGTTAAACAGTAGGTGACACATCGTTCTATTTCACTTTTTCAATAACTTCTATCTTGATCCTCAGTTATTATTTCTCCGCCATGGTTCGTGTACAGTGATTGGACAAAAATATACACCAAAACACATCATGTCGAATACTGTGTAGGAAAACCGTTGGCTTTCAAAACAGATTCCAGTCTTCTCGGAATACACACAAGTGCAGGTCCTGTATGGTTTGCAGGAGAATTTTGTAGCATTATTCTTCCTAGAAAATAATGGCAAGTTAAGGTAACAATGACGGAGGTAGCAATCATGCACCTTCTTTCCAAAGTAGACGACATAAGCAATAACGGTGAATCCAGTGGTCAGGGAAGGTGCAAAGATTCATCTTCAGACTAAAAAAAAACCAGTCCTGTAGTAGAGCTGTTAACAGGGGCCCTGTCATCTTGGGAGCATAAACATTGGGAACTAACATTGTACCGTGGGATTGACCTGATAAGCCAAAATGGTCACCCAACCCTTGGCATTATTGCGACGTTGTAGACTAGCTACAGCCCCATGGAATACGGGTATGGCTGGCCAAATCACCACCGAAAGTCCGCCATGTTACACTCTTGGAACGTAAACTCGGTCAAAAGCTGGAAACAATGTGCAAAAATATTCATACGAACAAATGAAATCCTTTCATTACTACATACAAAGGTATGCTTTCGAATTTCCCGTTCAGCCGGCAGTTCCCTTCTTATGGGGCTTCCTTTGCGTTTTTAAGCTAGCAGGGTTAGCGAGTAAGACATTGTTCTGTCATCCTGTTCTTAATCAGTCCTCTTCAATGACCGTCTGTGACGAATAACTCAACACAAACTTTCGTCTGCATTGTGACTTAGCGGATGACTTTCTTGCACTTTCCTTATATGCAATATGTCTTAGACACGGTGCCTCTTGAAACGCCGAACACTTCCGCCGTAAGGCGGGTGCCTCCTTAACTAATGATTTGTCCACGTTAGAGTTGACTTAGCTCCGATATAACTCACTCAAAACTACACAGAACCAAGACTGACTTGCAAAGCATTGAGGACTTTGCACAGGTGCCGTTTGTGGAAAGCAGCGCAACATAGACATGGCAAACATCTACATTTATATTCGAACGTGCATTTCTCGCGATAGTTAAGTATTTCTGTCGATCTCTGTACATATCAACCATCTTTCCCTGTAGCTTAAGGCTATTTCTATGGGAATAATAAATATTTTACAGTGCTGTAGTTGTGGAACACTTAATGGGTAAATTCCAGGAAGTCATCTTGAAGTTCAGTATTGCGACCGTTATAAGATACGTCCGAACTGCCTCTTTGGGGCCTCTCCCTTTCCTAAAGCCAAACGGATAATGTGAAAACTACAGTGTTAATTAAATCACAATAGCAGGTGGAAGAGGCCGAAATTCCTTTTATCATTCCATTTTTCTCAGATCACCACGGTCATAAAACCACTTTGCATGACCAGTGAGTTTGTGAATATCGTTTCCGCTTCTGAAACAAACGCCCTCTGGAAAATGCCAGCGAGTGGTCCTGTAACCGCACACCAGTGGAGACGGCCGCGCTTATTTAGGCGAGACGCGCCGCCTCCAGCTGGAATCCAGGCGCAGACGTCGCTATTATTAGACTCGGCGGGGTTGTGGGGGTTGGGTGTCTGCGCCGGCTCCAAAATTACCCTCCCTTCCGCGGCGTCGCCGCCGGATATATCCGACACAGAGTGCGGCCCGCGGCCGGGAAGTTGTCACGCGGCTCTGCTGATAAACGTCCACTGGGCACACAGCCGGCGCTGATAGCCCGGCTCTCCTTAAACACTTCAGCGCGCTGTCACGGTCGACACGCAATTACCTACCGACACTATCGAACGCTTGGGCCAGCACAAGGGCTCTGCACGAATTGCCACGGTACTGGGTACATCTGCACCTACATGGCTACTCTGCAATCACATATAAGTGTGTGGCAGAGGGTTCATCGAACCACCTTCAGTCATTCGCCTCTAGAACAGCACGCGGGAAAATGAACACACATCTTTCTGTGCGACCTCTGATTTCCTTTATTAGGATAATACACTACTGGCCATTAAAATTGCTACACCGCTATGATGACGTGTTACATATGCGAAATTTAACCGACAGGAAGAAGATGCTGTGATATGCAAATGATTAGCTTTCCAGAGCATTCACACAAGGTTGGCGCCGGTGGCGACTCCTACAACGTGCTGACATGAGGAAAGTTTCCAACCGATTTCTCATACACAAACAGCAGTTGACCGGCGTTGCATGGTAAAACGTGTTGTGATGCTTCGTGTAAGGAGGAGAAATGCGCACCATCACGTTTCCGACATTGATAAAGGTCGGATTGTAGCCTATCGGGATTGCAGTTTATCGTATCGCGACATTGCTGCTCGCGCTGGTAGAGATCCAATGACTGTTAGCAGAATATGGAATCGGTGGGTTCAGGAGGGTAATACGGAACGCCGTGCTGGATCCCAACGGCCTCGTATCACTAGCAGTCGGGATGATAGGCATCTTATCCGCATGGCTGTAACGGACCGTGCAGCCGCGTCTCGATCCCTGAGTCAACAGATGGCGACGTTTGCAAGACAACATCCATCTGCACGAACAGTTCGACGGCGTTTGCAGCAGCATGCACTATCAGCTCGGGGACCATGGCTGCGGTTACCCGTGACGCTCCATCAGACAAGAGCGCCTTGGATGGTGTACTCAACGACGAACCTGGGTGCACGAATGGCGAAACATTTTTTGCGGATGAATCCAGGTTCTGTTATCATGATAGTCGCATCCGTGTTTGGCGACATCGCGGTGAACGCACATTGGAAGTGTGTGTCCATTGCCATACTGGCGTATCACCCGGCGTGATAGTGTGGGGTGCCATTGGTTACACGTCTCGGTCACCTCTTGTTCGCATTGACGGCACTTTGAACTGTCGACGTTACATTCCAGATGTGTTAAGATTCGTGGCTCTACCCTTTAATCGATCCCTGCGAAAGCCTACATTTGAGCAGGATAATGCACGACCGCATGTTGCAGGTCATGTACGGGCCTTTCTGGGTACAGAAAATGTTTTACTGCTGCCCTGGCCAGCACATTCTCAAGATCTCTCACCAGTTAAAAATGTCTGGTCAATGTTGGCTGAGCAACTGGCTCGTCACAATACGCCAGTCACTACTCTTGATAAACGGTGCTGTCGCGTTGAAGCTGCATGAGCAGCAGTACCTGTAGACGCCATCAAAGCTCTGTTTGACTCAATGCCCAGACGTGTCAAGGCCGCTATTACGGGCAGAGGTGTTTGTTAGGGGTACTGATGTCTCACGATCTATTCACCCAAATTGTGTGAAAATGTAATCACATGTCAGTTCTAGTATAATATTTGTCCAATGAATACCAGTTTAACATCTGCATTTCTTCTTGATGTAGCAATTTTAATGGCCATTAGTGTAGTTTCTATGTAGGTCGGCTGTAACAAAATACGTTACCATTCGGAGGAGAAAGTTTGATCGAAATTTCATGAGATCACGCCGCAGCGAGAAACGCCTTGGTTTTCCTGATGTCCACCCCAAATTCTGTAGAATTTTAATGACACACTCCCTATTTATCAATAATACGAAACGTGCTGCTCTTATTTGAACTTTCTCGATGTACTACGTTGA
This sequence comes from Schistocerca gregaria, assembly GCF_023897955.1. Lineage (NCBI taxonomy): Eukaryota > Metazoa > Arthropoda > Insecta > Orthoptera > Acrididae > Schistocerca > Schistocerca gregaria. Next base: position 389,223,776 of record NC_064925.1, on the reverse strand, counting down.
TCCCATCTAGTAAGGATCTCTCACTGCACAGCGATATTCCAGAAAAGGACAACCGTAGTTAAGACAGTCTTCAGTAGATGTTTCGTCGTCTAAGTGTTCTGCCAAGAAAACGGTCATTGATTCGCCTTCCCAAAAAAATTTGTGTTCTCTCCAATTTGTCTGTAGTTCTAATCCCTAGGTATTTAGTTAGTTCACGCCCGTTACATGTAATTCACCGCGTAACTGAAGTTCAACGGATTCCTTTTAGCACTCACTTGGATGATCTCTTTTCAATTCTTTAGGCTCAATTGCCAATTTTCACAGTGAAGAAACCGTCTTTACAAAGTTCTTGTGCCAAGAGTAAATTTTAGGCCTGCTTGGAGGTTCTTCAGCGTATTCGGTACGAAATTAACGCCAAAGAGTTGTTGCATAGTTGGTTGCGTGAAACCAGAACACAGCGAGCACACTCGGCACTACTGTAAGTAGCCATTTCTAACGGTTCAGTGCGCAATACGCTGTCGCTCCTGGTCGCAGTATGGGGTATTGATGCACTGCGTGAATCAAACTTGCGACTGTTTGCTAGAAAATGACATCTAAAGTTGTGTAAGTCGTCCTAATAAATTCCTATATCATTCCAAAAGTTGCAAAGTTCTTCTTTCCCGACCCTGTATATCTGGGCGTCCCTTGCAAGTCTTCAAGCACATTTTCTGTGGCGTTTTGACAGATAACAATTTCACTTTTGCGGTGTGTCGCCGGAGTCTCTCCAAATAAAAACATGAACAACCAGCGACTCGTGTGCCGCTCTGGCCTGCGCTGACTATTACCCATGCAGAAGTGCTACTCACTCACTGTTGGTGTACTGGTTGTTCGTGTTCTATTGTTCTCGTACACACACACACACACACACACACACACACACACACACACACACACACACACTAATAAAACTGAGATCGTGCTAGCTTAATTTGGGACAGTTGGACCGACTGGGCACCCTAAATTCCGCTTCGGGGAACAGACGCATTGAACGAAAGATATCAGCAGTATTTGTTTGGAATGACTGCATCTACACATTTCTAAAACGAAATGGCAAATATCTGCGTAAACAGCAGAGAAAATGCTCCTGACCACTCAGAATCGACACAGACGGACGATACATCACGTTATATTAAATCTAAGTTACTGTTAAAAGTATACTCTAAATACCTGTAAAGAGTTAAATGTCATACCTACCCACGCCCTGGACCATAATTTTGGCTGCTAGCGATGCCAGATACATTTTTCCTGGAAAAGGCTGGCTTCTCCAGTCTCCAACTGATCGGTTGGTTTTTCTGTAATTAAGCTGAATTGGTTTGTGGTCAGAAATTACCAGGCTGGCTTAAGGGCCAGTGAATTTCCCACGACAGGAAGTGCTCCGCAGCACCTGTTGCAAATAAACTTCTGTAAGGTTCTGATGGGTAGGCATTTTTTTGCGTAGGAGTGCTAGTAGTGGCAGCAGCTAATGGCTAATGTAAGTGCCTGCATTTCGCGCTGGAGGCTGGTTAACTGAAAAAAGTTTGTAATGCTGCTCAAAATGGCTGTTTAATGACTTAGTCTGTTCCAGCTACAACACAATTTGCTTTATTTATTGGTTTTATTCACATGCAACCCGTCAGTTACAGTACAGTCTTCAGGCTCCTGCATAGAATGAGCACAGTTATAATAGTGGACAACATGCATCACACTATAGTTCTTAAAAATGGTGTGTTAACCACTTGAGACCAAACTAATTCGAATTATATTCGTGCAGGCGACTAGTGTAGCAATAAAAATTGTAACAAAAGACGGCAGTGACAAGTGTCTACTCATCATTTTTAATTATTGCAATAAAAACATTGTACAGTGTTGCTGTATACTAGATAGCAGTAGATACATAAGTGAAGACATCTAGACGAGGTTATTCAAAAGGATCTGAAATGAAATAGGTAGGCTATATTAACCTTGGGGGAAAGACTGTATTCCTTTCGTCAGTCACATCAAATGCTTTAAATGCTACGGTTCTTGGGGTGGGACACAAACGTATCGTAAAACGCAGTCAAGGTAGTTAAAATATTCTTAGATAGTAAAACCTATCTATATATAAGGTTCATTATTCTATATGGATAGGTTTTTACTAAATAACTATATATTTAAAGTACCTTAGGTAGGCGTTAATGCCGTGAGCTGTCGGGCATCACAGCATTTCAACTGTTTCATGTAACTGACCAAACGAATAGTTTGCAATTTTTTGAACGAACCTCGCACAGCGTCAGAGTTTCGCCCACAATTTTTTTTCTACCCGTACCTTTCACGTATTGTGCACGGTCTCCTTCGAAATATTCTCCTCCACAATTGATCACGGCTCCCAATACTGTTACCACTTCCGGATGTAGTCTTGGTACGCTTATTGCTGGATGGCGTGAAGTGTCGTCTGCGAATTTTCTTCTATCTCGTCTATCGTTACAAATCTCGTCCTTTCAACGGAGTTTTCAACTCTGGAAAGAGCCCACAGGGGCCAGGTCTGGATAGTACTGACGATGAGGCAGCACAGTGATTTCTTTTCTTGTGCAATAGTCACGCACCAACTGGGATGAATTAGCGGGTGCAAGAGCCATGAATTGTCTCGCCACATTTCAGGTCGTTTCTTTCTCGTATATTCTCTCAGGCATCGCAATAGGTCCCAGTAGTACCATCGATTACATTTGAATAGAAATCTCTCGGTGTACATTTCGCGTCAATTCAGGATAAAACAAGCTTTCGACCACTAACTCCATGGTCGTTGTCAGGGCTACAACTAAATCGCAGAAGAAAACTTCCCGCACTTTACCTCCTGATTCAAGGGATGGCGCTGCAAGCAACACGGTATAGACATCTATGGAAGTAGAGGGCACCACTTCACTGCGCGCCATATCGCTGTTGCTATGACTTATTCCAGCCAATCAGAAGCCGTCCTTTGTATATAAAAAAGGGAGCCTCGCTAGTTTACCAGGGTCATTTTTATCCCTGACGACGACCTTGGAGGTAGTGGTCGAAAACTTAGAGTTCTATCCTAAATTGACGCGGCATGTACAGAGATTTTTATTCAAGAAATACTTCGCGAAAGTCTTCGTAGCCATCGATTAAGTTTGTCCCTATGGCACGAATTCATGATGAAATAATCCTTCAAAACCAAAGAAAACCACCAACATTGCTTTGACATTTGACCTGACGAGCTTTCTTCGGTCTTAGAGAACCTTTCCCGACCCATTGTGGGATTGAACTTTGGTCTCAACATCAACAGTAGACGCTAGTCTCGTCGCCAGTTAGGATTCTCTTAAGGAACAGCTCGTTCTCATTTGCACGATCCAAAAGCTCTTCACAGATTGCGTGGCGAAGTTCGTTCTGGGAGATTTTAACATAGCAGCGCGTCTGCAATCGTGAATAATTAAATGATTATAAAGCCGCCGTCTCGATTGCCAATAGAAACTAGATGTTGACCTAGGTTTCGGCGCGGATAACGACGCCTTCTTCAGAACACACTAAAATTACCAACTGCCTAAAGAGGCATGGTCCGACATTAACACAGAACGCCCAGAAGGGCAAAAGACTTACATAAACTGTAAAATAAACAGTACGTGTGTAACATGTCAATAGATGTAGTTTACCACACACACAATTGAGCTAAGTACAGCAACTGACATGGTACACACGCACAGTTCATTTTAAATTTTATGCGAGTCCTTTGCCCTTTTGGGCGTTCTGTATTAATGTTGGACCATGCCTCTTTACGCAGGTTGTAGTTTTAGTGTTTTCCGAAGAAGGCGTGGCTACCCGCGCCGAAACCTAGGTAAACATCCGGTTCCTATTTGCAATCAAGGCGGATTCTCTATAATCATTAGTTCTTCCTGATCTTGACTGAGTCGTGGGTCGAACTAGGCGGCAACGTGGTAGATTTCATGATCCAATTAAAACGTTCCTTTTCCAAAATCTGTCATCCTTTGCAACGTCAAATTGTGCGTGCCAATCCCTCATGTGCGACGTCGACGAGCGTCCCAAATGAGAATCATCTTGAACTTCCGTCCGGCCGTTTTTAACGATTCGTAACAGAGTACGGCTTAATCACTAAATCACCATCGGCTTCCTGCATCATTTGGCGTGTGTCTGTAAAAGTTTGCTTCAGTTTCACGCTAAATTTAATACAAACACGTTGCTTCTCTCTCTCTCTCTCTCTCTCTCTCTCTCTCTCTCTCTCTCTCTCTCTCTCTCTCTCCAAAGTGTGCGATACAACGTTCTACTCAATACAGCACTGGAAAATAAGGGACCTACGAAAATGTGGAACTTCAATCAGTTACACATTAAACACAGGCCTGTGCAGTGATGCCAACTGCCTTTAGCTCCCACACACCATGGGTGCGAAATTACCATGTTCCGGAATTTTTTTAACATACCTCGTTGTTGTTGTTGTTGTTGTTGTTGTTGTTGTTGTTGTTGTCTTCAGTCCTGAGACTGGTTGGATGCAGCTCTCCATGCTACTGTATCCTGTGGAAGCTTCATCACCCAGTACGTACTGCGGCCTATATCCTTCTGAATCTGCTTAGTGTATTCATCTCTTCGTCTCCCTCTACGATTTTTACCCTCCACGTTGCCCTCCAATACTAAATTAAATTTTTCCCGAGGGCATGCAGCTTTACTGTATGGATAAATGGTGTCCTCTTAGATGAAATATTCCGGAGGTAAAATAGTCACCCATTCGGATCTCCGGGCGGGGACTACTCAAGAGGACGTCGTTATCAGGAGAAAAAAGACTGGCTTTCTGCGGATAGGAGCGTGGAATGTCAGATCCCTTAATCGGGCAGGTAGATTAGAAAACTTAAAATGGGAAATTAATAGTTTAAAGTTATAGTGGGGATTAGTGAAGTTCGGTGGCAAGAGGAACAAGACTTTTGGTCAGGCAAATACAGGGTTATAAATACAAAATCAAATAGGGGTAATGCAGAAGTAGGTTTAATAATGAAAAAAATAGTGCGGGTAAGCTGCTACAAATAACAGTGAACGTATTATTGTGGCAAAGATAGACACGAAGCCCACGCCTACTACAGTAGTAAAAGTTTATATACCAACTAGCTCTGCAGATACCTCGTATATAGACATGAATAATTAAGATGTAGAACGCTAATAACGTTTGTTTTATTTAAAAATCTTTGGGTTTCAACATAGATTCGGACGCATTACTTTTCAGCACGCTCTCGTACACTCTCCCACTAGCTCGCAGTTATTAATGTAGGAACTTGGGCTGAAAGTTTAAGCAACTGACAGCTGGCAGTGGTGTGAAAAATTGTATTCCCTAAGTCTGTCGCACTACCAGAGGTTTCTGTTGGACTGGACCGAGATGAGCGCACAGCTCTCGGTAGCCGGGAAGACTGGAGGCGAAGACGGGATAATGGGAGAGGACGACGTGACTTGCTGCTGTGGAATGCGGGCCGGGCATTAGCTTATCGTCGCGCCACATACAGGACACTGCTCCCGTTCTCAGCTTGCTCGTGCCTCCAACTCCCTCCCGCGTGCCGGCGCTGCGCTAACGCCGCGAATTAAGTCGCGTCTCCAGTATACGGGCAGTTCGCTGGTCGGTTTTCGTACCCCTCTCTGGGTCAAGTTGCGTGGGACACTATCAAATAAAAAGGGAACTCTGAAGTTCTCGAACTGATCGTGGCAGCTACGGTGGTACGATCCGTGTTTTCCCGTATTCAGAATTGCGCAATAATGCATTCGCCTGCGCACTGGTGTTCGTCGGAGGGAGCTGGTTTGAATCCAGGCAGTGGAAGAAATTGGAGGAATTGTGGTAGCGCAAAGTTACTAATAGTCTGACTGAATTCAGTTCAGAAAACTGATGCGCACACTTTCGATGTGTCCCGTTTACCAGTCATGTAACACAGCTGCTAGTGCAAACGTATTATACATTGGTATGTGTTGTGCCAGTTCTAATCATGTCCCTTGGATCAGAGCTAGATTGGCGAGCCTCGAAAGTTTCCTGGAATACAGCAGGACTGATAGAATTAATCGCAAAGATTTCTTGGTATCAGACCAGAATTGATGCACTTCACGCGACACGAATCTGATTGTCATTACAGCGCGAAGGAACGTCTCGGTATGTGGTGGATCATAGTGGAATCTGTAAAAGAATTTTCTATGTACTGTTGTTCAGATTTTTCCTTTTCTACATATTCCTTTAATTGTGCGTGCAAAAGGGAAACAGAGGAAATGGAAGAATATATTGTTTTTTAAAAATAGGGGACGGAAGCTAAAATAGTTTCGTACACTACCTGATAGTGGTGCTCAGTGTAAAACTTAGTGATACACTGGACTATAGCTAGTGATTTCAACCTCATCATAATTAGCACCCACATTTAGATATTTCCAATTGAAAGAAAACAGCCCTCGGTCACTATTGTTAAAGAATTAACAGGGTTTCAACACTGCTAGGAGTGTCTTTCTCAGTCTTTAAAGAGGATTCCGTACTTACACTCTATCACACGTTTTTAAGTCATAATTCTATGACCATGTTATAGACCATTCTTAGATTTAAATTCTGAGGAAGACACTTTCAACAGTGTTGAAACCCGGTTAATTCGTTAAAAATAGTGACCGAGGGTTGTTTTCTTTCAGTTGTAACTATTCATGGTCTCTGAACGTGCAGACATGTAATTTTTTAAACATTCCGTTTCCTGCCGTCTTTTTTGTGCGGTTAAGCGGGTTAGCGATCTCCGATGACTGAGCGAACAGTGCACACCACTAAAGCACCACTAAAGCACCATAGATGTTCGGAGCACAAATGTGTACTTGCTCAATTGTCGCATATCGGATCCTTTACTCATTATCCTAAGGAGCAATCCGCAGAAGACTGTTAAGGTTTAAAGAGAATAGTGGTGCTTAATTACTTTCTCGTAAATGATTTTTTGTTAGAAACATCAGCACATGTCAAGATACGAGCGTGGAAGAAAAATTTTTCATGAAACTTAGATCCGTTTTCTTGGAACTCTCATCGAAAAACGCCATACACGGGCAGAAGTGGGCAGCTTAAAGAGCATTTGGAACTTACTGAAGTATATCTTCCTCGCTGACAGGCGCGGGACAGAAACTGCGGCAGATCTACTGGTCCACAGTTGGTGCTAATCTATGGTCGCAATTGGTAATGACAGGAAATCCCTATATTTCCAGATTAAATCTGGAACCCTCTAGTGGGATGATTGTCCTGGATCTGAATCCCTGGACAGCTCGTGCACAATCATATGATCAGCTAGGCTGTTGACCAGTGTTCGATAATATGGTTGTAACAAGACATCGGTTGGCCTCGCATATGTTTGTCAGTACCTGAAAGGACTGTCTAGCCTAAATGGTCAGCGCAAATGTTGCGTCTGCCTTACGGCCAGAAAGAATAATAAAGATCTGCTTGGAAAGTACCTGTTGTCCAACATTTGATTATACCCTTCTCATGTTACGTATTTGTTAAATTTGATAAGAGGTGTGCATAATGTATTTTGAATAAACAAAAGATGGAAAACTAAGTGTAGTATTCGAAGTTGACTGTTGCTGCTGTATGCCGCAGTGACGAAAATAGCTGGCAAACAGGAATGGAGACGGTCATCGGACGAACCTTTAGGTAGATGACCAAAACAATTGTTAGCTAGGTTTTTGCCCCCCCCCCTCCTCCTCCAATCCATCCATTTCCGTTGACAGTCTCTAGTTAACTATTAACACCTTCTGCTCTAAATTAAGTTCTCGAGAGAATTCTAAAATAAGCATAATAACGCTACCGTAACCTTGTTAACTAGACATGTAGGTGTCAAGTTAGTTTATTCACATGAAACTTTTGTTTCTAAGACCACTGCTGCTCTTGATGAGGTTTCTCATAAATTAATACATGGTCGGCTTATTTTATTAATGCAAATCACTGTAAAACACACAACGTAAAGACAGTAAATAATACGAGCTGCATAAATGAAACTTAAACATATTTCCGAAAATACCGGATCTACGCAGATGTTGATTCAGCTGAACTCGATTCAAATCTTCAGAAGAGCAGTATGAAATTGTCCCCTATCTCAGCGAAGTATTTTATTGATGAGGGAAGCATAGCATTAAACCACATGAACACGAGGAAAACCTAATTTCAAACACATTCTTACCAGACATTTATGTTTCAATTAAGGGGCAAGGGCTGTTTGCGGCGCTATGTATTTCGCGGCGACCAATACCGGACACTCAGGCTCGTATCGCCGGCGACGTGACAAGTGGAGTATCGCTTTTTGGCAGAACTTAACAAGTTACAAGGGACCTTGGTAGTAACTCCGAAGTCTCAAATGACGCAGTGGTTCTCTGAGTAGTGTGACGTAAGCATCAGTTGACAATGCTGTGCACACGCTCTGAATCACCGGCTCTCTCATTCAGGTACTATTGGTTGACGTCACTAGTCACAACAATAGTGTAGAGGATGACTCTGAAAAGCTCTTGCTGATGAATTTAGCAGAAATTATTGGGGGGCGGGGGGGTACGTGAACTCGTATCGACGTTTGTTCCCGAAACCACTATTTATGTAAATGTGGAGTAAGAATGTGGAGTAAGCAACATCTGAAGTCAGAATCGGAACATTATTATTCACCTACAGACGCCAGAGTGGTGACACACACACACACACACACACACACACACACACACACACACACACACACACAGTTTTCAGATACCCTGTTTCTTTACAATAAGACTTCAAAGCATTTCTGGTAGTACGGACTGGACTGTCGTAACGTAGCTTCCGAATACCATAAACTTAAACATACCACCAACCAGCCACCGTGGAAAGACTTCGCTGAATTTGTTCATACTTCAGTATGTTACAAGCAAGTATTGCTGTTTCATCCATGTGATACCAAAGGGAGGGGGGTATACTTCACGCCTATCTTGTGATAAAATATTAATCCATTCAGTTACTTTAAAATAAGATGTTTTGAAAAAATTTCAACTAATGAATTATTCTAACAGATTCCGTATATTATTCAAATTTGGCAGTTAAACTTAATCCAAAAATTTAACTCTCAGTAGCAGAGATCACTTTCCCAACAAATGTCGTGTTTAGTGTTTAAGGGCCTTATTTATACATAATGTTCAAAAAGTATCTTGAGAGTAAAACTAAACAGCCATGGCGGAAATGTGCATTCTTGTGTGCTTTTTGTGGAGGGCAAGATGATGGTAGCAAAAGTTACTAAAAGGGCTTCGATATTGCTAGGACTGTGCTAAAAGGTATGTCCAGGTTCTGCACCATAATTAGCCATCAGTACCTCTTCAAATAGTATCAAACTTCTTGGCAGATTAAAACGGTGTGCTGGACCGAGACGCGAACTCGGTATCACTGCCTTTCGCGGGCAACTGCTCTGCCATCTGAGCTAGCCAAGCACGACTCACGACCCGTCCCCACAACTTCAGTTTCTGCCAGTACCTCGTATCCTACCTTGCAAACTCCCGATGCTCTTCTGCGAACTCCGCTGCAGAATGAAAAAACCTCATTCTTCAAAAACTATTTAATGTAATTCAACAACAATTAACGAATTTTATGTTTTCGGGCGGGCACACGGTACCCCCTTGTAGTAATGTTACGGGAAAAGGCTCAGTAGAGCTCGGGTTAATAATCTAAAGTGCCAGAGAAACTGGTACACCTGCCTAATATCGCGTAGGGTCCCCGCGAGCACGCAGAAATACCACAACACGACGTGGCATGGCTTCAACTAATACTAGTAGTAGTAGTAGTAGTAGTAAATTAACGCCATGAATTCTGCAGGGCTGCCAATTAATCGTAAAAGGCGTGGAGATATCTTCTGGAGAGCACGTTGCAAGGCATCCCAGATATGCTCAATAATAATGTATGGTGAGTTTACTGGCCAGCGGAAGTGTTTACTCAAAAGTGCATTCCTAGAGCCATTCCGTAGCATTTCTGGACGTATGAAGTTTCACATTGCTCATACCCGCACACGTCCATCCGCTCTATGAAATTGGAAATACTTGTCCGATCAGGCAACAGGTTTCCAGTCTACAGTCCAATGTCGGTGTTGACGGGCCCAGGCGAGACGTAAAGTTTTGTGCTGTGCAGTCTCAAGGGTACATGAGCGGGCCTTCGGGCTCCAAAACCCCATATCGATGAGGTTTCGTTGAATGATTCGCACGCTGTCACTTTTTGATGGCCCACCATCGAAATCTGTAGCAATTTGCGGAAGGGTTGCACTTCTGTCACGTTGAAAGATTCTCTGCAGTCGTCGTTGGTCCCGTTCTTACAGGATCTTTTTCCGGTCGCAGCCATGTCGGAGATTTGATATTTTGCCGGATTCCTGATATTTACGGTACACTCGTGAAATGGTCTTACGAGAAAATCCCCACTTCATCGCTACATCGGATATACCTCTCTTGCGCCGATTAAAACACCACGTTAAAACACCACGTTAAAACACCACGTTAAAACACCACGTTAAAACACCACGTTAAAACACCACGTTAAAACACCACGTTAAAACACCACGTTAAAACACCACGTTAAAACACCACGTTAAAACACCACGTTAAAACACCACGTTAAAACACCACGTTAAAACACCACGTTAAAACACCACGTTAAAACACCACGTTAAAACACCACGTTAAAACACCACGTTAAAACACCACGTTAAAACACCACGTTAAAACACCACGTTAAAACACCACGTTAAAACACCACGTTAAAACACCACGTTAAAACACCACGTTAAAACACCACGTTAAAACACCACGTTAAAACACCACGTTAAAACACCACGTTAAAACACCACGTTAAAACACCACGTTAAAACACCACGTTAAAACACCACGTTAAAACACCACGTTAAAACACCACGTTAAAACACCACGTTAAAACACCACGTTAAAACACCACGTTAAAACACGCATAAATCGTGATAACCTGCCATTGTACCAGCAGTAACCGATCTAACATGGGCCACACACTTTTCTTATATAGGCGTTGCCAGCCGCCGCGCCGTAAGCCTGTTTACATATCTCTGTATTTGAATACGCATGCCTGTACCAGTTTCTTTAGCGCTTTAGTGTATTTGACGAGGTAACGGGTAAATTTATGGTAAACGGCGAGGAACCAGTCGTACAGATATAACCAGATTTTCTTAAGAAACTGCTAATAAGTCTTTCTGGAAATCGTCGCAGCAATTCCACTTCCAAGAACAGAAATATTTCAAACCACGAAATGTGCAGGTTGATGCGCTAAAGGATGTAATGACCATGGCGTTAAGCGCCTTAATTCTGTCGGTGGAACCACTCTCGGTCTTAAGCTGTTCAGTTAAAGTGCAATGGACATACTATGGATTTGATTTTAAATAAGTTTAATAAAGATTGACAGAATAATTAAATTAAAAGCTACAGAAACTAAAATAAGTACTTTTGTTTTTCTGTTAGAAATAGCCTGGAATTTTTTGTTTCATTCTGTGTCCTTCGCTTTGTTTGTTGATATTGGGTAGTGTAAGCACTGATGTATGTATGATTCTGTGTAGTTGGTAATATATTGAAAAAACGCTTTAGCATTTCATTTATAAAATGTATAGCTAAGGTCTTCGTGTATATGAGACTAAACCCAATCAAATTCTCAAGTAATTTGGATGGATTTAATAAAGAATAGCAAAGGAAGTGTTTCTCCAATAAGAGAGACTTTGACTTTAATAAATTGAGACTATCGTATGATACGCTGCAGCCCTGCAATCCAAATTATACGAGTAGTGTAGATTGCATTCAAATCGAGGTACAATCTTTGGGTAGTTCTGTAGAAAACCATACGTAAAAAGAAGAAAAACTGATGCAAATGTGTTAGCATGAACATTTCCTGCCAACTGTGATAGTCAGAACATAACGTAAAATTATGGTTTCTCTCAACATGTATGATAATCCACCACTTGCCGACCTAGAACTTCACTAACTGTTAACTCTCCTTCGGCGAGATAAGAGGGCCGTTTGAAAAGTCCGTGCAAAGTCCAAGGGATGGTCATGGTCATGGTTAGTTAGTAGCATCTTTGGATAGAACGCACACCAAGTATCAGCCATACTGGTCTATTTATTTGTGTTTGGCGTTAGTGTGACTCAAAAAATGGACGAAAAAGAACGGTGATTAAACATTGCTTTATGAAAGGCAAAACGCCTCAAGAGACTAAAGATATGCTTGATAAACATTGTGGTGACTCTGCACCTTAGAACAGTTTATAAGTGGTTTCAAAATTTGCTGAGTGGCCATATGGGCACAAGTTGCTGCTGAACGTTCTGGTCGCCCTGTGGAGTTTGACTCCAGAAATCATTGATAAAATCCATGATATGGTGATGAATGACAGAGATAAGGTGCATGAAATGGCTAGTGCTGTGGGCATCTCGAATGAACGGGTACATAATATTTTGCACAAACATTTGGATATGAGAAAGGTATCCGCAAATCGGTTCCGCGATTGCTCATGCTTGACCAAAAACGGAATCCAGTAAAGTGTTGCAAAGATGGTTTGCAGCTGTTCAGGAGAAATCCACAGGACTTCAAGCGTCGTGTCGTCACTGGATGAAACAGGGATAAATTACTACACCCCTGAGGCGAACAACAATCTAAGGAATTTGGTCAAGAGAGAATCTGCACCAAAAAAGGCGAAGACCATTCCTTCGACTGGAAAGGTTATGGCGACTGTCTTTTGGGATTCGCAAGGGATAATTCTCATCGACTATCTGGAAAAGTGTGCAACTATTACACTTGCATACTATTCATCGTTATTGTACCGTTTAAAAACAGAGCTGCAAGAAAAACGCCAGTGACTGGACCGCAAAAAGTCCTTTTCCATGACAATGCACCAGCACACATCTCAGCCATAGTGGTCCCAAAATTAATGGAAATATAATTGAAACTCGTTTCACATCCCCCTATTCTCCAGACTTTGCTCCCTTGGACTACTATTTGTTCCCCAATTTGAAGAAATGACCGGCGGATAAAGATTTTATTCAATTGAGGCGATAGCAGCAACTTATAGCTATTTTGCAGACTTGAACCATTCCTGTTATTCAGAAGGGATCAATGTATTAGAACAGCGTTGCCTGAAGTGTGTGTGTCTAAAATGAGACTACGTTGAAAAGTAAGTTTGTCCCAAACACGTATGTAGTTTTTATTTCTGCCCGAACTTTTCAAACGTCCCCTCGTATGTGCGTAGGAATCACGTTCCTGAGATACAGTTGAACTACAAGAAGCGCAGCAACGAGCTACGCGCACGACGACGAAGAAAAAAAAGACGAGAGACGCCCCATCGGTCACGCGACAGCTCCTTCTGTTTGCTCCGGCCAGGCTCAGATTGTTCCTCGGCGTTAATAGTACCAGAGATGGCGGCAGGCCACGCGCTTACTGCCGGTTAACCGGATCTGCTGACGAGCTTTAAGCTACGTAGAGGGCACATAGAGCTTAATTTGCGCTGACTCGTCACACCTATATCTGGATCGCGCATGAAATTTTCGGTTTCGGTGACGCAAATTGCCTGCCGCAGCCGTGCGTCGCATGGCGGCACCCCCACTCGACGGCAGGTGCTGCGCTATGCCGGTCCAGCTCGCCTTCGGCAACCGCCTGCCTCACCCGCGACCCGGCGGACACATGGCTGCGCGGCCCGCCAGGCGCTACAAACAGGTAAACTCTGGACAGGGTCGCGCAACACAGTTCCGTTCCTTGCGTAGAAAAGTTCTTAGACATACTAACTACACTGAGGTGGCAAGTTACGGAATAGCGCTATATAGACGCCGGTAATATCGTGTACACGGGGTAGCACGTCATTCTCAATGGAGAGAAGTCTTCCGAAGTGAGATTTCAGGTGTGCCGCAGGGGAGTGTCGTAGGACCATTGCTATTCACAATATACATAAATGACCTTGTGGGTGACATAGGAAGTTCACTGAGGCTTTTTGCGGATGATGCTGTGGTATATAGAGAGGTTGTAACAATGGAGAATTGTACTGAAATGCAGGATGATCTGCAGCGAATTGACGCATGGTGCAGGGAATGGCAATTGATTCTCAATGTAGAAAAGTCTAATGTGCTGCAAATACATAGAAAGATCCCTTATTTAGCTACAATATGGGTCAGCAACTGGAAGCAGTTAATTCCATAAATTATCTGGGAGTACGCATTCGGAGTGATTTAAAATGGAATGATCATATCAAGTCGATCGTCGCTAAAGCAGATGCCAGACTAGTATTCATTGGAAGAATACTAATGAAATGCAATCCGCAAACAAAGGAAGTAGGTTACAGTACGCTTGTTCGCCCATTGCTTGAATACTGCTCAGCAGTGTGGGATTCATGCCAGATAGGGTTGATAGAAGAGAGAGAAGATCGGAGAGCAGCGAACTTCATTACAGGACCATTTAGTAATCGCGAAAGCGTTACAGAGATGATAAACTCCAGTGGAAGACTCTGCAGGAGAGACGCCCAGTAGCTCGGTACGGGCTTTTGTTGAAGTTTAGAGGACATGCCTTCACCGAAGAATCAAGCAGTTTATTGCTCCCTCGTACGTATATCTAGCGAAGAGACCATAAGGATACAATCAGAGATTAGAGCCCACACAGAGGCATACCGACAATCCTTCACTCCACGAACAATAAGAGACTGGAATAAAAGGGAGAACCGATAGAGGTACTGAAGGTACCGTCCGCCACACACCGTCAGGTGGCTTGCGGAGTATGGATGTAGATGTATAAAAGGGCACTTCCATTGACAAAGCTGTCATTTGTATTCAGGTGATTCACGTGAAAAGGTGTCCGACGTGATTGTGGTCGCCCGACGGGAATTAACTTAGAACGCGGAATTCTACTTAGAGGTAGACATACGGGATTTTCCATTTCGAATATTGTTAGGGAATTCAATATTAAGAGATCCACAGTGTCAAGTGTGTGCTGACAATACCAGACTTCAGGCATTACCTCTCAACACGGACAACGCAGTGGCCGACTGCCTTTACGCAAACGCCTGCTCTCGGTCGTTGTCAGTGCTAACAAACACTGCGTGTAATATCCGCAGAAATCAATGTGCGACGTACGATGAATGGTTGTAAGGACAGAGCGGCGAAATTCGGCGTTAATGGGTTGCGGCAACATATGGCTTACGCGTGTGCCTTCGCTAACAGCACATCGCTTGCACAGCCTCTCCTGGGCTCGTGACCGTAGCGGTTGGACTCGTAGCCTGGTTATAGGACTCCAGATTTCAGTTGTTATGAGCTGATGGTAGGATTAGTGTGTGGCGCATACCCACGAAACTTTGGACCCAAGTTGTCAACAAGACGCTGCTCAAGCTGGTGGTGGCTCCTCAATGGTGCGGGCTGTGTTTACATGGAATGGACTGTTTAACCTGGTCCAACTGAAGTCGTCATAACTGGAAACGGTTACGTTCAACCACTTGGTGACCATTTGCAGCCACTGATGTTGGTGTTCCCAAACAACGATGGAAATTTTATGGATGAAAATGCGCCGAGTAATCAGGCTAAAACTGTTCCCATTTCGCCCGACTTGAATCCCATCGAACTTTTATGGGACATACTGAACCGGCAACACTTCCACAATTACGGACTGCTATAGAGGCAGCATGGCTCAATAAACGGCTAAAGTCTCCTGCAGAAATAAAGTCCAGAGGGTGCCCCGAAAGACAGTTAAGTTAGAGAAAAGTTTCTCCGTTAGATATAAAATGGCTTTCCATATTTACCAGTTCGTGCTATACTAAAATTCCGTGATTACCACGAAGAAAACTAGTCAGTAACCATACAAACTTAGGTTCTTTGTATAGCCTGATAACCATCGTCGGTCAGACATATTGTAAATGATAAAGTTCAACGTGTGTATACCGCCTCATCTAGCATCCGAAAGGCATACCGCACTGCAACACATGATCGGCTAATAACCATGGTAGCACCGTGCGTGTAATATCTTGACATATCCTATTCGCTCCATGATTTTTTGACTGACTGAACAGAGTAGTTAGACTGGCAGTGAATTTTTCCACGGAAACGAGTTATATTAAGTGTGGCTCAAGGAAGCTTCATAAGGTCATTGACGTTTCAGTACAGTCTTCATAAACAATTTCAGATAAGGCTACCAACGTTATGTTTGGCGGTGCTATTGTCCACATAATCTTCGTCTCTGAAAGATTGTAAGGAAATGCAGAAAGATTAGGCCAAATTTCTATTGGGTACAATGAATAGTAGGTCTTAAAATACGGATAATTCACAGATAATTCGATACTATTGCGTTCCATGACTGGCATTAAGAGATATTTACACATGACGTGCTCTACATGTTTAATACTAAACGTAATACTAAGAGATAATAAATGGGACAAACTCGTAAAATCGTTTGTAACAAATGAGTCTTCGGCTTTGCTACTAAGGTTCTCGGGAAGTACAAAGAACGTCAGAACGTCTATAGGAAATTACACAAGACGTTAGTGAGATCAGTTTTAGTTTTACTCCAGCTTTAGAAGTGCGTAAGTGGGCATAAGACACACAGTTCCGAATTGCTCTGATAGGACCATAACAGATCTGTATAGCCCATACAAAATTGAACAGATGCACAGGGAACGTGTGTAAATTTTCGGGAAAAAAGGAAATACTCTTCAGAGCTAAACTGTTTGGTAAATGTATATAACCATGTTTAAGATTGTGCAACACTTCTGAAAACATACTCCTATCTCTACGTAAGGCCTACATATAAGTTAACAGGCAGGTGGAGAGCTATTTTTCTTCGCTCAGCACGAGAATGTAAGAAGACAGAAAATAGCAACACTGGCACGAAATACCTTACGCCTCGCACTGTAGTGCCTTGCAGAGTATATTTGTTGATGCAAACCTGATACGATCGTAGGAATTGAACAAAACTGTTAAAAAACCGTACCTGAAGTCCTTCGTAGAGAAGTGGCGGTTTCCCAGTCTCTTGTCGCAAAATAGAAGCCTGCTACAGCCGAACCATTTTCATAGATACCTTTCATATCCCCCATACTCAGTCTGCTCAACGCCGCACTGGCGAAGAACAGCAATTTCCTTCAGTGGTCATCACCAACCACCTGCACCATGCAAGACCTTAGGAGAGCTAACCCAAATCCACTTGGAAGTGTCCAATTTTTGATCTTTCGTGTGATATATATAACTTTTGACGCGGTAAATAAGTATCCCCCATACAAGGCTACTCGTCATTTAATACCCGAGAGCAAATCCAGTTGTGTACCACTGAAGGCAAAGGCAGCAACATTATTTCGTTCCACGGATTAAAAACATTTACTTAATTTGTAATTGCTAATATCCAGGATTTGCGTAAGACCTATATTACCACACTTTAACTAGGTGTTTGCAGTGGGTCACTTCATCTCAGAGAAGCGTCGCCTGCGAAAGCGCCTCTCAAACAGCAAACAATCCTGTCCGCCATATCAACCATTAAGAAAACTAATTTCACTGCGTGAAATATAGAACGCATTTTTTGTACAATCTTGTCATGTTTTCAGTAAATGTTCATTCCTTTTTAATAGTAGTATGCTATTTCCGACGAAGGGAAATGCTTTTCGAAATAGAATAGTTCATTCAAAGCCAAAATAGCGCTTTTCATAATTCCTCTGCAGGTCAGTTAGTGCTCAGTCTCAGATGATATAGACACTGACAGGCGACGACACACGTGGAATTTTTATTGAAAAATTTAATTTACGCGTGTGATTTTCTGACAGTGTTGTTGGAATCTTCCGCTCTTCCATTTTCTCAAGTGTTCTGTAATTTTCTTGACACGAAGAAAACCGATATCATGACAGTAATGTTGTAGAGTAAATGGTTTCCGTTATCAGGTTGTTTCTCAAAGACGTCTGCCGATGTTGTAGGAGAACCGTTAGCCTAACTCATTTCTAATAGTCTTGCTACTGTGCGGTCGACAACCCCAAATACCTTAGATACTACTGGGGAGGTTCCTAATGAAAGAGCCGTTGGTGTTGGGTTAAGCGTAGCATGCCAGGAAACGGATACTGTTTTTCTTACCCCGTGTTTCGTACTTCGTCGTTAGGAAAGCCCTCAAGTTTGTGCCCGTCTTAGATCGGAAACTTCACTGCTTTCTAAGGTGCTCACCCTAATACGACGTTCTCACAAAATGGCATACTGCCGTTGCGCCATCTGTCTGCAAGTGATAGACTATTCTGCTAAATTTCGTACGTAATTGTTAGTCATTGAAGTAGATAGCCAGCCATTCGCCAAGCAGGATGAGGTACTAGACAAAACTTCTGGCAGCCGTTGGTCCAGACCAAAGGGGGATACGCGCACGATTGACGGTTTCGAACATGACGTAGTCACAACCTTGTTTAACAGAGAGGTCGTTCTGTTTCATACGGAACGACCACAAACTAAAGCTGACTTACTGGCCGATTAAATGAGACTTTTCTGGCGTTTTATATTAATGAAAATGTCGGTCTATTGTAGCTCACAACGGGTTACACTGTTCGTTCCGTACAGCAGTATTAACAAAAAATACACTTTAGAATATTTCTTCCGTACATCCAGACATAGATGTTCCACAGGGTGTGGAAAAAGTTGAAAAAAGTATTTTTCATTTTCACATTAAGTCTTCACATCAGTATTTACGTTTATAAATACCAGATTCATTATTTCTTCGCTGTTGTAGCCAAACATCAAAACGAAGTTTGCAATTTCAACTTCAGAGCACAAATGCAATCTGTAAGTGAACCGTATTAAAGTATTACATAGCATTCATGTCACATGTTGTATTCAGTCCCGAGACTGGTTAGATGCAGCTCTCCAAGTAACTATTGCATCCTACATCCTTCTCAATCTGCTTAGTGTATTCATCTCTTGGTCTCCCTCTAAGATTTTTACCCTCCACGCTGCCCTCCAGTACTAAACTGGTGATCCCCTGATACCTCAGAATGCCCTACCAACCGATCCCTTCTTCTAGTAAAGTTGTGCCACCAGTTCCTCTCCTCCTCTGTTCCATTCAGTAGCGCCGCATTAGTAACCTTATTGAACCATCTAACGTTCTGCATTCTTCTGTAGTACCACATTTCAAAAGTTTGTATTCTCTTCTTGTCTAAACTGTCTGTAATCCGTGGATGACTACACTCCATACAAATACTTTCAGAAGAGACTCCCTAAAGCTTAAAACTGTACTCGATGTAACAAATTTCTTTACTTCGACCACCCTCAGTTATTTTGCTGCCCAAATAGCAAAACTCATCTACTACTTTCTCATTTACTAATACAATTCCCTCAGCACCATCTGATCTAATTCCCCTACATTCCATTATCCTCGTTTCGGCTTTTGATGATGTTCACCTTATATCCTCCTTTCAAGACACTGTCCATTCCGTTCAACTGTTTTTTTTATCCAAAGTACTTTGCTTGACAGAATTACAATGTCATCGGCAGACCTCAAGGTTCTCTCTCCCTGGATTTGAATATCTACTCCGAATTTTTCTTTTGTTTCCTTTACTGCTTGCTCAATACACAGATTAACATCGGGAAAGGCTACAACCCTGTTTCACTCCCTTCCCAAACACTCCTTCCCTTTCATGCCCCTAGACTCTGCCATCTGGTTTCTATACAAATTGTAAATAGCTCTTCGCTCCCTTTGACCCCTCCCACCTTCAGAATTTGAGTATTCCAGTCGATATTGTCAAAAGCTTTCTATAGGTCCACAAATACTACAAGCGTTGCGTTTCCTTAACCTGTTTTCTAAGATAGTTTGTAGGGTCAGTACTGCCTCGCGTGTTCCTACATTTCTACAGAATCCAAACTGAACGTCCCCGAAATTGTCTTCCACAAGTTTTCCCATTCGTTTGTAAAGAATGTTTGCAACTATGGCTTACTAAACTGATACTTCGATAATTTTCACACCTGTCAGCACCTGTTTTTGTTTGGGATTGGAATTATTATATTCTTCTCGAAGTCTGAGGGTATTTCGCCTGTCTCTTAAATCTTGCTCACCAGATGGAAGGCCATAAGTAGTTATAATGGAATGTTTACTCTCGGGGCCTTGTTTCGACTTGGGTATTTCAGTACTGTGTCAAATTCTTCATGCAGTATCATAACTCCCATCTTATGTTCATCTATATCCAAGTCGTCTTCCATTTCCACAATATTGCCCTCTAGTACGTCTCATTAGTATAGACCGTCTACATACTCCTTCCACCTTCAAAGGTCTCTTCAGTTTTGCTGTAAGTGGCATCTTAATCCTAGTCATGGATATTTCTATATCCTTAAATTTGTCCTCTAGCCATTACCGCTTAGCGGTTTCGCACTTCTGCCGATTTAATTTTTGAGACGTTTGTATTCCTTTTCGCCTGCTTCATTTTCATTCGTGGCACTAGGTCGCATAATGTCTCAGAATTTAAGCAAATGTGAGATGTACTGTCGTAAACCTGGCTTCGTTACATCACATGAAGTTTTGTAACGAATGGTGGTGGTGGTGGTGGTGGTGGTGGTGGTGGTGGTGGTGGTGGTGGTCGGTCCGTAGCAGTTTGTGCTACAGCCGCTGGAAGGTGCCTGGCATTAGAGCGCCTGTCTCTACCTGGCATTAGACGGTGGGCACTGTGTCGTCAGGTGATAATTCCTTGTATATGTTACAGACACTCGGAGAAAGATCTCCCGGAAGTCGGTTATTTTTCACGCTGTAAGTAGAGTGAGTTCATTACGTGGGTTCGTGACTTAACGGCGATAAAAGCGTGACAGAATTGATTGCTTGGCAGAACAGCAGAGGCGCTATGAAAGCCAACCCTAGACTTAGATTCGGCGAAACGAGTAAGGTATAGGTTTCGTACAGATTTACAGCTCGGCGAAAAGCAGACGAAACCTCTGTTGTGAACACGTAACATACTGGCTATAGCAGGAAGTAACCAACGTCACCTAGAGTAAATACCAATCTCTTAAGTAGAACCAAATGACTTCGCCACTTAGATATTTAAGAAATGCCGTTGATTAAATTCAAATGTTACGGTTCTGTATTATCAAAACTGCGTAGCCACAAAAGACACAAATGTAACTTAATCGTTATGAATAATAGAATAAGAATACGACAAACTTCAAAAGTTGGAGCTACAACAAAGTTGAATGTGTAAAGGAAAGAGGGAAACGATAACTTTAACTTCAATGTATGTGTAAAATGCTCTCCCCCCCGTCACTATACG
Organism: Schistocerca gregaria; assembly: GCF_023897955.1. NCBI lineage: Eukaryota > Metazoa > Arthropoda > Insecta > Orthoptera > Acrididae > Schistocerca > Schistocerca gregaria. The sequence goes on along the minus strand of NC_064925.1, from coordinate 389,202,558 downwards.
TCAATTACTGTAGTTTACGGATGCACATTTTATTTAAAATTTTGTTCTGTGATATTGCATTCTAGTTTTGGCAGTGCATCAGCTTTTTACGGGGTCGTTCTTAGAGCAAGGTAGATACATGTGCAAGAACATACCAGACAAATTTCGTGCCGAAAATACACACTAAAATTTATGCTCATTGCTCAAAATGTATTGTTCAGTTTGTACAAGTGCAAAATTTCCGCTTTAGCAGTAAAGCTTAGTGATATTAGAGAAATCGCAAAGTTGATGAGTTTAAAATAGCTCCTCAATACTTCGGCAAATTAATCACCTAGAAATAATACTTTCTTGTGGATTTATGCAAACAGCTTTCTGATGCAGTGTATCTTGTTTCAGGTCTCTCTAGCTACACACATCGATAGAGACCAAATCAGGGAAGCATACGATGATGTACGTTCAGACAGCACCCCTACAGAATGGTAAGTGTAGTGCTGCTGACACCAGCATATGCTGTTATACATATTTGATTGTAGTTGCGCCGATTTTGCATTTAACATTTGATGCCACTATGGCTGCAGTACTTCAGGACATTATTTTATAAAACAGATCTGAAGATGGTCATTATAAACGGAATCCAGTAATCTGTTGACAAAAAGTTTGTAACCACAGACGTAAAGGAAATTTATTAGAATGGTAAGTTTTCTCTCGCAGCGGATATGGCTGTGTGTACTTTGGCGACAGAGCTAGAATAGGGAGGAGCTGAGAGGGCTGACAGGACAAACTGTTTGGTGGAGGGTCTGGAGGTAATAGGTTGCTGTAAGTGGAGCCTAGGAGGGTTTTGGGAGTGGGGAATGTGTGTTACAGATAGAATTTATCTGTGCAATTCAGAGCAGGTTGTTGGTTGGATGACAGTGAAGGGTGGGTGGGTGGGTGGGGGGGGGGGGGGGGACGTGGAGGTAGATAGGATGGCCCAAGTTCTGAAGCAGCAGTTGGTATAAAGTAGGTTATACTCAACAGCACATTCTGCCATGTGGTATCTTTGGCCACTGCCAAACTGTGACCAACAACATTCATCTTCATGCACAGCTGGTTGGTAGTCACACCAACAGAAATAGCTGTGCAATGATAGCAGCAGAGATGGTGTGACATACATGCTTTCACAGGTTGCCTGGCCTTTGACGGGGTTGGATAACCCCGTGATAGGACTGAAATAAGTACCGGGAGAGAAAATTGGGCAGGTCCTCCACCTGGATCCTCCACAGGGTGTCCCTGTGGCAAGGTGTTGAGATTGGCAGTGGCACAGAAATGGATTGAGGTGCAGGTTGGGTGGCTGACAGAATACCAATTTTGGGAGGGAAGAGGAGGAATGGAAGGTGGTATCTTGGGTAGGGAATCCCTCATTTCAGAGCATGATGATAGGTAATCCGAATCATGAGGAAAGATGTGATATAGTTTCTCGTCTCTGGTGATATTGGGTGACGAAGAGGCTACTCCTTTGTAGGTGGTTCTTGTGGGTGGCAGGGAGGATTGGGAATGTGGGTGAAATGGTATGGGATATCTGTTTGCAGACTAGATGCAACCCCTGCCCCAAGACCTAGTTCACAAACAGATATCCTGTGCCATTTCTCCACACACCCACAAGAACCAACAGTGCCCTTCATCACTCAGTATTGTCCCAGGGCGGAACAACTGAACCAAATCAACCAAATCCTTTGTCAGGTTTTGGTGAATTTCCATGATGCCCTGAAATTGAGGACATCCTACCCAGTGTCCTTCCCATCCCTTCTAAAGTGGTCTGTTGCTCACTCAGCTTTTCACATACTAGTCCATCACTACATTGCTCCCATATCTGTGCCACAGGTAATGTATTCCTGAGAAATTACCCAATGCACCCACCCAGCCCTTTCTATTCCAGTTCCACCACAGGCTTGTCCTCACCCATCAGATGCGAAGTCACCTGTGAACACAAGCCATGTCGTGTAATAGTCCTGCTGCAATCATTACATAGGGTGGGCAGCTGGTTGGTAATCATACCAGTATAAAATGCTGTGCCCCAACATGGAGCTGAATATCACACACTAGATTTCAGTGGCTGCTTCATAACCCAGATACTCTCCCCCTCCACATGCTTTCTTAAAGTGCCCAAATGGCAGTTATCCTTACACTAAATACTTCGCTTACCAAATTATTCTGGCCTCAATCTATGGTAACATACTGCTGCTACACCATCCACCCAGTAGTTTGTCCCCTCTGTCTTATCACCTTTTTGCTATTCATGCACCCTCACTCATTGTATGCCACCTTCTGCCAATGCACCCATCCCATTTTTCTTCTTTCCTGCTCCCTGCTCTTCTTTCCTGCTCCCTGCTCTTCTTTCCTGCTCCCTGCTCTTCTTTCCTGCTCCCTGCTCTTCTTTCCTGCTCCCTGCTCTTCTTTCCTGCTCCCTGCTCTTCTTTCCTGCTCCCTGCTCTTCTTTCCTGCTCCCTGCTCTTCTTTCCTGCTCCCTGCTCTTCTTTCCTGCTCCCTGCTCTTCTTTCCTGCTCCCTGCTCTTCTTTCCTGCTCCCTGCTCTTCTTTCCTGCTCCCTGCTCTTCTTTCCTGCTCCCTGCTCTTCTTTCCTGCTCCCTGCTCTTCTTTCCTGCTCCCTGCTCTTCTTTCCTGCTCCCTGCTCTTCTTTCCTGCTCCCTGCTCTTCTTTCCTGCTCCCTGCTCTTCTTTCCTGCTCCCTGCTCTTCTTTCCTGCTCCCTGCTCTTCTTTCCTGCTCCCTGCTCTTCTTTCCTGCTCCCTGCTCTTCTTTCCTGCTCCCTGCTCTTCTTTCCTGCTCCCTGCTCTTCTTTCCTGCTCCCTGCTCTTCTTTCCTGCTCCCTGCTCTTCTTTCCTGCTCCCTGCTCTTCTTTCCTGCTCCCTGCTCTTCTTTCCTGCTCCCTGCTCTTCTTTCCTGCTCCCTGCTCTTCTTTCCTGCTCCCTGCTCTTCTTTCCTGCTCCCTGCTCTTCTTTCCTGCTCCCTGCTCTTCTTTCCTGCTCCCTGCTCTTCTTTCCTGCTCCCTGCTCTTCTTTCCTGCTCCCTGCTCTTCTTTCCTGCTCCCTGCTCTTCTTTCCTGCTCCCTGCTCTTCTTTCCTGCTCCCTGCTCTTCTTTCCTGCTCCCTGCTCTTCTTTCCTGCTCCCTGCTCTTCTTTCCTGCTCCCTGCTCTTCTTTCCTGCTCCCTGCTCTTCTTTCCTGCTCCCTGCTCTTCTTTCCTGCTCCCTGCTCTTCTTTCCTGCTCCCTGCTCTTCTTTCCTGCTCCCTGCTCTTCTTTCCTGCTCCCTGCTCTTCTTTCCTGCTCCCTGCTCTTCTTTCCTGCTCCCTGCTCTTCTTTCCTGCTCCCTGCTCTTCTTTCCTGCTCCCTGCTCTTCTTTCCTGCTCCCTGCTCTTCTTTCCTGCTCCCTGCTCTTCTTTCCTGCTCCCTGCTCTTCTTTCCTGCTCCCTGCTCTTCTTTCCTGCTCCCTGCTCTTCTTTCCTGCTCCCTGCTCTTCTTTCCTGCTCCCTGCTCTTCTTTCCTGCTCCCTGCTCTTCTTTCCTGCTCCCTGCTCTTCTTTCCTGCTCCCTGCTCTTCTTTCCTGCTCCCTGCTCTTCTTTCCTGCTCCCTGCTCTTCTTTCCTGCTCCCTGCTCTTCTTTCCTGCTCCCTGCTCTTCTTTCCTGCTCCCTGCTCTTCTTTCCTGCTCCCTGCTCTTCTTTCCTGCTCCCTGCTCTTCTTTCCTGCTCCCTGCTCTTCTTTCCTGCTCCCTGCTCTTCTTTCCTGCTCCCTGCTCTTCTTTCCTGCTCCCTGCTCTTCTTTCCTGCTCCCTGCTCTTCTTTCCTGCTCCCTGCTCTTCTTTCCTGCTCCCTGCTCTTCTTTCCTGCTCCCTGCTCTTCTTTCCTGCTCCCTGCTCTTCTTTCCTGCTCCCTGCTCTTCTTTCCTGCTCCCTGCTCTTCTTTCCTGCTCCCTGCTCTTCTTTCCTGCTCCCTGCTCTTCTTTCCTGCTCCCTGCTCTTCTTTCCTGCTCCCTGCTCTTCTTTCCTGCTCCCTGCTCTTCTTTCCTGCTCCCTGCTCTTCTTTCCTGCTCCCTGCTCTTCTTTCCTGCTCCCTGCTCTTCTTTCCTGCTCCCTGCTCTTCTTTCCTGCTCCCTGCTCTTCTTTCCTGCTCCCTGCTCTTCTTTCCTGCTCCCTGCTCTTCTTTCCTGCTCCCTGCTCTTCTTTCCTGCTCCCTGCTCTTCTTTCCTGCTCCCTGCTCTTCTTTCCTGCTCCCTGCTCTTCTTTCCTGCTCCCTGCTCTTCTTTCCTGCTCCCTGCTCTTCTTTCCTGCTCCCTGCTCTTCTTTCCTGCTCCCTGCTCTTCTTTCCTGCTCCCTGCTCTTCTTTCCTGCTCCCTGCTCTTCTTTCCTGCTCCACCCCCCCCATCCAGACACTGTGTGGTGGCAGGTTTGTCACAACTGTCTGGTCACTGCAGTTGCTTTATGATCTGAATTGCTGGACATGGAGGTTTTGTGTGCATGCATGAACTCAATGTGGCATTCTTACAGTGAACAGCAGTCTCTCTCCTCCCTTATATTGCTCAGCTTTAGTTCTGATACAAAACAGTTGTCACTTTTTGTGTCACTGATTGAGAAAGAATTAAGACAATGTGTATAAAGATTCAAGTAACGGAAAGTCCAGGCTGGTATGATGACGGTATTGTGAAAGGGATAGTTCCGACTCAATGCATAGCAAAGATGAATGTATGTGTGCACATGACCACAATCTCTGGCTGCCAAGACCAGACAGTTTGGCTGTGCACAACTATTCTATCCATAGTATTGTATAAAAATGCAGCAATATTACAGTAATTAAAAGGAAATGAATCTGTTGCATATGTTTTACAGCACTCATGCAGTGTGCTTTTTTGTGAAGAGGACAATAAGCAATTCCTTATTCTTATAAATTTGTGATTACACATACTCTAATGCAGCATCTGCAAAATTGTCTCCTGCCAACTTCTGTGTCATTTTTACTGTTCAGTGACCTTAATGCACACCATCCCCTTTGGGGTTCTCCTAGTACCTGTCAAAGGCCCTCTTGGCTGACCACCTCAATCTGCCTTAAAACAGGAGCACCAACATTCATTCAGACTCCACTCATACATATACCCATTTGGACCTATCCTTCTCCACTGCCCAACGTACCCATCATCTGGAAAGTCTGTTTGCACTGACACACACTCAAGCGACCATTTCCCGTGTGCTATCCATTTGCTGACTCCTACACCATCTGTGCACACCCAATGGCAACTTACTCAGGCTGATTGGGGCTTTACTGCTCCCTCGCAATCTTCCATGAACATTATTTCCCCAGTTGTGCTGACCAGAACATTCCATTCCTCGCACTTCCTCTTTACCACTCAGTGTCCTGGTCCCATGGTGGACTCTGCATCCCCAATAGAGTTGTGGCATGCCAGAGACGTGCTCTCGATGTTTTAGATGTCATCCTAGGATGGCCAGCTGTATTCATTATAAACAGATGTGTAAACAGTGTAGTTCTCTTCTTGGGACATCAAAAAAGCTAGCTGGATTTCATTCACTAATTCTTTACAGTTCCACTCCCTCTTCCATGTGTGGGCCAACTTAACACAGCTCTCTGGGACCAAGATCCATTCCCCAATTTCTGGCCTGACTGTACCAAATGTCATTGTGAAACCTACCATCATGAAAACCCTGGGCTGCTATTTTGCGGAGATTTCAAGATCCTCCCACAATCACCCTGCCTTCCTCCACTGGAAATGAGCAGAGAATGCTTGGTTGATACGCTTCTCTCAGAATCATGAGTGCTACAATGTTGCCTTTATTATGAGATAGCTAGATAGTGTTCTCGTTTCATCCCAATCATCTGCCCCAGTGCTGGATGCTGTTCACATTCAGACTTTACAGCACCTTTCTCTTGCAGGTAAACACTTGGTGTGTAATACATACAACCACATTTGGGCAGAGTGCATGTTTCCCACACACTGGTGTGAAGCCAATGTCGTACCCATACCTAAGCCCAGTAAGACAAAGCACCTTTCTTCTAGCTATCATCCTAGTTCTCTCACCAGTTGTTATTGCAAGGTAATGGAACTTATGATTCATGCCCTGCTGGTATGGTGGCTAGAGTTGTGCAAATTACTCAACACTGCACAGTGTGGATTTTGGGTGCACTGTGTTGCAGTTCACAATCTCGCCCCTTTGTCTACCCATGTCGTGAATGGTTTTCTGCAGAATCCCAGACTGTCTCCATGTTTTTAAATTTGGAGAAGGCCTATGACACCTGCCAGACGACTAGTATCATCCATACTATCTACACACGGCAATTCCATGGCCGCCTGCCCCATTCCCTTGAGGAATTCTTAAGACAGAAGTTTCAAGGTTCTTGTGGGTTTTGCCTTTGTCGAACACATTTACGCAGGAAATCGGTGTACCTCAGGGTTCCAGTAACCATAGTGGCTTGTCTCCTGTCAATCATTTCTTTTGATGATTTTGCCATCTATAGCAGTTCTCCAGACTTTTCTCATTGAGCAGCATCTTCAGCGATGTCTTGATCGTCTTTATTCGTGGTGCATAGACAGTGGCTTTACCATTTCCACTGACAAGGTTTGTATGAATTTCTGGTTGAACAATTGGTTTCTCCCACCATCTTGACATCTTAAGCCTATTGCTCTTCTGTTAATTGAAACCACAAAATTCCTGGGGCTCATGGTCAATAGCAAACTTCCTTGGTCCTCCCACGTCTTGCATGACAGTCCACTGTATGCTGTCCCTCATTGTCCTACGTGTCCTCAAAGGTATTTCCTGGAGAACAGATCATGCTACCCTTCTCCCTCGTCCATTTGAAATTAGACTATGGGTGTTTTGTTTATGCTTCTGCATGTCTGTCCCTACTCTGTATCAATACTATCCACTATTGTGGCATTAATTTGGCCACTGCTGCCTTTTACACTAGCTGCCAAACTACCACTGTCCTACTGCAATGACTTTCTCCTGAGGATATATATGCCATGCATGCCCCCCCCCCCCCCCAACCCACGTACTGTGCCTCCTTACTGGAGTCCCTTAATCTCCAGTATGGGGTGTGTCCCTCTTCTATTACCTCCTGGAGTTTTTTCAGCTCTTGCTCTGACAACTTAACTTCTTGCTACCTGCAACTTTCCTGGTGGGTGTAAACTTTTCACCACCTTGGCTTTGTGTGACAGCCTATGTTCACCTTGGCCTTCATTCACTTCCTAAGAACATTGCTCCAGCCCTGCTCTATTGCCTCCAGTTTAATGAGCTTCATACCCAGCGTACCTTTCTGCACACTGATGGCTCTCGGGCTGATTGTAGTGTCTGGTGTGCCATTGGCATTGACATTTTTAGGTATCTGCTGTAAATCCTCAGCAGTGTTCTGGAAGCAGAGTTCTTCCCCCCCCCCTCCTCTCTCTCTCTCTCTCTCTCTCTCTCTCTCTCTCTCTCTCTCTCTCTCTCTCTCTCTCTCTCTCTACACCCACACCCTTCAAAGCTCTGTCTGCTGTACACTGTCCATCCCTTAGTGCAATGGGTCCAGGAGTGGTGTCAGTTGCTCATGCTTGATGGAGCCACTGTGATGTTTGTGGGCTCCTGGTCGTGTCAGTCTGACAGGAAATTAGGCCACTGACACTGCTACCAAGTCCTTGTACTTCAGCCTGCTAGTGCTTACATTCCCACTGATCTGTATGTTGCTGTCTGTCAGCAGGAGATGTCACTTTGGCATCACCAATGGTCTCCCTTCATGGGAACAAGCTCCAGGTTATTAAGCCACCTCCAGTGGCTTGGACACCACCTCTGACCTCTCGCTCTGAGATCATTTTAAGCAGTTTGTGTATAGGGCACTGTCTCTTTAGCCATTGCCATTTAAGTGGTGCTCCCCCACTACTTTGTGAACATTACATTCAACTTTTGACTATCTGCCATTTCCTGATGGAAAGCCCTTTTTTCAACTCCTGAATTTCCGTCTTGTGTTATTGGCCGTTTTAGCGAACGACAGGTGGACTGTCAATGGTGTTTCACTTCTAAACTGTCATAGCAGTATGATGAAGACCATTTAATTTTTTATTTCTGGACCTACGTTTCTCAGTGGTATATTTTGTACACCCTTCTCCACATCCCTGTTTTTAGCTTTCTTCTCTTCCATCAATTGAGATCGACATGTAGTAATTTTTGACTCCTTTACTTGCTCTAAAGTTTTGACATAGGTGCATATGACCCTCGTTGTTTTTGTACCCTAAAACAAAAGAAATGTGCACATATGGCGATGATATGTGGATTTGACAGCCACTCGTGCATATGAGACACACGGGAGCAGGTATCAATGTCTGTTTGCTGACCTTGACGACCCATTATCATTTGGATATTGCAAAGACAGACAGCATTTGGTGGATCCCTACATGATCCACCAATTTAAGTATGTGTGTTGTCTGGTGGTAGAATTGTCACTATTTAACAGTTTTGTGATATTAAACATGAGTGATTTTTTTAAATTAGAAAATCTGATATTTTATGCTTTAAAAAAAAAATATTGTTAGAACAAATGTTTTACCACATATGGATAAGTTAATGACATGCACATCTTGTTACCATTTAATGGGAATGTTTTACATGACAGGAAAGGCCCGCCTTCCACCCCGCCCCCCCTGCCACCTCCCCCCCCCCTTTTTGTGTTTACATCATCTTTGTTTTTAAACTGTTAACTGAGTTACATATAATATAATTGATAAGTCAGATTGTTTATTAAAATACAAAAACTTGATACTATTATTTAGTTCAAAACTCTCTTCATTAAAAGAAGCATTGTTCTGCAGGGCAGTATTCAAGTTTGAAGGAAGCCGTATTGTGTGCTCTGCAAAGGGCAAGGACTTTGACCAGTTCAGAGAGCAGTTTGGAGATGAAGATAGAGCCTTTGGGTACATAAGGATACAGGTGAGAACAAAATTTTCTTTTTTAATTTCATAGTAGGCTTCAATAAAGCTTCTGTGTACTTATTGGACAGCATACCTAAGAATATGTTAACATGAGCAGTTTCCTACATGATTATTTTGAAAAATTTTTCAAATACATGTAAATATGACCCAACATCTAATGGGAATGCAGCCAGATGTCTTCAAGTGCCAGTATTTAAACAGTTCAACACCAGTTAGTTTCAAGGCACAAATGGAAGGGTGTTGTTAAGACATTTACATACTTGGAAGGAGGGGCTATGCAGACCAAGAAGCATTCACTCCCACTCTGTAAACACTAGTGCAAGTGCACAACCTAAGATAAGGGTCAGCAGTAAATGATGAGTAGGTGAAAGAATAGCATTAACATTGTCCCTCTTACTCGACAAGGAAACCATGCTATGAGCTTATTTAATCTCAACTGCAGCTTGCTAACACAATCCCAAAAGTTAAAGGTGCATGCCAGAATGTGTGTTGTATTCCATTGGATGACCAGTGCCAAGGCAGTGTTAAGCAGCAGATAGGTTCAGCTGTTACAAGCATGGGTAATGCTTTAAATTCAATACATTGATCCTCCATGGTCCTGGTGTTCTGACAAACGACATTCCACAATCGCTAAGCACAGCAGGCACCCACCTTACACAAACAAAGGTTATCTTTTACAGACCTAATTGTAGATGGTGTTTAAAAAAATGCAATTCACACGATGTTTCCACAAAATATGACCGATCCTTTTGGAAATCCTTCCTGCATAAGGCAAAGTGTCCATGTAATTCAGTAGCATTTCAAAGAGATTGGTTATATTTTGTGGAAACATAGTATGAACCATGTTTGCCCATCTAAGATTGGAGCTCTATTAGGCCTGTAAATGATGTAATTCATTAGTGTAAGGTGGGAATGAGATCAGAACTGTGGAGGAGCTGTATATATGAGGTGTAAAAGTATGAAGCTGGAATTTCCCTGAGGATGGTGCTAGCCATCAATGTAGGACCCGAGAGACTGCATCTGCAGTGCCTAACCAAAGTGCCATACATCGGTATCTGTTTAAAATCCATAAACATGTAAACTTTTGTGCATATGAACTAAGATTTGCGGACAGCATTGGTTTTCTGATATCATTTGAAGAAAAGTGCTGCAGAATGGCATAGAATGCTTGTTGAGGCTTTTGGCGAACATGCTCTTGGGAAAACAGCGTTTAAGAGTGGTTAAAAAATTTAAATGTGGTGATTTTGATGTAAGAAATGACAAGTGTGGGAAGCCACCAAAAAAAAATTGGTGGTGGTGGTGGTGGTGGTGGTGGTGGTCGTCACTCAACAGGAACTTGTGGAACAATTGAATGTGATGCAAAAAGCTATTTCTCTTTGGCTGAAAGCTGTAGGAAAGGTTCAGAATGTGGGAAAATGAGTTCTGCATGAACTGAATGAAAGACAGCAGAAAGACCACTTGTTAAATGCTGCTTGCCAGATAAAGTAGTCTCCATCGAATAGTGGCAGGTGATGAAAAATGGATCCTAAACATGATAAATTACAGGTGAAGCCAGGTAGACCATGGACATCCATTGCAAGACCAAACTGCTTTGTAAAGAAGACGATGCTCTGTTTGGTAGGATGAGAAGGGTCTCATCTATTGTGAGCTGCTGAAACCTGGTGAACTGTTAACACTGATCACTACCAATAGCAAATGATCAATTTGAATTGAGCTTTACATGCGAAATGACTGGAGTATGGAAGAAGGTAACAAAAATTATATTGCTCCATGACAATGCCCCATCACAAACAGCAAAATTAGTCAGGGAAATAATCAAGGTGTACAGTTGAGAAATACTAGGGCATGCAGCTTATTCCCCAGACTTGGTTCTATCCAATTATCATCTGTTTGCATCACTGGGACACGCTTTCACTGAATAAGGCCTCAGTTCATATGAAAATGGCTCGCTGGCTGGTCTGCTTCAAAAGTGTGTGTGTGTGTGTGTGTGTGTGTGTGTGTGTGTGTGTGTGTGTGTGTGTGTGTGTGTGTGTGTGTGTGGGTGTGGGGGGGGGGGGGTGTTTCATAGTCTGCCATGAAGTTGAGTTAAATGTATAAATAAATAGCAGTGGAGATTATTTTGAATGAAATACCATTTATCAGTTTCAAACTACAGAAGTGTAATTATTGCAACCAAATTCCGGTTTCATACTTCTACACTTCTGCACCTGGGATAACACATCTCACACAGGTGTAAGACGTGAGAGCAAGCCTGCTATGGCAGAACACTGCCTCAGTACCAGTCATCCTATCTAATGAAACAGAGATTCAGGCATAACCTTATGTGTTGAGATAAAGGTTTCTCTTGAATTGTGCTTGGAATAGTGCTCTACCTCAGGTCAGATAGAATTAATGATGCTTGCTCATCACTTGATCATTTTCACTCTAAATTACTTCAGACACTGCATGGTGGTGGTGGTCCTCCTGTTGCCTACAAAAGCATTTTTTGCATAAGACATAGGACAAGTCAAGTTAGAAGCACACTTCCGAAAGTGATTTCTAAGAATATTTATTTAAGGTTACAATAAAACACGTCATATGTTAAGTATTTAGCACACTTCATAGATTTACTCTTCAATGGAATAAAAGCAGTGATTCTGTAAATGACTTGAGAGATTTTTCCCTAGGTTTTGACACCAGTATTAGCTTTTATGTTTTCAAGAAGTTCGTTAGAGAGTTCACCTCCCATGTGGAAATTACCTTCTTGACATGGAGATAATTTGTGCCCTAAAATTTGTTCCTTGGTTCGCAAGGCTACACTTAAAGAAGGTATAAATTTTCTTGCACAGCATTCCGCCATTGCATTTGTGTATCGGAAATGGAGTGTTAACCTGTGGCCTATCAGAGTTTGCTGAAGTTCTCACCCCACTGTATTCTGCAAGGTTGGTTGAGTACTGGGAGAAACAGAAGTCTTGCAGTTGTAAATATGGATGAATACAAAAAAGTTGTGCATGTTTGTGTGCTGTATGCTGCATGAAATTCACAGTGAAGAACATTAATACTTTGCAACAACAACACGTTAGTGGATACTGGGGGTGAAAACACACATTTTAGTGGAGTAGAACAAGTATGCATTATGAACTCGGTACAATATAGACAGAAGATTGTTAACAAAGTTGATGCTGGAGGAAAAATATTGTATTTCAGTCTTTGTGATTGTTCAATTAAACTGCCTTTAAATTTAAAGGATATAAAACTGAAGTGGAATGTACTGTTTTAAATTGGAATAACTTACTTGTGTAGCAAGATTACAATGTCTCCAAAAACTTGGTGTATTTAATTGAGAAAGTAGATAAACAGTAATAAGCTTTCTAATGAAAGAAAGTTTTATTAGAATTGTTAGAAATTTGACAATTGAATAAATGAAAATTTCTAAGAAAGAAATATGAAACTTTGACGTTAAAATTAGAAAAAAAATTATTGAAAATATATCCTACTGTGATGTGTAATTTGTATGTATGTATGTGTGAAATTAACTATTGAGGTAACAAAAATTTGTTTATCAGTGACTTATAATTGTGAATACAAAGTGCTAACAGTAAGAAATATCTGATCTACATTATTCTGAGAATCTTGAAGTTCCAAATCAGAAGTGCAAATAGTTTCTCCTGGTGTTAAAATTTAATCAATGGTATGAATACAACCATTTTTACAAAGAAAGTAAACAAAATTGAATATGCATAGATCTGTAGTTATGCTGGCTAGGTTGCAGAAAAAGTTCTTACAGCAGATTAAGAAAAACTCTTGAGTCATAAGTTACACAGGATCAATTTTGAAATAATTTCCGTCTTCAGAAATCAAAGTGCAAGGGTAGCACAAGGACAAGTGTTGTGTACATAACATGTTACTGTCATGTTAAGTACACAACTGGTTATGCTCTTCTTTGTGCTACCTTCGCACTTGAATTTCTGAAGATGGAAATGAAACATGTTACGTGTAGTTATTGATCAGTCATTCCTAACCTGCTGTAAGAATTGCGCGACATAGCCAGCTTAATTACAGAGCTACATATTTAACAGAATGGTCACTAACCTCCTACTTAACTTTTTCACATCTCTGTGAAAACAAAAGCATGTTTTTTCATTTTCATTTAAATGTTAATATCTTATTCTTAAATCTGTACAGATGGGTGATGAGATGAGCAAGAGACAAAAGTTCCTATTTGTGACGTGGGTGGGCCCGTCTGTTGGAGTGATAAAGAGAGCAAAGATGAGTACTGATAAAGCTGTTATCAAGGACATTATTGCTGTAAGTATGTGACAAACTGAACACACACACTTCACTTGCCAAACTAATGCAGTCACTAATAGTCTAAACTATGTCGCAGTTTGAGATTAGAATATAAACCTGTTCCTTTGTTTTAGAAGTGATAGCATTCTATTGTTATATGGTAAAGTTTATAACTGGTACACTATTTTGTGTTCATAACTAAAACATTTACTGTATTTCATTTGAAAGTATATTTGCTGTAGCCATAAATTAAAAATTTCATGAACTGAGAAAACACACTTTTGTGATATTACTCTTGGTTATATGGCCAGTGTTTCAATATAATTTGAGCTCTGTAGAATGTAAAAATTCAAATATAGGATGTGCAGTCTCTTAAAAACACCCATGCAAATACAATTAAAATGAATTGTTTCAGGCCAAAATACCTTTACTTTCTACTAATACTTACTGTTCATACCTGTGGACAGACACAATAAGACACTTCATCAAGACATAAAGTTAACAGCATTTGTGTTTGAGTTGTTATATTCCTGAGCTCTTTAGATTGGTCAAAGTTCCAATGAACTGACTTTCACCAAAAACATTTGAAGTGGTGTTACATCATCCGCTAAAAATGAATATGGTTAATGCATCAAGAAAGTAAGAAGAAACACGATCTATTATGCAGTAGGAGACAACTAGACCTTCTTCATCTTCATGAAATGGTCAGTGACAGTGCTCTCAAACTTCCCAGTTATAGGAGTTGTTGGTGGAAGGTGGTAACATTTCATACATTCACTTCTGCCTGAGGCATTTAGGTCATTGTCATATTTAGCATCAATTTTGGAGCATTATTCTGGACAAGTAATAACAGAAGTGCTAAGTTGTGCTATGGGATGCCTTTAGCAGTAATTTCCATGCAATATAAGTAATATTTTTGGAGTTGGCAAATATTCCTCTGCATGCATGATACACAAAAGGTTCTGAGTGAAAGGGATATAGATGGGAATCAGTCACAAATCACTGTCATAGCAGTGAACATTAAGCATCAGTTACCACAAGTACCTGCTAAGTGTGAGAAAAGCCACTGTTAGACTTGATTTGATCTCCCGAATCGTCTCACTGCAATTAATGGTATGTTTCTGGGTATTCATCTAAGGTGTGTTTCTATTTTAAAGACAATACTTCGATGACCAACCCATTTGTTGTCTTCAGGTGCCGGGAGTGGTGCTCTTAAGAGTACTAACTGTCTGGACTCCAGAAAGTCTACCATTGTTGGGCTCATTTTGCTATTCATAGTAAAGTTGGATTCTCTAAAGTTCTAACGACTTCGTGGGTGTGGGTGTGGGTCTGGTATTGTTTTATTCCTCCAAACCACCTTCCACTTCTTTACAAGGTGACTTACTTGGAACTAGCATCCACTCTTCTTTACTGGCTAGCCGGCTGCTGGAAACACTCTTCACTTCTTCCCTGTCGAATAATGCTACGTGCAGGAATTTGTAGACTAGCTCTACGTACGAAATAAGTAGACTTGCAAACTTTACTTTCCATCAATTAATGATTTATTTGTCCTCCATACGCAATAACACTCACTTCCCCATAAATATTTAACTTCCTGTAAGTCTCTCATAAAGCCGAATGTCAGAAACAAATTGTTACAGTTAAAAGAAAGTTGGTTTAGATACCATAACTTTTCTTAACACGAATCAGAAAATGTCTCACCTATAGCAAGCTTGTGTCAAGAGTTCTTTTACAACTGTCCTTGTAATAATAATAATAATAATAATAATAATAATAATAATAATAATAATAATAATAATAACAATAATAATAACAATAATAATAACAACAGATCTGCATATGAACGCCATGGTTCTTCCTTATACACTAAAACATCAGTGGACTGCCTCACAGGTACTTTTCAGTGCCATTCATCTGCCGCGTCTTTCTTCCCGCAACTGGTTTTAAACCTGTGCACACAAACATATCCAGAATATTGTGTTACAGATGGTAGAAGGCTGAGTGGCTCTATAATTTCGAATCGCTAAAATTCCCAGTGCCTACTATGTTTTGATGTTTATTTCTAGAACCTGCAGTGATATGTCATAAAACACATTCTGTTTACCATCTTCGGTGGATGTAATGGCCAGCAGCTTCTATGTAAATAGTGCCGGGCCCCAAATGTTGTTTAAATTGAGAGTGCCATCCTTGTTCATTTAATTGGATGACTGCTTAATTATGCTGTCTTAGAAACTTGTCATTCCAATGAGGGCTGTATTAAAGGGGCAGACCACCAGAATAGTCAAGGGGCTATGCAAGGAATGTAAGCAGCATACTGGACGAAAACATTCAAGCAAATACTGTCACAGAACACTGCTTCAAATATGAGCATAAAATGAATTAAAATGAGCCCAATAGATTTGAGGTATTTTGAAACAATTTCTGAGAGTGTAAAGAGTCTTGTGAAAAGAAATATAATAAACAAGGATGGAGGTTTCAATTTAAATGAGGCTTGAAGCTTGCAAAACATTAAGATCCCACGAGCCATTACATCCACCAGAACTAAAAAATGCTGACAGGTGTGTTTCATAGAACATCAGAGTGGGCATCAGGAATCAAATTAAGCTGTAAATAAACATTGGAAAGAAATAGATCAGTCTAGTTGGCTTGCAGACAGTGAGTACAAAACAGGAAACTCACAGCACCCGAAAAAGAGTAAGCTGGTGGTCAAAATACTGTGCATAAAATGGAAAAATCTTGGCTGAACACCCAGAAGCTCACTGCAAGCATTAGATTTGCTTGGCAGCAAATGGAAATGGATAACCTGTTTGACATAAATCATTATTGCTTTGAGATCCACTGTTGGATAATGGATTTCTATTCTTCACCATCCACTAGGCTTCAGTGATAACTTCCCATAAAGGTGTTGCTAATCTCCTGGAGTCCAGTAAATGTCTTGGTCTACCTACCATCTGCATCTGTGGTTATAAGTCTCATTCAGTCATTTTATTTTCATTATCAAAATTGACCTACTCATCTTACTTCATCACTTTTGTTTTCCTACCACTTAGTAAATCATAGCATGTCTCTCTCTTGCTTGCTGAGCAGTCTGTTTTCATGATCAGTTACTGCATTCAGATTCCATGTTATTGTATTACTAGTCTTCATTTACACAACTGACATTAATCTTTCTATTCCAGGCATAATGTACGGTTAACTTTGAATACCATACTTAGTTTATAAAAAGCAAACTAAAGTTTTTAGCCCTGTTACAATTTTCAGTTTGTTGAAAGTTCTTCCATTCACTGTTGGTTTGCACTAAAACAAGTCATAGGATTATCAGTAAAGTGACTAACATGGGTTCAAATGTGTTCCGTTAATACATTGCTTTATTCCCTCAGTTTAACACAGTCAACTTCTCCTAAGGGCACATACAATGCAGAATATATTAAGCAACTGTCTTAAAAACTGATGAGTTGCAGGTTGCCTGTCTGATGGCTTCCAGAGGCAACAAAACAAGGATTTTCAGTATTGTGTGTAATTATTGTTCAAACTTAAAATTAAAAATGCTCTAATTATCTACCCATTAAGAGGTGTAATCTTACATTAAATATTTAACCACAATAAGACAAGTAGTACAGTTGAAAGCTGTGTACACCTTGAGGCTGTGTAACTGATAGCATGCTACCACCCAGACGTAATTCACCCAGTACTTGATAATAAAAGCATGGAACTTACTGGTGATGCATAAATGACCACCTGTTGAATCAGCCTATATTTGAATTGTGCCCTCCATTTCTATGAAAATGGATCATTCTGTGGTGGCAGGATCATAATTGCGATAATGCTACTAACACACAATTTAAATTGCCGAGAAAAATTTTGCTCTGCTCTCAGGTCTTGCACTGTTTTTCCCGTAGGGAAACCTTTTTCTCTAAAATTCTTTTGACCACAGAGAAAGTTAAAAATCTAAACCTCCATTCTGTCATGAATGAAACAGTGGATCTTGTCTAGAGTATTCATTCCGTCAGCATCCCTTGGAGGGTAATTTCAAATTTAGACTGTGCACACTTTTTGCCATATATGGCAACAAGTGTAGTCAGTATTGGTGTACACAGCAGTAACATAATTTGAACAGTCAGCTGCTATTGTGCAACACAAAACATTAAAAAATGTAATGGTTACCCATGATCAAAAATCTGCTGGTAACACTACCTACAAATTAAAGGCTTGTAGGCAGTCCCAAGGAAACGAAGAGAACCACACGCTGTCTTTTTGGAGGCAACTGATATAGCTGTCAACCTTACAGAGGGTGGTTGCTACTAACTACACTCGGTTTACCAGCTATAATGGTGTTGATTCTGGAAACTGCACAGTTTTAAATGACAGCCTAAAAGAGGATCATCTTCAATCCATCCCTAAAAGACACACTATGTTCCTGAGAAAGATGTTATTCAACATTTTACATTAACATTCCTCTTCACTAACAAATTTACTAAAATTCAGTGTATGGTGGTGAGTGAATTTCTGCTGCTTTGCAATTATCTTTGCAGCTAAAATGCAGTAGAGCTTTTGGAACAGAGCTTCCACCAACATTTCGATCATTACATACTGATGGTCTGTGATACAACTTCTATCAGATCTGAAACCATCTAGAAACCTGGGCATGGGTGAAGATGTACCATTCATAGCCTGTTCAAACCATGCCAAAGCGTGTGCACTAGACGCCAAAGTGTGTGTGCTAGACTTTGAAGAAGAAGAAGAAGAAGAAGAAGAAGAAGAAGCTCTGCTTGAAGCTATCATTCACTTTGAGAACACATTAAATATTTCAATTGCAATTCAGTACATATAGTGTTCTGTTGAAGTTAAAACTCACTTAACGTGCGAAATATGCAGCCTGTTAATACTGTAGTAATTTAGTTGTTCTGAAGTTGTACACTGCATTGAAGATATTGTTTTTGAATATAAAGTCATTTAGAAAACTAACTTTACAAAACTATCAACAATGTTGCAGAACTTTGCTGTTGAACTGCAGCTGGAGAGTCAAGCAGAGCTGGATATAGATTACTTCCGCAACCACCTAGCACGTGCCGGTGGTGCCAACTATGGGACTGGAGTAAGAGACCTCTGAGGGTCTAATTTTTGCCCTCAGTGTGTGCCCACCTGAACTCTTGTACAGTGATACATAAAGTTACATGGAATGGATGCATTTCACAAAAATCTCTTATGCAGAAACTTTAAAACAGATCTCAGAATTAAGATTTGTGCTACTACTGCATTAAAACTTAAAATTGAAAAACTGTAATGAAAAATCATGTTCATTGTGCTACAGTCATCACTGAAGGAGCTGTGCTCTTAAATATCTGAAGTTTAGAATGCATTAAATTTTGACAACTTTTGCCAAGTAATTGGGTTAGAATTAAATGCCTCTACCTAATTGTGCAATGACTCTTAACAATAGTCTGTATAAAATGAAGCAAGTAGAAATTTAAGCTAAACTTTGATACATTCTGAAATGTGAGACAAAACAAAAGTTTTTTTACATGGCTTAACTAACTTTAAATTTGATTCCATAAGGATTATTAAGGAGCATTAAGAGCTCACATCTGTGAGACTGGCAACTAGTCAATTACTTTTTAACAGAAATGTATCAGGGATCTAAGTAAATGATAATGAAAAAATCCCACTGGTGAATTGAAAAATCTTGTAATTTTTGGTGAAGATTTTTGTACAAATAATTTTACTGATGTGTATTCCTTTATAATTAACTGGCGACTGCTGTGGACCAAATTTTTTCTGGAAGTTAAATTTTGTAGCTTTTATTATATATGAATGTGCACAATTTTACAACTTTGCATATATGCCTCCACAAACAAAAAAGCATTGCTACAAGACTGGTATCTACAAAGCTCAAAAATTTTGGAGGTAACATATTTGCAGTCTTTTTAAACCTCTCCAGCTTTCTGAAACATTTTAATGGAAATTTGGTATAAGATGCAAAACAACACTTAGTATCAAAGAATTTATATATTATACATTTTAAACTGTACTAATATGGTAACTTAATACATTTCCATGTAGACATTAAATGAGGGTTTAAAAAATTACAGTGTTATTATAGTTTTTGGATCAGCATTTATATGAAATAAAATTTTCTGTCAAAACATTTTTGTAATCATTCTTAGTGTGATTGTAGCTTATGAGAACCCCACATTAATACGTCTTTATATCAGATAGCAATATTTCCTTTAAATTTTAGAAAATTTAATAAAGCATTTGTTATACTTCAGGATCTTCCAAAACAAAAAATTCTTAATATTTTAAATTCCGAAATGATGGAGGAAAAATAAACTACACACTATTGTTACAAGTGTCCAGCTAGTGCCTTTAATATACAGAAAATTTATCTTAAACTGAAAATATTTTAAATATGGATACAAGACTACCCGTGAAGCATAAGTTGATGAAAGTGCACTACGTAAAATTGCAGACTTTCGGAAGTAGGTGCTTTCTCACAGGAGGAAAGAAAGGAACTGACAGGTAAGACTTAAGGGTACATGAAAATATGTAGAAAGTCGCTATATTTGAGTGGATACTAAGCAAGACAGACAAGAGTGGAAATGAGTCACAAATGAGCCAAAAATATGGAAATTAAGAGCAAGAAAAATAAAGGTGAGAGAATTTAAATTAGTGGAAAGGGGACAAGGTTCAGAAATTAGTGACAAAACAAACATCTAAATGCTAATCTGGTGTACACCATACAGTGGAGAATTTACCAGAATAATCTGCCATTTCTATTGCATTCAAAATTGCTGGACAAAAGATGTTTGCTCTTAACACTTAGTTCTCCAAGACAAGAGCAAAAAGTAATGAATATCTTTTATTTGAAGGGTGTCTCCAAGAAATTTGTCAAGACTCTCCTTACTTGCAGTGTTTCAAACTGGAGGTTTGTTGAACATTTCTATGATTCTCATGGTAATGGTTTGACCAATGAACAGAACTGTAGGATTTTTGACTGGGAGCTCTCTTCCTTCCTTTTGTGGTTTAGTTATGACCTTAGGAATCTTCTGATACTGCTGACACCTTTGCTCCCCATGTGTCTATGTGGTCATTCCATCTTAAATTGCTCCAGGTAAATCCATTTATGGAAGAACTGAAAAATTGTGATGTGTTGTGACCAGACTGGTGCTGAAAACCAAGCAGTTAATAGGTATCATAAAAAAATTGACACCGTCAAATTTTTGACTGCCTATGAGAGATAACATAGCGTATTCCAATAACAATAAATTGTCACCAGGTCATGCTCAGACATCACATATCTGAGCTACAGTTGTGATGACATGCACAGCACTGTTTTCAATAAACGGATCCAAGATACAGTAAGATTTGTTCAAAATGGAATTGCATGGGATTAAAATTATTTTCCAAATTCGACAAGAACACCAAACACATACAAAATACAGTGAAACTCGCTCAAAAAGCTAAAACGCGTTTCCCCCCAGGTGGTTGGACACATCCCCCCCCCCCAGGTGGTTGGACACATCCCCCCCCCAGGTGGTTGGACACATCCCCCCCCCAGGTGGTTGGACACATCCCCCCCCCCAGGTGGTTGGACACATCCCCCCCCAGGTGGTTGGACACATCCCCCCCCAGGTGGTTGGACACATTCCCCCCCCCAGGTGGTTGGACACATTCCCCCCCCCCAGGTGGTTGGACACACTCCCCCCCCAGGTGGTTGGACACATTCCCCCCCCCAGGTGGTTGGACACATTCCCCCCCCCCAGGTGGTTGGACACGTTCCCCCCCAGGTGGTTGGACACGTTCCCCCCCAGGTGGTTGGACACGTTCCCCCCCCAGGTGGTTGGACACGTCCCCCCCCAGGTGGTTGGACACGTTCCCCCCCAGGTGGTTGGACACGTTCCCCCCCCAGGTGGTTGGACACGTTCCCCCCCCAGGTGGTTGGACACGTTCCCCCCCCAGGTGGTTGGACACGTTCCCCCCCCAGGTGGTTGGACACGTTCCCCCCCCAGGTGGTTGGACACGTTCCCCCCCCAGGTGGTTGGACACGTTCCCCCCCCAGGTGGTTGGACACGTTCCCCCCCCAGGTGGTTGGACACGTTCCCCCCCCAGGTGGTTGGACACGTTCCCCCCCCAGGTGGTTGGACACGTTCCCCCCCCAGGTGGTTGGACACGTTCCCCCCCAGGTGGTTGGACACGTTCCCCCCCCAGGTGGTTGGACACGTTCCCCCCCCAGGTGGTTGGACACGTTCCCCCCCCAGGTGGTTGGACACGTTCCCCCCCCAGGTGGTTGGACACGTTCCCCCCCAGGTGGTTGGACACGTTCCCCCCCCAGGTGGTTGGACACGTTCCCCCCCCAGGTGGTTGGACACGTTCCCCCCCCAGGTGGTTGGACACGTTCCCCCCCCAGGTGGTTGGACACGTTCCCCCCCCAGGTGGTTGGACACGTTCCCCCCCCAGGTGGTTGGACACGTTCCCCCCCCAGGTGGTTGGACACGTTCCCCCCCCAGGTGGTTGGACACGTCCCCCCCCAGGTGGTTGGACACGTCCCCCCCCCAGGTGGTTGGACACGTTCCCCCCCCAGGTGGTTGGACACGTTCCCCCCCCAGGTGGTTGGACACGTTCCCCCCCCAGGTGGTTGGACACGTTCCCCCCCAGGTGGTTGGACACGTTCCCCCCAGGTGGTTGGACACGTTCCCCCCAGGTGGTTGGACACGTTCCCCCCAGGTGGTTGGACACGTTCCCCCCAGGTGGTTGGACACGTTCCCCCCAGGTGGTTGGACACGTTCCCCCCAGGTGGTTGGACACGTTCCCCCCAGGTGGTTGGACACGTTCCCCCCCCCCCGCGGGTGGTTGGGCACGGTTTCCCCCCCCCCCGCGGGTGGTTGGGCACGGTTTTCCCCCCCCCCCGCGGGTGGTTGGGCACGGTTTTCCCCCCCCCGCGGGTGGTTGGGCACGGTTTTCCCCCCCCCCCGCGGGTGGTTGGGCACGGTTTTCCCCCCCCCGCGGGTGGTTGGGCACGGTTTTCCCCCCCCCGCGGGTGGTTGGGCACGGTTTTCCCCCCCCCGCGGGTGGTTGGGCACGGTTTTCCCCCCCCCCGCGGGTGGTTGGGCACGGTTTTCCCCCCCCCGCGGGTGGTTGGGCACGGTTTTCCCCCCCCCGCGGGTGGTTGGGCACGGTTTTCCCCCCCCCGCGGGTGGTTGGGCACGGTTTTCCCCCCCCCCGCGGGTGGTTGGGCACGGTTTTCCCCCCCCCCCGCGGGTGGTTGGGCACGGTTTTCCCCCCCCCCGCGGGTGGTTGGGCACGGTTTTCCCCCCCCCCGCGGGTGGTTGGGCACGGTTTCCCCCCCCCCCCCCGCGGGTGGTTGGGCACGGTTTCCCCCCCCCCCCCCGCGGGTGGTTGGGCACGGTTTCCCCCCCCCCCGCGGGTGGTTGGGCACGGTTTCCCCCCCCCCCCCCGCGGGTGGTTGGGCACGGTTTCCCCCCCCCCCCCGCGGGTGGTTGGGCACGGTTTCCCCCCCCCCCCCCGCCGGTGGTTGGGCACGTTATCCCCCCCCCCCGGGTGGTTGGGCACGTTATCCCGCCCCCCCGGTGGTTGGGTACGTTATCCCCCCCCCCGCGGGTGGTTGGGCACGTTATCCCCCCCCCCCCCCGCGGGTGGTTGGGCACGTTATCCCCCCCCCCCCCCCCCGCGGGTGGTTGGGCACGTTTTCCCCCCCCCCCCCCGCGGGTGGTTGGGCACGTTTTCCCCCCCCCCCCGCGGGTGGTTGGGCACGTTTTCCCCCCCCCCCCCCGCGGGTGGTTGGGCACGTTTTCCCCCCCCCCAGCGGGTGGTTGGGCACGTTTTCCCCCCCCCAGCGGGTGGTTGGGCACGTTTTCCCCCCCCCCCCCCGCGGGTGGTTGGGCACGTTTTTTCCCCCCCCCCCGGGTGGTTGGGCACGTTTTCCCCCCCCCCCCCCCGGGTGGTTGGGCACGTTATCCCCCCCCCCCCGGGTGGTTGGGCACGTTATCCCCCCCCCCGGTGGTTGGGTACGTTATCCCCCCCCCCGGTGGTTGGGCACGTTATCCCCCCCCCCCCCCCGGTGGTTGGGCACGTTTCCCCCCCCCCCCGGTGGTTGGGCACGTTTCCCCCCCCCCCCCGGATCACTACACTAATTAAAATTTGTCAGGTATTGTGCACAATAATATAAATTTGAAATTGTACATATTCGCTCCCACACACTAGATGATCATTTTCAGTATGTTGTACAACAGAGCAGTAATCTTACACTAACTGATAAATAATGCAGCATTTCTATATTTTGTATAAATTTGTTTATTGTTCGTGTGTGTGTGTGTGTGTGTGCTTTGCTGTTCACGTTTTTCATTACATATCAAGGAAGGAAATCTGTTTGAAAGCATGTTTCCTAAGCAATTTTTTGCACTATTCAGTAGTTTCAACAGCTTGGGAGAATCACTTTGCCCTTAGTCTTCTTCCTTTGTTTCTTCCTGTGTTTCTTCCTGATAATCTTCTGTGGTACAGATTTATGTTAATTCTGTTGTTGAAGTGGACTGAGCTGACAGTAATGACTTTGAATGTAGTCTTCTGCAATGTGTAAAATATTTAACATTTTAATTAATTGAGCAACTTCTCCTGCATTTTCTTGAGCTTCGATAGTCACAGAAACATTTTGTTTGTGACTTCCAAACCCCCCTTTGTTGAAGCCCTTAGTAATAGTTTCAGGCTATATTTGCCTTACTGCCAAGCCAATTCAATTTACTGCCTCCACAATAGAAACTAACTGTACAGGAGTAAATGCACTGTTGGTGTCAGCACTAAGATAAGAGGCTGCATCAGTATTCACCTATAATAGACATGAATGTGTAAATAAGGCCCTGGTCCATAGGCCAAGAGGCTGATTTAACCTGATGGGAACCGAGCCATTGTCATGTTTGATAATGTGACTTTTGGGTTGCAAGTTGCATTGTCTCAGAAAAAGAGAACTTGGTGATTTCCTTTCTCATTTTGGCATTGGAAAGGCCCAGCCAGTCTTCCATAAGACTACTCACTGTCCATTCCTTTTTATTGCTTTGCCATGTGAATGGAAGCTTACTGACAATTATCTGAAACAATACAATTTTGCTGCCTTTCCAATCACCAGTGGTTTCTACATTCCACCTAACGTGGTTCCACACACCAGTCTTTCTTTTCGTTCGTTCGTTTTTTCTTTCTTTCTTTCTTTCTTTCTTTCTTTCTTTCTTTCTTTCTTTCTTTTTTTTTCCTTTCTTTCTTTTTTTTCCTTTCTTTCTTTCTTTCTTTTTTTTTTTCTTTCTTTCTTTCTTTTTTTTTTTTTTTTTTTTCATTCTGTTGCTAAATTCTCCTGCACTCCCTTAGCTTCCCCTTTCCATTCTGTAAAATGTTGTGCCTAACTTTGAAAATGTCCAATCATGTAGATGTCTTAAACTCCGTATTTACAAGCCCTTTAATGACTGTTAATGTCTGTATTTCTCACCTTTTTTCTTTCATTTCATTTGCCTGTTCCCTTTTATCTATTCATCTCATACTGTATACTGATTTTTTAAAGTATCATAAATTTGTTTTTTACAGCATTTCTAATGTAGCATTATTTTGTGCAGTTTTCTCACTTGCATCAATTACCTTAATATTAACTGGTAGCCCTTTGTTCACCATCACATTATCACTTAGCGCTACTAGTCAACTGAAACTGTCAGAAAATAAAGCAGGTAGTGCATTTATTTGGAATGCTTGACCTTTAGAGGCAAAACAGTTGTTTAATGGACCACCACCCACCTCTTTTACTGTGCAGATTGCAGCAGTGTGTAGGTATGCAACAGTGTTCCAGTGGGCACCCATGTGTGACAATAATAATGCAAAATAAGAAATGCTGACAGGGTGCTCATGAACAAACCATTTGCCTTGATGAACAAACCATTTGCCTTGATGAACAAACCATTTGCCTTTCGTCAGTTTACAACACATGAGCACACATTTACAATGAAACAGGTTTCTCATATTTTGTGTAGTTTTTATAACTAGTCATACACACATTTATAATTACATAATATTTTGGTGATAATGTCATATGTTGCTAATAATCTATATCTATGTTAAATATTCTTTTACAGTATAACAACTTTTACTTACTAAAAAGGTTTTAAGCTTTTGTCTGAAAGTGAGGGGCTCATTTATTTCTTTAATTTCTTGTGGTAATTTTTTTATACAGTTTTATCCTATTATAAAATATACATTTTTGTGTCTTTGCCTTGTTCTTTCTATATAGATGCAACACCTTTCTGTATATTTTCCTGTACTTTTGTAGAATTGTAGAATTGCAGAACTTCTGGGTTAGATTGATTATTTTTTATGGAGTTCAGATATCTAAGAGTTTCTGAGGATTTTTTGATACCTGTAGTCACCCATTGATTTCTCTTTGTAGTTTTAATTTGATAGAGAGTTTTGGGAAACATCTCTTAAAATCTGAGTTTAAAAATTGACATTAACTTGATAAATTTCTGATTTGCATTGGTTTCTGCATAGACTTCCCTCCAATCTTCATATTCTAGCTGGGATTTAAACTGCTACATGGCTGATTTGGGAAACATTCTTTTGTATTTACAAAGATTAGGAGTAGTTTAAATTAGGCCTACAACCCCATCAGAATGGGGACCATCATTACCATTGGCATCATCAGAAGCAGTAGTAGAAAATCTATCAGCTATAGAAGCAGTTACACTAGCAACAAAACTACATCCCTGCCGAAAGGAGGGAAGAGATCTACAGCAGAAGAAGCAGTATCAAGTGTTGTGGGTAGGTGGAAAACGGTGCCGCCTCCCCATCTACATGATTTTTTACTGGAACACTGCAGGACAAAGCAGCCCATGAAACTGGTAGTGTAAAAGATATTATAGCTGCTAACCAAACTGTTCATTCTAAAGACAGCAACAATCCTGTTCTTAAAATTTACTACCTGAATTATTCACAGAGTAAGACAAAGAATTTATTGTAAATAATTTTGGACTAGAGGACAAATTTGATAATTTTTGCCTGAGTGAACACTGACAGTAAACTTACAGCCATCAAATTTGATAACTATAAAATAGCAAATGGTTAGTTACTGTGGAAAAGTGCTTAAAAGGGGTTGTGTGGCACTGTATACCAACCGGCCACTCGGCCACTCCCTCAATAGGTTGGCTCTAAACTAGATGTGTGATAAACACAAGTTTGAAGCCACTGGCATAGTTAGTGACAATTTTAAGTTAGTGATAATAGCCTTATACAGATCACCTGAAGGTAACATTCCAGTATTTTTAGAAAAACTGGACATGCTGTTAGATGTAGTCAGAAAGAGAAAATTGTTACATTGACATCGTAATAGGTGATTTGAACATCAGCCAAACAGTGTCACTGAGCTCAAAAATCTTGTAAGATGATATAATCTGCACTTTATCAATAATAGACCCACAGGAGATGAAGCATGTCTTGACAATATCTTTGTCAGTTTCAATACTACAGAAGAATCATGTGATGTGACCATATTTCCATTCTCACATCATGATTCTGTATCATTAAATTACATAAATAGGTTCTGTGCTGATAAGAATAACATAAGTCTGTCTCAAAAATGGTAATCACTAGATCAGTCACAAATGATAAAACTGACATGGTTTGTAAGTCCCTTACTAACAGAGACTGGTTTGGCCAATGGTCTGGTGACACGAATTAGTCTATGTAATGATCTGTCAGCAAAACTAATATTTGAAAGGTTTTTCAAAGCATTTTTGACAATTAAATTACTGCATTCTGATAAATAAATGCAAAATAATCGACAAAGGCTCCAAAGTCAAAGGTATAAACTAACAAAACCCATGGTTTCTCACATTTGTTAGTTGTGCAGCATACCAAGTTATGTTCTTGCACAGATATAAGTAAAAATCTGAAGACTGATGATGCCAGATCAGCCTATGTTCAATGTAGGAATACGTACAAAAGAGCCATTCAGCAGTATTGAGAATTCCACAAATAAATGCAAAGCTGCATGGAAACTGATAGTTTTATTAAAGATGAAAGAAATAAAAATCAGTATACGCCCTCAGAAATCCAATGATTCCATTATTAAATCAGTACAAGAAGTAGGAAATGCTGTCACCAAACCAGTTATTAGCTCGTCTGAGATTCTTTCAAAAAAGTATGTAAACCACTATTAGATACAAGTATGTTTACCTTCTCTGAGGTGCCACCTAGTCTTATTCTAAAAATAGTTAAACATCTGAAATCATCTGAGTGTAGAGATGTTACTTTTTAGAATGTTAAAAGAAATAAGTTGTACTGAGTATCCTTTAACATACTGCATAAATAAGTGTATGCATGAGGGATATTTTCCTGATGAGCTAAGTGTCTAGGGTAGTCCAAATATATAAAAAGGGATGTTGCCTCACCTTCAAGTTACAGACCAATTTCCATAGTCCCAGCTCTCTGTAAAGTGTTTGAATGTGTAATATACCAACAGTCATCCTAATACTTTGAAAATGCAGGAATAATTAGCGAATCACAGTATGGTTTGAGGGAAACCTTGTCAACTGTTCATGCTATACTCAGCAGTCAAACACATATATCAAATGTTTGAGGATAAAGCATTTGCTAAAGTCACCTTTTTTTATCTAAGTAAGGCTTTTGAGTGTATAGAGCATAAAATACTCATAGAAAAAATGGAGTACTATGGCATTCGAGGTAAAAGCCTTAAACTATTAAAATCATACCTACAGGATTGCAAGCAAGCTGTTTGTGTAGGTAAAGAAAAGTCCACTATTGAATTAGTTAAAATAAGTGTACCACAGGGATCTGTACTGGAACCTTTTCTGTTCCTAATGATTCATCATCCACCATCATTCATTAAGTCCATGACAGTACTATATGCAGATGATACAACTTTCCTTAATTGTCGTAATTATTTCAGTAGCCTCAAAGCTTGTGTTGCAAAGACAATGGATCAAGCATCCTATTGGTTTAAAGCAACTACTGAAAGATAACAAAATGCAGCAGATGGTTTTTAGTCTAGAAGACAAGCCTCTCTCAGGTGATCCTAGTTGTTAAGTTTTTAGGAGTATACATAGATGAAAAATTATCCTGGTGTCAACGTGTACAATATATTAGTGGTAAATTGTCTAGAGTGATTTATTTGCTATGACAACTTATGGATTGTGTACCTCAACATTATGGTAGATCATCATATTTTGGATTTTTCCAAAGCATCATGGTATTATTTTAAGGGGGAACTAGAGTTCTGTGCATGACATCCTAATGCTACAAAAAAAAAAACCATTAGGATAATTACTGGTTCTCCATGTAATGCACACTGCAAACCTTTGTTCTGTGAACAAAAATCACGAGTGTAATAAACTTATATATTATGTTTTACTCCACACAAAGAAGTTACGAGAAGCAAAACATAGAGAAAACATACATTTCTACAACACGAGAATGAGCTGATGCATTTATACTCCTTACCACAGACGGTCGAAGTCACCTAACAGCTATAAACTGATAGGGCACAAATTATTTAATAAGCTTCCATAATATGTTCGAGAACTACCTGAACAAGCATTCAAACAAAAACTGTACGAATGGCTAGTTGCTTACTCATTCTATGACATAAATGATTATTTCAAATGTTAACATAATTTTGTACTATTAATGACATACCTCTTTTTAATTTTTTTATTTTTTATTTTTTATTTTTTTTCCTTTCTTTCTTTGAATTAACAGCTATATTGTATTATATACCCGACGTTGTCTATTGCTGTAATGGCCAAATGACAATAAATCACCACCACCACCACCACCACCACCACCACTTGTGTGACCAGTTCAAGAGTGTAGGACCTGTACCAACTAACAGGGGACATTGAATGCATACAGAGAAGGGCAGCACAAATGGTCACAGGTCAGTTTAATCCATGGGAGGGTGTCAAGAGATACTGAAGGTACTGAGCTGGGAGACTCTTCAAGATAGATGTAAACTATATCAAGAAAGTCTATTAACAAAGTTTCGAGAACTGGCTTTAAATGATTATTCTGGGGTTATTATACATCTCCCTATGTATTGCTCCCACAGGGATTGTAAGGATAACACTAGAATAATTACTGCACGCTCAGTCTGACTGACTGACTGACTGACTGACTGACTGACTGACTGACTGACTGACCTATCTCTGCAAACCCCCTATGTAAATGGAAGAGGAAGAAACCATAAGATGGGATGTACCCTCTGCCATGCACCTCATGGTGGTATGTAGATGTACTGGAACTGTGCATAACTTGTTTGTTGTTGCCCAGAGTGGCACAGTGTCCACACTAGCAGTACCATGCTGTGCCAAACCCCTGTTCTTGGTTTTGTGCTGCTTAACAGCATTGTAGGAGCTGTGTAGTATGTGTGTTAAAAGTAGCCTCCTTGTTGTATTGTGAGTAACTTATGTGTAATATAATACAGTCATATTACATAAACTCTTTTCCATATTACACAGTGAATTACCCATTAAGTCTTAAAATTTGAATTACAGTTCCACATTAGGCACAATCAATTTTATACAAAAAATTAGTATGTAAAAGTGTATTAAACAGGTCAGGACTAAAATATGTGTGTAGTCTGGGCAGATTTCCAAATTATACACATTCCACTTTGAACAAGCTTTATTGTACACGACTTTCAAATGGGCAAAGCCAGGAAGCAGTCAGCTGATAAATAATTAACAGCTTTTGTGTTCACCATTTAAAAATGTCTTTTCAGTATTTGAGAGCTGCAAGCTGTGACAGTTAACTTCCAGTGATCAGGCCAATATAAAAAATGACCTGACTTTTAGAAATGGGTGATACGCAATTGATATGTGAATATGAATTAAGCAATTCAGCTAGCCTAACAGTTACAGGTCCATTCATCTGCTGACTCAAAAGTGAAATACTGTAAGTTGTTCTCAATGAAGTATCAAAATTATCATTCACACATGATCTGTGTACCCCATCATGATGGAGAGCCTTCAGCAATGTGGGATGAGTCAAATGCAATGACAGTGTATCTATCTTGTATGTATAGATAAAAATTGACTTAAATTTTAGCTAGAAGTTGCAGTCTTCTCAATAAAATGAGATTATTGCAAAGAAAGTTTGAGCAGGAAAAGTAACTTTGTTTTTGTGCACTTAGCTTGAAGAAATAAATTTGTGGTAAGGTCTTACGGCACCAAACTGCTGAGGTCATTGGTCCCTAATCTTACACTTAAAGGACCGCACGCACGCACGCGCGTGGGAGGACTCAAACCTCCGACGGTATAAGCCGTGCGGACTGTGACAAGACGCCTCAGCCCGCTCGGCTACCCAGCTCGGAGCTCGGCACTTGAGGAATCAACATTCACAGCAGTTGTTGGCATTGATTATTCATTGTTCTCTTTTCTGAAAAAGCTTGGCATCTCCTTTTTTGGTCTGTTTTATGTTCAAGTTCTGGAAATATGTTTTATGTCTTTTAAATAATTTTTGCTGTCAAAGTTAATATTTTCTTCATTTATTAAAAATTTTAATTTCTAGCATGCCAAGTACGGAAAAACCGCTTCCTACAACTGTTAAAACTTCATCTCTCTTCTTTGGGTTAGCACTGGCCCGGAGGTAGATTAACCCCTCAACATAAAACTCAGGTATCTTGTTTTTATTAGTTTGGCAGAAACAAAATCCTGAGTATACTCAGGTAACTTAAGAAAGACATATAAAAACAGTTAAGTGTTCAGCTACTAGAGTATCTGGCATCATAATTGTAGCCTGACTGTCGTGTTTTGGTTGAGGTGATTGCCTACAGATATCATCTTCACTCTGTGCAGTATTGTATACTCAACAACAAAACAGTGGTATGAGACAAATAAATCCATGGTGCTCCAGCCAGCTCCACCAATATTATGTTAACAGGAAACTGTTATGAAATACATTATTAGACTTCATAGGTACACAGAAACAAAAAAAAATGACTTTATTTCAGAATATTTTAATCAAAGTCCAGTGGACGAGTCTACACGGAATTTTATTATTGGTGATTTTAAAAATTTATAATTCATTGTTTTGTCTATATATGTCTCTATACATCATTGATTATAGGTTGTTTTCATTAACAGAAAAAAATAGTTATTGGAATGTAGTTTGAGAAAAAAAATAGTTCAGGGGTTAGTGATAAAGCAAAATTATTTCTACATGGTTATAATTCTAATTTTGCATAATATACAATGAAAACACTTTTTCCAAGTTAATTTGAATGTAATAATAACATATACAGCAAAAATTAACAAGATTTTAAATTGTTTCGTAAAATTCACAGTTTCTATGCCAAATTTTGTAAAAATATTGGTTTTAACAATTAATATTAAGGTATATCAATTTTATTAAATTATATTAAAGTATATCACTTCTATTAAATTATATTATTTTAGTTCCTTGCAATAATAGTGAATACAGTGCTGAAGGTGTATCATTTTATACAAAGAACAATATTCTGAGTTGTATTGAAAGTTAGCATTGTGCTACATGTTTACATTCTGAACACGTTATTGTTATTCTTCAAAATGAAAAGTATTTGTTTTAAATTGGGCTTGCCTTACGGAAGATATTCTTCAGTTTTCAAATCTCTGATGTTGGTTAAGATGATGAAAGCAGTTTGTGACCAATGAATACAGCCAATAACACCTTAGAACAATGCTGGGCTACAGAAACAGACAGAAAGAAAGTATAGATATGGTATGTACAAAAAAAGATCAGTGGCATACTGGAAAGAGCAAAATTTTCTTGAAATGACCATGAGCTGCTCATGTCACTCAAAGAAAGAGTGGCAGATGGTAAAAACAAATATTAGATTGTAGCCTAGTTTACCAAAAAAGACAGATGGGACAGACTTAAGAAAGACTGCTGGATTCAATTGGTAAAAGAAGCTAAAGATCGTCAAAATTGAAAGAACCTTCTGGGATCCAACTCGGAGGCCATATCACAAATTAATTTTTGTTGTTGTTTTTGTTGTTGGGGGGTCAGATTTGAATGCATTCAGATGACTGAGACACACTCACATATATGAAATTTCAGATTGAACAAAGCCACAGTCTTTCTTTAGAAATATGATGACCTATTGTACTGTAAGTGTTGTTAACCCTTTCCGATGTAAATTTTTTTCTAGAGAAAGGAAAGTGTTTCTTTATGTGGTAGTGTTCTTGTGTGATTTTTAATGATGCACCCACTTTCAAAACATACTCTGTACACTTGGCTTCATTTTATGGCCTAAAATAAATAATTATGAAAAATTCTCTGTTGTAATATATAGTAAAAATGATCATTCAGTAACCACCATGTAAAAACAGTAACAAACCAGATCTGTGTATTCTGGTGGTCACTAGCTGATGTGCACTGCTAAAATGACTTGCAAATATTTCCATAATGATGCCAAACAGGTGGCAGCACTTGAACATGTATACCTCAGGTTTCCACTGGAAAAAAAAAAATACTTCTGTTGCAGCTGCCACAGTGAAAATGAATGTACACAACTGTAGTCAGAGAGTCTGAAAGGGTTAAATGATGATTGGTGTAAGTTGTAAAGAAACATAACAGTCATAAACAAACGTCTACAAAATAGGAATTTTCCTGTATTGTATATGTCTAGGAGAATCTTGGTCCATTGCAACAGGCAGAAGCAACCAAAGCTGTCTACTTCTGTGGAATTACTTCTAGGTTACTGATACTTTATATGTATGTGAGAAAAGTAACTGCTTTGAGAGAAAAGCCATGCTACTACTCCTTTAATACTAGGCTATTTTTAATCCAATACAGTATTTGAAATTTTATGCAGACAACTGTCAGCTGCCTGTATACTGGCAAAGTGAAGATCTACTTAACAAAAATATTAGTTAAGCAGAATTTACTTACCTGTAATTTATTTTATTTAATCGTATGGCTAGGGCACCCCATTGGACAGACCGTTCGCTGGGTACTGGTCTCTCTATTTGACGCCACTTCGGCAACCTGCAGTCAATGAGGATGGTAGGATGATGATGATGACAGCACAACACCCAGTCTCTGGGCGGAGAAAATTCCCCGACCCAGCCGGGAATCAAACCTAGGTCCAGAGGACTGACAATCCATCACGCTGACCATCCAGCTACTGGAGGCGGACACTTACACCTTTAATGAAATACTGTGATGAACTATGAGTAGCTAATGAGTTATTCTTAAACTTTGTTTCTGAATATTTTGGATATTTTGGATTTTCAATTTGTAAAAGGTGTTTGCTCATCTGTTACAAATCTTTGCTCCAGAATATAAAATTCTATTCTGAACCCTAGAGGGTGATGTGTGGTCTACATGAAAATTACTTCTAATATTGTGGGTGTGGAGTTAGTTAATTTCAAATGAACTCTTATTAACACCAATACAGTAAGAGAGCACATACATTGGCTTGTAAGCCTTTGGAGAGACTTCAACATCATACAGTGTGTTTATTGCACATTTCTGTTGAATACTTCTCATCTTTGCTGCATTGTCCTTGGAGACTATGCCACTGGGTAGCACTGAGTGCAAGTATGCTAGCAGCCCTTTCACAAATTCAACACAGAACTGAGCTTTTTGGTTGACTTTTTCATGTGCTGGTACTACCTTGAGTTATTATCTGCCTGAATACTTGGAATTTCACACGTGGACACTCAGTACTGTACTTCTACAAGGTCCAGTCACATTGTGACCATTGCCTATGTTAGACATCAATGTCCAGTAGCCACTAAGATGGCAGGTGGTAGCAGTGTAACAGTGGAGGGTATCTCAAGGATGTTGGGGGGGGGGGGGGGTTAGGGGGTAGGGGGGTGGACATGGATAAGAGTAAAATAGTGCAATCGTTTTCGTCATGTGGAAACGGTGTGATTTGTCTGACATCCAAAAAGAGTACAATCACTGGACTTCAGGCAAATAATGGCAGTGTTTCTGAAATAGCTAAGTTTGTAAACTGTTTGAGTGTTGCCATAGTTAAAGTAAGCCATACATGGTGAAATGGCTTTATCCAGAGTCGGCTTTGAGACAACTGTGGTGAAGCAAAGACGTGGCTCCACATTCAGAACCTAATTGACTCTCTTCCTGTTTCTCGCAGTGGTCTGCGATGCAAAAGGTGGTTATTCAGGCTTTAGACAGGTGGTCACTTTATGACTGGACATCATAATACCTGTAATAAATTTTGATTTATTTGAAAGTGGATGATGACTTTTTGCAATATGAGATAAGTTGTTCATTTTGAACCACATGGAAGCCTGTTTCTTTAATCTCCTGAGTCTGCTTGTGGCCTTCCAGCAGTGCACTTGTCACCAGCAAACAGTGCAGTTTTTGAAGACTTCTCCAGTGTCCCAAGAAATAATTTATGTTGGTCATGAACAGGAGTGGAGCAAGCACTGAACTTTGAGAAACACCATGTTTAATGTTTTCTCACTCTCAGTTTAGTGTTTTTTGTCATATAATTGGCTAATGTGACTATGTTCACTACAAAGGTAAGACTTCAAACAATGAATGCTGTATCATTCCAATTTTCCTTGGACAATTTTATTTCCAAAATGGAATTTTCCTCTCTGCAGCAGTGAGCATGCCATCCCGAAATGGAATCGAGTCTCATATTTTGGTGCAAAAGACTATAACTGGTTGTCACTAAACATCTACATCTACATCTACATCCGTACTCCGCAAGCCACCTGACGGTGTGTGGCGGAGGGTACCCTGAGTACCTCTATCGGTTCTCCCTTCTATTCCAGTCTCGTATTGTACGTGGAAAGAAGGATTGTCGGTATGCTTCTGTGTGGGCTCTAATCTCTCTGATTTTATCCTCATGGTCTCTTCGCGAGATATACGTAGGAGGGAGCAATATACTGCTTGACCCTTCGGTGAAGGTATGTTCTCGAAACTTTAACAAAAGCCCGTACCGAGCTACTGAGCGTCTCTCCTGCAGAGTCTTCCACTGGAGTTTATCTATCATCTCCGTAACGCTTTCGCAATTACTAAATGATCCTGTAACGAAGCGCGCTGCTCTCCGTTGGATCTTCTCTATCTCTTCTATCAACCCTACCTGGTGCGGATCCCACACTGCTGAGCAGTATTCAAGCATTGGGCGAACAAGTGTACTGTAACCTACTTCCTTTGTTGTTGGATTGCATTTCCTTAGGATTCTTCCAATGAATCTCAGTCTGGCATCTGCTTTACCGACGATCAACTTCATATGATCATTCCATTTTAAATCACTCCTACTGCGTACTCCCAGATAATTTATGGAATTAACTGCTTCCAGTTGCTGACCTGCTATTTTGTAGCTAAATGATAAGGGACCTATCTTTCTATGTATTCGCATCACATTACACTTCGCTACATTGAGATTCAATTGCCATTCCGTGCACCATGCGTCAATTCGCTGCAGATCCTCCTGCATTTCAGTACAATTTTCCATTGATGCAACCTTTCGATACACCACAGCATCATCTGCAAAAAGCCTCAGTGAACTTCCGATGTCATCCACCAGGTCATTTATGTATATTGTGAATAGCAACGGTCCTATGACACTCCCCTGCGGCACACCTGAAATCACTCTTACTTCGGAAGACTTCTCTCCATTGAGAATGACGTGCTGCGTTCTGTTATCTAGGAACTCCTCAATCCAATCACACAATTGATCTGATAGTCCGTATGCTCTTACTTTGTTCATTAAACGACTGTGGGGAACTGTGTCAAACGCCTTGCGGAAGTCAAGAAACACGGCATCTACCTGTGAACCCGTGTCTAAGGCCCTCTGAGTCTCGTGGACGAATAGCGCGAGCTGGGTTTCACACGATCGTCTTTTTCGAAACCCATGCTGATTCCTATAGAGTAGATTTCTAGTCTCCAGAAAAGACATTATACTTGAACATAATACGTGTTCCAACATCAGACAGGAAACTAAAAATTCCCAAATATTAAAAACATATTTTAATAGCTTATTAGCTATTCATTGTAAACTTACAGGAATATTTAGATTCAGGGATGAAAAAAAAATCCAAACTCTGATGTTTAATAATAAGTGCTTTACATATTATATAAAATGAACAGGTGAGTAGTTAAGTAGTAAACAAGAAGCAGTGACTTTTTCAGAGTAGCTTCTTTTGTCATTACATGTGTGTTTAAATATATAAAGTAATTCCTACAATTCAGTATGAACAGATTAGCACTAGTCGTGATCTGTTATCTACTGTTAATGTGTCATGTATGTTGCTTGCAGTCACTACTTCTGCCTGTTAATATGTAGCTTGATTCATTCCAGATTCCTTTTTGATGGGATGCAAGGAACACGTGTGAATGAAAATCATTAAAACAGAAAAAAGTGACAATTCAAGACATGAAAGTATTTTTCACCATTAAGACACTACAGAAGAGAGCATAAATTGCCATTTGTGAAAAGTGCAACTCCTGCAGTGAGATAGTTAGGCTGAGCAGAGCCCTATTGTGTCGGTCCGACAGGGTCAGTGTTGCACCTAGTGTAGTCAGTGAAGAGCTGTCACACAAGGTGGAAACAATACAGTAAGTGCCAGCATGCCTTGTTGACATCAGAGGGAGCCATATCAGCATGTGAGCGAGCTTGAACAGGACAGAATGATCGGTCTCCAGGAAATGGGGTTGTCATACGGTGACATTTCGGCTCGCACAGGGCATGCTGCTAATACAGTGAAGTGTGTGTGGAAGCAGTGGATTGAGGAATGTTGTACACAGCGTGGAGTGAGAACTGGACCACGGAACATGACCACAGTGCGGGGTGCCCGTCATCTTGTCCGCACGGCGATTACGGACCATACGGCATCATCCACAGAGTTGGCATGTCGCTGGAGCACTGTAACAGGTGTGAACTTGTCTACATTGACAGTTCTTTGCCATCTGCTGCAGGTTGGGCTGGTTGCACGCATACCATTATGTTGGCTTCCATTGTCCAGAACCACAAGCTCCTCCAACTGCAATGGACACATGAACACCATCATAGGGGTGCTGAGTGGCAACATATAATCTTTTCAGATGAGTCCCACTTCAACGTGTCCTACAGCGATGGCTACATACGTGTTCAGCAGTAACATGGTGAATGCAATCTGGAGGGGTGCATTTTGGAGCGGTATAACAAACAAACACCAGGTGTGATGATTTGAGGTGTCATTGGTTACAACAACAGATCTCTCCTTGTACGTATTGTGGGCACTTTGAATAGCAACCAGTATCTAACAGAGGTTGTGGAGCCTGAGGTACTCCCCTTCCTTCAGGCATCTCCACAGGTCACATTTCAACAGGACAATGCCGGCCACATATTGCGGGCAGACCTTCTTTGAAGAGCGATGAGTACCATTGCTTCCCTGGCTTGCACATTTGCCAGACATGTCACCTGTCAAACATGTCTGGGATATGGTTGGTCAGCGCCTGGTACGTCATGGTCCTCCGGTAACTGGTGTCAGATTTGTGGGCTCGGATACAAACTGCGTGGAGGGAAATCCCTTAGGAACATATTCAGAACCTTATTGATTCAATACCATGGTGTATAGCAGCTCTAGTTGCAGTGCACGGTGGCCACATGACATACTGAATAATAGGGCTCAAAGGAAATGTACAGATTTGAAAAGGTAATCATTTGTTACTTGTCATGTACCTGACCTGTGGTATTAAATTAATTGAATTCTTGTGTTTACTTCTTGGTGTTGCAATTTCCGCAAACGGTAGTGCATAAACAAATTGTTACTATGGCGGCATGAAGAGCTATTAAACTACAAGAGAAGTGTTCTCATTTCAAGAGCCTGACAAAATAATCTTCCATGGAAATTTGATATCATTTTGTGAATACACAGTTGAAACAGAATATTTGCATACTTACATTCTCACTTGATAGGTTTGGCAACATGGCGATGGATTTGGAAGAAGAAAAAGCTTCATCACAGAGTAAAGGAAATGAAAATATTGTTTATTCATTCCATATATTGCTGTCTTCTCTTTCCTAAAGTTCTCTCTCCCCCCCCCCCCCCTCCCTTCCTGGGCTTCAGATTCTGACTGACTTTTCTTTGTCCCCAACTTCTATGTCTTCTCTAAAACTTTTTCAGATTTGGCTTTTGTTCCTGAAGCACAAAACTGTGTTTTCATAAGGTGCAGATTTTGTAACAGTCCTCATCCTCCCCAAATACAATGACTACATTGAAAGGGTGCCACAACAAGTTAAGTTTTAAGATGTGTCATTTAGATTCCAAGGACTCTTCAGTTAACAACAGAAGTACAGCAATATGACTAGACTTGTTTTTATTATTACTTTGTGTTCCCACATTTCCATTTCATGTGTCATTCAACAGCTGCTTTTGACATAATTTGTATACAGAAATTCTCAGACCATGCTAGGGAGAGTGGTTCCAACATAAAAAAACAAGTGTAGCCCATTCCTCGACAACTTTCCACAAAAGTTAACACACGGTAACGCAAATAGAAGTGATGTTTGCACACAGTACCAGTGGCCACCTGTCTACTCCTGTTCATTGACATAGCATCAGTTATTACTACATTATCAAAACAAATGAATATACTGCTCTGTACTATATAATGGAGATTAAGCTACTTATCTTATTGTTATATTTTTGTTTGTAGTTACCTTTCCAGTTCTGTTGTATGCATTTGGATGGCTAACATGCAGATGGTTAGGACACAATTATAATGTTAATTAAGGAAAAATATGGTGCATGCTGTGATGCTTGATAAAGTAAGAATCTTGGAAGGCTGAGAGACTGGGGTCACAATCTTGCAAACTGATTGGTGAA
This sequence comes from Schistocerca gregaria, assembly GCF_023897955.1. NCBI lineage: Eukaryota > Metazoa > Arthropoda > Insecta > Orthoptera > Acrididae > Schistocerca > Schistocerca gregaria. The sequence goes on along the minus strand of NC_064925.1, from coordinate 389,163,520 downwards.
TGCCTGAATGGTCAACCAATGCTTGTCAATGTTTGTTGCACTGATTGACTAGCATTAGTGCTCCATCTGGGAATATATTCCTGAGAACAATATGCTGAAAACTTGCGCTTGTGGACGGATGTGTGACATTTTGGCATCATCAACATTAGGTTATGGATTCACTGTATGGGGACATCTTCAGAACAGCATAAGTCACTGGCAGATTAAATTATGTGGCCTTCTATATAGGGAGTATTAAGAACTGTGTCACCTGTTTGTTCTTTTTAATGCAGCAGTCTCATTATGGAGTGAATGTCTGACAGTTTATGCTAAAATACAAAGGAATTGCAGACATTGGCTTCAAGTGAGCATTTGTTTAATTCAATGGGGAAAGTTGAAAATTGGTATCCGACCACGATTCAAACCCAAGTCTCCCACTTACTAGATTACTAAGCCATCTTGGACACAGATGTCATTGCAACTGCATGGACTACCCTAGCATGCCTCCCGTCAGCCACATTCTCATCTTATTGCCACACAACTAATGTAGTGATCTGCCCAATATTCTCATTACTCACAGCATTTCACAAATCCCCATAAGAGCTCGAGGCAGGTGTGCATCCGCACTGAAGAGATTATTGGCCATCGTCATCTTGATTGTATATATGTGTTGTCTGTTCTTTCAGACATATCTTAAAGAATATATAATATTAAACTACATGTTGTAATGGTAACAGGCTGGTCTCTCTCTCTCTCTCTCTCTCTCTCTCTCTCTCTCTCTCTCTCTCTCTCTCTCTCTCTTACCTAAACTTTGCAAGCTTATTCCTCTTTCCTACTTTATGAATGAGCTAAAACAGTTCAGAAAGTTAAGACAGTTTTTCTACTGTTATGTGTCCATAGTACTTGAAACTTTACTTCTGGAAGGTTAGTACTGGCCAGCCATTCTGTATCTTTGTGTTTTTAATGGTTTATCAAGTGCATTTTCCTTTTGATACAATGTCATATAAATATTCTGAAGTTAATTGATTTACACTGTCTCAAGATATGGCCATTCATGTTGTGATAGCCTGTGTACAGTACCTACAGCATTATCAGACCATAAGTATACACATCACTGTAAGACATTGTATATTCCACAATTACAATTGGAATTAGTCATCTCATACAAATACTTGGTTGTACCAATTTGAGGTGATAAGAAAGGAATGATAAGGAGCTGCAGGTAAATCAGATGTCAGACTTTGATTCATTGGTGGATACTGGAAAATGCCATCAGTCTACAAAGAACATTGCTTTCAATACACTTATGCGACCCACCTCAGAATATTGCTGAAGTGTGGGGAATCCATAACACAGAACTAACAGGAAATATTGGATAATATAAAGAGGGTAATCAAACTAAAATGAAACAGATGGGGAAAAAACTAAATAAACAGTTAATTTCAAGAGTAATCACCATAAATGTCACTACATTTATCCCACTGAGAGACAAGATCATCTATGCCTTCATTGAAAGGTGTTTGTGGTTGCCTACAGACCATGATTGTACCCAGGTGTGCGTCTCTTCGTACAAAGCAAATCAACAGCCACAAATGCCTTTCTTCAGTGCTCCAAAAATTTGGAAATCACCGGGGGAGAGCCTGGGATTGTATGAAGGACATGATGGGCTTCCCAGTGAAACTTCTGCAGTGTAATAAGAACAACCTTGGTAACACATGGATAAGCCATCTTTCAGTGTTCCTGGGCATATGGACTTGATGATGCACTTCAGTTTTTGCAGGGTATCTGTGAACTGCTGTGCTTTAATTATGGCACCATGTTCCAGAAAGCCAATAAGCAGCGGGACATGTGGACAAAGAAAAACTGGTGTGTCTGTTTCAGCTACACTAAAGAAGTTTCTCTGGAAGCCCTTACACATCCTCCATACAGTCCTGACCTCTCCCCATGAGATTTCTGTGTATATGGAGCCCTGCAGAAAGACATTTGTGACCACTGATTTGTTTCGGATTAAGGGAAGCATGCCTGCATACAATTGAGATATTATAGCTAACCACAAACATTTTCTCCAGGAAATCATTGACCATCTAAAGGGTTCTGCAGCATAAGTGTATTAAGTTATGGGAATTGCTTTTGAAATAATAGAAAGTTTACTTATTTTTCCCACTTGCCTTTTTTTCATTTTAGTGACTGTGATACAAAGATGGCTAGCATCAATAGTAACAGGTATGTTTGGCCTATGCGCGAGACGCAGAAAAGCTGAAAAACCTGAATTGGCACAAGTGTGGATACAAATATCATACATGGCGCAAAAGATATCTGAAACCTGTATTACATGAGGAACTTGGGAACATACTACAGCCCCCTACTTATCACTCTTGTAGGGATTGTGAAAAAATTAGACTAGTTACAGCATTCACAGGTGCATCTGAAGGGATTGGAAGAAAGAGCCAACCCTCATATTAGTAAGGCTTAGTCTGATTACCTTATTTGTTGCATATTAGAATGCACCACAAGCTGATAACAAGTAATTCCACATGTACTGCTAGAAGGAACAGTCTTCATATAGACTGTTTTATCCTTTTGTTGAAATGATATTCATTTTTCACTGATACACAGAGGCAGGATACAAGGATATGGGTGTGGAAAGCCATTGTGCTGGATTCATTAAGTAACATTAAACAATTTTATTCACTAAGAATTATTCCACATCAACACATGATGGTATTAGTGGAAAACAATATTATTGCACCTGGGAATGAGGTCGCTTTGGTCAGCTTATCATGAGTTCTGAACCACTTGATAATATATGCAAAAACTACCTTGAACTCATTCACAGCACAATGCGTTTTCCTTGTTCACCACTGTACTTGTTTATTGTAATGTCACCATGTGTTTCCAATAATGGCCACAGGTTGCCAAGTACAATATCGTGGTGGGGTAACACTTTGACCACAGGACTAAACTAGGTCAACTGATGTAATTAAAATATTCAAGATAGCAATGGTTGCTGACATTTAAAATTAAAAAAGACCTTTGTTATAAAGGTACAATTTAAACAGTGACCAACAGCTTTTATATATTCATCATCATACAAACCAATGGCCTTTGAACAACAGCCTAAGGCTCTTAAAATCTCACTTATCCACAAGAATATAAAAAATGCTAACTACTTTAACAACTTGACCCTAGGTGGCAGCCATAGATGTCTACAAGGATAGTTCATTTAGTTGCACAACTTTAATACAGCAAAAGGCCCATGAAGTTTACAGCAAATAAAAGATTGTCATGGATTACTGACTTATTTGAATTTACTTGAGCAACAGTTGATATGTCACCTTATAATATATTCAAGAATAATTGTGCACTGGCAAACGACCTAAGTTACCTCAACTAAACCTAGCCAGGTTTCACTAAACTCTACAACACTTAACATTGAAAGGAACTCACATCAGTCTGTTACACTCAAAACATGATCTGAACATAAAATTTTCAGTTTAAAATCATTTCTTATACTAGCACATTTTTTAACAACAGGCAAAGTCAATTTGTTTAATGGCAAGTTGTTTACTATACCAGCACCTGACCAATAGCAACTGATGGATATAACATATTGGGGAACAGCAACTGGTAAAAAACCCACCAGTCCACACAGGTCCCTTGCCACCTTAACTTAGTACATACAAATAACAGTTCAGAACTAAAGGTGCATTCTTGTGACAATGTACTGCACATGAACTTGCAAGTAAATGAATGTAGAATGATAAACTGTTAACAGAAAACAGTAAACTTCACCTCCTCCCACTAAAGCCACAACATGACAGGACAGATGACTACAATTCAGTATTCACTGTACCTATATTTAAATCCACAGATTGGTACATTAGCAGGAAAGACATTAACACGTAGTTCCACAAGGCAATACCAAAGCCCAAACAGTACAATTTAGAATCTCAGATAAAGAATAGGCTTCTGTGAATAATCACTATTAAACTGATATAGAGGGTCTATGCATGGGTGATACACTTGAGGACAATATTATGGAAATGGAAGAGGATGTAGATGAAGATGAAATGGGAGATATGATACTGCATAAGATTTTGACAGAGCACTGAAAGACCTGAGTCGAAACAAGGTCCTCGGAGTAGACAACATTCCATTAGAACTACTGACAACCTTGGGAGAGCCAGTCCTTACAAAACTCTACCATCTGGTGAGCAAGATGTATGAGACAGGCAAAATACCCTCAGACTTCAAGAAGAACATAATAATTCCAATCCCAAAGAAAGCAGGTGTTTGACAGATGTGAAAATTACCGAACTATTAGTTTAATAAGCCACAGCTGCAAAATACTAATGCGAATTCTTTACAGATGAATGGAAAAACTGGTAGAAGCTGACCTCGGGGAAGATCAGTTTGGATTCCGTAGAAATGTTGAAACATGTGAGGCAATACTGACCTTACGACTTATCTTAGAAGAAAGATTAAGGAAAGGCAAACCTACGTTTCTAGCATTTGCAGACTTAGAGAAAGCTTTTGACAATGTTGTCTGTAATACTCTCTTTCAAATTCTAAAGGTGACAGGGGTAAAATACAGCGAGCAAAAGACTATTTACAATTTTTACAGAAACCAGATGGCAGTTATAAGGGTTGAGGGACATGAAAGGGAAGCAGTGGTTGGGAAGGGAATGAGACAGGGTTGTAACCTCTCCCCGATGTTATTCAATCTGTATATTGAGCAATCAGTAAAGGAAACAAAATAAAAATTCTCAGTAGGTATTAAAATCAATGGAGAAGAAATAATAACTTTGAGGTTCGCCGATGACATTGTAATTCTGTCAGAGACAGCAAAGGACTTGGAAGAGCAGTTGAATGGAATGGACAGTGCCTTGAAAGGAGGATATAAGATGAACATCAACAAAAGCGAAACGAGGATAATGGAAAGTAGTCCCATTAAGTCAGGTGATGCTGAGGGAATTAGATTAGGAATTGAGACACTTAAAGTAGTAAAGGAGTTTTGCTATTTGGGGAGCAAAATAACTGATGATGGCCGAAGTAGAGAGGATATAAAATATAGACTGGCAATGGCAAGGAAAGCGTTTCTGAATAAGAGAAATCTGTTAACATCGAGTATAGATTTAAGTGTCAGGAAGACATTTCTGAAAGTATTTGTATGGAGTGTAGCCATGTATGGAAGTGAGACATGGACGATAAATAGTTTGGGCAAGAAGAGAACAGAAGCTTTTGAAATGTGGTGCTACAGAAGAATGCTGATGATTAGATGGGTAGATCACATAACTAATGAGGAGGTATTGGATAGAATTGGGGAGAAAAGGAGTTTGTGGCACAACTTGACCAGAAGAAGGGATCGGTTGGTAGGTCATGTTCTGAGACATCGAGCGATCATCAATTTAGTATTGGAGGGCAGTGTGGAGGGTAAAAATCGTAGAGGGGACCAAGAGATGAGTACACTAAGCAGATTCAGAAGGATGTAGGCTGCAGTAGGTACTGGGAGATGAAGAAGCTTGCACAGGATAGAGTAGCATGTAGAGCTGCATCAAACCAGTCTCTGACTGAAGACCACAACAACAACAAAGCTGATATACAATCAATGAGTCCCTTTTGATCTCAGCATAACATAGCACCATTTACAACAATTAGAAATGGAAGCTCATCATTTATCCGAACAGATTGAGAGGATGAAAGCAGCCGTCATGGATTTCCATCATGATGCAGTACTTGCTCCCCTGCAGCACGACCTTCCAGGCTGGCAACAACATACCACTTTCTTCCCTGTCACTTGTGCATGCCTCTCACCAGTTCCAGTCTGTCAGCCTCACTCTGTCCATGCCTGTCAATGTCAATACAAGTACAACAGCATTCACGTGCCTGTGGATGCTCTGACTTCTATGCCTAACCTTCTCCAAGACCCAGCTGCCTCTCTTGCACACACACTGCCTCCAAATAATCTTTTGTCATTGCATACACTCTCTTATCACAACAGCAGGAAGTGCAACTGCCGTACTAATGACGCTGAATAGCGCTGCATCTATATGAACACATAAAATATATTTATATAAATGGATAAATAAAAAATCTACTCACCAAGTGGAGTCGGGGGAACACACACACACACACACACACACACACACACACACACACACACACACACACACACACACACACACAAGGATTTAACTTTTACAAACTCTCGGAGCCAGTGGCTCCTTCTTCTGGCAGAGGAGTTGAAGGGGAATGAAGAGGGGTGAAGGAAAAGAACTTGAGAGGTTTAGGGAAAATGGTACAGTTCAGGAAAGTCACCCAGAACCTGGGTCAGGGGAGATTTATCAGACAGCATGAGAAGGAAAGAATTCGTGCTATCTTTAATATGAAACAGAATACTGCATTACAGTACAATGCATATACAGAACTTAATTTAAAAAGACTGAATAAAAATCAAATCAAATCATATCCATCCAAGGAAGATGTAGTACTTAAAGAAAAGAAAAGTACCCAGAAGACATGGTCAGAAGTCAATGTAACTTTCTTAACACACACACCATTGGTGAGTACGTATAGGGGGCTTTGAAAAAGTAACAAGCTGGAGCCATAATTACGGAAACCAGTACTTGTATGTTAGAAGTATTGACTGTGGCTGCTGAGACACTTGTCCCATTGTGACACAAGGCAGTGAATGGCTGTCTCATAAAAATCCTGGGGCTGTGATGTTAACCAGTTCTGCACGAACAGCTGGACGTCATCATCTGAGGTGAATCATTTGTCACTCAGAGACTTTTTAAGGTGACCAAAATTGGCGTAATCATAGGGAGAGAGGTCCAGATTGTATAGAGGGTGGCCGAGAACCTCCCATTTAAATTTCTGCAGGTGTGCCGTTACTGTGTTGCCGTATGAGGCTTTGCACTGCCGTGGAGCAGAATGACCCTATGGGTGAGATTGGTTGTTTTGATATGATTACTTGGTGAAGGGTGCCAAGGTTTGCGAGTAATGCTGGGCATTCACTGTTGTCCCATGCTGCAGGAAATGAATCAGAAGGAATTAATTTTTGGTCCCCTTAAAAAGGCCCTGAGGGACAAATGATTCACCTTGGACGACGACAGCCAGCTGTATGTGCAGAACTGGTTAACATCCCAGCCCCGGGAATTTTATGAGACAGCCACTCACTGCATTGTGTCACAGTGGGACAAGTGTCTCAACAGACAGGGCCAGTACTTCTAACATACAGCTACTGGTTTCTGTAATTGTGCCTCCGGCTCATTTCTTTTTGAATGCCCTTATAACTAATTAGAGTTGCAAATCTCTGTAACAGGCAAAACAGCCACTTTGTGCAGTACTGTTGTTCATGTTTAGTGTTGTTACCAGAACTGGTATGGTTTACAAGGTGTGTGAACAGTGTCAGGTGTTGAGTGATCATTGTGAAGGTCTGGGAGAAACTGTGTACTTGTGCAAGGCAGCACCATCAGTATCCAACATATTTTGAAAGGGACCTCATTGTCTGTCTCCATATGGCTTGTGCAATATCTAAATTGGTGGGGCAGTTGGGTATGGCAATGGTCCAATGCTGGACTGCATGAGAATGTGAGGACAGATATACTTGTCAACAAGGTTCCAGTTGACCACGTCATACGGGAGAACAGCAATATTGTGCATCCAAGCACATCATAACCCCCTCACATCTAAAAATGTCAGCTAACGATAAGTAATGGACTATCTGCAACATTGTGTCACCCTACATTATTGGCAGAAAACTAACAGCTGCCGGTGTAGGGAATTACCATCCCATGCATTGGCTGCATGGACACCACAACACAAACACCTGTCACATTGTGTTCAGAGATGAAACACGGCTCTGTGCTATCCTAGATAACCATCATCAGTGAGAATGGCAGCAACATGGGGAAGGTACCATTCTTTTAATGTTTAGAAGAAGCAAAATGGTATTAATCCTGACATCATGGAGTGGAGAACCATCAGCTATGTTTCAGATGAGGCTGGTAGTAAATGAGGGAACTCTGATGGCACAATGGTAAGTAATGGACATCCTGCATCCCCGTGTGGTACCTCTCATGTGACAGTACCATGGTGACATTTTTCAACAGGATAATCTTCATTGACACATGGCATGTCTCCTGTGTCTATCAAGAATCTCATATACGTCCCCCATAGGACATGTGTCAGATCAGATCAGCCCAGACATCTGTTCCATCCCAGTATATGATATCAAGGACCAATTACAATTGTTGTGGGCCAGCTTTCCTCAGGAGAGGATAGGGTGGCCTTATGATGCCCTTGCAACCAGATCAGTGCATGCTCCCATGACAGAGGGAATGCAGCTTCATACTGATGTGTGGGCTTGTACTGCAAAATTTTCTGTAACTTTGTGTTTTGTAATTATTGAAATAATATCATATATGTTGAGATACCAGTGAAGTTTCATTTCATATCCTCCTACCCTTTTGAGTGCTTAATTTTGTTGTCAGGCTGTGCAGTTTCTTACAGATGCATATTAGGGCACTTTATAAAATCAATAACATGGCTACCAATATCTTTGTTCATTCCTGGTGTTGTGATTGCCAGATAAATTCGTTTTGTACTTTTATTCTGCAATTGGAGCTTATCCACATTACAATGTCTGTTACAACTGTCTTATCATTGTTAACAATAATATGCTGTTTCCTTGATAGTCTTCTTGCACACAGAAGTTGTGGTTTGATGTTAGCTAATCACACATCTCCATCGAAATTGATTTCTTACCTGAATACGATATTCAAAAAGGTAGAGGTGTTGCTGACTATTTTGGTCACCACCAACAACAAAAGCACATACAAATTCTTTGAAGTCCCATTTGTGCATCAGTCATTCAGACTAAATGCATTATCAGTAAGTAGATACTTTTACTTGCTTTGGTTTCAGTAGTTGGTATAGAGTCTTGTTTTATCATTGTTCACAATACTACGCTGTTTCCTTGGTAGACTTCTTGCACACAGAAGTTGTGGTTTGATGTTAGCTAATCACACATCTCCATCAAAATTAACTTCTTAACTGAATCCAATATTAAAAAAGGTAGAGGTGTTGTTGTCTGTTTTGGTCGCCACCAACAACAAATACATGTAAAAATTGTTTGAAGACCCATCTGAGCCGTCAGTCATTCAGACTAATTCATTATCAATAAGTAAAAACTTTTACTTACTTTGGTTTCAGCACTTGGCATAGAGTCTGTTGAGATAGTTGAAAGACATGTAATACATGTGTTTTAAATTTTTAACATCCTGTTTGAATATTGTAATGTTTGTACTGGCATGCACCAACTGTTTGATACTTGTGATTTTTTTATGACATACAGTATATGTCAGTAGTATTATGTTTTCAAAATAGAAATAGTGTGTTATTTTTTTCTGTTTCTGATTCACAATATCCTGGGATATTGGCTACACTTTGTCTGGGGGAGGTACCGCTATCAGCTGCTGAATGCAATGTACTGTCAGTATCTGACAAAATTTTTGTCAGTGATTAATATTTGGGATGGAATAGTGGTTTTGAGACATCAGTTTCCTGACTGGTTTAAGGTGGCCAGCTACGAATTTCTCTCCTGTGCCAACCTTTTGATCTCAGAGCAGCACTTGCAGCCTACATCCTCAATTATTTGCTGAATGTGTTCCAGTCTCTGTTTCCATCTACACCTTTTACCCTCTACAGGTCCCTCCAGTACCGTGGAAGTTATTCCTTGATCTCTTAACAGATGTCCTATCATCTTGTGCCTTCTTTTTGTCAGTGTTTCCCATATATTCCTTTCTTCATCAATTCTGGAGAGAACCCCCCCTCCCCCCCCCCCACCATTCTTGACCTTACCAGCCCATCCAATTTTCACCATTCTTCTGTAGCATGACATCTCAAAGGCTTTGATTCTTTTCCTCGTGTTGTCCCAGGTGTAAAAGGAAAGAGGATAAAATCACACTAAATATAGAAGGACAAAAGACTGAAAATGAACATAAAATTGCCAACAAATTCAACAGCTATTTTTCAGAAATTTCAACAAATCTCCTAACCAACTCTTCAAATACTCTTCACTCTCCTCCCACAAATCTCCTGACGAACTCTCCAAACACTGCACACTCTTGTCTCAAAAATAATACTCCTCTGAACTCCTTTTTTCCTATCTCCTGCAACACCGTATGAAATTGAAGATATTATTAAAAAAAAGAGTTAAAAAGATTTATTCTGCAGGGCATGATCTGATACCCTGCTTCTTACTTCATAAGTGTTCAAATTACATCATTGGACCCCTGTCAAATATCATAAATACCTCATTTCTAAAGGGAACATTTCCAAACCAGCTAAAACTTGCTAAAATTATACCTCTCTACAAGAAGTGAGAGAAAACGGACATGACAAATTATAGGCCAATTGCTATACTATCTTCCTTCTCAAAAATATTTGAATACTGTTTGTTAACTAGATTAGAAATATGTTTAAGTTCTAACAACATAGTCACGTCTTCCCAATATGGATTTCGGAAAAATAGCTCCACCACACATGCTCTGTATGCATTTCTAGAAAAGTGTTCAAGTTTCGTTGACCATAAACAACCTGCTGTCGATATATTTCTTGATCAGTTCAAGGCCTTTGACATAGTTGACCACAAGCTGCTGCTTATGAAACTCCATACGTATGGGATTAGAGGTGTAGCCCACAATTGGTTCCATAGCTACCTTAGTCAAAGAAAGCAGTATGTAGAAATAAGAAAATCAGATACATTCAGGCACTGCAGGTCAGATATACTACTACAACAACAAATGGCATCCCTCAGGGATCTGTCCTTGTCCCTGTTCTTTTCATGTTGTTCATAAATGATCTCCCAGAACACATACCAAATGCCAGGTCCTTTCTGAATGCGGACGACACAAATATCCTGATAACCAGTAGAGGTGACATGTTGCAAGATGCTGTTAATGAAACTACTTGTCATTTACAGTTGTGGTTTGAAGTAAGTAGACTACTCATAAATACTCAAAAAACTGTAAGTATGAACTTCCATACTAGACAAAATCTAAACCCCCTTCAATGCAGTTATAATTATTGGCAAAGATGACATTATGAACAGGCAGGACACCAAATTTCTTGGACTTACCATCAGTAACACACTAAATTGGAAACCACATATTGAGGCATTGTCACAAAAGCTTAGTAAAACCTGCTATCTGTTACGATCATTAAAAGACACAGCCAGTGTCGATACCTTGAAGCTGGTGTACCATGCCCTGTTTGAGTCTGTCTTGAGCTATGGCCTAATCTTCTGGGGAAAATGCTCTGATTCTCTCACAATTTTCAAGTTACAAAAACAAGTAGTAAGAACAATGAAATGTAAAAAAAGAACTGAACACTGTAAACGACTATTTCAACAGCTAAAACTCCTACAACTGCCATGCCTCTATATATTGGAACTAGCTTGTTTTACAGTACAGCACTTGGACGCCCTCAACAGAAATGCAGACTGCCACACACATGACACCAGAAACAAAACACAGTTTCAAATTATAGCCCACAACACAAAATTATATGCGAATGGGGTTAAATGTATGGGCATTAAAATATACAACCACCTCACAACAGACATAAAAACAAGCAAAAATCCAAAAACAATGAGAATTAAATTAAAGGAATTGCTAATAAATCACTGTTTCTATTCCATACATGAATTTCTTGAAAAAAAATTTTAATTACTTGCAATAAGCTGTTTATTCAGTAGTAGATGTTTCTACTTGGTAAGATAAGTTAATTATTGTATCTTATCTATATCCTCTCTGTATCTCATATATGTATTCTGCTATGTGAACTATGTACCACAATATTTTAATTACTTGTAGTAAGCTGTATATTCACTTGTAGATATTTCTACTTAGTAAGGTAATTTAATTATTGTTTGTTACTCGTATTCTGTCTGTATCTCTTATATGTATTCTGCTATGTGCAGTATGCACCATCATCATCTCTTGTCACACACCACCTTTTTTATATTTTGTCTATATATCCTATATGTATTCTGCTATGTGAGTTATGTGCCACTACTGTCATCTCTCATCATATACCATCTTAACATAATTTTTCAGATTGACTTGTCCTATATCATAATGTGCTTTGCTGTACAATTTGTATGATCTACAGGAACAATAAAAAATCAAATCAAATCAAGTGCTGAGGGTGAGGTGGCACTCAAACACAAAACAGTGATGAGGCGAACAACACTTAATAAGCAACAGCTTGATATTAGTTAACTTTATTAGCTGCAGTGTCTAGATACACGGCAGGCCACGATACAAGTAGAGATTAGATTAGATTGGATTAGATTACATTAGTACTTGTTCCATACATCATGAATACGACACTTCATAATGATGTGGAACATGTCAGGTTAATAAAAGGTGGTCATACAAGATATTACATTAAACAAAATATTACATGACACTCAATATTTTTTTTAATTTTTTATTTTTTTTGGAGGTTGGGAAATTACCCACTTACTATATCCAAAAATTCATCTAATGAGTAGAAGGAGTTGCCATTAAGATATTCATTTAATTTCATTTTAAATGCTATATGGCTATCTGTTAGACTTTTGATGCTATTAGGTAAGAGACCAAAGACTTTTGTGGCAGCATAATTTACTCCCTTCTGAGCCAAAGTTAGATTTAACCTTGAGTAGTGAAGATCATCCTTTCTCCTAGTGTTGTAGCCATGTACACTGCTATTACTTTTGAATTCTTTTGGATTGTTAATAACAAATTTCATAAGAGAATATATATATATATTGTGAGGCTACAGTGAAGATTTCTAGCTCTTTAAATAAGTGTCTGCAGGATGATCTTGGATGAGCTCCAGCAATTATTCTGATTACACGCTTTTGTGCAACGAACACTCTTTTACTCAATGATGAGTTACCCCAGAATATGATGCCGTACGAAAGCAGAAAATGAAAATAGGCATGGTAAGCTAATTTACTCAGATGTATATCGCCAACGTTTCAGCAAATCCTCAGTGTGTTTTTTTCCAGTTCAATCCCTCATCAATGCATACACCTAGAAATTTTGAATATTCTACCTTAGCTACCGATTTCTGATCGAAGTCTATATTTATTAGTGGGATCATTCCATTTACTGTGTGGAACTGTATATACTGTGTTTTGTCAAAGTTTGAATGAGAGCCCATTTGCAGAGAACCACTTAATGATTTTCTGAAAAACATTGTTTACAATTTCACCACTTAGTTCTTGTCTGTCGGGTGTGATAGCTATACTTGTATCATCAGCAAAAATTACCAGCTTTGCATCTTCGTGAACATAGAATGCCAAGTGATTAATATATATTAAGAACAGCAAAGGACCCAAGACCGAACCTTGCAGCACCCCATTCTTGGTTGTTCCCCAGTTTGAGAAATCACCATTTTTTTGGGAACTATGTGAACTGTTTATTTCAACTTTCTGCGCTCTTCCCGTTAGGTATGATTTAAACCATTTGAGTACAGTGTTGAATAAAGCAACTCAAATCCAATTAATTCAGGAGGAGGTCACAACAGTCCAAGTAACGGCGACTGGTTAGCAGGCCGCGTTAAGCAGGAGTGGGCGATCTACCAAGACTGCTCGCAAGCTGGCCTGCCTGCGCCTTTCCAACCCTTCCGATGGGGTGCTGCAGTCCCTGCCTGCGCAGGGTCTCCCTGCAGGAGGAAGCGGATTGGTGGCAGCTCACGTAGCTTAGTGTAGAACAGAACGAAAGCAGGAAACCTGCATGTCGACTAGCCACGTTGTCCGGTGCAGCTATACGCGCCCACAACCGCACATATAGAACGCTCATTACCCTGTTTGTCAAGGTGCAGCAGTGTCATTACACGTAGAACATCACACGCGTTCCGTTAGCTCTGTAGCCTCTCTCATATGATTTTACAGCGACTACTCATTAAAACAGAAAAATTGACTTTTATGTTTCATATAGCTCAAAACATCAGTGTCATGATGAACTGTCCAACACCTCGCTAAACTAATTGTCAGACTTACTGTGATATTCGCACTTACACCGGACATTGCGCGGAATTCGAAAAGTTTGCAATGAAAAATACGGGTCGTTATGATTTTGCGTTTGGGGCGTATTATACCTTATATTGCTAGGAATGAAATTTAGCTAAGATATTGGATTTTTCTTTAGACATGGAAGGAGGTATATACGTTTTTCTCTTGCCTCGAGAAAGTGGAATTTATGTAGCAAGTTCACTTCGACCGGACGCGCGCGAGAATGAAATATTCATAACATGTCTCATAGACATAAACCGTTTGAGATATCGTTTCGCTATCTCAAACGGTTTATGTGTATGAGTTATTTGCCATAGGTTACTTTTTTTTTTCAATCCCGTGCAGTAATTTTTCAAAAGTCATTGATGGCTAGAGAAAAGAGAATTTGCTTGTATGAAAATAAACATGAAATTCTCTCTACCATGACAGCAAGTCGACACAATGGGGTTTTCTATAAGATATTGACCTCTCTGATCGCCTGTTGCTAATTTGATAATTCACTCTGTTTTAAAGATTCAGTCGTAACAGCTGTTGCAAGATGAGCGCGTGCAGTTTATACAGTGTCTGGCAAAAAAGCAAAATTTAACGTTGCATTTACTTAAAACTCATTTCTGATGACATTCCCCTGAAGAAGAAAAAATTTAACAACTCAGATGAAAGTAAATCGCCATTTTTGTTGCAATTTCAGGGGAGCCCTGTGACCCAATATGCCTTCAATAACGACCAGATTAGATTAGATTAGATTAGTTTTTCGTTCCATAGATCCGTGCTGAGGAGATCCTCGTGGATGTGGAACATGTCAATTTTATTTTATTTATTTTTTAAGCTGAAATAACAATACTAATAGTATGAATATACACCATACATCATTTGTTTCTATTAAAAGAATTCGTTAATTGAGTAGAGGGAGCTGGCCACTAGTAAGTCTTTCAGGCTCCTTTTAAACTGATCTTTATTTGTAACTAAATTTTTTATGTTTGCTGGCAAATTAATGAAGATGAGAGTTCCTGAGTTGAGGACCCCATTTTGAACTAAAGTAAGTGCTTTTAAGTCCTTGTAAAGATAATTTTTTTCTGGTATTGTATGTATGAACTGAGCTGTTTGTTGGAAAAAGAGATCTATTATTTAGGACAAATTTCATTAAGGGGTAAATATACTGAGAGGCAGTAATTAGTATACACAGTTCTTTGAAGAGGTTTCTACAGGACGTCCGTGAATTTACTCCACAAAAACATATGTATTACACGCTTTTGGACTCTGAAAACTTTTGTTTGACTTGAAGAGTTACCCTAAAATTTTATAAAATATGACATTATGGAATGAAAGTAGGCAAAGTATGCAAGCTGTTTTATTTTTATGTCACCTATGTCTACTAACACTCGAATTGCTAATACAGACTTGTTAAGGCGTTTCTTAAGTTCCGTGGTGTGCTTCTCCCAACTGAATTTAAGACTGGCAACCTCTTCTATCTGCTCTTCTTCATACTTTATGTATATGCTGGGTGGAAACCTCTTACAGGTTCTGAACTGCATATAGTGAGTCTTTTCGAAGTTTAATGTCAGTGAGTTGGCTTTAAACCATTTATTAATATCCATGAAAACATCATTAGCAGATCTTTCTAGAACTACACTCTACATACTATTTATTGCAATTCTTGTGTCATCTGCAAACAAAACGAACTCTGCTTCTGGCAGTGTAACTGATGAGAGATCATTAATGTACACAAGAAAAATCAATGGTCCTAAGATGGATCCTTGTGGGATACCACATGTAATTTCTTCCCATTCTGATGATGACTGATGACTTAATTCACTAGTCCCTTGGACTGACACCCTTTGTTTCCTGTTAGTGTATGACTTGAACCATTTTGCAGCACTGCCTGTGACACCATAGAATTCTAATTTATTTAAAAGGATGTTGTAGTTCAAACAATCGAATGCCTTTGACAAATCACAGAAAATACCTGCTGCTTGTAACTTGTTATTTAATGAATTAAGTACATTTTCACTGTAGGTGTAAATAGCCTTTTCGATATCAGAACCCTTCAGAAATCTAAACTGTGTTCTTGATAATATGTTATTTGTGGTCAGATGGTTGAGAAGCTGCCTGTAGATTACTTTTTCTAAAATTTTTGAGAATGCTGGCAAAAGTGAAATCGGTCTGTAGTTTGATGGCATCTCTTTAACCCCTTTCTTGAATAGAGGCTTAATATCGGCATATTTTAGCCATTCAGGAAATGTCCCATTATAATTGACTGGTTACACAAGTAATTTAGAATTGTACTAAACTCACAAGAACATGCCTTAATTAACTTTGTTGATATTTCATCATAACCACGAGAATGCTTTGTTTTTAAAGATTTTATTATGGAAGTTATTTCTTTTGGTGAAGTGAGTGACATATTCATGTACCTGAAGTTATTTGTAAAGGCTAGTTTCAGACATTCAAGGGCATTATTTACTGAACGAAAACTGGACGAAAACTTACCAAAGGCTTTCCTTTCCACACCTGAATTATATTTGACATATGAAAAGATACAGTTCCTATCCCTGTAAAGAGTGAGGGAATGAATCTTCTGATTACAGACATATTTTAATTTATCAGTGATATCGACTTCGACGAATAGTTGGCAAGATTCTGCAAGTCATCACAGATCCAGAATGACGAAAGAGTTTTAATAGGTCAGTTCCACTCTGCAGCCAAAGTGAAGCATCGTTCTATTGGAAATAATAACTTTGGTGCCTATGTAGCAATGGACAGGTTAGAAAATCATGGTAGTCATTACTTTACGAATCGCTTGAGGCTATGCGTTAAGGTTAAAATGGGTTAGAATTGTGTATAATATCATTAACACATCAAAAGACAGTCATGGTAATAAGATAACCAATTCACTCTGAATAGAGAGAAAACTATGGTAAACTGTTTGCAGCGAATTATTTTCATATTTCTCTGATGAAGAGCGGGGAAATAATCCTTTGGTAATTTTCCATTCCAGTCGTTCACTATTGAAAATACAGTGGTTTACAGTATTCTACCAAAATTGCAAAATAATGGGCGAGTTCTTTTTGTATGAATTGTGAACCTTTTCTCGTTTGAAGAAGCATGAGTAGCGGCTAAGTTTCTCTTGTTGTCAGCCTTAATTTTGCTTCTTTTGCCAAAAAAAAAATAAATAAAATAAAACAGTATTATTTTGACAAACACGCCTTGGAGTAGCTATTGCCACATCATTCTGAGACAGCGTCATATTAAACAAGCAACTGGTGACCAGAGAGGTCAATAGCTTACCGAAAATATTGTTTTGGTTTACAGTAACGTAAGAGAAGAGATTTCAGGTTTATTTTCATACTAGCGAATTCCCTTCTCAATAACTGCGGAAAACTCTTTTAAAAATTACAGTACTGTATTGAAAAAATAAAATATAAAAAAAAGCTCCTGCTACACCGCCGTGGATAAAAAAGTTTTGTGTATTAACCACGTAGCAAACTACTCTCCTCTTTCGCTCTACCATTTGCTAAAATCTCGAATTGACGTCTTGAACGGTTTAGGAGATACGAGGTACGCGAATATTTCACTCTTGCACGCACGCGGTCGGAAGCGAACGCTCTGAATAAATTCCATTACCTTGAGACTGGAAAAGAGACCTCCTCTCAAGACCAAAGAAAAATTCAGTATCTTACCTAAATTTCATATGAAACAACTTATGTTGTAATATACACCGAACGCAAAATCATAGCGACCTCTATTTTTCATTGCAAACTTTCCGAATTTCGTGCAGGGTCCCACTAAATCCGAACATCACGTTAAATATGATTATTATCGAAATTTTGGGCACTTCACCATGAAGCTCACGTACAAAGCTATACGTAATTTGAAAATCATTTCTTTACCGATTCGTTTCTATAAAATCGTTTGAGAAAGATAGCAGGGCAGGACCCTCGATTGTTTCAGCACAGCACATTGCCAACCGGCGCGCTAAAATCAGACAAAGAATGTCTCGTTCATTCTGGCTCACACCCAGCCACTGGGCCATGCCCGTCCGCTGTCATTGTGCGCTGCCTCATTAGATAACAAAGGGATGCTTTTCGTCCTGGGTCAAGTTGCCTCACTCTGGGCCGCCCCGTGCAGGTAGCCCACCTTGTTTTTGTGCACAACCTCAGGCTGCCAACATGACGAGGGATTAAACGTAGCTATTGCAACTGGCACCGATATCTCAATGTGCAAGTGATCTGGCCAATGGTGGAGTCGATAGCAAGGGACTCCATACTTTTCTGCTCCAGTTTTCCCGCAGTCAACGTTTCACTACCACACACTTCTGTGCTCTGAATGTACATTTTCAGACATTTCTTCCTTGAATTAAGACCTAAGTTCCATTACTAGTGGACTTCTCTTGGCCAGGAATGCGCTTTTTGCCAGCGCTAGTCTACTTTTCATGTCCTCATTACTGTATCGTCATGGGATATTTTTCTGCCTAAATAGCAAAATTTTTAACTCCATCTACTCTGTGATCAACAATTCCAACGTTATGTTTCTTGCTGTTCTCATTTCTGCTACTTCTCATTACTTTTGACTTTCTTCGATTTACCCTCTATCCACATTCTGTACACATTAACTGTTCATTCAATTAAACAGATCCTGTAATTCTTCTTCACTTTCACTGAGGATAGCAATGTCATCAGCGAATAGTATCACTGATATACTTTCACCTTGAATTTCAATCCTGTTCTTGACCTTTAGTTTTATTTCCATCATTGCTTTTTCAATAGACAGATTGAACAGTAGGGGCAAAAGACTACATCCCTGAAACTTCCTGGCATATTAAAACTATGTGCCGGATCGAGACTCGAACTCGGGACCATTGCCTTTTGGGGGCAAGTGCTCTACTACCTGAGCTACCCAAGCACGACTCAAGTCCCCTCGTCACAGCTTCACTTCTGCCAGTATCTTGTCTCCTACCTTCCAAACTTCACAGAAACTCTCCTGCGAACCTTGCATGAGTTGTGCTTGGGTAGCTCAGACGGTAGAGCACTTGCCCGGCTAAGCCAAAGGTCCCGTGTTCGAGTCTCGGTCCGACACACAGTTTTAATCTGCCAGGAAGTTTCATATCAGCGCACACTCCGCTGCAGAGTGAAAATCTCATTCTGACTACATCCCTGTCTTACACTCTTTTTAATCCAAGCCCTTCGTTCTTGCAACTCAAGTTTTATAGATCCCTCTTAGTTCTTGTACATATTCTGTATTACCCATCTTTCCCTACAGCGTAACCATATTCCTCTCAGAATTTTCAATGTTCTACACCATTTGACACTATCGACCACTTTTTCCATGTTGATAAGTCCTATGAATGTATCTTGATTTATCTTCAGTCACACTTTCATTATCAACTGCAACTTCAGAACTGCCTCTCTGGTGCCATTACCTTGCCTAAGGCCAACCTCATTCTCGTCTAACAGATCATAAATTTTCTTTTCAATTCTTCTGTGAATTATTCTTGCCAGCAGCTTGGCTGGATGAGCTGTTATATTTGTTGCCACTGCACCTCCACTCCCTCTAATGATTTTAGAGATTCCAATGGAATGTTTTCTATCCCTTCTTCCTTATTTGATCTTAATACAAATGTTTAAAATTCTGATTCTAATATCAGATCCCCTAGCTGTTCCCTGTCGTCTTCTGTTTCTCCTTCTGGAATCTCATTGGACAAGACCTGCCACTCATAGAGGTCTTCAATGTATTATTTCTTCCTATCTGATCTCTCCTCTGTGTTTAACAGTGGGATTCTCAGTTCACTCTTAATGTTACCACCCTTGCTTTTAATCTAACTGAAAATATTTTTTTCCGAGTTGTTCTCAGTTTCATGCAGCCATTTCTTCTTAGTTTCCCTACTCTACCTATGTATTTCATTCCTAAGCAAAGTGTATTTCAGTAATCTTTTACCTACATTTTTTTCCTACTTCTGTGAGTGCACTTTTTAGATATTCCATTCCTCGTCAACTAAACTACCTACTGAACTGTTAATTATCACAGTATATTCCTCCTCAGAGAACTTGAAGCACCTCTCTTCATTATGTAATACTTCTCTGTCCCACTTCTTTGCACATCGATTTTTCCTGACTAGTCCCTTAAACTTCAACCTACTTTTCATCATTGCTGGATTGTGATCTGAGTCCATATCTGCTCCTGGATATACCTTACAATCCAATATCTGATTTCAGAATCTTTGCCCACTTATGATGTAATCTAACTGGAATCTATCCATATCCCCCTGCCTTTTACAACTATAACTCCTCCTCTTGTAATTCTTGAACATGGTTTTCTTTATTGCTAGCTGAAATTTATTGCAGAACGTAATTAGCCCCTCTCCCCTCTCATTTGCACTATCAATCCCATGTTCTCTCATAATACACACACTCAAAATGCCATAAGCAGGGTTGGTGAGTAGTGTTTTAGTGTTACCATAGTTTTAGGACCCAGCTGTAGTCATTCTCATAGTATTTAGTAGTAATGAATCATTTCGTTTTTATTTTGCACTGCTGCGTGACCAGACATTTACCATAAACTCTCTGTGACAAGGCTGTATCACCCATTCATTCTTGTAATAAAATGTATTAACATGTTGTCTTACAGAAGAAAAAAAAGAACTCCTTTTTGTTATTGGCGAATAATATATTTAATATATGAGAGTGCTGTTTGACATGAAACAAAATAATTTTCACATGATGTACAGTGAAAATAACCTCATTATTTACTCAATTAACACTGGTAAAGAAATGGTTTTAATGGTGTATTGTAGTACTAGTATAGTTGTCCAGTGCAC
The DNA here is from genome assembly GCF_023897955.1 of Schistocerca gregaria. Lineage (NCBI taxonomy): Eukaryota > Metazoa > Arthropoda > Insecta > Orthoptera > Acrididae > Schistocerca > Schistocerca gregaria. The sequence goes on along the minus strand of NC_064925.1, from coordinate 389,142,659 downwards.
ACATAGCTCAGTGTCACACAGAATATTGTTTTACATTATGCATACTGAAAATAACTTCATTCTACACTCATTTGATGCTCCATAAAGAACTGATTTTCTTACTATTACTTCTGCTTCATACAAACCTATACAGGGTGTTACAAAAAGGTACGGCCAAACTTTCAGGAAACATTCCTCACACACAGAGAAAGAAAATATGTTATGTGGACATGTGTCCGGAAACGCTTACTTTCCATGTTAGAGCTCATTTTACTACTTCTCTTCAAATGACATTAATCATGGTATGGAAACACAGCAACAGAACATGCCAGCGTGACTTCAAACACTTTGTTACAGGAAATGTTCAAAACGTCCTCCTTTAGCGAGGATACGTGCATCCACCCTCCATCGCATGGAATCCCTGATGCGCTGATGCAGCCCTGGAGAATGGCGTATTGTATCACAGCCGTCCTCAATATAAGCACGAAGAGTCTCTACATTTGGTACCGGGTTCAGGTAGACAAGAGCTGTCAAATGCCCCCATAAATGAAAGTCAACAGGGTTGAGGTCAGGAGAGCGTGGAGGCTATGGAATCGGTCCGCCTCTACCAATCCATCGGTCACCGAATCTGTTGTTGAGAAGCGTACAAACACTTTGACTGAAATGTGCAGGAGTTCCATCGTGCATGAACCACATGTTGTGTCGTACTTGTAAAGGCACATGTCCTAGCAGCACAGGTGGAGTATCCCGTATGAAATCATGGCGGTGAATCGAGGAAGTACAGTACATACTGACGAAACTATAATGAGCTCTAACATGGAAATTACGCGTTTCTAGACACATGTCCACATAACATCTTTTCTTTATTTGTGTGTGAGGAATGTTTCCTGAAAGTTTGGCCGTACCTTTTTGTAACACCCTGTATATGACGATAGTTCATTGAATATGTCAAGCACAGTTCCCATGAGTTAGGACGAGTCACAGATTTCAAAGAACATGATATAACCAGATTAGAAACTACGAGTTATAACTGCAGAATGGATGCTGTGTTTGGCTCTGTGGAAGGCACAAATTACAAACAATTATCTGATTACTTTGTCAGTATAGGAATTATTAGTGGATCTCAATATGGTTTTAGGAAAAATATGTGAAGAATTGATGTGATAGATGCTGTCGTAAAATATATCCATCAAGTATTTGAGGATAAAGACTTTGCTCGAGTCACTTTTTGTGACCTAAGCAAAGCCTTTGACTGTGTAGGATATATACTACTACTTGAAAACTTGGACTTCTATGGGTTTAGAGGTAATATCTTAAACTATTAAGATAATTTTTACATAACCATAAGCAAGCTGTCTGTGTTGGCAAAGAATTGTCCAGGGTAGAACAAATTAAGGTAGGTGTCCCACAGGGATCTGTACTGGGCCCTTTCCTATTGCTAACAGTGATTAACGACCTGCCATCATGTATTAAATCAAAAACTGTACTACATGCAGACGATACAACTTCTCTGAACAGCAGTAATGACGTCAATAGCCGTTAACTTGTGTTACAGAGACAATTGCTCAAACATCATACTGGTTTAAAGCAAATGGATTTCTGCTTCGTGAAAATAAAACTCAGCAGATAGTATTTAGTCTAAAAGACAAGCTATTGTCTAATGATCCTAGTTATGTTAAGTTTTTAGGAGTGTATTTGGATGACAAATTATCTTGGGGCCAACATGTCAAGTATCTTAGTGGTAAGTTGTCTAGGGTAATCTATCTGTTAAGGCGACTAATGGATTGTGTTAGAATATCCTATCTCTCATTCTTCCAAAGCATAATAACCTATGGTATCATTTTATGTGGGAACTCCAGTGTGCGTGACATCCTTCTACTGCAGAAGAAAGCTATTGGGGTAATTACAGGAGCACCCTATAAGGCTCACTGTAAACCTTTGTTTTCTGAGCAAAAATTATGACAGTAGTAAACCTTATATATACACGTATGTTATAAGTACGACTGTAGGATTTCATCAATTGTAATATTACACTGTATGTACAAACCTATTGTTCTAATACAACATGAGTTATATTCTATGATATGTATGACTTTGTCTGTTTTGTGTAGATTAAGACATAGTGTATATATATATATATATATATATATATATATATATATATATATACAATGTCTTAATCTACACAAAACAGAAGCTACCCAAAGCTAAACACAGAGAAAATATACATTGCTACAGCACTAGGACGAATAGATGCATTTATACTCCATTCCACAGACTCTCAAAATCACTGAACAGTTATGAACTAATGGGGCACAAATTATTTAATAAACTTCCACTTGCTATGCAATATTTACCAGAGCAGCCATTCAAACAAGCACTGTATGACTGGTTAGTTGCCCACCCACTCTATGACATAAAGGATTTTATCAATTGTAATATTATACTGTAATAACAAACCGATTACTCTTTTGGAATAGGAATTATATAATTATAAGTATGACTTTGTGGGATTTCACCAATCGTAATACTACACTGTAATAAAAAACCTATTGTTATTTTGCAACATGAATTATATTGTATTATATGTATGACTTTGTCAATTGTAATATTGTACTGTAATGACAAATCTATTGCTCTTTTGTAACAGGAATTATATTATGTTATAAGTATGACTTTGTAGGATTTCATCAATTGTAATATTACGCTGTATTTACAAACCTATTGTTCTAATACAACATGAGTTATATTGTATTATATGTATGACTTTGTCTATTGCCTTAGTGGTCTAATGACAATAAAATTATTCTATTCTATTCTGTTCCATGCATTGGAGTGCTCACAGAAAACTATGGCTCCAAAGACATTTACTGCATTAGAGGAGATATGAAAAATCTGTTTATAAAACTCCATACCCATTTGGATCTGGATCTGCTAAAAAGGAAGCGAAAAAGGAAGAGATTCCAGATCCTGGATGACATGATGGACGCTACAATATACAGCAGCTTTAAGAAGGAAGCAATGGATTGCAGAAAATGGAGAGGCAAAGGACCTGCTAATATAGCAGATAACTGATGATGATGATGATATAGAACCTAACTGTGGTGGTCTATACATTATGTATCGAGTAGAGCCGTGTGTAGAGATTAAAACTGATCTGCATTCGAAGACCATTTGTCTGCTAATGTAGTAAATGTAGAATTATGTATGCCAAATTCGCTGGAATATGGGGGAGAGTGTTCAATATGAGAAAACAGTGATGTTTTCGTCATGTCTCAGATCCTGTTCTGTGGCTGAATGACAGAAGCAACCGAGCAATCACCATGTTAATCTAAGTGTTTATCGAGCTAACATTTGCGGCTCTTCACAGTTATGCTTGCGTATTTCGAAAATGTGCCGTTAAATGGCGCACCGCATAAAAAACTTCTCCTAAATATATCATTTTTAATATGGTTTGTATGGCTAAATTGTTGGGAAATATGATGGTGACTGAACATTTTACAGATATCGTCTTGGACTTAGCTCTTGGTATAGTACTTGATTATGGAAAGGAAAGGAGATACAAACTACAAACTACAAACTTTTCAGAGATCCATAGCATCATAGTTTCAGTCGGTAGAAGTTGGAACTTTCCTTAGTATGCAAAAACGAGCCATGTCTGTTCACACATTTGAACTATCACGAAGTGCAGCAAGTATAGAGCCAAGCACAGTGTCCAGTGTTCTATGGGCTCCAGTACCATGTAGAGAGGCTCCAATGGCTGCATACACTGCACCCTGATCGTCAGGCTCTGGCAAGCGGCGCATCAGTTTTAGCCAAAGAAGGACAATTTGTGACAAACAATACAAATAGTTTTATTGTTGCTGTAAATATCGAACTTTCATCCATAGTTCAGAGATCTAATTACTGTTGTAACAAATTTGGGATCAGAGATCAAACTCGATGTGGAACCTGATTCAAGACATTATAACTTCCGAAAGCAGTATAGCACATCTTTCAGACGCTGCCCACAGGTGTTTCACTATAGTCTGTCTTGGAGATTATGAATACTCTCTCTCTCTCTCTCTCTCTCTCTCTCTCTCTCTCTCTCTCTCTCTCTCTCTCTCTCTCTCTGTGTGTGTGTGTGTGTGTGTGTGTGTGTGTGTGTGTGTGTGTGTGAGAGAGAGAGAGAGAGAGAGAGAGAGAGAGAGAGAGAGAGAGATGGAAATACCAAGTGGCTACAAAGATCAAACCACAGTGGGGTTTTGGCTCCAAGTGTAATTTAATCTGTAAGTTATATCAGAAGTGCCAATAATCGAACCACATGTGTTTTGTACTGTCATAGAATAAATCTTTATGCATTTTGACAAATAATACACGCAATTTGGATGTGAAAATAGCATTGTGGTACTTATTTTATAGGGTATATTGTGCCTTGCAACAAGTGGGGACTAAGATCGAGCCACCGTCAAGGTTTGGCGCCAAGTGGGGTGCATAGAAGGGCCTGTCAGAATAAGATGATGGATCTGAAGGATGTACTGATTGGCTGTTTCATTTTTAAGTTTATAAAATACTAGATTGTATTTGGAAATGTAAAATAAATGTCTTTGAAGTTCTCTGATTGATCTGTCTCCAAGAAAGGGAGCATGGGTTGGAAAAGTGGAGAAGAGGGAAAACAGCATGGCTTAGGAATAGATGGAGTGAAGGAGGAAGGAGTGGATAGTGGGGATGGGTAGCGGATAGAGTAAGGAGAGGGTCATCTCATTCACTGGTTTTGACGGAGGAAACATTATGTGGCTGTACACCAGTCATCATAGTTCACAGCATTTTGAAGTATGCATGAAGCCTGTCCAGGTTGAAGTCTGCTGTGTGCGAATAATCTACAAAACTTTCCCAAACGCTTTGTAGGTGGAGTACATGTTTGGAAGAACTTAATGAGTATGTATTCAAAATGGGATAGTCGCTTTAGATCCTCTCAGCTGAACCTTTGATAAATCTCATTCAGAAAGAGATCAAGTATTTCAAACAGGAACAAACGATGTTTATGCATGTTTCAATCTCGCTGGTATTTTTCTGGTCCATCAGATATTTGGGTGTATCAGAGTAATGTGATTACAACGATGTTTGACTTTCTCTGGCAGCATATCAAATGGGTCTGTAGTCCTAAGATTCACAACAGCTACTTGTGGAATGCCTACTGAACATTTTATTCTGGCTGCATTAATATTTGGATTAGATATAGATCTGGCGAGTTATTCATAAAGTCCAGATATTTCAATAGCGACTGTCATATAAAAAAATAGAGACAAACTTTCAGAGACATTTCATATAGCCCCACAGGGATGACCATTCCTCATCTCTAATTAAGCTCTATGCTTTCAATAATTTGGTCACTATTTTCTGGATACTTTTACAGATTTCCCTGAAATGTTTACAAGATTTTAGGATTGCATTTAGTTGGTTTGGACATAATGGTATTAGTTATTGAACTTTCGGATTCGAATACATCTTGTTGACATCAGATGAAAGCACATCTGAGTACACTGATTTTCTTTTTGTGGATTCCAGAATTATATGTGAGACGTCTTTCATAGTTACTGAGGCACCACACATTGGCTCACAGCTTTTTAAAACTTTGTGTGGTGCAAGACCCAAACAATGATTACTGCAGTGGATGTAATAGTTCTTTGGTTGGTTTTGGTGATGGATTTCCTTCACACTTTTTGTTCCTTCCACACATATTGTCTGCACCATCGAAACAATAGGTGTGTAGAAACTCCATTTCAAGATAGAGTTTTAGAAGAATGTCTGTAGTGGTAGTTGACAGTTTTTGCATCCTGGAGTCCATTGAAATGTATAAACCCATAAAACGTTCTTTTACCTTGAACATCTCAGGGTCAGCTAAGTGTACAAAAACTGAACTGCTCCTAGCCATCCCTGTCCGCCGTTGAATGTGCCATAATTCTCTAAGGTGCAGAGCTTTCTATTTGCTGCACAGTGTCTTGGTGGATCATGTGAGGCACAATTCCTAGTACTTCATTTTGTACCACTAGCACCAGCCAGTTATTGTGACACTACAGCCAGGTTTTTAATTCTGATTCGCCGTCCTTCCTCTCATCATGTCTAGTAGTCGTTTCATCACCAGTCAGTGCATTTCTTGTTCGACACAGAAATCAGAATTAACTGATAAATAAAGTGGTAGCAGCTTTCTCCTGATAGGGCAGCAGATGTGGAATACAGAACTAGGCTATCACAGGTGTGATATTTACACGTTGCTGAAATAGTATGACAGACTCTTGATAAATAAGACTCGTTGGTAGAATCCAAAATGAGGCGGTAGGAACATACTAGTAAAGAAATGTGAATGATGATATAGAAACAAACTTTATTAATAAACAATAGAAGAAGCACATCCATTCAGACACAGCCAGGAATGCTTTGCACACTTTGGTCACAGATACTGCAGTCCTGACTCACTAACGGTGCCCCCCCCCCCTCCCACTTGTAGTGTGGAGCACTGAAAGAAGGACGTGTGTGGGGACATCAGCTAATGATACAGTTAGCATGGTGATAGCTGGGGTATGGGGTTTGGTGCCGCAGGTACGCATGACTGGCTGTACCAAGTCTGGTGCGGGTGCGACACATGATTGGACCATTTCTAGATGGCAGTTGGCATAATTGTGTGTGACCAACTGTGTCTCTGCTGTGCTGTGGTTGGCTCTGCTGGGGGCACAGTCAAACCGTTTCACAGTGGTGGAATTGAGCGTGATGCTTATGCCAAACAGAGGCACGCCAGCGACCGAAATGTTGGGCAGTAAAGAACGCACAGATTGCCTCGCTGACAACAGCAGTCTACCAACCGGCTGGCGCAAGGACACACACACACAGACCGAGCGCCAAGTGAAGCCTGGAGAGTGCTGAGTAAGGGGAAGTGAGGCCAGCACACTAAGTTATGCTGCAATATACTGTGGGAGTAATAACAAAAAGCTACCACCGAGGGTAAAAAACGTCCTCCTGCTGGATATCAATAGTGGATCGCAGGCAGCAACAGACAGAAGCCATTAGGAAGCAGTTCGGATCTGAGGACGGACGTGGTCCGTGCCCGAATGTTCCGTTTTCGTAGGTGACGATTCCGGAAGTCTGTTCCAGCTCGCAGGAGTCATCCGTTCGCCGCCAGATGTCAACATGAGCTCTGGAGGTCGGCCCGAGTGCGGTCGGCACCATGGCTGACTAACTACAGCGAGAACTTCCAGCAGCACCCGCTGCAACACGGTCTTGATCACAGGTGCTGCCGCGGACTCCACGGCAACCCGGCCCCACGGCACGTGGTCTGTCCATGATGGGACCTCGCGGACATCGCGACTGACGCCTTCCCAGCCGCCGGTGCAGCAGACGTCGGCAGCTGACCTCATGGCGTCGCGGCTCCGTGGGCGTGCCATACTGGGGCGCCAAGTGGCGACGAGTTCATCTCAACCACTGGGCATCCTGGCTTCAGCAGAGCACTGGTGGCCTGAGGCTCTCGAGTGCGATCAGCGGCGAGCGTTGCGCGCATTGTCGGAGAATCTACACAGCAGCAGCCGGGTGGAGGGATCAGCAGGGCTGGGCAGTGACGACGAGGGAGAAACTGTAAAGAAAGTTCAATAAATAATTGTAAAACTACACGCCGTCTCAGTCTTTGGCGCAGCTACTGTGTCTGCTGCTAACAAGTTGTGCAGAAGTCATAACAAGTAGCAAGAAGCCATAACAGTATGGTCATAGATGATGAAGGGGCGTTGGATGCGCCCATACCTAAAAGTTGGAGGGTGCATGAGAAGCGAACAAGGTGTCAGGGATGTGGTATTCCCTGCTGATGTATCAAACACATTACGCGGTATGGGCAAAACATAATGATGCAGAAGCCATACTCAATCACATGTGGTGGCAGCCCAATCATTGTCATCTGGAAGGGAATAAGTGTGTTCAGGTAGTCAGATATGTGCAGCGTCGTTGGGAGGTGTGTCATTGTTAAGGGCTGTTATAGTGTAGCCATTGTCCAAGGGCTCGGTGGAAACACCATTAGGTTCAAAGGCAGCAACACTGAGATGGATGGCGAGATATGGTGTTGCTTTGGATGTGGCTGTCTGGGTCGTGTTGGAGGTCGGTAGCATCTGGTGCTACTGGAATCATTTGGGGTGTTGTCTTTTTCAAGTACCCATGCCAGTTTCAGTAAATTGACAGTGACAGTAGTGACTTAATCATCGATAGCGTTGTCAAAAGTGTGTCTTTCGTTTTATGACGTTGTATGGGCCTGAATAAGGTGGTCAGAGTGCAAGTTGCACTGCATCATTTTGCAACATAACTCCTTTACAGTCTGAAAGGGGCTTTTGTACAAATACTCGAGTTGCAGCGTGAGGGTTGGGTGGTGGTACATGGGAGCATCAGATGTATTCTTTGAAACGTTGTACAAGTGCTGGTGGAGTTGATCATTCGTCGTTTCGTGTTGGTAGTACAAAGTCCGCTGAGAGGACCAAAGATTCCTGTATAAGATTTCGGACAATTATGTCTGCATGTATTCTTTGTAGGTCGTGTGCACTCCAAGAAGGACCCATCCAAGATTTGCCGCGGTGTTAAAGGCCCTGTGCCATCGCTCGACCAGGTCATTGCTCTGTGGGTGGAAGGCAGTGGTGCAAATACGTTCAGTACCGCACAGGTTGCAAAGTGCCGCAATGAGCGCCCATTCAAAATGGTCATGGTCTGTGATGACGATTTCTGGTGTCCCAAAGCTCGATAACCAACTGTCAACAGAAGTACGTGCTGTCATTTGAGCTGCACTGTCATGAACCTTTCACTCCTCCAGGTGTATATATACGTTAACCGTTTCAATGCTCCTGGCGTGCATGACCTGCTCTGAATAATATTTACGGCGGTGCCTTGCTACAATCGTAAGGATTCGTATAACGTCTAAAAACGGTTCAAATGGCTCTGAGCACTATGGGACTTAACATCTGTGGTCATCAGTCCCCTAGAACTTAGAACTACTTAAACCTAACTAACCTAAGAACATCACACACATGCATACCCAAGGCAGGATTCGAACCTGCGACCGTAGCAGTCGCGCGGTTCCGGACTGAGCGCCCAGAACCGCGAGACCACCGCGGTCGGCTATAACGTCTACTACCTGGCCAGTGAGTCGGGGATGATTGTTGCACGAGTACGCCGTATAATTGTTAAGAGTTCTGGAAACTACTCGAAAGACGTATTAAAGGCTGAATTCTCATTAGTCACTAGTTTAGTAACATTACCTAGTTGTCCGTTGCACGTTCCGTGTCATCAACAAAGCGATTCGACATTACAGAAGACGAGCTGCCGAGTCTTCTAAAGAAAGTGACGACGAGGAGTTCATCACGCTCAATCCAACTGATGTGGTTGGACAGATAGTGATGCTGATGACCCTATAGGTCAGTCTGTCACCAAAAATCTTCAAAATATCAGTGAACTAGCAAACACTAAACCAGTAAATGCAGATCCAGATTCCGATATTACCGTTCATTGCTTCTTTCTCTGATTCCGATGAAGAGCCTGAGTATATGCCTAATGAACCTACTAAAACATTTTAGTTTAAAAGACTCTGATTTGGACCCCCAAGTGTATAATTTCGATAACACGTCATTCCGGTTGCAAAATCTTCAGTTTAGATGATTCATCTACTGCATATGATTTCCCCTAAGTTTTGGAGAGACAATAAATTGTAAACTACATAGCTGAGCAAAGTAATTAATGTTACGAGCACCTTTGTCATGACGGCAATGAAAAATCAGAACTGTGACTTTGGAAAAACACAAACACTGATGGCATTTATTGGTTTCTTGCCGTATATTTCCTGATGGCTCAAGTAAATAAAATGAAATAATCACTTACTTGGCCAACAATCCGTTACTGCCTATAGCAGTGTTTGCGGAAATAATGTCAAGAGAAGGCACCTTCTATTACTAATACTGTTACACTCTGTTGATAACAATGACGAGCCTGGAAATGATACAATTTGGTAAATTAGGCGAACTGTGTGACATCTAAGGAAAGCATTTCCCGCTGCTTTCCAACCTTTTAAAAATTTGAACACTGACAAAAGTTTAATTCTCGACAAAGGTCAGGTCTTTTTCAAACAATACATTCCATCCAAACCAGAGTTGCCGTTGCATAAAAGAAGTCGCTAGCCGGCATTAAAAAATCCGCTAGATATGTAAAATGACAGTTACTAAAAATCCGCTAGATGTCGCTAAACTTTCTTAAGCGCAAAGATATGTCGGCGAGGGGGCTTTTATATTTATTTTCAGCTCTTGAGTATTGCCAGACAATAATGTACTACAACCCCTACAACATATTTTTATTGGTCCTACTTTGCTTTTATTCCAGCGATATTTTAGAAACTTGGTATGAAACACTACGAATCACATTAATTTATTGATAAATGGTACTGAAAGTTTATTATTTTCAACAACAAAGTTAGTCTAACGTATGCACAGTTCGAAAAATCTGAAAAAATTAAATTAGTAACGAAGCCATTAAATGTTCCACTCAATCGAAATTATTCGTGTCTCAAGCTTCCGATCTGCAAAGACAAAATGAAAAGTATGCTTTTAGCTATCAAAATTCTGTAGTTGTAACTATGTACATGAGATTATTAATAAAATAAAATACATACACTGTGACATTTTAAATGTTTTACATTGAAAGCCCAAGCAATGTAGCTACTCATAACTTCAACTTTTATTATGAGACAAACCCTGAAATCGAGGAAAAAATCGGCTGTTTCACATAAAAGGACCAATGCCACTCAAAAATTAATTGGAATAGCTAATTTTTTGCGATTTCACGGCTGGTCCCATAGCAGAAGTTGTTCGCAATGATGAGTAACTTCGATTCGACTTTTGATGCAACATGGCAGGATGTATATATTACGCTGCACTTTCATGAAAGAAAATATAATTATTAGCTGAATGCTTTTCCTTAAATTTCAATATCATGTACGAAGTCTCCAGGATCATCAACTGCGTAAACTGAAGAAGAAGTTGAAACCTCTCCAGTTTCTCTTGATCTTCCTTTGCCGACTTGGTTAATAACATCTTCTTGGAGACTATAAGTCGAACAACTCATGTTTTAATCGTGAGTTGGTTTGTGATGAGAAGAAGAGAATTTACAGTTTGTTCAGAAAGTCTGTTCCGAAGCTTATTTTTCACAATATTCATGGAGCTAAACATCCTTTCTACTTCGACGTTTGAATGTGGTAAAGATAGAAAAGCAATAGCGAAATCACTTAAATCCTTGAAGGTGTGTATTCCAATCGCATTTTTATATTTGGCTAATTTAGGCCAAAAGCTAATAGTGTCCCCGTTTAGCGATCAACGAAGTGAACTGTTTGCCACTGCGGCAAGATTTTGTCATTTTTTCGTCAGGGTATCCCATTTCCTTGACAAGATTAGTTAATGACATGTCTTTTGATTGTTTCAAAGTTTCTTCCTCACTCAAGAGTGTCATTTTTTTCTAAAGCTTTGTAGTTGGCTGGAAGTCTTTTTTGGATTTCTTCTCTTAACTTTAGATTAAAATCAATACACCGTTTTTTTATTCCTGCAATACCAACATTATGATTTACTGGAAGCTTCTGCACATATGACTCAATAAGATATCCGAGGTAGGGACGGGATTAAGGTGATCTCTTATTTTGAGCCGGCCAGAGTGCCCGAGCGGTTATTGGCGCTACAGTCTGGAACAGCGCGACCGCTACGGTCGCAGGTTCGAATCCTGCCTCGGGCATGGATGTGTGTGATGTTCTTAGGTTAGTCAGGTTTAAGTAGTTCTAAGTTCTAGGGGACTGATGACCTCAGAAGTTAAGTCCCTTAGTGCTCAGGGCCATTTGAACCATTTTTTCTTATTTTGAGATCTATGTAGTCTTTGTCGGTTGTTGCTGCCGTCGGCAACAGAATTCTCTGGAAGACTGAACGTAGCAAAGCCATCAAACAACTTAACAGTTTTACGGGGTTTGCTTTTTCACTCTCTAAGATTTTCATTATCTGCTGCACCTCACCAAGAATTGTTTTCAAAAAGTGCATATAGGGTCGATTCTGTTCATCTGAGCACATATTATAAAGCAATCGATCTTTAGTGTAATAATATACTAATATCGACCTTGTAATATCGATCTTTAGTAGTCTTAAAATGCAATTTTAATTCATCCCACTGGGATAAAATACTTGCTACAGCCGGTTCAATAGATAGCTATCGTGTCATACGCTTTCAGCATTTTAACGCTGCATCACCGCAATTAATTTGTTAAAAGAATTTTATACTCAATTTGGTGCTTTGACGAGAGTGAGAACAAAGGTGTAGGTTTCACGGACAAGAATCACTACGTTTCATGGCAAAGTAATTTCTGATGCGTGCGTTACTGCCAACCGTAATGAGTGACATACACAAGGTATCAAAATGAGATGTGGAAGATTGTGTTGTGTTTTCAGAATTGTATACACGCTGTGACTGGAGCCAGTCATAACAGCTGCATTATCGGTTCCTATTGCAATTAAATTTTGTAGTTTGAGGCCCTCAGCTTTTAAACACTGTAAAAGTGCCGATACCATTCCAACGGCATCAAAACTCTCCAGGGGCTGCAAAGCTAAAAACGCAAACACTACTTTTTTTATTTAAACTGAAATACCTTACGACGATCCCGAGATATTTTTTGATGCTTACATCTGTTGATTAATCTAATAAGAAACTATATTTTTGGTCACCTATGTCATTTAAAGGTTCCTTTTTGAAATGGGGTGCTAGAATATAATTTGTTAGCTCCGTACATTTGCGTCTATGTAATTTCATGTCGCTTGTTGATTTCCAATCCTTAAAGCATTTTTTACACACGTCAGTCAAGTGATCAATGTTGGAAATTGAGCTATGTTCAGCAATGTACAACGTTAACGTACACTCAACTCTTGCACATGAATTACATGTTTTCACTGCAGAAAATGTCAGTTGCTTATTTTGAGAAATTAGTTCATATTTTGTTCTATGTTTTTTCGTTTCCAAATCGTTAATTTTTGCAAACATTTCGCGCTGACAATAGCTACCATAGGCTTTAGTTGAGTTACCTGGCACAGGCTTTAACCAATGTTTGAACTCCATGCAATTTTCCCACTCTTTTGCATAACTCTGACTGTAGACCTCTCTTTTAGGCGGTAGTTCCATGATTCTTTTTATAACTGCGTTAATTCCAAACAACTACTATCGTTACACAATCAAAACCGATAATTTGTAAACAATTGCAGGAACTAACGACACCACAACACATCGATACAACTAAAATGAATATGACATTCCAAACAGTCCAGTTACAATACTGTATTCTTGTTCTCTCTCATTGTTGAGCCACGAAGCTCCTACAGTTTTTCTGCAGGTTCGCTACTGCAGTGCCGCCAAGCGACTGTTCTGTATAAACGTTGCGAAACGATTGTGCATTTTGTAAATGAAGTGCAAAAGCCCATTCAAAATAAAAATGCGGTCGTATTTCGGTCTTATTATAGCACTATAAATTGCAGCAGCTTTCAAAACCATCACTTTTTCGATTTCCAAAGGATTCTGTGAGGAATGTGAGTAATTATTTTAGGAATTTAAAAAAATGCCCATTTTAATGTACTTACACTTTTAGGCTTGCGAGAAAATATTTACATTTTCTATCCACTCGCTCCCCCCATGAACGATGGACCTTGCCGTTGGTGGGGAGGCTTGCGTGCCTCAACGATACAGATAGCCGTACCGTAGGTGTAACCACAACAGAGGGGTATTGTTGAGAGGCCAGGCAAACATGTGGTTCCTGAAGAGGGGCAGCAGCCTTTTCAGTAGTTGCAGGGGCAACAGTCTGGATGATTGACTGACCTGGCCTTGTAACACTAACCAAAACGGCCTTGCTGTGCTGGTACTGCGAACAGCTGAAAGCAAGGGGAAACTACGGACGTAATTTTTCCCGAGGGCATGCAGCTTTACTGTATGATTAAATGATGATGGCGTTCTCTTGGGTAAAATATTCCGGAGGTAAAATAGTCCACCATTCAGATCTCCGGGCGGGGACTACTCACTACTCAAGAGGACGTCGTTACCAGGAGAAAGAAAACTGGCGTTCTACGGATCGGAGCGTGGAATGTCAGATCCCTTAATCGTACAGGTAGGTTAGAAAATTTAAAAAGGGAAATTTATAGGTTAAAGTTAGATATAGTGGGAATAAGTGAAGTTCGGTGACAGGAGGAACAAGACTTCTGGTCAGGTGAATACAGGGTTGTAAATACAAAATCAAATAGGGGTAATGCAGGAGTAGGTTTAATAATGAATAAAAAAATAGGAGTGCGAGTAAGCTACTACAAACAGCATAGTGAACACATTATTGTGGCCAAAATATACACGAAGCCCACGCCTACTACAGTAGTGCAAGTTAATATGCCAACTAGCTCTGCATATGATGAAGAAATTGATGAAATGTGTGATGAGATAAAAGAAATTGTTCAAGTAGTGAAGGGAGACGAAAATTTAATAGTCATGGATGACTGGAATTCGACTGTAGGAAAAGGAAGAGAAGGAAACGTAGTAGGCGAATAAGAATTGGGGCTAAGAAATGCAAGAGGAAGCCACCTGGTAAAATTTTGCACTGAGCATAATTTAATCATAGCTAACACTTGGTTCAAGAATCATGAAAGAAGGTTTTATACATGGAAGAGCCCTGGAGATATTACAAGGTTTCAGATAGATTATATAATGGTAAGACATAGATTTAGGAACCAGATTTTAAATTGTAAGACATTTCCAAGGGCAGATGTGGACTCTGACCACAATCTATTGGTTATGAACTGTAGATTAAAACTGCAGAAACTGAAAAAAGGTGGGAATTTAAGAAGATGGAACGTGGATAAACTGAAAGAACCATAGGTTGTACAGAGTTTCAGGGAGAGCATAAGGGAACAATTTACAGGAATGGGGGAAAGAAATACAGTAGAAGTAGAATGGGTAGCTTTAAGGAATGAAATAGTGAAGGCAGCAGAGGATCAAGTAGGTAAAAAGACGAGGGCTAGTAGAAATCCTTGGGTAACAGAAGAGATACTGAATTTAATTGATGAAAAGAGAAAATACAAAAATTCAGTAAAAGAAGCAGGCAAAAAGGAATAAAACATCTGAAAAATGAGATCGACAGGAAGTGCAAAATATCTAAGCAGGGATGGCAAGAGGACAGATGTAAGGGTATAGAGGCTTATCTCACTAGGGGTAAGATAGATACTGCCTATAGCAAAATTAAAGAGACCTTTAGATAAAAGAGAACCAATTGCATGAATATCAAGACCTCAGATGGAAACCCAGTTCTAAGCAAAGAAGGGAAAGCAGAAAGGGGGAAGGAGTATATAGAGGGTCTATACAGGGGCGATGTTCTTGAGGACAATATTATGGAAATGGAAGAGGAGGTAGATGAAGATGAAATGAGAGATATGACACTGCGTGAAGAATTTGACAGAGCACTGAAAGACCTAAGTCGAAACATGGCCCCGGGAGAAGACAACATTCCATTAGAACTATTGACAGCCTTGGGAGAGCCAGTCCTGACAAAACTCTACCATCTGGTGAGCAAAATGTATGAGGCAGGCGAAATATCCTCAGACTTCCAGAAGAATATAATAATTCCTCTCCCAAAGAAAGCAGGTGTTGACAGATGTAAAAATTACCGAACTATCAGTTTAATAAGTCACAGCTGCAAAATTTTAACGCGAATTCTTTACAGACGAATGGAAAAACTGAGAGCAGCCGACCTCGGGGAAGATCAGTTTGGATTCCGTAGAAGTGTTGGAACACAAGAGGCAATACCGACCCTACGACTTATCTTAGAAGAAAGATTAAGGAAAGGCAAACCTACGTTTCGAGCATTTTGTAGACTTAGAGAAAGCTTTTGACAATGTTGATTGGAATACTCTCTTTCAAGTTCTGAAGGTGGCAGGGGTAAAATACAGGGAGCAAAAGGCTATTTACAATTTGTACAGAAACCAGATGGCAGTTATAAGAGTCGAGGGGCATGAAAGGGAAGCAGTGGTTGGGAAGGGAGTGAGACAGGGTTGTTACCTCTCCCCGACGCTATTCAATCTGTATATTGAGCAAGCAGTAAAGAAAAAAAAAAAGAAAAGTTCGAAGTAGTTATTAAAATCCATGGAAAAGAAATAAAAACTTTGAGATTCGCCGATGACATTGTAATTCTAACAGAGACAGCAAAGGACTTGTAAGAACAGTTGAATGGAATGGACAGTGTCTTGAAAGGAGGGTATAAGATGAACATCAACAAAAGCAAAGCGAGGATAATGGAATGTAGTCGAATTAAGTCGGATGATGCTGAGGGAATTAGATTAGGAAATGAGACACTTAAAGTAGTAAAGGAGTTTTGCTATTTGGGGAGCAAAATAACTGATGATGGTCGAAGTAGAGAGGATATAAAATATAGACTGGCAATGGCAAGGAAAGCGTTTCTGAATAAGAGACATTTGTTAACATCGAGTATAGATTTAAGTGTCAGGAAGTCGTTTCTGAAAATATTTGTATGGAGTGTAGCCATGTATGGAAGTGAAACATGGACGATAAATAGTTTGGACAAGAAGAGAACAGAAGCTTTTGAAATGTGGTGCTACAGAAGAATGCTGACGATTAGATGGGTAGACCACATAACTAATGAGGAGGTATTGGATAGAAATGGGGAGAAGAGGAGTTTGTGGCACAACTTGACCAGAAGAAGGGATCGGTTGGTAGGACATGTTCTGAGACATCAAGGGATTACCAATTTAGTACTGGAGGTCAGCGTGGAGGGTAAAAATCGTAGAGGGAGACCAAGAGATGAATACACTAAGCAGATTGAGGAGGATGTAGGCTGCAGTAGGTACTGGGAGATGATGAAGCTTGCACCGGACAGAGTAGCATGGAGAGCCGAATCAAACCGGTCTCAGGACTGAAGACCACAACAACAACAACAACAAATCACTCGTTTGGTATCAGAACTTTGACACTTAACTCAACTGGCAAACATCTCCTTATCATCTTTTCATGATGTTATACTGTGTAAATAGCTGACCGTTTCTCGGATACAAATAAGCTTGTCAGTTGACAACTTTTCCCTTCTGTACGTATTAATATACTAGTATTTGGTTTCATACTTCAGTTTCATTTAAAAAAAGCCATAATTTTGCCCGCTAAAAGTTCATATAATCCGCTAGTTCTAGCGAATACCTGGATGCATTTTTCATACTTTACTAGAACGATGCGTTGGTGAAGGTACACACTGTATATTGACAATTGGCACACTAGCCAGGTGATATTTTCTTATCTACATGTCAGAGTGACTAATGCTTGTTGAACTGTAAGCAACCACCGTAACGGAATGCCTGCTTTATCGAAAAACTTTAAAGCGGTGTGATTGTTATATCAACAGATAACCTTCTTGGTTTCAAGTGGCAGGAGAAGCGGGAAGTGAGGATGCTTTCAGCACTTCATAAAAGCAGATTTATAGCAAGTGACAAAATTGGCAGAAGCAAAAAGAAAACCAGCTTGCATCATAAGTTACAATGAAAATATGGGTCCCCTCGACACGAGCTACATGTTCGTAAGTTCAGTACAAAAACTGTAGAAAGATATAACAAAAATATTTTTCATGACCAGTCTCGGGTGAACGCACATGCGTTATATATACTGAAGCGCCAAAGGAACTGGTATAGGTACTCGTATTCAAATACAGAGATATGTAAACAGGCAGAATACGGCGCTGCGGTCGGCAACGTCTATAGAGGACAATAAGTATCTGGCGCGTTGTTACAATGGCAGGTTAGCAGATTCAACCGAGTTTGAACGTGGTGTTACAGTCGGCGCACGAGCGATGGGGCACAGCATCTACGAGGTATCGACGTGTGGGGATTTTCTCGTACGACCATTTCACGAGTGTACCGTGAATATCAGAAATCCGGTAAAACATTAGCTCTCCGACATCGCTGCGGCCGGAAAACGGTCTTGCAAGAACGAGACTAACGACGCGGGAAGAGATTCGTTCAACGTGACAGAAGGGCAAATTGCTGCAGATTTCAATGCTGGGCCATTCGCACGTGTCAGCGCGCGAACCATTCAGCAAAACATCATCGATAACGGCTGTCGTGTCCGAAGGCCCACCTGTGTACCCTTGATGACTGCACAACACAAAGCTTTACGCCTTGCCTCGGCCCATCAACACCGACATTGGACTGTGGAAACATGTTGCCTCGTCAGACGAGTCCCGTTTCAAATGGTATCGAGCAGATGGACGTGAACGGGTATGGGGATAACCTTATGAATCCATGGACCCTACAAGTCACCAGGGGACTGTTCAAGCTGAAGGAGGCTCTGTAATGACGTTGCGTGTGCAGTTTGAGTGATGTGAGACCCCTGATACATCTAGATACGACTCTGACAGGTGGCACGTACGTAATCTTCCTGTGCAATCACCAGCATCCATTCATGTCCATTGCGCATTCCGACAGACTAGGGCAAATCCAGCAGGACAATACGACACCCCACACGCCCAGAATTGCTACAGAGTAGCTCCAGAAACACTCTTCTTAGTTTAAACACTTCCGCTGGCCACCAAACTGCCCAGATATGGACATTATTGAGCATTCTGCGATGCCTTGTATCCTATTGTTCAGAAGAGATCTCCACCCCCCTCATACTCTTACGGATTTATGGACAGCCCTGCAGGTTTCATTGTGTCAATTCCCTCCAGCGCTACTTCATACATTAGTCGAGTCCATGACATGTTATACTGCAGCAGTTCTGCGTGCTTGCAGGGCCACTACAAGATATTAGGCAGGTGTACCAGTTCCTTTGGCTCTTCAGTATGTACGCATAGATTGAAAATTTTGGACACATGGCAGGTAACCGCTTAGCCTAATGTGCAGAGAAAGGGTTAATGAGTGTTGCTTTGACCCACCGTGAAGCGCTACCTGTGATGGAGAGAGGATACTAGTAAACCTCCTGAGTCAGGAAGGGGCCGACAAAATCAATGTGGAGGTTGCAGAATCGAATTGGCCAAGTTGTAGTCGTCCTATTTTGCTACGCTGACGAGACTCACATGTCTGCTTAGGTGCGGCAGTCTCTCTTGGTGTTGAGCCACACAAAAATCTCAGTAGTTAGGTGCAGTGTGGGGCGAATACCAGGATGTGAATGGCCATGCAGTTGGCTAAAGATTTCACGTTACACAGGATCAGTGTTTCACTGCCTGGAATAGTGCGTCTTCCAATTTTGAGGATAGTGTCATTGTTGCATAATAGTTCGGCAATGCTAGCGTCAGTTGGTTGGACAGCAGCTAGCCGCTCATAGTCGAAGCGGAGGAAGATGGTATTAACCCTCAATTGCTAGCCGGCAGTGATGCTGTCTGCACTGTGTAAGTGCCGTACGTTTGTTGAGTACTGGGAGATGAAATTCAGGTGTCAAAAATGCGGTGGAGCGGCTTTCTTCGACGGGTGTTTTAATAGCATCAACAAGTAGTTTGTGGTCCATGAGTAGAATGACATACCAACTTTCAGTATCTTCACAGAAGTGCTTAACTTTCTCGTAAAGTGCATGATGTTCCCTGTCGAATGCCGACCATTTGGACTGGGAAACTGTCAGTTTGTGAGGGAAAAACTGGAGAGGTTAAGCTTCACTGCCCACTAGCTGTTGTAGAGCTGCCCCTATGGTGTTGTCACCCTTCTCAGTTGTAACAATCATTTTAGGATCCAGGATGGGATGAGCGAGTGTCACTGCATTAGCTAGACATTATTTTGTCCGATCGAAAGCTTTCAACATGTCTTCGGTCCATTCTGCCTTCCTTTATCCGTTTTTGTTGTAACCTAATAATGTGTCTGTGAGCAGTGCTTTGCAAGGCAGCTGTTTGTGACAGGTGGACTCAGTAGAAATTAAAAATTCTGAGGAAACGTCGAAGTTTGTAGTAAGTTAGTGGTAGTGAGAGCAGTTGTATGGCATCTGCCCTGTCTGTTGCTGGTTTGATGCCTGTGGCACTAACCAAGTGTCCAAGGAAAGTGACATCTTTTTGACACAGTTGAGATTTTTTTAAAGACTGATCAACACACTATTATCCTAGAAGGTTCTGAGAACTTTTTCGAGACGTACCTAATGTTCTTCAGGGCTGGCGAAAAAATAAGGATGTCATTGAGACATGCATAGAAATGATCGAGCTGGAAGAGAGTCTTGTAAATAAATCGTCGACAAGTCTGTGCAGCATTTTTCAACGCATAATGCATGAAAAGGTATTCACACTGGCTGAAGGGTGTGATAATCATGGTTTTTGTGAAATCATCAGTGCACGTAGGGATTTGTAAATAGCCTTTTTTACCATCAAGTACACTAAAGGTGGATGCACCTGCCGGTGCATGAGTAAAATCTTGTATATTTGGTACTGAGTAAGTGTCATACACTCTATGGGTGTTGAGGGCTCTGTAATCAATGCAGAGGTGGAGAGCTCTGTCTTTTTTTTTTTTTTTTACTGATTGGACAGAGGACACCCAAGAGCTATTGGCTGGATGAATGATGCCAGCATGCAGTATCTCATTAATCACTTTTGTAGTAGTGCATAAATTAGCTGGTGCTAGTCAGCATACTTTATGCCATTCGGGTGGACTGTTGTGCATGCTCTACCCTTGATAATGTGGTGTTTGGAGAATGAAGTAGAGGTAGTGCATGAGGGGTACAAGGCGAAATAAATAGTGCAGTACTGACCTTGGTGCCAAGTGATGCGAAGACAGATGGTGTGGGTATGTATGTGGGTGTATCCACGTGATGGTTGATGCCATGTATGAGTGAAGTACACCATAACTGTGTGTGTCTTAATGTGAGAGCAGTCAAAGTGTCATTGACATGTTGAGATAGGGACATATTTTCTGTGTGGAGTGCATTGATATTGCCGTGGCAGTTGTCATAACGCTGGTGGGTTATGAGAAGTTCCAGTGCTGTCGTAACACACTCGCAAAGAATTTCGGCATGCATGGAACCATTGTCGAGTTACTGGTTAGGTCAGCACACTGGGACAATGGGTGGAGGTGCCATCAGGTCAAAAAGCCCAGGGATATATTCTCCAGTATCATGTTTTATGAGTAAAGCATTTGTGATAACAGGCGAGAATCGAAAATTACAAATTCTTTGCGAGTGTGTTACGACGCCCAAAATGTGTTTGGTGACACCGATGATGTAGAACGTCCATGTGAGTTAGTGTTAAGTTTACGTGTCATAGATCCGTATACTCCAGTTGTGAAACCGAGCGAGGTAGCGCAGTGGTTAGCACACTGGACTCGCATTCGGGAAGACGACAGTTCAATCCAGTCTCAGGCCATCGTGATTTAGGTTTTCCGTGATTTCCCTAAATCGCTTCAGGCAAATGCCAGGATGGTTCCTTTGAAAGGGCACGGCCGATTTCCTTCCCCATCCTTCCCTCACCCGAGCTTGCGCTCCATCTCTAATGACCTCGTTGTCGACAGGACGTTAAACACTAATCTCCTCCTCCTCCTCCTCCAGTTGTGAAGTTGTTGGCTGAATGCATGTGGAGTGACTGTGTGCTATCGGTTACTGACATGTCATTTCACGGTATGAAGCTGATATCAAAACCAATGTCCATGAGGAAGTACTCGCCAGAATTGAGATTAGGGATTTACAATCTGAATCCTTGATGACCACTTGCAGAGGGTGTTTTTGCAACACACTCAGTGATTGGTGGTGATTTGGTGTAATTGTGGGGGCCAGTACACCTACAAAAAGCTCATGCTTGCAATTTGGGAAATCACATGGGGCACGCCATTTGCCTGTGGCGTCGCCAAACTGATTGTGCTACCAGCAGGCTAGTGGCCTTTGTTGTGCTGTATAGTGCTGGCTTAGTACCGTGCCAGTCTGTCACTGTGCACTGGTGGTGACACCACTGTCGGTGAAATTTGGCTGCACTCAGTGCTGTCTGATGCATGGGGCAGGTTGCTGATCTGTAGAGTGCTGCATGGGTGGTGTGGCTTTCTGGTTGATTTTGTGGCTGTGCTGTAGTAGCATAAACAACCTGTCAGCGAAGGCCAAGTGTTTTCCCAGCGGTTCTGTTTCATTTGGTATCAGCGTTGATTGCAAATGCTGAATTGTTTGATGATTCTGAATGTTCACACAGTGGAGTCAGTCATGAGATTCATGGAAACTGTGGATCGTAGATGGCGCCAAAGTTGCGCTAATGTCTTGTGTTTGATCTGTTCATCACACATGTCTTACTGTAGTTGTGCTTTGCAACAGCATTTCCTTAGCTATGTTGCATTTATTTTTGATGAGTGGTGACAGGATGACATCATTGATTAAGTAGATATGTTCCACGAGGTTACTGATGAGCATCATGTAATATATGCCAATGTTGACGATATTTAGTGAATCTAACAGAATCAGCTATGGCGAACCATAGTGCCAGCTGTTCTGTTCTGAATGATGGTAGCCTCAGTTGAGACACAACGTTGTGAGAATGCAAATGTCTAAAGGGTGATGTGATCACAGTTGGCCAGTTCAATGTTGAAAACATGGGAGATTGTGCATCGTCTCATCAAATAGGTTCTGTCGGCAGGTGCGAGATAGGTGGGAATACACGATGCGATTTGCGAAACATATTGCAGTTAGCGGCGAGTTCCTCTTGATAGGTCGGTACACACTGGTTTATACAGTAAGTAATTGTTCAGGGATGTGGATATGGTACATGAAAATGTTCGAATAAAACACATGTCACAGTAGTTTCATGAAATTGTTAACTATTAGACAGAGTTGCTACATGTTGATTTACTGCACTGTGGTGTGAATTCACAGGACAATCTTGATCGAAGTCTAGCAGTAGATCGTCTGTTGCTGGTCTGCCGTGATATTGGGGAGCGGGACAGCCTCGACCCAGCGAGGTGTTCGGTTGATAGACGAGAGAACATAACGAAAGCCGTTGGAGGGGAGGAGAGGGCTGACAATGTCAATGTGAATATGCTGGAAACGCCCATGAGGGATCGAAAAGGCGCCGAGGGGGGGTGAAATGTGCTTGTGTACTTTGCAGTGTTGGCACGCGACGCAGGAGCATGCCCATTGCTGGCAGTCCTTGATGACATTTCTCCACACAAAGTGCATCACTACGAGGCAGGCAGACGCACAAACACCGGGGTGGGCTAAATTATATGCAGTGCATTGAAGACAGCTCGATGGAGCGTGGTTGGGGTGAGGGGGCATAACGTGCACATACTGTCGTCGCACCAGATCTCACCAGAAATTCCAGGGAAGGTGGTGCAGTCAAAGTGTAGTGAAGAGGTAGAGTCTGAAATCAGGTTTTGTATGTCCTTGTCAGCGAGTTGGAGGTTAGGCAGTTCAGAGAGGCCTAACAGCGAATGAACGGCGTCGACTCGTGAAAGGAAATCAGCACCTATACTGTCAGGCATTTTATGTGTCTGAAATCGGTGGTGAACTGAGATATGAAGTACATGTATCTGAAATGGCGAAGAGGTGGGTCAACTGGCGAGTTTGAAATGGCCGTAGCCAGGGTTTTGTGGTCTGTTAAAACATAGAAAGGGCATCCCTCAACGTCGGTCTTAAAATGCTTGATCGCTTCGTAGACTGCGAGCAACTCCCTGTCAAACGTGGAATATTTCCATTGTGCATTGGTGAGCTTGTGCGAGAAGAACTGCAGAAGCGAAGTGTGGCCATCGACTGTCTGTCTAAGGACAGCACTGATGGCAGTATCGCTCGCGTCTGTGGTGATGAAAAGCTGCGCATTGGGATGAGGATGTGCGATGGTGCAGGCCTCGGCAAGAAGATTTTTGAGGGCAGTGAGAGAGTCAGTCATAGCAGGGGTCCATGGAATGGACTGGTATCCCACTGTCTTGGTGCCTGCCAAGGCTTCCGTCAGTGGAGCCTGAATCTCCGCAGCCTGAGGTAGATGAAGGTGATAATGATTAACCGTCCCCAGAAAGCGCCGGAGCTCTTTGAATGGCGAAGGTCTGGGTAGGTTTAGTATTGTTTGTACTTTGTCAGGGAGCGGTGAAATGCCATTGGCAGAGACCCGAAAACAAAGAAAAGTTACAGCGGGTTGATGTAGCTGCAATTTGTCTTGGTTGGTCTTGATGCCTGCTGCTGTGAAAGTGTCCTTAACAGTTTGCACATGTCCAATGTTGCCCTCGACAGAGGAGCTGAACACAAGAATGTCATCAAGATATGCAAAGCAGAATTTTAGTCTGAATAGCACTTCGTTGATGAAGTGTTGCCAGGTCTGGGTTGCGTTTTTCAGACTGAAGGGCATGAATGGAAACTGAAATAAGCCGATTGGAGTGGTGATTGCTGTCTTCTTGACGTCTTCAGGAGCCATGGGGATCTGGTGGTAGGCCTGATCAATGACAGAGAACGTGGTCGCACCTGCGAGGGAACTGGTAAAGTCGGCAATGTTGAGTATGGGGTAGGTGTCCATAATTGTTCGAGCATTTTGTCGACGATAGTCTCCACACATGCGCCAGGATCCGTCTTTCTTGGGTGTCATATGAATTGGTGTAGACCAGCTGCTGACAGAGGGTTCGATGACGCCGGAGCTTAGAAGTTCCGAAATCTGTTTTTTGAGGTCGGAGAGGCGCTCGGAACAAAGTCGATGTGGTTTACTGGAGATCGGGGGGCATGGCGTGAGGCGAAGCTTGTGAACCGCGCCGTTGGTGATGAAGGAAATGTTGCCAGCGGCAGGGGAGGCGGTTTGTTTACAATGTGAGGCGAAGTCGTGGTGTTCGGAGCCACTTGTCGGATCCGACGGGAGCCGAGGCGCCGAAGTGTCCCAGGAGTCAATGTGACAAGATGGCTGCCGGCCCGAAGCAGTGGCACCGTGGTTGGGTGAGCTCGGTAGAGCTCGTGAAGCGTTAGTGAGTCCATTGTCCGAGGGCGCAGCCTGTGGCAGCACAGTCGCGGGCGAAGCGCTAAGCGCGAGTGCACTGTTTGTGTTGTAAGTGGCGGTCGCACAGCGGCGCACAGAAACCGAAGTTGCATAGTTTGAGATGATGTCCGAGAGGGGAGGGGTAGGACTGTCAGTATAGGAACACGTGACGCTCGTCATGCTTGTGCACTCGTGTTCGGCTGAGAGTCAAATGCTGCCATGTTAGGGGGTGTGGTCCTGTGGAACTGTAGGTACACGTTATGGTATACTTGATAGCACAGTTGCCAGGGGTAGCAGGAGGTAAGCACACGGAGGCTCGATTTCTGGGACTACAAGCAGATTCAGCGCACTTACTGGCCTTGCTCTGTCCTTGCTGCAGTGTCTGTAATCCCTTTGCTGCGTCAGATAGCTGGAGCTGAGTTTCGTGGAGCCAGAGAAAGAGCTCGAAGTTTTCCTTGTGTAGGCGAGCGACATTTCCGAGCTCGACAAGGCACTTATGCGTGGTTTCTTATAACGTCGTCGACAGAGACGAGCATGTACAGATGAGATGAGCCCGGACCAATGTGTCACGGGGTGGGTTGCTCGACGGAGCACAGGGGAAGTGAGTTTTGGATGGTGCAACGCAGTGTTTCGCACTAGGTCCTGTGAAAGTTTGTGGTGTCGCAAGAAGTCAATGCCTAGGATAGGTTCGTGAATTTCGCACACTAAAAAAGTCCACTCGAGTTTACAGTTTTCAGAGAGTGAGACGATTTTTGAAGTTGAACCCGAGCATTGTAGTT
This sequence comes from Schistocerca gregaria, assembly GCF_023897955.1. Taxonomy (NCBI): domain Eukaryota; kingdom Metazoa; phylum Arthropoda; class Insecta; order Orthoptera; family Acrididae; genus Schistocerca; species Schistocerca gregaria. Next base: position 389,116,970 of record NC_064925.1, on the reverse strand, counting down.
AAGTGGATCTCACGGCTTGCAGTGAGGTATAACGAGGGCGGATGTTCGAAGACGCTAAGGACGTGGGTAGCAGTGAAACATCGGCGTCTAAGGTAACACGATGAAATGTCTTTAATGTAAAGTTGTCCACAATTATCTGATTGTTCCCGGACAGCATGGAGCACTGGGAGGTGCCTGTCACGTTATGCGCAGGAGGTCGTACCCGGACCTACCTGCAATTTGCGTTTGGGAAGCAGCAGGGTGGTATGTAGTTCCGTGCTGCCTCACCATACCGTGTGTGGAAGTAACACTATGGGTAGTGCGGCTGCATTTCCCGTGGAAAGTTCGTTGCCAGAGGCGATGGCTGAGGTTCGGTGGCCGCAGCGGGTTCGGTTGCAGAAGGGGGCGTGACCGAGAGCAGAGCCAGTGAGGTCCCAGCTGTGTGTATACTGCGTCCCGAAGCAAGCAGAACAGTCGGTACAGTGCGGCGCCGGCCGCGGGACGAGGAGCCTGGACCTGAGACTTGCCAGGTGGGCAGTGGCTGGCGAAATAGATCAGTGATGCATCATGTAGTTTGTCAGCAATTGTCATTCGTTGCTCGATAGGTTCGGGAGGCCTCAGAGCCAGAGCAAAGCGGGTGTTGGGAGGTACTTTATCTGTCCAGATGGCGAGGAGAGCTGTGTCAGAGAATAGATCGTCGCTGACCAGGGCCCGTAGCCATCTCCAAAGTTGTGAAGGTTTGTCATTGCCTAGTTGCTCGACGTGGAGCACTTGCTGTATTGCTGTCTCAGTTGAGCTCGTAAGCCGACGTAGAACTGTCTTTTTGGCTAGAGTGTACTGGGTAGCTGAGTCCAGTGCATCGACCAGGTCAGCAATCAAGTCCTCCTGGTCAAGCAGGTGGGCGATAAGGCACAGTAGTTTGGTTGATTCGTCGAGTTTGAAATGGTCGAACACTTCGTCCACAATTTTGAACCAGGTTGTTGCCCTGTCGGGATTGAACGGCGGCAGCGTCGGTAAGCGTTGTAGAACGTTCGGAACAACACGGTGAGTTGAATTCGTTGGGGTACTGCCTGAAACGAGCTGTTGTTGCTGCAGTATTCCAGGAGAGTGTGTCTCCAGGGTATGTGGCGTTGACAGCTGGTCGGGTGGCAGCGTAAAGGTGACGCGTTGTGGTTGAGCGCGATCCGTCGCGATGCGGAAGGCCGACCTGGGTGACACATTGTAATCTGTCAATTGCGTTTGCGGAAGTTCGACACGTTGCGGGTGTGTTCGGATTGACGTGTCACGGAAGACCGACGCGGATGAGGCACCGATATGTGCTGAGAACGGGAGTGGAAGCTCGACTGGAGCCAGCGCAGGGGCGACGGGTGAGAACAATTTCGAAGCTTGAAAACGCGTGCCAGTCCGCGGAAAACTCGACGTGTGACCAGAGTTGGAGCCACCTGTGCTGCAGGGAGGCTGCGGGGGTGCGGGCTGTCCAGAAGCACAGTGAGGAAAATTATGTCGAACGTTGGGCGGAATGTGTGAATGTTGACTGTTCATAGACACTTCACTCAAAACTGTGTACAGATAAGGTGAATGTCGTGTTACAAAACACTGAGGCGTAGCAGCAGGACGGAGATGGAGGTCAGGCACAAATAACAAGCCATTGTTCCTGTTGCAGTCCGAGGTATTGAAGCAGGAAGGCATGCGCTGAACCGAGGCAGGCATGTGCGTGGTCGGATACTGAGGAGGTTGACCTGTGAACAAAGTAGTTCCGGCCACGTGGCAGGAAGCCGCATGGTACTGCACGGATTGCGGCGTGGCAAACCGTTGTCCTGGCCGTGGTAGGTTATCCAACGAAGCATTTGCACAAATTGGCATTGATCCCGCACTGCACTGAGATCCGTAAGGGGTAACTGCATTGTCGACGAGTGAGGGCACATGTGGCGGGAACAAAGGCGTCGGATAGCCGGAGTCATCCACACTCCTAACCTCACATATTGTTGCAGACACGAAAATGTCCGGCGAAATCGGCGTAATCAACGAGTGAGAGGCATCGTGTTGCAGTCCTGGCGGGTGTACATTGCCCACAACACGATGCATGTCGATCACAAAATCCGGCGTTAGGCGTTGGGCCGAAGCCATTGTTCGAATGTTGTGTTGATGTAATACACGCTTAAATGACCGACGGGGAGGACGCGGACACAGTAATACGGCGAAAACGGAAGATGTTACAACTCCTGTTCACCAGTGAGGTGGATGATCGGGTGAGATACACCAAACAACACCTTATAATCAGGAGTTCATTTATTCACCTTTTCACACAAGTAAGGCTTACACAGAACTGGATGGCTGAACTACTCAAAGGTAAGGTTTTGCTCAGTTCAAAGATGGTGCTCAGATCGATACTAGTGTCGATCTCATCAGTGCCACAAACTTTTAGGACTCTGTATCTCAATATGAACAAAAATGCACTTGCACCAATATTGAAATAAGAGCTTCATATGTACAGTGTGTATCGAAAAGGACTTCATAACTTTGAAAATTCGTTAATGTGACTTACAGACTAAGCATTGGCCTCATCTTGAAGAGAAATAGATCTAGTTTAAATTCACGGTGTATACTAGTACAGAACCGAGCCACCACAAGCGCTAGCGGAAGTTGCAGCAAAGATAGCCTTTATCGGTCACGAGCGTGCTCGCTGTATGTTTTGGTTTGAAGATTTGAAAAGTCGCAGTCAGCACAATTGTAGAACGTATTTTTCGTAAAGAGTATGGCAAAGGTCCTCCCAGTAGGTCTACTATTCATGAGTGGCATAAGTGCTTTATTGAAACTGGATGTTTGGTAATACGTAACAGATCCTCAGGATGGCCCTATGCATTTCATGATGTCGCAGGGCTTGTCAGCCAAAAATCGACCCAGTGAGCTTCTCAAGAGCTGGGAATCCCTTAAAACGCTGTTTGGCATGTGTTAAGAGAATGGTTGCATCTCAAACCATACAAATTTGCAATGGTGCAAAAACTAAAAGATACCGATGTGATAGCTTGTGAGGACTTTTTTGTGGAAATTTTACATCGGTTGACTGAAGATTTCATTGGGAAATCATCTTTAGTGACGAGTCGACTTTTCACATACATAGTAAAGTTAATAAACACAACTGTATTACAAAGTTTACACTCATGAACTGACTCTCTCTCTCTCTCTCTCTCTCTCTCTCTCGCTCTCTCTCATACACACACGAACACGGTATAAACAGCACAAATAGAAGGTAGTTTCAAACACATACTTTGATAGGTTGGCAACAAATACGTGAACATGCCAAAGAGGGGGAAACGCGAAATGGAGTCGCAATATTTACGTTTGTGAAAGGCAGTGTCACACGAAATAGTTGTGCCGAGTGTCAAAACCACAAGATTTCACCACGAAAAGTGTGAGACACATGGGAAACAGTGTAAGGAAGGCCAGAACTCGAAGTTATGAGTATGTGGCAGTGAAAAAAGTGGTAGTGCGACCTCTACACCAGATGTGAGAAAACGCAGATCAGCAAATTGTAAGTAACTACTTTTTTACAAAAATCGCGACGTGAACTGTTTAATAATCTAAAACTAAACAAAAATGTATCTTTGTAGATCCCACTGATGATGCCTTAAAACAAGAAAAGGCGAAACGCGTATGGGAGAAATAAACTAAATAGCAGCAGCAAAAGGCAGTTTAATTTACAAAACAACTGTATTATTTGGGGGCAGTAGATGAAGATGAAATGGGAGATATGATACTGCGTGAAGAGATTGACAGAGCACTGAAAGACCTGAGTCGAATCATGGCCCTGGGAGTAGACAACATTCCATTAGAACTACTGACAGCCTTGGGAGCGCCAGTCCTGACAAAACTCTACCATCTGGTGAGCAAGGTGTATGAGACAGGCGAAATTGTCTCAGACTTCAAGAAGAATACAATAATTCCAATCCCAAAGAAAGCAGGTTTTGACAGATGTGAAAATTACCGAACAATCAGTTTCATAAGCCACAGCTGTAAAATACTAACACGAATTATTTACAGACGAATGTAAAAACTGGTAGAAGCTGACCTCAGGGAAGATCAGTTTGGATTCCGTAGAAATGTTGGACCTTCCGACTTATCTTAGAAGAAAGATTAAGGAAAGGCAAACCTACGTTTCTAGCATTTGTAGACTTAGAGAAAGCTTTTGACAATGTTGACTGGAATACTCTCTTTCTAATTTTGAATGTGGCAGGGGTAAAACACAGGGAGAGAAAAGCTATTTACAATTTGTACAGAAACCAGATGGCAGTTATAAGAGTCGAGGGACATGAAAGGGAAGCAGTGATTGGGAAGGGAGTGAGACAGGGTCGTAGCCTCTCCACGATGCCATTCAATCTGTATATTTAGCAAGCAGTAAAGGAAACGAAAGAAAAGCGGAGTAGGCATTAAAATCCATGGAGTAGAAATAAAAACTTTGAGGTTCGCCGATTACATTGTAATTCTGTCAGAGACAGCAAAGGACATGGAAGAGCAGTTGAATGGAATGGAAGTGTCTTGAAAGGAGGGTATAAGATGAACATCGACGAAAGGAAAACAAGGATAATGGAATGTAGTCGAATTAAGTCGGGTGATGCTGAGGGAATTAGATTAGGAAATGGGACACTTGAAGTAGTAAATGAGTTTTGCTATTTGGGGAGCAAAATAACTGATGAGGGTCGAAGTAGAGAGGATATAAAATGTAGACTGGTAGTGGCAAGGAAAGTATTTTCTGAAGAAGAGAAATTTGTTAACATCGAGTATAGATTTTAGTGTCAGAAAGTCGTTTCTGAAAGTATTTGTATGGGGTGTAGCCATGTGTGGAAGTGAAAAATGGACAATAAATAGTTTGGACAAGAAGAGAATAGAAGCTTTTGAAGTGTGGTGCTACAGTAGAATGCTGAAGATTAGATGGGCAGATCACATAACTAATGAGGAGGTATTGAACAGAATTGGGGAAAAGAGGAGTTTGTAGCACAACTTGACTAGAAGAAGGGATCGGTTGGTAGGACATGTTCTGAGGCATCAAGGGAACACGAATTTAGTAGTGGGGGGGGGGGGGGGGGGGTGCGTGGAGGGTAAAAATCGTTAAGGAAGACCAAGAAATGAATACACTAAGCAGATTGAGAAGGATGTAGGCTGCAGTAGGTACTGGGAGATGAAGAAGCTTGCACAGGATAGAGTATTATGGAGAGCTGCATCAAACCAGTCTCAGGACTGAAGACCACAACAACAATAAAGCCCAAAATTCAATGTGTGTTGTACACTGAGTAAGAGGAATGTTCACAGACCTTCCTTTTTCCAAGCGACAACTATCAACGGAACAGTGTACTGAGATATACTGGAAAACTGTTTAATCCTCCAGATTTAAGTTAATGACCAAGAGCGTAGCATTACGTTCCTTTGAGATGGTGCCTATGGGCACATTACGTCTCTGACATCTGGGGCTTCCTAGATGTCCACTTTCGAGGAAGTGAATGGGCCAAAGTATGCCAGTTGGATGACCCCCACTTTCGTCACGCTTGTCTTTTTCTTTTGAGGCTTTAAAAAGGGTACCATCCACCCTTACCAGCTTCTCTATTAGAGCTCAGACGTAGCATCTGTGTCATAACTTAACAAGTCACGCCTGACATGCTCCAGAGAGTTGTGCAAGAAATCAACTTCTTATGGAGCATCTGCCACATAACCAATGGAACTCACAAGGGACCTGTTTAGATAGAATGTATAAAATTTGATGTATTTTGATACAAAATTACACCAAAATCATATCTGTAAGTTAAATGAATGAATCAATACGAGTTTTCAAAGTGTTCAAGTCCTTTTCGATACAACAGCTACCATTCAGACACGAATTACATGATAAAACTGCTGTACGAGTTAAGCAGAAGACCCCAAAGGAGTTGTCCATGTGATCGATGAATTTCTGCAAACATGTGCGGTTTGTAAACCTGTCAATCTCCACACTGTTGGTGGTGGTGAATTTATAATGTACACTTCAAAGTTTCAGTGAATAGGTGCATTATACATCACTATTCAGCAATTACATAAATTGAAGCGCCCATTGTAGAGAGATTTCGGTATACACACTGTATACTAACTCTCGCATAATGTGTCACTTTGAAGTGACATAGCTCGATGAAACTTGGATAAACATAGAAAGAACTGCTAAAGTATACAGGGTGAGTCAGGAGGGAAGGTACTTGCTTTCAGGGGTGAGTTTTGGTGATTCTGAGAAAAGAACTTCTGTTGAGCAATACATATCATCCATTATTACACTTTCCAAGTAATTGAAGTTATTCACCTACTTTATTTCCTCTCCCCCTATTTTCATATGACATTTTCTCCCCTTTCCTCCAATTACCATGCTTTCCGTTTTCTTCTTGATAATCTCCATTCCATATTCTTCTAATTTAGTGTTTAGATCATTTAACATTTGTTACATCTCTGTTGCACTCTCTGCCATCACAACCATGTCGTCTGCAAATCTTATACACTCCACTCTCCGACCCCCTACACAAACTCCTCTCCTTCCAGCAATACTTTCACTAATATTTTCCTTCAGATATATATTGAACAGTGTTGGTGATAAACAACAACCTTGTGTTACACCTCTCCCCAGTTCAATTTCTTCACTCATCACACCTCCTATTCTTACTCTTGCTCTCAGGTTCAAACATAAATTTCTAATTAGCTGTCTATCCCTCCAGTCAACTCCATGTTTCCTTAGGATTTCCATTAGTTTGGCCCATATGGCACAGTCAAAAGCCTTGTCAAGATCAATGAACACAGCATACACCTTTCTTCCAACATATAGCAACTGAAAATCACCGGAATCAGCTACATATCCTTCTTCATTAGCATTCACATGCTAATAGGATCAAAGTATCATTAGGCTACGTCTTTGTTGATCATTTTAATAGCATATTGGGTCGATGAGTATCCTAGGCGTTGGATCGACTGCTGTGGAGTCATTTCTTGGCTACTGAGGTCACCCGAGTTACTCCATTAGATTATGGGGTTGGCTTAAGAGCGAAATCTACAAGCACAGAATGGAAACCAAGGAGAAACATCTTGCTCACATTTTACATGTGTGGCTCAAATAAAGGACCGTACTAATGAACTGAGATCAGCAACACAGGAACCGTCTTCAAGAGCTGCAAAATGTATTGCAGTGGACGATAGACTTATTGTTATTGAACATCTTTTGTAAGGAAATGTACACAATTAAACAAAACACAGCTCACAATGCTACATTTACTGTAATATGCATTTATCCCTTCCCCGTTAGTTTCGTCAGACACTGTTATGAACAGGACATAAGTGCATGCGACGTTTTTTGTTCATCATCACTATCACCCCTCAAAGCATGTACTCTTTCTCGTAACTCACTTTGTAGTACAAAGACAACTGAACGAAATAAGCAATACGTCCATGACACTTTTATTCAAAGAGAATAACTATACTGCAGTAATTGAGATTCATGATGGTCCTCTGAACCTTACAAAAGGCAGAACATGTTTCTTAATAGGTTATGTGGTCGTACAGGCAGCAATGGAAGTCTTGTGGTAGTGCTTCCCATTCCTCCACAAGGGCGGTGGACAACTGCTGGTTCTACGCGCTACAGTCCGGAAAAGCGCTGCTGCTACAGTCGCTGGTTCGAATCCTGCCTCGGGCATGGATGTGTATGATGTCCTTAGGTTAGTTAGGTTTAAGTAGTTCTAAGTTCTAGGGGACTGATGACCTCAGATGTTAAGTCCCATAGCGCTCAGAGCCATTTGAACAACTGCTGGACGGTCGTTGATACATGTGGACTTGCTACACTATGACTTCCCAACGCACCCCACACTTCTCGGTGTGACTTACGTCAGGAGAACCGGAAGCCAGTCCAGTTGCTGAGTATCCTCTCATTCCAAGAACTCTTTCAGCTGCGCTGTTTGAAGTGGTAGTACAGTGTCATCCATAAAAATGAAGCCAGGCCGGAATGCACCCCTGAATAGACGCACATGGGGAAGGGATAAAGAGTCACAATAATGCTGACTGGTGGGTGTACCACATTCCAAAATTTGGTTGTCAGTACACCAACGCAAGATTATGCCTCTGCACACCATAACATCTGCTCCAGGGCATTACATGTTCCCAACTCTGGCCATATGAAGGTGAGTCCAATATCGCTGAATATGATCCTTTTCGTTGTTCAGGAGGCATGGTCTGGGGACGAATCATGTTGGATGGGCATACTGACATCGAAATCTTTCAACACCAGACAGCCACTGGTCGACTTCATTGCGACACTACACTCCCTCCCCACGTGTATTTTTTCAGGGCTGCGTTCAGCCCTGGCTTCTTTTGATGGATGACAATGCGCGACCACAATAAACAGTTCAAATGGAGGAGCTCTAGGAATGAGAGGATATTCTGCGACTGGAGTAGCGTGCCTGTTACCTTCACTTAAAATCCATTGAGCACGGTTGGGTTGCGTTGGGGAAACTTACTGGAGGACGTCCGCATGCACCAACGACCATGCAGGAGCTCCCAGTCGCAGTGCTGGAGGAATGAAACGTAGCAGAGCAGCATTACCATCTGTGGTGAGCACACACCTTATTAAGAACCACATCCCAACTTTTTTAATTTTCAGAGGACCATTATGAATCGCAGTAACTTTAGTATAATTATTGTCTTCGAATGAAAGTGTAATTTCTGTTTGTCTCATTGGGTATTATTTTCAGTTACCTTCTGTACAATTGTGTAGCAGTTCTTTCTATGTATGGTGCAAGTTTCAACAAGTTGTTACTTCACAGTGACACATCACGCAAAAGTTAATTTCCTTAATTAAGTATTACACATCACTGTACAGCGCACATCACACCAGACCACGAACATACACTGGAAAGAACGACAGAGGAAATACGTAGGTTGGAACTTAAATAGTGGCAACACTGCTGTAGAGACACTATGCAATCGATTCTGCTATTGTCGCTGATAGCACACGTTGTTGACATACCTACCTTACCTCCGAGCAAATGGACGCGCCAGTCCCACGTCACCGACGTGCACACAATCGAGGGAAACACAGTCACTTGTGAGCAAGAGGTTTGTATCACTACGTTTTCGAAACAGGAATAACAGAGTTGCATCAAAATTAAAGGTGTCATAGGTCGTAGAGCACGACAGTGTCATCAGGATCTTCAAGAGGGGAATCAGCATTGCCGTACAGAACAGTGGCACGTTGGATAAAAGCCTTCAACGAAGGTCGGCAAACTGGCAGACATGCATCGGGCAGGTCATCCTAGCGTCTCTGAAGAAGAAGTGCATGCTGTTGCCGCGTTAGTGGACAGTAATCGACGCCATACGATTCGTGAGCTCGCCCACGAAACCGAATGTGTTTCGCATCCTGAAGGAACGCCTGGGCATGCGCAAAATTGCATCACGATTGGTTCCACATGACTTGACGGAAATGCAGAAACGGATGCATTACGACGCTGCTCAGACGCACTTGGAGCACTATGAACGCGAAGGAGAGGCTTCCTTGCGCCGTATCTTATCACAGGATGAGACATGGGACACATCGTAAGAGCCAAAACTGAAAAGCCAATCCAACGAATGGCGTCATTATTGGTCGCCACGAAAGTCGAAAGTGCGTCAGATCTCCAGTATTGTGAAAGTTATAGTGATTCTCGTGTACGACTGTGATGGTATTATCCTAACGCATTACGTTCCTCCAGGGCAGATCGTCAATGCACAGTATTACAGTTCGTTTTTGGAGCATCACCTGCTACCAGCTTTGCGAAAGAAGCGGCAAGATTTTCTGCGCAACCCGCTCGTCATTTTGCACGACAATGCGCGGGCGCATACAGCGCAAGCTGTGGCTGCTCTGTTCGGTCGATGGGACTGGGACGTACTGTACCATCCACCATACTCCCTGGACTTAAGGCCTTGTGACTTTGATTTGATTCCGAAGATAAAGGAACCACTTCGTGGTATTTGCTTCAGAACCGTCCCAGAGATTCGACAGGTAGTAGATCGCTCCATTCGCACCATCAACAGAACAGGCTCTGCTAGCGGTATACTACGCCTTCCACATCGCTGGCAACGGGTTCTGTGCAACGCTGGTGATTACTTTGAAGGACAGTAACAGGTGCAAACATGTTCCTCTTTTGTATCGGTTGTGAATAAATAGTTTCCACTATTTAAGTTCCAAACCTCGTATTTCAGAAGGTTTCTATACGGAAATGTTACAGAAAACTACTGAGCCTAACGTTTTCCTTGTCGAGCGTTTCCCGGGTTCGGTTCCCGGCGGGGTCAGGGATTTTCTCTGCCTCGTGATGACTGGGTGTTGTGTGATGTCTTTAGGTTAGTTAGGTTTAATTAGTTCTAAGTTCTAGGAGACTGATGACCATTGATGTTAAGTCCCATAGTGCTCAGAACCATTTTTTTGTCGAGTGTTCTAAAACATCGTAGTCATAAGATGCTTATACGACTGCTAGGATCTTTTCTGACATAAGATAGCTGGGAAGATGCCTAAATAATGGTTCAAATGGCCCTGAGCACTATGGGACTTAACATCGGAGGTCATCAGTCCCCTAGAACTTAGAACTACTTAAACCTAACTAACCTAAGGACATCACAAACATCCATGCCCGAGGCAGGATTCGAACCTGCTACCGTAGCAGTCGCGCAGTTCCGGACTGAAGCGGCTGGCGTATGAATAAATAATCACCAAGTCCTGTGAAATGCGTCAATACCAGCGAATTATGCGTTAGTGTAAACGTACTGTTCCTGGCAGAGGATTTCTTAACAACTTAATCTGTGATCTGCCTCTAAAGTTACACATTCAGAAGTATAATTATTATGGAAATGGGAATAAATTGGAGAAACGTTTATTACGTGTTGACAAAGAAGTTTATTTATTGACCGAGACTTGCGAGCCAAGAACGCCCATGCGATAGTTTGTAGTGCGGAAGGGGGCAAGCTGGGTCCGGGGTATGGAGAATTTTTAGTATTTGGAAAGACGAACGGCTACTTGTAAGTAGCCACAACAAAGTTCGAGTTCCAACCCTTCTAAAAACCTGCATAATATCGGCTTTTAAATTATTTTTTGAAAGAAAAACACCTGACTAATCTGTAGTTTTTTTTTTTTTGCCTTTCCGTCAGATTGACGGGGAGGAGGGACACCTGCCCCCTCCCTTTCCACCCGAGTACGGGCCCGTTGCTGCGATCAATGATGTCGCAAATTTTTTGAGTAAAGGCGGAATTCCAATGTGGTCTGTAGCAACTCTAGCCGGGTGGTAGTATCGGTGCGATTGATCAATGGCACACACAATGCAGCCCTTGCTCTTGGCGTGCCTGTAGTAGCGAGAGGCTTTTGCGTCTCTGCTGTCGCGCGACTAGCAAGGGCTGCATTCAACTACTTTAATGGCGCGCCGTTGGTCACGCGCACGAATACTTCCGCGCGGCTTACGTCAACACTGCTGCACCTTCTCGCTGACTAACACCTTGCGGATCTTATCTTAGCTGATAAGACTACAACTACTTGTAGAAGCAGAGATTGGGAAATTGAGAAACGTATTGCAGCATTCGCTGTTGATACAACTGTGTAAAAGAAACTAAAGATGGGTACAGGTCTATAATATCAGCCTGTACCACTAAAGAAAAAGAAGATAAAGGTTAAATGGGCGACGAGAGTAAAATATATTCTATTACACGGAGGGGCTTGTTCTAATCAATGCCGTATTAGCATGGAGCAAGAGTTAATAAATACTACGGATCCCGAGCATTGTGGGACCCAGAGCCTGGCTGTAACAAAAATCTGTCCAATCGAAAGAGGGCGGTGTGCAAATCTACAACGAGTGGCAACAATTTTAGCTGATATCTAAAAGCGTGCGCTGGCCGTTCCATATACAGGGTGTTACAAAAAGGTACGGCCAAACGTTCAGAAACATTCCTCACACACAAAGAAAGAAAATATGTTATGTGGACATGTGTACGGAAACGCTTATTTTTCATGTTAGAGCTCATTTTATTACTTCTCTTCAAACCACATTAATCATGGAATGGAAATACACATCAACAGAACGTACCAGCGTGACTTCAAACACTTTGTTATAGGAAATGTTCAAAATGTCCTCCGCTAGCGAGGATACATGCATCCACCCTCCGTCGCATGGAATCCCTGATGCGCTGATGCAGCCCTGGTGAATGGCGTATTGTATCACAGCCATCCACAATACGAGCACGAAGAGTCTCTACATTTGGTACCGAGGTTGCGTAGACAAGAGCTTTCAAATGCCCCATAAATGAAAGTCAAGAGGGTTGAGGTCAGGAGAGCCTGGAGGCCTCTACCAATCCATCGGTCACCGAATCTGTTGTTGAGAAGCGTACGAACACTTCGACTGAAATGTGCAGGAGCTCCATCGTGCATGAACCACATGTTGCGTCGTACTTGTCAAGGCACATGTTCTAGCAGCACATGTAGAGTATCTCGTATGAAATCATGATAACGTGCTCTCTTGAGCGTAGGTGGAAGAACATGGGGCCCAAACTAAAATGAGCTCTAACATGCAAATTAAACGTTTCCGGACACATGTCCACATACATCTTTTCTTTATTTGTATATGAGGAATGTTTCCTGAAAGTTTGGCCGTACCTTTTTGTAACACCCTGTATTATGTTTCGTAAGGTGACGACACCGCAAAACTTGCAGGGGAATTCCCAATGTTATCCAAGCTAGTCGTAATAACCTGATCAGTTGGAACAGGTTTCTAGTGATTAGCAATAAGAAAACAATTAATATATACCCTATTTATTTTTGTAAGGCTACTGTTATAGGTGTTCTTTTCTTTTACGGTGTATTTATTTTTGTCACAATACTTTTAATACGAGGTGCCTAGAGTGAAAGTTGCCTTATTGCTGCGTAATATATGCAACTCGCCCAAAGGTTGAAAGGTAGTCGGTGTGAGTAGATGCTATGAAGCCACTTTATGTGGATTTACCACTATCAAACATGTTTTGGATGACATATTTAATAACATGGATCAAAAGATAGACTGTCGTAATCAGGATGATAGACGAGTTTCAAAGATGGATAGGTTGGAAAGGGGCGTAACGACTGTTGCTTGCAAATGTACAGCGCTTCGCTGCAGTACTGTGATCAAGACCTTAACACAAGTACGTCCAAGCAATGCGGTCCACATTTTCAGATACTGAACCAAAAGACAAAGTGCTGATGGGCTGTAAAGAATAAAAGTATCAGACTTCAAGACGACACAAGCGCAACACAAAGAACGACCATCTCAGTGGATCTGCTATACTCTGTGAAGGTGGAATAAATCAAACACCTCGACAACATTATCAAATTTTGGAGGTTTTTTGTCATAATTGAGAATCTGCTGTCTGTATTAGCTAAACACATAGAAGTGTACCATCAAGTGGCTTGTGTATTTGGAATACTTCGTCAATTTAAGTCTTTAATAGCAGAAGAGATCTGGAAAGAGGCTCCAATTATTATCGCCAGTGCTTACCTGGGTGATTTAGAAGAAAGCCTAGGTGACGAACTGGTGCAGCTTTCTGAGCTGTCCAAAAAAGATGTAGCTGTTCCTATTCGACAGCAAAAAGCACGAGCTTCTGGGACTGCAGTTTTATGAACTTTGAACAGAAAACTCATTCGAATCATATTTCCCAAATGTATAAATAGGCTTACGTATTTACTTGTCTTTTGATAAACCCCGACTGCAGTGGGGACCGTTCTTTTTCAACATTAAAGCGCAATAAAAATGAGTTACGGAACACTATGGGACAGGAACGATTAAATAATCTACCCTAGAAACACCAAGGTCTTTTAGGTCACACAGAGCAAATTTTGCCCGTGTTACAATAAGTTTTAAATCTTGCAATTTGTTGAAATATGTATTTATTTTATGAAATTCTGTTGCCACTGAGATATTAGTTTAACAAGAAATAGTGACAACATAATTGAAAGCTTAATTTTTTAACACTCATAGTATGAATATAACAACCAAGAATAGTCAAATCTTGGTCAATGAAAGTTTGTGTAAACAAGATAAGAAGGTTTGAAATTGAATACAAAAGCTGTCTAAAGTTTCTATGCACTCTTAGATCTATTAACTGAATAATACAGCTATGTCATTGAAAGAAAGTTTCAAAAACAGAAATGAAAACACTTGCTAAAATACATGTTACTGTACATTGAAAACACTTGGAAAACACTTTTCACTTGGGGAGAATATTTTCACTTATAGACGACATTTACCTCCTGCACACAAAATGGTTGACTCTGAATAAGTCTTACACAGATGGCACCGACAGCTTCCATATATTAACTTGGTTTTTGTGAAATTGTCTCTTGCTCTCTGGTTATTTGCAGTCTTCAGGCATAAGTAGCACCTTGCTTTCCTAGCTGCTTCTTTATGTGCAGCAATTTTGTTTACCTCTAATTTCTTTCCTAGGATATCTCCCATCGCGCAAACAATAGGTGAAACGTCCCCTTAGAAAAATTTATCAATTGCTGTGCTGTTAAACGTATTACAGTATTTGGTTTTCAAACAGCTGAGCAAAACTGGACGTGCACAGACATTTCTCTCTTTACTTATTCAGATCATCAATAAACTGACGCACAATATTTTTAGCGCAACGCAATCTGACTTTCAACAATCCCTACACAAGAATGGCCCTGACAAACAATAACCTATACCTTTCTTGAATAACTTACTTCACAAACATCTTCGTTACTCGAACTACTGCAATACAGCGAGCTCCAATACTGCCAGGTAAATAAAAGATTCTAACTACTGAAGGCACTGACTACTGATAGGCATACTTAGCAAATGAAAGTTTTTGATAGAGAACAAACAATGTATTTACCTTAATAGTGTTCAAAAGCCATAATATATATATCAGTTCATGACATCCAGTCTTACAAATTTACTGTCTCTGATAGACACACGTTCAGATCATCCACTCTCAAAACTCCGCCATCTCTCTCCCCTCATTCACCACTGCTGGCGGCTCAACTCCAACTGCGCAACGCTACACGCTGTTAACAGCCAACTGCCCAACACTACAATAGTAAATTCCAACAATGCAAACCAGCCACAGACTGCACACAGCACAGTCAGTGATTTTCATCCAGAGCGCTACGTGACGTTACCAACATAAAAACCTAAACAGCCTACTTACATAGGCAACTGGAGTCCTTTCAAATCCATGGCTCGCACTTCTATGTATGGTTTCAAAAGTTCGTGGCCTAATTCAGGGAGATACAGTTTTCTGGCGTTTGGTTTCCCTTCATTCCATTTAGGCACATTCATCTTCAACAGTGTATATGAGTTAATTGCAGCTATATCAAGTAGGCTGTAGAACACTGACAGTGGCCATCTTCTCGTACCCCTTTTTGTAGAGTATGTCCTAATCATTTGATCTACGCCATCCACTCCTCCCTTAGTGGAATTATAGTACCGGTTTATGTGTGTTTTCTTTTTTGCTGTATCAACTTCTGCTCCTGCATTACGATGTTGAGTAGACAACATCAACAGATTTTTCTTTGGTTTTTCAATTGTGATGTAAGAGACAATTGTTACTGGCGGCTTCTTAGAAGGTGGGTTGTGAATGCGAATTTGGAGGAATGCAGCTCTCTGCCCGCTGTCGTCTTAAGTTCCTACGGTACATGTTTTCTGTTTGATTTGAGTGTCCCAACACATGTAAGTTTGTAGTCTTGATAGAGAATGTCCGCCAACTCCACAGAAGAGTAGAAGCGGTAAATTGTGACATTGCAGCCTGTATTCTTTATTGGCTCCACCAGACTCTTCACAATCTCAAGAGGACCTCTTTCACTGGCAGGTCTACTGCCTTTTCCAGCATACACTTCCATTTTTATTATGTATCGTTCAGTTACACTACAAAGCATTCTGACTAATATGCCGTATTTTCCAGGTTTGTCTCTGAGGAAAACTTTGAAAGGACAACGACCTCTGAAAAGACACAGCATTTCATCAGTTGTATTGTCACGTCCACTTCTGAAGTACCGTGGGAATATTCCATTCAATACTTCAAATAATTCACGTATTTCACGCAGCGGCGCAAATTTGTCACGTACTCGGCTTTCTGACCTGGTGTCTTTATCATGAAAACGAAAAATTTTCAATAGCTGATATGCTCTTGTCTTACCCATAGCTCCTCTATAAATTGCTCTTCCCAATAAATTTGACCATAAATCAGATAAAGAAATATTGGTGTCCTGGTAAATACAATTAGAATTAAAATTCCTATCAATGCATACATTTCAGAATCGCTAATGGGAGATGCGTTTCCTCTTTCAGATTCTTCATTTGTATGGTCAAGTATTTTCCGTTCTAATTCAGGAGCGAATTTTTTTTTAAATGATTCACATATGCTTGTTACTTTCCCAACACTGGTTATTCCTTGACGTTCACGGTCTATGATACCAAAATCCCTTTTACTATGTCTCGGGGCTTCTGCAAGATACACTCTGCTAGAACTTGTAACATATTTATTTGGAGCGTTACCTGCATGGTATGTTTCTTTTTCATTGTCCTCTGCTTCTTCACTGGAATCCTTTTCTACTTCTGTATTATCTGACTCAAAATCACGTAACTATGATAATTCGTCGTCGAGTAACAGTTCTGCTAGAACTTCTGCGTCGCTCAAGCCTCTATAACTCATCTCACAAAATCTGCTTTACAATAAAGGCGTCGCTCTACTTTGACAAACTGCTAATGGTAATAATGGCAAGTCTCAAATCAACAATGTAAGTGAAACTCGACAATTAGACGCTATCAAACCACTTTAAAACTCATGTTCGAGGTTGCTAACTGAATAAAAGAAAGAAAAATGTACGGGCAAATTTTGTCCATGCTTGGTGGTTGTACGCAAGATAGTAAGAATTATGATCGCGTGAAGTACCAACCCCGGGCAAAATGTGCCCTTGGGCGTAAAATTCCTATTTTGTACTTGTAATTATAAAATATTAACCATAGAAACGTACAGAATAGTGTATTATAAGGTAATAGACAAATAGAAGAAGACCTAAAAACATAGAAGGATGTTTGCCATGACATTTTTAAAAAATAGAAATGTACGGACAGTTTTAGCCCATGCTTGGTGTTTCTAGGGTTAATGAACATAGAATTTGATTTACTTCGTTGCATTCATTTGACTAGTGTTATCTCCGAACTTGGCCGAATGAAATCGAGAAAATATTTTTTGGAAAGTGCTGTTTTATATCCTAGACTTTGACACCTAAACCATACCAAGGGCGTCTTGTTAGCATTTGCTACGTGTCCTCCACTGTCTTAATCTGGCGCTGGTTTTAACCTTACTGAGGACGGCACCATGAGTGCAAAGGTATTTTCTTTACGTGAGACGAATGATCTAATTCCCATACCTTGGAGTCATTAGGTAGCATAAGCGGATAAATTCTAACATCATAAACTTTTCCACTATGCTCGTTTAACTTAGGAGAAGTGGGTTTGTTCCGCCATAGTTAAGTTCAGTAAACCAAGTGCTCATATATCAGTTTCATTGTCTGATTTTTGTGACGTTATTTACAGTGTTATGTTTTTGAACTTTTCGTTAAGGTAAGCAGTTACAAAAAACAAAATATCATTTTAAAACATTACATTATCTTACATATAATGAAGTTGGATCTTTCTTTTAGTGATTGTAATGCACGTTCAGAGCTACACTGTTTATACTTATCCAAACTATGTACATTTAAAGGTTCCAGAAATAATAAAGATTTCAAGTTAAGACCCTATTTCGCAACTGGCCCGTCACTTTGGTCAAAATTTTAAAGTAGATTCTTTTAAATTTTATTTCCAAATTGACTGCAGCTTTATGGATACGACATTTAGTTAAGAGATTTGTTGGTATGAAACACTCTTTTCCCATATTCTTTCAAGTCATTGACACTTGATTTCTAATATTTCTCGGAATTGATTAATTTTTTGGTAAACAATAGCCAATATCGTAAGCTCTGGCTTGCAATATATCAAATAAAGTGTTAGTGAGAGGCAAAATGTATGACACTTTGCATCATGATTTCACACGCAAGTGCAGCAGTATAGGCTTCTTCGTTTCAGTTCTCATCTGTGTACGTTATCTTCTTGAAAACTGACATCAGCTCACTCCGATATAGGGTTTCCCCAGATGAGGTACAGTCGTTTCTTTACTTCTTCATCTATTTCCCAGATTCTTATGCTTAATCGAAAAAACAGTAGCAAACCGTTCAAACTGAAGAAAAAAATTCTGCAGTGTTTGACACAGCTTGGGATAGGGCTAATTCAGTTGACAACGAATGTTGCGATAGGTAACGTGTTTATCATTCTTGACTGCGATTCATTCAAATACCAGCCGTAACTAGTTCCGTCGTAATTCTTTCATTGGTTTGACGAACAGCTGTGAAATAGTGAGGAAACTTGCGAGTAATGAGACACATACGTTTCTTCACCTAGAATAACTGACACAAAATTTGATTCACTTATCTTATTT
Source organism: Schistocerca gregaria (assembly GCF_023897955.1). Taxonomy (NCBI): domain Eukaryota; kingdom Metazoa; phylum Arthropoda; class Insecta; order Orthoptera; family Acrididae; genus Schistocerca; species Schistocerca gregaria. The sequence goes on along the minus strand of NC_064925.1, from coordinate 389,098,451 downwards.
CCTATTTTATTTATGAGACTGATTAATACAAAAATTGTCAAGTCATTCTGTATTAGATATGACACTCCTGTTAATATAGAAGAATGTCCTAAGTGATATTTCAGACGTTCGTTCTAACCAGATGTATGACATAACTGTTATATAGTTCTGTATGTAAACCCCGAAAGCAATATTTCCATTTATGGTGCAATATTCCGTAGTCGGTCTGTGCAGTTGTATTATGTTCTTCTCCTCTTGGAAACTGGGGAAGCAAAATTACAGTACAGCAGAGTTTGATATTTGCAATGAAGCTCCCATGCTTGGACTTCCTTGGGTCCCTACTTAGCAGTACGAAGCAGACGAGATCAGTTGCTTACTTAAACTGTGTGATCAAAAGTATTCGGACACCTTACTGAGAATGACTTACAAGTTCGTGGCACCCTCCACTCGTAACGCTGGAATTCAATATGGTGTTGGCCCAGCCTTAGACTTGATGGTAGTTTCCACTCTCGCAGGCATACGTTCGGTCAGCTGCTGAGAGGTTTCTTCTCGAATGGCAGCCCATTCCTCACGAAGTGCTGCACTGAGGAGAGATATGGATCGGTGAGACCTAGCAAGAAGTCGGGGTTCCAAAACATCCCAAAGGTGTTCTATAGGATTCAGGTCAGGATTTTGTCCAGGCCAGTCCATTACTGGGATGTTATTATCGTGTAAGCATTCCGCCACAGGCCGTGCATTGTGAACAGTTGCTCGATCGTGTTGACAGATGCAATCGCCATCCCCGAATTGCTCTTCAAAAGTGGAAAGCAAAAAAGTGCTTAAAACATATATGACACAAGTGACACCCAATCACCTGACTACGTTCGAAGTCCGTGAGTTCCGCGGAGCGCCCCATTCAGCTCTCTTACAATGTCTAATGACTACTGATGTCGTTGATATGGAGTACCTGGCAGTAGGTGCCAGAACAATGCACATAATATAAAAAACATATGTTTTTGGGGATATCCACTTTTGATCAGATAGTGTACCATAATTGTTATTATAACCCATTAAGGCTGCTTATGTTATTGTTGTTGTAGTCTTCAGTTCTTAGACTGGTTTGATGCAGCTCTCCATGCTACTCTATCCTGTGCAAGCTTCTTAATCTCCCAGTACCTACTCCAGCCTACATCCTCCTGAATCTGCTTAGTGTATTCATCTCTTGGTCTCCCTTAACGATTTTCACCCTCCACGCTGCCCTACAATACTAAATTGGTGATCCCTTGATGCCTCAGAATATGACCTACCAACCGATCCCTTCTTCTAGTCAAGTTGTGCCACAAACTCCTCTTCTCCCCAATTCTATTCAATACCTCCTCATTAGTTATGTGATCTACCTATCAAATTTTCAGCATTCTTCTGTAGCACCCCATTTCGAAAGCTTCTATTCTCTTCTTGTCCAAACTATTTATCGTCCATGTTCCACTTCCATACATGGCCGCAGTCCATACAAATACTTTTAGAAACGACTTCCTGACACTTAAATTAATACTCGATGTTAACAAATTTCTCTTCTTCAGAATAGCTTTCCTTGTCATTGCCAGTCTACATTTTATATTCTCTCGACTTCGACCATCATCAGTTATTTTGCTCCCCAAATAGAAAAACTCCTTTACTACTTTAAGTGTCTCATTTCCTAATCTAATTCGCTCAGCATTACCCGACTTAATTCGACTACATTCCATATCCTCGTTTTGGTTTTGTTGATGTCCATCTTATATCTTCCCTTCAAGACACTGTCCATTCCGTTCAACTGCTCTTCCAAGTCCTTTGCTGTCTCTGACAGAATTACATTGTCATCGGTGAACCTTAAAGTTTTATTTCTTCTCCATGGATTTTAATACCTACTCCGAATTTTTCTTTTGTTTCCTTTATTGCTTGCTCAATATACAGATTGAACAACATCGGGGAGAGGCTACAACCCTGTCTCACTCCCTTCCCAACCACTGCTTCCCTTTCATACCCCTCGACTGCCATCTGGTTTCTGTACAAATTGTAAATAGCCTTTCGCTCCCTGTATTTTAACCCTGCCACCTTCAGAATTTGAAAGAGGCTGCTTATGCCACTGAGATAACATGAAACTATTTACCGCAAGTGTAAGTAGTCAGTTGCCTTAATTATGAGTGAGTCTTCTGTAGCACAAGATAAAAAATTGCGACTTTATTTCTTCTAATCTTACACAATGGTCCGCAGTCGTTGGGACCAGGTGCTGGCGACCACATTTCGTTAGTGCAGAAATATGTCAGCCGGAGGTGCCGTTGGTGGTAGTATGTAAAGTATATGTCTCTTCATTATCTTTGCATCACTAGGCAATAAACAGTCAAATATTTGTGACAAGGAAGAATATTAATGTTGCAGTTCCTCGTTGCACTCAGAGCAATTTAAGCTGTCCTCTTGGGGTTCTACCTAATCACACACCTGCAAATCGCCACATATTCGGAAATAAAGTCAAATATACGGACGTGGTAAAATTCTGCGGTATAAGCTGATGGCCGGGGCTCCTGATAGCCGCATTTCCCGGAGCTCCAACGGCCATTTGAACAGTGCGCTTAGAAAACATCGGTGCTTTTCGACTGGACGCGAACTTCTGCTCAGGAACATAACAGTCGAAAGCGCTAATACAATAACACTCTATAGTATCGCATTTTTCTATCCACGTAAGAAATGGAATTAAACTTTAATTTTTCACAGTTTCGCCATTATTCCCACTTAATGCCGTGTAGGCAGTGCTTATCTTGCGTCCATTGAATACACGCCTTCCGTGCGTGTGTAAAAGACATTAGAGCTGGTTCTTACTTATTTTTTGTTTGTATTCTGTGTGTTTCGTAATTTTATGTATGTTTACGTCTACACCTAAACTCGATATGTCATCTTACGGTGTGCAGCAGAGAGTACTTTATGAGCGAATATCACTTCCTCCCTTTCCTGTATTAGTATTAAACAGAGTGCAGGAGGAATGTCGCTGAACCTCCGTATTAGCTGTAATCAGTCATATTTTACTTCATAGTCTTGTAACGAGATGTACGAGGCGTGTTTTTTTTAAGTAAGTACCGTTTTGAAATTTAAAAACGACGTGCTAAGATATCTCAATAATTTTATTTCTACAGGAAAGCGTGTACCTGACTTGTTAACCACTGGCGCTGCAGTGTGGAACCGCGAGACGACTACAGTCGCAGGTTCGAATCCTGCCTCGGGCATGGATGTGTGTGATGTCCTTACGTTAGTTAGGTTTCAGTAGTTCTAAGTTCTAGGGGACTAATGACCTCAGAAGTTGAGTCCCATAGTGCTCAGAACCGTTTTTTTTGTTAACCACTACTGCATCACCACTGTTTTGACTTCGTCATCGTCTTAAAGACGCTGACCGCCCAGATGTTTCTTCAAGTACAGGGACAGATGGTAGTCACTGGGCGCAAGATCGGGGCTGTACGGAGGATGATCTAGAGTTTCCCATCGAAAAGATGTGATGAGGTCTTTGGTCTGATTCGCCACATGCGGACGGGCATTGTCTTGCAGCAAAAGGATGCCCTTCCTCAACTTGCCACGTCTTTTGTTCTGAATTGAACGGCGCACATTATGGTGAATACCATCTGTTCCTCCACTTGCAGAAACACCTGGGCGGTCAGCGCCTTCAAGACGATGACGAAGTCAAAACAGTGGTGATGCAGTGGTTAACAAGTCAGGCGGCAGACTTATATGAGGAGGGTATTCAGAAACTGGTACAATATTATGACAAGTGCCTCAACATTGACGGAAATTATGTAGAAAAGTAGATTAAGGTACAGGATTTCATGTAAAAATAAAATTATTGAGCCATCTTAGCACGTCTTTTTTAATTTCAGAACGGTACTTAAGAAAAACACTCCTCGTATCTAGGAGGAAGAAATTTTCTAGCCGGCCGCAGTGGCCGAGCGGTTCTAGGCGCTTCAGTCTGGAACCGCGCGACTGCTACGGTCGCAGGTTCGAATCCTGCCTCGGGCATGGATGTGTGTGATGTCCTTACGTTAGTTAGGTTTAATAGTTTTAAGTTCTAGGGGACTGATGACCTTAGATGCTAAGTCCCATAGTGCTCAGAGCCATTTCAGCCAAATTTTCTCATTGAACTTAATTGAAAAACACGAAGTCGAATTTTAACTGCAAACAGTTGTCTTGTAGTGTTTGTCGCTTGAGTCTACAACATCACCGTTGCTGACTCTCGATAGATACGAGATGCTTAAGCGCACTGTGCGACAACCATAGAGCTGGCGACAATGTGCGTTAACCTTTAACTAACGTGGTGCGGTCTATTTGACCGCTCACTTTCGTCAACAATTGCGATGCAGCCAGTTCCCTTCCCATCACTGCGGCCGTCGGCTCGTTAGCTTCGAGTTAGCTGTGAGTGGACGGGCAACACATGTGGTGTTATTCCAGAGCTTTTATAATGTGAGTGACGTCCTTTTGAAAATCGCTCGCGGTCATTTTGACCACACTACGTTGTTTGTGTCATTTTTTCTGCAAATACTTTACTTTCTTGTTCTCTATAATTTGGATTTCACATCTTTTGAAATATGGCAGAACCTAGTAATTCTACAGGTAAAGGATCTTATGCAAGTAGCAGACAAAGTGTGAACACTTCAGACCGAAACTTTGAGGAAACTGCGAGCAGATGGTTGGAGGAATCAGACGGTAGTGACTGTGACGATAATCCTGAAGAAATTGAACCCATTGAGAGTGGGCATGACACTTTGTCAGAACAAAGTGCAACAAAAAATTACTCTGATGAAAGTAGTGAAAGTAGTAATCCATGTGATGAGCAACGGAGAAGCAATTACTTTTATGGCAAGAATCAGTACAAAATGGTCATAGCACCTCCGATCTGGGCTGTCAGAACTCCTTGCCATAACATCATCATGAAATTTCCATCCACCACGTTGACTACAGGACTTCCAAAAGACCCATTTTCATTATGGCATCTCTATTTTGACGAAGAAGTTCTCAATCACATCGTACTATGGACAAATGCTAAAATAGATTGCATCAGGCGGAAGTACTCTGACGAAAGGAAAGCTGAACTTCAGAACCTGGATTTTGATGAACTTTTGGCTTTTTTAGGACTTCTGATACATTCTTCTGTCTTTAAATCCAACCACGAAAACCTAAATTATATATTTGCAACTGATGGTTCAGGTCGGGAAATTTTCAGATGTGCCATGTCTAGGAACCGTTTCCTAAAGTTGTTGAACTGCTTACGGTTTGATGACTTTCGAACTAGAAAAGAGAATCTTTCTCTTTAGAAAAATTGTGGAAAATTCCCAAAAACATTTCAATTTAGGCACATATGCTACTGTAGATGAGCAACTAGTTTCCTTCCGTGGTAAATGCTCATTTGTGGTCTACATGCAAAGAAGCTTGGTAAATATGGTTTAAAAATAATGTCCTTGTGCGATGCAAGGACCAGTTACTTTTATAATGGGTATATGTACACTGGAAAAGGCTCTGATGGCGATACTTCGCCGGACAATGATAAGAAACTGGTGACAGGAACGCAGTCTCCGTTGCGATTGTGTATACCAATCTATGGCAGTAATCGCAACATTACTGCTGACAATTGGTTCAGCTTCAATACAGGCTGCAGAAGAGTTTTGTTTTAACTCTAAAAAAAGAATAAGAAAGAGGATTCCGCAAGCCTTCCAACCAAATAAGTATAGGCCAGTTGGTTCGTCTTTGTACAGTTTTACGCAAGGCACCACTCTGTTGTCGCATGTGCCAAAGACAAACAAAGCGGTTCTTATTGTCTCTTCCATGCATCATAGCCCCGCTGGGGACTTGACTTCTCAGAAACCAGAAATAATTTCATACTACAACGCCACTAAAGGAGGTGTCGATGAACTGGACAAAAAGTGCTCCACATACTCTTGCAGTCGAAGAGCCCGACGTTGGCCGATGTGTTTATTCTAGCGTTTGTTGGACATCAGCACAGTAAATGCGTATGTTCTTCAGCAGAGGGGATCAGATGTCGAGAGAGGTCTCTTCCTGAAAGAGCTGGCCCGTAGTCTTGTGCTGAAACAAATGCAAAAGCGAGATCGGAACCCACGAATTCCGCAGGAGTTACGACTAATGACCCGCCGGATTTTAGGCCCCGATGCTCCAACAGAAGAAGCAATGGAAACAGAATTAGGTCCTAGAAATAGGAAAACGTGCAGAATCTGCCCAGCCAGCAAGCAAAGGAAGACTTCGCATGTCTGCTACATCTGCAAGAGACCAATATTCATACAGTGCTGTTCCCAGGCCTGCAAGCACTGCTGTGAAAAATTGTGGTTTGGAGGGCTCTGATTTTTCATGATGTATTTTTTCAGGCTGAAACGTTACATTTTTTGTTCCATTAGTTCTTCATGAAGAACTATAAATACCTATCGAAGCATTAACTTCGTTATTAGCTAACGAAAAACATATAAATTTATTAGTTTACAAGATGTGCAGTAAACATACCAGAATACCAGTTTATCAATAATCATTTAATGTTAATGTTTTGTATTTTCATGGTTATTTACATTGTATAAAAGACTCTGCAATAGGCAAAACAGAAAAATTGTTAACATTATACCCACCTATAATTAAGAGGTCAGATTGATGGCACCACGGTGTTAGTGTTCCATGTTTGCCACTACGTTAGTTAAAGGTTGAGTATCTCGGGGCTAAACAATGAATTTTACGATTTCTTTTTTAAAAGAAGGGATCGGTTGGTAGGACATGTTCTGAGGCATCAAGGGATTACCAATTTGGTATTGGAGGGCAGCGTGGAGGGTAAAAATCGTAGAGGGAGACCAAGAGATGAATACACCAAGCAGATTCAGAAGGATGTAGGTTGCAGTAGGTACAGGGAGATGAAGAAGCTTGCACAGGATAGAGTAGCATGGAGAGCTGCATCAAACCAGTCTCAGGACTGAAGACCGCAACAACAACAACAACAACAGATGCTTAACGAGTGTTGCCGTAAGCTCACAGACGTTTTATTTGTTGTCTTTCGATAGAGATGCAGGCAGCAGTGCCCTCACAAGTTGGATGAGCTTCTTCGTGACGCTTTCACACATACCTAACGAACTCGCGACGTAACGCGCTTCTAATCTTTATATCGTACTCTGTTTTGCTTGTCAGTGCCATCTGGAGCCGGCCTCGGTGGTCTCGCGGTTAAGGCGCTCAGTCCGGAACCGCGTGACTGCTACGGTCGCAGGTTCGAATCCTGCCTCGGGCATGGATGTGTGTGATGTCCTTAGGCTAGTTAGGTTTAAGTAGTTCTAAGTTCTAGGGGACTGATGACCACTGATGTTAAGTCCCATAGTGGTCAGAGCCATTTGAACCATTTTGCTATCTGGAAAGGGTCACAGATGGAACAGCACTCAAGTATCGGGCCGACGAGGGTTTCGTGGGCGACCTTCATTGAATGTGGGCTACTGTTCCTGCGGATTCTTCCAATGAATCTCTGTCAACGCAACTGAAAGAAGTACACTAAGAACAGAAATGACATCTTTGTTCAAAGACGATAATTTCACTGAGGTCACCCCAATACGTGATGGTTCCATGGACATTACAAATGACAGCACATGGTTCTTAATGAGGTGTGTGATTACCATGAATGCAAATGTATGCCCTGTAGCATGGTCCCTTGTTGGTGACAAGACCAGTAACGTTTTCCTGTGGTAGGACGATCCATCCCACCACCAACGCATTTGACAATTGCTGGATGGTCGCTGGTGGGCGTGGAAATGCTGCAATATGACCCCCAATGCATCCCATATGTGCTCAGTAGGATTTAATTCGGGGAATGTGGAGGCCACTCCATTCGCCGAATATCTTCTAATTCCAAGGGAACGTCCGCCTGTTTGCCGCGCGGGATTAGCCGAGCGGTCTATGGCGCTGCAGTCATGTACTGTGCGGCTGGTCCCGCCGGAGGTTTGAGTCCTCCCTTGAGCATGGGTGTGTGTGTTTGTCCTTAGGATAATTTAGGTTAAGTAGTGTGTAAGCTTAGGGACTGATGACCTTAGCAGTTGAGACCATAAGATTTCACACACATTTGAACATCCGCCTGTTTGGTTTTATGTGGTCACACATTGTCATCCATAAAAATAAAGTTAAGGCCAAATGCACTGATGGAAAGGTTCACTTGGGGATGGACTGCAGTGTCACAATAACGTTGACCAGTGTCTGTACCAATTATTTCACTAGGAGACTCGCCAAACAGCCGTGTCATTTGAGAAGTTATTTTATTTTATTTTCACAACCAGTTTCGGCAACTCGATTTGCCGTCTTCAGGCCCCATATGCACACCATGCATAGCCATTCAAACGTTTCTATATTGGCATACTGGAGCCAAAAAAAGTCAAATGGCTCGATTTGCCGTCTTCAGGCCCCATATGCACACCATGCATAGACATTCAAACGTTTCTATATTGGCATACTGGAGCCAAAAAAAGTCAAATGGCTGCAAGCACTATGGGACTCAACATCTGACGTCATCAGTCACCTAGACTTAGAATTACTTCAACCTAACTAACCGAAGGACATCACACACATCCATGTCCGAGGCAGGATTCGAACCTGCGACCGTAGCAGCAGCGCGGTTCCGGACTGAAGCGCCTAGAACCGCTCGGTCACAATGGCCGGCTCTGGAGCCAACAGTTTCTGGATATCATGAATTCATATTTCAAGGGCTTCCTTCGTAGACTTAACAACAATGGTGTTGCTGAGTTTTAGGGCGATAGGGCCTCTGTTCAAACAGCTCACATCATCTATACTCCATTCACCGAAACAAGAGACGTACTGTAAACACGGCAGGGCGCGTGACCACAGCGCTGCCGTCGAGGGGTGTACAAGGCAGGGACGTTAGAAATTAAAAAATGAAAGTCGTATTTTTTATAATTTGGCACCTGAACATGATAAAGTGATCCGAGAACTACCTTCCGACACCTTTTTTTTTACATTAGATTAAAATTTATTCACTTAAAAGGAGAAATATTTAAGCTTTCAGGAAAAGATGTTTTTTCGCGTTACTCTATATTTATCACGCCTTATCTCCTAAACTGTGTGTCGCACAGCAAAGTGATTTTATAATTGCCTTCAGTACTATATGTTGATGACGTCTGCAAATTTTCTGCCCAATAGAGTCAGTAATAGTGAAGTAATAAATTAAAATCTCACGTCTGATGCAGAACTTTTACCAAATCATCATCCGAAATATAGTAAGCGACAAACTTTTCCCCTTTAAATTTATTTTGGGTGGGTGTACGCGAGAAAATCTCGAGAAAGGTTTGAATTTAATTTTGTAGTTTGTTCGAATGTGATGGGTGCAACCGTTTGTCCTTTATGAACGATGCAATGTGCGGTTCGCAGGCGCGGCGCTCAGTCAGTGTTGCCGTCTCAGTTGCAGGTGTGAGCTCGTTAGTGAATGTTGTACAGCGGTAATTTCAGGAAATCTTAAGTTAATCTGTAAAGACACTTGAAAGACTAGTTGTTGATTATTAGAGTAAGTATATGTGTTTGTAGTCACGCTGAGCATTCACTGTTTATGTGCGCATCCAATAGCATTGCATGGTTTATTTTATATATTCACTTTTTCATTAGCATCACATACTGCTGTCCTCATTAATTCAGCCACGGATTCAGCGAGCGAGGTCGATGTTTCAGTTCTGGAGTCCACCAAAGAAGCGAGCAAAGAAGAAATCATTAAGTTCTTCTGAGAAGCACATGGTGCTTAATGTGTATAAAACGGAACTGTTACATCCAGAGCAGTCGATGAGTGACATTGTTTCGAAAACAGCTGCAGCTACAGGTGGTGGTCTTCTTTAGTGTATCGTGTGATAAGTGAGTAAAGGCCACACACTCTTTGAAGTCTCCCAAGAAAGGAATATTATGACAGAAACTTTCTGAAAGTGTCGATGACTTCGATAGAAATGCGATACGAAGGAAAGTACACGAACTTTTTTTCGTAACGAATTGCCAACAATTGACAAAGTGCTTACAGTTGTGAACGAAGATGCAGATCTGGGCAATTTTCGGAGAACTACATTTTATAAGTTATTGAGAGAAATGAATTTCAAATACAGTATGTCCGGCGTTGGCGCGATAGCATGCTAATAGACAGGGATGAAATCATTTTATGGAGGCGGTGTTATCTTCGAACCATTAAACGGTGAGAGATAAAGGCGGATCCATTTACTATTTGGACGAGACGTGAGTGAATGCAGGACATACCCGAAGTTACGTCTGGGTAAATGACTATAAATTCTTCAAAACAAGCGTTTCAGTCCGGATTACCCACCGGAAGCAAGGGCCCATCAGGTAAAGGGAAACGTCTGATTATCGCACACATTGGCAGCAAAGCAGGGTTCTTTGAAGCATGTTTGTGGCCTTTCGAATCCAAGAAAAGTGGAGATTATCATGACGAGATGTGCGCTAAAACCTTCGAGAAGTAGTTTCAAGATGTTCTTCCTCGGCTTGAGGAAAATGCAGTCATTGTTCTTGATAACGCGCCGTACCATTCTCGGAGAAAAGAAAAAATTCCCAATGCGAATTCCAATAAGCACGAAATATCAGAGTGGCTAAAATTTAAAACATTGAGTTCGAAGACGGTATGTCGAAGAAAGAACTTTAAGATATAGTTAAAAATCACAGAACAGCGCACAACGAATACATAATAGATGTAATGGCGAAGAATGCAGGGAAAACTGTTCTCAGAATTCCTCCATAACACTGTAAATTAAACGCCATCGACGTAGTGTGGGCCAGAATCAAAGGCTATGTTGCAGCGAAGAACAAAACACACAAAATGCCGGAAGTACTGCTGGAAGAAGCAGTAGGAACAGTGACTGCAGAGGATTGGAACAAGTGCGTTCTCCACATCGAAGAAAAAGTGGAAACTCAAATGTGAAAATTAGACTGCATTATAGAGGAGAGAGAGGAGCGGTTTGTTATAAACCTCAATGAAAACAGTTCAAGTTCGACAGAGTGAACCTCGTTTCGTCCTTTTTCATTATTATTATTAAAATTAACAATTAATTGTGTTTGAATGGAGCGTTTTGTTAGCAACCTGAATGAAAGAAATCTGCTTCGACAGAATGAACTCAGTTTAACATTATTTTAACATTATTGTTAAATTTATTTCGTACATTGTTGCCCAGGTTTCTCACGGTCCGCTGTCACAGCTCGGCAGCCAGCCGAACGCTGCCAGCTGCAAAGCGTGCGCCAAGAATTTTCCACACCCCTACGTATCACGTGAACACCGAATGCTTTCTCTGAAAACGAGCGTAGTCGCTCACGTGACACTGTTTATGTTTCGTCCCAGCTCTCGGTGAATAGACTGCTTTTGTGAGAACATGGATAAACTGTCACGTCTTCCCTGCCCGCCATAGTCACCACAAATCATCATTATTGACCTTTTGTGATGAACTCTGGAGCGAAGTTGCATGATTACTATGAGAGGTGACATGCCACTCTCTTTCTTTAACAACATTGTCAGTCAGATCAATGTACGTATTTTCAGTCATGATCTTGGTGGTTTCCAGTAATACATTTTGTATGTGTGGTTTATGACTTTTTTGCATGAGGAACTTGTGGGCAATATGTCCTTATAGCTGCATTTGGAACCTGTAGAGAACTTGTACCCAGGTGGCTGTAGTGGAGGTCACAGAGGACAGGGAGAGAGATGGGTTGGGGTGCCGTAAATACTGAGTGCAGCAGTTAGGCTGTATGAGTGATTCTGGGAAGCAGAAGTCCTGTATTCTCATGTTAGACGCTGGGATGACACGGACAGAGTGGTTGGTGCACATGTTTAGTGGAGGCAAGACTGGAACTCCCCTGACGCCAGGAAGCTGCGGAGTGTTTTAGTTAGTGGCATGACTGTCTGGGAAGCTTCTTTCAGAAACTGGAAATGGTCGGCCGGGAAAGATTAGATCTCTCCATAAATGTGGGACTGTGGTCTCAGCTAGGTAGACGCTTTTTGCTGAAACATGGTTATGCTTACCGTGAGAACGACGCGTAACGAGTCTAAAATCTTCTTTTTCCAGACAAGAGACATTTGAAGTCACTGATTGGCTCCTCTCAGGTTATCCATAGTGAAGGCTTGCTCTTCCAGTGTGGGAACCCTGGTGCTGTGTCTGGATTGGGTACTAGGCCAACAGAGCAGTCAAGAGGGGAGATTCAATGAGTAGAGGATCAGTTGGTTTGTGCAATGTGGGGGTGGTTTCGTTTTTACTAATTCCACTCCGATACCGAGACTCAGTAGAAAGTAACGGTGATTCTTTGCCTGCTTCCTCTTCACGTTTTTCGCTAGGGAGTGATACTTTTGGTTGGTATCCTGTGGTGGACTAAGAGCCAGTGGCAATTTCCAACTGTACAGACAGTGGAACTGCGTATCATCTCGGACATATCATGTATCGCGAGGCTGAACTAATTCGTCCGGAGTTGGCTGTCTGCCGTTTGATAATTCCAGCACACACCGTCGTGCTTGTGAATCAAATTGGTGGTAAAATTTGGAAATTTGTGGTAAGGTCTTATGGGACCAAACTGCTGAGGTCATCGGTCCCTAAGCTTACGCACTACTTAATCTAACTTAAACTAACGTACGCTAAGGACAACACAAACACCCACGCCCGAGGGAGGACTCGAACCTCCGACGGAGGGAGCAGCGCAAATCGTGACAAGGAGCCATAGACCGCTCGGCTACCCCGCGCGACGAATCAAATTGGTCTGGCCAGACCAGCGAATGGGTGAAACTCACACTGAAATCTCTGATAGAGAAGTTTCCCGCATTCTAATAATCGGAACGCCAGACCGTGTAGTTTCAAATTTTCATGGATGCGTCAGAACGTTACACATACCGCAAAGCGCCTCTCATCGTCGGCAGGGCGTCGTATTCTGCTACCACCTGATTCAAGGTGAAAGGGTAAAATACTGCTGCACCTTAACAGAATTGTCAAATGATAAACACAGTCCCTTTTCTCAGGTGAACCATAGTTTGTGGTATACTTGGTTGTAGTTGATTCTATTTCAACAGAGATGAGCCTCACAGCGGATTCATGTGAATAAAGTCAGATGGCTTTGTAAATGGAATTAATTTAGGGGAGGATTTGTATATCTTCCACTCCAATGTATGCTTTGCCAATCAAACAGCATCCCTATTCTCAATTGTGTTTGTCATTTTTTGTGTCAGGTTTGTCAGCTCCTTCTTGTTAAAAAATTGTCATTATTTTGTAAGCTTAAATACGCCACTTTTCTCATTCATGCTCTCTCAACTAAACGCTATTTTTGTTTTATTGTGGTAAAATTTAAGGTTCAATCTTATTAAATTAATTAATTTGATTATTAATTTGACTTCTGGAACATGATTGTAGGCATAAGCAACAAAAGTGCCATGAGTAAATTCAATAAGGTGTAGCTCGTGATTTGAAGGTTATATTGAGATGATAATAATTTTCTTTATGTAAAAATGATAACATTTAGCATCATTGAGACATATACACTCCTGGAAATGGAAGAAGAACACATTGACACCGGTGTGTCAGACCCACCATACTTGCTCCGGACACTGCGAGAGGGCTATACAAGCAATGATCACACGCACGGCACAGCGGACACACCAGGAACCGCGGTGTTGGCCGTCGAATGGCGCTAGCTGCGCAGCATTTGTGCAACGCCGCCGTCAGTGTCAGCCAGTTTGCCATGGCATACGGAGCTCCATCGCATTCTTTAACACTGGTAGCATGCCGCGACAGTGTGGACGTGAACCGTATGTGCAGTTGACGGACTTTGAGCGAGGGCGTATAGTGGCCATGCGGGAGGCCGGGTGGACGTACCGCCGAATTGCTCAACACATGGGGCGTGAGGTCTCCACAGTACATCGATGTTGTCGCCAGTGGTCGGCGGAAGGTGCACATGCCCGTCGACCTGGGACCGGACCGCAGCGACGCACGGATGCACGCCAAGACCGTAGGATCCTACGCAGTGCCGTAGGGGACCGCACCGCCACTTCCCAGCAAATTAGGGACACTGTTGCTCCTGGGGTATCGGCGAGGACCATTCGCAACCGTCTCCATGAAGCTGGGCTACGGTCTCGCACACCGTTAGGCCGTCTTCCGCTCACGCCCCAACATCGTGCAGCCCGCCTCCAGTGGTGTCGCGACAGGCGTGAATGGAGGGACGAATGGAGACGTGTCGTCTTCAGCGATGAGAGTCGCTTCTGCCTTGGTGCCAATGATGGTCGTATGCGTGTTTGACGCCGTGCAGGTGAGCGCCACAATTAGGACTGCATACGACCGAGGCACACAGGGCCAACACCCGGCATCATGGTGTGGGGAGCGATCTCCTACACTGGCCGTACACCTCTGATGATCGTCGAGGGGACACTGAATAGTGCACGGTACATCCAAACCGTCATCGAACCCATCGTTCAACCATTGCTAGACCGGCAAGGTAACTTGCTGTTCCAACAGGACAATGCACGTCCGCATGTATCCCGTGACACCCAACGTGCTCTAGAAGGTGTAAGTCAACTACCCTGGCCAGCAAGATCTCCGGACCTGTCCCCCATTGAGCATGTTTGGGGCTGGATGAAGCGTCGTCTCACGCGGTCTGCACGTCCAGCACGAACGCTGGTCCAACTGAGGCGCCAGGTGGAAATGGCATGGCAAGCCGTTCCACAGGACTACATCCAGCATCTCTACGATCGTCTCCATGGGAGAATAGCAGCCTGCATTGCTGCGAAAGGTGGATATACACTGTACTGTTGCCGACATTGTGCATGCTCTGTTGCCTGTGTCTATGTGCCTGTGGTTCTGTCAGTGTGATCATGTGATGTATCTGACCCCAGGAATGTGTCAATAAAGTTTCCCCTTCCTGGGACAATGAATTCACGGTGTTCTTATTTCAATTTCCAGGAGTGTATTTATGATGATTGCAAAGGGCGGCTTGCAGTTGTCACCCCTTGGCCGCGATTTCGAATCACTGCACTTTTGTGAGGTTAGTTAGTGCGTTATCTTGCAAAACAGGAACTTTTTTTCTTTAAATTGAGACTATGATGCACTAGAACATTTAGGCTCGGGTTTGGTGCTAAGTGTTGTTACTCCGCAATTTGTAATATGTTGTAGTCATTTTATTTCAGTGCATGTATTGTTTGAATCATTTGTTTTTTGTTTATTTCTCATTGTGTCTTAGTTCTTGTCTGATGTTGCGTCGTTGCTAACAGCGTTGTGTAAGCTTTTGTGGAACAAATCTGAATAGGGGGACGTGTATGATATTTTAGAGTAAGTTTCGTTTCTTGTACTTAGACATAAATGTGTGCGTTGTTTAAAAGAAAATCAGAGTAGAGTTGTGGCGCGTGACGCATTAGAGACGGAAACTTGCGGAAGTAGCGGTCGAGAAGCAAAGCTCGTGTATGTAGTGAGAAAGTATGCGCACTAACACCATCCAAAACGGAACACGAGTCAGCCGTTGATGCAGTACAAGACAGAACAGCGGAAGAAGTCGATTTAAATCAGTCAGCAAATAGAATGCAACTGTCAAATGCAGAATACTTCGATGATGAGAGTTCAGTTCATTCAGGAAACGAAAGTGTAAAGAATGCCGAGGTGGCAGGTTATGTAGGTTCCGTAAATAGGGAAAGAGGTACAGACAGAAAAAGTAACAGTCCGATTTCATGGACACGGTGACATAGAGCAGTTGAATCGCGCGCGTCTAGTCCTGGGTACGTTACCGGGAAGTGGGCAATCTATCATTCAGTTTATGCAACAGGCAGAGAAGAGACGACAGGGAAGGGAAGAAAAGAGATGTCAGGAAGAAGATCAAAGGCAGGAGATCCTCTTTAATGATATTAGAGAAATTTAGTAGCGACAAGACAAGGAGGAAAAGAGACAGGACGAAACCATGAAAGAAATTACGGAAATTCAAAGGAGGGTTGACGAGTTTGTAAAAACGTAAAATTACCCCACTGCCCATTAAAATTGCTACATCATGAATATGACGTGGTACAGATGAAAATTTAACCGATAGGAAGAAGATGCTGTGATATGCAAATGATTAGCTTTTCAGAGCATTCAAACAAAGTTGGTGCCGTTGGCGACACCTAGAACGTGCTGACATGAGGAAAGTTTCCAACCGATTTTTCATACACAAACAGCAGTTGAGCAGCGTTGCCTGGTGAAGCGTTGTTGTGGTGCCTCGTGTAAGGAGGAGAAATGCGTACCATCACGTTTCCGACTTTGATAAAGGTCGGATTGTAGCCTATCGCGATTGTGGTTTATCGTATGGCGACATTGCTGCTTGCGTTGGTCGAGTATGGAATCGGTGGGTTCAGGAGGGTAATACAGAACGCCGTGCTGGTTCCCAACGGCCTCGTATCACTGGCAGTCGAGATGACAGGCATCTTATCCGCATCTCTGTAACGGATCGCGCAGCCACGTCTCGATCCCTGAGTCAACAGATGGGGACGTTTGCAAGACAACAACCATGTGCACGAACAGTTCGACGACGTTTGCAGCAGCATGGACTATCAGCTCGGAGACCATGGCGGCGGTTACCCTTGACGCTCCATTACAGGCAGGAGCGCCTGCGATGGTGCACTCAACGACGAACCTGGGTGCACGAATGGCAAAACGTCATTTAATCGGATGAATCCAGGTTCTGTTTACGACATCATGATGGTCGCATCCGTGTTTGGCGACATCGCGGTGAACGCACATTGGAAGCGTGTATTCGTCATCGCCATACTGGCGTATCAACCAGCGTGATGGTATGGGGTGCCATTGGTTACACGTCTCGGTCACTTCTTCTTGGCATTGACGGCACTTTGAACACTGGACGTTACATTTCAAATGTGTTACGACTCGTGGCTGTACCCTTCATTCGATCCATGCAAAACACCACATTGCAGCACGATAATGCACGACCGCATGTTGCACGTCCTGTACGGACTTTTCTGGATACAGAAAATGTTCGACTGCTGCCCTGGCCAGCACATTCTCCAGATCTCTCACCAACTGAAAACGTCTGGTCAATGGTCGCCGAAATACTGGCTCGTCACAATACACCAGTCACTACTCTTGATGAACTGTAGTATCGTGTTGAAGCATGGGCAGCTGTACCTGTACACGCCATACAAGCTCTGTTTGACTCAATGCCCAGGCGTACCAAGGCCGTTATTACGGCAAGAGGTGGTTTTTCTGGGTACTGATTTCTTAGGATCTACGCACCCAAACTGCGTGAAAATGTAATCACATGTCAGTTCTAGTATAATATAGTTGTCCAATGAATACCCGTTTATCATCAGCATTTCTTCTTGGTATAGCAATTTTATTTGCTAGTAGTGTAAGTCAGGAATGAAGTTAAGGGTGTAAAGGCAGAGGTTGAAGACGTTAATAGAACATCAGATGAAACGCGAGAAGTAGCGGTAGAGTCCAAACGTGAGTCTAGGATAGCCAGGTCAGTAGCACGAGACGCGCCAAAAAATGGCCAGAGTGCGCGAGATCAGGCAGCGCTGGCAGAGGTCGATGTGGTGGCAACCAAAGATGCTATTTCTGCTCTCAAAAAACAGGGACAGAGAGTAGCTGAAAAGACATGGGAATAAATGTTGGAAATTAAAGACGAGCAAACACGCCTCACTGCCCGGCAGAATGAGCTGGCGGATGAGATGAGGCAAATATGCGAACTGGTCGCTGGTGTAGAAATTCAGCCAGAAGCAACAGCACGTCGCCTTGAGTTAGCTGGTCACCAGGAATGTCAAAGAGAAAATTTTGCAACCCAACATACAGCCACATCTCCGGCAAAGGCCCGCTTAACGGGGTACGACGGTCGGCCTAGCGCGCGTACTCAGTGGCGCGTAGTACACGAAGTACCGAGCCGGACCACAGCTGCGCGCGCCCCACACGTACAGCAACATTACTACGTGACTCTGATGACACGAGACGAGGATACAACAGCATTCAGGGATCGGTCGGCCATGAAATCTTGGGCACACGCGAGCCAGAATTTAGAGAAAGTCAAGCGGCGCAAAGTTATGAATGTCTCGACTTAAAATATTTTCTCCCAATTCAAAATTTTTAGGTTTACAAAGAGAATCACAATTTGTGACACCCAAAGTCATGGCTTGCTCAGTACGATAAAGTACTACTCGAGTTTGGCGCCTAGTATAAAAATTGGAATTTGTCTATGGATACCTGGAAGGTTAAATAGCAGAATACATGTGTAGCGTTGCAGCAAAATGCCGCAGTTACGGCGATTTCAGAGAGGCTTTCCTAATTACCTACTGGTCACTAGACATCCGAGGAAAGATTAAATGGGAGGTTATGTTAGAGAAGGATTACGAAGCATCGGGGTGCCGCAGTCTTAAAAAGTTTTCCGATACGCTTATCGACATGAATCGTTACCTGGACCAATTAGGCTATATAGCGATAAGGAGATAATGCGGCACTGCCACATGAAATAGCTATTGAGACACCAGAAACTGCTCATTGGAAAATGTAATGACATTGTAGAGTCATTCAAAAGCGCTGAACGAGAGTTAGACTTAGATAAGGTGAAAGTTAACCCTGTTATATAAAATGATTGAGAATGTATGCAAAATTTAATTTACTGACAATCTTTATTTGCCCAAAACAAAGACAGACGTCAATTATGGCAAACATGTTATGACTGAATATCGTAAACAACTGGCAGGTGGATAAAGACCGAATTGGACAAGGGTCCTGGGTGGCAGAAGTGAGTCAAGGACTCTGGCCCTAAAAATGTGGAGAACGCAATCTGAATTGCTCTGACGGTGAGCAGACTTTGATTGTTCAACCTACAGAAGTTTCTCTATATAGGTGCAGCTGAGAGCAAGTGGCGATTGAGATCTGTATGCCCTGACAATGCCAAAGCAGCAGTACATTACCCAGTGCAAGATAACCAACCTCATTGATGATATGTTCTCAAATAGAACCTTCCAGGTAATAATGGGGAATGAGAGAAGTAAACAGATGAAATTCAATAATGGACTCCCACAAGGCTCTGTTCTTGCGCCCCTTCTTCTCAGCCTTTACATCGCTGACATGCCTGCAACCAGATCGCGCAAATTTGATTATGCTGACGACTGGGCTCTAGCAACAGTCCACAGAAATATAGAAACTGCCGAAGACATCCTTACGAGTGACCTAGGGATTCTCAGCGAGTACTTTAGAAAATGGAGGCTACAACCTAGTGCTACAAAGACGGAAGTATCTGCCTTCCATTTGAACAACAAAATGGCCAACAGAGAAGTACAAGTCTATCTAGACGAGAAATTACTAAATCACAACAAGCACCCAAAGTACCTTGGGGTTACCCTGGATAGAACACTAACATTCAAAGAACACCTGACGAAAACTGCAGCGAAACTTAAAACACGCAACAACATATTGCAGAAGCTCTGTGGCACCACTTGGGGCTCCACAGAATCTACCTTAAGAACATCCGCACTTGGCTTGGTGTATCCAGTGGCAGAATACTGTGCCCCAGTGTGGCTCAACAGCAAACACACACACATGGTAGATAGCCAACTTAATGCAACAATGCGTATTATATCAGGCACAATCAGGCCAACTCCTACAGTGTGGCTGCCCGTTCTCAGTAACATAGCCCCTCCTAACCTGCGCCGTGAACACGCTTCAAAAAATCATTACGAACCCTCAATTACAAATCCATGAAGATACTCACGACATCCAAAGAAACCAACTCCGGTCTAGGCATCCTCCACTAAAGACCGCACAGGCGCTGCACCAAACCAACTTGAAAATAAATGACCGATGGAAAGAGGAATGGAAGAGCAGAACAGCAGTGATCTGCCTCAGTATGCCATGCATCTTTAAGAAACCAAAAGGATTTGATTGCCCTCGCAAAGTTTGGTCAATTCTTAATCGCATCAGAACCAACTGTGGGAGATGCGTCGACTCCTTATAAAGATGGGGTAAACTTACTTCGGCCGCTTGCGACTGTGGCGCTGAGAGACAGACGGTCAAACACATCGTGCAGGAATGCCCACTAGGGGTATACGGGGGTTCAAAAATGGTTCAAATGGCTCTGAGCACCATGGGACTTAACGTCTGAGGTCATCAGTTCCCTAGAACTTAGAACTACTTAAACCTAACTAACCTAAGGACATCACACACATCCATGCCCGAGGCAGGATTCGAACCTGCGACCGTGGCGGTCCCGCGGCTCCAGACTGCAGCGCCTAGAACCGCTCGGCCACTTCGGCCGGCATACGAGGGTGACCCACAGAATTTCCTAATGGCGACCCAAGAGGCAATCGACTATTTATTAACTAAGCTGGACGTCTGCTTGTGATTGCTCTTCTGTGAGTGTCAGTTTACAATTGGCGGTGTCCTTATATACAAACTGTTATTTATTGCTCTGTTTATACATATGTGATTTTTTTAAAAATCGTGTTGTTTCTGTAATTTTTACTGTGATGTAATGAGCCATACGCTAAATAAATTAATTACCCAGTTTGCGTGACGTAACTTGCAAACTGGTGAGATGTGTGAGGCAGAGGCGAGACGTAAGGCGTCACCTGTGAATCGATCGCGGCCTCAAAAGAAATGCGAAATCTCACGGTCTAGCGATTAGACAGACGGATTGCAATTTACTCTCTACCAGAGGCCTGAAATCACGGTAGATTTCAGTGTGCGACACACCTGTTCGCTGGTCGTACTAAGGACCAATTTGGCTCACTTACACACAGAGAGCATCAGGACACCAAACGTCAAGACTGGTATACCAAAAACGAATAAGTGCGCCCTCGGCAAACGAGTGGTCCGAGACGTTTCCAGTCACACTGTCGGTACAGTAAGAACTTCACCACAGGCCACCCAGTCTAAACTACTCGCAGGTGAAGTCAGTCTCAGGACAGGTCCCAAGCACCAACCACACATGACAGAGCATAGATCAGAAGTCTTCTTCTTACCAAACCAAAGTCCAGCACGCGAGTGCTTCACATCTCTTTTTTTTTTAAAGAAAAAAAGGTCCGTTTTTCCCACAAACTACACGAACAACACCGCCTTCACGCTGTCTTGAGCCAATCGTAGGGCTTTAGAGGCGCTAAATCTTCCCTCACACACGACAGCACAAACTGATGTCGAACCAGGGCAAGAGGTACGAAACCTGCGTCTATGGAAGAAAAGGAAACCGTTAGTTACCGACTTTTTAAAAGTTTTTGTGGACGGGGAAGATGTTTCTCTCTGAAGTCGCGTCGCTTCCCACAGCAACAAGCAAACAGATACAATCTTATACATCATTTTCTAAATCGCCTGTGTCTTGGAGCTTGTTAGTCCTAACTATGAGGTGTAATAAAGATTCTACCTCTAAAAGTTTCTCGGACTCCGGAGTTTCTTATACAACCGAGGCGGCCAATGGAAGTGGGTCACAGGGTTATTTGCAGTATCGGCAGACATGAAAACTTGTGAATTTTTATTATGTGTGACTCTGCACACAATGCCCAGTTCATGACTCAACTGTGTAGACGTGTCCCTTCAATCCGTCGCCCCAAGCCCAGCCTTTGACTGACGCCAATACACGTATCGTGGCATTGTTCTACTGGAGACCTGTCTTGACAAGGGGCAGCTGTGTCTGCCCTCTATGGCTGTGGACCTGTCCGGCTAGATCTACTGAGGGATGGGCTCTCTGCCAATTGCTTTCAACCCCAAACATGCCGTTTCTACAAGGTAAGAACCATAGCGTCCTACCAGGCTCCATCAATGTCTGCTCAGACCGTTAACTTTCTAGAGTCTCGCTCAAGGTGTGTCATTTTGTAATAAAATCTTTAATAATTTTCCGTGTACGAAAAATAGGTGAGAAAGTAACTTGTCCTCTCTCAAAGGAAACACAGAACGCCCGGGGCCAAATGAAACATGTTGTTGTTGTGGTCTTCAGTCCTCAGACTGGTTTGATGCAGCTCTCCATGCTAATCTATCCTGTGCAAGCTCCTTCATCTCCCAGTAACTACTGCAACCTACATCCTTCTGAATCTGCTTAGCGTATTCATCTCTTGGTCTCCCTCTATGACTTTTACCCTCCACGCTGCCCTCCATTGTTAAATTTGTGATCCCTTGATGCCTCAGGACATGTCCTACCAACCGATCCCTTCTTCTAGTCAATTTGTGCCACAAACTTCTCTTCTACCCAATCCTATTCAATACCTCCTCATTAGTTACGTGATCTACCCACCTAATCTTCAACATTCTTCTGTAGCACCACATTTCGAAAGCTTCTATTCTCTTCTTGTCCGAACTATCAATTGTCCATGTTTCACTTCCATACTTGGCAACACTCCATACAAATACTTTCAGAAACGACTTCCTGACATTTAAATCTATACTCGATGTTAACAAATTCTATTCTTCAGAGTCGCTTTCCTTGCCATTGCCGGTCTACATTTTATATCCTCTCTACTTCGACCGTCATCGGTTATTTTACTCCTCAAATTGCAAATCTCGTTTACTACTTTAAGTGTCTCATTTCCTAATCTAATTCCCTCAGCATCACCTGACTTAATTCTACTACATTTCAGTATCCTTGTTTTGGTTTTGTTGATGTTCATCCTATATCCTCCTTTCAAGACACTGTCCATTCCGTTCAACTGCTCTTACAAGTCATTTGAAGTCTGTGACAGAATTACAATGTCATCGGTGAACCTCAAAGTTTTTATTTCTTCTCCCTGGATTTTAATACCTACTCCAAATTTTTCTTTTGTTTCCTTTACTGCTTGCTCAATATACAGATTGAATAACATCGTGGAGAGGCTACAACCCTGTCTCACTCCCTTCCCTATCACTGCTTCCCTTTCATGTCCCTCGACTCTTATAGCTGCCATCTGGTTTCTGTACAAATTGTAAATAGCCTATTGCTCCCTGTATTTTACCCCTGCCACCTTCAGAACTTGAAAGAGAGTATTCCAATCAACATTGTCAAATCTTTATCTAAGTCTACAAATGCTAGAAACGTAGGTTTGCCTTTCCTTAATCTTTCTTCTAAGATAAGTCGTAAGGTCAGTATTGCCTCACGTGTTCCAACATTTCTACGGAATCCAAACTGATCTTCCCCGAGGTCAGCTTCTACCAGTTTTTCCATTCGTCTGTAAATAATTCGGGTTAGTATTTTGCAGCTGTGACTTATTAAATTGATAGTTCGGTAATTTTCACATCTGTCAACACCTGCTTTCTATGGGATTGGTATTATTATATTCTTCTTGAAGCCTGAGAGTATTTCGCCTGTCTCGTACATCTTGCTCACCAGATGGTAGAGTTTTGTCACGACTGGCTCTCCCAAGGCCGTCAGTAGTTCTAATGGAATGTTGTCTACTCCCGGGGCCTTGTTTCGACTCACGTCATTCAGTGCTCTGTCAAACTCTTCACGCAGTATCATATCTCCCATTTCATCTTCATCTACATGAGACATAATGAACGAAATTCGCAAGTTGCATCATGTGTAAATAATGATGGACAAAAAACAAATAGAAACAAGGCAAGGAGAAACCAATATGAACGCCAAAGATTTAGCAATGAGCCTCAGTGATATGATAGAAGCAGATGGTGGATGTATGGTGGTAATTTTCAAGAAAACAAAAATAACATCAGGAGGAAAATGAAAAATTCTAACCAGTTCATGCAGCCAGTCTGGAACTCGGGGCAGAAAAGGAATAATGGACGCACTGGTAGGCGAAGTCCACAACGTGATCACCAGAATGACTCGTTGGAAATTGGACCATCTAACCTCTCAAACAGAAGCTGCAGCCGAAGTCCGGCTAGGAATTAACAGTCATTACGACATTAACTACCTGTTTCCAATTCATTTATGTAGTCATTTAGTGTGTTGGTCTTTATTTGTTTGCACTTGCACTTTTTGGATGAGTTATTATTATACTTCTACATTTACATTTATACTCCGCAAGCCACCCAACGGTGTGTGGCGGAGGGCACTTTACGTGCCACTGTCATTACCTCCTTTTTCTGTTCCAGTCGCGTATGGTTCGCGGGAAGAACGACTGCCGGAAAGCCTCCGTGCGCGCTCGAATCTCTCTAATTTTACATTCGTGATCTCCTCGGGAGGTATAAGTAGGGGGAAGCAATATATTCGATACCTCATCCGGAAACGCACCCTCTCGAAGCCTGGCGAGCCAGCTACACCGCGATGCAGAGCGCCTCTCTTGCAGAGTCTGCCACTTGAGTTTACTAAACATCTCCGTAACGCTATCACGGTTACCAAATAACCCTGTGACGAAACGCGCCGCTCTTCTTTGGATCTTCTCTATATCCTCCGTCAACCCGATCTGGTACGGATGCCACACTGATGAGCAATACTCAAGTATATGTCGAACGAGTGTTTTGTAAGCCACCTCCTTTGTTGATGGACTACATTTTCTAAGGACTCTCCCAATGAATCTCAACCTGGTACCCTCCTTTCCAACAATCAATTTTATATGATCATTCCACTTCAAATCGTTCCGCACGCATACTCCCAGATATTTTACAGAAGTAACTGCTACCAGTGTTTGTTCCGCTATCGTATAATCATACAATAAAGGATCCTTCTTTCTATGTATTCGCAATACATTACATTTGTCTATGTTAAGGGTCAGTTGCCACTCCCTGCGCCAAGTGCCTATCCGCTGCAGATCTTCCTGCATTTCGCTACAATTTTCTAATGCTCCAACTTCTCTGTATACTACAGCATCATCGGCAAAGAGCCGCATGGAACTTCCGACACTATATACTAGGTCATTTATATATATTGTTAAAAGCAATGGTCCCATAACACTCCCATGTGGCACGCCAGAGGTTACTTTAACATCTGTAGACGCCTCTCCATTGATAACAACATGCTGTGTTCTGTTTGCTAAAAACTCTTCAAGCCAGCCACACAGCTGGTCTGATATGCCGTGGCTCTTACTTTTTTTATTAGGCGACAGTGCGGAACTGTATCGAACGCCTTCCGGAAATCAAGGAAAATAGCATCTACCTGGGAGCCTGTGTCTAATATTTTCTGGGTCTCATGAACAAATAAAACGAATTGGGTCTCACACGATCGCTGTTTCCGGAATATAAGTTGATTCCTACAGACTAGATTCTGGGTTTCCAAAAACGACATGATATGCGAGCAAAAAACATGTTCTAAAATTCTACAACAGATCGACGTCAGAGATATAGGCCTATAGTTTTGCGCATCTGCTCGACGACCCTTCTTGAAGACTGGGACTACCTGTGCTCTTTTCCAATCATTTGGAACCTTCCGTTCCTCTAGAGACTCGCGGTACACGGCTCTTAGAAGGGGGGCAAGTTCTTTCGCGTACTGTGTGTAGAATCGAATTGGTATCCCGTCAGGTTCAGTGGACTTTCCTCTGTTGGGTGATTCTAGTTGCTTTTCTGTTCCTTGGACACTTATTTCGATGTCAGCCATTTTTTCGTTTGTGCGAGGATTTAGAGAAGGAACTGCAGTGCGGTCTTCCTCTGTGAAATAGCTTTGGAAAAAGGTGTTTAGTATTTCAGCTTTACGCGTGTCATCCTCTGTTTCAATGCCATCATCATCCCGGAGTGTCTGGATATGCTGTTTCGAGCCATTTACTGATTTAACGTAGGACCAGAACTTCCTAGGGTTTTCTGTCAAGTCGGTACATAGAATTTTACTTTCGAATTCACTGAACGCTTCACGCATAGCCCTCGTTATGCTAACTTTGACGTCGGTTAGGTTCTGTTTGTCTGAGAGGTTTTGACTGTATTTAAACTTGGAGTGAATCTCTCTTTGCTTTTGCAGTAGTTTTCTAACTTTGTTGTTGAACCACGGTGGGTTTTCCCCGTCCCTCACAGTTTTACTCGGCACGTACCTGTCTATAACGCATTTTACAATTGCCTTAAACTTTTTCCATAAACACTCAACATTGTCAGTGGCGGAACAGAAATTTTCTTTTTGATCTGTTAGGTAGTCTGAAATCTGCCTTCTATTACTCTTGCTAAACAGATCAATCTTCCTCCCTTTTTTATATTCCTATTAACTTCCATATTCATGGATGCTGCAACGGCCTAATGGTCACTGATTCCCTGTTCTGCACTTACAGAGTCGAAAAGTTCGGGTCTGTTTGTTATCAGTAGGTCCAAGATGTTACCTCCACGAGTCGGTTCTCTTTTTAATTGCTCGAGGTAATTTTCGGATAGTGCACTCAGTATAATGTCACTCGATGCTCTGTCCCTACCACCTGTCCTAAACATCTGAGTGTCCCAGTCTATATCTGATAAATTGAAATCTCCACCTAAGACTATAATATGCTGAGAAAATTCATGTGAAATGTATTCCAAATTTTCTCTCAGTTGTTCTGCCACTAATGCTGCTCAGTCGGGAGGTCGGTAAAAGGAGCCAATTATCAACCTAGCTCGGTTGTTGAGTGTAACCTCCACCCATAATAATTCATAGGAACATCCACTTCTACTTCACTACAGGATAAACTACTACTAACAGCGACAAACATGCCACCACCGGTTGCATGCAATCTATCCTTTCTAAACACCGTCTGTGCCTTTGTAAAAATTTCGGCTTAATTTATCTCTGGCTTCAGCCAGCTTTCTGTACCTATAACGATTTCAGCTTCGGTGCTATCTATCAGTGCTTGAAGTTCCGGCACTTTACCAATGCAGTTTCGACAGTTTACAATTACAATACCGATTGCTGCTTGGTTCCCGCATGTCCTGACTTTGCCCCTCACCCTTTGAGGCTGTTGCCCTTTCTGTACTTGCCCGAGCCCATCTAACCTAATAAACCGCCCAGTCCACGCCACACAACCACTGCTACCCGTGTAGCCGCTTGCTGCGTGTAGTGGACTCCTGACCTATCCAGCGGAACCCGAAACCCCACCACCCTACGGCGCAAGTCGAGGAATCTTCAGCCCACACGTCGCAGAACCGTCTCAGCCTCTGATTCAGACCCTCCATTCGGCTCTGTACCAAACGTCCGCAGTCAGTCCTGTCGACGATTCTGCAGATGGTGAGCTCAGCTTTCATCCCGCTAGCGAGACTGGCAGTCTTCACCAGATCAGATAGCCGCCGGAAGCCAGAGAGGATTTCCTCCGATCCATAGCGACAAACATCATTGGTGCCGACATGAGCGACCACCTGCAGATGGGTGCATCCTGTACCCTTCATGGCATCCAGAAGGACCCTTTCCACATCTGGAATGACTCCCCCCGGTATGCACACGGAGTGCACATTGGTTTTCTTCCCCTCTCTTGCTGCCATATCCCTAAGGGGTCCCATTACGCGCCTGACGTTTTAGCTCCCAACTCCCAGTAAGCCCACCCTCTGCGACTGCCCGGATCTTGCAGACTGCGGGGCAACCTCTGGAACAGGACAAGCAGCCATCTTCGGCCGAAGATCAATATCAGCTGCAGACAGAGCCTGAAACCGGTTCGTCTGACAAACTGTAGAGGCCTTCCGTTCAGCCCTCCGGAATGTGTTTCGTCCCCTGCCACACCTAGAGATGACCTCCCACTCTACCACAGGTGAGGGATCAGTCTCAATGTGGGCAGTATCCCGGGCAGCCACAGTCGTAGTCCGATCGGGGGATGCGTGGGACGAGCTGGCCGTCCCCGACAAACCCCCATCCGGACCCCCACAGTGATGCCCATTGGCAACAGCCTCAAGCTGTGTGACCGAAGCCAACACTGCCTGAAGCTGGGAGCGAAGGGATGCTAACTCAGCCTGCATCCGAACACAGCAGTTGCAGTCCCTATCGATGCTAAAAACTGTTGTGCAAAGAACGTCTGAATTAATCTACAAAGATCACAAACAAATCGACACAAAATTTAAACGGTTATTAAAATACAAGATTGCCTAGTAAATGCAGTAATGCTGCTACTTGCGCACTGCTGTCACACTGCTCGGCGGCTGAAGGAGACTACGCGATTTTACACTATTCAGATACTAAAACGCAATGCTACAACTCTCAAATACTATAATACCCCCGAAATTTATGAATTAAACAATGCAAGTACCAAAAACACGCAAAGAAATTAAGAATTAAACTATGTAACAAATGAGTGAGCTAGGAGTATACGACTTGCTGCTGCAGCTGTTTATCCAACGGCGGCAGGGAGCACACTGGCTGTGACCAACCGACACTGGCCGTTCAATAATTAGAGGATAAGATCTTCTCCTGCGACATCTGATCAATGAGTTTGGCGTTTGTAGTTTTCTGTCCAGCATTTACATTTTGATAATTTACCACCATTTTGAGACGTGCTGATATCCTCTCATGTTTCAGAGATATAAATTAATTTCGTGATAGAAACGTGCCGATTTCTTGGCGAAACCTCTTGGGTTTATGATAAAGATGGTTGGTTCAACAGTTGAACATTGACGTGTACGTATTTTCTTACGCCACACCAAAGGAATGTGTTGGAACAACGTAAAAACTGCATTTTTGGTTTAGGAATAATTGAACAAGTCTTGGAGACGCAATTCTTTTCAGAATTGATCTTTGGATGTGGTAATGGTTTGGTTTCTTCCTTTGATACTGAGTGCCAGTGTGGCGTATGTATGGTCTCTTCCGCCACTAGGAGCGAGGTAGCTATAGTGGTGCCACAGAAATGGATTTGTGATCTGATAGTGGATCTTGGCGCGATTTCGATCATGCCACCATTACCGACGGGTGCATATTGTGAGATGGACATAGGTTGTCCACGCCAGAGGCGTGTTGACTTTCGAGTATGTTTTTTTTTCTCGCTATGGTTCCATTAGGGTTATTGTCACTGGTGGAGCGATGTATTCTTATTGGTGGTTTTCGAGTGTGGTTGCACTTATGGATAATCGCCTATGGTGCGATCTTTCTCGCTGGTGGTTACTTCTCGTCTGTGGTTATCGCTTGTGGACTATCGACAATAGTGCAATGATGCTTCCCATGTGGGATTTCGATTGTGGTTCGCCAGCGACAGAGGCGCGCCATTGGCAAAGTCTTGCATTACGTGGTGTGAGCACTTAGAGTGTGAGTCACGGTAGTACGATTTTAGATGAATAGGAAGGAAATGGCGAATGGGACCACATAAAATAGCAAAGATAGTCACAAATCCTTCTGCATTACAAATTTAAAAAAACTGGTGTTTTGTGTATTTGCAGCAGTTGTTAATTATTGGTCAGTTTCAGGTGAATTCGTGCCGATGTCTGATCTATCCTGACAGCACAGTAAGGCGGTGAGCAGTATTCGATCCAGATTCTGCGCTAGATATCCACATCAGTGCCCCATCCAATAAGTTGATCAGGAGAAGTATTAAGGTCCAGATTAGCGTAAAGCAGAAGGGATTAGAGGTAGTCAGACTTGGTAATGGGTAGTATATAACTAGAAGTACATTTTGCGTGGTGTGAAAGTACTTGAAGTGTAAATGTACATGCTGTGCCGGTTGAGCCCATAGGGGTGGTGTTGGGAAAGTAGCTAATAACTGACATACAGTACGGCAACACGACTAATTCTAGGTGATATTACGATTTTTTTCAGAAAAACCATAGTAGTAACATTGTTTAAATGACGAAAGCCATAAGGCAGATTTTTTGCATTAATCATATTGTAAAGTTTCAACAACAAACAATTCATATTTTTCTTATGACTTTCTGTGTATCTGTTTTTGTAAAAATTTGTTGTAAAAACACGACTCTAAACTATGCGCTAAAGATTGTGCAGTGGACTATGGCGTTCCAGGCGGTGAACAAGAGGTGGACCATGGCTGGAGGTGGCTAGGCGCGGGGCAAGCGACACGTATCATGACGCAGCTGGCAGGGCTGACTAGTGATGTTGCGCGACCTCGAGTGCCGCTGCTAGCGTGACATCACAGCAGGGCGACCAACCCGGGAAATCGATCGGATGGCATGACATCACCTCATGGCCACATGGGCAGCTCTCAGCTACATGCGACCCATCCCCTCCTGAGGCGACAGATCAGGCAGCCAGGTGATGTGATGACACTGGGGCAGCTCAGGGGAGATAGGTGTGAACGGAGTCCCATTGATCCGAGCCACTGCTGTTTGACGCAAGAGTCTTGAGGGACCAGATGTGAATGTAACACCGCTGACGATGAGGAAGGAGGGATTAGAGAGAGCCGGACCAAGCGAATGATGTCACCAAACACTTGACACAACACTGACAACTGCTGCTGGAGGACTGTCTTCAACAATAGTATCTGTTTGACAACTGTTATTGCAAAATACTAACGCGAATACTTTACAGACGAATGGAAAAAGTAGTAGAAGCCGACCTTGGGGAAGATCAGTTTGGATTCCATAGAAATATTGGAACATGTGAGGCAATACTGACCTTACGACTTATCTTAGAAGAAAGATTAAGGAAAGGCAAACCTACGTTTCTAGCATTTGTAGACTTAGATAAAGCTTTGGACAATGTTGACTGGAATACTCTCTTTCAAATTCTAAAGGTGGCAGGGGTAAAATACAGGGAGCGAAAGGCTATTTACAACTTGTACAGAAACCAGATGGCAGTTATAAGAGTCGAGGGACATGAAAGGGAAGCAGTGGTTGAGAAGGGAGTGAGACAGGGGTGTAGCCTCTCCACGGAATGGACAGTGTCTTGAAAGGAGGATATAAGATGAACATCAACAAAAGCAAAACAAGGATAATGGAATGTAGTTGAATTAAGTCGGGTGATGCTGAGGGAATTAGATTAGGAAATGAGACACTTAAAGTAATAAAGGAGTTTTGCTATTTGGGGAGCAAAATAACTGATGATGGTCGAAGTCGAGAGAATATAAAATGTAGACTGGCAATGGCAAGGAAAGCGTTTCTGAAGAAGAGACATTTGTTAACATCGAGTATAGATTTAAGTGTCAGGAAGTCGTTTCTGAAAGTATTTGTGTGGAGTGTTGCCATGTGTGGAAGTGAAACATGGACAATAAATAGTTCGGAGAAGAAAAGAATAGAAGCTTTCGAAATGTGGTGCTACAGAAGAATGCTGAAGATTAGATGGGTAGATCGCATAACTAATGAGGAGGTATTGAATAGAATTGGGGAGAAGAGGAGTTTGTGGCACAACTTGACAAGAAGAAGGGACCGGTTGGTAGGACATGTTCTGAGGCATCAAGGGATCACAAATTTAGTATTGGAGGGCAGCGTGGAGGGAAAAAATCGTAGAGGGAGAGCAAGAGATGAATACACTAAGCAGATTCAGAAGGATGTAGGTTGCAGTAAGTACTGGGAGATGAAGAAGCTTGCACAGGATAGAGTAGCATGGAGAGCTACATCAAACCAGTCTCAGGACTGAAGACCACAACAACAACATCCATCTCTGGTCTGTCAATAGGCCAGATGGCTACCTATTGCTGCCATAGACTGGAGACAGGTCCTGCCTTAGACTCCGCTGCCACTACTGATTCTGTTAAGTAAAGGGGTTACCCTTCTCTTAGCACCACCTCACTCCCTACACCTGCCACGTTCAACCTGTTACACACCTCATGACAGAGCAGCAGCAGACTTAAGATAGGTATTGTGTGCGTTTTTTTATTTCTTAATTTTGTGTGCCTTTCAGTACTTATTTTATTAGGTTGAATGTAATTTTTTTCATTTTTCCCTCTCACTAAGTTTCTCATGAGAGATAACACAATTTTTAGGTGTCTACTGGAGTACAATGTCATTCTCATCTAAAATCTAAGATTGTCAAAAGGTCACACACAACAAATGCGCTAAAATTCAAACCACCTTTAGAAACTGACGCATGTTTTTACTTTGTCCTTGTGCAAAGTCTCACTATTTTTCACATGTTTATTTTGTGTTAACACCATTTACTCCATTCTGCTAAAAGAGCTAAATTTGCTGAATGCTTGGACAGAATTGGTCATGCTATTGTGTCTATGGAAGATTGAATCACTGTGAATGCTTGGGCAGGGATAACAAAATCTCTGAGGCAGAAAACGCTCAATGCTCAATGATATCATATGGTAGTAAGGGAAACCAATCATGTCTGACCACAGTTTCGGTGTGAATGGGTTAGTTATATGTCTGTATGACGTTTTAACCATTCAGTCATTGTATTAATGGTCAGGGGTGTATGTCAGAGACCTGAGGCTCTACAGGAACAATCCCGACACCCAGTAAACCACAAAACATTCGTTTATGACTGCTGATTGAATGGGGTCAAGACAAGATGTGGTATTTTTTGGTTAGCAAAGCTGTCACGGTTTGGCATGTCATTCTCAAAGACCCAGTTAAAGTATCATAATTTCTTCTGCTCTGAGTCACACTCGCCACTTTATTGAAGTGCGACTCTCCCTATGCAGAAATTATTCGAAAATGGGGAGGTAGTGCGAGGTGGCATGCTGCTCTCGTACATTAACAACATTGTCAGTCAGATTAATGTACAAGTACTGTACTAGATGAAATCACTGTAGATTCTCTTCCATATTTTCTGGATGTGTCATTATTGGTACTAACAGTTCAGTTATTGCTCTTGTCTCCAAGACTTATGGAATTCCTCCTCCTGGTTTTGTTAGAATTAAATGTGAACTACAGTATGAATTCTTTGAATTTTCAATGATTTGCCATTCTAAAATTTGTTTAATTTCTCTGTTTACTTTTAATCATTTGGCCAAAGGTACAGAATGAGTGAGAAAACAAAATGGCTCACGTTTTAACAAAGTTTACACTCATATTCTTTAATTATTCCAGGACATTCCTCGACAACACCTGTTTGTCCTTCAGCTCTTTCTTGTATGTGGAGTGCAAAAAATCTGATTCAGTTATCTTTTCCTTAGTCGCTTCCACCACATTCATTTCAACCTTCTCCATTGTGTATGGTTCTCATAGCACCCAGTTTTCAGTACCTACTATTTGTATTTTTATTTGATCTCAGGACCTTTTGTCTGTGGTGTTCCTTAGCAAATCAACCTCAATAAAATCGTCTTCAATATCCACAGATCAGCCAGACCATTATGACCACCGACCTACAGTCGATATAAGCCTGTCCAAGCGAGAGCAGCGTCGCCTGGCGAGGAATGACTGCTAGTGAGACACACGCATGGTGCATGTAGTATCAGTGATGGTGCTGTCCATGTGTGGAATGGGGAAGGCGCACTATGTATCTGAGCTTGAATGGAGGTGAATTGTGAAGGCCCGGAGGCTTGGAACGAGCGTTTTGGAAAATGTACGACTTGTCTGGTGTTTAAGGAGTGCCATGGTGAGTGTCTTCAACAAATGGTGAAACCACATCCAGATGTCGTGAGGTCGGGCAGCCACCTCTCATTACAGAAGTGCCATGGTGAGTGTCTTCAACAAATGGTGAAACCACATCCAGATGTCGTGAGGTCGGGCAGCCACCTCTCATTACAGGAGTGCCATGGTGAGTGTCTTCAACAAATGGTGAAACCACATCCAGATGTCGTGAGGTCGGGCAGCCACCTCTCATTACAGATGTCTGACGTCATAGGCTGGGTGGACTGTAAAACAGGACAGAAGGCGAACTGTGATAGAACTAATATAAGACTTTAATACTGGGGAACACACAAAGTGCACCAAACACTCCTAACAACGTGTCTCTGCAGAAGATGACCCTTGCATGTGTCAATGTTAACGCCACGACTTCGGCACCTACGATTGAAATAGGCATGTGACCATCGGCACAGGGCGGTGGTGCAATGGCAGAGCGTTGAATAGTCTGCTAAGTCCTCATAGAGAGTGCACGAGTCCATTGTCTTTCAGGGGAACACTTCTTGACACCTATACTGTGGGACAGGGACAAGCTGATGTCGGCTCCATTATGCTCTGGGGAACATTTACATGGGTGTAGTCGAGGCTTGATGTAATGTGTTTGTGATTCTTGGAGGGACTTCGTTTTCTGGTCCTCCCCTTGTGGAGAACTTCAGGTCTTTCAACAGTGGGTGAGAGTTGTGGTCTGTATCTTGTGGTGGACTAAGGGCCTGTGGCAGTTTCCAACTGTACCGACAGTGGAAATGCATATCTCCTTGGACATATCGTGTGTCACAAGGGTGAACTAATTCGTCCTGAGTCGATAATCTGACAGTTGACAATTCCAGCACTCACCATCTTGCCTATGAGTCAAATTGGTTTGGCCAGACCAGCAAACGTGTGCACCTCACACTGAAATCTGCCAGGATTTC
Organism: Schistocerca gregaria; assembly: GCF_023897955.1. Classification (NCBI taxonomy): domain Eukaryota; kingdom Metazoa; phylum Arthropoda; class Insecta; order Orthoptera; family Acrididae; genus Schistocerca; species Schistocerca gregaria. The sequence continues at coordinate 389,064,310 of NC_064925.1, read as the reverse complement.
TGGGCTCTCATAGGGAAGTTTCCCTCTTTCTGATAATCAGAACGCAGACCACGTAGTTTGCATATTTTCGTGGATGTGTCACAACATTACAGATGTAGCAGCGACCGTCCTCGCCCATAGCTCGCTGTTTTCTGTTGCCTCCTGAATCAAGGTGAAAGGAAAAAGTACTCCTGCACTGACATAGTGTTGTTAAACTATCTGATCTCAGGTGAACCATAGTTTGTCGTGTAGTTGATCATAGTTGATTCAATTTGAGTTGGGCCTCACAGTGAATTCGTGTCAACCAAGTCAGACTGCATTGTAAGCCGGCCGTGGTGGTCTCGCGGTTCTAGGCGCGCAGTCCGGAACCGTGCGACTGCTACGGTCGTAGGTTCGCATCCTGCCTCGGGCATGGATGTGTGTGATATCCTTAGGTTAATTAGGTTTAAGTAGTTCTAAGTTCTAGGGGACTGATGACCACAGCAGTTGAGTCCCATAGTGCTCAGAGCTTGTGTAAGATTCATCAGCTAATTATCTAGAAAGTTGTAGTAGCTAAAGGTTAATAAAACTTGTCATTATTTTGTAAACTTAAATACACGATTGTTCTCATTCATGCTCCCTCTAATATTCACTGTTTTATTTTATTGTGGTGGTACCTGAGTGCACCAGCAATTTAAACTTCAGTATTATTAATTTAATTAATTCGACTTCTGAAAATGATTACATGTGCAGAACAACAAAAGTGCCATCAGTATATTCACTAATTCATATGGAAGACGTATGTGAGTAGCACATCATTTATAGATTATTGACAAGATAATACTTTTCTTTATGTAAAGATAATAACCTTCAGTTTCACGCAGACATACATTTATGATTAAAGCAAGCGACAGCTTGCAAAACTGCGAGATGTCCTTGTTAAGGCATGCAACATAGTCGACTAAATGCAGAGTAGGACCAAACCTACACAGGTCTGTCACCATTCACAAAAGTTGGAGGTTTAGGGATGGGCCTGATCCTACTTTGCATTCGCTAGACTGTTTCTTCAAAGTAAAATAAATAACGTCCTTCCCTGGTTTTGACCCCATTTCCCAGTGGACCACCCCTGAATAAGTAGACGAACAAAAATATTCAGGGTACCAGTTAAAACACAGTCCTCGGTCAGGTGGCAATAATCAAAGTATGGTAAATGTCAGGTCTGTAAACACAAACTGAATGAGCCGCAAGCAATTATCTTACATGAGCACTGCAATCCAAACGCATAACTCTACGTGTAATATTTTTGTCTAAACAATAAGAATGTAACTAAAAGGAAAAAGACAATCCTCAATAACTAACTGCCTATGAACAAAGTGAAGTGACGTTTGCTGTTGAATGTTGATCCCAGATAGAAGTATGCATGCAGCGCTCAAAATTTAATGGGGCCGTTGTGGCATCACAGCCAGACTTCATTAGTTTTCCCCCATACCAAGAGAAATAATTATTAAATGACAGTGTCCAGTACTCTTAAGTGAAACAATATCAACCTCTATGTAATACAGAGCTGAATGAATGTTATAAATACTACTGAGATAAAAATACATAAAGATAATACTGTTACAATGTTGTAAATGGACAGTTAAGTAGTAGGGGATAGTGGCTCTTAGCACAATGTTAATATCAGATTGATATGCAAATTAATTAAATTGATCAATTAATTACCCCCACCAACTGATCCCGACAGACCCCCACCCCAGATGACGCCATGTGTATTCCCCAGCAGTCAAGTGGGTATCTGTCCCCTCCCCCTCCCCATGCCTTCCCCTCTACATTTCCCTCCCCCACCTACCTTATTGGTGGGAATTTCGAATTTTGCGATAATATCGAATTTTGTTGGGTGCTGCCATCCCATCCCATCCCCCACCTGGGAATTGATTAGAAATTAAAGATGTCGGTAACCTTTCTCGGACTCGTACCCCAATCCTTCTGAATGGAAAGCCCAAGAGAACTCCTCCAATGCTTGGAAACTGTACAGATGCAGGAGAGGAAGGTTAGGTTAGTGTGCTTTATTTTTTCATTGGGAAACTGAAGTAAATATTGGTCCTAATTACGTAATTAATCATAAAGATCGGTCCTAATTACAGAACTATATGCACAACAATACACAAAGAGCGCCTAATGTCGCAATATAGCTCAAAAATTCCCCATGTCATACAACTGGTGCTATCTCGCTGGGAAAAATTACACAATACCACTCGAAACCAGTGGCGGACATACTGAAACTCTACCCTTCATCTAGAAGCTGGCGCCGCGCGGGATTAGCCGAGCGATCTAAGGCGCTGCAATCATGGACTGTGCGGCTGATCCCGGTGGAGGTTCGAGTCCTCCCTCGGGCATGGGTGTGTGTGTTTGTCCTTAGAATAATTTAGGTTAAGTAGTGTGTAAGCTTAGGTACTGATGACCTTAGCAGTTAAGTCCCATAAGATTTCACACACATTTGAACATAGAAGCTGGCAGGAAAAAGACTGGAGTGAAACACACTATCTTTATTTCTTGGGCAGGAATTGTGTTCAACTGATCAGTTGAGGAGTGTATCTATTGCTGTTTGACGTCAGAGTTCGCTACAGACACCTCCCACTGTTTTGCTTGAAAAATCATCCTGCAGCCCAAGTAACCAAAACTCAGGAAAGCCAATAAACGCTACCACTACGGATGGAAAATGCTTCACTGTTCTAATTACACAACGAAGTTGGGAAAAATATCAGCACTCGTAATCAATGGGTCATAGTGCAACAAATTTGCCGGGGATTACAGAAAATTCTCATCCGAAAAGAGGGATGGCAGTTGAATGTGCATTCTTCTTGATGCACAGTCACGAACTAGTGATATTAGAGGCACTCTTACATCCCCTCATGTCTCTCTCTCCCTCCCTCTCCTTACTGTAGGTGGAGATGCAAACTTTTTTCAAATGGCCAGCTGCTACTGCTTCCACGTGGCGCCTATGTTGACTGCAGTCTCCCGCCAATCCGGTGACAGAGTCTTTGACCAATGTAGTATGTGGCCAGGTGGTCGAGGTGGATGTTCTGCACTTACACATTGGACCATAACGCCACCGTATCAAAGTGAAATAAATGACCGGCAACCGGAGTACAACGTACTTGTTCGTTTAAAATGTAGCCACGCCCTGGCCAGAGCGCAGCTGCCCCCTGGGACCACACCCACCCACACACACACACACACTCACACACACACACATACACATACACACTGGACCTGCCCCCCCCCCCCCCCCTTAAGCCCACAACTACTAGCTGTTCTGCGATGGAGAAAACTTTTATTTAACATCGGCACACTTCCTACAATCGAGGATCTATTTAAAAAAAGAAAAAGAAAACACAACCGTGGTGTTAATAAATGTCCTCTTACCACGAAAATAGTCGCAGTCCATTTTCTTTTAGTTTCCTGAGCAAAATCGGTATAGTTTCTGCGTTCAGCTGCAGGATGCAATTCGCATCTCGCTCTCCCCCTCCTCCCGTTATTGTGCTACATCCAATGAAATGAGAAAGGGCTACAGCACTGCCGCCAATTACAGATGACCAAGCTGCAGTGGGCAAAGTGATTTCTCGGAGTTTGATTGACAAAATTTCATGGTTCGGGTGTGTCCTTACGTTCAAGTCAGTGTCTGTGTGTATTATAGTGTGTATTACAAACATTTAGACACGTGAAATAACATTAAAGAATACAGCCTTTCAAACCATTTGTCCACATGTCGGAAAAAACACAATCATTTTACGTTTAACAACAACAAGATACAATTCAAGAGAACAGTGTTATTTTGTACACAGTGGAAGGCCATATTTTACCATTGTGATGCCATATCTCACTGGCGTTTGCAAAACAGATCATGAGAGCCTATCTTCTAATACAGCCTCCTAACTTCACCTAGTAGAGAAGCCTATAAGATTCCTCCATTACATCGAAACAAATACTGGCTGTATGCTTAAATTTTTGCTCCTTAACTTCCCTCTACCAACCTGCATGTAAAGTTTCTGTCATCTAGCAAACAATCATTAGGAATAGCAGCGATTCTTGCAATCTGGTTTCGTAACCAATTTGATCTTCAGAGAACACCCTGTTATATACAATCTACTCACATGTCATGAACAACACTATCATTTCTAGGTTCTACAATGAGCTATAATTCAAGTGCTGTCTTCTTTATAATTAGAGGTTCTGAAGTATGAAATAAAACCAGACTTGCAGTAACCCTTAATTTTAAACATTCAGTCGTGAAAATAATAATTAAAACAGTCACGACTCCTCAAGAATAGATACAGTCGATTTCTTTTAGTATTATGAGCAAAATCGGTGTAGTTTGAGAGCATTATGTGTGATAAAATTACAAATTGGGATGCACAAGGGCATTACATTCATTTCAGACTATGAAATACCAATACAGATCAGCATCTATACATCCATTTAGCATTTTCGAGAGCACTACTAATGGTTATTTTGTAACATCCAGAGTAGGTAAAAAACTATGAACTATCTATATGCAAACTTTAGCTCGTCATACCACTCCTTGTAATAGAACCTCCTACAAGGTTTTACCGCATCTCTCTCTTCCAATATATCAAGAAACAAATACCATCTCTGTGGCAACGCTGAGCATATCTGAGCATATCAGATACAGACATATTGCTCCATTGGAACAGGTGGCCGGATGTCGAAGTCACTTTCACAGACATTGAAAAGTTTTGTCGCCCATATTGGAGGAAGACCATTTCCAACAGAATATCAATCACAAGAGACAGTTCCTGTGTTGTTCTTGTATAAGCAGTTTAATACAATATTTTTCATCTGTAACACATCCAAGCAGCCTATGCTAGAGCTTTGTACACTGCCACACAATTTGTTTATCTACCATCACTTCGAGGTCTGCGTCAGGTGCTAAGCTGACATTAACACTTTTCGATCCATTGGCTCTCACAAAAAGCTGGATATTGCATGCTGTAAACTATGCTGCACCCGCAACACACAGGATGGTAGAAATAATACACAGAGACGATGTTTCTTATTGACAAAAGTGTGAAAGACGTCGCAAGATATGTAAACTGGAAGAGATCGCGGCATTGCGTACGTTTCCAAAGAGTTGTCTGAAGGTGGTAACCTACGCAATTAACCTCAGCTTCCACAGCGATGGGATAGCAGATGTCTGCTGTTCCACCAAAACTCTCTTAAATTATTGTTATAAGACACAAGTGAGCAGAGCTACATGATATGGACGCCCAGAAAAATGTGCATTGTATTCGTAGTCAAATGATGTAACTAACATTCCACAGAAATTAACTCCGAGCCAGAGCAGCGTAACTGGCATTCATACCGGACGAATTCGATAGCTATGGAGTGTTCATCAAACAATAGTCAATTGCATGATTAATGATGAATGTATTTGTATGGACTGATGGATAGCTAAGCTGCATTGGAAAGTGCTAAAGCACTATTTACTAACTTTGACTGGAACGAGCATATTTACTGTATCGGTCTGACTCCACTCATTACAGCAACATGGCGCTGCACTCCTAGTGAACTAGGAGGAGCAAACTTGTTCACACTAAGGATGGTGCCCTCTCCTGAGCTGGAGACACATCCAGTGTCTTCAAATTGAATGACGGATGAGTTTTTCGAAATTGGATCTGATGATTGCTATCCTTTCGAATATTCGGTTAAATTCTCTCTCTGATTACAATACAGATCAGTTGGTGAAGTGAACTTGCTGTATTACAACCAAATGCAGAGTATGCTTGTTAATGTCGGTATAGTAGCTGACCATGACATCAAAGTTGCAGTGCAAATTGAGAATGTATAGTGGGATACAATGGTGGAAATAATTCAGATGGATTGGGAGAATCTGTGCAGCAAACTGCCGTAGATATCAAAGGCAGTTGATGGCTAAGTACGACATATTCTGTTTCAGCATTCCCGTGTTAGGCAGTAGCAAGGTTAGTGCAGGATTTACTCACTCTGCATGCTACGATGACATTAACAGCCCAAGAGCCATCACATGACTTACTTCCAAAGCATCAAACACACATTGTCCACAGTGGTGTACTTTGTTGTAAACGTCGGGTCTTGTAGAAGATGGTATGTAAGAAGGTATGTAAAAGAGAGGTTAAAATCCAGCGTCTCCTATAAAAATACACCCCATTAATCTATTTTTAAAACTCCATATAGGTAAGATGAGGGGGTTGCTATAACCTCAACTACCCAGTTTCAACTAATTTTCAAAGTCACACTACCGCCCATTTTTCTCATTCGAAATATGTCCACATAGTTCATTGTATATAGGCAATATCTTAAAATTTTTGGTAGGTTAGCGAGTAAGACATGCAAATACTCCCAGTGACACAAGTCAAGAGCGATATGTGATAAATAATTAAGATTATAATCGAATGTCAACCTCAGTGCTATTATGGGCTTTCACTGAAAGCCATAATGCATGGAGTCCTAATACTAAATCAACAGTAAACCATTCAACTGTACTAGTGTGGTGCAAAGGACGACAAATGAAGTGCTGATCGTACGAAGCAAAGTTCACACTTAGCTAAATTCATGTGCCAAATCATGTGCGTATGTGCAGCATCGTGTGAAGGAACTCGTGTGGAATGCAATCTGATGTACTGCAAGACTCAAAACTTACACCAATGAGTGAATATGGTGCCGTCTGCAAACTGTCGATGCTTCCGCAATGAGGACATTGGTTGAAGACAATGCTCTGAACTAGACTGGATTGTAAATGTGGAATGTCAGCCATATAATTGTGCAGTATTCCCAGTCACTGAAAATGCTCTGTAGGTATGCTCTACAAAGGAGACTTCTCAAATGCGTGAAGTGGCATCATAATGCTGTAAAATTGACCTTAAACGGTCATGGACTATGAACAGCACATGTACTGTAGTAAACAATCACATGATATGTACTACAGTACCTCAAATAAAACGACAACACAACCAAATATTTTGAAGCAGCTAACAGAATTGAAAACTGTCACCACAAACAATAAAACAATTATGAACCATGCATAAATCTCCATACTAATGAAACATCTTCTCAGCTGTTGCATAAAGCCATCGCATATGTATTTAAATGCAAAACGATTGTGTTTCACGAACCTATGGATAGTGAACTGACTGACCTTGGAAGAACGCAACCAAGTGTTCCTCTATTCTGTTGACACTTTCGACATCCTGGCCCACCTCTCCATGTACCTGTCCTCATTTGAGGGTCCTGGCATCGATTCTAAACATGTCCAACGAGCTGTCATGCCTCCTGTCCATCCCGAGAATTCAGCAGTAATTCGACAAATTACTATTTTCCACACAACGTTAAAAAACTACTTAAAGAAGAGTTCTGGAAAAGCAAAAAGAATTTAACAGTTACTGAATGTTTCCTCCTTTGTGATGACACTGAATGTAATGACTATTTTAAGACAAACCGAACAAACATCAATATCACATGACAAGTGAACTACTCCAAACTTTATTCTCCATAAAAATATAGAAAGAAGTCTCCCAAGAACTGATCATTTTACAGTGCAACTAAACTGTATGAAATACGATGACACCGCCACACACAAAATTCCTATAGGTACTTATTAAGATTTCATTTCATATTTTATTTGTTATGTAATTATCAAACGTAATTAAAACGTGAAATAAAACGTTTTCCAACAGATGACAAGTATGGTACAGCCACCAGTAACATACAATGAAGAAACAGTTCGTGTGAGTAGCAGGAATGTATTTATTATTTATATACCAATGACGCATTTCTCAAGATTCAGGCATCTTCAGATTGGCTGAGTATTAAATGGTGTTTGGTACATGAAGTGCCGAGCATACAGAACTCCTAGCAAATAACTGCCCTGGTTAAATATCTGGCAACACTGCGCGGTTTCCTAGTTTAAGTCATGTGATGGTGGCCTGGTAATTCAAAAAAAGGCTCAGGCCTGCATAATCTGTCACCATGCAAACATGTTGGAGGTGTAGTTGCTCACGTCAGAACTATGCACATCTACGTAAATTGAAGTAGTATCTTCAAACAACATAGTCATAACACTGCTGGCCATCCAACATACATTTCCAACAAGGACCAGAAACATCACATCCAAACTGATTTGGGAAATAACACGCTGTACAAAGATCACATGATTGAAAATACAGCCCAGTGTGAAGTGAGGAAGATGACGAAACAAGTATTAAGTGTTCCCACCATTGCTGGCTATAACTACTTCTGCAAGCCTCAGCATTGAATCAAAGAGGCTCTGGATGTGTTGTTGGAGTGTAGCAGTCCATGCTGCTTCCACATGTTGCCAGAGTTCATCTGGTGTAGCAGCAGGTGGTATATCCTGGGCTAGTTGTTCTGCAGTCATTGACCAGACGTTTTCGATAGGCGAGAGATCAGGAGAATAAGTTGGCTAAGGCTGCAGTGCATTCTGATGAGCTATGAATAAGCCTTCAACACTGTGTACCATGTATAGACATGCATTGTCCCATTGCAATGTGGTTGTCAGCAAACTCCGACATTCCAGAGATGTGACACTGGCTGGTTTCTGCACTGGCAGTGTGTACTAGGAGGGTGCGGGAGGGAAGTCCAATACCACCACAGACCATAATACTGGGTGCAGACCAGTAAGGCATTGGATAAAGCAACAGTTCAATAGTCCCCTTCCATGCTGTCTGCAAACTCTAATCATACTATCGTGGTGGGGCAGGCAGAATCGGCATTCTTCGGTAAAAACACTCACCATAACAGGTGAAAACACCCGTGGTTTTGACTCAGTAGTAAACTCTGAAATGGAAAACCTGTTACTCTGCTGCAAACAACATCGAATGGTACCCTCGCTCAAAATACTGAGTTTGTTGTGATGTGGTTTGTCATGTGGCAGAGCGATCTATCACTGCCATGAGTACAATATGCCTGTCATCACGTGTGGTGTTGTAACGAGGTGGATGCAATCAGTCCCGTCAGTCCATCATTCTCCCCTGCATCCGGGGCTATTACAGATCCACGTCACAGTTGCTTGGTTCCGTTCGACACTATCACTAGTTTCCCAAAGAATAATCCACAATTCCTGTAGGCAACAATTCCTCCAAAGTCGATCTCCAAGAGATGCTCAATGTCTTGTATGAGGCATACTAAAGCTGCTTATGCAAAACAACCACACTAAAGAACAATTCCAGTAGGTCCACACAGCCGTCTGTTCGCCCTTTATATAGAGCTTGCGGTGACGCTCTGGCGCCTGTGATGTGCATGTGCACTGAAAAGCTAGTCATGTCCACCTCTTGTCACCGCCAGAGCATGCTGAAAATTTCACCTGGTTGGGACGCCTCCATCAGGGTGATTCATTTTGGGTGGCCAGCAAGTGTATTTTTTATGACATACAGTCTGCAAACGTAAATCAGACTCGATTTTACTAGTACAGCTCAGCGACAAAGAACTAATTCCACCTAAGACCTAATGGCAAGAGAGCAAGAACACAAGAGAGAAACATAAGAAGAGAGCTTTTTGCACTTGTAAATGAATACTAGGATAATAGAGCTCAGAGTGCAATTTTCATATCAAACTGATGAACATATTCATTAAACCTATCAGTTAATTAGAACCATCAAAACATGGTCACAAATGGCTCTGAGCACTATGGGACTTAACATCTCAGGTCATCAGTCCTCTAGAACTTAGAACTACTTAAACCTAACTAACCTAATGATATCACACACATCCATACCCGAGGCAAGATTCGAATCTGCAACAGTAGCGGTCGCGCGGTTCCAGACTGAAGCGCCGAGAACCGCTCGTCCACCAGCGGCCGGCAAACAAAGTTGGCTACAGGCGCGTCGGCTGGTGGGGGCGACCGTAAAGGCATTTCATTGGAAACTGGAAGTTCGTGGTAAAGTCTTATGGGACCAAACTGCTGAGGTCATCGGTCCCTTAGCCTACGCACTTCTTAACTAACCTACGCTGTGGACAACACACACATCCATGCCCGAGGGAGCGGTCGAGCCTCCGAGGGGGGAGCCGCAAGGAGCATTTCATTGTTCAACAAACAAATTCCCCATTTTGAGAAGTTATCTGCTGCACTGTATTTCGTAATTCTCAATGGTTGTCTCTCAGTTCATTTACTTCTGATTCTAATTGCGTTACCGAGTCCGGTGAACCTTTGCACGCTAATTCTAAATTCCCTAAGGTCTGTCCTTATACACTACTGGCCATTAAAATTGTTACACCACGAAGATAACGTGCTACAGACGCTAAATTTAACCTACAGGACAAGGATGCTGTGATATGCAAATCTTGCTGACATGAGGAAAGTTTCCAACCGATTTCTCATACACAAACAGCACTTGACCGGCGTTGCCTGGTGAAACGTTGCTGTGATGCCTCATGTAAGGAGGAGAAATGCGTATCATCACTTTTCCGAATTTGATAAAGGTCGGATTGTAGCCTATCTCGATTGCAGTTTATCGTATCGCGACACTGCTGCTCGCGTTGGTCGAGATCCAATGACTGTTAGCAGAATATGGAATCGGTGGGTTCAGGAGGGTAATACGAAACTCTGTGCTGGATCCCAACGGCCTCGTATCACTAACAGTCGAGATGACAGGCATCTTATCCGCATCGCTGTAACGAATCGCGCAGCCACATCTCGATCCCTTAGTCAACAGATGGGGACATTTGCAAGACAACAAGCATCTGCACGAACAGTTCGACGACGTTTGCAGCACCATGGACTATCAGCTCGGAGACAATGACTGCGCTTACCCTTGACGCTGCATCACAGACAGGAGCGCCTGCAATTGTGTACTCAACGACGAACCTGGGTGCACGAATGCGAAAACGTCATTTTTTCGGATGAATCCAGGTTCTGTTTACAGCATCATGATGGTCGTATACGTGTTTGGCGACATCACGGTGAACGCACGTTGGAAGTGTGTATTCGTCATTGCCATGCTGGCGTATCACCCGGCGTGATGGTATGGGGTGCCATTGGTTACACGTCTCGGTCACCTCTTCTTGGCATTGACGGCATTTTGAACTGTGGGCGTAACATTTCAGATGTGTTACGACCCGTGGCTCTACCCTTCATTCGGTCCCTGCGAAACCCTACATTTCAGCAGGATAATGCACGACCGCGTGTTGCAGGTCCTGTACGGGCCTTTCTGGACACAGAAAATGTTCGACTGCTGCCCTGGCCAGCATATTCCCCAGATCTCTCACCAACTGAAAACGTCTGATCAATTGTGGTCGAAATACTGGCTCGTCACAATACACCAATCACTACTCTTGATGAACTGTGGTATCGTGTTGAAGCTGCATGATCAGCTGTACCTGTACACCCCATCCAAGCTCTGTTTGACTCAAGGCCCAGGCGTATCGAGGCTGTTATTACGGCCAGAGGTGGTTGTTCTGAGTACTGATTTCTCAGGATCTATGCACCCAAACTGTGTGAAAATGTAGTCAGTTCTAGAATAATATATTTGTCCAATGAATACCCGTTTATCATCTGTATTTCTTCTTGGTGTAGCAATTTTAATGGCCAGTAGTGTAGTTTCTAGATTTGTATTTAATCTATTGAATTCAGCAGATTGTCTATTAACTAATCCCTCGAAATCCTTACTCATTCACTGTTGGATACTAGTACTAATTAATACTGCTTGTTCATTCGAAAATCGTTTGAAATTTTCATCCATCTTTGTTTATTCCTTCGCGATATGAAATAAAATAAAATAAAATAAAATATTCATCTTAGCTCTCTCTTCCTTTGCGAGGTGGGCAAAATTTTCCTTCATATTCTGTTATACGGTTAGTAACCTCAGTCCGGCACACAGTTTTAATCTGCTAGATAGTTTCATATCAGCGCACACTCCACTACAGAGTGAAAATCTCGTTCTATATCACCTCTTCATTTGCAAGTTGGACAACATTCTGGCTTAATACTGAGGCTAAACCTTTATACGTTTCAGGAAACTGAGATGTTAATGTGCATGGTAATTCATCTTTTCCTTCGAGCTCTGCCGGTAATTCGACTTTACTCGTTATGCCTCCAATTCGGATAATCCATATTATTCTTTAAGTTACTTTCCATGACTTTTTAGTTACCTGATCATGCTACAGCTTAAATTATATTTTAGCGAGTTTGCTTAGGGGGATTTGGAGCGAACAGCTTGTTCAGAAAATCACAACAACCAAATATATTATTTTAAAGTGTAGTTTCAGTTAGTTTTAGTGTTATTCTCTTTCTTTATAAACTACAATTTTACTCATTCGAAATATTTTCTGTACATAGGTACGCACTTTACAGTCTCAATTTTGATTTAGTTTACTATGTGTCATTCATTTTACCATTGCTTTGTGGAGATAGGTAGCTACTCTTTTTACAACTCCCTTCATTAACTACACTGGTGTCCAAAGTTAAAACAACAAACGGAAATTTTGCAAGATTGCATTTATTTTGCCACAAAACACTGTAAACAAGTGATAGTAAAGTTGGAACAGTGTGTAGAATACAGAACGTAAACAAGTGCAACAACCATAGCGGTAGACAAAAATGTTATTCTTCTTTTTTTCAACTTACCGGCTTTGTGCACAGATTCCGACAACCGGTTAAAGTGCTCAGTATGAGATGTGGCCATCTCTTACAGCAATACAGGCTGACAACCACGGGGCATATTGTGAATGATGTTATCAATCTCATTCTTCTTGCAGAGCTGCTCGCAAGTGTTGGAGAGTGGTTGGTGGATGTTGACGTGATGCAATCCCTCTCCCTAGTGCATCCCAGACATGATCTACGGGGTTGAAGCCGGGAGAGCGAACGGGCCACGCCAGGCGTGGAGTATCTTAAATTTCCAAGAAAACATAACCACTCATGCTCTATGAGGTGGAGCATTATCATCCATCTATACGAAGTCTGGGCCCACAGCACCTCACAACAACCGCATGTGAGGCCCAACGGTACCTGACAGCATTTGAACCTTGCTAGTTCACTTATAAAATTTCATAAAATGGTGTTAGAGTGGTTAACATAATCCATGCCCACACCATTAGGGATCCTCCTCGATACTGGTCTCTTTCCATAATGTTTGGGTTCCTGTTCTACGTGCCCTCCAGATGCGAATCCGTCGACAATCACTCTCCAGACCAAATCGGCACCCATCAGTAAAACGAACATTGGCCTTCTGGTGGACTGTCCAGATGGCATGTTGACGACTCCACGCTAGACGTTCCCTTCTGTGAAGACGCGTCAGAGGTAAACATACAGCGGGTTTCCGACATTAAAGGCCACTCTGTCGAAGCCTTTTGTGCGCCGTTTGCCTCGTTACAATACGTTCAGTGGGTGCTGCGAGGTTAGATGCCAGTTGCAGTGCAGTACTAAGGCCGTACGTAGTGCCCTTACAGCTAAATAACGGTCGTGTCTTTCTGATGCCACGCGTGGTCAGCCCTGCCCTCGTATCCGGGATACAGTTTCCGTCTCTATAAACTGTCGCCACATCCGAGAAACAACAGAACGATTCACATTAAGCCATCGGGCCACATCAGTTTGCGACTGTCCTGTTTCCATTCTTCCTACGGCTCTTCACTGCAGTGTACTGGCAGGCGTCTTCTCTGTGCCATACTGCACCGTATGTGACAGTGCACTCAGCAATTGTGGGACTACCCCGTTTGATAGGTGCCCTGTCGCCGTTCTTGGCGTGGTTGTAAGTTGACCGGAATGCCATATTCCATGCAGAACACGATCCTACGAACATCTGTTGACAGTTTGTATGACTATATTGTGAATTAGACACAGAACAGGGAAATTGGGGTTCGTTGCTTTAATTTTGGACACCAGTGTACTTTCAGTGGGTAAATTGTAGCGTAGATTGTCTCTAACTCAGGCTGTTTTTTTAGAGTGGTATGACTGGAAAAATTACCTGCAAATATGTAAAGAAGAAGCAGACGAATGATGCAGATGACGGGGGAGATGCGTTCTGAAGACTCTGCCTCTGAAGATGACTCCACAGATCCAAATGCTCCTGAAGAAAACGATCTGCCAACGTAATGACACGGCTCAGGCTCAGAAATATACAGAAACGAACCCAACGTGTCACATACGGTAAGCACGGAAATTGACCTTGCAAATTCGTCAGTTAATTCATCTAAGGTCTAACAAAGTGACTCTGTTCGTTACTTATGTACAGCTAAAATACTGTACAAGACTGTTAAAACTTACTTTAAGACTGATGGATTTCCTTCTCGCAATTGAGCAAATAATCTGGTCTTTTAATTTCAACGGTATACTCATTTTTAATTTTCGGATAAATCCTAATATTAAGCAGTGGAAAACAAGGATGTTCGCCCAACAGATGGATGTTCCAACAAACTGTCCGCCTCCCAACGAATGTTCCCGGAACGCACTGTAAAACGATGTTCCTAGCTGAGTGTTAAACAGCAGGACTCGTACCCTATATGCAGCATAGAAGGATCACTGGAGCCAACGGAGCGGCAGTTCATTGTCCCTGAGCACAACTGCGCCACGGAGGAAGAAATAACTGGAACACTCAACATTTTCAAATCTTGCTTAACATCACTGCTTCACGTAGCATAAAGATCAAATGCACGGTGGTGTGTTCTTGACATTGTTGCTGCATTCGCTGAGCCACTGATGGGTTGCGCACTGTTTTAGTGTTCGGTTCTTTGCACTCCAGTACGTTTGCTTTTTGCATTTCAGGAAGGAAGACTTCAAAACCCTGGTTTTCACTGCTAATTTATTGAATCTCGACATTGATAGCACGCAAATGTTTGAGTGTGTCTCCCATTGTCGTGGCACCATATTTAACTGACCGCAAAATAAACTGTACACACTTATGCCTATGCCTTCATTATTGGGATCACCAGTTATGTGGATAAGATTTACGTACCACGTAACATAGCACGTATCAACCTGAAGTGTACAGAATTGCTTTTGTTATAATACAAATTCAGTTCTGACTAAAGGCTAGTATTAACGAGAAATGTGCTTAATATTTGGAGAGTGAAGCTTCAAGTTCATTTTACAGAGTATGAGCTCAAAAAGTTTGTGAATTACGGTACTGTAATGTAAATTTTTGTTCTCGTAATCAAAATTTATATAGCTTTACATTGTGATCTCATTGCTGAGAACTGGCCCATGCTGCTTCTGATACTAGTACAACTTTTCGTTGCGAGACCCTGTGTTTTTTGCTTATCAGGGACCGCCATTTTACTAACGTAATCGCCTGATAAGAATGTGGCAAAGCCTATCCAAAGATGATACTAAACTCCGTATTGCTAACTCCATTTTGCAAGGGTATTTTGCATACATTCCATTGAACATTTTTTCCTAATGTGATAACTTAAAATTCTTACTTAGTCATGGTTAATTTTTACAAGAGTTCATCTTTTTACGTACTGGTGAATAACAGTGTTTTTTCGTAGGACTAGCTTTTGGCATAAAGTACTCACGAAACAGTTGGCTACAGTGAGTTTGGAGTTCATTTTCTTTTCTTCGCTGGACGTGGACGCTGGCATAGTGGAATTCAAGCGTGTTTTAGTTTGGAAGGCGATATTGCTGAAGGTGTGAGGAGAAAATGGTCAAGTCGGAACCGGAGGTGAGCCAGAACATTTGCTAAGTTTCTGATTAATTCTGCGCGGTGTTCTTTTCGTAATTTTTCTGTAAAAACATTACATGTAAGTGGAGCGGGAACATTCCTTAAATCATTATGGAGGTACTTTGGAATATTGGCATAGAGAATCCTTCTATGCCGGTTGGAAATATTTGTGTAAAAACCTTCATATAATTAAAAGAGTGCTGCGAACGTGAGGTTTTCATTATTAAATCTCATAAAATCTAGAAATGAAACGTGCAAATACCGACTCGATTCGACAACATGTGAATAAAATTCAAAATATTTGCACCTCAGTCGACAGAAATATTACCATGCTGAAAAACAGAAAAAATATATAGTAATCTCAGCACGGAGTGATTTTTATGGATTAGATTTGTTGCCTATTTTTCCCTGTAGGCTGATGACGATGTAATTCCTTCATTTGTTTCTTATCTCTAGATGCTTCTTCGGAACAAACTTCGTAAGTTACATTAAATCATATTCGTCGCCAAGAAACGAACAAATTGACTTCCGCGTTTGTTAGGACTTGGTTTATAAGTCAGATTTGTTACGTGCATGTAATACGCGATGATAGTAGATGGGCAGGATAAGGACAATTTCGGTCTGTGCTATTAAATAGTACTGGAGGAGTATCCTCATGGCTGCTTACAGCAGCCATGGGAAAGTGTGTATTATTGATAAGTTTATCCTACTTAAAGGTTGAAAATTGAACAAATGTACTGGCGTCTGGGAGGTCAAAATATAAACAAATTAGATGTAGGCTTGTTGTCGGTGCCCTACTCTTGCAGCCATCTGGGTGTTTACTACTGCCTGAGCGTAGTTCCTGAATATTGTGAAGTGGCTGAATGTTTAGTGTTATTATGGAATGTATGGAGGGAAGGTATTTTATGAAGAGAGCAAGCACGCTGCTGTTGCTGTACACTGAATGAATAATTCGTAAAATTTTAGCTCTTTACTTGAGAAATGCAGCTGCTGAGGTGGTGTGGGGGGGGGGGGGGGTTAATTGTCAAGTGGGACAGTTGCAGTAAGTTTTTGAACAGTCAGACTAATATGATGAATAGTATAAATAGAAATAAAGATTGATGGTAATCATAGAGAAAGTTTTTACCTTATCTTTAACTCTGGATGTTTGAAGTTAACTCAACTGTTACCAACTTTAAAACTTTGTCATTAGTAGTGCAGCAAATGGACATCACGTTGCTCACCATTATATAAGAGTGGTGTGAATTACAATACTTATTTTCTTTTGCAAACATTGGATTCACACTAAACAAGTTTTCAGTTAGTGTGGTAGTGGACAGACTGAGCAATAGTGCAACCTGAGGTCTTAAGTAAGGTTCAAAGGTGACACTTCCTAGTTGGCTCTGTTTTAAGGGATGTTAAAGCTGAGACTATGTGGTAACAAACTGACCTGTAGTGAAGCCTAGAAAAACAAAATGGGATCCAATTTTCTACATGATGAAACATCAATAAATGTTGCATTATTGAAACTTGTAAAAACTGTAGTCGAAAACTCACTGGTGGGAGGAAGAATTGTCAGAGGTTAAACTTGTGTGAAGTTGTCCGCTTTGTTAACTTAGAATTAAATTTTAGTATCACTTGAAAATTGAATCAGTAGTAAACAAATTTAGACCTCACTTCCTAATGAAACAACTGGTGGGGGAAAGTTTTGGTAACTATAATTTCAGTACAGTATTACTGTAAAAGGTGTATCCAGTTATTTTGCATAAAAAATATACCACTTAAATATTAAGCTCACCAACTAACAAAAATGTCTAATTTTGTGAATAGTTGTCATATAAAAAATGCAAAACCTCAGTGAAACATGTCTGGGTAAAGCAAAAAACAAAAAAATTGTTCTACTTAATGTGGACCCCCCTCCAAAAACAAATTTGTAAGAAAACACAGTTTCTGTGGTGGAAAACTTGATCCTTTGTTCTTTAGCATGCCCCTGGCGAAAGTCAGTACCTTGGTGGTCACTGGAAATTGCTGAGGCCGTTAAAGAACTTAAAGCTCTACAGTGACATCAGAGGCATCCTACCCTAGACCACCTAATAGCTTTGAAATGGTTTTGTGCTTATGTTTGCCAGCTTATTATAATATGAGTGTGTTGGGGGAGCTATGTGTCGAACATTGGGCGCCATACATGACCTTCTAAAGTCTGGATGAAGATCAGATGTGTTTGTGGTTATCAGACCCTGACAGGAGTTACTGGTATTAACATCAATGGTATGTTATCTACTGACGCAGATGCTTTTGCCAAGCACTTTGCTTAGCTCTATGCTCAAGCCTCAGCACCAGAATATTATCTCCCAGCATTTCGCACCCTCAGACAATGGATGGAAAGGAAAGCCCTTTTGTATACTGAACGTCACAGTAAACCCTATAATGCTCCATTTACAAAGTGGGAGCTCCTCAGCATCCTTTCACATTGCCACAACACAGTTCCTGGGCCAGACTGGATTCAGTCAGATGATCAAACCCATCTTGTTGTTGTTGTTGTTGTTGTCTTCAGTCCTGAGACTGGTTTGATGCAGCTCTCCATGCTACTCTATCCTGTGCAAGCTGCTTCATCTCCCAGTACCTACTGCAACCTACATCCTTCTGAATCTGCTTAGTGTACTCATCTCTCGGTCTCCCTCTACGATTTTTACCCTCCACACTGCCCTCCAATGCTGAAATTGTGATCCCTTGATGCCTCAAAACATGTCCTACCAACCGATCCCTTCTTCTAGTCAAGTTGTGCCACAAACTTCTCTTCTCCCCAATCCTATTCAATAACTCCTCATTAGCTACGTGATCTATCCACCTTATCTTCAGTATTCTTCTGTAGCACCACATTTCGAAAGCTTCTATTCTCTTCTTGTCCGAACTAGTTATCGTCCATGTTTCACTTCCATACATGGCTACACTCCAAACAAATATTTTCAGAAACGACTTCCTGACACTTAAATCTATATTTGATGTTAACAAATTTCTCTTCTTCAGAAACGCTTTCCTTGCCATTGCCAGTCTACATTTTATATCCTCTCTACTTCGACCATCATCAGTTATTTTACTTCCTAAATAGCAAAACTCCTTTACTACTTTAAGTGTCTCATTTCCTAATCTAATTCCCTCAGCATCACCCGATTTAATTTGACTACATTCCATTATCCTCATTTTGCTTTTGTTAATGTTCATCTTATATCCTCCTTTCAAGACACTGTCCATTCTGTTCAACTGCTCTTCTAAGTCCTTTGCCGTCTCTGACAGAATTACAATGTCATCGGCGAACCTCAAAGTTTTTACTTCGGCTCCATGAATTTTAATACCTACTCCAAATTTTTCTTTTGTTTCCTTTACTGCTTGCTCAATATACAGATTGAATAACATCGGGGAGAGGCTACAACCCTGTCTCACTCCTTTCCCAACCACTGCTTCCCTTTCATGCCCCTCGACTCTTATTACTGCCATCTGGTTTCTGTGCAAATTATAAATAGCCTTTCGCTCCCTGTATTTTACCCCTGCCACCTTTAGAATTTGAAAAAGAGTATTCCAGTCAACATTGTCAAAAGCTTTCTCTAAGTCTACAAATGCTAGAAATGTAGGTTTGCCTTTTCTTAATCTTTCTTCTAAGATAAGTCGTAAGGTCAGTATTGCCTCACGTGTTCCAACATTTCGACGGAATCCAAACTGATCCTCCCCGAGGTCTGCATCTACCAGTTTTTCCATTCGTCTGTGAAGAATTCGCGTTAGTATTTTGCAGCCGTGGCTTATTAAACTGATAGTTCGGTAATTTTCACATCTGTCAGCACCTGCTTTCTTTGGGATTGGAATTATTATATTCTTCTTGAAGTCTGAGGGTATTTCGCCTGTCTCATACATCTTGCTCACCAGCTGGTAGAGTTTTGTCATGACTGGCTCTCCCAAGGCCATCAGTAGTTCTAATGGAATGTTGTCTACTCCGGGGGCCTTGTTTCGCCTCAGGTCTTCTATCTTATCCGACTAAAAGTGACATCTCCTCGTCATCTTCATCCAGATCTTTCCATTGCAATGGTGGAGAGCACCATCACTCTAGTCCTTAAACCTGGTAAAAACCTGTTTGATTTGTATAACTATTGGCCTATCAGCCTCGCCAACATTCTTTGTAAGCTGTTAGAATGTGTGGTAAGTCGGCAGTCGTGTTGGTTTCTGCAGTCACGTGGCCTACTGGCTCCATGCAAGGGCAGTTTCCGTTGGGGATGCTCTACCACTGATAATCTAGTTTCCATATAGTCTGTCATCTGAACAGCCTTTTCCAGGCGCCATTGCCTGTTTGCCGTCTTTCTTGATTTGGAAAAAGCATATGACGCCACCTGGTGACATATCCTTGCCACATGATGTGAGTGGGGTCTCGAGGGCCAATTCCCTTTTTTTTTTTTTTTTTTTATCCAAAATTTCCTATTGCTCCATACTTTCTGTGTCCATGTTAGTGCCTCCCATAGTCCTCCCGCCCCGCCCCCCCATATCCAGGAGAATGGGGTCCTGCAGTGCTCTGTATTGAGTGTTTGTCTATTTTTAGTGGCCATTAATGGTCTAGCAGCAGCTGTCGGCCCATCTGCCTCACCTTTTCTGTATGCAGACTTCTGCATTTTTTACTGCTCCTCCAGTACTATAGTTGCTGAGCGGCGCCTACAGGGAGCCATCCACATGGTGCAGTCATGGGCTCTAGCCCACGGCTTTGTTTTTAGCCGCGAAGTCGTGTGTCATGCACGTCTGTCGTCGTCCCGTTCATCCAGAACCAGAACTGTACCTTAATGATGATCCCACTCACTGTAGTGGAGACGTATCAGTTCTTAGGATGTCACCTGAAGTGGAAGTGCTGGCAGCACCGCAGTTCCCTCCGCTGCCTGCACCATCTGGGGTGCAGATTGCTCTACGCTGCCGATGCTCTACAGAGCCCTTGTTCAATCCTGCCTTGACTTTGGGAGTCTGGTTTATGGTTCGGCAGCACCCTCAGTGTTGCGTTTACTTGACCCCTTGCACCACTGTGGTGTTAGACTGGCAACGGGAGCTTTTAGGACAAGTCCAGTGACCAGCATCCTGGTGGGGGTCGGAATCCATCTATTGAAATTTAGGCATGCACAACTGCTCGCCAGTTAAGTTGCGCGCATTTGTAGTTCTTCCCCATCCAAATTACCACCTTCTCTCCCCGTCCACAGCAGTTAATCTCCCGCATCGGAGGCCCAGTTCGGGGCTTACAATTGCAGTTTGCACCTGATCTCTTCTGTCTGAAGCGGAGCCCTTGCCTTTACCACCTGTACTTAGTCCATTCACATACACCTCCATGGCGTACACCTAGGCCGGTACAAGCTATCGACCAGTGCTACCCCCACCATCCTTTGGAAGTGACCATCCAGGAGTCCATCTATGCCCTGGAATGGTCCGGTAGTTCTGTGGTGTTTGTGTGGACCCCAGGCCACATTGGAATCGCAATAAATGAACTTGCCGACTGGCTGGCCAAATAGGCTACACGGAAACTGCTTTTGGAGATCGTCATTCCTGTAACTGACCTGTGGTCATTATTAAGGAACAAGGTGTTTCAGCTTTGGGAGATAGAATGGCATAATCCCAATGTGTACAACAAGCTGCATGTCATTAAGGAGACTAAGAATGTGCGGAAGACCTCCATGCTGGCCTCTCGCAGGGACTCTGATTCTCTGCCAGCTCCGCATGGGCCATATGTGGCTAACACACGGCTACCATGAGAAACTACAATAAAATGTAAGAAATATTTGCAACAATGGAAGTGAAAAGAAATAACTGCAACAAAAACAATAGAAGTATACATTGTAACAAAGAAATTAGTAAGAAAACAACTTCAGTGAAGATATACATTACCCTTTAAAGTTAAGAAAATGTTTTAAAATAAAACATGTTCAGCTTAAAAGTGGAAGCTCTCCTTTACAGAGAATGTAGTACTACATGATACTAATCACCAGCGAAATCTGACTTTTCTGGATTGGCATTTTTGAAAAACATTTTTTCTGTGAATTATAAAAAACTCAAAAGGCATCAGTAAAATAACTTTGACAGATATGTCCAAACAGGGGATACCATTGTAGTTGTAAAGCAATTATCTTTCAAATAAAAAAAAACTTGTAACAAAATATCTGGAACTATTACTGAGATACAACACTTTTTTTTTTTAAAAAAAACTGAAATTTGCATCTTCAAATTGTTCACAATGTCATGTTTGGAAGCATGTACCTGGGGCAGGTGTTTTTTTTTTTTTTTTTTTTTTTTTTTTTTTTTTTTTTTTTTTTTTTTTTGAGAATGTTTCTTCCTGAAATTTAACATGTGCAAAATTCAATAGCATCAAACACTGTGTCTGAGACAAACTATCTTCATTACCCACTAATCTATCCTTTAGATACCCTTAAATGTTTCCCAAAAATGCCACTACTATTTTCTTCAGTTTATCAGATTTCACATTGTGGGAGATTAACTGCTTTTAGGAGTGCTCCACTACCAATGCTTCAGCAGTTAACTGCTTGAATTTTAATACTCTCACGAGAGAGGTGGGGGGGGGGGGGGGAGACTGTTCTTTGGATCTTTCACAGATACTTATGGGCTTCCTTCATCTGTGAGTTGGATGGAGAGTTGTCTAATCTTGAAGAAGGAAAAAAAAACCTTGTCTGCTCCTCACAGGTCAACTACCTGCTTGGTAGTAGTGTGATATTACTAAATGAACTGTGTACTATTCGTACTTGCAGCCAGATGCCCCCATGATTCAGACCCTTTGAAATACTCAGGGTAGTCGTTCCTCATGTACATGCTGGTCACTTAGTCATTTGCTGTGTGCTCTTCATAAAGCAACCATGTTGTGAATTCTGTTACATTCCCAGTGCTGCATTCTTCAGTGTGTGACAAGATTTTGTAAATCAAATGAATGGTCACTATCAAAAGTATCAACTACCACCTTGAGACCTACTACCTTGCTGCTAATTTCATATGTTGCTATGCAACTACTGCTAATGTGGTCATTCTTTTCAAAGACTAACTTCTTCAAGGTGCACAGGTAGGAACTAATCCTTGAGTGCTATATGAAAACATCCACAAGTTTACCCACTGTATAGAAAATGTTTACTTTTGGTTATCTGCTTCATCTTAAAAATATGATCTTAGTGATGTATTTTGCACAAAAAAGTAATCCCAGACTTGATTTTTCTTTATTTTTAGCTTTGAAATCCCTGTGTGCTGCTTTTACAGGTATTGTTGAATTGAAAACATGATTATATTGTTACGAAGTTTTAGTATAAATGCTTTTCTGCTTTTAGGGGGACAGGCCAGAACCAGAACATGTCAGGAAGCTGTTCATTGGTGGTCTGGACTACCGAACAACAGACGAGTCCCTGAAGAAGCATTTTGAACAATGGGGTGAAATTGTTGACGTTGTAGTCATGAAGGATCCTGGTACAAAGAGGTTAGTGTTAATGAAAGAAGCTATAATTTTTCATTTTTTCTGTATCATAAGTTTTTTGTTAATAATGAGCATCTTAGTAATTATACTAATGGGGTGTGTTTGTCAGAATGTGTAGCATGGACAAATATGGTAGCAAGGGGTAGAGCACAGTATTACACATATGGTCACAAATAGTTTGGAGGGTATGCTGATAATTTAGTGTTGTAATCTTTGTTTCTAGGTAATTTCATGACAACTATTTTACCATTGGTCATTTAAATCCACTTAAATACTTCACAAGCCACTATATGGTACGTGATGGTGTGTACCTTGTACCATTACTAGTTATTCCATTTCCTTGTCCCACTTGTATATGGAGTGAGCAGAAAAGGACTGTGCTTGCCTCCATATGAGCCTTAATTGATCTTACTTTCATTGCTTTCTGTGTGTGAAATGTAACTTTGAGCCAATAAAATTGTAGTGGCATCAGCTGCAAATGGCAGAATGTTGTCTCGCCTCAAGCAGTTACCAATTTGAATCTGAAGCATATCACTAATAATTTAATGTTGATTGAACCTACTGGTAACAGATTACAACACGCCTCAGAATCACTTCAATGTTTCTCTCACTTGAGCAGTACTAAATAATGGAGTGTACTAATGTTCGTCTCCTTTATAGGTAAACCACACTTTCTTAGAATTGTCAATAAACCAAAGTTGAACATTTGCCTTCCCAACTATGTACCTTATATGCTTGTTCCAAAGGTAAGCCTAGATATTTAGTTGGTTTGATAAGAGCACACCACCATTCATAATACCAAAATAGAAATTCTGTCCAAACATTTCTGTATTCTTCTACAGTCACATAATGTTTACTTTCCCATGCACTAAGGCATCATGAGCAAATTGTTGTAGATTGCTGCTCACCCTATCTATCAGATCATTTGTGTACATAAGAGAAAGAGAGTGGTCCTATTGTACATTTGTCTATAAATTACTCTTATCAAGGATAATATACAAAAGTGGTCCTATCACTTCTGGCAAAACTCTTGTCTGACGAATACTCAGTCACATACTAGGCTCTATTACTTAAAAGTGAAGGCTATAACATTGGGACCACATATTACTTCAAATTTGCACACCTTTAGTAGGCCATTAAAACATAAGGTAGTAAGGTGCACTACTCCGAGAAAATTGCAAGATAAGTTTCACACGTCTATTAGGTAACTGATGTATCTGTGTGAAGGTAAGAAATCATTGGGCTCAAGCGGTTAGTGTTTGCAATTTGAAAGTGTTTTATGGATGAGGTGACTGTTCGAAACTCGTTAACACTTACTTTTTAATCACTGGTCCATTATGAGATTTGATAGGTAATATAATGAAAAGAAATCATGTGTTTTCATGAAGTAGTAGTAAATTTCATATTTTGGCTATTTCTAATTAAATTTCCAAGGACATGGATCAGGCTTGGAAAGATAAAGTCAAACCATGATAAAAAGTGATGCAAATGACATTATTCACAACCAGTGATGTAGTAAATCACAATATACTAGACAAAGAGTAATGTACACTCATTGGATGTGCTCTAGACATCACACATAGCAGAATGGTATGTGATACAGATATGGAAAACATAAATTGAAACTGCATTTATAACATCAAATGCAGTTTTGCTGCATGTACTGGGAATTTTCTTCAGATAGTTTGGACGCAAACCATGTGCTAGTGCAACATTTTCGCAAATATAGGTGCTTACAGTTGGTGTTCAGTGGAATGGATCCTAATACCATATATATATATATATATATATATATATATATATATATATATATATATATATATATATATATATATATATATATATATATATATATATGAAAAGCAGTTTTTCGTTCATTGTCAATCAGAAATGAACAGTTCTGAAAGTGCGTGACAAAGTTTTTTACTTGGCAAAGTAAATAAATAAATGGTGTAAGGTTGACTTTAACTGTGCAAGTGGGAAGACCATTGATAAAGGTGAGACTTCCTGGCAGATTAAAACTGTGTGCTGGACTGAGACTCAAACTCGGGCTGTGGCTAAGCCATGTCTGCGCAATATACTTTCTTTCAGGAGTGCTAGTTTTGTAAGGTTGGCAGGAGAGCTTCTGTTAAGTTTGAGAGGTAGAAACTGAGGTATTGGCAGAAGTAAAGCTGTGAGGACAGGGTGTGAGTTCGGCTTGGGCAGCTCAGATGGTAGAGCACTTGCTCACAAAAGGCAAAGGCCCCAAGTTAGTCTCTGTCTGGCACACAGTTTTAATCTGCCAGGAAGTCTCATATCAGCGCACACTCCGGTGCAGAGTGAAAATCTCATTCTGGGAACATTGATAAAGGTGTCACCATAATATAAATCAGGATTCTGGACTACTTTGTACCTGATATCCAGTACTGTAGCCAGTCTGTTGTGCTGGGGTTACCATGTACCCTGTTGGTTGTAGCCCCCTGACCACACAGGAATTACTCTGCTGATGCTTGTGCTGTTAACTCCCCATGTATGCTAAGGGGTAGAGGTGGATTCACCTGGGGCATCGGGACTCCCAGTATGGCCATCCTGCCAGGTGGCCTTTGATGCCGCTGGGTGGCACCTGTGGGGAGGCCCCTGGTCAGAGTGGGTGGCTTTAGAGCAGATGACACACGATAAAGCGTAGTCCATCATCTCTTGCTGGTGGTGAAACACCAGCAGTCTCTGTGTTCACAATCTCAATTAAACACACAGAAGTACGAACCCAAATCGTTCCACCCTGGCCACACTATGGGAGGAACGTCAGGCTAGGATGGCAGCAGATCTTATTTGCCCCAGTACCTTATATGTATGAGAGCTGATGGGAATCTTTCATGACAATGAAGCCTCAGTTTTTTGTTGAGTATTTAGAGGACAAGTTTGGGGCTTGTCCAAAAGGAGATCTGGGTCAGTCTTGGTCAAAACAGCATCCTCTGCCCAGTCATGGGCATTACTTTCTTGTGACAAGCTGGGGAACGTTTCTGTAACAATCATGCCCCATAAGAACTTAAATATGGTCCAGGGTATCATATTACACAGGAACCTTCTTTTGTTGTCTGACGATGAGCTGCACGCCAATTTAGAGTGGAGAGGTTTACATCTCGTCCGGCGTGCCCACTGGAGTCTGAGGGATAATCAGGCCTTCATCTTAACCTTTAAGGGTGATACGTTGCCCGAGGACGTCAAGGTGAAGGCCTACCGCTGTGATGTAAAATCCTATATCTGTCCCCTGATGCAGTGCTTTAAGTGCTGGTAGTTGGGCTATATGTCTTCCCACTGTACTTCTAGTGTCACATGTCGAGGTCGGGGACACCCATCACATGCCAATTCTCCGTGTGCCCGGCCTACCATCTGTGTCAACTGTGGAGAGCACCATTTGCCATGCTCGCCAGACTGCAGGATTCTCCAGAAAGAAAGTAAAATCACAGAGTAAAAGACCCTGGATCAACTGACGTACACTGAGGCTAAGAGAAAATTTGAATGCTTGTGTCCTGTGCGTATGACATCGTCTTAGCCACCGCTACAACAGTTCTGGCATCATCAGCTCCGCAAACTCCAGTCACCTCTCAGAGCCGGAAGACTACACTACACCTGCCCCCTTGATGGTGGCAGGCATTTCCCTCCCTGTTGATCCTGCACCACCTACTTTTTTGAGCACCCCCCCCAACCCTTGGGGATGTCTGTCCCATCTTCTAAGCCGGAGAAGCGTAAGTCTTCTTCAGTTTCTCTCACTAAGAAGGGGTCCCCTGGGCCACTCCCTTCCCAGGTTTCTGCTAGTGGGAAAGATGACCAACCTGTGGCTGAAGAGCCCAAAAGCAGCTGGTTGCAGGGCTTCATGCTCATCTACAGTCCAGGAGACTTGAGCCAGTGAAGTCCTCCCAGCCAGGGAAACCAAAGGAGCAGCGAGACAAATCCAACAAGAAAACCCCCAAGACCAAGGAAATTGCTGTGGCACACATACCACCGCTACCTAAATGCTCTGCGTCTGAGGATGGGGTGGAGATTTCAGCGTCTGCCGATTACCTAGATCTCACCAGATCCTCGGACACAATATATAGAGACTGTTTAGGCAATAAGTCAGTGGCAGTAGGTAACTCTGAGGTGTAAACTACCTCATTAAATGTTCCATGCCATCCCAGAGGAATTGCGGCGGCTTTTTACACCACCTGGCTGAGCTACGGCAACTGTTAAGCAGTAAATCTGAATTGCCCTCCAGGGAACCTGGTTCCTGGCAATGCAGAATTCTGCCCTCCGCGGCTATAAGGGATGTAGTGACTATAATAGTGTATCAGGTGGAGTTTTCGTTTATGTGCTAAACTCAGTCTGTAGTGAACTGTGCCCCTTCAAACCCCTCTTGAAGCAGTAGCTGTCAGAATGATGCCGCAGGAAATAACTGTCTGCAATGTATATGTTCCCCCAGATGGTGCAGTACACCAAAACGCATTGGCTGCACTGATTGATCAACTCCCTAAACCTTTCCTACTTTTGGAAGATTTTAATGCCCATAACCCCTTGTGGGGTGACACTGTGCATAGTGTCAGAGGCAGAGATGTCGAAACTTCACTGTCTTAGTTTCTTAGTTTGACCTCTGCCTCTTAAATACTGGGGCCTCCATACATTTCAGTGTGGCTCATGGTAGTTACTCGGTCATTGATTTATCAATTTGCAGCCCAGGATTTCTCCCATCTGTACACTGGAGAGCACAAGACGACCTGTGTGGTATTGACCACTTCCCCATCTTCCTGTCACTGGCCCAGCATCAGGCACACGGACACCTGCCCAGATGGGGTTTGAACAGGCGGACTGGGGAACTTTCACCTCTGCTGTCACCACCGAATCTCCCCCGCGTGGGAACATAGTGATGGTTGAGCAGGTGACTACAACAATTGTTTCTGCATCAGAAAACACAATCCCTTGCTCTTTAGGTTGCCAGAGGCGTAAGGCAGTCCCTTGGTGGTCGCCAGAAGTCGCTGAAGCAATTAAGGAGCGTCGGTGAATCTACAGCAGCATAAGTGGCACCCTTACCTGGAGCACCTCGCAGCCTTTAAACAGCTCTGTGCCCGTGTTTGCTACCTTATCAAACGATGGAAGCAGGAGAGTTGGGAAGGTGACATATGGCACCTAATGGTCGAGACGTCTCTCTGCCAAGTCTGGGCAAAGGTAAAACGTCTTCTCAGGTACTAGACCTCAACAGGTGTTCCCAGTATTACCATAAATGGCTTGTTATCTACCGATGCAAACGAGATTGCCGAGCACTTTTCTGAGCACTTTGGTTGAGCCTCTGCATCGGATAACTACACCCCAGCCTTTTGCACTCTCAAATGGTGGCAGGAAGGGAACATTCTGTCATTAACTACATGCCACAGTGAATCCTATAATGCCCCATTTACAGAGTGGGAGCTCCTTAATGCCCTTGTGCATTGCCCTGACACAGCTCCTAGGCCTGATCAGATCCACAGCCAGATGATTAAACATGTCTCATCTAACAAGCGACATCTTTTCGTCATCTACAACTGGACCTGGTGTGATGTCTTTCCAATACAATGGTGGGAAAGCACCATTGTTCCGGTGATCAAACCCGGCAAAAACCTGCTTGATGTGGAAAGCTATTGGCCTATCAGTCTCAACAACGTTCTTTGTAAGCTGCTGGAACATATGGTATGTCAGTGGTTGGGTTGGGTCGGGTCTTCGAGTCACGTGGCCTACTGGCTCCATGTCAGGAATGTTTTCGTCAGGGTCGTTCTACCACTGTTAATCTTGTCCCTTGTGTCTGCCATCCGAACAGCCTTTTCCAGACAGCAAACACCTGGTTGCCGTCTTTTTTACTTACGTAAAGCATATGGCACAACCTGGTGACATCAAATCCTTGCCACATTGTGCAAGTGGGGTCTCTGGGGCCCGCTCCCTATTTTTATCCAAAATTTCCTGTCGCTCCGTACTTTTCATGTCCAAGTTGGTGCCTTCCGTGGTTCCAGCCATGTCCAGGAGAATGGAGTCCCGCAGGGCTCTGTATTGAGTGTGTCTATTTTTAGTGGCCATTAACGATCTGGCAGCAGCTGTATCGCCCTCCCCTCACCTTATCTGTGTGCAGACGACTGCTGCATTTTTGTACTGCTGCTCCAGTACTGGTGTTGCTGAGTGTTGCCTACAGGGAGCCATCCACAAGGTGCAGTCAAGGGTTCTAGACCATGGCTTCCAGTTTTCAGCCACAAAGTCGTGTCGTGCACTTTTGTTGGTGTCGTATCATTTATCCAAACCCAGAACTTTACCTTCATGATGATCCACTCACTGTAGTGGGGACATATATATTCTTAGGACTGGTTTTTGCTACTCAATTGACTTCGCTTCCTCATCTTTGTCAGCTTAAGTGGAAGTGCTGGCAGCGCCTCAATGTTCTGTTGCCTGAGCAACATCAATTGGGGTGCAGATAGCTCTATGCTGCTACGGCTGTACAGAGCCCTTATCCAGTCCCAAATTGATTATGGATGTGTGGTTTATGGTTCGTCAGTGCCATCAGTGTTGTTTACTCAACACTGTGCACCACTGTGGGGTTTGAATAGCGACAGGAGCTATTAGTAGTAGTCTGGTGATCAGCATACTGGTGGAGGCTGGGGTCTCTCCTTTACATATCAGATGTGCACAACTGCTTGCCAGTTATGCAGCACAAATTCGTAGTTCTCCTGAGAATCCGAATTACAGTCTCCTTTTCCTGTCCATCTCCTGCTTCGGCAGCCCAGTTTGGGGATGGACCTTTCGCATGGCCCTGCGGCTCTCTGCTGTCACTTCCACTATATTCTTGGCGTGTCCCGGGGCTCTGAAGTGGTTTACACAGATGGCTCGATGGCTGATGGTAGCATTGGCTTTGACTACGTTCACGGTTGCCATATTGAACAGCATTCCTTACCATTGACTGCAGTGTATTCGCGCCAGAGATGGTGGCTATTTCTCGTGCACTTCAGTATCTCCGTTCATGCCCAGGTGGGGAGTCTTTCCTATTATGTACTGACTCCTTGAGCAGCCTGAAAACTATCAACCAGTGCTACCCTTGTTATTCTTTGGTAGCGTCCATCCAGGAGTCCATCTATGCCCTAGAACAGTCCAGTCGTTCATTGTTGTTCGTCTGGACCCCTGGTCACATCAGAATCCCAGGAAATGAACTTGCTGACAGGCTGGTCAAACATACGACACGGAAACCACTTCTGGAGATGGGTATCCCTGCAACTGACCTTCGTTCCCTGCAACTGACTGTGTTCGTTATTACACCGTAAGGTTTTTCAGCTTTGGGAGATGAATCTCAAATTCTCAGTACGCACAACAAATTACAGCCATTAAGGGGACCACAACTGTGTGGAAGTCTTCGGTGAGGGCCTCTCACCAGGACTCCGTGGTTCTCTGCCGGCACTGCATTCGCAGTGCCTGGGCGACCCACAGCTACCTCCTGTGCTGTGAAGACCCACCTCAGTGTCAGTGCCGTGCCTGGTTGACAGTGGCCCATGTTCTGCTCTGTCCTCCTTTGGTTGTCTTGTGACTTCATCTTCGGTTGCTGGACTCATTACCATTGATTTTAGCAGACATCGCCTCATCGCCTGATTTGGTTTTACGTTTCATCCATGAGATAGGGTTTTATCATTCGATTTGAGTTTCAGCACATGTCCTTTGTCCCTCTGTGTCGTCTACTCCAGTGCTTTTAGGGTGGAGGTTTTAATGTGTTGCAGGTTGGGTGGCTTTTTCTTTTTATTTTCGTGGTCGGCCAGCCACTGTATTCTGCTTCCTTGTTTTACTTTGTTTCGACTGTTCCTTGCATCTCTATTTTCCTGTCCTCTTTTGTTTCTTGTAGTGTTCGTTGAATTAGGAACAAGGGAATGATGACCTTGTGGTTTGGTTCCTTGCCCCTTCTTTAAACTGACCAAATCAGGATTCATTTGAATCTATGATTAGGAAAAATTATCTCTTTCCACATTAGGTGGCATGACATTAGTGAAAATGAACTGTGGAGCTGTGTGGTAAGGTTCCCATACTTTCAACAAGTTAAAATGACTTTTGGAAAGTCTGTCGTTAATTTCTTAACAGTTTTTTGCATTTTTGGTCCAAACATACCTGTAGCCTCTCGCAAACACAAACACGTACAGTGTTAACTTACCAAACACCATTATCGCATATTCGCTGTGTTCGAGTGTGTTACCGTGTTCATATTGTGCCTTGTAGCATACATTCTTTTTTTTTTTTTTTTTTTTTTTTTTTTTTTTTTTTTTTTTTTTTTTTCAGTGAGAGTTTTAAGTTGACTGGTACTGGCATCCTGTGTGGTCTGTATCGATCACCAATTTTTTATTGAACTTGGCCATAAAGTCCTTAATCTGCACTTGAAACATAAAGATTCCAGTGTTTCTTACCCCAATTCACAGATTCCCTGTTACTTACAAATGTCGTGATCTTCCTCTGCTGAATTCTGTGTTATTGATTGAATTTCTTAGCCCATGGAAGTGATGCTTTGAAGATGATGCCCTCAGATTGAAATTGGCATACAGCTGCCAAAACCCACTGTTGTAAAATCCTGGTTGTTACCTGAAACATAAAATCAAATTTGCATATCATGGTCATAATCTGTTGTTAAAATATGGTTGTTGAAGATAAAAAAAGATGAAAAGTTGACAAGAATGAACTTACTTGCTGCTGCTTTTTTTGAGTCTCCATGAAGTGGTCATTAGTCCACCAATTAATTAGTGCATATTTATAGATTACTGAGTGTCCACTTTTTATATTTTCCTCTCCATCTTTTCCAATGGTCCTTTCTAGGAACTTAAATTCTTTCCTCTGGAGGGTTTGTAGAGACTGCATGGGGTGTTCTTTTGCTGTGGTTACTGCTTCTATTTTTGTCTCCAACCTTATTTTCAGCTGGTTCAAAATCCTTACTGTCAGAAAAATCTTAAACTTCACGAAATAGACCTCATTCATCTACTTTGTCAGAATGAATGAGCTCTTCGTCAGTAATAAGTCTCCCTTCTCTTAAAGTTTTGACAATACGATATTAAAGCACTCACCAATCGCCATTGCATTTGTAGAAATCATTGGTGATTGCTCTTTTTCAATAAGGTCCACTTCTTGAAGACATTTGCAGTAAAAGAATGCATCTTTTAACAAATGTTTCATAATTGCATTAAGCATTGAATCCTCATGACATTCATTTTCTGTGCTAGTCAAAGAACAGAGATGTCTTAATTTTTGTAATGCAAGTGTAAATTCTGATACTCAAAAAAATTTTCAGCTACACTATTCGTTCTTGCTACATTAGCAATGTCTCATCACTATGCAGGTTAATAGCCAAATAGGGCATGCCACTATGTCTGGATCTCAAAGCATCGAGGTGCAAATAGTTCCGGGTACCTTACCTGATAGTATTTATAAGGGATTTTGCTAATCCCGATAGATACAAATTTTCAGGAAAACTGAGTTCTTTGTTTACTGTCAATAGTTTTAAATATGTGCTAATTGTTAAGTTTAATAAAAAATAGTAAGTAGTCAAATAACATGAAATTCACTAACACTTCATGCTAATATGTGGTTTTTCAAATATTACCTCTCAAATGTCATATAAATTAAATATGACCAGTGATGAAAATAGTAGATTAATAATTAAGTTTCAGAGAGAGTCGAACTGTCGCCACATACATCTTCACCCGATGTGGCCGTGCGGTTCTAGGCCCGTCAGTCTGGAACCGGACCGCTACGGTCGCAGGTTCGAATCCTGCCTCTGGCATGGATGTGTGTGATGTCCTTAGGTTAGTTAGGTTTAAGTAGTTCTGAGTTCTAGGGGACTGATGACCACAGATGTTGAGTCCCACAGTGCTCAGAGCCATCTGAACATCTTCACCTTACGAAGCTCAAATGCTCTACACTTGACCACCATGAACTCTTTATGACCAGCACCTACACACAGGTTCAAAAGTGACTCAATAGATGCATAAAACTTCTCTTTAGATTTTCTCAGAATCAACAGAGTAGTGCACCTTACTACTTGCACGTTGTTTCTAATGGCCTACTAAAGGTGTACAAAATGGGAATTAAATTTCTGATCCCAACTTTGGGCCTTCCCTTGTTAGTCTTTGAGCCACTTGTGTAGCTGAGAACCTATGTCATACTCTCAAATGTTTAAGTATGCAGTGGGGCTTGTGGTTTCTGTAAATCTAGAAATACAAAATTTGCCTGCCTTTCATCCATGGATTACAAGGTATTGAGTGAGAAAAAGGTAATCGGAGTTGCATGACTGATACTTTCTAAGTTTTTGCCTATTTGCCGAGAGAAGTTTTTCTGTCTCAAGGGGGACTTCTTATGTTCAGACTTAACATATGATCAAGACGAACCTGACGTTGAAGACATTAACCTGTAATTCTGTTAAGGCTGTTCTTTTACCATTCTTACACAGGGAATGGCCTGCACTTGTTTTGTCGCGCCCCCCCACCCCCCTCTGCCTCCGTCAGTTGACTCTTTGTGCTAGGTGAGATAGATTCATGATAAATGCCTGTTAAGCAAGGTGCCAGTGCTGAAGAGTTCTATCTGTAAAACCAAATTGGGATTCGATCTGGACGTAGCGACTTCCTTTCTTCAAGTCTTTTAGTTGCTTCTCTATGCTGGGGATGCCTATTGTTATGGTGTGCGTGTGCGCGTCAGCCTCTCACTGAGGTATTGTAGTGAAAGTTGTTGCTGTGTTCCATGCATCAATCTTCCTGTAGGTGCACAAGTTTCTGAAAACTTGCCTGTTGACTTTACCACATTCTTTTTGGACTGAGAATGCAACAATATCATGATCACTAATCCCCCTATATATTCCTACAACATTGAAAAGGTAAAGTCTGCAGCTACAACGTCTAAAATATGTGCATTGCATATGGGTTGTCAAACCTGTTGCTCAAGAGTTCTTGTAAAATGTGTTCAGAACTTCTTTAGAAGACTGTGCACATACCACCTGCAATGAATACACAGTTGTCTAAAGTCTGTACTTGGTATGTTTGCTTCCAACTAATATTGCATGATTGGAGTACTGCTGTGCTATTGAGTATAGACTTTGATTCTACTACTGGTAAAGTGAAATAGTGGCTGATAAAAACATTCAGTAATTGAGTTCACCTCACATCCAGCTAAATTTGTGGTCACGCGTAATGTCATGTCGACAGACAAATATTTTCATAAAGTGCAGTGGATACTACTACCACTACCACTACTTCCACGGTATATAAACTGCCTTCTTGGTATAAATGCCATGCCTCATTACTTTGAAGCTTTCTACTTGGGTTTCATCCAGCTCTCTCTTCAGAGTACAGTTTGAGTGACAGCTTTCCTGGAGGGCAGTAAATTTATGGATGTTGTTAAAAAAAAGCTTCAGCAATTTACTGTTAAAATTTTGATGTTTGAAATTCTTTCACTTTGTGT
Source organism: Schistocerca gregaria (assembly GCF_023897955.1). NCBI lineage: Eukaryota > Metazoa > Arthropoda > Insecta > Orthoptera > Acrididae > Schistocerca > Schistocerca gregaria. The sequence continues at coordinate 389,029,783 of NC_064925.1, read as the reverse complement.
GCAGTCAGATTTTGCTCTGCATATCGACTGGAGAGTGTTCATCGGAAGACATCAAACTACCACCTATGCTAAAAAATGTGCACTTCACAAGTACTCTGCTACCAGGTAACTTCTTTTGTGTGCAGCACCCCAGACCTATTGACAATCCTAAAATTCTCCACACCATAATGCAGGGCCTGAGATCTGCAACCTTGGAGGTCATAGAATCTGCGGAGCTTCTAGTTGGACCCTCCAGTAGGCTTCAAACCAAATCCTGATCAGTTCTGTACACCATACTGCAAACTATAATCCTTCACCAAGTGAGTGAGGCCACCAGCTTTCACTTCCGCCATCACTCTTGAAGAACTGCAGGTAGGCTCAGAATCCAACATGTCATTGGTGCCAAGATTAGCCATGACCTGCAGACGACTGTGGCCTGCACCCTGGATAGTTGCAAGTATGGGTTTCTCCATATCTCTGATGTGGCCTCCACCCAGTCTAAGAGTTCTTTCCAGCCCTGGATGCTATTTCTGTAACTAGCAAACCCTGTTCCCATGCGGCTGCTTCGACCCTGTTGGGGTAGTGGCCACTTGGCCCACTAACAGTGAACTGGCAAGGCCAGGCAGCTGGTCCCCAAATACTCCCCCCCCCCCCCCACCCCCCCACCCCACACACCAAAATTGGGTTTGCTATTAGGTGTCTTTGCAACGGAGACTGTGGGTGAAACAATTGATACTTGAGATGTGCCATGTCAGCTTTTCTGCGGGCTGACCACGGCTGAAATTATTTTCATTGGATTGTGAACTGCAGCCAGCTACTGCTGAGTTGGCACACAGCACACACACTTCCTATTCAATCTACTACAAAAATTCGAATGAAAAAATAGTTAACAATTAGATAATGAACCCTGTTGTCTTTTAGAAATGGATTTACACTACCAGACTTGTTTGGAAAAACAAAAACAAAAAAAATGTGAACCCAAGCTACTAGGAACTCATTGTCGCTGACAGTAGTTCACTGCCTGCTGATATAAAGTAATGCAGCTGAAAATTACACTACATAATTACATAACTCAGTCAGTTAACAAATATGCAAACTCTTACAATAAAATAAATAGCACTGCTAAAAACAGGTAAACAATCACTCTTCACTTCTGCTCAGCCTGTAAGAACACCACTAAACTAACAATGTATACAACCTTTCAACCTTTGTACAGACGATAAGCTGCTGCTGAACTCCACTCTGCTATAAGACTGTTACTCTGTTTGGGATTGGTAACAGAGGAAGGGAAGAGCTTTTACATAAACAAATGAGCAAAATAGTGTTCATTGTGTACATGTTTTAGTAGTAGCAGAAATGATTCCCAATGTAAATTGGGACTACTAGAGAAAGTGAGCAATTAGGCTGGGTAACAGTATTGTCTGTCCAGAATATATAGCATGCCAAACTTGGTTTGTGTACATCAGTTTTACCTTATGTACAACTGGTCCAAAATGAGGCAGAGGTTGTCATCTATACCTTTATTTTTATATTCTTTCATTATCTCCTCAGATTATTACCTCCTTGTTTTCCCAAAACTATTGAACTGCTTGTGGGAGGTTCACTCTTTGATATGTATAATATGTAATTATTGTCAACTTTTTAATTTTGTTGTCAAGGCACAGATTACAGTCTCTCTCTCTCTCTCTCTCTCTCTCTCTCTCTCTCTCTCTCTCTCTCTCTCTGTCTGTGTGTGTGTGTGTGTGTGTGTGTGTGTGTGTGTGTGTGTGTGTGTGTGTTTTGAAAATTCGGAAGATGAGGTAAAGATATAAACGTTAGTTTCATTTATTGATTTGTTCTTCAAACATATTGGTCTTATAGTAGCGAACCTATTTAGCTTACACCTGCAGTTTATTCCTGTAGGCTCGATTATCATTTTCAATTTTTTACTTTGAATTTGGGAGATGCAATATTTATATTGTTGCCTGTAGGTCCCGTGGCTTTGGTTTCATCACATATTCAAGGGCACACATGGTGGATGATGCACAAGCTGCACGGCCTCATAAAGTGGACGGGCGTGTGGTGGAACCAAAACGTGCAGTTCCTCGCACAGAAATTGGCAGGCCAGAAGCTGGTGCCACAGTGAAAAAGTTATTTGTTGGCGGCCTCAAAGAAGAGGTGGAAGAAGATGACCTTCGTGAATATTTCCAACAGTTTGGCACTATTGTGTCATGTGCAATTGTTCTCGATAAAGAAACAAGGAAAAAGAGGGGCTTCGGTTTTGTAGAGTTTGATGATTATGATCCAGTTGACAAAATATGTCGTAAGTACTTTTTTATTCATTTTGGATTGTAATTAGAATAGTTGAGCAACCAGATTTTTATTACTCATGCAGTTTGTGGTAAACTGTGCTGAAAACTAAGAATTGAATTTGTAGGTATCAGCAGCTAACTTTTTGAAATGGTTCTTGGAGTATACAATTTTCTGTGAAAGGTATCTGTATAATTATTGTTATGTCTGCCTGGACTGCTTTTGTTGAAATTCCTCTTTGCAGAGGCCTGGTTGATAGAAAATTTTCACATGGAAATGGATCTTCGTTTAGTTAGCTGGCTCAAGTGGACAGTGCAAACCTTTAAAACAATCTGGTTCACTTAAATAGTGCACACCTTAAAAATGATAATGGAAAACCTAAAATTAAAGTGAATGACTAGGTAGTGGACAACCTTATGGACACCTGCTGCAACTCATTTATATTATGCTAGCTCAGCCTGATTCATTAGCCTTTTTTGCATATGAGATGGTTTCCAGTTTTTCATTGGAAAATGCTGCTGTTGGGGCAACTATCTGAAAAGAATGCAAATTAACTGATGAAGGCATTAAATGCTCTAGATATCTTGGAATCAAACAATGAAAAATCCAGGATGGAATGTAACTATATTAGGGAAGGAAAGTTGTTACTCCCTACATATCGGAGATGCTGAGTCGCAGATAGGCACAACAAAAAGATCCTTGCAATTATAGCTTTCAGCCATTAAGGTCTTTGTCAACAACACATGCACACGCAAGCAATTTTCACACACGACTGCAGTCTCTGGCAACTGAAACCACACATTATCAGGATCTTTGTTGTGCCGATAGGCTTAGCATCTCTGCTATATGGTAAGTAGCAACTTCTTCTCTAATATTGTTAGAGATATTTGAATCTGACTTGTGAATTGTAGATAATCACGTAATGCATCATCTGATGAGCAGCCAAAATTGTGTGTTTGAAATTAATTTTACTCAGATTTAAAACCTATTAAAGGAACTCAGTATTGTAATGACCTGGAAAAGTGTGCTTGCAGTAGAAACATAAAATTTTTAAAGTGGCTCTCATAGTATTGCAAAACAAATAGGCCAAGTACTGAAATCGATATAGAATATCTAAAACGGGGACAATAATTGTGCCTATATAAACCAAGCTTTAAAAATTTATTTCGCTATGTTACTTGGCTGAGAGAACTAAAGGTAGTGGCAATACCGGTCAAGAACTGACATGATGTAGCTTTCTAATGATTATTTTAGATGGGCTCTAGAATCTGCAGTGCATGATACACTATGCAGTCTACTAGCTCCTGTTCCTTTGCTTAAGCTGTTGCAAATCTCGTTGTCATTTTAAACCTTCCAAACCAGATCAGAGCCCCAGTTAATAACTGATAGGTCATGGCCACAGTTCTTACTTACACTGGAAAATTGTCTATTGCAGGAGGTTTAAACTCTGCTCCATGGGGTGTGGGTTCTGTCAGCTCACATGCAGGTGGCTAGGCTACTAAGATAATTACGAAAGTTAAATAATAGAGCATGGTTCCTGTTAACATGATAGTTTGAATTCGAGAAATGTTTCAATTAAATGCTTATATTAACTCTCAATTAAGTGTGTACAGCATACTCTTCCTTGCAGGTCTCCACTTCACACCCAAGTTATTGACTACAATTTCATCCTTTTCCTTTGCTCATTAGCATGTGTGTCTGCATTGCTTGGCATCAAAATTGGTAAAGGCACCAATTTCCTCCAAATATTCTCTCTTGAAGCAGACAATTTGCCATCAAATAACTTGTTCACACTTTACACAATATGAAAACTGGCGGGCAAGGTACCTATTACTGCTGCATGTTAACGAAGTCTTGTACACTCAAACAAACTTACAGTGAAACATGTTACACAATCTGAATCTGTCTACACCTGAAGACTTAAGCAGTGCCCGTAAGAAATCTGCCAAATGAACTGTATGTTCAGTTAACTGGGTGTATTTGAATGTAGTATTCAGGGATTGGTCAATTAGATTCTGAATGTCATCCACAAAGCTACTCAATGATCTATGGGTCATCAGGACAACTAAGTAAACTGAGTCATTACTGTCCTGCCAGATTATTCATACAAAAGAAGTGTTTCCCAAGGTAGTCTTCATTATTACCACCACCACCTTCCCCCCCCCCCCCCCTTCCAACAAAAACACACACACACACACACACACACACACACACACACACACACACACACACACACACACACAGAGAGAGAGAGAGAGAGAGAGAGAGAGAGAGAGAGAGAGAGAGAGAGAGAGAGACTGGTGGTAGTGAGGTAAGGAGACCCATCCCCACTCTCTCACCCTTGTACTTAAAATATTGGGTGTCAGAGATGGTGGAAAGCTGAGTGTCTCTAGAATTTACACTGAAATTCTTGAGGCACTACATACTTCCATTTTGAAAATACTGTTTTTTTACTTTTTGTCTGTGTGAGACTTTACAAAAAGATTGCATTATACCATTAAAAATACTCCGTAAAGTAGAAACAATCTGCCATAAAGGAAACTCTAATGACTTGCAGCATATTTCATTAGTTACGCCATAAATGAGTGTAGACATATACTGTCAAAAAGACTTCAGGGCACTATCAGAATATTGTGGAAACTGGGGTTGCTATACTCATGATGAAGAGTACAAGAAAACTAATAATGAGAAAAAATTTGTGTGTCTTCAAAAAGGGCAATAATTTCCAATTGGTTCCTTGGGTAAAGATCTATAAGAAAATACTAGGAAGTTCTGACCATATGTGAAGTCAATGAACAAATATAAATAAACTTAGATTACAAATTCCATTAAGCTTGAAGAAAGTGGCTCATCAATGTTCGGAAAGTATCTGTGTACGTGTACTCACAGCCAGTGCCTCACCCCCCCCCCCCCCTCGTCTCTCTCTCTCTCTCTCTCTCTCTCTCTCTCTCTCTCTCTCTCTCTCTCTCTCTCTCTCCCCCTCCCTCTCTCCCTCCCCCCTCCTCTTTCCCTCCTCCCTCTCTCCCTCCCCCTCCTCCCCTCCCTCTTCTCTCCTCCAAATGTTGCCTCTTGGAACAGACCATTTGCCATTAAATAACACGCTGCACATTTTACACAATATAGTCACTCTAAATGTCAAACTTATTGCTTTTCAGTTTCAAGAAATCACCAGATTAATGGAAAACACATAGATGTGAAAAAAGCATTGCCAAAGGGCGATGTAGGATTGAGCCGTGGAGGACCTGGGGGCCGTGGAATGGACGGACCCCGAGGAGGAGGTGGCATGGGTGGTGGAAGTAGTTGGGGTGCCCGTGGTGGCAGAGGTGACTGGGGCAATGGCCCAGGTTTTGGAGGAGGATTTGATGGTGGCAGAGGCATGGATGATGGTTGGAGAGGTAAGTGGAGTAATATAATAATGTTTTGTTCAATGTTCTGTAATATTTAGTGGTAGATAACATTATTTCCATACCTTACTTGTGTACTCCTGTATTTATGATTATTCCACATGTGCAAATGCACTATAATAGAATGAAAAATACTTTCATGGGGCTATTAGAGGTTGTGTTTTTTCATTTGATTTAGTTTTGTCATTCAAAAGCCACACCTGGAAACAGATTGTATTCGAAGATTTTCGCTGTTTGCTTTTTTAACACTTTCTCTCATACCTTTCTTGGCTTTTTAAATTGAGGTTTCCACTTTGGTTTTGACCTCCAGTTTCCAAATTTTATGAAAGTGTGGGCTGTTTGGGAAGGACACCTTACTGTTGGGTATTAACTCTCCACTGTGCCTTCCTGGGGAGTCCACAACTCTTTTGCGGATATGTGTGTGTGTGTGTGTGTGTGTGTGTGTGTGTGTGTGTGTGTGTGTGTGTGTGTGTGTGTGGAGCACGGGGCCCCGAGTTAGTGCAGGTCTTTCCTTTCCAGGCTGTGTACCTTCCCTTTCCACATCCATCCCTGTCCCCAGTGCTTCCCCCCACCCTCTGCCCCTCACTTTCCCCTTCCCCTTCTCCCTCACTTTGGCAGTATGTTTTGCTCTTAGGTCCGGAGATGGACGCTTGTGAATGTATGATCCGGTTTCTTTGCTTTTATCTCTGTAATGGAATGTCTCTGTCCTTCTTTTGTTATCTTTTCCTTGATTCTTCTCTTTACCTTCTTCCCTGCTGCGGTGATTGAGAATTCTTCTCTTCTTTCCTTTTATTTGTTCCTCCATTTCTCTCTCTTTCCTGTGCATGTCTGGAAGCCAACACACATGTTACCACACATAGCTGGTGATGGGATAATGTGTAAATCCCCACCCAGTGTAGACAAGTAGAACACTTGCATATCCCCAGGTATAGCCCACACTCAGGGAGGGGTGATTACCTTGCGAACATGCCGATTGTTCCCTCTATCCCTTTCTCGGGAGGGGTGACCTGAGGTGGGGACAATCACCTAAGGCAGGAGTGGCCTCGTAGGGCCCCCCACTAGGAAGAGAATGCCATCGGAAGTGCTGGTAATCATGGGATACTTTCACTATGATTTCTTCTACTACTTCCCACAAGAGTTTCGGCCATGGACAATTCTTCAGTCAGTGCCAAAGTTCCTAGTTGTTTCTCAGTCTGACGAAGGTCAAGACTTGTCCACAGTCAACCCTTTCGTTATTCATAAAGGTGTTAACGCAATTGCAGGTCTTGTAGAGCCTTGTTCACTGTTATGAAATGACACCCTGTTGTTAAAAACACAGTGCCTTCCAATCACATAAATTGCTTTAAACTACACTGCTACACACATTCCCTGTCTGGGTGAAAGTGCACCATACTTCAAACTCATCACGCAGTGGTTTATACAAGATCACTGATGGATTATCCAATGAGGACATTTAAAATCACGGCGTTACGGCCATACATAGTCATTAATAGGGTTGAAAAGGATCTGTACCAACCCGTACTCTCTTCTTGACATTTGACAGAGTTCAACTTCCATCGAACATTGAAGTGGAATATGAGAATTTCTGTTCACCCTTGTATTCCCAACCCTACGCGTTGCTATCAGTGTCAGCAGTTTTAATCATACCAGCCAGTAGTGTTCTAATACAGCCTTTAGAGTCTGTCCTATTTTTAAACCGGGACGAATTATGAGGAAATTGGAGTGAAGTAAAAGGGTGTGATTTTTCGCAGCTTGTTATTTGCCTGTGTGCTATTGTGCTCCCAGTGCATAAATGTAGCACTGTCCTCACTGCTCTTAGTTACTAGGAGGTAGCCATGCAGACTTGCAATCTCACCTTTAGTGCCACAGTTGCCAGATAGGCCAGCCCAAAGACCACCCCTTTAGCCTCCGCACCATCACCAGCTCATTCAAAAGCTCAACCTTCGTTGGATCCTGCTAAATCAGTCACCAAAATTGGACAGACTCCAAAGAAAGAGCCTGCTCGTGAAGATTTTTTTACATACCCAGACCTCACAATCATTGACTACTCCCTAATCTCAATGCCCTGCTTCAAAGAAGGCTCATGAGTTCCTCTCCTCCGCCACGGCATCTCTCTTCCACAGGCACTGTAGCTGCCCTTCGCCATCTTCCCTGTCACTGAGATGCACAGCTGGCAGCCAATCAACCACCTGATAACTGGCAACGAATAGTGTATGGGTAAGGATCTTCTACCTCTGGCTGAATGCCGTTCCACGCTGTCTGCCATTGGCTCTCAGCGGTCACTGAGTTAATGGCAACCAGGACGAGATTTCCCTTTTCCGTCCACCCTATGTCAATATGGGAATATATGCGGGACTGGCTCCACAATCGGGATGAATTGTCGCTCCTCTTATCCTACACCCCAATCATCTTCTGTCTTCGGGCAACAAAGCTACGCCCCCATGATTGCTTTATCTTCCCTCATTTCCAGTCAGCCCAGTTTGATTTCCCCTCTGTTGATGGCACTCCGGCACATGGACTTGAGATTCTTCTCCATTGTACTATCCATTATCACCCAATCCCCTTACACAGTTCCTTCCAAGCTGTTGCTGTACGTTTTTCCTTTTCTGAATACATCTTTCTCTCTTTGTACCATGTACGTTCCATCACCCACACCACTGGCAAGAGCTGATCTTGTTCATCTCCTTGGTCAACTCCCCCCCCCCCCCCCCCCCCCAAATTTGCTGATTGGAGACTTCAACGCCCACCACCCACTTTGGGGGTTTCCGTGTCCTTGTCAGAGAGGCTCCCTACTGATTGACATCTTCCACAAAGTGAATCTTGTTTGCCTCAACACTGGGGAACCTACATTTTTGTCTGCCTCCAAGGCAACCTATTCTCATTTGGACCTTTTGGTCGGGGACTGTTCAGCTTGCTAGGCACTTTGAATGGTTTGTTCTTACTGATACACACTCAAGTGACTGTTTTCCATGTGTCCTTAGATTACAGCCACAACTGCCATCAGGCACCCAAGATGCTGGCAGTTGTCCTAAGCCAATTGAACACTTTTCTCCTCTTTAACAAAATTCAATGACCATCAATTTCCTAGCATCGATGATCAGGTCACTCATGCTACAGAGGTTATTCTACAGCTGTAGAATGGTCAAACCTCGCACCTCTCCTTTGCCCCGGCGCACTCCAGTTCCTTGGTGGAACAACACGTGCTGTGAAGCATACGCGAGCTGAGACGTGCTCTTCACATTTTCCACAGTCAACCTACGTTGGCCGACTGTATCCGCTACAAGCAGCAACATGTGTGATACTGTTGCATTATATGCGGTAGCAAGTGGGCAAGCTGGCACTTTTTTCCCAGCTCCTTTACCACCTTAACTCCCTCATCTGTAGTTTGGAGTCGAATTCGATGGATATTTGGCATGTCTAGTTTCTACCCAATCTCTGGGTTAACTGTCGCACAGGATACCTTAGTGGACCAAGTCGCAATTTATAACTCAATGCTTTAATACACTGCTGAGATTCGAGCTCTCCAAATTACCCACTGGCCTTTCTCCTGAAGTGAGTAGCGGAATTCGACCTCTTTCTTTCTCCTTTCAAAATAGTGAAAGCTATAATATTTCTTTCTCTATGTGGAAACTCCAACACGCACTCTCTTCCTCTTGCTCTTCCGCACCAGGACCGGTTGGCATCCTCATCCAAATGATGCTGCATTTATCATACTGTAGTCTGCGTTACCTCCTTCGCCTTTATAATCGAATTTGACCTGACAGTACCTTTCCCAGAAGATGGTGGGAAGCTATTTGCATTCCTGTTCAGAAACCTGGAAAGGACAAACATCTCCCCTCTAGCTATTGCCCAATCTCTCTCAAGAGTAGTGTGTGTAAAGTTTTGGAGCATATGGTAAATTGCGGGTTTATGATCGTGGCTAGAGTCCCAAAACCTTTTTAACACGTGCCCAATGCAGTTTCCGAAAGAATCGTTCCACAGTTGACCATCTTGTTGCTCTCTCCCCTTATATCATGAACAATTTTCTCAGGAAATGCCAAATGCTAGGTATATTTTTGATCTGTAGAGGGCATACGATACCTGTTACAGGACAGGCATCCTCCGTACACTGTTCTCTAGGGGCTTTCGAGGTTGGCTACCCCTTTTCATCTGTGAATTGATGTTAAAGTGCACATTTAAGGTGCACACTACTCTCTCCCGTACTTTCTCCAAAGAAAACAGGATGCCCCAGGGCTCCGTGCTAATTGTTGTACTGTTTGCCATTGCTGTAAATCCAATTATGGATTGTCTCCTTCCCGATGTTTCGGGCTCCCTCTTTGTTGATAATTTTACAATCTGCTACAGCTCTAAACGGATCAACCTTCTTGACTGACATCTTCAAGGATGTCTAGATAGCCTCCACTTGTGGAGCATCGAAACCAGCTTCGATTTTTCACCCAGTAAGACCATTTGTGTAAACTTTGGGTGTCATCCAGAGTTTTATCTGCAGTCCCTACATCTAGGCCCTGTTGACCTTCCGTTTGCGGATGTCGCCAAATTCTTGGGACTTATGTTGGACAGAAAACTGTGCTGGTCTTCCCAGGCAGCTGATAGAGCAGCAAAGGCTGCAATCTCTCATGCTCGGCGCACTGTTTGCATGGTTCTCTTGGCTGATCTACAGAGTGTTTTATATTGTGTTGCTCTTTTATGGCATACACATTGATCTACCCTTCCCAATAAATTATGGGACATAAAACCTCTTCCCTGGCTTGGACCTCTTCCTCCTGGCCTCCTTGTCGGGAGGAGAAATTTTAACTAGACTCTGGATTGGGCACTGTCTTTCTAGCCATCGACATCTTTTAAGTGGTGGTCCTCCCCCCACTTTGTTCACTGATCTCAATCGAGGATGGTGAGACACTTTTTACTTCAGTGCTCCTATTTTAATCTGCTATGCACCTGTTTACAGCTGTCACCTGATATATCTTCCCTTTTAGCAGATGACGCATGCTTGGCCAATTCCATCTTTAAATTTAGGTTTTTTACCCTTCACTAAGCCACAGGAAAAAAACTTCACTGTGTGCCGTTATCTTTCGCACCTACCATTCAAGTAGATACTTCACTGCACCTGAAATCCAGCACAGTAGCGAGTTAGTAGCAGTGGGGTTGTCATGTAGCCTCTCACTGGTAGCCCTCAGACAAGACAGGAATCTCACTGCTGATGCCAGACCTGTAACCTCCCTGTGTCAGCCAAGGCATTGATGCCTCTAAACTTCAGGTTACTGGGATGCGGGACAACAGCTACTGGGGCAGGTAGCCTTTGCCCTGACAGGTTGTTAACCACGGGGAGAGCCTCCGATTGCAGTGATTGGTTTTGGGATTGGTGGTCTGCAGTGACATGGATCAAACTTATTGGTAGCCCTGCCAACACAAACATCTCAGCAGTCAGGAACAGTGACTCTAAAGGAGAGGTTTACCATACTACGGTATTTACTACATTCTCAGTTTCTCTAGATAAGCCAGATAAGGAGAAATGGGAGTGAACAATTTGCTGAGTTCTTGGTACGTTCCCAAACTGATGGCAGATCTTTTGCTACAACAAAGCCACTCTTTTTCATTGAAAATATGGAAGATTGGTTTGGGGAGGTTGCAGCAATAGAAAAGATAAGAAATGAATCTTTGCTGAGCAAAACATCATGCCAACCAATTGCCTGCACTTCAGGCATGTTTAAAGATAAATGTACCAGTCACCATTTATCCTCATAACATTCTCAATAGAATTCAATGTGTTACCTTCCACCAGGACCAAACGCTGCAAACTGATGATGAGATGTGTACTAATCCAGTGCAGTGTGGTGTCTGTTTTGTTCCGCACATCCATAAGGGAGCCAAAGATAATACAATGGACACTGGAGCTTTTATCCTGGCCTTTGATGGCAACATTTTGTGTGAGAAGGTTAAAGTCATGGTTTATAGGTGTGATTTCAGGCCTTATTTTCCTCCGCAGATGAGCTGTTTCAGGTGCTAGTGGTTCAGACGCATGTCCTGCAGCATTAACGAGGCTACCTGTCGAGCATCTACATAGGCATCTCATGAGGGCAGCCCTTGGTGACCAACACCCTCAATGTGTCATCTGTCTCGAACCGCACCCTCCTCATTCACTGCAATGTTCAGTATTTAAGAAAGGAAAAAACTGTTCTGGTCTTCAGTCCTGAGACTGGTTTGATGCAGCTCTCCATGCTACTTTATCCTGTGCAAACCGCTTAATCTCCCAGTACATTCCGCAACCTACATCCTTCTGAATCTGCTTAGTGTATTCATCTCTTGGTCTCCCTCTGATTTTTACCCTCCACGCTGCCCTCCAATGCTAAATTTGTGATTCCTTGATGCCTCAGAACATGTCCTACCAACTGATCCCGTCTTCTTGTCAAGTTGTGCCACAAACTCTTCTCCCCAATTCTATTCAATACCTCCTCATTAGTTATGTGATCTACCCATCTAATCTTCATCATTCTTCTGTAGCACCACATTTCGAAAGCTTCTATTCTCTTCTTGTCTAAACTATTTATCGTCCATGTTTCACTTCCACACATGGCTACACTCCATACAAATACTTTCTGAAAAAGACTTCCTGACACTTAAATCAATACTCGATGTTAACAAATTTCTCTCTTCAGAAATGCTTTCCTTGCCATTGCCAGTCTATATTTTATATCCTCTCTATTTTGCCCTGTCTCATTCCCTTCCCATCCACTGCTTCCCTTTCATGCCCCTCGTCCCTTATAACTGACATCTGATTTCTGTACAAATTGTAAATAGCCTTTTGCTCCCTGTATTTTACCCCTGCCACCTTTAGAATTTGAAAGAGTATTGCAGTCAACATTGTCAAAAGCTTTCTCCAAGTCTGCAAATGCTAGCAGTGTAGGTTTGCCTTTTCTTAATCTAGCTTCTAAGATAAGCTGTAGGGTCATTATTGCCTCACATGTTCCAACACTTCTACGGGATCCAAACGGGTCTTCCCTCTAAGGTCGGCTTCCACCAGTTTTTCCATTTATCTGTAGAGAATTCGTTTTAGTATTTTGCAGCCGTGACTTATTAAACTGATAGTTCGGTAATTTTCATGTCTCAACACCTGCTTTCTTTGGAATTGGAATTATTGTATTCTTCTTGAAGTCTGGCGGTATTTCACCTGTCTCACACATCTTGCTCGCCAGATGGCAGAGTTTTGTCTGGACTGGCTCTCCCAAGGCTGTCAGTAGTTCTAATTGAATGTTGTCTACTCCTGGGGCCTTGTTTTGACTTACGTCTTTTAGTGCTCTGTCAAACTCGTCACGCGGTATCATACCTGCTATTTCATCTTGATCTACATTCTCTTCCATTCCTATAATATTGTCCTCAAGAACATCACCCTTGTATACGCCCTCTATATACTCATTCCATCTTTCTGCTTTCCCTTCTTTGCTTAGAACTGGGTTTCCATCTGAGATCTTGATATTCATACAAGTGGTTCTCTCTTCCCCAAAGGTCTCTTTAATTTTCCTGTAGGCAGTATCTATCTTAACCCTAGTGAGATAAGCCTCTTCATCCTTAAATTTGTCCTTTAGCCATTTTGCACTTTTTGTCAATCTCATTTTTGAGAAGTTTGTACTCCTTTTTGCCTGCTTCATTTACAGCATTTTTATATTTTCTCCTTTCATCAATTAAATTCAATATTTCTTCTGTTACCCATGGATTTCTGCTAGTCCTCATCTTTTTACCTACTTGATCCCCTGCTGCCTTCACTACTTCATCCCTCAGAGCTATCCATTCTTCTTCTACTTTATTTCTTTCCCCCATTCTTGTCAGTTGTTCCCATATGCTCTCCCGCAAACTTTCTACAACCTCTGGTTTAGTCAGTTCATCAAGGTCCCATCTTCTTAAATTCCCACCTTTGTGCAGTTTCTTGTTTTAATCTACATTTCATAACCAATAGATTGTGGTCAGTCCACATCTGCCCCTGGAAACGTCCTACTATTTAAAACCTGGTTCCTAAATCTCTGGCTCTCTTACCATTATATAATCTATTTGAAACCTTTTAGTATCTCCAGGGTTCTTCCATCTATCCAACCTTCTTTTGATTCTTGAACCAAGTGTTAGCTATGATTAAGTTATGCTCTGTGCAAAGTTCTACCAGGTGGCTTCCTCTTTGATTTCTTACCCCCGATCCATATTCACAGACTAAATTTCCTTCTCTTCCTTTTCCTACTATCGAATTTGTCACCCATGACTATTAAATTTTCGTCTCCCTTCACTATCTCTGAATAATTTCTTTTATCTCATCATACGTTTTTCAATTCCTTCGTCATCTGCAGAGCATGTTGGCATATAAAGTTGTACTACTGCAGTACGTGTGGGCTTTGTGTCTATCTTGGCAACAATAATGCGTTCACTATGCTGTTTGTAGTAGTGTACCTGCTCTTATTTTTTTTATTCATTATTAAACTTACTCCTGCATTACCCATATTTGATGTTATATTTATAACCCTGTATTCACCTGACCAGAAGTCCTGCCACCGAACATCACTAATTCCCACTATATCTAACTTTAACCTATCCATTTCCGTTTTTAAATTTTCTAACCTACCTGCCCAATTAAGGGATCTGACATTCCACGCTCCGATCCGTAGAACGCCAGTTTTCTTTCTCCTGCTAACGACATCCTCTTGAGTAGTCCCCGTCCGGAGATCCGAATGGGGGACTATTTTACCTCCGGAATGTTTTACCCAAGAGGACGCCATCATCATTTAATCATACAGTAAAGCTGCATGCCCTCGGGAAAAATTACGGCCGTAGTTTCCCCTTGCTTTCAGCCGTTCGCAGTACCAACACAGCAAGGCTATTTTGGTTAGTGTTGCAAGGCCAGATCAGTCAATCATCCAGACTGTTGCCCCTGCAACTACTGAAAAGGCTGCTGCTCCTCTTCAGGTACCACACGTTTGTCTGGCCTCTCAACAGATGCCCCTCCGTTGTGGTTGCACCTATGGTATGGCTATCTGTATCGCTGAGGCACGCAAGCCTCCCCACCAATGGCAAGGTCTATGGTTCATGGGGGAATATTGAAATTGTTGTATAAAACATTTTACCACCTGTCAATGACAAGGTCTCGCAAGGCATCTCCTGGCCTGGTCATATTCCAGGGCCTGCCCCACAGTTGGGGGAGAGCGTGTCACCTTCCACACCCTATACTCCAGTAGCACTGGTGGTTCCCACACCATCAGTGTGGTCAGAGAAGCCTAGTCATCTTCTGGTGTTGTCAGGGACGAAGACACCTGTCAAAGTACCCACACTCAGGACAATGACGAGCAGTCTGTCTGTGAGCAGAGGAAGTGTGTGGTCCTTGCATCTCCCGGAAGATAAAGTGGGGAAATCTTCACAGAAAAGTGTCTCAAGGATAAGAAGGGTAAGCAGAATGATAAAATATTTTCTGAGGCTGTGCGAGTTCTGTCCACATACCTGGAATGGTTGACTGGGTACATATTCTGTAATTGGTGTAGCACTACAGGAAACATGGTTTAGGGCAACATACCTTCCTGCTCAAAAAACTACAAACCATACTGTACCAGTTGCATTAGTGTTGTGTCCAGTGGGGTTTTTACCCTTATAAACTGATACTTTCAGTGAGCAGGAGTACCGTACCACTGAACTAGAGCCATGGCCATTAGTGTCTGTCAGTTTGGACGACAGTTGTAATGTTAATATATCCCCAGACGGACCTTTTCATTACCACGAGCTGTTACTTCATGGAACAGTTACCATCGCCATTCCTCTTACTTGGGACTTGAATCTTCACAGAAATCAGTCTGTGCGGTGACGACACTTGTCTCAGAGGCCGGGTAGTAGAACACCACCTTTAAGAATTGGGTGTGTGCTTATGCAACCCTGGAGCTGCAACACATTTCAGTGCAGCTCACGGGACATAATCAACTGTTCATCTCACAGTTTGCAGCCTACGTATCTTATCTCTGGTTCAGTGACATGTCTGGCGATATTTGTGACTGCGACCATTTTCCTGTCACTCTCTCCCTCTCCATCAGACATCTGCAATATGCTCCACGTTGATCACTTTGGAAAGCTATATCTGGCAGGCTTTCTCCTCTACCATTCCTTTTTTAGCCAGTTGTGAGACGGATATTGACAAAGTGGTACAAGATACTATTGATACTATTATTCATGCTGCAGCAAAAATGATAGCCTACTCCTCCGATGACTGCTGGTACCATGAGGATCTGAAGATGTAGCCACAGATATTAGGGAATTGAACTACACAAGTGCCATCCTTCAATGGATAATTAATAACATTCAAGAGACTCCAGGCAAAAGTTTTGCAATCTCATACCCCACTGTCCCGAGTGTGGACTGATCTCTGCCACATTTGTGCCCATTCACCATCTGACATCCTTGTGTGGTAACATCTGCACTGATTCGTGGATTTACCAACTGTTTTGAGGTTCACTTTGCTGAAGTGTCTGCTTGCAGTAATTAATGCTCCTCATTTTGTGACCTGGGAACACCTGACTGCCACCACCTATCTGTCCTTGTACATGGCTCTCTTATTACACAATGCCCCTTTTAGTGAATGGGAGTTTCACAGTGCTTTGGCAGAGTATCAAGATAAAGGCCTTGGACTGTACAGAATCCACAACTGAGTGCTCTGACATATTACATGCCTACAGTATACAATATATCCTCAGACTTTTTAATCATATTTGGTAGGAAGGAGAATTTGCCTCTCAATGGCAACAAGGTATTGTTATTCTTGTCCTGAAACATAGGAAGGATCTGCATATTTTAACTATCTATTGGCCTTATCTCTGAGTGGGCTGTGTAAGTTATTCGAACGAATGATCAGTCGCTGTCTTTGTTGGTTCCGTGGAGCTGGAGTTCATATTTCACAATTTCAAAGTGGCTTTCGGTCCTTCTGATCCATCACAGATCACTTGATTCATCTGGAATCTGCAGTGCACAATGCTTCTGTGCATCACAGATATCAGATTCCTGTGCTCCTTGACATACAGAAGCACTTGATGCCATGTCCATTCTAAATGTAACGCTGGTTTGCGACTCACTAGTGCCGTAAGTGGGGGTGCTGCCTCTGCAACGTGTGCGTCCCATCAACTATAGGTTACTTTCTTCCTCCTTCACCTTGTTGTGCCCTTAGATCCTCTCGTTCACAATGCTGCCCGAGTTCTCAATTTTCTTTTACCTATCGTGTTAAAACTACTGTAACACCCTTTTTAAACTCTGACTTCTTTATGTATCTGGTAGACCAAAGTCCCCATCTTCTTTTTTTTTTTACATTTCTACATGTTTCTGTGCTGAAATGGAGTGACTGCTGACCCAGTAATTTAGTCCTTTTAAACAAATAATTATCAATCATCACAATGTTTTGATAAATTTCTTGCTCATGAAATTAACCCTTTCAGAGCCTTTGGCTACAATTATGTACATTAACTTTTACAGTGTCTTGCTTGTAACATATTTTTCCCAGTGAAAACCTGATATGCGCATTTGCGAATGTTCAACCTTTTCATCATGCACAAGTGATTCCAGCTGTTGAGCATCATGATAAAAATATCAGCAATAGCAGCACACAGCAGCTCATGGCCACCGTAATACACGGGTGTGGTTGGTTCGCTGTATTCCACTGTGTAATTGAATATTGTTATTTTCACTGTTTACTACAGTAGAGAATATTTCAGAATTGGTTATTTTAGGCCTTATAATGAAACAAAGTTTACAAAGTATGTTTTAAAAATGGTTCCATATTTTCGTATAAATCTTGAATCTAAAATCATCTGAGAGCATTACCAAAAAGAAAAATTTTCATTACTCGAGAAAAAACTTCTGTGAGTTAGCAGAAACATGGCAACAATTACCACAAACATTTATTAGATATTGCAAATGGGCATTTCTTGAATCCTGAGCAGTGTATGTGGCTCCTCTACTGTTTACAGTAAAAAATTTTCAGTTGTAACTGACTACTGATAATTTAACTTTGAGCCATTCCACGAGGGCTGGGCTAACAGAGTTCACTGTAGGGTATGTGTGTTAAGGGTCATTTATTAATATGCTGCTGGTTTGACCTTTCATTGCAAGGAAAGTTTAATTGTATTTTTGTTTTGTAACTAGAGATAAATTACAAATACACAAAAGAGTAGAGGAATATACATTACTGGATCCATTTTCGGAAATCGACCCTAATACAGGTTCAGGCCTTCAACTGGACTCGGAACCATAGGACTATGATCAGTTTTGGGGACAACGCTACAAATTTTGATCTTCGTTGAAACTATATGCGGAAGGCTGGGCTCAGCCTTCTGTAAGTTGCTGGAATGATCCAAGAATGTCCTTGGCGCCCAGATGGCAGGCATAAATTGTTCCAATATGTGTTGTAGTTGTTTGGGGAACTTCCTAAATCTTCAAAACTACTGATTAGTATCCTTTCAGTCAGTTAAAGCTTTACTTGTGTGGATATTTTGAAGATAAATAACTCAAATTTGGTGATTGATTTTATTTTTGTTCTTAGAAACTAAGATATGGATTTTTAAATGTTTACTTTGAATCTTTATTTTTTCAGATGGCCCATGGGATAACCAGGGTAGGGGTGGTTGGGACAGCCAAGGAGGTGGTGGTAACTATGGAGGTGGAGGGGGCTGGGATGATGATAACTTTGGTGGTGGATACCAGAGAGGAGGTGGTGGTGGCGGCAGTGGTGGTTATGGCGGTGGACCAATGAGGGGTAGTGGTGGTGGTGGAGGGGGTCGACCAGGCCCATACTCAGCAGATCGATCTCGTAAGTCCATATTCAGTGTAAAAGTGTGGTGA
This sequence comes from Schistocerca gregaria, assembly GCF_023897955.1. Classification (NCBI taxonomy): domain Eukaryota; kingdom Metazoa; phylum Arthropoda; class Insecta; order Orthoptera; family Acrididae; genus Schistocerca; species Schistocerca gregaria. The sequence continues at coordinate 389,011,271 of NC_064925.1, read as the reverse complement.
TACATTATAAACCTTAGCATAGTTAACTTTGAACTGGTCACATTTTAAAATTATGATTTTCTGTTTGTGGCAAATCTTGGATTTAAAGACAATAAGAAAGAGTTGTCTCAAAGTGCTTCAGTTTACAATTTAAGTTGCTACAAAACATGTGCTATGGTTTGTAGTATTTGTTAAGAGTGTCAAGCACATGTTAACGTGGCACTGTAAAGATTTTTTAACTGCTATGAATTTTTGGGCAATATCCCATTTTGTAAAAGTGTGTACATTCATATGTACGTGTCCATCTTTAAATTTCTTTAAATGATGAAAAGAAGGAACATAAAACTGACTACAAAGCTGCTGTATTCGAGAGTAAAATCTTGCCATTGCTGTGTGGAAGTGTGTCCTTAGTCATACTGACGGCTTATGAGCAGTTCAAATACTAATGTTTTTAGGGATTTAAATGCTGTAAGGGTTTAAATTATGAATGCCTTTGGGCTCATTGTATATATTACTATTTTTTCATTGACTGTAAAACATCTTCAAATTCAAGAATTCTTTTAGGATTTTGGAGTAAATCAGAAATATCACTATCTGATTCACACGTAGGAACAACTTTTGCAGGGTTTGTCTGGTACTGATTATCATTTTTTTTTAAAAATTAAAGGATTCTGTACAGAATTATGCATTTGTTGCAAAAATTTAACATTAAAAAGCTGCAATTGTTTTTTGTGGTCAGTTTTACGCTGTAAATTGCTGTGGGCTGCATGCCTGTAACATCCATGTAACAATTTTTTTTCTTCCTTCATTTAGTGTTAAATCATATTGGCCATTTGAAAGGTAATTCTTTCATATTACAGGTGGGAAAGGTGGTTACGGTTCTGGTGGTTATGGCGGAGGTGGCAGGAGATACTGAACACTTCACAGATCTCAGGTTTGTATAAGTATCAAGTATGTTTCAGTGTAGCTTATTTTGTAAGTAAACTGTCATGGACTCAAAGACTGGCTTTCCCATCTCAGTGCTTTACTATGTCTGCTCCTATGTCTTTGGACCTTTGATCTCTGGAAGTGACTTTTTCAGCCCATTACATAGGGATCTACAGTTTAATATGGATTCAAGGCCACATTGTAACTTGGTTATTTTGCATACACAAATCATTGCCAGAGGTGAAAGTACTGATAAGTAACAAAAATATGCCTGGACCAACTGAGAATTGACTCTTGACTATTTAATTTGTAATCTCACATGAATTCACTGAGCTACGAAGCAACATGTTTGGCTTGAAATTTGAGTTTTACTAATTGAAAATATGGTCGTTTAGACTATCAGCAAAGGATGAATGGCAGTCAGTTGTTCTGTTTGGACAGAGTTTAGTTTCTAGTACCTTGTGAGCAGAAATGAATACCATTGCAAGTTACTGAAGTGTAACCTTGTGAGGTGTTAAAATAATACCAGCAGGGTAGTTTTATTGCTTTGGAAGGGTATTTCATTCTAAACCCCAAGCAGTGGCAACTTGTGTCTCATCAGCCATAATGCTCAGCGTTATTGTGCACTGCTGCTTTCCAGGACCACATATGTAAAAATTTTCATGCTACATACCCCTACATTATTTACAGCAGTGCTGTTCGGCATATCAAGATAAACCGATGTGGTCTGAATTGCCTATTTGGGAATTAAATAAAAATTTTGCATCAAAGTTGGAGCATGTAAGAGCAAAAATGTCAGTTTTTGTAAGCCTGGGACAGTTTTTGTTTCTGCAATAATTACTTTGGTTGATGAAGTATTCATTTCTATGTGAGCCCAAAGCTCATTATTACTATTCTGTGCTGCTTAGTTATGTAGAGTTGTCAACATAATTTAGTGTATGCATCATGTAATTAGTAGAAGTAATTAATAATTGGAGATATAGGCTGTTTTATCTGAAACTCAAGCTGTAGATTGTGCTTATTAAAATGGGAACAAGGACCACCATGAAATATTAGAATGGTCATAATTATGTACATGTAGGAATTGAATGGGATGGGGGAGATGCTACTAAAAGTTCTATCTGAATGAACCTTCTTGTGCTACGGTTGCAGGTTCGAATCCTGCCTCAGACATGGATGTGTGTGATGTCCTTAGGTTAGTTAGGTTTAAGTAGTTCTATGTCTAGGGGACTGATGGCCTCAGATAAGTCCCATAGTGCTTAGAGCCATCAAACCTTCTTGCAAATTTAGTAGTATGCCATATATTAGTTTTTTACTATAATGTTGTCAATAGTTTTGGTTTTGATGATCCTGGCATGTAAATTGTACCACACTTTCCAAATAGTTTGTGTTATTAGTAGTTAATATATTTTAAACTAATCATACTGCTCTTACTGTAAGTCTCACAGAATATGTGCTTTCTACACTTTAAATTTCATCATTTATATACATTGATTTCACATAGTTTACAAAACTAATTTTTTTATGATGGCATTGTTGTAAGGGTGTATTAAGTTTTATTGGAGTAATTGTTCAATATTGGGGACACTGGTTTAGTTTCAGTATTTTGTTTTATGATAAATGAAATGTAACTCATATCTATCTTTGTGAAATTTTAGGTGTGCCAGGCTGTTTCTGCTGCTGCCAGTACCACCACCAACACTTTCACCTTCATAGCACTGACAACTTGATTGGATTGTAATGATATGTGATGTGTGGAGTGAGACAATAAGACAATGCAAAACATTCAAAAAGCAGTTTTAAGGTTGGAAGATGTTTCAGTGTTAATGTTAGCACTCGTGAAAGGAAGTGATTAGGAAAGAAACTTTTCCTCTGTTTGCTCATTTCCTTTTTTAAATTTACTGTGTTTTGTGCTGTCTTGCCATGGTGCAATATTCATAGAAATAAGAAAATGACACTTTTAAATATTTGAAACTGTTGACTCATGGACATCTGCAGTGTCACATAAATTGAGTAGATATACTCAGATAATGAATGAAAATATATTGATTTAATTGACCCAAGTTCTTTCTGTGATGTACCAAGCAATTTATCAAAAAATTGTATCCTTGTTGCAACACTTCCTGTAACAGCACGTTCTTAAGTTTTTTTTATCAAAAATAAAGATTGTTGTACACTAGTTTATTGCATCGGTTCAGATATCAAGTGGGACAGAATATAAATTTAATGAATATAGTAATGGAGATAAGCATTATGTAAAATGTGAAAGTTGATGTATTGTGGTAAGATAGATGGAATTACAGCTGTTTTCACATCAAACAGTTCAGAGAAATAAAGAAAAAATAGCAAACAGTGTAAAAATAGGTGAAGATTTAATGAAATAGGTTGCACATTTCAGGTTTTATGAGATTTTAATGTTGGTCTGATGTAATGACATTGTAATACTGACTCATGAACACTTGTGGCTTTAAATTCTCATTCCATCACTACCAGTAAAGATATGTTACGTAACCGATACATGGAGTACTCCAATATATATTTAAGTGCAGTTGCAAACAAGTATATTACTCAGATATATGTACTAAACTAGAACAGGGTTAATATGGTTTGACAGAATGAACAGTTGAGACTGAGGTTAAATCCATAGGTTTATACCAAAGAATTAAATGAAATATTGGCTGACACCAGAATGTCTAAGGAGGGTAAGTATCAGATTTATTTTTATATATAGCATCATTGGAGTCATAAAATTAGTGGTATTGTGAAAATATTCTTTCATCTGTATCGGTAATGATTTTAAATTAATGTAATAAAAGAAAAATAAAAGCACCTCTAGGTCACTGGAAATCGTGCAGACTGGCATACCAAACTGTTTACACGGTGATTGCCTTAACCACATTCACGAAAGTTAAAAATTGTAATATAAATAGTCTAGCAAAAAGTACCCAGTTGTGCCACAGTGTTCGCACGTGTAAATTTGGTATAACTGACTCGTGGCCTGATTTTTCTGAAATATGGCCTGTTCAACAGATGGTGTGACTGTTGTGAAGAAAGTTTACCATATCTTCGAGTCTTTATTTTGGACTTTTTAATGCTGTACATGAATCTCTTGACTACTGGTAATACAATGGTTCTAAATTGCTGTAGTACAGGGATCTGTTGCAGCTGATGGATTGTGAGAGGGAGGAAATTTTGATAAATGAGTCAATGGAATGGAGATTTTAAGACACAAGCACTGATTTAAATGCATTTTATTAGTAGCACGCATTTAAAAGCATCATTAATAATATAAAAAGCACAGAAATAGTTTTTCTCTCAGATCTGCTGTAGTGGCAGGAGTAAGACCAATCCCGCATCGTTTGATCAACAAGCAAGAAGTCTATTTGAGAGACTTGGTAACATTACATATTGATTCCTCATGAAAGCTTCTTTGCTATATTGCAATAAAGCTGTGCCAACCCAAAGGCTGATTTGAACTTGCGATGTAAATTTATCTTGTTGGTTTCAAGAAAATGGCAAAATTCTTGAATATTGTAAAACTTCTGTCACAATGTGCTACTCTGACAAGATAGGCAAATTAATGCACTGTTAATGTAAGAGCTACTCTTAAGTGTAGTTATTGACTTCTGTCACATGTCTACAGGTCTCAAATGCTGCTGCTGGTGCTGCGCATGCTAAAAAGTACAGTTGAAGTGGCTTATGAAATATAGATTTGGATGAAAAAACATCGTACAGGGTGTAGTACTAAGCATATTTTGTACAACATTTCAAAGCAATTAAGTCTTGAAATTTAAATCTGGAAAATAATGGAGCCTCGTGGAGTACTGGACTAAATGCAATCTGATGAGTAATTTCCAGAAGCCTTGGGAAGATATCAATAATAATGTAATTAGTTGAGGTTGTCACCGCAATAGTAGCATAAGCCCAAGATAGCTGTTATGGAAAAATGACACTGCAAAGTTCTTGGTGTTAGAAATGGTGTTATTTCGATGTGCAGACATGATTTTGGTATACATATTTATAGTTGAACTTCAATTTTTAAGTTCTCCAGTCTTATTTTTTTGCGATTCTACACCATAAATTCATAGCCCCTGTGAAAAACTCAAAAGATCAATGCTAAAAATTCCCCGATTGTACACTTCTTCCTAGTAAGGTTTACCTCGATTCTAAGTTCTTACTCAACATCTCGCTTGACTTTGTCCCATTTTCTTCCATTTGACATTTAATGTGACTGAACAAGTGGCACAGACACACAGTTTGCACCTTGGGTGGTGGAGGAGTTAAGGGAATATTTTACGCTGCTGTGGAGAGAGGTGACAAGAGAGGAAATGCTAATGTAATCAACAAATGGTGTTGGCAACAGAACTTGCAGCATTTATAGTCTGTCTGTAAACTCAAGAGCGAGCAGCACTTTTGGTGGGGAAGTGGCCTTTCCCAGAAGAACGCTGCCACCGGACTACAGGGGTACCCAAAATTTGTTGCCTGTTACCTGTCTAGCGGTGTAGATAAGCATGCAGTGATATACGTCGTTTCTGTTCGTAGGATCTTAGTTGCCAGTGTCAGTTAACTTTGTATACTTACTGATAAACTTAGATATCCGGAAGTGATGGATAATTGTCTAGTATTGCAAGAAAATGTGTAGAAGACGAAGAGGAGGAAATATTTGCCGAGTAATGAGCGTTCAATCGTTTCTAATTTTAGTACAGCGTATGTTAGAGGCAATGCAAAAAGAACTATTGGTTAATATTACCAGTCCCAACCAAACGGCTGCAATTTATGCAAACGTCAGCCTTGCCCAATAGGATGCATAAAGAAGGAACGTGGAAATAAGTGGTGTGCTGAAATTTCCTGTGAAACACATGCCTCGATTGTGGACTTCTAAGCAGAAAGCTTGACATAAGAGGTGCGCTTGCATATTAACTTATTTTTTGCTAAGAACTTTATCTGTTAGTCTATAGCAATGTTATATTCTTCAAAATATTCCCCATTCACTTATGCCAGTGCTTTTTTCCAATTCCCGAAACACTTTAGGAACTTTTTCTTGGGGATAGTTTATAGGTCTTCTAACTGTGCATTTTTAATCTCATCCATACTTGTAAAACTACTAAAACTACTGCCATTTAAGACCAACTTTCAAATGTTTATACTACTTGCATGCTCTTGGTTTACTCATAACAGGCTCACCAAAAGCAATATTCATCATTTCTCAAAATGTCACAATTTTATTCCATTCTTACAACAAAATTTAATACAGATTCTCAAGTCTATTTTTATACAAAACAAATAATCGTTGATACTACCAAAACAAATATAATCTTTTTGATAACTGACAACAGAGTAAATAGCCAATATGCATAACATTGCACACATACTTTTGAGACATGTTTATGAAGACAGTGCTAAAAAAGTAGTGCAAATTAGACTAACATACAAAATTATAAATTTCTGCTTGCTTTTTAAACACTCTTCATGTTGCAAGAATTGTCAAGTTTCAATACAGTCCTTCAAAGGAAACTTCTATGTTTCATTAGAAACACAAAGTAAGAACAAGCCTTAAATTCTACAGATTGATTGCATTATGTGCGGTTCGTTTTATGAATAGCAATAGAGCACGTATATTCACATGAACACGCATTCGGTTCTATGTTTGTAGTAGAATCCTGACTTCTGTTCTTATATTATTTACTGTGCTGATGTGTTTCGAAAGAAGCTATCAGTTTTTGCATTCCTTTCGGTCTTAACACATTTGTCTAAAAATAAATGCAACAGAGACGTATCTGTACATGGCGTCGCCACAGATTTAAATCCCGCACCGCGGCAGGGCCGATACTACGTTGTGAAACAGCCTCTAGAAGCTCCTTGTGACGTGCTGAGTTGGCAGAGTGGGGACTCGCTCGCTTGCTCGCTCGCTCTTCAGTTTACCGACTGACTATAGCTCCACTGCACGCTTATGAAACTGCTACCATTAGGTTGCAGGAGTAATGGAAAAACGACAGTCAACGCAAAATTTTCAGGATCAAGCCAATATGCAATGAAGGGACAAGCCACCACCTTTTCTTGTGCTACATATAACTGTCATCTTTTTGCACATAATTATGATATACTGCATTCAGCAACAATATCAATCATCAACCATTTAAATTGGAGTGCTGTTAGCTGGCGACTTGTTAAGTCGCCCAATTTTCCAGCAGAGCAACCACGCCACACTACACTAACACTTGTAAAATGAGCTCACCTACTGGATGTGTGGAGAGAGGGAGTAGCCCTTCAGTGTCGGGATTGCAGGTAGGGGTGAAAGTGTTTTGTGAAGTGCTGAAAACACTTTTCGTACGGATGGTATGCGATGACAGAGATGTCGCATGAAAGTAGAGTGAGGGGGTTTTGTGGTAGCTCATTTTGACTTTGGTGTTCAAATCTGACACAGTAGAGTTGCAACAAATGCACACCTATATGCTTTGCACCACACATTATAAATTGGAAAGAATGGCACCAATGACACAAAGCATGAAGTGAAACTCCAGTCACTGAGCTTTCTTTCAAATTTACTTTTTTTCTGTGGTGTACAGGAACCAACTTCTGATTAGCTTGTAATTTAATAAGCTTGTAACATCAAGTGGGGAAGGAAATTCAATTTTTACATATGTTTCTCTCATCAAGCCTAAAAAACTGGTAAGCAGAAAATTAAACAGCAATGGTGGTTATTAAGCAGACATGTCTTGGGCACTCCCATAGTCATTTGGTAAGTGGCGCTACCCCACCACTTTGTACACATTGTGCCCAAATTTTAACTTTCCACCACTTCCTGCAGGCATGGCCTTTAACAATTTACATTCCAGTTTGAGTTTGCTGTCTGATTTATCAGCCGTTTTAGCAAATGACGCGCGGGCTGTCGACCATGTTTCACTTTTTATCCTCTGAAGCAATATGGTGAAGGCCATTTTCAGTTTCAGACCTCAATTTCTGCATGGTGTTTTTTTTAGCCCTTTTCCATGTGCCTGTTTTTAGCTGTCTCCTGTCCATTGGGACTGACTTGTAGTTTTTGTCTCCTCTCTGTGTTTGTGTTCTATAGTTTTAACTTGAGCACTTATAGTTTAACCCCTTAGCTGCTGTGATGTTTTTGATATAATTCAGCAAGGTAATCAACTTTTGCTTTTTTCCTGGGTGAGCACAAAGGGTGATCTCTCAAAAAATTCATGTTTTCAATGTATAAAGAATTGATGAAATTTGTTACCAAAGATTGTTGTATAAACATTTAATTTCCTTCACTTAGATTTTGTACAAAGTATTGACGAGGACTGCAATTTTTAATCATATATGCTAATTAAGTTTGTTTTTGCTCATTTTTTAGGGGGGGTTTAGCATTTCCCTCAATTTTGCATTTTCTGTGTCTGCCCCCCCCCCCTTGAAAATTTAAAATAGGGGTTTCATATTCCCCAAAAAATAATTTTGCAAAATGATAAAAACTGGAATATTGAACAATGTCAATGGTGAGGCCATTATGGTTATGGTAAAATTGCCAATGGGCAGTGAAGCATTTGCATTGGAATTTTAGTGTAGTAAAACCTGTATTCCGAATATCTGATGAAAAGAGTTACAGCATTAATATTAGTATCAGCAGACTGGTTTGGAGATGTGCGTGTTGTAATGGTTAGGGGTATCAGGAGCCAATAAGAAAATCTAATTTTTTTCTTTAGATTGGTAATAATGGATTCATTTTGGTACAATATATTGGACAGAAATAAGTTTCAATGCACATTTCGCAAGGTTAACTTGAGTTATATTGTTTGTTTGAATATTTGTAATACATTGTTTGGGGGCAATTGGCTTGAGAAACCTAATGAGTTTTCTGTTGTCCTCTCCTCAAAATGCAGCATTGAAAATAAATCATTGTCATTGTTAAGACTGTAAACATTTCGTTTCATGCAGTAGTAATATGTTACTCCACCAGAATGTGTGTAAATGTTGTGGAAAAATTTATTTTTGGCAGACACTGAAATCCTGATCACGTGCCTGGTATGAATGTCCACTAAGAATGTTCTGGTATTAAGCCTGAACGAGCAAATAAATATTGGTACAAATAGCTGGCACAGCCCCATCTTTTGCAGTCCTTTCTATGCATCACATTCACTCTTTAAATATAGGGTCACAGTCACTAAACATTTATGTGAAAATGCTAACTTATTAAAGATCTATTAATATGCAATGTAATGCATATCGCAAAACTGCAAGTAAATCACAATGAAATAGCCCTCAAAGTCTAAGCATGGCTGCCAGCACTCTTCCGTGGACTGACAGTGTGCAATAATAGCTGCAGACATTTGATCAGCTGTGTATCTAGTTGTTTCAGTTGTGCTATACTGTTAATCTTCACCTGCTACACATCCCTCGACAAGCACCACACACAGAAGTTTGAGGGGGGTGTAAAGTCTGAAGAATGAGGGCCTCAAAGCCTTTGGGGAACAACATTCAACCCATCTACCATGAAAAACATAGTCTTTGTATTTGTGGACAAGTAAAGCAAAATAAGTGGTGCCCCAACCCACTGGAAACATTAATCCCATCTTGTACCATCTGTTGCTACTCTTAGAAGTGGTGTGTGGTTATTAGTTTGCCCAGAATCTGCACTCTCATCTAATCAGATGTGTAATGTTGATCACTGAACAAACACCTGTACCAAAGGATTCTCATTTTCTGCAGCCTGTAACAGATTTTACTCCACTGTCTGTCAGGTGCAGAATCCTCAGATTCAAGCTTATGCAAGATGTGGACATGGTATGCTTGTTCCTTCAGTATGTGTAATGGGATTCTCTGGACCATGGGCAGTGAGATGAAAAATTATTCAAATAGTTACGGGAGATGAAAATTTAATTATCATCGGGGATTGTAATTTGATATCAGGAGAAGGAAAGTAGTAGTTCAGTATGGACTGGGGGAGAGGAATGGAAAGAGGAAGCTGCCTGGTAGAATTTTGCACAGAGCATAATTTAACCATTGCTAACACTTGGTTTAAGAATCGTGAAAGAAGGCTGCATATCTGGAAGAGACCTGGACACAGACGGTTTCAGATTGATTATATAATGGTAAGACATATCCAGGAGCAGATATGGACTCTTGACAATGTATTGGTTATGAACTATAGGTTGAAACTGTAGAAAGGTAGGAGTTTAAGGAGGTGGGACCTGGATAAACTGAAAGAACTAGATGTTGTAGTGTGTCTCGGAGGGAGCATTTGGGAACAATTGACAAGAACAGGGGAAAGGAATACAGTAGAAGAATGGTTAGCTTTGAGAGGTGAAATAGTGAAGGCAGCAGAGGATGAAGTGGATAAAAAGACAAGGGCTAGTATAAATCCCTAGGTAAAACAATTTAATTGATGAAAGTAGAAAATATAAGAAAGCACCAATTGAAACAGGTAAAAGGAAATACAAAGTTCATAAAATGAGACCGACAGGAAGTGCAAAATGGTTAAGCAGGAATGTAAGGATTTAGAAGCATATATCACTAGGGGTAAGCTGGATACGGCCTACAGGAAAATTAGAGAGATCTTGGGAGAAAAGAACCAACTGTGACTATCAAGAGCTCAGATGGAAAACCAATCCTAAGTAAAGAAGGGAAAGCAGAAAGGTGGAAGGAGTGTATAGAAGGTGTACAAAGGCGATTTACTTGAAGACAATATTATGAAAATGGAAGAGGACGTAAATGAAGCTGAAATGGGAGATAGGATACTGCACGAAAAATTTGACAGAGCACGGAACGGTGTAAGTCGAAACAAAGCTCCAGGAGTAGACAACATTCCATTAGAGCTACTGATAGCCTTGGGAGAGCCAGCCAGGACAGAACTCTTCCATTTGGTGAGCAATATGTGTGGGAGGCGAAGTGCCCTCAGACTTCAAGGAGGATTAATAATTCCAGTTCCAAAGAAAGCATGTGTTGGCAGATGTGAAAATTACGGGACTCTCAGTTTAACAAGTCATGGTTGCAAAATACTAACACGAACCCTTTACAGAAGAATGGAAAAACTGGTAGAAGCCAACCCTGGGGAAGATCAGTTTGGATTCAGGAGAAATGTAGGAAAAAGTGAGGCAATATTGACCTATGACTTCTCATAGAAGATAAGCTAAGGAAAGGCAAACCTACACTTCTAGCATTTGTAATCTTAGAAAAAGCTTTTGACAGTGTTGACTGGAATGCTCTCAAATTTTAAGAGTGATAGGGGTAAAATACAGGGAAAGAGGGGGTTATTCAATCTGTATATTGAGCAAGTAGTAAAGGAAAATTGAAATCAATTTATCCAAATGTGTGCTAGGTCATATTATGCTGATAGCCTCAAATTAAGAACTGCCTCCGAAAAACATGTATGCAGAAGGAAGGACATCTGTTTATGATGATCAGTCTGAAAAAAAGTACTTCCTTTAAGTTGTAACATTGAATTTTCAGACTTCTCTGTATGCTGATACTGTCGTTATTTACTTCATGTCTAAAATGGACTAGACTACTGCTTAGTGTATTTTTATTATTCAGTGTTTCATTTTTAATTATTTTGTATGAGACATGTCAATCACTACAGCATCTACAATCTGTAATTAATGTCTTAGATAGCATGAGAATCTACACCACTAAAGAGAAAAATTGTTAAACAGCGACGCAAAGTGTTGTTGCATGAGTACGACTAAAAATGTGTTCATTAATGTTACAACTAATTGTATATATGTAACCTGTAAACTGACTCATTCCACATTTCCATAAAAGAATTGTTCAAATGATCCAGAGAAACTGGACAGAATGGATAGTTTAATACGTATCACTTATTTTGCCATCTCAGTTGCACATTTATTTTTATGACAGAGTAGTTTCATTCGACATAGTTCATTTTCTCCATATCTAAGTAGCTTTGTAAGCAACAAATTGTGTATTTATTTATTTATTTATTTTATTGTTCAGCTAATTCAATCTATACAAGATGTCGCCTCTTTAAGTTATTAAATGCATTTTTAAGAGGTGTTTCCATGCATCTCTGTCCACTGCTGTCTTCTGCCAGTTGAAGCCCACAGTTTTCCTGAGTTCCTTATCCCAGTGATCTGGTGGTCTTCATTTTCCTCTGGGACTCCACTCTAAAACTGATTTTTTCCACCTTCCATTGTTCGTTCACACCTGCCTTGAGACGACTGGGTGTTTGTGTTGTCCTCATCATTTCATCATCATTCATGAAAGTTGCGAGATTGGGCTGAGCAAAGGTTGGGAGTTGTACGTGTGCTGATAACCGCTCAGTTGAGTGCCCCACAAACCAATCATCATCATCGTTTGTTCATGCAATATGTCCTAACCACTGCCATTTTAGTCTTAACCCATTCTATAATATCTTTTACTCCTGTTATTACTTTTCTGTTGATATTTCTTAGTGAGACCTAACATTGACCTTTCCATAGCTTCATGAGCAGTTCTGAGTTTCCTTTTGAAAAATTCATTTATAGTCAAAGTTTCACGCTCGTACGTTAAAACTGGTAGGAGACACTGATCAAAAACTGTCTTCTTTAAGTAGACTGGCATGTTAGATTTGAAAACTGTTGCATTCCTTCTGTAAGCCCTCCAACCCAATTTAATTTGACAAAAAATTTCAGGTTTCTGATCCCCTTTTGTGACAATTAATTGCCCTGGATAAACGTATTCTGTAACATTGTTTAGGATGTTGCCATTCAGTGTCACTTGTCCTGCAGCTTCCCACTTATTATGCATAACCTTTTCCTAACAAGATCTGTTGAATCTTGCTTGTTGTCAAGCAACCCATTTTATTCATATGAAACTGCAATGATGTGTAATGCCAAATGGATGTGATGGATTACTTAGGTATCTTCATAGATTTGAAGGTGATCAACTTTGACTGGAACTATAGTAGTCAGTGCAAGTTCATCCCTGACAGTTGCAGTAGACTGGGTGTGGTAACTTCGTGGGCCTACCACACCCAATAATATAATGAGATTTTGTAAATGTCTATTGTGCTACTTGAGTGTTGTCACAGCTCTGTAGACAGCTACTGTTTTCACCTGCAGCTGTTAGTGCTTTGCAATTTGTAAGTGTGCAACTGTGGTGGCAAAATAAACAACAAATTTTTAATTTCAACACAGCTGCGGAATCTAATGGCCAGTGTCGATGGGCATCTCTTGTGGTGTATATCATTGGGTAATAGTTAAGCAGTGTGGGAATTATTTGAGCAGAAGCAAGAACAACACACACTGGTCAGGTGAGTATAGGGCTATCTTCATAAAGGCTAGTTGGTTGATTTGGGGAATGGACCTAACAGCAAGGTCTTCAGTCCCAGTGGGAACAGGTCTAATAGTAAATAAGAAAATAGGAATGCATGTAAGTAACAAAGAAAAGTGTAGGGAACATCTTATAGTAGTCAATATAGATACAAAGAAAGCCATCACAGTTGCAAAAGTGTATATATCTACTGATTTCCCAGTCAATGAAGAGAGATAAATGTCTGAGGAGGTAAAGGAAATTGCCCAAGTAGTTGGGGGTGGGGGCATTTTGTGATAGGGAATCTGACATTTGGAAAAGTAAGGTTATGGAAAATAGTAGAACATGGACTTGAGCAGGGGAATTTAGTGCACAACAAGATTTAATTATTGTTAATACTAGGAACTGTAAAAAAAAATGTTATATAACTGGATGAGAGCTGGAGAAACTTGAAGGTCTCAGATTATATAGTTGTAAGACAGGTTTAAAACTGCAAAACACTTCCAGAGGCAGAAGTGGGCTTTGACCACAATTTTTTGTTATAAACTGCAGATTAAAATAGGAGAAGCTGCAGAAAAGTAAGAGATGGGACTTGGATAAACCAAAAGAACCAGAGGTTAAGAGATTCAGAACCAGGATTAGATAATGACTAGCTAGAAAGGGGAAGAAATTCAGTAGAAGACAAGTGGATAGCTTTTAGAGAATAATGAAGGCTGCAGACAATCAAAAAGCCAAGAGCCTGTGGAAGATAACATGTGGGATATTAATTTAACTTATGGAAGGAGTAAATATAAAATGCAACAAACAAAAGTATGCACAAGTGAGTACAGGTATCTAAAAATGAGTGGTAAGTGTGAAGTGTCAGAGCAGGTTTGTTGGAGGAGAAATACACAGCTGTAGAAATACATATATCTATGAGACAGATAGGTGCTGAGTAGAGAGACCTTTGGAGGTAAGAAGCAGCTGTTTACATCCTGAACAAAGCAAATAAGTGGATGGTTGAAAGTGGAAGGTGCATGTAGGTCAATAAAAGGGAAACTTAACGACATTAATGTTACAGAAAGGAAAGAAGTAAATGGAGACGGGAGATATTACTGTGACAAGAATTTGAAGGAGTACTGAAAGACCTTAGTGGAAATAAGAGGTTGCTGGAGTAGATGCTTTTCCTCTGTGAGAACCACCTACAACAACTTGAAACTGGCATGCAAGAATGAGGCAGTCAGAATACCCTCTTACTTCAAATTCCAAAGCAGGCAGTTGTGAATATTAATGTAAATCAGCTTAATCGGACATAATAGCAAGAAACCAAATATTATTTACAGCAGAGTGGAAAAATTGGTAGAAACTGAGTTCAGGGAAGATCAGTTAAGGACCTGTCACAAACAGCTTATCCCCCCCCCCCCCCCTCCTCCCCCTGGGTCATCAGTCTTTGCTGAGTACATGCTCGGCTACCACAGGGACCCAGTTGTTTCTGTGGTCTATCCTCCAGTTATTGTTTTCCCCTTCCTTGGGGACATAGTTGTGTGCCTTCTTTGGGAACCAGAGGTTCTTCGTAAAACTGTGTATGGATTTGTTGTGTCCACCCATCTTTCTTTCCATGCCCTTCTTTTTGTTTCCCTTCCTCTGCTTCAGCATTTGAGGTCTTTCTTTTTCCTTTTCTTCTTCTTCTTCTTCTCCTCCTCCTCCTCTGTGTGTTCCTGAAGGCCGGCCCATGTTTGATGTATAAAAGGTGACAGCATAACGCGTAATTCCCAGCTCTGGGTCGACAAGAGGGACTCGTACGTACCCCCTGGTAAATGCCAGGGGTGACTGCCTGACCTGGTACCTTCCTCATGTTGATTAGTCCCTGTGTTTGGAGTCTGGGAGGAATGATCTGATGAGTAGACAATCACCAAGACAGGTGAACCACAACTGAGGAGGCCACCTAGTAGGAAAGAGCGCACCATCGGAGACGCTGGCAATCATGGGGGATTTCTCTGCGATGAGTTCCTCATCTTTAAATGTAAATGGGTTGAGATGAAAGAATCAGCACCTCTCCCAGTTGCACCCCAATACCTTGTGGTGTCAAGCATGGAAAATGGTCACAATTTCATGACAGTTAAACCATTTGTTATTCAGAAGGGTGTAGATCCCATTGCCGGTCCTGTGAAGTCCTCCTCTTGGGTGCGTTATGGGGCCTTGCTTTTGGAGACAGACAGTGCTTTGCAAGCACAGAAACTGCTTAATGCAACACTTCTCCACAGCTATCCTGTTCAAGTAGAGGTGCATCGCCCTCTGAATTCCTCCCATGGTTTCATATACAGTCAGCTGCACTACAAGGGTGATCGTGCTGCAGCCTCCCGTGACTGTCCGATCTACCACAGAGAGAGCTCTGGGTGAAGATTTGTACTCAAATTGCTCGGAAAATGTTGGTTAGACTCAGACCTAGTAAATCACCCTCTGGCAATTGTAGTACAGTTGTTGCTACACCCCGACATATGGACATGACTGCACAGACTTGCAACTTCCAGTTTAGTGCCACAGTTGTGAAATCATCCAGCTCCAAGGTCACTCCTAACCTGCACCTCCTAAGGGGCACACCATACCAACAAACCTTCGCCTGCCCCTGTGAAATCGCATGCCTTGTAAACAGAAGCACGAAATCCAAAAAGGAGTACTCCCACAATGACTTTCTGTGAACGTCAAGCCAGCCAACGTCTGAGTCTGCACGTGACAAACGTCAAGGCTCTAAGCAGGAACACAAAGGCGAATGATCTTCCCCTTCTCCAGCTCAGTGTTCTTCAACAGTGTCACCATAGGATACTATCACCCAGCCGGCCTCTCGTTTCACCAGTACTCACCGTCTACAACCAGTCAACTGGCCAGCCGAAGGCAGATAACTATGCTTCTGTCGAGCTAATGGACCAGGATCCGCCTGCTTCTAAACCTGGTCATTGTGCACATTCGAATTCTGGCACTCAGCAGCCACTGCAGTAACTGCCACCTTATTTGACCCATCTCCTGTCTATCATTGGCTATGGTTATTTTCCAATGGAACGTTTGCAGCTTCAGATCCAATAGCGTTGAATTACAGCTTCTCTTGGGATCATATTGACTGGATTTGATTTGATTTGATTTTTTATTGGTCCAGTTTTATAATACAGCAAAAATTGTACAATTGATATTGGACAGGTCAAAGATAAGTTAGAATAATACACAGTGTTAGCAAAATATTAGGCAAATTAAAAATAGGTACCTATTACAATTAATTTTTTATACATATTCAGAAATTCTCTGACAGAATAGAAATAGTGCTTTATTAGAAATGCCTTTAGTATAGCTTTAAATATTGGATGAGTAGCATTTATTATTTCCTCTGGTATCTGTAGTATTACACCAATGTTAATTATGCTCCTCTGATAGGTTGTTGTTCTGTGATATTTTTTATGTATATTTGATTTCCCTCTGGCACTAGAGTTTTTACATTTTTGTTCTGCAGCAGTTTGCCTGTTTTCAGGAGGTAGTCCCTAGTGAACAAGATAGTTTCATAAATGAATAAACTTGGAACATTTAGAACACAAAGCTCAGTAAATTGGGATTTACAGGGCTCCATCTTTTTAAGGCCACAAATTATTCTTAGAGCTCTTTTTTGCATTCTAAAAACCTTTTCACTGTGAGTTGAGTGACCCAGAAAACGATCCCATATCGGACTAGTGAGAGGCACTGTGCATAGTATGCCTGCAGTACTGTTGTTTTGCTTGTTTGAGCCTTTAAAATTCTTAGGCCATAGCACACAGATGATAGTTTTCTAGACAAGACCACTTTGTCTT
Organism: Schistocerca gregaria; assembly: GCF_023897955.1. Classification (NCBI taxonomy): domain Eukaryota; kingdom Metazoa; phylum Arthropoda; class Insecta; order Orthoptera; family Acrididae; genus Schistocerca; species Schistocerca gregaria. Next base: position 388,994,319 of record NC_064925.1, on the reverse strand, counting down.
GCTGAACCCATAGACCCAAAAATTTCGTTACACTTACATTTTATAGATTATCACTTTTTAATTGTGCTTGAATAGACATTTGATTAGTTGGAGAAATTAAATGAAAATCAACACACACAGTTTTTCAGTATTTATAGCGAGTTTGTCTTTTCATATAACTTTCTGCTGTGGACTGCAAAGTTTCTGGACTGGATCCAGTGAGCAATATGCTGGTGTCATTGGCAAACAGGATAGTTTTTGTAGGACTCATATATTCGACTAAGTTGTCCACATAAATCAAGAAGAGTAGTGGACCTAAGACTGAGCCCTGTGTTATACCATATTTAATTAGTAATTTGCTAGAAAGAAAGGAGTTGTTTCTTGTGTTATTCATTTTGTTGAATTCATACTGAAGTGATACTTTTTGCCTATGGTTTTTTAGGTATGAACACAATCAGCTATGTGCTACACCTTTTACTCCTTGTCTTTCTAATTTTTCGAGCAGAATGTTATGGTCCAGGGCATCAAAGGTTTTTGATAGATCTAGAAAAATACCTGCAGTTAATTTATGCTGATCAAGGGATTTCAAAATGCAGTGTAAGAATTCGAAAATTGCTGTCTGTGTAGATTTAGACTTTCTAAAACCATTTTGTTGTACATATTTATTTATGAAACTTAAAAGCCTGTCATAGAAGAGTTTTTCTAGAATTTTTGAGAAGGAACTTAACTGTGACACGGGTTGGTAGTCTGATATTTTTTCAGAAGAACTTTTTTTTAGCAGTGGTGACACTTTTGCCATTTTTAAAATATCTGCATCCAGTTAACAAATTTACGCCCTCCCAATTGCTTTCACCTTCCACACTTCACTTCAGTGCGTTCTGACCTTTCCCCTGAGACGGGGACTCTGGCTCATGGGGGAGTCATGTTGCTCATTAGAGACAATGTCTATTGTCACACCATTTCCTTGCACACCCAACTTCAAGCTGTTGCCGTCCGTCTTCCCTGCCCAGTTCCACCTTCTCTCTGTGCACCCTCATATTCTGCTGTCACTGGGGCGACATTTTGCAACTTATTGCTTAACTTGCTGCTCCCTTTTTTGCTGCTCGCCATCTTCAATGACCCCCATCTGCTTTGGGGTTCTCCACACCCCTGTCCGAGAGGCTATCTCCTAGTAGATATCGTCAACCAACTCGATTTAATCTGTTTGAACACAGGTAGACCCACATTTCTTTCCAATTCCACACACCCCTTTTCCCACTTGGACCTTTTGATCTGAGCTGTTCAGCTTGCTCATCGTCTTGATTGATCCGTTCTCTCAGACATAAACTTGAGTGACCATTTTCCCAATGTCATTCGTTTGCTAAAGCGTGTCCCATCTGAGAGTCCAATCAACTGGCAGCTTTCCAAAGCTGACTGGCAGCTCTACTCCTCACTGGCCACTTTCGATGAACACCATTTCCCCCTCTATTGATGACCAGGTAGAATACCTTACAACCAAAACCCTTACTGCTGCTGAATGTTCCATACCTTGCACCACTTCCTCGCCACAATGAGCCCCCATCCCCTTGTGGATTGAGGCATGTTCCAACACAATTCACGCTCAGAAAGGAGCTCTTCCCAAAAAAGCCGTCCCATGATGGCGAACTGTATCTGTTATAAACAGCTACGTGCACAGTGTCACTGCATTTTCAGGGATAGCAAAAAAGCTAGTTGGCTTTCTTTTCAAAGCTCTTTTTAACAGTTTTAATCCATCTTCTGTTGTTTGGGGTCATCAGGAACCACAGTTCATTCCCTGGTTCCTGGTCTGACCATAGCAAACAATATCTCCTATATTTTGCAGACATTTTGAGTTCTGCCCACTAACATCATACTTTCCTCCCTCTGAAACGGGTGGCGGAGGTAAGGACCATATCTTTCTCCTCCCAGAATCGCGAATGTTACAATACTGCTTTTACTATGAGGGATCTTACACATGTACTTTCTTTGTACCAGCCATCCACTCCAGGTCTGGAAAGGCATTCACATTCCGATGCAACACCTATATCCTGAGGGCCTACACTGTCCCCTCCATACATATAACCGCATTTGGTCACATGGCACATATCCCAGTTACTCGCATGAGACCACTGTCATTCCCATACCTAAGCCTGGTAAGGACAAACACCTTCCTTCCATCTGTGGCCCAATTTCCCTCACCAGTAGCATCTGCAGGGTGATGGAATGTATGATTAATGGTTGGCTAGTGTGGTGGCTCAAGTCTCTGAATCTCTTCAGTAACGCCCAATGTGGATTCTGCAGGCACCACTCTGCAGTTCATCATCTCGTCACCTTGACAACTCGTATTATGAACAATTTTTTCTGGAAGTTTCAAGCTGTGGCTGTGTTTTTTGATATGGAGAAAGCAAGTGACATCTGCTGGAGGACAAGTATCCTCCATACTATGTACAAGTAGGGCTTCCCGGGTTGCCTGCCGATTCTTATCCAGGAATTTTTAAAAGACTGTATATTTATGGTATGTGTGAGCTCTGCTCTGCCAGACACTTTTATTGAAGGGAATGGGGTACCTCAGGGTTCTGTGCTCAGCATTGTCTTATTTGCCGTAGCCATTAAGCCTAAATGGCTTGTCTCCCACCAGGTATCTCAGGCTCTCTTTTCGTTGATGAATGTGGGACCTATTGCAGCCCTCAATGAACCTGTCTACTTGAGCGGCATCTTCAGCAATGTCTTGATCATCTTTACTCATGGAGCATCAACAATGGCTGTCACTTTTCCACTGACAAGATTGTCTTCATGAACTTATGGCAGTGTTGGGAGTTTCTTTCCCCATCCCTATGTCTTGGCCCATTCCTTCTTCTGTTTGTTGACACAACAAAATTCTTGGGACTCGTGTTTCACAGGAAATGCTGTTGGTCTTCTCATGTTTCTTACCTGGCACCTCATTGTACCCCCTCCCTCAAATGTTCTGCGTGTTTTATGTGGTATCTCATGGGGAGCAAATGGGACCATCCTTCTCCGTTTATCCAAGTCCTTTGCCCGTTTGAAAATGGATTATGGATGTATCGTATATTCATCCATACGTCCGTCTATCTGATGATACCTTAACACCATCCGCCATTCTGGGATATGTTTAGCCACTGGTGCCTTCTATGCTAGTCCAGCTGAGAGTCTTTATGCTGAGACTGCTGACTTACCATTGTTTTACCATTGGGATGTTCTCCTCAGTCATTATGTGAACCATCTGTCTTCTGTGCCCAGTCATCCATCCTGTCCTCCCTTTAAAATGATTCTCTTGACTGCCAGCATGGGCTGTGCCCATCTTCTCTATTGCCTCCTGACTTCGTTTTTGTTTGCTGCTTTGAGGGTTCTCAGTCACTTCCGCATGCCAAGGAACAAGGCTACTCATGCTGCTGCACACGCTGCAGCTCTCCTCCCTCAGTTTGTTAGTCATTCTGTTCCCTTGAATGATCTTCATGTCACTGTCCGTCAGCATGTAGTATCTCTCTGGAGTGCACAATGGTCTTCTCTCCAAAGGAATAAACACTGGCACATTAAACATCTCCCAATAGTTTGGTCAACTTCCTCTCAGCCCTCACATTATGAGGTAATTTTACCCCAGCTGCCTATAGGACACTGTCATTTTAGTTGCCACCATTTGTTAATTGGTGACCCTGCCCCACTCTGTGCATACTGCTCTCAACCCGTGATGATGCACCACTTTCTGATCCAGTGCCACTTTTTTAACTGTTTATGTGTATGTCTATGTTTGCCATCTACTTTGTCAGATGTTTTAGTGGAAGACACACATATATAGATTGTGTCTTACTTTTTATTCACCCCAGTGGTATGGCGAAGCAAATTTGATCTCCACCCTCATGGACCTCCACTATCTAGATGATGTTTTGAGATATTTTCCCTAGGGTTGTCCTTGTCCTTAGCTGCTCCTCTTTTAAAATTGCTTGATTGGGTTTCTGCCTTTTTCACCTCATGTTTTTATTTAGTAGTTTTTTTTCTTATGTTACGGTACGGACACTTATGACCACGGCAGTTTTGCACCCTGCAGCACCAACCAACCAAAAAGAAAAGGCAAGGGGCTAGGAAGAGCATTTGAATAGAATGGATAATGTCTCAAAAGTGGTTATGAGATGGATATCAACTAGTGTAATGCAAGGAAAATGGAATATAGTCATAATTACATCAGGTAGCACTGAGTGTAGTAGATTAGGAAATGAGACAGTAAAATTAATGATTATTAGGTTAGCATCTCCTTTCACATACTGAATTACATCTACATCTATACCCTGTGAACTACCGTGAGGTGCATTGCAGAGGGTACATCCCATTGTACCAGTTATTAGCGTATCTTCCTTTTCCATTCACGTATGGGAGAATGATTGTTTGAATGCCGCTGTGCATGCAATAATTATTCTGAACTTATATTTATGATCCCTAAGTGAGTGATACATAGGAGGTTGTAATATATTTCTTAAGTAATCATTTAAAGCCAGTTCTTGAAACTTTGTTAATAGACTTTCTCAGGGTAGTTTACATCTATCATTAAGAATCTTCCAGTTCCGTTCCTTAAGTATCTCTGCGACCCACTCCAATGGATTAACTGAACCTGTCACTAACTTTGCTGCCACTAGCAATCTTAACATACAACCCAAATTTCTTTGGGTTGTGTGGAAGACCACTTGAGTATATGCTGCTACAGTAGTCATTTAAGGCATCACGTATTGCTCTCTTGACAGCCAAATGTGTTTCACTCAGCATCACTCTGTCTTTAGCCCTATGATTTGTTTATGCAGCAATCTCTCCTCTCCCCCCCCCCCCCCCCCCCCCCTCTATGAACTGTTGTAATGGCTACATATCTGTCCAGTGCATGGTCAACTATTCTTTTAAACTTGCGCCAGAGTTCCTCTACATGCTTCTGCCCAGTACAGAAAGCTTCAAGCTCCTCACTGAAATATGACACTACTGATTTTTTATCTAGTTTACTAAATGTATATATCTTTCTGTTTTAGTTGTCCCTTGTACTTTGGTTATCATTGTTGCCACAACACATCATGAAACACCATTACCAGTTTCAATGTGGACATCCTCAGAGAGGTCAGGTATATTTGTTGCTGTTAGATCCAATATATTTTCATCATGACCGGGGTTCCTAACCATCTGTTCTAGGTAGTTTTCAGAGAAAGCATTTACTAAAGTTTCATGTGATGGCTTATCACACCCACCACTAACAAGTTGTAATTCTCCTGGTTAACTGATTAATGATTAGAGTCTCCACCAATGATTACAGTATGACTGGGGATCTTATGTGAAAGTGAGCTGGAGTTTTCTCTTAAAGATTTTGGTTACATCAGGAGGTGAGTCTGGTGGGTGATAGAAAGATCCAATTATCCCTTTATACCCACCTCGAATACTGAGTCTTGCCAAACAATCTCACAAGCAGCTTCAATTTCTACCTCAGTGGATTTGAATTTCTCTTCTACTGTGACAAATACTCCACATTTTTTCCCCATTAACCTATCCTTTCAATATACACTTAAATTTTCCCCAAAAATGTCACTGCTATCAATGTTATGGTTCAACCAGTTTTCTGTACCTAGTATTATGTGAGTTTCACTGCTTTTCTGGAGTGCTTCAAACATTGGCACTTTGTTGTGAATCGTTTGGCAGTTTGCCATTAGGATTTTATTACTCTGATCTGTGGGAGGCATTTCTTTTGATCGTACACTGATACTTCCAACTTTCCTACAGCTATTGTTATCTGGATTGGATGGAGAGTCACCTAATCTACGAAACCCTTGTGTTCACCCCATACAGTCAGCTACCTGAGCAGCAGCCTCTGATGTGTAATGCACTCTTGATCCATTCAGAGTGACGTTGCAGTTCTTAAACCTGTGGCGCAAGTACAAGAAGTCGCTTGTCACTGAACTTTTGAAGTCTCTAGTCCACTTGACTCAGAACCAGAGGGCCATGATCAGTTCTGTGGACAATGCTGCAAACTGTAAGCTTAATTGAAACTCCATGCACACGGCTGGTCTTCTCAACCTTCTCTGCCTGTCGCTGGTATAACCCAAGAATGACCTTGGAGCCCAAACAACAGGAATCATTTGTTCCAACATATGCCACAATCTGCAACTTGTCGCACACCGTTCCCTCAATGGCTGCCAGAATATCCTCTTCAACACATACAATGAGGGCTCTAGGCATACTCACTGAGTGCAACTGTTGTTCTTCCCTGTCCCTTGCTGCCATTTGCGTAAGTGGTTCCATCATTTGCTGTATGTTTGAACTGCCGACAATTAATAGACCTCTACCATTTTGTGTTTCCCTCCTCCTGACACCGGACAAAACAGTTTTACCGATGAAGTGAGTCCCACTGGCTCAGTTTCACTTTCTGTGAGAGGCAGCACCTCAAACTTATTGATTGGGGGGATCACTTCAACACTCTGAGTCTTCGCTGGTCCCTGTCTGACCTGTACAGGACGCCTGGAGGATCATTGACAGGTGACTCGTAGTCAAGTAATGGCAGTTCCTGTACTTTCTGCAGAGGAGACAGGATCCATGAGAGAGGGTAGTACTTGAGGTAAGTCTGTTACAGGTACACAGCTCTTGGGAGCTCTTCCAACACGCCAATTCACAGCGGCTGCCAATCATTTAACAGTAGTCAGGGCGATTTCCAGTTGCTTGTGAACATCAACCAGATCATCTCGTGTTCGAAAACAGCATTCACAGTGGGGCTGCATTTTGGCTGCTGCAATGTATTATAAGACAGTGAACAAACAACATTAAATTAAGCCTGCTGATTGTTTCTTAACCTGTTGTGCTAAAAATTTACTAGTTCCCTATAAGAGAAGCAAATGCATAAAATGAGATTTCTATTATTGCAACACAGATTCTGAGGCTAATTATAGTTGTTAGCAAACTTGAAAACAGAGTTAATTTTTGGTAAATGCAGATAATATATAGGGCTGTTCCACGTTAAGGGAAAACTAGATGTAACACAATATGTTAGAAAATCTGCTGTAGTAACTAAATCACAAACGCCAATGTGCTACAAATTGCTTGTAGGTTATGTAAAGGACAATGGTAGCTTCCCCAAATTCTCAAAAACACACATTTATTTGTGTTGATACACTATGAAATCCAGGGGTGATGTTTTCTATGCCAGAACTGTCAACCACAAACATTGATCTGCTAAGAAATAAATTATGTATCCAACACTCATTGTGGTAACTTATGAAAATATAGTTTTGTAAGTGTCTGAAAAATTCTCAGAATAACCTAGTTCACATGTAATTGTAATTAAATTAGAGAACGGTCACTTTGCGTGATGTCAGGCCTACTGTTCTCAAAAATTTTAAAAAGCACAATTACATTTAAGCCTACAATTGCCAGTAACAGTACGAGATATTGCTTCACTAGCGAATGTTCAGAAATTCACAGTACATCACAATTTCAATGGGTACTGATACGGTCAATGAAAGATTACGCAGAAACTACGCGAACAGTAAAATATGTGAATCTAGAACTTTAAATCAGTACACAATCTTATAGACATGGTCTCACACAAAGGAAAATTTCTAAGTCCTAATTTCTTATATAAATATACATGTATACTGCGCTTATTGGATGGGTTTTGCTATTTGAACAATAAAAGAAATGACAATGTCCAAAGGAGATATAAAATGTGGACTGGAAACAGAAGGGAAAAAATTCCCGAAAGAGAGGAATTTAACATCCAATATCTATTTAAATGTTAGGAAGTCTTTCCTGAAGGTATTTGCTAGAGTGTAACCTTGTGTGGATGTGAAAAGTGGATGATAAACAACTCTGACAAGAAGAGAAAGGAAGCTACTGAAATGTGATGCTACAGATCAGATGTGTAGATTAGACTAATGAGGCACTGAACAGAAAAGAAATGTATGGCACAAGTTGTTGAAAAGAAGGAGTTGGTTGATAGGACACATCCTAAAGCAATAAGAAATTGTCAGTTTGGTACAGACGGATGATTGGGAGTAAAATTTTTAGAGGGAGCCAACTACAAATGAGTACAGTAAGTAGGTTCAGATGCATGTAGGTTGTAGTTATGGAGGGATGAAGAGGCTTGCAACATACTATTGTGGAAAGCTGCATAAAATCAGTATTTTGACTGAAGACATCAACAACAATTACCAAGAAAACTGATCTGCTGTATATCTACACTGCAATAGTTTTGTGGACACAATAAAAAACAAAGAGGGGCTATTAGCTGATGCCTGAGCCTGACCGCCTACAAAAATTTTATAGCTCTTCATATGCTGAATCACAGCCATTGCATTTCATCTTTTGAAACTAAAATGCAGGAGACAAATAACAGATTTCAATATTTATCCTGGGGAGTCAAAATGCTGCTGTGGTGCATGCACCGCAGTGTAGTGTCTAGCGTCAGTGGCTGGTGTGCTGTGGGTCACATGTTCAAACCAACCACCAGCAGCTTTTGTTATTTAGTATTTATGATTCATGTTAAGACTTTGAAATATATTATGGCTGTAATTTTTTATATTCAATAGTATTCAGTGTTTGTGTAAATAGTTGCACACACTGTCCAACAGGACAGTTTTGGGTTGGGTGTACACTGATGTCAATAATTAATAAGTGCTCAGTTCTAAATGTTGTACTTAATTGACAAATATGCCTTCAGCTTCAGATGTGATTGTAGTTGCAACTTGGCAATGTTTGGTGTATGCACCAAGTACTTAAAAAATATCTGCATCACCGTGGTTCCAGTTTGGCAACATAGAAGCTTATGCCCAAGTCGACAGGAACCGATTTCAAAACAGCAGTAAGTCAGCTGTACATCAAGCATCCTTTAGTGTTTTCCAAAGGCACTAGTAAGGACAAAAGAAAATGGCTGAAACGATTTGAATGAATTGTCAAATACAACAGGTGGGTCTGCACGATGTGTATTCTTACTTGTACGGCACAGCCAAGCAATGGTAGAGAACAATGAAGTGAAGCTCAATAGTTGGTATAAAGTCCAGGCCAAACTAAAGGAAACATCTTATGACAATCAAGAGTGACTCTGTTTAGAACAACAACAATTGAAGAACAGGACCCTTTTGCAAATCTGTGAATCCCAGTATGAAAGAAGCCTAACTTTGATGAAAAGTTTCCAGAAGACATGTATCAAGCTCTTCTGGTAAAGTTAGTTAGTTACTTTTGTGTTCAATGGATCACTTTGCACAATAAATTGTCATGATGTGGAACACATCATTTTACATTCATATTGCAAATTAATTTGTACATCTATTTGTGCTCTAAACATCACCATATTATTATTATTTTTTATTTTTTCCCTGAAATGAAAACAAGATATACAGATTGAGTTAGCAAATCCAACCAACCACCTTTTATACATTACAAACATAGAAATTCTTCTATGGAATGGAAGGAGTTGTCAAAGAGAAACTTTTTCAACTTATTTTCAAATTTTACCTTGCTTTGATTAGACATTTTAAATCATAATTCTTCTACAGAATAGAAGTTGTCAAGGAAAAACTTTTTTAATTTATTTTCAAATTTTACCTTGCTGTCTGTTAGACATTTTATATTACTAATTATGTGTTCAAAATTTTTTGTTGCTGTGTTGTTTACCCCTATCTGTGCTAAAGACAACGTTAATGTTGAGTAATGAATGCCATTTTTTCTTCTAGTATTATAATTATCTACTTAATTGTTCCTTTTGAACAGTAGTTGATTATTTTCAACAAACTTGATGAGCGTATAAATATACTGTGAAGCAGTATTCAGAATGCCCAACTCCTTAAACAGATGTCTACAAGATGATCCTTGGTGAGCACCACATATTATTCTTACAGCACGTTTTTGGACAACGAAGATCTTCTTTCTTAAAGTGAGTTACCTCAAAACATTATTCCATATGATATTACCAAATGAAAATAAGCAAAATATGCCAATTTATTGACTTCTCTCTCCCCAAAATTTGCTATGATTCTAAGTGCAAATGTGGCTGACCTAAGTTGTTTTAGGATTTCCAAAAGACACCTAAGAATTTTGAAGTTTCCACTGTACGTATTATTTCATCACCATGTGTTACACTGGTGCAGTACCCCTAGCTGTGCAGAACTGAATCTGCTGTGTCTACATGAAATTCAGGGTGAGACCATTCGCAAAAAACCAGTCAATGATACTTTTCAGAACTTTATTCACCATTTCTTCCATTTCTGTATGTACAATGAGAGTGATTACAATGCTGGTGTCATCTACAAAAAGAACTAATTATGTTTGTTGTACATTAGATGGTAGATCATTTGCATATATGAGAAACAGTAGTGGACCTAAGATTGAGCCTTGGGGAACCCCATACATGATATCTCCCCGGTCATAATTATGTCCCTGGATTCTGTTAGTTGCTTTACCATAAAGTACAACTTCCTGCATTATTTTGGTTAGATATGATGTGATCCATTGGTTGGCTATACCATCAATCCCATAAAACTTTAATTTATTTAGGAGTGTGCTATGATTCACACAATCAAATACATTGGACAGTTCACAGAAAATATCTACCAGTGCTATTTTGTTATTTAATGCTTGAAATATCTGGTGTGTGAACATGTAAATCGCTTTCTCAGTAGAGCAACCCTTCTGAAACCCAAACTGTGATCTGCTGAGGATGTTAGTGTTGCCAAGGTGAGATACTGTTCTAGAATACATCATATTCTCAAAAATTTTGGAAAATGATGTCAGTAGTGAAACAGGTTGATAGTTACTGATGTCTCTCTTATCACCTTTCTTAAAGAGGGGTTTAACAACGGCATATTTTAGTCTCTCTGGAAAAATACCTTGAGTTAGTGATGCATTACATATTTTACACAATAACGGACTTGTTATATGGGAAAAAAATCTTTAGTACTCTATTGAAAACACCATCAAAACCAGAAGAGCTTTTGTTCTTGATAGAATGCGTGACCCTCTTAATTTCAGAAGTAGAAGTTTGTGGTACATTCAAATGATGTAATTTTATGAGAGTTACTTCTTCAACATATTGCAGTGATATTTCTCTAGAACCGTTGGTCCCTGTGCTTTCTACTATGTTAAAGAAATGACTTTGAATTGCATTTGCTACCTGTTACTTGTCATTTATAACCCTTCCAGTCAATTCAATAGTAATGTTATCCTCTTCTGTGGTTGGTTGTCCTGTCTCTTGCTTCACTATATTTCATATTGCCTTAACTCTGTTGTCACACATACTTATTTCTGACATTATGTGCAAGTTTCTTGATTTTTTAATAACCTTTCTTAGTAATTTTGAGCGGTTTTGTAGTGCGCAACTACTGCAGGGTCTCTACTTGTTCTTGACAAAAGATACATTTCCCTTTTCCTTTCACAAGACACTTTAATCCCCTTAGTGATCCATGGTTTTTTTACATGTCCATTTAATGTCCTTTCTGATTAGCTTATGTTGAAAGCTATTTTTAAGTACTGATATGATTTTATCATGGAACAGACTAAATTTTATATTGGTATTTGGTTCTCTATAAATTTCATTCCTGATTGTTTCTTGCAAGCTACTCTTCAAAACATCTGCCCTTTAGTCATTAATGATTCTGACTGACTTTCACTGAGATGTATCCACACTGTCAGACACTGTGTCATTTATCCTGACTAACTGCGCATCATGATTAGAGATAGCATCTGTCTCTGGGCAAACAGTTATTTTTTTGCTTTGTGCCTCATCAAAGAAACCATTATCTCATAGGGACCTACTGTCTTTATCCACCCATGTAGGAAAGCTAACTACTGAGAGCAAATTGTAGCAGCGAGAAAATGCTACAGAAGAGTCTGTCAAAAGAGGTATGATTGGGTGGCAATTGTGAAAGACCACCATGACCTTACTTCTCTCATACACTACGTTGTAAGAAAGAAACACAGCATTTTGTGGCAGCTAGAACTGTTTGACTGAATACACAAAAGATAGTGGCCATGAACAGTAGCCCAATACATCAGTAAATAATAGTGTGTGTTGAAGAATTGTATCAATGTTTGGCACCTATCTTCACCACTCTAATGTGCTATGAAGAATGGACTCAATCAACTTAGACTTAACTCCACCACCAAATGAAAACCCAGCATTCAACCAACACAGGTCCAACCAACTATGCCTCCACATAGTCACCCCATGGAGCGACAGACATTTTGAGGACACATGGCAGCACGCCAATCAGTTCTGCGGACGCTCTGGACACATTCAGTGGTACTGAAGAGAAAGGAGATGAGTTTCGAGTGATCATTATGCCGCAAGACATCAACAATCACAACAGCCTCATTCATGCCAGTCAACTGCAAATGTTTATAGTCAACATGTGGGCTGAAGATCATTGCCATACCCTGGACAAGATTGCTCCCCAACAGAGCATAACTGCTCCTGTCGCTGTACAGAGGTTACAGCTGATCACCTAGCTGCCAAATTCAGGAAAACTAAGTGATGTGACCACCAATGGAATAAGACCTCAAAAGGTAAAAATTCTCCACAGTCAAAGTTGTCGAGATGACAGGTAATCTCGTCAAAGGTCAACTAGTCCAGATGCTAGTAGACTCATGGGCTTCCTTTTTTATAATTTCAAATGCTATGATTGACAGCTAAAGAAGACTTTCCAGGGTATGAAAGTGAATCTGCTGCAGGTTGCAAATGGGAAATAAGTAATGTACTGCAAGAGTAACTGTCATTGACAGAACACAGCCCTTCAGATTAGTTGTTTTAACAGAAAGTAGTTCTGACGATGACGTCAGACAGGACTTTACCGTTACCGTAAGCAATCATAAACTTTGGAAGATCAGAGATTCCAACTGACAATGCTGTTGCAACAAGTATACATAACAGAGATTGCTCTGGCCAGTTGTTAGCTGTTAAAGGCGTTATCTCACCATCATCGAGTTGCATTCCATTTTTCAATCAACATGAACTGTTAAATTGCGAAGCTTCTGTCAGTTGTGAAAAGCTATTCAGGGTTAGGAAAGAACTCTACACTTCAGCAACTGTCATAAGCTTTGTGGGAGGTTGAGGTGAACTTTGCATCATTAATTGTCAAGAGAAGCCTCGTCTCATTCCTAAACATATGTGTGAGGGGTAGACAGACCAGTCTAGGAAGGCCACCTTGATGTCATCAACGAAGAATTGAACTCCTATACCACCACAGATATCACAGGAGAGGAAACTGTTATTGAACTGCCAATAGGATCTGGCTTGACTTAGGAATAAAGTTGGTGGGGGTAACCGTTCTTCATGAATGTTCAGATGCGTTCAAATCCACAGTAGACAAAATACAGACCAAGTGGTCCATGATAAATCACTGTATCACTACTGGGGATCATCTACCGATTAGCCAGTCTTCATATAGGGTGTCACCAATTGAACAGTGGGTAATTCGGGAGGAAGTGGAGAAGATACTACAAGATAATGACAATGAACCTTCAGAGAGTCCTTGGTCTGCTCATGGTCCTTGTGAAGGATAATGGTACACGGTGTTTCTGCTTAGATGACAGAAGAAAATGACAGAGTCTATCCATTGTAACACAGTAATGACACCCTGGACTGATTGAAAAAAGCAAAATATTTCTTCCTTATGGACATACAGACAGGCTACTGGTAAATTGAGGGTGATGTCAGTGATTGGGAAAAGACTGCCTTCATAACTCACGACAGGGTTGGAAAAGAACTCTGCATGCCAATGACAATCGTAAGCTTTGTGGAAGGTTGAGGTGGACTTGAGAGCATTCAGTTTTTGGAGTTCAGTTACACTGTTTGAACTGTGTATTGCTCCAGCCACTTTTGAAGGTGTGATGGACAACCTGGTTCAACACATCCACCACCTGCTTTACCCACAACTGAGCCTATGTGATCATTCCATTTCATATCACTACATTGATACACCCAGATATTTGCACAAGGTGGCTGGTTAGACAATGACTCACAGATATTGTAGTCATAGGATACTATGTGTTTTTTATTTGTTTTGCAAAGTGCATAGTTTTACATGTCTGAAGATTTAAATTAAATTACCAGTCACTGTACCACTTTGAAATCTTATCAAGATCTGAAACTTCCTGACAGATTAAAACTGTGTGCCAGACCGAGACTCGAACTCAGGACCTTAGCATTTCGTGGGCAAGTGCTCTACCAACTGAGCTACCCAAACACAACTCTCACCCCGTCCTCACAGCTTTACTTCTGCCGGTACCTCGTCTCCTACTGGCAGAAGTGAAGCTGTGAGGACAGGGCGTAAGTCGTGCTTGGGTAGCTCAGTTGGCAGAGCACTTGCCCGCAAAAGGCAAAGGTCTCGAGTTCGAGTCTCGGTCCGGCACACAGTTTTAATCTGTCAGGAAGTTTCATATCAGCCACACTTCGCTGCAGAGTGAAAATCTTATTCTCTTATCAAGATCTGACTGAATATTTATGCAGTTTCTTTCAGACAATATGTCATTATAGATAACTGTATCATCTATAAAAAGTCTGATTTTGCTATTAATATTGTCTGCACAGCCATTATTACACAACATGAACAGCAAGGATCCCAACACACTTCCTTGGGGCACAGCCAAAGTTGCTTCTACATCTGATGATGACTCTCCATCCAAGATAAAATGCTTCATACTCCCTGCCAAAAAGCCCTCAGTCTAGTCACATATTTCATTTATTACCCCATATGATCATACTTTTGACAATAAGTTTAGGTGTTGTACTGAGTCAAATGTTTTAAATAAATAAATGCAGCATCTACATGATTGCCTTGTCCAAAGCTTTCAGTATGTAACGTGAGCAAAGTGCAAGTTGGAATTCACAAGATCCATGTTTTCGAAATCCATGCTGGTTGGCATTAAGGAGGTAATTCTGTTCAAGATACCTAATTATGTTTGAGCGTAGACAATGTCCTAAGATTCCACAACAAATTGATGCCAAGGATACTGGCTGGTAGTTTTGTGGATCATTTTTACTACCCTTCAAGTAGATAGGTGTGACCTGTGCTTTTTTCAAAGAACTGGGCACAGTTTTTTGTTGGAGGATTCTACTACAGATTATAGTTAGAAGAGGGGATAACTCAGCTGCAAATTCAGTACAGAATCTGATAGGGATTCCGTCAAGTCCTTGAGCTTTGTTCAATTTCAATTATTTCAGCTTTTTACCAACACCACTGACACTAATTCTTTTTTCCACTAATCTGTTCAGTGGTACAAGAATTAAATTAGGGCAGATCTCCTGGGTTTACCTTCGTAAAAGAACATTTGAAAATGGAGTTAAGTATTTCAGCTTTAGTTTTGTTACCATCAATTTCACTTCCTGTCTCCCTCGCTTGGTACTGGACACTAACTTTGCTGCCACTAACAGACTTTACATAACACCAGAATTTATTTAGATTTTGTGAAAGATCATTTCACAATATTCTGCTTCAGTAGTCATTGAAGGCTTCATACATTGCTCTCTTGACAGCCAAATGCACTTCGCTCAGCTTCTATCTGTAGCCAACCGGGCGAGGTGGCGCAGTGGTTAGCACACTGGACTCGCATTCAGGAGGACAACAGTTCAATCCCGTCTCCAGCCATCCTGATTTAGGTTTTCCGTGATTTCCCTAAATCGTTTCAGGCAAATGCCGGGATGGGTCCTTTGAAAGGGCACGGCCGATTTCCTTCCCAATCCTTCCCTAACCCGAGCTTGCGCTTCATCTCTAATGACCTCGTTGTCGACGGGACGTTAAACACTAACCACCACCACCACCACCTATCTGTAGCCCTACACTTTGCTTTACATCTATTATGCAGTAACCTCTGTTTCTTTAGAAGTTTATTTATAGTGACTCTACACCATGGAGAGTCTCTCCCATTATGGACTGTCCTATTGGGTACATATCTCTCCAGCATGTGGTCAATTATTTTTCTAAACTTGAGCCATCGTTCTTCCACATGCTCCTGCTCTGCTGAAAGTTACATGTTCTTCATTGACGCACGACACTACTGATTTTCTATCTAGTTTACTGAACATATATATCTTTCTGCATGTTTTAGTTGTCCGCTGCACTTTGGTAATCATTGTTGTCACAACCATGTCATGATCACTGATATCATTTTCGTTGTGGACATCCTCAAAGAAAAAAGGACTTCGTCTTCAGGTCACAAGTGGCCCATCGGGACCATCTGACTGCCGTATCATCCTCAGCTGAGGATGCAGATAGTAGGGGCGTGTGGTCAGCACACCACTCTCCCAGTCGTTATGATGGTTTTCTTTGACTGGAGCCGCTACTATTCAGTCGAGTAGCTCAATTGACATCACAAGGCTGAGTGCACCCTGAAAAATGTCAACAGCACATGGCGGCCTGGATGGTCACCCATCCAAGTGCTGGCCACGCCCGACAGCATTTAACTTCGGTGATCTGCCGGGAACTGGCGTATCAACTATGGCAAGGCCATTGCCACATCCTCAAAGAAGTTGAGTCTAATTGTTGCCATTATATCTAATATATTTCCATCATGAGTGGAGTTCCAAGCTATCTGTTCGAGGTAGTTTTCAGAGAAGATATTTAGTAATGTTTCACAGGATGTCATATCATATCCACCACTAACAAAACTATAATTTTCTTGATTGAGAGTTGGATGATTTAAGTCTCCACTGATGATTACAGCATGATTAGGGAACTTCGTACAAGTGAACTGTGTTTTTCTTTAAAGTTTTTGGTTACATCAGGAGATAAGTCTGGTGCACAACAGAGGGATCTAATTACCATTTTACGCCCACCCCTGATGCTAATTCTTGCCCAAACAATCTCACTTGCAGCTTCAACTTCTGTCTCAGTGGATCTGAGTTTTTTGTCCACTGTGATAAATACACAACCTCTATTTCCCATTTGGCTATCCTTTTGATATACACTTAAATTTCCCCCAAAAGTCTCACTGCTCTCAATTTTAGGTTTCAACCTGCTTTCTGCAGCTAGTATTTGTGAGCTTCACTGCTTTTAATGAGCACTTCAAACTCTGGCACTTTGTTGTGAATGCTTCGGCACTTTACCATTAGGATTTTAATACTCTGACCTGTGGGAGGCATTTCTTTCGATCTTACACTGATACATCTGGGTACAGCTATACTTATCTGGAGTGGATGGAGAGTCACCTAACATACAAAATCTTTGTGTGCACTCTATATACAGTCAACTACTGGGTTGCAGCCTCTGATATGTAGGGCACATCTTATCCTTTTAGGGAGACCCTACAGTTCTCAACCCTATGGCACATGTCCAAGAAGTTTCAGCCTAGCTTGTCCCAGAACGTTTGAAGTCTCTGGTTCAGTACTTCCATTCGACTCAGAACCAAAGGGCCATGATCAGTTCCGGGAACAACACTGCAAATTGTGAGCTTCGTTGAAACTCCCAGCAGAAGGCTGGCATTCTCACCCTTCTCTGCCAGTCACTTTATTGACCCAAGTATGACCTCAGAGCCTAGACGACAGGCATAACTTGTTCCATGTTTCCTCAACAGATGCCAGAATAGCCTGTTCAATAAGTCGAATGAGGATCCCAGTCAGATACACTGTATGCAACTGTTATCCTTTCCTGTCCTTTGCTACCATTTCCCTAAGGAGAACCATCAGTTGCCGTACATTTGAACTGCCGAAAATTAATAGACCCCTACCCTTTTGTGTTTGCCTCTTGACACCAAACAGAGCAGGTCTCCCTAAAACAGGTGAAGGGAGGTTTCCGCAAAACAAATGAAATGAGTCCCATTGCCTCAGTTTCAGTTTCAGTGAAAGGCAGCACCTCAGAGTTGTTGGTTATGGGGGCCAGTACAACAATGTGAGTACAGCACACCTTCATGTACTATTGAAACTCCACTCGCAGTTAAGCGGATGAGTAATGACAGAACCTGTTCTTTCTGCAGAGGAGATAGGATCCATAGTACTTGAGGTACCTTTGGTACCAGTAATACAGTTACATGACTCTCAGGAGCTCTTCCAACACAACCGACTGGCAACAGTTTCCAATCGGTTGACATTAGTCACAGCAATTTCCAGCTGCTTACAGATGTCAACCAACTCATTCAGTGTTCAAGAAAAGCATTTGCAGTGGGGCTGCACTTTAGTTGTTGCAGTGCATTACAGGACAGTGAACAAATAAATTTAAATTAAGCCCATTGATTATCTTTTAATCTGATATGCTAAAAAATGTTCTATTCCCTATAAGAATAGAAGCAAATGCAAAAAGTGAGAGTTCCATTAAGGCAACACAGAAATATGTGATAAAAATTACTAATTGCCTAAAACTTTATGAGTTTAATTGTAGCTGTTAGCACTTAGAAAGCTCAGAAACAGATTTAATTTATGATAAAAGTAGATACTACTGCTTTCCTCTTTAAGGGAAATCTACAATGGTGGCCAAAATTAAAGCAACAAATGGAAATTTTGTGAGGTTGTGTTTATTTTGTCACAAAACAGTATAAACAGGTGATAGTAAAGTAGAAATAATGTAAAGAATACAGAACGTAAACAACCTTAACATGCATAGAGGTAGACAGAAATGTTCTTCATTTTTTCCATCTTAATGGATTTGCACACACATTTCAACTGGTTAATATGCTCAGTATGAGATGTGATCACCTCTAGAAGCAATACAGGCCTGACAACAATAGAGCATGCTGTGGATGATGTCATCAGTCTCCTATTGGGACAATAATGCTCATTTTGCATGCAGAGCTGCTCATGTCTTGGAGAGTGGTTAGTAGATGTGGACATGATGCAAGACATCTCCCTAGTGCATCCCAAACTCAAAGTTGGAGTGCGAGCAGGCCACACCATGTGTGCAACATCTTCCATTTACAAGAAAACATGAACCACCCATGCTTTATGAGGTCGAGCATTATCATCCATTGATATGAAGTCTGGGCCCACAGCACCTCGCAACAACCACAGATGAGGTCCCAAGATCTCGTCCTGATATCTGACACCAATTAAACCTCATCGATTCTCCCGTACAATAGAGTGCCCTTCTGTGAAGACGCATCAGAGGTAGACATACAGCAGGTCTCTGATGATAAAAGCCACTCTGCCGAAGCCTTCTACACACTGTGTGCCTCAATACAACACATCCAGTGGATACTGCGAACACTCATGGCCAGTTGCCATGCAGTACTAAGACGGTATTATTGTGCCCTTTCTCGCGTCTGTCGACTGTCGTAATTGAAATATTATTTATTGGTATGTTGATTGTTGCCGACTTATGTGGTTGGCACTCAATTTTGATTTACAATTATATGCTTTTGTGACGTTCTCCTTTTTAACAACATTAATCTTAAATTATTTGTTACGTTAATGAATGTTAGACTCGTTGAATCTTAAAACATGAGCATATAAGCTGAACAATGTAATAAACTTTTCATATTAATTTCCTCAGCTAGTCAGTTCACTTTAAAACAAAAAATCTTTCGCTATTAATTACAACATGCGCGAAACTATTTCTTCTTACCTCCATTAACCATTGCATTGTAGTCGGAGTCCTGGCTCTGGCCGTCGGCTGTAATACTGAAAATAAGAATCTTAAAGCTACGTATTTTCTGCAACATTGGGCGGCTGTGGAGAAACATGTATATTATGTTAATAGAGGGAGTTTTTTGTTTCCGCTAATTTTTATAAGTTAATATCGCCACGTAATGGCGTCGTTAGCTGCATCGGCCATTGCCTTTGTTGAACTGTAAATTACTCGAATGCATGTTAATTCAAAGGAAGGTGGACATGAAATCAGGATAACCTCTTACAAATTAAAAGTGAACAATGATATAAAATCATTATATTATCTGCTTAATTAGTACAAATATGCTTACATTTGCCAGCACTAGCAAGATGTCCGTCTACACGCAACCAAGACAAGAGAAGTGAAGACGACTAAAAAAATTAACAAAAGAGCATATCTTGTCATCCTTTTGTTATATTTCTTTGCCCACGAAACTTACACAGAGAAATTATTATAATAGGGATACATGAGAAAAACGTATATTATTCAATTTTTAAATGTCTCTTCTTTATAAATAATGTCTTTTAAGTCTTTTCTTATCATTTTGCTGAGGATGCTATACCTTAAAGCCAAGTAATGGTCCTGTCTTCTGAAGTCACACATGGTTGGCCCTCCCCTGGTCCACGGGATACAGTTTCAGTCTCTACAAACTGTAGCGACATTCAAGAAACAACAGAAAGATTCTCATTAAGTGATCAGTCCACATCAGTTTACAACTGTCCTGCTTTCTTTCTCTCCATGGCCCTCCACTACAGAGTGTCTGATAGTCATCTTCTTTGTGCCATACTGCACCTTCCATGAAAGTATTCACAGCAATTGTGGATGTGAGGCTACCCGGCAAACACTACCTCATTTCATAGGTGCCCTGATGTCATTGTTGGCACAATTGCCCATTGACCAGAATGCCATCTTCCGTGCAGAGTACGATCGTACTGACATCTGTTTGACAGTTTGTATGATTATATTGTCAATTACACACAGGATGGGGAAACAGCAGTTTATTACTTTAATTTTGGACACCGGTGTAGATGTAGCATAATATGTTAGAATATCTGCTACAGTAACTCAATCACAAATGCCTATTTGCTAGAAATTACTTGCAGATTATGCACAGGACAAAATTCTTGAAAATGCACATTTATTTGCACTGATGCACAATCATGATTTGCTAAGAAGTAAGTAATGTATCCAAAACACTTGTGCTGGTAACTTACAAAAATGTAGTTTTACTGTATTATGAAAAGGAATGTTGCCACTTACCATATAGTGTAATTGCTGAGTCGTAGATAGGCACGGCAAAAAGACTATCACAATAAAGCTTTTGGCCCATAATGCCTTCATCAAAAATAGACCACACACACACACACACACACACACACACACACACACACACACACACACACTCACTCACCCACGCAAATGCCTACATACACTTGACCGCAGTCTCAGACAACTGTAGCTGCACTGCGAGCAGCAGCACAAGTGTGTGCTGGGAGTGGTGAATGGGTGGGGGTAGGGAAGAGGCTTGTGTGGGGAGGGGTAGGGATTGTAGAGGAGAGGTGGGGGACAGTGCAGTGCTGCTGGTGAGCGCATAGGGACGAGGTGGAGAAGGTAGGGCAGCTATGTGTAGTTGGGAGCTTAGACCGTGGACAGGGGAGAAGTGGGGAGAGGGGGTAGTGGAAAAGGAGAGAAGTAAAAAGGCTGAGTGCGATGGTGGACTGAGGGCTGCATAGTGCTGGAATGTGAACAAGGAGACTGAATGGGTGAGGACAATGACTAACGAAGGTTGACACCCGCCTGGCCTCAGCATCTGTTAGTCATAGCACTATTTTAGTCCTCATTCCACCATTGCACCCAGTCTTTATACTTCTCTCCCTTTCCACTACCCCCTCTCCCCCATTTCCCCAGCCCTCCATCTAACTTCTTTTGTTGGTACGTGGGTGGTGAGCACGAGACCCTGAGCTAGTGTAACTCTCTTTCCTTTCTGGGCTGCATACCTTCCTTTTCCACATCCCTCCCTCCCCTTCCCACCCCTTTCCCCCTCTCTTTGGGAGTATGTTTTGTGTCTATGTCTGGAGATGGATGCTTGTGACTGTAAGACATAGTTTATCTTCTTTGCTCTCTATGCTGGAAAGTCTCTGTCCTCCCTTTGCCCTTCTCTTTCCCTTGTCTCTTCTCTTTCCCCTCTTCTCCACTGCAGCATTTGTGACCTCTCTTCTTTCCTTTTCTTTGTTCCTCCCTTCCTCTCCTCTCTCTTTCCTCTCTGTGCATGTCTGCAGGCTGACTCACACATAGCCAGCGACGGGGTAATGCGTAATTCCCTGCCCCGGGTAGACAGATAGGACATGTACGTACCCCCTGATAAAGGCCAGGCCCAGGTAGGGGTGATTACCCGAGCTAATACCTTGCTAACGTGCCGATTAGTCCCTCTATCCATTTCTCAGGAGGTGTGACCTGACGTGTGGACAATCACCTAAGGCGGGATTGTCCTCAGAGAGGGCCCCCCACTAGGAAGGAGCGCGCCATCGGAGACACCGGTAATCATGGGAGAGGTTTTTGCAATGGTTTCCTCTATGTCTAGAGCTTCTTCCCACAATAGAAAGCTAGATAATTCTTAGCCATGGACAATTCTTCCATCAGTGCCAAAGTTCCTAGTTGTTTCTTCGTCTGACAAAAGTTGAAACTTCTCCTCAGTCAACCCTTTCATTATTCAGAAAGGTGTTGATGTCTTGTTCCCAATTAAGAAATGGAATCTTGTTGTTAGAAGCAGTCAATGCCCTCCAGGCACAAAAATTGCTGCGAACTACACTGCTACACACCTTCCCTATCCAGGTGGACGTGCACCATACTTTAAATTCAACACACAGGGTGGTTTATACTCGCTCACTCGATGGATTATCCACCGAGGACATTCAAAATTACCTGTCTGACCAGGGCATAATGGCTGTACATCGAGTCATGAAAAGGGTTGAGATAGATTTGGTATCAACCCATACTCTCTTCTTGGCATTTGACAGAGTTCAACTTCCATTGAACATTAAAGTTGGATTTGTGATAATTGCTGTTCGCCCTGTCATCCCCAAACCTATGCATTGCTATCGGTGTCAGCAGTTTAATCATACCAGCCAGTCATATTCCAATATGGAAAAATGTGCTACATGTGGCAGGGATGCCCATGAGGATGATTGTCCACCTCCATCCCCTTATTGCATCAACTGTATGGGCAACCACGCTGCTTCATCTCGAGATTGCCCTATTTTCGAAGATGAACGAAATGTTCAGGAAATCCGAGTGAAGGAAAAGGTGTCCGCATTTGCTGCTCGTTAGTTATTCGTCAGTAGAAAGTCCACTGTGATCTCAGCAGGTAAACATAGCACTGTCCTTGCATTTCCTTGCTAAGGAGGTAGCCACGAAGACTTGGGCTCTCATCTTTACCGCCACGGTCGTCGCATCAGCCAGCCCAAAGATCACCTGTTAAACCTCCTCACTACCACCTGCTCACTCTAAGGCTCAGCCTTCATTGGCTCCTCCAAAATCACAGGCCCCAAAATCGGGTGCCCGGACTTCCAAGAAAGATCCCACCCATGAAGATTTTTTACATACCCCGACCTCACAACCATCGATTCCTCCCTCATCTCAACGTCCTGCTTCCAAGAAGACTCGTACGAAACAAAGTTCCTCTCCTTCTCTGCCATGGCGTGTTTTCTCTACATCGCCACCCAGCGATAGCCGCCCTTTGCCGTCTTCCCCAAACAGCTGATCACTGACGGCAGGAGCTGCCCCTGGACAACCCATGAATCAGTATCTTCTGCCTCTGGTTGAATACCGTCCCACGCCATCGGCCACTGGCTCTTATTGGTCGTTGAGTTGATAGCAACTGTGATGAGATTTTTCCCTTTTCTGTCCGCCCTATGTCAGTTATCCATTGGAATATCCACAGAATTCGTTCAGATCGGGATGAATTGTCGATCCTCTTACGATCCTACTCTCCGGTCGTCTTCTGTCTTCAGGAAACAAAGCTACATCCTCATGATCGCTTTGTCTTCCCTCATTTCCAATTGGTCTGGTTTGGTCTCCCCTCTATTGGTCGCACTCCGGTACAGGGGAGACTTATGATTCTTCTTCATGAAACTGTCCATTATCACCCAATACCCTTAAGCAGTTCCTTCCAAGCTGTCGCTGTTCGTCATTCCCTTTCTGGATACACCTTCTCTCTTTGTACCATATACATTTCATCATACACACCAATGGCAAGAGCCGATCTCCTTCATCTCCTTGGTCAGCTCCCACCCCCTTCAATGCCCACCACCTGCTTTGGAGATCTCCATATCCTTGTCCACGAGGCTCCCTATTGATTGACCTCTTCGACCAACTGGATCTTGTTTGCCTTAACACTGGGGAATATACATTTTTGTCTGCCTCCACGTCAAACTTCTCTCATTTGGACCTTTCGGTTGGTACTGTTCAGCTAGCTCGGCGCTTTGTATGGTTTGCTCTTGCAGATACACACTTTAGTGACAATTTTCCATGCGTCATATGATTACAGCCACAACTGCCGTCATGCGCCCAAGATGCAGGCAGTTTTCCCAAGCCGTTTGGACACTTTTCTCCTCTCTAGCGATAATCGATGACCGTCAATTTCCTAGCACCGACAATCAGGTCACTCATGCTACAGAAGTTATTCTTACAGCTGCAGAACGTTCAATACCTCGTACCTCCCCTATGCCTCGGCACACCTCAGTTCGTTGGTGGAACAAGACGTGCCGTAACGCACTATTTGAGCGGAGACATGCTTTTCGGGTTTTCCGCCACCATCCTACATTGGCCAACTTTGTCCACTATAAGCAGTTACGTGCGTGATGCCATCGCATCATCCGCGATAGCAAGAAGGCAAGCGTGGACTTCTTTACCAGCTCCTTTAACACTTTCACTCCATTCTCTGTAGTTGGGAGCCGCATTCGGCGGTTATCTGGCATGTTTAGTTTCTCCCGAATCTCAAGGTTAACTGTCGCGCATGATACCTTTGTGGACCCAGTCCCAATTTCTATCTCATTAGGACAACACTTTCCTGAGATTTCAAGCTCTTCAAATCAGCCGCCAGCCTATCTCCCGAATAAACGAGCAGCAGAAGTGCGACCTTCTGCTTTCTCCTCTCAAAATTGCGAAAGCTATAATACTGTTTCCTCTATGCAGGAACTCCAACATGCGCTCTCTTCCTCTCACTCTTCCGCCCCAGGAGCAGATGGCATCCACGTCCAAATGTTGCTGCATTTCTCATACTGTAGTCTGTGTTATCTCCTTCACCTTTATAATCGAATTTGGACTGACAGTACCTTCCCCAGAAGATAGCGGGAAGCTATTGTCGTTCCTGTTCTGAAACCTGGAAAGGAGAAATATCTTCTCTCTAGCCATCGCCCGATATCTCTCACGAGTTGTATATGTTAGTGGATCGTATGGTGAATTGCTGTTTAGGCTGGTGGCTGGAGTCTAAAACCTTTTAACACCTGCCCAATGCGGTTTCTGAAAGCATCATTCTGCAATTGACCATCTTGTTGCTCTCTCCACTTACATCATGAAAAATTTTCTCAGGAAACGCCAAACGGTAGCAATATTTTTTGATCTGGAGAGGGTATACAGTATCTGTTAGAGGACAGGCATCCTCCACACGCTGTTCTCTTGGGGTTTTCGGGGTTGGCTACCTCTTTTTATTCGTGAATTTATGACAGAGTACACATTTAAGGTGGCAGTGAACACCACTCTCTCCCGTACTTTCTCCCAAGAAAATGGGGTGCCCCAGGGCTCCATGATAAGTGTTGTACTGTTTTCTATCTCCTTAAATCCAATTATGGATTGTCTCCTTCGATGTCTCGGGCTCCCTCTTGGCCGACGATTTTGCGATCTACTGCAGCTCTCAATGGACCAGCTTTCTTGAACAACATCTTCAACTATGTCTGGATTGCCTCCACTCATGGAGCATCGAAACTGGCTTCCGCTTTTCTCCCAGTAAGACCGTCTGTGTAAATTTTTGGCGTCGTACGGAGTTTCCTCTGCCTCCCCTGCATCTGGGCCCTGTCGACCTTCCATATGCGGATGTTGCCAAATCCTTGGGACTTAAGTTTGACAGAAAACCATATTGGTCTTCCTACATTTCATATCTTTTGGCTCACTGTCTGCAATCCCCAACACCCTCCGTATTCTCAATGGTACCTCCTGGGGAGTAGACCGAGTGGTCCTCCTCCTCCTATATCGTGCCTTAGTCTCGAAATTGGACTATGGAAGGATAGTTTACTCTTGTGCACGGCCGTTTATTCTTCGGCACCTAGACTCTGTCCACTACTGTGGGTTGCATTTAGTGTCTGGAGCTTTTTACACCAGCCCTGTGGAGAGCCTTTACACTGAGACTGCTGAACCTCCACTGTCCAATTGGCGAGCTGTCCTTCTGAGTTGTTACGCTAGTCATGTGTTCCATGCTGGCTCATCTGACCCATGCCCCTTTTTTCGACACCCTAAAGGGTAAGCAGGCCACCTTTCATCTCTGCTATTACCCTATTACCAAGAGTCCGCTTCTGTCAACTGCTACATTTCCTTTCCTTCAAATTTCTTAAAACTTTCTTGACAAATGGGGGTACAGCCCCACCTTGGCTTCACCCCTAAACCTGTCTTCTCCATGATCTTTGTCAGGATAGTAGCCCCCCCCCCCCTCCCCCATATGGTTTATCGTCGGGCATTTGCTGCTCTGTGTGCACAAATGGAGGATGACACATTTATATACACTGACAGCTCAAAAACCACATTTGGTGTTGGGAGTCTCTCGTCCCCAGCCCGCTGTTTGCATGATTCCCTTAGCCGATCTACAGAGCGTTTTATGTCGTCGTGTTGCTCTTTTATGACACTCACTTTGGTCTACACTTCCCGATAATAAATTATGGGCCGTAAAACATCTTCCCTATGCTTGGACCTCTTCCACCGGGCCTCGTCGTTGGGAGGAGGTCATTTTAGCTAGACCCCAGATAGGGCACTGTTTTTCAGCCATCGACATCTTTTAAGTGGGGTTCCTCCCCTGCTTTGCGCCCACTGCTGTCACCTGTGGCCAGTGAGACACCTTTTTCTTCACTTTTAATCCGCTACGCGCCCAGTTACAGCTGTCGCCTGCTATATCTTCCCTTTTAGCAGATGACACGCGATCAGCCGATTGCGTCCTTGATGTCAGTGAGATGACATCTTTCTTGGGGCAACCCCCCCCCCCCCCCCCGTGTAGAGTAGTTTTCTAAGATTTCCTTCTGTTTTTTTTTACCCTTCCGTAAGTCACAGAATGAGTGCTCATGACCGTAGCAGTTTTGCGCCCTAAAACCATTAAAGAAAGAAAATTGTACTTTGCATGAGAAGATACCACCACTGGATGCGTAGTAGTGGAGACCACAAAAATATTTTGGGATGTTCTAAAAGAAATGCATATGCCAGTTCCAAAAACAGAGGACTGGGTTAAAGTTGCCAAACGTTTTCGTCATTTATGGAATCTTCCAAACTGTCTTGGGGCACTGGATGGCAAGCAAATCAGAATAGAAAAATTGGCGAACAGTGGTTCAACTTACTTCAATTACAAATCATATCACTCCATTGTGCTAATGGCATGCTGCGATTTTGATGGATTAATTTGTGTAATAGAGCTGGGTTATGCTAGAAGAAACAGTGACGGACGAATATTTCGCACACCAGCAATCAAAAACTGGATACCACACGTAGGCCTTGATATTCCATCCCCATCGAGATTAATGTACGATGAGAATGATAACCAATTTCCCTGTTATTTTATAGCACATGAAGCGTTCCCCTTACCACGCTACTTAATGAGACCATTCTCTACAAAGTGTCTCGATAATGTGAAAAGAATTTTCAACTGCCGCTTAATCAGAGGAAGGAAAACGATTGAATGTGCATTTGGAATGGATTCAGAAAATTTTAGAGTTTTAAATGGCCCAATACGTTGCAAGAATTCTGACCGAGTGAGTGATGTTATCAAAACTGTCTGTGTTCTCCCACAATTATGTACGCAAATGTGATGGCGTAGAATATGCATCAAGACACTTGCAAGAAAATCATGAACCTGCTAATGATGCTGCAGTGTTTCAAACAAATCATAACGTTTCAATTTGTACTAATTCATCAGCAATTCCATTAAGAAAATATTTAATAAATTACTTTTTAACCCCATGTGCCTCTCTTCCATGGCAGTGGGACTGCTGTACTTGAATATTCATTTCTTGTTGTTAAATTCTGTGAATGAATAAAACCTACATTCTTCACTTTAACGTGTCGTTGATTACTTTTATTTTGAAAACCTGGGCGTGATTACATTTATACACATGAAAACGTGCTGATAGTGGTTTATGCTCTTTAAATCATTTGTATTTAAACACCACTGTAGTTTAACACACATCATAGATTCATGGCATCTCTGTCTTTTCCGGCCGTCTTCAGGTTCGTTAGCGCACAACAATGTAATTTTTCAGGATGACAGTGTCACACAAAGAATAATATATCAGATATGATTTATATATTTTTTGTACATTTGTTCCCAGTGATTTACTAGTAATTTTATTTTAAACAGTACCGGTAGCTATACAGTACATTATATGCCTGTCATATGAACTTCTTTTCCGACTTCACTCCACGCCTTGTGTGTCAAATCTCTCCTGCAGTAGCCTGGAATTACATAAAATGGGATATTTTTCTACTTCCCGCACAAAAGTAATGTTTAAACTTACTCATTCATCTTCAAAATCACATAGAACAAAGCCGATGTTGAGGACACAAGACTGCCCGGATCGCTTGCAACGCGGGCGCCGAGTCGCTTGAACCTGTTGGCAACACAGTGCGAGCGATATACAGGTGAGTCGCGCCATCTGCGGAGCCCCATTTAATATAGGAAATGGCTCGGTTGCCAACTGGCGTCGGCAACTTGTTGCATTTGAGACTCTGCGTGTGCTGAGGGCCTTAGGAAGTTAGAATATATAGATATACTGGCAACACATAATATCCTATTGCAGAGGGTGTTTACAGCATGTCAGTTGTTACTTGGTGCCTGTTTCACCGCACATGCCATCTGGATTCTTCCCTTCCAACAACAATTTTCTTAGAACGTTTCAGGCGGTAACTGGAATTACAACATTTACAACATGAGCTGGTACTTGATTCTCACCCCTCCCCTCGACATGGTCTTAATTACCGCAAATTTGTTCTTCTCATTAACTATCCTTTTCTTCAGTCCCTTGTAGTTTTCTGTATCTTCTATTTTCTGAGCTGTCTATTTCCCCCTCCACACCATTGTCATGTACAGGGTGTACATGCGGAGCGAGCTGTTGCATGGAATGGCCTACCTTATCACCAGATCTCACTCCGCGTGACTTTTTTCTGTGGGGACACATTAAAGATCTGCTGTATGTACCGCCTCTACCACATGATCCAGTAGAGCTCCAGGAGTGAATACGAGAAGCCACTGCCACAGTCGGCTATGCCATGCTGGGCCGTTTTGGCAAGAATTCGATTACCGTATTGACGTCTGCCGGGTCACTCATGGTTCGCACATCGAATGTTTGTAAAAAAAAACTTTCAGAGTTTCGCTTTAAAATTTGATATGTATGACATCTGTACAATGTTTGGACTTTATGTACACCCTGTATAATGTACTTAACTTGTCATGTCCAGTAAGTCTCCCCTGACCTGGTGTTCAGGGCAACTTTTCCATAACTCACCCCATTTCATAAACGTCTCATTTCCTTCTCCTTCGCCCTTTTTCCATCCCCTTCTATCATGTAAAGGAACCACTGGTTCTGAAAGCCTACACATTTCCTTAACTTTCAGGTGTGTTTTTTCCTGTTTCAGCTTTGTGAGTGGATTTTTTTATCAGTCCTGTTATATTATATTTTCTAAAATTGAAAGGAGAGCGCATGATGGCTCTAAGACACCCTTCCCTGAACAAACCAGTGCACGTGTCCAAGGTTGTAATGCCATAGTCTACTGATAAGTGGGCTCATACTATCAAGTTCTTTGTAAATTTGACTCTAATTTTTAATCACTGAAATAACATCACATATCTTCTCAAGCAGTGAAATTTTATTTCGGTCCCTCCTCCACTTCTGGATGCTTCAATGGGTACATTCTGTACCTTCTCAAGAAGTGAAGTTTTATTTCGTTCCCTCTATGGGTAAATTCTGTAGCCTCTGGTTTTCATTTTAATACCTCTGCCTGTAGCAAAGTGTCTCCAGAAGCACTGTATAACCACTTGACAGTTTATTACTGTAATAGACAAGCATGACTAATGTGTCTACACTGTATTAAAATTACCTGAAAACTGCCCTAGGGGATTAATGTGTGGGCTTGTGATATGGCACAGGAGCCAACCTCTAATTGTTGGATATGGGTATTCTAACCTGAAGTTCTTGAGCAAATAGTTGCTCAATGCTACCAGTCCTTCGTAACTGTAAGTACTTACATTATCAATGCTCAGCATCGCTGTAGAATCTGTGCTAGTGTGGAAACCTTGGCATAACTACGCCGATTGTAGGAAACGTATTATACGGAGCTGACACTAATTTCGTAGTCTCGTCCTCAGTTGCAACAATCTTGAAATCTTTATCACCTAGAAGCTGAAAGTTTAAATGAGTGCTGGATAATGTTTGCTCAAAGATGTAAACAACACAATATTTTAGTTATATACGTCACGAATCTACGCATTTTATTCTTTCCAAAGTTTAGGTATTAATTGCGGTAACCAGTTTTCCACACTACGTAAAATTATTAGCACAATTATCCAGAATCCGTATTGTAGACCAAAATAAACAGTTCACACTTGTACAAAATCAAGAATATTTATATACCTATAAAGAATTCCGAATGATTTCTGTTCCCCAAAGATGAAGTATTATTGTCACTGAAAATCACTGATTCTTCATTGTGAATGGTGAATTTGGTTAGGGATGGATCTGATTGAACTACCACAATGTGATATTGTTTAACTATCTGCTATAGGACAGTGTTAATTATGAAGTGTGACGATTTTGTATAAACGTGAACTATTTATTTTCTCCAACAATAGAACAATTAACTCTGCCTCTGTAATTGAGGGTGCTGGTTGTGGATAGCTGCGCTAATAATTTTTCGTAGTGTGAGGACCGGTCACCGTTATTAATAGCTTGACTTCGAAAGGAGTAACGTCTGTGTTAGTGTCACCTAAAATATTTATTTTAAACTTTCAACTTCAACTCAAAATCAGTCATATTCTTTCTTTGCATAACAGAAATCACTCGGAATTCTTTGTATATTAAAGTTATTGAGTTTCGTGATGACCGGTGCCCCCAATTTTTGCGTACAGAGCGAACATATCTGTGGTGTGAATCAACACAGAGAGCACTGCAACATAGATTTTACCATTACTCGTGTACTATTTCATTTTGAAAACTACATAAATATTCAAGATTTGGTTAGGTTTGAGTTCACTGTTCTTGATTAACTGCAAGACCACTACATTTGCTAGTCAGAACTTATATATCCACTATTATCTTTACGCAATGTGAATCCCCTTATTTATAAGAATGAACGCCATATTGCAAATTGGAGATAATAAATCAATGCTGTATGTCAGAAAGGTAAGATACCAAAAATATACAGTCGAAATCCGGGCTCTTAACAGTGGTATTAGCAAAATTTGCGATAGTAGATGGTAGTGGCAATGAACGCCAAGTTTAATTATTTGCAGAAGATGATTAGTTTTACCTAATTTAAGATATTGGTCAATTTTCTCAACTCTTGATCAGCTTATAAGGCTTTGCATGTAGTGAACTGGGATAAATTCTAATGTCCTATTCCACTCGTCATCTTTGAATAATGGCATCCCATACATAAGGCAAAGCCGCTGCATGCTCATAACCAAACGAATGCAGCATGGTATAAAATTACAGTCACTTTTCACGCAGTGAGTTACTTAGCCATGAATTATATCGAAGCGAAGTGAAGATAACGACAATAATTAAGAGCAAGAATTAAAAACAAATTTTCACATCTGATAAGAATTATTCTCTTAATTTATGCGAGTAGAAAAGCACAGAGATCCTTTAAACTGCATGACAGTAAAGCACAAAGTGAAGTCATACTATTATAAAATAACGTTTATTTTACTATTAATTACTGAATCTAGTGGGAGAAGAGTGGGTTAGTTGGGGTTTAGGGTAGGGAGAAATTAAAATGTAACAGGAAAACTGTAAAATGAAATATGAAACAGCAGTATGAAAAGTAGAGAAACTCACACACTAAATTGTAAAAGAAGAGCCAGAAGACAACTAAAGAAAATCCACAAAAAATAACGAATATTGGAATTGACAACTAGAATGAACCTATATGGATAAATTACAGTTAACGATTCCAACTGTCCAATGATTGGTATATAAAATATTTTTGCAGGAGTTCAATGCACTGAATGTAATAGCATTTCTACATTTGTAATTGCTCTCTAAAACTACTGCGATGAAATAACAAAAATTGGAATCAGTAACTAGAATTAAACTTATAGGTCAGTTCTAGTTACCGATTGCAAAATTAGTAACTTCTTTGGAGTACTTTATAGAGCAATTAAAAGTGCAGGACTCCTATTAGCCTACTTTTTAGTGTACACATTTGCTGAGAAAACTAATTAATGAAACACATAACGGTTGGAATCGATAAATAGAATTGACCTATATAGCTTAATTCTAGTTACTGATTCCAATATCTGTTACACCTCACTTTTTGCGAATTTTGGTTACTGGTGTACTAGTCCTATTAGATTTAATAATTATTATTAAAAATTAACGCTATTGCACAGTACTGCAATTTCATCATATGCTGTACTGTAGTGGATTTAAGGTTCTCTGTACTTTTCTTATTCGTGTAAATTATGATAATAATTTATTGATAATAAATTATTTCACACATGTATGCTTCTTCTTTTCTGTTCTTGTTTATTTTTGTTACCTTCAACTCCAATATAATATGTGACTAAGTAACTGAATCACGTGAACTATGATTGTAGTTTTATCGTGCACTAGATTCATTTGTTTACGAAAACGATCGGTTTGCTTTCAAAAACTGCCTCTAAATAGCGTCTCTGCCTTAAGTATGCCGTCATTGCTCAAAGCTGACGAGTGTATTCGGAAACTGGAATTGATCCGCAAACTGTATTACAAACCACTTAGTTACTACTTTTAATTATGAGGATCCTAATGAAAACTGATTACACCAATGAAGACAGAAAAGCGAAATTAATAATCTGAATAATGAATTCCATTGGAATCCAGTGTAAATAAGAATCTGAAATTTTATGTAAGTTTTACATACCACCGGCTAAAATTACTGAAAATACAATAAAAATTAGAACAGTGAAAAAACTGTGATTATTTATGGAAGTAGAAAAACATGACAGGTGGGAAGAATCCACCTGCTATGTCGCATTCTGATCTACTAGCTCAAAAACAATTGCTTCCCGATCCTTGTGGGGATGCATGGTACTTCGTAATACAGTTGCGCAATACATAGTGTTTTATATGTGATGTTTGAATATCATTATCTTTGCACATCCTGATAATGGAACTGGAAAAGTGGGAAATGAAGTTTCAAATATACACATCATGAAAAATGTAAATGATTCTCACTGAATGCATCTGTAGTCTGACGATAGACCAGCGAACACACATCAGCTCTGCCTTAGGTAATTTCTCAGACATTGATCTCACCTTCTCTTATGGGTATTAGCACATGTGAGCCTGGAAATTTCCCCGAAAAATGTTCGAACTTATGAGCTGTAGGCATTGACAGTGAAACAAATTGCTGTAGACATTGACAGTGAGACAGAGGATACAGTGCTTGCAGGTGGATACAAGCAGCTGTTGTTATGGAAAGGCTCTTATCAAATTATCGGAAGCTGCTGTATTGAGTTGTAGGGTGTCAGTGAACCAGAAGGATATAGAATATGAATAAAAATATACAGTAGAACATCACCATTGGCAATCATAAAATTTCACCTTGAAATCATCTATATACCGTCATCAGTAGTATCTGCATAGGAACGATGTTTTAAATAGACTAGATTCGTATGCTGTTCTCAGTGATGAGTTTCATTGATTTTAATACAATTGCTTTTAAAACAGTAGTTCGTGGCAGCCTTGTCAATTTCCTAAAACATTAATACATCTACAGCTACATCTACATGGATACTCGGAAAATCACATTTAGGTACCTGGCAGAGGGTTCATTCTCTATTATTCCCATCTCGTATAGACAACATCCCATTGGAACTACTGATGGCCTTGGGAGAGCCAGTCATGACACAACTCTACCATCTGGTGAGCAAGATGTATGAGATCTCAAGAAGAATATAATAATTCCAATCCTAAGGAAAGCAGGTGTTGACAGATGTGAAAATTACCGAACTATCAGTTTAATAAGTCACAGCTGCAAAATACTAACACGAATTCTTTACAGACGAATGGAAAAACTGGTAGAAGCCACCTCGGGGAAGATCAGTTTGGATTCCGTAGAAATGTTGGAACACATGAGGCAATACTGACCCTACGACTTATCTTAGAAGAAAGATTAAGGAAAGGCAAACCTACGTTTGTAGTATTTGTAGACTTAGAGAAATCTTTTGACAATGTTGACTGGAATACTCTCTTTCAAATTCTGAAGGTGGCAGGGGTAGAATACAGGGAGTGAAAGGCTATTTACAATTTGTACCGAAACCAGATGGCAGGTATAAGAGTCGAGGGACACGAAAGGGAAAGAGTGGTTGGGAAGGGAGTGAACCAGGGTTGTAGTCTCTCCCCGATGTTATTCAATCTGTATATTGAGCAAGCAGTAAAGGAAACAAAAGAAAAAATTGGAGTAGGTATTAAAATCCATGGAGAAGAAATAAAAACTTTGAGGTTCGCCGATGACATCGTAATTCTGTCAGAGAAACCAACGGACTTGGAAGATCAGTTGAACGGAATGGACAGTGTCTTGAAAGGAGGCTATAAGATGAACATCAACCAAAGCAAATCGAGGATAATGGAATGTAGTCGAATTAAGTTGGGTGATGCTGAGGGAATTAGATTAGGAAATGAGACACATAAAGTGGTAAAGGAGTTTTGCTATTTGGGGAGCAAAATAACTGATGATGGTCGAAGTAGAGAGGATATAAAATGTAGACTGCCAATGGCAAGGAAAGCGTTTCTGAAGAAGAGAAATTTGTTAACATCGAGTATAGATTTAAGTGTCAGGAAGACATTTCTGAAAGTATTTGTATGGAGTGTAGCCATGTATGGAAGTGAAACATGGACGATAAATAGTTTGGACAAGAAGACAATAGAAGCTTTCGAAATGTGGTGCTACAGAAGAATGCTGAAGATTGGATGTGTAGATCACATAACTAATGAGGAAGTATTGAATAGGATTGGGGAGAAGAGAAGTTTGTGGCACAACTTGACCAGAAGAAGGGATCGGTTGGTAGGACATGTTCTGAGGCATCAAGGGATCACCAATTTAGTATTGGAGGGCATCGTGGAGGGTAAAAATCGTAGAGGGAGACCAAGAGATGACTACACTAAGCAGATTCAGAAGGATGTAGGTTGCAGTAGGTACTGGGAGATGAAGAAGCTTGCACAGGATAGAGTAGCATGGAGAGCTGCATCAAACCAGTCTCAGGACTGAAGACAACAACAACACATAGCGCGGGGAAAGAATGAACGCCTATAACTTTCCGTACGAGCTCTAATTTCCCTTATATTATTGTGGTGATCGTCCTCCCTATGTAGGTCTGTGTCGACAAAATATTTACGCATTCGGAGGAAAAAGCTGGTGATTGGAATTTCGTGATAAGATTCCGCCGCAACGAAAAACGCCTTTCTTTTAATGATGTCCAGTCCAAATCGCGTGTCATTTCTGTGACACTCTCTCCCATATTTCGCAATAATACAAAACGTACTGCCCTTGTTTGAACTTTTTCGATGTACTCCATCAGTCCTATCTGGTAAGGATCTCACACCGCGCATCAGTATTCTAAAAGAGGGCGGACAAGCGTAATGTAGGCAGTCTCCTTAGTAGGTCTGTTACCATTTTCTTAGTGTCCTGCCAATAAAACGCAGTCTTTGGTTAGCCTTCACCAGAACATTTTCTGTGTTCCTTCCAATTTAAGTTGTTCGTAATTGTAATACCTAGGTATTTAGTTGAATTTACGGCTTTTAGATTAGGCTGATTTATCGTGTAACCGAAGTTTAAAGGATTTCTTTCATCTCTCATGTGGATGACATTACACTTTCGTTATTTAGGGTCAACTGCCACTTTTCCCACCATTCAGATATCTTTTATAAACCGTTTTGCAGTTTGTTTTGATCTTCTAATGAATTTTTTTAGTCGATAAACGACAGCGCCATCTGCAAACAACCGAAGAAGGCTGCTCAGATTGTCTCCCAAATCGTTCATATTGATAAGGAACAGCAAAGGGCCTATAAAACGACCTTGGGGAACGCCAGTAATCACTGCTGTTTTACTCGATGACTTTCCATCAGTTACTACGAACTGTGACCCCTCTGACAGGAAATCACAAATCCATTCACTTAACTGAGACCATATTCCATAAGTACGCAGTTTCACTACGCGCCGCTTGTGCAGTATGGTGCCAAAAGTCTTCCGGAAATCCAGAAATCCAGAATCGACCTGAAACCCCTTGTCAACAGCACTCAACACTTCATATGAGTAAAGATCTAGTTGTGTTTCACAAAAACGATGTTTTCTAAACCCATGTTGACTGTGTGTCAATAGACCGTTTTCTTCGAGGCAGTTCATAATGTTCGAAGCCAATATATGTTCCAAAATCCTGCTATATATCGACGTTAACGAAATGGGCCTGTAATTTAGTGGATTTCTCCTACTACCTTTCTTGAATATTGGTGTGACCTGTGCAACTTTCCAGTCTTTGGGTATGGATCTTTCGTCTAGCGAACAGTTGTACTGATTGTTAAGTCTGGGGCTAACGCATCAGCATACTCCGAAAGGAACCTAATTGGTATGCAGTCTGGACGAGAACACTTGGATGGAGTTAAGGTCTGTTTCCTAACATTGTTCCAAATATGTTGAAGGAGCACTTCTGATTGAAAGAGTAGTTTCAGCAAGAAAGAATAGAATTTTGATCTATAAATATTGTTTAAATTGATCCCATATGGAAATTTATGTGGGAAGTATATTTGTATCAGTGTCAGTGAAGTTAAGGCAGTGAAATCACTAAGAGCCTTCACACATTAGGCAATCCACTTGTGGTGAACATAATTTTGAGTAGCCAACTGATGATCAATGAAGACTGCAAGTGATAAATGAGTGGACTGAGATGGAAGAAGGTGGTCTTATGATTGTTTGCCTTTCGTCTCTTGAGAAATTCAAAGCGAAAAGGGGCTATTGGGATCATAGCTACAAAGAGGTATAGGTTCAAGAATTGATTCTACCTCCCTCCAGAATTGGAAATTACCACAGGCCCCGCAGGTGGAGGGCCTCAATCCCGGTCACCTTATAGGGATCTATTTGCAGAATATTTTATGAATGAAAATCCACTAGATTACCTAAAGAAAGTAGAATTAGGATAGTAAATTTTTAAAAATGAAAAGTTAGTTACTAAGTTATTTTCATTTTCTGTTACATATTCTTCACACATAAAATTTGTCATTTCCTTCCTTCCATGTCAAACTTATTTTATTCTGGACAGAATATATCCCAGATTGTTTTCCAACTCTTGATTTCTTGTGTGTATTTCTGCTTGCCGAAAGTAATCAGAAATTTCATTTTGAAAGGCTGTACATGCCCGGCTGTCATGAAAGGTGC
The DNA here is from genome assembly GCF_023897955.1 of Schistocerca gregaria. Classification (NCBI taxonomy): domain Eukaryota; kingdom Metazoa; phylum Arthropoda; class Insecta; order Orthoptera; family Acrididae; genus Schistocerca; species Schistocerca gregaria. The sequence continues at coordinate 388,956,907 of NC_064925.1, read as the reverse complement.
CCAGAGAATGCCGCCGTCACAAAATATTTCCCCTGTGGCTGTGTGCAGCCAATCGTCTGTCATTTATAGAGGCTGCTTTAGCTAGGAAATATCTGCCGCAGCTGGGAAATGGCTGCTGCAGCTACGAGCAATTTCAGGATTGCCACAAGTTCTGGAAATCAGTGAATATCTGGGAATATCCAGCATGTCAAGAAAATTCGAAGAAAATACTGGAAAAGCCTTGTCCTTGTCTCAGCAGATGAAATGGTTTGCCTGCCGCGGTGGCCGATCGGTTCTAGGCGCTTCAGTCCGGAACCGCCCTGCTGCTACAGTCTCAGGTTCGAACCCTGCCGCGGGCATGGATGTGTGTGATGTCATTAGGTCAGTTAGGTTTAAGTAGTTCTCAGTCTAGGGGACTGATGACCTCAGATGTTAAGTCCAATAGTGCTTAAAGCCATTTGAACCATTTTGAAATGGTTTGTTTACTGAAATGTCATGCATCGTCGCTCGCTGCTTGCAGCTGAGTACGTGCATGGCTTCCATACTCCCTCATTCTTACTGCTTCTCCCCTTCCTACCAGTCCCCTCAGTTTGCAGTCAGTGTCGCCACCACTTCTTGCTGCTAGCCTAACAGCTGCCGACGAGATGCAGGGAGGAGTGGTTTGTTTGGATCTGATTCTCAGAGATTGTTGATACAGCAGGAGGAGACGGCAGTCATGTGTGCATGAGGTTTGTCTGAGTGATTGTGTGTGCGTGGTCTTATTTTCTGACAAAGGCTATGGCCAAAGATTTAGTTGTTAGAGTGAGATTGTCTTTCTACACGACTGTCTGTGGCCAAGCGATCATCTTTACAGTGACTTGCTATCCATCCTCATTAGTATTGTTACTCATAGAGTTTGCTCAAGTTATCTGCTGCACGGATTAAACACCGCAGTCTTGTTTCATCGAAATGGTGTCTATGACATGTGAATAGCTGGCGACGCTAGTGGATTTCTGAGACGGGCCAAAACCACAGGCCATTTCTGTGGGTATCTCTAATGGATCGGCCCTGCCCATTTGAAGCCCATTGTTTCCCACTATTGTGCAGGCCCAGCCTGTCGGAAATAGTTACACCGACCTGCCTGCAGGCTGGGTCTGTTTGCATATGGCGTAATTCTCATGGTTTATCCATGGACCCAGGACAGAGGTGCTCCTCGGCAGGCCAGAAGACTAGGGCGACGTATTTCAGGAGTTGCGATTGTCTCACCGCAAGTACATTGTACAATGTGGCATTTTATATACATTTTACGTATTGTACCGGGAGAACGTGTGCTGAGCGCCCCTTCTATCTGCATTCTCATTGAGGATGACACGGCTGTCGGATGATGGGCCACTCGTGGCCTGTAGACGGAGACAGAGTGCTACGTATTGTAGTACATTTGGCACTTCGAAAGTAGTTTATATATTAGAAAGTATTGACGATAAGAAGAAGAAAATTGTGGCAGTTGCTGGTGAATTGTACGCTATGTACTCATACAAAAAAAAGGTGCAAATGGCTTTGAGCACTACTTAAACCTAACTAACCTATGGACATCACACATACCCGAGGCAGGATTCGAACCTGCGACCATAGTGGTAGTACAGTTCCAGACTGAAGCGCCTAGAATCGCTTGGCCTCACCGGCCGGTGTACTGATACATTTCTCGACAGAAAAATCCCACAATACCTGTAGTATAATAGATATAACACAGTGGGTAATAATAAAAAATAATGAACATAGTACAACCAACATTTTATTGGCAGTCACCTATCACGATGGTTTACACAACTCTTCCCTGCCTTATACACTTCTTTCAAGGGACCTTTTTTTCTGAGGTTATTTGTGAAATCAGAGAAGGTATTTTAAATTTTTCTTGCAACTCCAAGGAAATGCATTCTTTTGTCACCATATGTGTTTAGTTTTATTGAAATAAAATAACAACAGTGGTATTAATAAAACAAACATACCATTTGGCTGCCTTTCTCCATCTAAAAACCGTTCTTTACAAAAGGTGTTGATATTAGACCTTAAGATTTTTGCTCACATGATGGAGAAATACAGAAGTCCTTATATTTGTCAACTTAATTAGCTTGGAGAACCCAAATTTTGTCTCGGAAAAATGTTAAAACTTGTCTGGAAATCAGGGAAGTATCAGGGAACTTAAATTGAGGAAACTTGTGGCAACTTTGCTGCAGCTTGAGAAATTATATGTTGAGCATGTGTTATGAACATGCAGTCATTAACATATGAGTATCTACAAATTACAGGAATTACTGAGAAATAACCAATTCGTTAAAAGAGTATAGTTTGTCCATAATGGACTTGTGATGGATAATGTTTATGAGAATATAGAAATAATTTTAGTTTTGTAGTGATCTGCACTAATTATTTTCTAGTCTGATTCCTCTATGGAGTGCAATCTTCCCCACACAGTGCTGTCAAGTGATTAGTAACGTGATATTTCTTTTTTGGTTTTTGTATTACAGTGGTGTAGATTTGAGCTCATGATTTGCTGCAGGAGTGCTTTTAATTATACACATAGTAATTATAGTTAAAATATCAGTTTTTGGACATAAAATTTTGCAAGATTCTTTAAATCTAGCCTCACAGAACATTCTCTTCTTTGCAAGACCAGTAGCCTCTCTAAGGTGTCATTCCATTATTAATATCTGAGGACACTAATGAATAATTTACAGTCTTTAGTGTCACAGTGTCTTTACATTATTTAGCTAACATACATTTGCACACATATTTTTGTATAGTTTTATTGCGAAGGAATTTACTTATCTGAATGAAAGATATGTTACAACTGTACTGTGTTCGAACAAACCGCAACGTCCAAGTCATCGAAATTTGGTATCAGTGTTTATGACATTGTTATGGCAATAACAGCAACCAAAGAACAAAGGACAGCTAGAACAAAACACACTTTATTCAACATGTAAATGTCATTACAGATATTCGGATTTAGGCTACGACGTATTCGACATGCCTGCCATCCTTGGTAATGCTGTGGCGCAGACGAATAGCGAAATTCTGCATCACCCGCTGAAGTGCCGGAACATCAATGATGTCGATGATCCCGTGATTGGCTGTTTTAAGCTCAGCAGTGGTTTTTGCGTTATTACTTTACACCTCGTCTTTAATAAAGCCCCACAAAAAGGAGTCGCATGTAAACAGATCCGGAGAATATGGCGGCCAATCAAGGCCAGCGGCCTCTGGGTACCCCAGAGCCAGAATGCTGTCCCTAAAGTTCTCTTCCACGACATCAAACCCCACCCTGCATGAACCACATATTGACAAAATCAGAGGCACTTTGGATGATGGGGATGAAATCACCTTCAAAGATCTTCACTTACCGTTCGGTCGTCAACGTGCAATCGAGAAATATCGCACCGATTACTCCGTGACTGGACATTGGGGAAAACATGGTCTCCCGTTGAGGGTGAAGACTTTCCGATCGCAAAATGCGGATTCTCAGTCCCCCAAATGCACCAATTTTGCTTATTGACGAATTCATCCTAATAAAAGTGGGCGTCGTATCTACAACAAACTATGCATGCACATACTAAACCCCATCATGCCCCGCGGGTAACGGTGCAGTTTGAAAGTTCTAACGCAAACCGTTCAGAAGTGATGACGATTTTATTTCCTATAGTTCAATAATTGTCACCCTCTATGTGATCACGTAAATCATTGCGACAAAAGCTATCGAGTGAGAACGCGTCTGTGGACGTCGATCTAGACGGCCACTCATAAGTTACGATTGTATCATCTGTTTTCGACAAACCGTTGTTTGTTATTTGTACTGTGTTTAAAACCCGGTTGCCATTTGTCCTACTGCCAGTTTTTTTTTCCTGCAATCTCCGTTGGTGACTAGTTATCAATTGCTAGCACATTGATTTCGTCAGACTGCATTACTTCGTCCAATTTTTCACTAATGTTGTTTCCTTCCGTGGTAAAATTATGTCAGTAATTTCTGTATTAACTTAGAGATACTAAAGTGGATATGACTAGTTTACTGGCAGAATGGTTTCTATCTATACCTAGAATTAACAACAATATAAATGGCTACGCCATCCGTCTCTATATATAATACGCTATTCTAATAAATGAAACTATCTGTACGATAGAAACAAAACAATTCACCCAGAAGTACTAAAACATACTTCCAAAAGAGTTGTACATATTGGATGCAAAAGTGCATACTACGATTCAGTTGATATTAATAACTGAATTTTTACTCAAATCTTCCAAAGACGGCTATGTTCGTGAATGTATTGTTATATTCTGTAATTAGTTATGACATAAATGTATTCCTTTCATACACCGGAAAGTTTTTCATGAAACGGTAAATTATTAGCGTTAGTACACGTTCATCTCAACAATTCTGGAAAATTATATTCACACCATGTTTGTACGTCTGTGTTTACGAGGTCAAAACTCTCGCATGATTCGAATGGGAGGCAAATAATTAGGATTTTATACAGTTCGTGTCACGCACAGGAGCCATTATACTGCAATTATTTAGTAGGCCTACAGATGTGATACAAAGACATAACTGACCTCATAAAGTTAGACATCTGTTACAAAAATCATTACATTTGGGTCGTAAGTCAGTTCTGGAACTCGCGTATTTCACTTCAGGTCTGTAAAGTTTCATGTATATTCTTACCAAACTCTTGTGTAGTGATTTTACTTTCGCGCAGGAGAAAAATTATTCCGACGTCTTTTAATAGCCATAATATTGTATTTATTCTTTCTTGATCGTTTCGACTAGAAGTCTGCAACATGTCTGATTTTTAAGTGTAAATGTAATGATGTGTGTTGTACTTCGAAACTAAGAGAAAATGGAAGTGATTGAGTAGCCAAATCTCTTTAAGCTTCAGAATAAACTATAAAAACGGCATTCGTTTATAGTGAACAGCTTTCCTTATCGCGGGAAAGTGGATTAATTGTGAGTTGCAACGTTACCTTGCAGAAAATTTTGGAGAAAATTCCGATTTTCAGTGTAAAATTTACGAAAATAATAAATGATTCACTAGATATTGACAGTTTGTGCAATCATAATAAATTTATTCTTAGAATTACTTGGGAATGAAAAAATAAGAGTCCTCACAGCGAGATTCGAACCAGAAACTTCGCGCTCATGAAAATAAGCGCTTACTCGCCCGCTTGCGGACTACCAGCAACGATACAAAACATACAGAGTGGTTAGTCAATGCCTTTTCTGCCCCCTAGCAACCGAAATACAATCGACGAAACTGATGCCAAAGCAGAGTTACTAAACACAGCATTCCGAAATTCTTTCACCAAAGAAGACGAAATAAATGTTCCAGAATTAGAATAAAGAACAGCTGGAAACATGAATAACGTAGATATAGATACGGTATTCTCGGAGTAGTGAAGCAACTTATATCACTTAACAAAAGCAAATCTTCCGATCCATGTCGTATACCAGTTAGGTTCCTTTCAGAGTATGCTGATACAATAGCTACTTAATTAACAGTCATGTACAACCGTTCGCTCGACAAAAGATCCGTACCCAAAGACTGGAAAGTTGCACGGGTCACAACAATTTTCAAGTAAGGTAGTAGGAGTAATCCACTAAATTACACGCCCACATCGTAAAAGTCGATATGCAGCAGGATTTTTGAATATACATTGTATTCGAATATTATGTATTTCCTCGAAGAGAACGGTCTGTTGACATACAGTCAACACGGATTTGGAAAACAGCGTTCTTGTGATACTCAACTAGTTCTTTAGTCACACGAAGTGTTGAGTGATATTGACAAATGATTTCAAATTGATTCCGCGTTTTTAGATTTACAGAAGGCTTTTGACACTGTAGCACGCAAGTGGCTTGTAGTGAAATTGCTTGCTTAGTGGAATATCGTTTCAGGTATGTGACGGAATTCGTTATTTCCTGTCTTCCTGTCAGAATGGTCACAGTTCGCTGTAATTGACTATTAGTCATTGAGTAAAACAGAAGTGATTCTGGAGTTCCCCAAGGTAGTGTTATAGGACCTTTACTATTCTTTATCTATATAAACGATTTAGGAGACAATCTGAGCAGTTGTATTAGGCTGTTTGCAGGGGTTGCTGTCGTTTGTCGACTAATAAAGTCATCAGAAGATCAAAACAAGTTGCGAAACGATTTAGAAAACACGGGGCAAAAATAGGCAATTGACTCTAAGTAAGGAAAAGTGTGATGTCATCCACATGAGAGATGAATCCGTTAAACTTCGATTACACGATAAATCAGTCAAATCTAAAGGCCGCAAATTCAACTGAATACCTAGGAATTACAATTATGAACAACTTAAATTGGAAGGTACACATATAAAATGTTGAGGGGAAGGCTAACCAAACACTACGTTTTATTGGCAGGACAGTTAGAGAATGTAAAAGATCTACTAAAGGGACTGCCTACACTACACTTTTATGTCCTCTTTTAAAATACTGCTGCGTCGTGTGGGATCTTTACCAGATAGTACTGACGGAGTACATCAATGAAGTCTAAAGATCGTCAGCACGTTTTGTGACATAAGGGAGAGAGTGGCACTGAAATGGATTTGGGCCCGAAAGCGAAAATATTTAGTTGACATCGATCTACATAGGGAGATATGATCATCATAATAACATAAGGGAAACCAGACCTTGCACGGAAAGACATTGGTGCTGGATTTTGCGAGCGCTGTATGAGTTTGGAATAATAGTTTTAATGTGAAGGTGATTGATGAAACCCTCTGCCAGGCACTTAAATGTGATTTGCAGAATATTCTTGTAGATGCAAATGGAAAGGTGGTAAGGGTGTTGCAGGGGAGTCTGTGCTGATAAATAACTCTTAAGAAACAAATTCGATAAATTTTCCCATTCTCGACTAAATTAAGTGTGACGTGTTCTTCGTTTAGTTTTCTAAAACCGAACTAGAAAGCAATAAAAAAATTGGCATGGGTGACAGTAAGGATCGAACCTCAGCCAAAGTCTGAGCAGTCTCTTGCGCCAGCCCAGAATGGACAAAACAGTTTCAACAATGGTGCACATGGTGCACTTACAAACAAATCGTTCCAGTTACTTCAACATAGTCTTTTAAAACTTTTTAATCAGTTATTTCAACACTTCCACTTTGTTTCAATGCTTAGACTATTCATGGGATCGGAAGATTAGATTAGATTAGATTAGATTAGATTAATACTTGTTCCATAGATCATGAATACACTTCGTAATGATGTGGAACGTGTCAGGTTAATAAAAGATGTCTGTACAAGATATTACATTACACAAAATATTGCATGACACTAATGTTTAAGTTGGTTTTTGTCCTTAATTTATATCTAAAAATTCAGCCAATGAGTAGAAGGAGTTGTCATCTAGAAATTCTTTTCATTTATTTTGAAATGTTAGTTGGCTGTCTGTCAGGCTTTTGATGCTGTTTGGTAGGTGACCAAAGACTTTTGTGGCAGCATAATTTACCCCTTTCTGTGCCAAAGTGAGATTTAACCCTGCATATTGAAGATCATCCTTTCTCCTGGTGTTATAGCTATGCACACTGCTATTACTTTTGAACTGGGCTGGATTATTAACAACAAATTTCATAAGTGAATATATATCCTGTGAGGTTACTGTGAGGATCCCTAGATCCTTAAATAGATTTCTGCAGGATGACCGTGGGTGGGCTCCAGCAATTATTCTGATTACACATTTTTGAGCAATGAATACTTTTCTATGATGAATCACCCCAGAATATGATGCCATGCGAAAGCAATGAATGAAAGTAGGCATAGTAAGCTAATTTACTGAGATTCTCATCACCAAAATTTGCAATAACCCTAATAGCATACGTAACTGAACGTTTCAGCAGACCATCAATGTGTTACTTCCAGTTTAACCTCTCATCAATGGACACACCTAAAAATTTTGATGATTCTACCTTAGCTACAGACTTCTGTTCAAAGTCTATATTTATTACTGGAGTTGTGCCATTTACTGTATGGAACTGTATATACTGTGTTTTATCAAAATTTAAAGAGAGTCCGTTTGCTGAGAACCACTTAATAATTTTGTGAAAAACATCATTTACAATTACATCACTTAGTTCTTGCTTTTGGATGTTATTACTATACTTGTATCATCAGCAAAAAGAACTAACTTTGCATCTTCGTCAATGTGGAATGGTAAGTCATTAATGTATATCAAGAACAGTAAAGGACCTAAGACCGAACCCTGTGGGACCCCGTACTTGATAGCCCCCCAGTTTGAGGAATCAGCTGTTGTTTTAACATTACATGAACCACTTATTTCAACTTTCTGCATTCTTCCAGTTAAGTATGAATTAAACCATTTGTGCACTGCCCCCTCAAACCATAATGATTTAGCTTATCTACAAGAATTCCATGATTTACACAATCAAAGGCCTTTGAGATATCACAAAAAATACCAATGGGTGATGTCCGGTTATTCAGAGCATTTAATATTTGATCAGTGAAAGCGTATATAGCATTTTCTGTTGAAAAGCTTTTCTGAAAACCAAACTGTCATTTTGTTAGTAGTTTATTTTTACTAATATGGAAGGCTACTCTTGAATACATTACTTTCTCAAAATTTTTTGATAGAGCTGTCAGAAGTGAGATTGGGTGGTATTTGTTGACATCCGACATATCCTCCTTTTTTTGCAATGGTTTTACAATGGCACATTTCAGTCTATCGAGGAAAACACCCTGCTCCAAAAAGCTATTACATACGTGGCTGAGAATACTACTTATCTGTGGGGAACAAGCTTTAAGTACCTTGCTGGAAATGCCATCAATTCTGTAAGAGCATTTACTTTTCAGTGAGTTTATTATTTTACTGATTTCAGAGGGAGAGGTTGATGGAATTATAGTTATTTCAAATTGCACAGGTATGACCTCTTCTATTAGTAGCCTTGACTCTTCTAGTGAAGACCTAGATCCTATTTTCTCCACAACATTTAAAAAATGATTATTGAAAATATTTTCAATTTCTCATTGTTTGTTAGTACACTTGTGATTCAGTTTTATGGCACTAAAGTCTTCCTGTGCTCTTGGTTGCCCTGTTTCCCTTTCAATAATATTCCAAATTGCTTTAATTTTATTATCAGAGTTACTGATCTCAGACATGATACATATGCTTCTGGACTTTTTAATAACTTTTCTTAGTACCGAACAACAGTTTTTATAATATTGAACAAATCGGGGTAAGTACTCCCACTTACTGTTAGATACAGTTCTCTTTAACGGTTGCAAGATATTCTTATTCCTTTAGTTAGCCAAGGTTTTTTATATGTTTTCTTGGAATTATGTTTCACTATTTTCTTGGGAAAACAATTTTCAAATACCCTTAAAATGTATCGTGAAATAAGTTATATTTCAAGTTTGCATCAGGTTCCTTATACACTTCATCCCAGTCTAATTGCTGTAGGGTTTCCCTAAAGTTTGCAATATTTATATTGTTAACTGAACGCAGTGCTTTGAAACTCTGATTTGATATACTGCATGGAGCTATGTCATGTACTGTAACTAGCTGTGCACCATGATCTGGAAGACCATTCTCAACAGGATAAGCATTTATGTCCTGAAACTTATCTTGGTCTATAAAGAAGTTATCTATCAATGTACTGCTGTTCTTTGTTATCTGAGTAGGAAAATCAATGACGGAGCTCAAATTGAAAGAACTGAGTAATACTACAAGATCATTCTTCCTATTACACTCTTTCAGGGAATCAACATTGAAATCCCCACAAATGATAATTTGCTTTCCCCTGTCTGACAGATAGCACAACAAAGCATCGAAGTTTTCTAGAAATAGCTGGAAATTCCATGAGGGGGACCTATACACTGTTTGCAATTATGAAAGTGCCATCATTTAGTTTAAGTTCAGTGGCACATGCTTCCATATGTTGGTCTACACAAAATTTTTTAGTTTCTAAATTTTTTACACTGCGGAAGCTTTTGACATATATGGCAACTCCTCCTCTCATCATATTATCTCTATACTTACATATGTAGCTAATTTGTACCCATTGATGCTAACCTTTTGCATATCAGTGACAATGTGATGCTCAGACAGGCATAGTACATCTATTACATTCTCAGTTTCTATATCTTCTAAACAAAGCAGAAGCTCATCAATTTTATTCTTTAATCCCCCAATATTTTGATGAAATATACAAACATGATTTTTCACTTTACTTTTGTGAGTATCTTGAACTTTTTTAACATCTTTAGTAATTGTCTGGCTGAGTTTCCCACTGGACACTGATCTTACACTAAAAAAGAGTTTCCACCATGAGATGTAGTTCCTCCCCCCTTTAAATTTCCTGCTATCCACCCAGCCAGTTTACCCTTCATAGATGCATAACAATGGTAGTGACTCAGGACCAAGAAAGGTATACAATGGAATGCTGCACTTTAACAACTATACTGCAGAAACGTCAGCAAACGTCTGGAAGAACAAAACTAAAACGTTACTTTGCCTGATGGTGTAAGTGGAGGAAATATTCTGCATTGATCAAGTACCACAGTATGGCTCAATCATAGCTCTTGATGTAATGTGCTCTATACTTTTCTTTTTAACATCATCATCATACATCTAGAGAAAACTTATAGAGGCCATCTTGCTGATGCTAACAGCCATTTACATCCGAGGCATTTTAATCCACTTTTATAATTACTTTAGTCTAACTGAAAACTTGAGATTTTCACACTATAAAGGCTAATCACTGATTCGTGTCAACAGAATCAGAGGTAGGCTAACTTCTTCTCCACCTTTTCCTTTTGTGCCTTACCGGGAATCTTCCCATTGTGGAGGGACTTCCCTCTGTCTTTTCTACTAATTACGGTACTATAGCTCATACAGATGTGCCAGCTAGATTAGTTAATAACTGACACATCCACTGATCAGCCAGAACATTATGATCACTGACCTACCATCGGTATAAACCCGTCCAGGTGATAGCTGCGCCAACTGGCACGCACGGTGCATGTACGTAGTATCAGCGAGCGTGCTGCCCGTGTGTAGAACTGGGAAGGCGCGCCATCTATCTCAGTTTGACCGAGCACAGATTGTGATGTCCCAGAGGCTCAGCACGAGAATTTATGGAACTGCACGACTTGTCAGTTGTTAAAGGAGTGCTGTGGTGAGTGTCTTCAACACGTGACGAAACCGAGGTGAAACCACGTTCAGATGTCATGGGGTTGGGAGGCCACCCCTTGTTACAGATGTCGGATGTCTGACGTCGTATGCTGGGCTTACTGCTAAAACAGTACAGGCGGTGAATTGTGGCGAAACTAACATAAGACTTTAATGCTGGACAGAGTACAAGTGTTTCTGAATACACAGTGTACCGAACACTCCCAATGACAAGTCTCCAAAGCAAGCGACCTATGCGTGTGCGAATGTTAACACCACGACAATGGCAACTATGATTGAAATGGGAACATGACCATCAGCACTGGACTTGGCAGAGTGTCGCATGGTCTGATGAATCCCGATACCTTCTTCATCATACCGATGGGAGGGCGTGAGTCTGTCGTCTTCCAGGTGAACAGCTCCTTGACACCTGTACTGCAGAATAGAAACATGGCAGCGGCAGCTCCATAATGCTCTGTGGAAGATTCATGTGGGCATCCATGTGTCCAGTGGAGCTCATGAAAGGCACCATTACGGCCAAAGAATATTATACACTGGATGCAGACATGTCCAGCACTTCATAACAATCATGTTTCCAGATAGCAGTGCCTTTTTGCAGAAAGATAATGCGCCATGTGACAGGGCCAGGAGTGTGATGGAATGGTTCAAGGAACACAATGGTGAGCTCCAATTGATGTGCTGGCTTCCCAATTTACCAGATCTGAAGCCAATCGAAAACAATTGGGATGTGGCTGAATGTGGCATTAGAGCTCATCGCCCCCTGCCCACAAATTTACGAGAATTACGTGATTTGTGTGTGCAGATGACTGCCAACTCTCCCCAGTGACCTACCAAAGCCTCCTCCTTGCTTCCATGCCATGATGCGTCCCCATGGTTATTTGTGCCAAAAGTGGACATACCGACTAATAGGTAGGTGATCGTAATGTTCTGGATGATCAGTGCATATTCTGCATAGGGACAGAATTTAAAATTACCTTTAGAGAAGAATACAATGCAGAAACTTACAAAAGTGAGATAAAATTTTCATATTCATCTTTAAGTCAATGAAGATCATGGTTACAGATATTACAGAATCGATATATTATGTAAACTTTACATGGTGACCAGATTTGGTCTTTCCACACTGGTAGTAACCTCATGAGGAATGTCTAGGTGAACAATGTGTGCCAGATGATGGATTTGGTTAGCAGAGACGTAGGCCTCAGACGTTCTATAATAAATGCGAACGTTTCATTTAGTGCCTTCTCGTTGGCTTCTTTGGGGTGGACAGACATTTGACAAATGAGGCATTCATATTCTGCCACAGAACAGTTGGCAAATGATAGTGCTGAACTGAAAATTCGTATGTGTGAGCCCCATGTAATGCCTGTTATCTTCCTTGAGGTGTTATTCACAGCTTCCACTTTTAGCTTTGTGACATGGAAATTCGGCGACCAAGTACAACACGTAAATATTTACGATACAGTGAAGCAAACAGTTGTACTCTATACCTTATACACATAGTGTAGGCGGTGCCTGGCTTTGTTTAAGATAAAAAGCACAAAGCTGAGTTATATTTGGGTCTGGACGAAGTTGATTCTTTTCATAATAAATACTCTTCTTATTCAAAGCACCTGTGATGTGAACATCCAGTTTCAAAATGGTTCAAATGGCTCTAATCACTATGGGAGTTAACATCTGAGGTCATCAGTCCCCTAGACTTAGAACTACTTAAACCTAACTAACCTAAGGACATCACACACATCAATGCCCGAGGCAGGATTCGAACCTGCAACTGTAGCAGCAGCACGGTTCTGGACTGAAGTGCCTAAAACTGCTTGACCACAGTGGCCGGCTGAACGTCCTGTTTCTCAGAGGACTTAGTCTGAAGTGCTGAAGCCATGTTCTGGGATTCAGGAGTTCTCTTTAGACGGATCTTAAAAATACCTGTAATTTTCTGTATGGAATGGGCAGGACATCTGTTGTGTAGTTATGCATGGACTGTTTGATGTCCAGTGAAAAGTCTTCAAATAAGTACATATATGTTAGACACTACAAATACTTGTGGCACTTTAAGAGCCAAACCAATAAAAAGGGACGCCACACCACACACTGACTGACTAAGATCTCATGCATCCACTACTCTTTTCCAGCATGGATATTCAACTGAGTAGCAATGGATATTATGAGTGTTGACAGTAGTAGAACAAAGTATGTATGGCCCCACTCTGTATTGTTGCCAGATGTATCCAAGATGGCGGCCTGTAGACTTGGCAACAGCGCATGACGTAATCCAAGATGGCGGCCATGACGTCAGCTAATGACGCAAGTACCATTATCCAAGATGGAGGCTTTTGGCGGGAAAGTGCCACGCCTCTGTGGTGGAAAATTTGAATTTTGGCGGAAAATTGAATTATGTGCTTCTACAGGTGCCCCGCCGCCCCTTTCCGACTTTTTTGCATGATGGTATCTCGTCCTCTTCGAATTTTGGAGGGATTTTTTTTTTCCTCCACTCACGTCACCTGACTTGGTGGCACACATTCAGTCTTCGCCGTGCTGTCATTGTGCAACCATTGTGACGTGTTTGACCATCGAGGTGAATGTGGAGGATGGAGCAGGTTTTAATAGTTGCATTACATGTACGCGTTCTAGGGAGGACTGGAGACACAGTTCACTACATCAGGTATGGAAGACTATGATAATGGAAGAGTGTTGGAGAAAGAAGCAGAAGAATTCAGTTCAGCAAATTGCGACAAGGCAGAGGAATGTGGCCAAGATGCATGTCGTAACCCATACATGCTCATGCGCAAACTGTCAAAATGTTCCACATGAAGTAGCCACTCTCGCAAAATGGAAGAGGAGGTCAGTTTATGTCAATTCGCTTCAGTGGAAACATATTCGTATACACGATATACACCATTGAAAAGCAACTGCTCATCTCCTTCTAGTTCCCCTCAACCAACCCATTCTTGTGACTGTGCGGAATGTGATCTATCGAAGAACTATTGGTGTCTAACTGGGAGGAGTTTAACAGTCATATCGCCTATAAGCATACAGCCGAGGACTGCCCCCATAGCCCCCTACATGAAGAATGGAATCGAGCATTAATGCTTGAACATATGAAGATGAAGAATACGGTGCTGCAAATAAATGCTTTGCATTGAGATGCATTAAAGATGCATTGCAGAATGCATGAAACGTTTGTCACTGCTGGAACTGTCTATCATTCCTAAAACCTACATATAAGCTCCCACCCCAGGAGAGACAACTGGCTCTGATCCAGCAGACCAAAGAATTGAGCTAGTTCGCTAGTTCACCGCTAGAGGGTGCTGTGATAGGTCACATGATCGTGCAGTTTATCCAATAGGAGCACAGCATCATGATGACGTAGACATGGTGTATATAAGGAGAGCCCAATAGCTGCTCAAAATCTGTCACCTTTAGTCAGCCAGTCATTCAGCCAGCATGATGAAGCGGCAGTCAGCCCTGCAGAACACGATGGGGAAGCAGCAGAAAAGTAAGTATCTACTTTGTTCTATTATTATTATGATTTCTGTAGCAGCAACATATTATGCTGATGATTATTCTTCTCTTTCCACCAGATGTATCCATAGAGTCCCCCTCCAGCTTGTTGCGATCAGCACACATGTCGCCTAGACCCAACCTGTCAGCACCGCCAAGTTCCAGCCTGTCGGGAACCACACCCATGGCGTTGGCAAGATCCAACCTGCTGAGACCAGCAAGTTCCATCCCATTGGGTCCCGCACACACGGTAGCAGCAAGCTCCAGCCTGTCAGGGTTCGCAGGTTCCAACCCACAGGGATCTGCACCCAGGCATCGGTGGTTCAGTCTCAGCCATGGAGGATCCTCTGATGCAGCTTCTCAGCATGCTGGATCAGGTTAATGAGACTATTGTCTGTGCTGCTCGATACTGTCGAGAGTGCAACATTGTACTGGGCTCCACCATACACACCGTCCATTGAGCCAAGCGAGAGACATTCCAGCATCAGTGCAAGAACAGATGGCTAACTGCGCTGGTGTGGATGTTGTGGATGAGAAGCTATCCATCCCCAGTGCAGAGCCACCTTTACTATTCGCCTCATCATATACCTTAACAACTGTGCGGTTCAAACATCTTCATCTAGGAATTGAAGTTTCATGAGACAGTGACATTTCAGCTGTGTTAATGCTTGAAAATGTGCCAAAAAATATTAAAGTGCATTTTCCAGACTATGAGTGGGTTGAACTCTGTCGCACAAAAGCTGACATCAGGAGGCATATGACTACAGAGTATGTTTCGGACCAATCCTACCAGGATATATACTGTGAGTATATTATCAATGTATGATGATGCTACTCTAAGAGTTAAAAGTGCAGATGGGCAGAATATTTACATGCAGCACTCAACAGTTGATTACTTGTTCAATCTGCACTCAGCAATAACTACTATGACGGAAAGACAGACCAGATGGCTCCCTTATGTTCAAGCTGTATACATTGATATCATGAACTGGCTTCGCACATACAGCATTCACATAGAAGATATAGATCACTGTTTTAGTACCTGTATAAGTGTTGTGCCGAAGACTCACGCTATTCGTCGAATAGGTGTGGAAAGTGTTGAAATTAAATTTACTGATGGTGTATCAGACCTTTACAATGCAGGTATACATGCAGAATTTGAGAGATATAAGAAGCAGCTATTTTCCTAATACTGCACTGCTGCTGCACCGATTAAAACGAAAGAAGCAAGTGATTATTTTGATGGTGATAATGCCATGTACAACTGTCAATGGAAAATAAACAAATATATTTGTTATCTCAAAAATGCATTTGTGTTATTTCTCTATACAAAATGACCCTGCATATAATGTCACATGTGGTTAAGAACATTTTATTTTTATATAAAAGCCTATTGCACACCAGGACCTAACACAGTAGGTATCATGGCAGCTGGGTGAGGCTCCCTCACCACAAGGACTTTGTTGTAGGTGACTGGTCCTGCAACAATGAAGATCTGGAGAAGAAGACTAAGAAGAATGGAGTGCTCGTTCCCGACAGCATATGAGCTACAATTGTAGGTCCCTCCAACTGTGGCAAGGCAAATGTTCTCATGGCTCTGCTAACAGACATTGATGGAGTCCGCTTCAAGCATGCCTACATATTCTCCAAAACACTATTTCAACCCAAGTGTCAGTTACTGCAGAGAATACTAGATGCCATAGATGGTGTAAGGTACAGGGCATTCAGTGAAAGCGAAGACATCCCTCCACCTGAAGAAGTAAAGCCAAACATGGTCTTCATATTTGACAATGTAGCTGTTGAAAAGCAGGACCGTATCTGTATATATTTCTGCTTTCGTCATCATACCTGAGTCAAACATATTCCAGGTGGTGAGGGATAATGCCAACCTCATTATAACATTCAAACAAGACAATCTCAATTTAAAACATATTTACCAGGCTCATATAGGGACTGACGTGCCATACAATGAATTTGTAAAGATATGGTGATATTGCTGGAATCATTCACAGTACGGTTTCTTGTTATTGATATACTCGAAAACTGAATGATGGTAGGTACAGTTGGAACTTCCAGGAGTTTCTCCGTATATAATCGTACAAAATAGATGAATGCATCAGTACACTACACCATGGACTAGTTCGCATGCATGTTGGGCGCTCAGTCTGAGAGGTTAGGTTTACATATACAAAATGCTTGCATGTGTGCTGATATGAAATTTGAAACTCTTGAGGGAAGACTCAGCATACTCGGTAAGGTTGTAAGGGAACTAAACGACAATCAGAAAGTTTTTGCACTTGACCAACACTGGCTAGAGAAAAGAATTCGCGCAATGGAAGGTAAAATAGAAGCTGTGGTTTTTATTATTGAAGAGGAGGAGCATTTGAGAAAGAAGAAGAAGAAGAAGTTATTCAGGTGTGTAAAGCTGTTTGAGAGAAATTACGTTTGTAACTTGGGGCATATGGAGCGGGAGCAAACACTTAGAGAGACATTTAAACCCATTGCCGAATATATCAGAAAGCTAGCATCACAAGATGATGACAATGTTGAGAAGAATCCAGTTGCTGAGTTCACTAACCAGTACATGACTAGGATAGATAGAACATTTAGTGTCAGCAAGAAGAGACTGCACATGCTCAGCTCTCAGTTTATAAGATTAACCGATAGCACAATATGGATCAGGGATAAAGAGTTTAAAAGAACACCTGGCTAAATGAAACTCATCTTCCTATGAGCCTCAAAAAACTTAAAACACTCCACCAGTGATTGCAAGGCGCATGGAGAAATACTAAAGTTGACTGAAGTATATAAGAATGCAGACAGAACACTGAAAAAGCCACAAAACTCTAAATACATTAGCATTATACAATCTTTACTGAATGACCAACCCGAAAGCATTAGTGAAGGTCCTGACATTCAATATAAACGAGTGAGCAGTCAGCCCCTCTCCCCAGTATATATATTACGATGAGGCAGATGAACTAATAGATAGACTTCAGCTGTTGCTGACTTCAGCTTCAGCAGGTAACACAGCACATTCGAATAAGGTTGTCTGAATAATTTCAGAACTTACAGAAAGAGGAATTATTGAATAATAATAGGAAGTATTGAAACATTAGTTCAGGAGGTGCACAAACTAGCATGCAGAACATACCCTCACAGACATGTGATAATTCAATGACTGGATGATGTATGGTAGATGGATCTTGTGGATATGGGTCTGTACAACCATGGAATAGAGGTTTCAAGTGTATTTTAATGATCATTGATATATATTCTAAATTCACATAGGCATTACCTGTGAAAACAAAGACAGGGAGAGATGTTGCTGCGATGTTTGAGCATTTGCTGCAGACAGGAATGAATCGATGTCCAGACAACCTTCAAACCAATCATGGTGGAGAGTTTTGCAATGAACATTTCAAGACTGTGATAGAGTGGTACGGAATACACCACTACTTAACGTTTACTCACCTGAAAGCGAGTATTGTTGAGCATCTGAACAGAACAGTGAAAGCTCAAATATGGAAATGATTTAATCTTCGTGGGTCATACAAGTGGATGGCTATCCTACTGCAAATAATAGCAAGGCATAATCAAAGCAAACAGTACAATAAAAAAAGAGACCGGTTGATGTTTGTGACAATTCTCTCGTGGAATTGGCATATTTCCACATTAAAATGCTCGATCCACACAAACAAAGGTTTAATGTCGGTGACTTAGTACGTATTTAAAACCATAAGGCTGCATTTGAGACATTGTACTTATGAAACTGGTCAGCTGAAATATTCACAGTATCCAAAGTGCAGAGAACGAACCCCCGAACGTATATCTCAAAGGATAGCAAAGGTGAAGAAACTGGAGGATGCTTTTTCACAGAGGAATTGCAGAAGAGCTCTGTACCAGATGTATTCCTCATTGAATGTGTAATAAGATGTTGTGGGAATAGAGTGCTAGTTAAATTGTTGGGATTTCCTTCATCAGAAAACAGCTGGATTGATAATGATGAATTAGTATACAACAGGATGTGTGGACCTCAATCTTCTCAGTAGCATACAATGCATGATAGGAGACACACCATAATAAGAGGTGGAGCTGGTATTCTCATCAAATTACCAGTTGCATTACGCATTCCGGGATATAACTTCTGTGGGCCAAGAAAAAAGCTTCAGAAACGCTTGGCACATGGTGATAAAGCCTGTCTAGAGCAGGACCAAACCTACGCCGCAAATAAGATCTCCCAGCATGTCACGTCACAGACAGAATTTTGGCTAACAGAGCCAAGGAAATAAAACGAAGAAAAGATATTGGTATAGGTCAACGTGTGGCTGCATTTGTTGTTGATAAAACCTTGTGTGGAAAAGTTAAGTTAGGCTTAGGAGTGATGAATTTCAAATGAATTATGAAAGCAACACAGTCTTCTTTGGGGAAGAAGAAGAAGAAGAAGAAGAAGAAGAAGAAGAAGAAGAAATTAGGCTGCCTGAAAAGCTGCATTCTCACCTCGATGTGTGCAGCTAAGCATGCAATGATGAGTAAGGTGAAGAACAATAACAAGAAGAAGGGTACATTTAAACCACCTCACACTCTACCTTTACGCAAGACATCAAGTGCAATAATTCCGTTCTGCATTCCAGCCCTTGCGGCTCTATCAGCAGTAGGCTCACTCACAGGAGGGGCTGCAGCTGTAGCGAAAACAGTCAAGAATGCTCAAAACACCCAAGCACAGCTAGAGGAGGCAAGAAGGCATAATTATGTCATGGAGACTGCAGCCATTGGAAATGGTCTATATTTGGAACCATACAAGAAAGGACTGGGCTTCTTCATAAATAAAAATAAATAAAAAAAAGCCTGTTAGCTATTCTACCTGATCGAGCATTCACAAATAAAGATCTGCTTAAGGTTGTTAAAAGAAGAACTCCACATTCCAGGATTCCATGGTGTCTTTATGCAAAATACATTACCGAAGACAATGTGGTAAACTAATGAATGCAGAGTTGTGAATTTAGATGTTGCAGGATGTCTAGGAACCCATTATGTCTCAAATGTCAAGAAAAGTGCAACCCCCCGCCCGTCAGTTGAGGTTTAGATGCAATACCATACACTCTGACGTTAAAAGAATGAGTGTCTGTATTACGTGCAAATTGATTTCCACCAATTGATTTAAGTTCTGGTGATTGGAGTATTATGCAGATTGCTCTGGAGACACAACAGCATCCCAAATATCACAAAGGCCAACAATAAACTGTATGTGGAAACTGACGATCTTCCGAGATTGTCCTAAATGCTTTCTCCGAAAAATTATTTCGAGCAGTTAGTCCACGAACCCATGCGAATTGTAAATGGTTGCGAAAACACACTTGACCTCTTAGCCATAAATAATCCAGAGCTGATAGAGAGCATCATGATTGGTACAGGGATTAGTGATCACAAGGTCATTGCAGCTAGGCTCAATACCATATCTTCCAAATCCATCAGAAACAAACGCAAAATAATTTTATTTAAAAAAGCGGATAAAGTGCCACTAGAAGCCTTCCTAAAAGACAATTTCCATTCCTTCCGAACTGACTATGCGAATGTAGACGAGATGTGACTCAAATTCAAAGATATAGTAGCAACAGCAGTTGAGATATTCATATCTCATAAATTGGTAAGAGATGGAACGGATCCCCCGTGGTACACAAAAAAGGTCCGAACGCTGTTGCAGAGGCAACGGAAAAAGCATGGGAAGTTCAGAAGTACGCGAAATCCCGAAGATGGGCTAAAATTTACAGATGCGCGAAATTTGGCACGTACTTCGATGCTAGATGCCTTTAATAGGTTCCACAACGAAACATTGTCTCGAAATTTGGTAGAAAATCTGAAGAAATTCTGGTCGTATGTAAAGTACACAAGCGGCAAGACGCAGTCAATACCTTCGCTGCGCAGTGCCGATGGTACTGTTATCGACGACTGTGCCACTAAAGCGGAGTTATTGAACGCAGTTTTCCGAAATTCCTTCACCAGGGAAGACGAATGGAATATTCCAGAATTTGAAATACGAACATCTGCTAGCATGAGTTTCTTAGAAGTAGATACCTTAGGGGTTGCGAAGCAACTCAAATCGCTTGATACGGGCAAGTCTTCAGGTCCAGATTGTATACCGATTAGGTTCCTTTCAGATTACGCTGATACTATAGCTCCCTACTTAGCACTCATATACAACCGCTCGCTCACCGATAGATCTGTACCTATACATTGGAAAATTGCGCAGGTCGCACCAGTGTTCAAGAAGGGTAGTAGGAGTAATCCATTTAACTACAGACCTATATCATTGACGTCGGTTTGCAGTAGGGTTTTGGAGCATATACTGTATTCAAACATTATGAATCACCTCGAAGGGAACGATCTATTGACACATAATCAGCATGGCTTCAGAAAACATCGCTCTTGTGCAACGCAGCTAGCTCTTTATTCGCACGAAGTAATGGCCGCTATCGACAGGGGATCTCAAGTTGAGTCCGTATTTCTAGATTTCCGGAAAGCTTTTGACACCGTTCCTCATAAGCGACTTCTAATCAAGCTGCGAAGCTATGGGGTATCGTCTCAGTTGTGCGACTGGATTCGTGATTTCCTGTCAGGAAGGTCGCAGTTCGTAGTAATAGACGGCAAATCATCGAGTAAAACTGAAGTGATATCAGGTGTTCCCCAGAGAAGCGTCCTGGGACCTCTACTGTTCCTGATCTATATAAATGACCTGGGTGACAATCTGAGCAGTTCTCTTAGACTGTTCGCAGATGATGCTGTAATTTACCGTCTAGTAAGGTCATCCGAAGACCAGTATCAGTTGCAAAGCGATTTAGAAAAGATTGCTGTATGGTGTGTCAGGTGGCAGTTGACGCTAAATAACGAAAAGTGTGAGATGATCCACATGAGTTCCAAAAGAAATCCGTTGGAATTCGATTACTCAATAAATAGTACAATTCTCAAGACTGTCAATTCAACTAAGTACCTGGGTGTTTAAATTATGAACAACTTCAGTTGGAAGGACCACATAGATAATATTGTCAGGAAGGCAAGCCAAAGGTTGCGTTTCATTGGCAGGACACTTAGAAGATGCAACAAGTCCACTAAAGAGACAGCTTACACTACACTCGTTCATCCTCTGTTAGAATATTGCTGCACGGTGTGGGATCCTTACCAGGTGGGATTGACGGAGGACATCGAAAGGGTGCAAAAAAGGGCAGCTCGTTTTGTATTATCACGTTATAGGGGAGAGAGTGTGGCAGATATGAGACACGAGTTGGGATGGCGAGACCTTTTTACGAAATTTCAGTCACCAACTTTCTCTTCCGAATGCGAAAATATTTTGTTGAGCCCAACCTACATAGGTAGGAACGATCATCAAAATAAAATAAGAGAAATCAGAGCTCGAACAGAAAGGTTTAGGTGTTCGTTTTTCCCGCTCACTGTTCGGGAGTGGAATAGTAGAGAGATAGTATGATTGTGGTTCAATGAACCATCTGCCAAGCACTTAAATGTGAATTGCAGAGTAGTCATGTAGATGTAGATGAGGAGATTCTAGAAATACTACCTGGTGCCTACAACATTGACGATGTAAATGAAGTCTTAAAGCACTCTGGAAAAGGAATTGAACTACGTGCAAAGATCAGTATGCTTAAATCTGAAATACAATCAGAGAATGTGACGATCAACTGTAGGCAGAAAGATTCAATAGGTTCACTGCTAGGTTTTGCAAAAGACTGTGCTTTGGTGAAGGATTCCAGTAAATTTTATGCATCAGATCAGGCTGCAGACATACTACCAGTCAGCACAACCCATGTTGAGTGTAATATGGCTACAAACTCATATCTCAACAATAAGTTGATTCACTCTCCTTATGGATTCTTCCCTACAGTTGGAAATGGGTATAAGATAGTTCAGACCCCCCACAAATGCAATATACCTCCCAGTGTCAGTTCAGACATTGAACTATCTGGAGATACGTGTTATGGATCAGAACAATTGACTTGTCGACTTTTGGGATGAAGACCATTGTACGTCAGCATCTAAGACAAGATGGGGGTAAGGTATTAGGCTAGCACGCAGAGCTCACAGTCAGTCAGTGTGCCACAGAAGTGCAAGGTGGTAACACGCCTTAATTATGAGTACCTTTTTTTCAATTGGTCTCAAGCTGTGCCATGACGTCACTCAATGTAACACAGTCAGCGGAGTATGATGATCGAATTATATGTCATGAATTCCCCTCACATAAGCCCTACACTTCAACCACATTTAACAAAAATGATGAAATTAGGATTGTTATTCAGCACCAGGATGCTTTTACACTACCTTGCAAGAGCTTCTTATATCTGGACTGCACATTTAAGAAACCTGATGGCACTCAGGTCACTCTTGAAGCTGACACGTAATGCTCTAGCATTCCTGTTTCAAGAGTTCTGTTACGAACTTAATGGAATAGAAATCAACCATACACATAATGTTGGGCTAGCACCAACCCTTAAGACGTACATTTCAGCCTCAACTTCCGATTCCAACAGCTTGGAAAATGCAGTTCATACATGCGCCAGGTGTTGGATACATACGATTTACTGCTTTGCATCCCTCTAAAAATGATTATGGGTTACTTTGAGGACATGCAGTGAATTATTATGAACGCCAAACAGGAACTTATTTTGGTGTGGAGTACAAGTGATGTCAATTAATACACTCGAGCAGAGGTGGAGGAAGTCGAAATCAAGATTAATAGTGTAGTATGGAAAATGCCCTACATCAGTGTTGCTGATGAGGAGCACTTGAAATTTTTAAAAGTTCTGAATGTCGGCACTTATCTGCTGCTAACTTTCTGACCACAGGAGCTTTTTGAATACCCTGTGTTACCTATAGCATCAACACTTATGTGGGCTACTAAAACATCAATTCAATTGGAGGCACCTCGATTCATCATACTTGAACTTAAACTCAAAGACGAGGGAATGTATCAAAAGACTCAAGTGAATTTGACCACTGCAAGTTAACTAACGCCAGAGTCTACGGCAACTCGGAATACTATCCACATGAGAACTTACATCTAACTATGAAGAACTTGAAAATGAAGGATATCTACTCAGTAAACAGAATTTCAAGAAGCTGGCACCAATAATTGTGACTGACTGCTCAAAATAGAATGATATAATTAAATCAGGACCGGTAGATGTACGGATTGAATCTGAATCTTCAACAAACTTCCCAGACCACATTGCAGTGTATGCTCTAATTCTGCATGATTGTGTTGATAACTACCATCCACTCACAGGTGTTGTGCAGCGAGTTGTATAAGCTAATAGGTGCTCTGCTAGCTCCAGCACAGTTCACGAAGTTACCCCAGGTTGTAAGGCTCATAACTGACGTTCAAGAGTTCTATTACAATGAACGCAAGTGATTCATATTTAAAGACTGTGCAACAGTAGCCTTCACACAAAGTGATGAAATAATAGAAACGTTCACAGCAAGCACTGCATCGTTGAAACCTTTCAAGGATGTGAAGTGAATTAAAACAAGGAGAAGTGCAAATTTGCTAACATGTTTCTTTCAAGGACTCCACTGGGATGATCCTGGTATGCCTTACAAAGAAATAATGACATCACTTTGAATATTTAATCATCATGAGACCATCATCTATGACAAAGACGAGGAGAAGATCACATGGATGCAGTGAATCTCCAAGTTTGCATCTAACCTATTCAAGACCTGGACTTCTTCAGGTGCCCTGCAATCCATAAGCTCAAGAAGAAGAAGAAGAAGAAGAAGTGCAAAAATTAGTGTTGTGTCTGCTTATGAAAATGTAAAATCACTTTTAAGTTGGATTAATGAAAATAAATGAATTTTTTACCTCTCATTCTGTGTTTTTCTTTCTTTCTTTCTTTCTATCTAAGTCCTACTTAGATAGCACGTAGCTTTATCCGGATCCTTTGTCTGTGGCTTTGTTCAAGCACAGGAGATATAATTCCAGCCATGTTTGCCACATGTCTTTGGAAGTGGACACGATCATGCGCTGCCTGTTCCAAAAAACCTTAACATGGATCTCATTGAGTGCCCTTCACTGGCAAACAGCCTCGCAATTTCCGTTGCCCAGCTTCAGTCCGAGCGCTCTGCAGTCTATGATCTCCGTACTCACAATGCCGAACTGAACCACACCATATTGTCGGCTACGAAAGCCCTCACCGAGACATGATGCCTCAGACAATGCCTGTCAACACCACCACTCTCTGACACCAGCAACGCACCACGCAGGACCTTAATGCTGCTGCCCCCTGCACCGGAGACGCACCTTGTGGAAGTTCGTCGCTGCCAGTTTGGACAGCTTACCTGGCACATCAGGTTAGTGACTCTCGTGTGCTACTGATTTCCATTCACAATGGTCCCCGAGCAAGTTCGCTAGCCCAGCTGAAATGCTGTCACAAATGGCACAACACACAAAATTGTCACAACAGGTTGGCCACCAGTGTGTCATAAAGTGTGCTGACTGCCGCTACATAAACTACGTTTCACTAAGGCCACAATGGAGGAACTTCTGCGGGCAGGTATTGTTCATCCGTAGGACAGTAACTGGTCTTCGCCCATACATTTAGTTCCCAAATAGGATGGCACAGTGTGCCTTTGCAGTGACTGTTGTCGCCTCAACGCGTGGACTGCATTAAACAATTAACCAATACCTCATATTCAAGACTTTGCACAAGCACTCAGTGGAGCACGCATCTTCAGTGTCTTGGACTGCCGCAAGGCATATTTAAAGATACCCATGGAACAGAGTGACATACAAAAGACTGCACTGATCGCACCTTTTGGCCTCTACAAATTTTGTTACATGCCTTATGGTCTCAAAAATGCGGCCCGAACTTGGCAACATTTTATAGTCTCCCTTCTGTTTAACTGCACATATTGTTACACATACCTCGACTATATACTCATATTATCCCCTCTGACAGAGAACATGAACTCCACCTGGCCATGATACAAGACTTATTGATACGTAACGGAGTTGAGATATATATCAACAAGTCAGAAGTCCACTGCACCGTTGTCACTTTTCTGGGGTATACCACCTCCTCAGAGGGTATACACCCCACTCAGGAGTGGGTTGGCTGCATTCGCGATCTAACTCTCCTAGTGTTGTTTCATCAATTACACCATGTTTTAGGAACTATCAGTTTCTACCATCATGACCTGCCGATGGTGGCAGCAATCCAAGCCATTCTGACTGACACATTGGCTGGCAAACAAACCTCGGGCAATTGCTAAGTACAGTGGTCTGACAATATGGTGAGAGCTTTTGAAGACTGTAAGTCAGTGTTAGCATGTGGTGTCACTCTCTCCCACCCTTTGCCAGAAGCCTGCATCTCTATCACAGCAGATGCAAGTGACTGTGCGATTGGTGCAGTCCTCCAATAGCACGTCAGTGACACAACACAACCACTCCATTTGTTTTCCTAAAAACTATCTATGGCTCAATGTAAATGGTCAGCATTTGCTAGAGAATTGCTTATTGCTTGTGGTTTACGAAGCTGTAAGATATTTCTGCACAGACATTGAAGCAAGGAACATAGCAATTTTCACAGACCATCGCCCCGTGGCAGAGACTATCTGTAACCCCGCTGTTGACCTTCCCCATATAGGTTTCAGCAGATGGACTTAATTTGCCAATACACAACAGACATCCAACACATCTGAGGTTCAGAAAATATGGTGGCCGACTATCTATCACATATCACTACAATTTTGTCCCCCATTAATTTCAACGAATTGGCTCGCTTACAGGACAATGATACCGAATTGCACAACCTCAGACAAGATCCAGATACTTCCCTTCAGATAGTTTCCCACAACCTACGGGGCTCCGTCAGGCCCCTGTGGTGTGATATGTCCATGGGCACCACCTGGCCCATTGTTCCCCTCTGCTGCATCACCAAGTAGTCACTACACTACATGACCTCTCACATCTGGATACTAAGGCTACTATGCACCTTGTTACAGAACACTTTGTGTGACCGGGTGTGAAGAGGGATTGTCATACTTGGGCTCGATCTTGTTTACAGCGCCAGCGCAGCAAAGTCAGCAGGCACACACAACCCTGTCTAGGTAAATTCAACATCCTGAAAGGCCGCTTCCGACATTTGCATCGGGGCCTCATAGGACCATTACCTGTGTCTGATGGTTTCAGGTATACCCTGTCTGTCATTGACCACATTACATGTTAAGTGGAGGCAGTGCCCCTGCAGGACATCACAGCAGATTCCGTAGCATGTGCGTTCTTATCCTCCTGGATAGCTTGATTCAGCTGCCCTACAACCATCACCACCGACCAGGGGAGCCAGTTTGAATCCCTGCTTTTTAACAAACTCTGTGGGGTGGGTAGATTCCGCACTACGGCTTACCACCCACAGAGCAACGGACTGGTTGAGTGGTGGCACAGGACTCTGAAAGCAGCCCTTATGTGCCATGGCGGTGAGTGGTCCGACGCCCTTCCTTGGGTTGTGTTAGGAATACACACAGCTTACAAGACAGACCTCCAGGCTTCACTTGCGGAGGTCCTGTATGGTGAGACCCTAGTTCTCCCCACAGAGTTCATCAATGACAAAGTAATCATCAACCTGTCCAACCTCCCGCTCTTGTCGAGTATGTCCGGACACATGTAGCTGCGATCCACACACCCCCTCCATGACAACACACCTGTCCTCGGGTCTTTCTGCATTCTGAACTCTTTTGAGTTAATTATTTTATGGGCTGACACAGTCACAGCAACATTACAGTCACCTTACTCTGGCCCACATTGAGTTGTGGCTCAATACTATGGACATTCTCATCAGTGGTCATCGGCAGACTGTTTCCCTTCAATGCATGAAACTAGCCTAGTCAATCGGGGAATCTGTACCACACTCTCTTGAGTCGCATGTTCCTCCATCAGGTGATGACTGTGATCTCACACAGACTGCTCACTCCCCTGTGCCCCACCATGATCATATGTACATTGAGCCTACACCTGTGGACAGCTCAGTTGTTGTATGTGACAATACTCTACCCTTGTTTCACTCCGGCACTGCGTGTGACAATCCACAACCTCAGGCACAACCACGTGTTGTGTGTGACATTACCCCATCGCACATGTTGGCACCCAATGCCCCCACAGAGTTTTCCAGTGTTTCTCCTGAACTACATTATTTTTCACCACTGCCTTCGCTAGTGCCCCCTATGTCCACTGTTGATGAAATCTGCATCTCAATCAGTGCCTCTGAGTGCCCATGTGACGAGCTTTCCTTGCAGCTCCACAAGGGATCCATCTTTGTCCTCCATCCTGCACACAGTCTCCATCCCAAACGGGGTGGATACAGTTGGCATAGCTGCAATTTTCAGCACCGTCGGGATGCTCAAGATTCGCATCCCCCTCTCCGCCTGTACTGCAACACCAACATTTTCTGTCCCAGTCCAGTTCACATTCACAGGTGCAGGTTGACAAGTCTGTCCCCACCATGGATGACGAACTATACCAGCAATAGTCCACCCTGTACAGACAGCATGGACTCTTCAACAGGCCTCTATCAACCAGCAAGCATCCCACATTATTATACAGGAAGATGCCCATGTCATTCCCCCAGTGCTCCACACTCCCGGAGAGGGGGGCAGGGGGGGGGGGGGGGGAGGCCTCTGTGGTGACCATCAACCTCGAGTAACTGCCACCTACCAAGTGCAGAGTAAATGGTCTCTGGGGACTCGATGGTCTTTGGTTTTGGTTTTGTCGACTTCGATTGCAATGTGCATGTTGTGAATTTCTGTATTGTTTTTCTTTGGTTTTCTATAATTACACGAATTTAATAAAGTGTCTGATCATAAATGGTTGGAGTATTCTGTGTGCGGTCTGTCACTACAGCCAGAAAACCCACAAATTAAAACGTAACTCATGAAATTAACCAAATACATTGAAATTTGGTTCTTTTTAACAATTTCTTCAACAGTTTGGCTGAATTTTTTGTTTAAATCATGAAATTAACAAATATAGTTATGTGAGCAATACTTTTGACAAAACTGTTAATTACTTTGGAATTAATTAAGGGCTGGCTTTGCTAACATGTTTTTGAATATAGCCAAATACATACTTTAAGGTTACTAGTATTTCCTCTTCCAAATGTTTACAATTATTACAGAATTTATATTTGTTTATACTTCAACAATAGAATTTAAGTTACAAAACAATCACCGATTTCACCCTATGATGAAAGATACTAATAACAGTCAAAATAAACTAGAAAATCAATTAAATCCATAAAAGTAAGCACAAAATTAGATCTGGTGTTGTTGTTGTTGTGGTCTTCAGTCCTGAGACTGGTTTGATGCAGCTCTCCATGCTACTCTATCCTGTGCAAGCTTTTTCATCTCCCAGTACCTACTGCAACCTACATCCTTCTGAATCTGCTTAGTGTACTCATCTCTCGGTCTCCCTCTACGATTTTTACCCTCCACACTGCCCTCCAATGCTAAAATTGTGATCCCTTGATGCCTCAAAACATGTCCTACCAACCGATCCCTTCTTCTAGTCAAGTTGTGCCACAAACTTCTCTTCTCCCCAATCCTATTCAATACCTCCTCATTAGTTACGTGATCTATCCACCTTATCTTCAATATTCTTCTGTAGCACCACATTTCGAAAGCTTCTATTCTCTTCTTGTCCAAACTAGTTATCGTCCATGTTTCACTTCCATACATGGCTACACTCCAAACAAATATTTTCAGAAATGACTTCCTGACACTTAAATCTATATTCGATGTTAACAAATTTCTCTTCTTCAGAAACGCTTTCCTTGCCATTGCCAGTCTACATTTTATATCCTCTCTACTTCGACCATCATCAGTTATTTTACTTCCTAAATAGCAAAACTCCTTTACTACTTTAAGTGTCTCATTTCCTAATCTAATTCCCTCAGCATCACCCGATTTAATTGGACTACATTCCATTATCCTCGTTTTGCTTTTGTTGATGTTCATCTTATATCCTCCTTTCAAGACACTGTCCATTCCGTTCAACTGATCTTCCAAGTCCTTTGCCGTCTCTGACAGAATTACAATGTCATCGGCGAACCTCAAAGTTTTTACTTCGTCTCCATGAATTTTAATACCTACTCCAAATTTTTCTTTTGTTTCCTTTACTGCTTGCTCAATATACAGATTGAATAACATCGGGGAGAGGCTACAACCCTGTCTCACTCCTTTCCCAACCACTGCTTCCCTTTCATGCCCCTCGACTCTTATGACTGCCATCTGGTTTCTGTACAAATTGTAAATAGCCTTTCGCTCCCTGTATTTTACCCCTGCCACCTTTAGAATTTGAAAAAGAGTATTCCAGTCAACATTGTCCGCATCTACCAGTTTTTCCATTCGTCTGTAAAGAATTCGGGTTAGTATTTTGCAGCTGTGACTTATTAAACTGATAGTTCGGTAATTTTCACATCTGTCAGCACCTGCTTTCTTTGGGATTGGAATTATTATATTCTTCTTGAAGTCTGAGGGTATTTGGCCTGTCTCATACATCTTGCTCACCAGCTGGTAGAGTTTTGTCATGACTGGCTCTCCCAAGGCCGTCAGTAGTTCTAATGGAATGTTGTCTACTCCGGGGGCCTTGTTCCGACTCAGGTCTTTCAGTGCTCTGTCAAACTCTTCACGCAATATCGTATCACCCATTTCGTCTTCATCTACATCCTCTTCCATTTCCATAATATTGTCCTCAAGTACATCACCCTTGTATAAACCTTCTATATACTCCTTCCACCTTTCTGCCTTCCCTTCTTTGCTTAGAACTGGGTTGCCATCTGAGCTCTTGATATTCATACACGTGGTTCTCTTCTCTCCAAAGGTCTCTTTAATTTTCCTGTAGGCAGTATCTATCTTACCCCTAGTGAGATAAGTCTCTACATCCTTACATTTATCCTCTAGCCATCCCTGTTTAGCCATTTTGCACTTCCTCTCGATCTCATTTTTGAGACGTTTGTATTCCTTTTTGCCTGCTTCATTTACTGCATTTTTATATTTTCTCCTTTCATCAATTAAATTCAATATTTCTTTTGTTACCCAAGGATTTCTAGCAGCCCTCGTCTTTTTACCTACTTTATCCTCTGCTGCCTTCACTACTTCATCCCTCAGAGCTACCCATTCTTCTTCTACTGTATTTCTTTCCCCTATTCCTGTCAATTGTTCCCTTATGCTCTCCCTGAAACTCTGTACAACCTTTGGTTCTTTCAGTTTATCCAGGTCCCATCTCCTTAATTTCCCACATTTTTGCAGTTTCTTCAGTTTTAATCTACAGGTCATAACCAATAGATTGTGGTCAGAGTCCACATCTGCCCCTGGAAATGTCTTAAAACTTAAAACCTGGTTCCTAAATCTCTGTCTTACCATTATATAATCTATCTGATACCTTTTAGTATCTCCAGGGTTCTTCCACGTATACAACCTTCTTTCATGATTCTTAAACCAAGTGTTACCTATGACTAAGTTGTGCTCTGTACAAAATTCTACTAGGCGGCTTCCTCTTTCATTTCTTAGCCCCAATCCATATTCACCTACTATGTTTCCTTCTCTCCCTTTTCCTACACTCGAATTCCAGTCACCCATTACTATTAAATTTTCGTCTCCCTTCACTATCTGAATAAATTCTTTTATTTCATCGTACATTTCTTCAATTTCTTCGTCATCTGCAGAGCTAGTTGGCATATAAACTTGTACTACTGTAGTAGGTGTGGGCTTCGTATCTATCTTGGCCACAATAATGCGTTCACTATGCTGTTTGTAGTAGCTTACCCGCATTCCTATTTTCCTATTCATTATTAAACCTACTCCTGCATTACCCCTATTTGATTTTGTGTTTATAACCCTGTAATCACCTGACCAGAAGTCTTGTTCCTCCTGCCACCGAACTTCACTAATTCCCACTATATCTAACTTTAACCTATCCTATTTCCCTTTTTAAATTTTCTAACCTACCTGCCCGATTAAGGGATCTGACATTCCACGCTCCGATCCATAGAACGCCAGTTTTCTTTCTCCTGATAACGACATCCTCCTGAGTAGTCCCCGCCCGGAGATCCGAATGGGGAACTATTTTACCTCCGGAATATTTTACCCAAGAGGATGCCATCATCATTTAATCATACAGTAAAGCTGCATGTCCTCGGGAAAAATTACGGCTGTAGTTTCCCCTTGCTTTCAGCCGTTCGCAGTACCAGCACAGCAACGCCGTTTTGGTTAATGTTGCAAGGCCAGATCAGTCAATCATCCAGACTGTTGCCCCTGCAACTACTGAAAAGGCTGCTGCCCCTCTTCAGGAACCACACGTTTGTCTGGCCTCTCAACAGATACCCCTCCGTTGTGGTTGCACCTACGGTACGGCCATCTGTATCGCTGAGGCACGCAAGCCTCCCCACCAACGGCAAGGTCCATGGTTCATGGGGGGGATCTGGTGTTATATTCTTTAAAACTGAGGGCCAAACTTTCTCTTTTATGGAAATGCAGATTATATTCACATATGTTAATGGTTATTATTTAAAATTGGAAAAAAAAGGATTTTAAGGTGGCTAATGGCAAAACAATAGGGGAAGTAAAAATATCCCACCTTGCTTCGTCACATGTACCTTTGTATGGAATACTCCATTTTTGTGGTGTCTGTGTGGATGCTGGGAACTTGGAGGTATTTCTGTATCAGTAGCTATGTTTTTTCTCTGTAAATGGTAAATTTGTGTTTTCTTGTACTAAAATCTGTATTAAGGTCCAAGTTATTTATAGAATAGCCTCGCAGCTCAGTTGTAGACTGAATATATTGTGTTTTTAAATGGTGTCGAAATGTACCTAATTGTCTAGTGGTACTAGTTCACAAATGCAGCCTATCATCAACATATCTGAATCAGTACTTCATTTTATTATTCAGTGGCTCCTTTTACACATGTCTGAGTAGCATCAATTATGTCGTGTAATTCTACTGGAGCTGGGAAATTTTTCTATAAATTTTTTGGACCTTAAAACAAATAGTAGTACAAGTAAACACAAATGCAGCATTTACAGAAAAACATAGCTAATCTCTGCAAGTTTCAAGCATCTACAAATATGGATCTTTCCATTCAGTGGTGCATCACCTCATGTGTGTTCCATTATCCAATTCAGCTTTACAAACAGAACTACAGATCATCAAATAAATCACTTTGAGCAATAGCTATAGCTCTGCCCTGACGGATAATATTCTACCAAAAAGAAAATAAATAAAATAACATTACTTCTATATGCTGGCCAACAGCAGTCACTCAACAGTTACAAAGTGTGGGGTAAAATTCCATATATTTGTAACATTTCAGACAATCTTGCAAGAGTGTTAGTCTCACAACTACAGACTTGCATTTTATAACACCACTAAAATATCAGAACCTTTATTCAGTAGTAAAAAACAAATTGCAACCCATGGCTAAAAGTGATGTATATAAAATCACTTGTAAGCGGTGTGAAAAAGTGCATGTTGGTCAGTCAGGCAGAGCTGTCGCAGTTAGGCTACAAGAACATGGGAGAAAATGGTGGTTAAGGAAAGAATGATTCAATCTTTGCCAATCATTTAGCAGAAAACCATTCATATGACATAGAATGTAAAGTTTTACATTTTGTCAAGAAAAGCAGAAAGATGATCCTACTGGAAATCAACAAACTCATGACACAGAGTGCTGTCTGGTATTAAATGATCAGACTCCATTTCCATTTTCCCCTTTGTTAAATTAAATTTTTGTTACAAGAACTAGATTCAAATTGTAAATTTATTTTATTTCTGATCATTTGTTGAATGTATCTCTATATAAAAACTTTGTTTGCACCTTTTTTAGTCAGTGTCATTACTGTAATATTTTCCTATGTAAACACACTGTCATTTCTGTATCTTGTGCAGATAATACCTATGTAAGTCACACTTCATGTTTATGTCTGTTTTGATACTGAGGTGTCAACTGAAGATGAACTGAGAAGCCAAAAGCCAGTTTGAGACCAAACAAATATAACTTTGCAGAATATGAGGAAGTGTTTTTCCTTTATAATATTATTATCATGTTCTGGCAAGCACCTGATGCAAAATTCAGTTACTGTTATAAGGCTAGGATAGTATCATGTACTTTTATGTGTGACTGTCTGCTGTATAAATGTCTTACCTCCTTAAAGTAAGTACCGGTCAACAGTTCTGTCTCATAACAATAAAACACATGCATCATTTAACAGGACATTTCCACACTAATTTAGTCTCCTGGAAAATCTCACACTAAGGCTGTGCAGTTTATCATACTGACATCTGATCATCTTCTTTAGTGCAACATCTAACTCATTAAAATTTTTCAGGCAAACAAAAATTGATGTTGTAACCACATGATAGCATGTGAACTGTTTGATGTTGAGAAATGAATCAGTAGCATAGTGCTAGTTTTATGAAATAATGTGTTCATTATGTGCATGGCCTGTGCAGTGACTGGCATTAAAAAGTGGTTGAATAGAGTGACAATAGGTTTTTACACAATTAAATAACATCTTTGCAGACTGTATGAACAAAACAGTATTGTACATTAAGCATCAACCAAATGAGGTTGTGCTGTTTTTCAAGACAGGCCTTGTATTCAAAAGGATGCAAACTCTAATCTGTGTCTGACTATCCTGATTTAGGTTCTCTGTTGTTTCCCTATATCACTTCAGATAAATGACAGGATGCCTCCTGCCATGAGACCACTGCTGATTACTTGCCACATCCTTGTGAAAATAGACTTGTATTTATGTAAATGCCTCCATACATAAATTATGTTCTATGTACTTAAAATTTAATACCATGACATGTGCGACATTCTTGGAAAAGTGATCCATGGATGAATGAAACTACCATTGAGGTTAGTACTACTACTACCACTACCACTATCACTACCACTACTACTACTACTACTACACCAATGTTCTAACCTCTCAGTGGCTGGGATGGACTGCCAGTGATTATCAAGACCTGTCCAACTGAGACAGCTGAAAAGGGAAGACCTCCAAATCTACACGCAAATTAAAGAAAGTGACAGAGCACCATTGCACCATAAAAAGTTTGATCTCATTAAGGGAGGAGGAGGTAGGTTTGAGGTGGTGGCAGATTTTAGGTTATCTGTGCCTCTTACACTCATATAGCGTTCTAAAGCTACTAGGTACCTGGAAAGTTGTGTACCACCTGCATTATGGCATCATCCAGTAAGAGAGGTCAGTGTCCAACAAATAATAATATTCCAACAAATAATAATATTCCAACAAATAATAATATTACTGAGAATGAGAAAGCTTGTGAACTCCACAGCACAGTTAACTTTACCAAAGATGTTGTGACATGTCATAACATGATGGACATTGAACTAAAAAGGTTACAGGAAGAATGGTGAGAAATTGTCCTAACAGAAGTGAGATATAGAATAAAGAAAGTAGATGATAAACTGGAGAAAATTTCAGCATTCAGTTTTACTTTCAACAAATTGGCATTACCAGAATATCTAACAACGTATGCATTATGACAAATAAAGTGAGTTATTTCAAGTGCCTGAGGCTTGGTGCACTGCAGTAGAAGATAAGCTAAAACCTTTTGGCCGTTGACATGAAAAATCAGCAAGTGCACAACTATCAAAGTGAACATTCTGTGTGTAGCAGGAATGCAATGTATGCACTACAGAAAGTAAAGTATAGAAACTTAAAGAAATTCAACAAATCTTTTAGGATGAAGGAAAACAAGCATTCAAGTCTGTGGAGCCTCTAAGTTTTACAGCCTCCTTGGTCACAGTACCAAGGAAACCTGTACATAAAGCTAATGCTACTGTACAGATGCAACCTGTCAAACTGCCAATACTGGTTCAAGTACCTGTATCTACAAATGGAATTGCAAGCGAAAAACATATTATGCTGCGCATAATTGCTCCCAAATTGACAGTTGTGCAGAAGAAAGAGATCTCACTATAACATTGGAAAACTATAATGCAAAAGCATCCCATATCCATGCCAACAACACTTTGTATAACTACTGGAACCTCAGCAAGAAGGTTCACAGAAAAGCAAAGGCAGCATACTTACAGCCATCAGCTCAGAGAACATACTTATCCACAAACTGTTAAAATATTTATATGCGTGAAACGAAAAGATCCCCTACCACTCCCCATATTAGTTGATGCAATTTGCCATGACAAAGAGAATGAGGAGAAAAATACACTCACTGACAAATGGATTTCAACCTTCAGAATTCATAACCCACGAAGAAGAGTTGAAGTTTTTATTTCTACTGCAGGAAAGACCACTAGGCACCAAAGATTCTGATGCTATTTTGGCAAGAGGAAGGGTATACCTTAGTGTTAAAGAAGCTAAACATCATGTGGCTGTGTGTAACAGCAAGGTGTATCACTCCAGTCTTACCACTGTCACGATTCCCTTGCAAACAGTTGCAGTTGCTATTGAGTTCTGTCATTGAAATATTAAGACATCAGATAACACTAACTGCAATTATTAGTGACAGGAATTAAGTCTTATATATATATTTTAGTATCACTGGGGATATGGAAGGTGCCTCCTAGAAGATAGAGTGAAGATAGGGCATCCTTGGAAATGGCATGCATCTGGTTAATCCTGCAAAAGCCAGTACACCAAAGTAAAACATGAATGTGAACATATGGTCCTTTTCAGAACAAGCCTTAAAAAGACTTCAGTTAAAATGGAAGGTTTATCTGCAAATACAGAACTTTTACTCTCTGACATGTGCAGCAAATGCAAATGTGAGATTTTAATCTAGCACAAAACCCATAGAGGACCTACTAGCCATAGAACAAAAATCAGAAGCATCATATTAGCTTCAGAAATATTCCCATGAACAATATGGGAGCTTAATGTTCACAAAGCCCAGTCTTATGGATTATAACGATGCATACAGATAATATATAAATTTTAACAGTTGAGTTGAAGACAAGCACAGTGACCTCCATCTGAAAGGTCCCAGGAGTAGTTTTCAGGTTCAGAGAGCCAAGAACTTTCAAAACCAGTCAATAAAGTTCACAATTGGAGTTTTCAGTAGTCACAGCACAACATGGGGCTACCAAGACAGATTCCAATGGAGAAGAAGTCAAGAGATGGGCAGAGAGATCTGGATTGAAGCTTATACACAATCCCAAATTACTAGCTTCTTTCAACAGTGGATGATGGGCTGTGGATACAACCATGACATTATATTTGGAACACATTGGCTAACTCAGCAATCAGTTAAATTGGTAGAAGATGCACTACCAGGAACTCAACATAGACCTATCACACTGACCATACAAGCTGTATTTTGCCCACATATCAACACATTTAAAAGGAGGTTCAACTTCAAGAAGACACACTGGAGATTTTTCACAGAGAAAATGGACCCAGAGATTGATGAGATACCTCCAGTTGCTAACTCTTATGACAATTATACAGCTCATCAGACCAATATTTTGGAAACACATCCCTAGAGGCTGCCAGAAGGAATACCCAGCTGGGCTTCATGGCAACATACAAATAACCCTTGAAATGTTTAAGTGGCTGTACAATACTGGTCTATTCTCTGAAGATGCTTTAGAGACTGGGAGGAGCTGCTCCAAGTCTTAACCTCTATTAGAAGGGAGAAATGATGTGACTTATCCATCGAACTGGGTACAAAACAGAACAGCAGAAAGCCTGGAATCTACTCAGAAATCTCAGCAATGACCCAACAAGCTCCAAAACACTTCAGACTGTTGCAGGGTGTACAGGTGGACAAGACAAAAAAAATTCCTGATTTTTCCAGTTAAAAATTCACTTTTTCCTGGATGAAAATATAATTTTTCCCAAGTGAAAGTACACTTCTTCCCTGTTAAGTGATAGTACACTTTTCCTCGGAGCTGTAAAGATTATCGATCCTTTGAAGAGCAAGGTTTTATACACCAATGTACAACTTCTCAGCACTTTAGGAAATGAAATTCACCAAGAAAGAATGTGTTTTGAAAAGATCTTTGATGCGCGGCAACAGTACAATGCATATTAACACATTACAAATGTATAAATATGAATTCCACCAAACACTGAATGGTAGCTTCTGTAGCACTGAAACTTGGATTGCATTGTGCTTTCATCAGTCAGTCATAGCTCACATCATGTGATCTTGCCAGCCAATTACATGAGATATTCAGAGCATAAGGCCACATGGGGTAGTTCTAAAACATTCCTGGGGTTTTCTGTTCCTTTTTTTTCCAGAATGAAAATATTTCCAAGTTTGTCCAAAATTTTCTGATTGTCCCAGTGTGTATACAACCTGTAGTGTTTTGGCAAACCAAATCGCCACCAGTTTCTGCTCAATGGGAAAACCACCCACAGATTACCCTGGCTTTCTATCATAAGAGACCTTGGAAAATGAATACTATTCATTTGAGTCAACTTTCACAGTCGAAGAGCAGCAGATGGGAACAGATGAAATGAAAAACAATATGGCAGCCAGCCAAGACAATTTAAGGATTGAACAAATTAATCAATTTGGCACAAAAACTCTTACGTGGCTAATAGACCTGATGAACAATTGCATCAACACCATGCAGATCTCCACAATCTGAAGAAAAGCAAGAGGAGTACACCTGTTAAAATCAGGGAAGGATTCAACAGGTGTAAATAACTTTTATCCAGTATCTTTGCTGTGCCAGCTGTTTGAGACCCTTGAGAGAATGGTTCTGAATAGAATATCCAGACCTGTAGATGAGGTCGTAAGGCCTGAACAAGCTGGCTTTAGACCAGGACGCTCATGCACTGTACAGATTTTGAATTTAACCCAGCACATTGTAGACAGATATGAAAGAAAGTAGGTTACTAGTGTGGTTTTCATTATCTGAGTGAAACCTGTGGTAATATTAAACCTCAGTAGACTGATGTATAAGGTTTGTCAGTTGACTAAGGATTTTGGATTTTCAAAATTTGTGCAGTGTCTACTACAGAATAGGTGCTTCTTTGTTACCATGCAGGTAAAAAATAGTGAGTGGAGAAACTAAAAGAACTGTCTCGCTCAGCAAGTGTATTAGCTCCGTTGCTGTTTAGTGTATACTCCAACAACCAGGCAACGCATCCCTGTGGCAGGCATTTATATATGCTGACGATATGGCTGTGGCTGCTCAAGAAAACAGAAGAGAAATTAACTAGCAGCCTTGAAATACTGGAGGAATCAACAAAACCACCTAAAACCAAACCTATTTAAATAAAATAAAAATAGCAAAGATGCAGGTTTGCAGTTTCACCTGAGAAATAAGGAAGGCAAAAAGAGACACCATGTGGTTGGAAAGGGCAAGAACTAGAGCACTGCTGCACATCCAAATACTGAGTAGAAAAGTTGGACAGAACTCTGTCAATTAAAGTGCAGTGTTTGGGCGCTAAGCAGAAGGTCAACACTAGGAATAATATTGTCTGTAAACTGACCAATGTAAACTGTGGTGCTGATCCACAAGTGCTTTGAACAACAACTGTTGTACTCAGTTTTTGGCAGCTGAATATGCCACACCTGTGTTAAAGAATTCGACCCACATGAAACACATTTGTGTGGCCATAAATGAGTTGTCTCACATCATATCAGAATGTCTGAGGCCCACATGGACAGTCACAGAGAGGATCTACCATCTCATGGAGATAGCTTCCACCAGTATGCAGTGGCAAGATGCTGAGGAGCCAGAGAGGGAGAAACAGAGGACATAATTGTCACCCTCTACACAGGCATCAGCAACAGCCCAGGGAACTTTGTTCAAGAAAGAGCTTGCTTTAGACATCAGAGCCAATCAATGTCACCATTGAGGAAAGGAGACTTTAGCTATGGAAGGAGGCAACAACAGATCTTATCCTGGAGCTGAAGGAAGAACTTGCAGCTGGAAGTAACAGATCCTTCACAACCTGGAAGGTTCTCAACAGACTGAAGACTATGGTCTCAAATTGCAAGAATAACCTTACTCGTTGGGGCCACTTTGATGGGGAAGTACTGTGTTAGTGTGGGAATGTCCAAACAGATGACCACCTACTGATGTATCCAAACCTTAGCACAAATTGTACCCCATTAGATTTATAGCTAGATGATGACGATGTGAACTGTGTAGCTGATTATTGGACAAAACTTACTTAAAGTTAAAATTTTATTACAGTTGAATTATACTAAATCTTAACGTATGGTGTTCAAGACATGAAAAATAAAATAAGTAAATAAATTAGTATTGATGATGTTATTTAGCTATTATTCATGGAGTAATGTGAGATAAAACCTGAAAATGATTAGAGGCTGCAGTGGTGGTGTGGACATTCTTGTCATCCGGCTGCAAAGCATGTAGGAAGAATATATAGTCACTTAAAATCTTAAAAATGTGGTGTTATTTCACAGTTGGAACTCATGGGAATTGCTCAAGTGAAATGCAATTGGTGAATAATTAATTGTGTATGTCCAACTGGTTTCAAGGCAATATTCCAATAAAATCAGGAGCTATTATTCTTCCTGACACAATGACTGTGGTTGCAGAACAACAGGAAACCTCCAATATTCATTTTCTGAAAGTCCTAAGTCAATGTTCACAATCCTATGAAACTCAATTCATGATAAATGAGAAGTTCATTGTCTTTTCACTTCATCAGCTGTATTAACTATATTCGTACAGCTATTTTCAAAAGAGAATAACTGCTAGTTTTCCATCTAGAGCCATAAAATATTTTAATTAACTTTATCAGCGTCAAAGGCTGCCTCAGCAAGAGGCAGAATCCTCCAAAAGCACATGTTCCTTCTCTCTCAAGTCTAGATACCTAAAGATAATAATATAACAATGCATGCAATAAACTCGCTGCTTTCTTTTAGTTGTTTCTTTGCTGATGGCAGAGATGCTCATAAGCCATAGGTATTCCACTGCATCCTCACAGCCAAATCATTGTAGGCCCTTTATAAAATGTAAGAAACTATTAAACAATGCAACTATCAGCACAATTGTGTGTCTTTCATGCAAAAATGTCATATGTGCCTTTTCATGGCAATAAACAAATATGTGTAAAAGTTACATTACACTCTTTTTGCCTCACATAACAGCACTGGGAGGGTTCAGGTCCATACTATCATGAATGAACCTGACATCTTCTGGATCATGATTGTCAAGGCTTGGCAAACAAAGAAAGTATAAGAGACCATGGCAAGAATTTCTGAGTTCCTCAGGCTTTTAGACTGTGGCTACAAGAATGTAACTAAACAGTTCTCTTTCAAATTACACACACTATTGCACAGTCAGTGGTGGAATATTTTTACAGTAGAATGGTAGTGTGAGTCAAGAATTCACCTTCAAACAACATTGGAAAGTCGTACAGAAAAGAACATTAGATTTTGGGTTTGTCAGTATAAAAACATACAACCACCTCTTCCTTGGTGAAAGTCTCAGTGTTCCTTGTCTGTGGAGAAGACACTGCTCATGGCTTAGACAGAATTTGTTGTGGCATTCTGATGTGCAACTGGATCCCTAACCAAAAGTGATCACCATGGAATTTTTTTTAAACAAGATCTGATTGGAAGCACAGTATCCCTACTACTGGAACGAACTATGCTGGTCACTCTCCTGAAACCAGGAAAGGATTGCACAATCCCATGTAGTTATCATGGTATTGCTCTTAACAGCTGTGTGAGAAATATTCTTAGAAGGATAGTCAGAAGTCACAATACGTGGATCCTGGTGGAAAGGAGTCTTTTGAATTACTTCCAGTGTTATTTCAGAATGTATGCTCATATTGTGTATAATCTTACCCGACTGGAGGTAGCTATACAGAAGTCCCTCCTTCATGAACGAAACATAATAGGAACATTTTTTGACATAGAGAAGGCCGGTGACACTGCTTGGAAGTACAATAACATCTGTCAGCTCCCCGACTGAGTATTCCATGGATTACTTCCTATTTTACTGAAACCCTTCCTTTATGAGCAATATCTTAGAGACCATGTTGGTATTATCTTCTCTCATACCATTTTATTCAGAAGAATGGCAACTCTCAGATTTGTATTTTAAGTTTTACTTTTTTTGTTGATGCTTTTATTAGTATTCCATCCATCGTAAAGAAAGAGATTAATAACTTTAAGTTAGATATAATGGGAATTAGTGAAACATGGTGATAGGAGGAACAGGTATGACTCCGCGAAACCAAGGGCCAATAGTCTCAATGGAAACTGCCGAAGAGCCAAGACTGGAAAAAGTTCAAAAAAGAGCAAGCATTTGTGAAGGTTGTTCTCAAGGTTTTCTTTGTTTACAATGGGATAGCGCATCATGAGCTCCTGCCTTATGGTCATACAGTCAGTAAGGAATATTACCTGGAAATTAAGTGCCATTTGCATGAAGCAGTCTGAAGAGAATGACCTGAACTGTGCAAAACCATGTGCGGAAACTGTATTATGAAAATGCTTCCACTCGCACCTCAATCCTTGTTCATGATTTGTTTTGTAAATAAAACTGCCTTTTTCTTGCAACAACTTAATTCATTTTTCCCAGACATGTTTCACTCTAAGGCATCTTTAGTGAGATCCAGAATCATACAGATAATCTCAAAATAACAAAACTGTATTGTTATAGATCCCACTGAAGATGCCTTAGAGTAAGAAAAAGGCAAGGCAAAAATAAATTAAGTTGCAGCAAGAAAAGGCAGTTTTATTTACAAAACAATTAGAACCACGTCAGGATGTCATTTTGCCACCTGAAATGAAAACAGAATTGCTGATGGAGCAGAACACCATAGCAAAAAGTGAGTTTTAGAAATGCTTCCAAGATTGGAAAAAGCAGTGCCACAAGTATACAGGCTATAAATTGTATAGGCTGACACAAAAAATCCTTTTAGTAGAACACAAGTAACTGATTTAAAATGTCTAGAAACATGTGTGTTCATTTCCTACAGTTGTTCCAGTAAAAGTAGTTCATCACGGGACCATGTTTCTGGAAAAGTGTACATTACTGCTGCGGGTATTGACATCATGAGTGTGAGTCACAAACATGTAGGCCACAATGGCCACTGAGGTTGAGTCACTGGAAGGCTAAGCACAAATTGAGATGTGTATAGTATGCGGGACATGAAGCGATACTACAGCGCGACATGCATCTTCTGCACATGTCACACAGGTCCAGTGCGTCATATTGAGGTACATACACATGCTTTGCATGTGTCAGTTGGTGATGCTCTGCTCTGACTGAATTGAAGTGCATGCACTCTGGAATTTTCTTGAACAGTTTTACAGAAACTATTCAGTGAAAATATTTTATTTTTGCCTTATTTATAGTGTTACATGTCAGCTTTGTGGCAAAGTGCCCATCTCGCTAATGGTCATACTTATTGTGATACACACATTTTAGCAAGATACTGCGAAAAATTTGAAATGTTTGCAATTAAAAATAGGGGTTGCCATGATTTTGCAATTGGTGGATATTACACCATATTTTTGCAACATATGAAATTTATCTAACATACTGAATTTTTCTTTAGACTTGAGAGGAGGTCTCTATCTGTCTCCGATTTCAAGAAAATGGATTCTGTGCAGCATGTTCACTCCCGATCTCATGTCCATGTGAGTGAAATATTCACAACATCCCTCATACTTCTTAAACTGCTTAAGACATTGAAACGAGATTTTGGTGAATGATAGCACCCAGGGAGGAGAGTATTTTGCCAATTCATAAACACATGGAACTTTTTTACCTCTGATGATATACCAAAAGTGTGGGGCCCTGCCCACTCATCTCTTACAGGGTGCCTAAAGGATGCTGCCTTCTCGGATAGCTATACAACAATTCAAGCAAATCATATTAATAGTTTTTATTACAATAAAGAAGATTCACAATACTTAACTTTGGATTTACAACAAGTTGTTGCAAGCAATAGGTGACATGCAAACGAACAGTGTCCTTCAATATACACAAGGTCCATGAAAGCAGTCACACTTGCCCGTAAGTCACTGCTATCATTAATATCACTGCTCTTCTAGGCCTCTCTGGTAGTGCCTCTGCTAGTGTACATCTTCTAACTGTCCTGCCGAGTCTGGCAGGAGTGGCGCTTATATTCTCTTTGTATAGGGGGCATTCCTGTCATGGTGTAGTCCTAGTCAGCAGGCTATTGGCTCATGATGTCTCACAGCCTTCTCTGCTCTTGCGTCCTTCATCTTCATGTTGACACTTTTCATTATGCCGAAACATGAAATTATACTTTCTGTTTTATTCTTTTTCAATCCAGGGACTGTAATTTTTAAGGGTTACTGACACTAGTGAAACAAGAGTTCCC
This sequence comes from Schistocerca gregaria, assembly GCF_023897955.1. Taxonomy (NCBI): domain Eukaryota; kingdom Metazoa; phylum Arthropoda; class Insecta; order Orthoptera; family Acrididae; genus Schistocerca; species Schistocerca gregaria. Next base: position 388,912,897 of record NC_064925.1, on the reverse strand, counting down.
TAGTATGACAATAATCATGAACGTTCTTCTCTTATGTTACTGCAAACTGACTCAATCAGGTTTTTTTGTAGCGTATTGAGCTGTCTGGTTGCCAGTTACCAGTTCAATGGGATACTCTGTTTTCAGAGTTCTGTAGCAATAGCTGCTGCAAGGTGAGTTTGCACAAATTATACTGTGTTTTGGCAAAAGGACAGTTAAACCTGTCAACAAGAGAAATGTGAGCATTACTCATAAATGGTGATGCTTCTTCAAATGAGCAATTCACACAAAAATAAATCACCAATTCGGTTTGATTTTTTGTTGATTCCCTGTTACCTATTGTATTTTTGACACTGAATGACTGGAATGAGAACTTACTAAAGGGTTTTATTCCTTTCCATCATCCGGGCAGTATAAAAACAATGATGAGCATACCATTTAGGAGGAATGACTCGCACATTCCAAATGCTGGTTACTCACTCACAGCCTGCCAAATTGACAATGTGTGATTCGCAAATAAAAAGCTGTTATTGATAAAAGTAAACAATTGATCCATCACACAACATAATGGTCAGTGTATCTTCAGCAGCTGAGAATAATGTGTGTGACAGGAATGCAGAAGCTACCCAGGTGTACCTTATGAGAGAAAGAGTTTATGTTGTTCGAAAAACATTGTCATGAAAGTAGATCTGCCTTTGTCAGCGATACATTTCAGCACACTTTCCGGATACTTATACTTTCAGAATAATGTTGACCACTTCTCCATTGGTGCAGTCTGTCATATAATTAATTTATTAATGCTGACAATGTGTAAACAATGACTGAAGTACTTTTTCTTGTCACTACGAGCCAGTTAACACTTATTATTCGTGAGGGCTTCTCAACTGTTTCTAGCTTGCAGTGGAAATGTGATGTCCACATGTATGTAGTATAATGTCTCTTGTTACATCCACATCCAAGTAATGACAGTGAAACTTACATACTTCAGATCTTGGACACTTTTTACCAGGAGCACAAAGGGGTCATGCCTGTGGAAATTACCCTTTTTTTACTTTTCGTTACAGATCATAGAGAAATGCCAGCATAGCAAGAAGCAAGTAGATAACTTTGTTTTACTTTCCTGTCTTGCTTCTAGATCACATGATTTTGTAATATCCCTTACTTCCTTATTCACTACCCTCATGATGAATCAATCATCTGTCCCTTGTTATGATCTGAAAACATAATGGAGGCAGAAGATATAATCCCAGTGGCTAATGGCTCACCAATTATTGAACTGTGCATTATTCTTGACAAAAGAATGGACAAAACAAAAGACTATACAGACATATGTATTGAGGACTATTATGTACTAACGGAAAGAGATGGAGTGCTTAAACGACAAAAAATGAAACAATACTCAGTGAAAATTAAAATTCAGTATACTGTTAGGCTGTATTTTTCAGATGATTGATATTTCCACTGCCCATATGCGCCATGATGAACTGAGCATATGGCACGACTGCCTACCTGCTCCCCGCCTCACCCCTCCTGCAGTGATCATGTGGTGTGTGGCATGAGAAACTGTACTGCAACCACAATGCCTCGCGATCTGATGCAGGCACATTTCACATCCCCATTACATCATGTCCCAATTTGCACAGTCCCATTTGAAGCTGTGAAGGCACAATGCGTACTGTGCTGCGCTGTGCCGTGCCATAGGCACTATACGCATCTTAATTTGCACCTAGCGTAATACGCCGATTATCGGCAGTCATTGAGTTACCTGCGCAAATGTTATTGCAACTCTGCTAAATGTTAGGATGGGAGGGAGATTTACTATCACTGAACTATGTGATATTCATTTACTTTAGGGTCAGGCAAAAGGTGTTACAAGGACAGCTGTATGAATTTATCGAGAATGATTCCCACAACGAAGACTTCCTGCACTATCATCATTTGTTGTTCTTCACCAAAGGTTTGTATCATCATAATTCTCTACTTTTACTTCATTATTTTGTGATTCATTCATAGCAAACTACAATAGTTTTCTTTATCTTTAATTCCGTACGTGAAACATATTGTCTGTTTTGATATGCTTTCATTTTATTATTAAGTAAATCATGACAGAATACACTTGGAGTACATATTTAATTTGCATAGATTGAGATATACTGGCTCTTTACTACCCCATGCAGAAGCAGAGGCCCACAATGCAAGAGTGTATGTTGGAAGCTGAGGAACAAATTCTGGACAGTATCCATGAAGACCCTACTCAGACTACAAGAAGAATACACACTAAGTGGTTGTATTGCACACGTTGTTCACTGCACTTTGAAAGAGAAGCATCTGCCACCTTACCATTTTCAGTGCAGACAAGCATTGGAAGAGAAAGATTTGCCTCCGTGATGAGAATTCTCAGAATGGTTTCTGTTACAAAATGTGGAACATGATTAATGTGGGCAAACTTACGCAGATGATTTTCTATGCTGGCAATACCATAAAGGCAAATGTGTGTGTGTGTGAAAGAGTGCAACAAAACTGGTTTCCCCATAACAAAGCATATGTCGAATCAAATAGTGCGTATTTTGAACACTTATTAGAGTATTGGTGTAACAGGGAACAAAGTACTATGGGTTTCATTTCCGTTACAGTACTGTTGTAGAAAAGGAAAATAATCTGAATTTAATTTTTGTTATGCTAGTGTTGTAAAAAGAGGAAAAAGTTGATGGTAATTAGTGCATAACAAATTATGTGGTAACTGGTTGATTTTGTACTAAGGGGAACATGTTTCATTTGATGTTAGCTTTTCTTTACTACTACGACCTTCATTATTGTAATGTTGTAAAAGAGAAAACGTCTGGTTGTACTTAATTCATTGTTTGCATAAAATGAATTACACATTCTTGACAACACAGTGACTGTTAACAATGTTTGTTTTGGTATTGTTGTACACATCCAATGTTTATATGGTCTGGTTCTTCCGTTACCTTTCTCTGACCACTGCACCGATGTTGGCAATACACGAACAAGGTCTTGTGTCGTCAGATGACAATTAAACAGAAATGCATCTACTATCAAACCTACAGAGATCTATCTTTTAGAAATGCAAAAATAAAGAATGACATTTTATTAGACTTTTTTGTGAAGCACACCAAGATGTACCGTCTGTATAATTTTAGCAGCTTATATACCATCTGAGGCAGTTACTTCGGAGGAGACAATGTTGATGTTGATGAATGAATAAAAATTATTTAAGAAAAACAAAAACTCCTATTACTTTTAGATCACAGGTCATATTAGTAAATGAGGTACCAAAAGTAGTAGATGAGTTTTGTTGTTTTCGCTGCAGAATAACTGATAATGGCCAAAGTAGAGAGAGTATAATAAGCACATTGATAACAACAGAACAAGCATTTCTGAAAAAGACTAATTTATTAATGTGAAATATAAATTTAAATGTTAGGAGCTTTTCTCAAGGTATTTGTTGTGAGAGTACTCTTGTGCAGAAATGAGATGAGAGTGCTCTCATACACAAGTGAGAAGTGTATGATAAACAGTTCAGGCAAGAAAACAGAAGCTTTTGAAATGTGGTGGTACAGAAGAAAGCTGAAGATTAAATGGCTAACGTGGGTAATTGTTAAGTTGGTGCTGAACAGAACTGAGGAAAAAAAGAAATTTATGTCACCACTTGACTAAAAGAAGGGACTGGTTGATAAGAGATACTGAGGCATCAAGGGATCATCAATTAGATAATGGAGGGAAGTGCATGGGTTCCACTGTAGAGGGAGACCAAGGTATGGCTACAGTAAGCTGGTTCTAAGGGATATAGATTGCAGTAGTCCTACAGGGATGAAGAGGCTTGCACGGAATAGACTACTGTGGAGACTTGCTCCACACTGTTCTTTGGACTGAAGACCACATCATTTATGTGTTTTAATACTTTCTCTACAGCAAATATTTTCAGATTTTATTTGTTAAAACTCAGTGATTCGGGAATGAAAAAATACATGCTGAGTGTGAAAGAAATTGGAAAATAATTTGCTTGTACACTTTTCTCTGAATGAGCGTCAGACAGTGCTCCATGGAACTCCATTTCATGGTCTTCTTCCAGCTGCCTAAAATAGTACTTATATTTATTTGAATCAGAAACGAATAGAATACATGGTTATTACCATTAAAAGCAAATGAAAGAAAGAATTATCAAGCTGCATTACTTGTGACCAAAATCTTGCTACTTCAATCGCACTTGGAGTTGCAAGCAGATCTTCTGTACGAGACACAAGGCACAGTTAACACTTCAGTATGTGTTTTGTGGTCTTTGCTTCGCCTCTGTCACAGTTGCTCGTGTTCACAGGTGAGTGCCATTCCTGGAGATGACAGCTGATCTTCCAACTCCAGAAGTTCTTGAGTGACCTTAAAATGAAGGGAAAGGGGAGATAGAGTTGTTCTCAAGTCACGAAATCCACAATTGTTTTCTTGCTGTAGCTGCTGTTGTTTGAAAGACTGAAGTGGACTTGAGAAAACTTCTTCTGGACCTCAACCTTGTGGCTGCTTGAACTTTCCTGTTTAATGAATGGTTTTCCTGATGACCTTGATTTTTTCTCTCCATGCTGGCAGCTGCTGTGTGATGAGTATCTGGTAGTGCTGTGCCTGCAGGCTGGAAGAGTTGTACAAATGGTATTGGTTTCAAACAGCTTGTAACAAGTCTATATGTTCTGTTTTATACTTGTCAACTATGCGTGCATGGATAGATTTGTACCAGACTGGGTGCACATACCTTGCAGCACTGTAAGAAGTTGCCAGAGTTCCCAGGGTTTGTGATCAAGACCTCCATGTACTACCAGTGATCTTGCAAAGGGTATTATTTCTGGTTTCTTCCACCATTCTCATATTATCACAATGCTGCTTGTTCATCAGAGTACCATCCAGAGTGACTCCCAGATGTTTAGGATGGGGCGCATTTACTAACTGAATCTCTTACCATGTGATGTTGGTTTGCAGTCAGCCAGATAGGCTTCAACACCCTCAAAAGATTTCCCTTGACTCACTAATGCTGTATCATCAGCACAAATGGAACTCCTTGTGTTTACTGGAGGGAATTGGTCATTGTTATAGGTGTTAAATAATATTGGCGGAAGAACACTTCCTTGTGGTAGACCATTTCTTTGACATCTCCAGTGACTAAGCTGATCTTGTAAGTTGCCATAAAATCTCCTGCTTTGAAATAAACTTTGAATAAGTTTGTTGAAAACTTAATCTTTGGTTACCACTTAGAAAATGTACAATGACTGAGAGTGTCATAAGTAGCCAAAAGATCGATAAAAGCTACTCCTGTAATTCTTTGGTTTTAAAAGGCATGAGATGTACAGCTTTTCCTATGTTAGAACTGGCTCTGCAAGTGAGTAATACACATTTAACCTTTTCAAAAAAAGTTGAAAAATATGGCCCATCTACTTCAAATTCACACTTATTTTGCTATGTGCGATTTACTTAATCTATTCTTTTCTTTATGCTTGTATTTCTGTGTCCTTTTCTGTATTTTATTTATAAATCCTTGTCCTGTTTGCTCTCTCATGACTAATCATAGGACTTAGAATTATTAAATCTGATGTTGTATTTATCACTTCATGATTGCACTGTTCTGGCTGACAAATGTTATAGTAACACTACATCTCAAAAGGGGGGAGGGATATGGTGTAGTGGCTGGGGAGAGAAAATGTGGCAGGGAGAGGTAGGAAGGGTTGGAGAGAAGTTTCAGTTGAGTAACAAACAATGTAAGGAAAAGACAGATTGCTACTTGCCGTAAAGATGACATTTTAAGTTGCAGACAGATACAAATAGGAGACACTTACATATTAGATTTCACCCACAGCCTTTATCAGAAAAATAAGTAAGCACACATACACACACACACACACACACACACACACACACACACACACACACACACACACACACACACAAATTTCATTCACACAAGCAAGCACACCTCAGGCACTTGACTGCCATCTCTGCCAGCTCGGACCAGAATGTCAACTGTTCAGTAGTGCAGCAGTCACAAGTCTGATTTCTCCTGAATTTACTGTTGTATGAATGGCATGAAAGTTGCAGTATCTGGATGAGCAGAATTACCTGCATCCAAGCGCAGATGTGAATGAAAGTGTGTAATCTTTCTTTCATGCCCTACCATCCTTCATGTAATATGTTCTAAATGCTTCATAATGAACTGTTTCGGTCAAAGATGTTTTCAACATTCTGTTTTTATATATTGAATGAAACAGTCTCAATAATACACAACACTGAATTTCAGTATTTGTTAAGTTAATGCAACAAACAAGTACCACTATTAGCTGTGAAATATATTCAAAGGCTGTTTGAAGGCAGGTGCTCATAGACACAAGTGAATAATTATGAATTTGAGAATGAAATTCAAAATGTTTGAGACACACTATCTCTGTAAACACACAGTTTATATTTGTACTGGGTAAACTGTTTGTGAGAACTCATTTTCCCATAGCTGACACTGTCCACTGCATGACAAAATAGTCACATTACCGATGTGAAGATTCCACACTACACAGAGTACACTGTTGCGAGTATGATGAACAGTAGACAGTAGAGCAGAAAGCATAAGCGATCAATAGCTATTGCTAGAAGAATCCAGTTAACTTGATGGCGTCGATGTGAGGATGTACGTGTCAGAACACGTCGGCTGTCATCACCAATGCTCACATTGCCCCCGCTACTTGAAGCTTCAATGCTGCTGTCTTCCATTCCTGAACAGCTCTCATGGCGGTCTTCTGCTGATGGTACCTGTGGGTGTACAGTTGGGTATGAAATGTTAGTTACTAACTAGGTTCTCTTACCTGTATTTTGCTTAGAAATTATATCAATTACATAATGGAATTTAGTACAGCATAATGGATAAACAACAAAACAAGTTTGTTATCTTAAATGTTCATAAGTCTTTATATCAGACCACATAGATGAGGACTGTCTGCAAAGAAGCCAAAACATTGGTAGTTTTAACTTACCATAACAAAATTATACAGCCAGGTAATTTTATTGAAAAAGTTCATTAAATGAGAGATTTGTTCTGCTTGCAGTGCTGTCAACAAAGGGCAGTAGAATCAGTATGTCAGGCATGTGATAGACCACTACTAATCATATAACTAGTGGAGAAGTTGCTCTTTTGCAATGACCACAATCATATTTCAGATGAAATGACATGGATTGCTTCTCTATATCTGCAGCTAAATCCATACTCTGAAATCCACTGTGAAGTGCATGGCAGAAAGTAATTCTCTTTTTGCACATACAGGGATAGGAAAAACAATACAAACACCTATACTTACTTGGGAATGGTTTATTAATAAGAGGTTGGATTCCAATTTGTCAATAATACAACTGCGATTCTTCTTGGAGTACTGGCATATAGTGAATGTATAGTCTCCAGAGGAATGTTATGCCATTTTTCAATCAGAGCCTCTTGGTCTGCACTCCAATACCGCCCACAAGGGTTCGATAATGTTCGAGTCAGGGTATGGTGCTGGCCAGGCATGATGCTGCAGTTCAGTAGCATGTTCCTCATACCACAATTGTGCTGTCCTAGCTGTGTGAATGGGTGCATTATCGTCTTGAAATGTGGCATCACTGCTGGGGTACAACATTTGAATCATGGTGTGCACTTTACCTAAAATGTTCACGTAATCATTGGTTGTAACACGGCCTTTAAGAGTAATGACGGGACCAGCAGAATACCAGGATAGGGCTGCCCACACCATCACACTTGCACCTCCATGCTTAACTTTTGGAATCAAGCAATCAGGATTGTAGGCTTCTTTTTGTGTTCTCCAACCGTAAACCCGCCCAATATTGGAAATAATGAGAATGTTGTCTCGTCAGACTATATGATGTGTTTCCATTTATCAGTCATCCAGGATTTATACTCCTGACAACATGTTTTACACTTCTTTGTGTTGGTTGTCATCACTAATGGTTTTGGTATAGCAGCTCATCCATGAATATTTGCTTTATGGAGTTCTCGGCAGACAGTGTCAATATATAAGGAGTCTCAAAGATGGCTATTGAGCCCTGAAGTCACTTTTACTGCTGTAGTTTTGTGTTGATCAAACAATGGCTGAAATCTTTAACTGTGAAAGTCTTATTGTTGTGCCTATCTGTGACTCAGGATCTCTGCTATGTGGTTAGTAACAACTTTCCTTTTTAAAATGTAGTTTTGTGTTGTTTAGACACAATTTGTGTTAGCATATTACAATCTCTGTCTTTTAGTTTTGATTGGTGCCAACTATTACGTTTACACAATGATGCTATGTGTAGGCTGCCATGACTGTTGAAACAGTTGCTCTTGAGATATTCAGTAAGTTAGCTGTCTTGGTTACTTATGCTCCAGCTTATCAGCCCCCCCCCCCCCCCCCCCCCCCAACTCTGTTAGGTCTTTCATTGCACGTTGTTCTCAGCCTCTGAATGCAAGTACAAAGTGTGCACTACTCGTAAACAACCTGCGCTGATGCCTAGTCCATACTAAACATGCACGGTCCAGCATAACATGTGCCTTACCTGTGTTGTAGACTGTCAAAAATAACCATATCATTAGTACCACTTTCACATAATTTTGCCTATCCCCTGCATTTAGCCTCTTTCCAGTTCCATTTTCATATGGAGCACAAGAAGAATGGATGCTTAAATACCACAGTGCATACTGCAACTAGTCCAATACTGTCTGTGTAGTCATTACAGGAGCAGTACATAGGAGGCTGCAGAATGTTGCTAGAGCACTGCCTCTATTAATATTTCTCCTTGAAAGTTTCTAAGCATGATTTTTCAATGCAGTTGATGTCTCACTTCAAGCATATTTCAGTTGTGGTTTTTCAGCATATTTTTAATGCTCTCTCTTGAGCCAAACAATCCTGTGACTATTGATACTGCTCTTCTTTGTAAGTGTCCAGTATCCCCTGATAGTTGTATTTGGTAGGGGTTCCACTCAATAGACTAGTATTCTAGCCTGGCTCTATACTGTAGGATGAAAGATTAGTGGCAAAGAAACCACTTAAAAGTTATTAGTTAGGAAATGTATTTCCAAGAGTGGTTTGATAAATGGTAAATTTCTCATACAAAGTTGCCTGTTTGGCATTTTCATATGAGGGGCTAGGTAGCTGTCTAGAGTAAAACTGAACTGAATGAAACTCTTTGCTTCTTGATTAATTAATTGAAACATGTTTAAAGAAGCACAAAAGATGAAGTGCACTTGACTGCTCACATATCACTGAATAGGAAAGCACTGAAAAACTTAATGTTGTGGTAATAGAAGGTCACAGAATAAAGGTGACTCAACTGAATGAACACACTATATCTTGCACATAAAACTAGGTATGAAAAATCCACGTCAACAATTGCTGTCTTAAGAGTAAATCTTTTGACTGATGATATGCTTTAGTTTTTCCAGTGGACTTGACAACTGATGTTATCATTTTGTTAAGATGTTATTGACTCAGGTCTTTTGTGCAATTTCTGCATAATTATTGTGAAGTAGTGTTGACGCTGTGCTATTATTTATAGCTGTTTTACTTTCAATGTGCAATTTTGTTCTATGGCTTTGCCAGCCATGCAAATCCTTACAGCATTTTATACTTCAGTGAATGAGATGACCAGCAAGTCTTAGTAAATTTCATGCAGGATATCACAAGAAATTCTTAATTTTATCCATTTTTGCTGGATGTTAAGTTGTGGCTGTATCAAGATTTTGATAGTTGTTTGTCAGCTTCATTCACAATGTTCACCAAAGTCTGTAAGATTCCCAGACAAGTTTTTCCTGATATGAGTGTGATCAGTTGAAACACATAATGTGTATAATACTGTGACTAACATGATTGAATACTGTGGAAACAGACAAATAACTTACAAAATAAATGCTAGAATTGAAACCTCCAGCCTCGTTTATAATGTTTTCTAAACTCCTTATTCCTTAAATGTTTTCATTAGCTATTATTCCAGGTTTTGTGCTCCTTGCATGACTGATGCCCATTCCTATAATTTGGCTTGTTTACAAGAAGTCTTCAACAGTAGCTGTAATATATACATTTTGTTTGTCCAGTGCTCACCAACAATTGTTGAAGAGCAACTTATAATTGGCGTGCTGCTCAGATTAACTACATTAAAATTTTTGTATCTGTCCTTAGGGAATAATGTGTATTGAAGTGATTAAAAACTTCTCAACAGACTTTCAAATAAAAGCTAAGTTTTGGTTTTAGTTTATACAAATATTAGTGTATTTATGCAATTACTCATTTTGTACACATTAGTGTTTACCAGATGTTGTTGTTGTCAGTCTCAAGACTGATTTGGTTTAACTCTCTATTCTAGTCTATCTTATGCAAGCTGTTTTTGTCATTCTGACGACTGGTTTGGTCTAACTCTCTATTCTAGCCTATCTTATGAAAGTCTTTTCATATCTCCATAATTAGTGCACCCTACATCCTTTTGAATGCCTTACTGTATTCAAACAACTACATTTACATCACTACTCCACACTTTACGCTTAAATGCTAGATGGAAGGTTCACAGAACAACTTTCATATTATTGCTCGAGCATTCCACTGTCCAGTCCCACATGAGAAGAATTAACATCTAAATCTTTCCATGCAAGCTCTGAATTCTAGTATTTTATTATGAAGGTCATTTTTCCCAATGTAGGTGATTGAAATTTATTGAAAAAATCTTGCCGCAATGTGAAGCATCTTTGTTTTAATGATTAACACCTCAACTCATGTATCATATTGATGAAACTCTGTCCCTTGTTTCACGCTAATACAAATTGAGCTGACCTTCTCTAAACTTTTTTGATGTCCTCCATCAACCCTATTTAGTAAGAAGCCTGTACTGTGCATCCATACTACAGAAGAGGATGGATAAGCATAGTGCAGGCAGTCTCTTTAGTAGATTCGTTCCATCTTCTAAGATTTATGCTGATAAAATGCAGATTTTGGTTTGCCTTCCCCACAACATTTCCTATGTTATGGTTCTAATATAAGTGCTTTGTAGTTGTTGTCCTCAAGTATTTAGTTGAATTGACAAACTTTAAATTATTACAGTTTGTTGTGAAACCTGAGATTCAAAAGGTACTTTTTAGTACTCAACTGGAGGACTTCACACTTTTTATTGTTTGGGGTCAATTGCCACTTCTGCACCATTCAAATATCTTTTGTAAATTATTTTGCAGTTTTTTTTTGCTCATCTGATGACTTTAGTAGGCAGTAAACAACACCATGAACTGCAAACAATCTAAGAGAGCTGCCCAGATTCTCTCTTAAATCATTTATATAGATCAGGAACAGCAGAGATCCTATAACACTTCCCTTGAGGAGCACCAAATGTCAGTTGTATTTCAGTCAGTGACTTGCCATTGATCACTACCAGCTGTCAGCAAATCACGAATTCAGTTACAGGACTGAGGCAACACTCCATAGGCATGCAATTAGATTATAAGCCACTTGTGAGGAACACTGTTAATGTCTTCTGGCAATATAGAACTATGCAAACAACTTGAGAACCCTGTCAATAACTCTCATTACTTCTGGTGAATAAAGAGCCACTTGTGTTTAACATGAATGATATTTTCTAAATTCATGCTGGCTATGAGTCAACAGATTATTTCTTCTGGGTATTTCATAATGTTAGAACACAATATATGCTTCAGAATTTCATTGAAAATTGATGTGAGTGTTATGGGTCTATAGTTCAGCAAATTACTACTACACCTACATCTACATGACTACTCTGCAATTCACTTTTAAGTGCTTGGCAGAGGGTTCATCGAACCACAATCATACTATCTCTCTACCATTCCACTCCCGAACAGCGCGCGGGAAAAACGAACACCTAAACCTTTCTGCTTGAGCTCTGAGTTCTCTTATTTTATTTTGATGATCATTCCTACCTATCTAGGTTGGGCTCAACAAAATATTTTCGCATTCGGAAGAGAAAGTTGGTGACTGAAATTTTGTATAAAGATCTTGCCGCGCCAAAAAACGTCTTTGCTGTAATGACTTCCATCCCAATTCGCATATCATATCTGCCACACTCTCTCCCTTATTACGTGATAATACAAAACGAGTTGCCCTTTTTTGCACCCTTTTGATGTCCTCCGTCAATCCCATCTGGTAAGGATCCCATACCGTGCAGCAATATTCTAACAGAGGACGAATGAGTGTAGTGTAATCTGTCTCTTTAGTGGACTTGTTGAATCTTCTAAGTGTCCTGCCAATGAAACACAACCTTTGGCTCGCCTTCGCCACAATATTATCTATGTGATCTTTCCAACTGAAGTTGTTCGTAATTTTAACACCCAGGTACTTAGTTGAATTGACAGCCTTGAGAATTGTACTATTTATTGAGTAATCGAATTCCAATGGATTTCTTTTGGAACTCATGTGGATCACCTCACACTTTTTGTTATTTAGCGTCAACTTCCACCTGCCACACCATACAGCAATCTTTTCTAAGTCGCTTTACAACTGATACTGGTCTTCGGATGACCTTACTAGATGGTAAATTACAGCATCATCTGCGAACAACCTAAGAGAACTGCTCAGATTGTCACCCAGGTCATTTATATAGATCAGGAACAGCAGAGGTCCCAGGACGCTTCCCTATGTCATTTCTAGTCTGTTGCTGTAGCCTGTGCAACATTCTAATTTTTAGGTAAGGATCTTTTTTTCAAATGAGCAGTTTATATGATTGCCAAAAATGGAGATATTTCATTGACACACTCCAAAACGAATTTAATGGTGTGCAATCTTGTCTTTATTGTGTGACTTAACAACATTATGAAAAGGATAGTTGCTACTCACCATGTAGCAGAGATGCTATGTCGCAGATAGGCACAACAAAAAGACTGCCAGAAAGTGAGCTTTTGGCCAACATGGCCTTACACACACACACACACACACACACACACACACACACACACACACACACACACACACACAAACCACAATCTCTGGTTGCTGTGGCTTCAGCAGTCAGAGACAGTGGTCATGCTTGTATTAGTTGTGCCCTTCTGTGACTCAGCATCTTTGCTGTTATGGCGCAAAGTCAAGTGCTGGCACACCAGTTGGGAACGACAGGGAAGAGAAGGCTGTGAGAAGAAGTCAGCCAATCACATGCTGTCCTCCAGAACGACAACATGATAGCAGTGGCCACCATGTGAAGAGGACATAGACGCCGCAACCAACTGGTAAAAGCCAGTTCAATAGCAGCTTCAAGATTAGCGACTTCAATAGCAGCGTAAACAATAGTCACTTCACTTGTACTCTTTACATAGCATAGACTTGGGATTGTCTATACTGAAGAAGATTGATCATTTTACATGTTGTCCTTTGCTTGCAACTCATCTGTGTGCTTGCCAAAGTTAAGTTTACTTTCACATTTACCTTTCTTATAAGGCTACACTTCAGACAATGTGCACCAAGCTGCTTAAACCATTCTATAAACAGGCGAACAGAATTAAGTCATGCCCTTGGTGGTATTCACGGCATGAACATCAAGATTTCCTGTCCAGACAAGCACAGTGTTAAGCTTGTGGCATTAAATGTCACAATTTGTATGTTTGCAGTGGAACAAACATAAGAATTCTGCCCACTCACATAATTTCCATCACAAGGCCCATGTAATCAATGCAGTGTATTAAAAGCCTTCTGCAGGCATTAGCAAAACTCACAAGCAGTCAGTTTCTTCAGTGCTATGACACTCCAACAAACGTTTTGTTCATATGCATATTAGTGGAAAAATGTGAAATTTCAATTGGACATGAGCACCTCTGTTAAATTTCTCAATCATAACACATATGAACTGTTAGGCTCTCTATGCCTGTCTAGAAGTAGCACACACCTGACGGCTTATAATGGACAAGGCATTCTAGTTCTTAGAAAATGTACCTTGCCTGTCATGTATTGCTCGCATATGCGATCTGTGACTTTCACTGTGCTACAATTCTGTGACTGTGAGAGCATATTTGGCCTTGATTCATTTGATTTATTTGGCTTTCAAATTCAGGACAATGTGTTGTCAGTGTCTGCATTCAATGCAAATGACAGTGTAGCTTGCTGAAAGAATTCCTTGAACTCTGTTCTGAAGGTTTAGTCAAGGCTAACAATTTTGTTGCACATATTACTATGAAAGACAATGCTCAGCTGAAATTTTGCAAGGCCAGAACTGTTCCCATAGCATTACGGGACAAGGTGCCTGTTGAAGTTAAAGAATTGCAAGAGAGCGGAGCTATTGCACCCATACAAGCTAGTCAAAGAGCAAGGCCACTGGTTTTGCTCCCCAAACCTTCAGGTTGCATTCACCTCTGTGTTGATTTAAGTCTACAGTCAACACACAAACTGTGATTGATACTTATCCAAAGCCACCCACAGAGGACAGCAGACAGATTAGGCACTGGACACGGCTTTTCAAAAATTGATTTGTACGATGCATATCTTCAAATACCATTAGATGAAGAATCTCAAAATGTGTGTTGTCAACACTCACCCTTCAGTCACATTTGTTAGCCATATGTGATCTGCCAGTTTCTTGCAATGTCACAATATTGCAGCCAGTCTTACGGGGAAAGTGAACAATTATATTCGGTTCATATTGAAAACTGCACAAATTGCAGCTCCATTGTATTGATTGTGTCAGAAAAATTTCCCCTTTGTTTGGACAAATGAGTACCAAGAAGCTTTTCAAAAACTTAAAGATGCATTTCTCAGTGATGGATGCTTGGTTCACTTTGATCCTGAGAAACTAGTTGTAGTGCAAGTTGACACTTCCTCTTTTGAATCAGTGCAGTGCTTTCACACAGATTTGGTGATAAAGACAGGCCTCTTGTTTTCACATCAAAAGTGTTGTCCTGAGCTCATTGTAACTATTCACAAACGGAGAAAGAGGCATTGGCTACTAGGTATGGTGTCACCAAATTCCACCACTACTTGTATGGCAGAAAATTCTACTTAGTAAAGTCCTTGTTTCATCCAATGAGGAGGGTTCCTGTATGAACTACCCAAAAATTGCAAAAATGGGCTTTGCTGTTGTCTCAATACAAGTACAAGATTGTGTATCATCTGACAGGTCAACATGGTAATGTGGACGCACTTTCACATATTCCGATTGACACTGATTCAGACTATGATGCTTCTGCTGCATCTTGTTGTTATATTGATGCTCAGGGTTCTGAATTGCTTCAATCCCTTCCTCTAAACTATAGGAAAATCGCACAGGCCACGGAAGCTAGTTGAGATTTGAACATTTTGCTACAATACATTCACACATGTTGGCCTTGCTCATCACGTAGCATATAGAAATCGGTAGTGCACCGATGCTTTCCATGTCAGCATAGCCTCACTATACAGCAAGGTATGACTCTTGTTCAAAATGACAGTGGACAGTCAGGTATGTTGGTCCCTGAAGCTTTGCAAAACGAAGTGTTGCAATTACTTCACCATGGATGCTGGGGGATTGTTCATATGAAACAATTAGCATGTCAACACTGTACTTGGCAGGGTGTAGACACCTAAACAGAACAGATGACATCACAGTCGCATGCATGTGTGGAAGATCAGTCTGATCCACCACAAAAATTCTCTGCTTGGCCTAAGTCGCAATCACAATGGCAACGTGTGCACATAGACTTTGTGAGATCTTTTTGGAACACTTATTGGTTGATTGTGGTTGACTCTTATAGCAAGTTTCCTTTAGCTGTGTCAGTTAATTCGACAATGTCATGTAACACAGTTCAGGTGTTGTCTTGTATGTTTTGCCTCAATGGTTCACATGAAGTCACAGTGCCGGACAATGGTCTTCAGTTCACGTCACATGAATCTGAAACATTCTGTGAACACAATGGCATACAGCATCTAACTAGTGCAATTTGTATGTTTGCAGTGGAACAAACATAAGAATTCTGCCCACTCACATAATTCTCGTCACAAGGCAGCAAAGTATAATGTTTTGTCAGAACCTTCAAACAGAAGATGACCACACTTCACCACACACATCAGGGATCAAGCATTGCAACTGTTTTCCTGTTGTTCACATCCATGAGATGGACCATTGCCGGTGGAACTGCTTCATGGCCAACGCCATCGGACACCGCTTCACCTGCCCCAACCTCCTTGACATACGGTGCTGAAGGAAGACTGCAAGTATCACTTCGTGCCACAAGATGTTGTGTTTTTCAGGGTTTTTAGCAACAGCAGATGGTTGGCGTGAGGCGAGATTCTTTGTGGACTTGGCGCACGCATGTATCTCATTTCAGGCCCAGACAGATTGCAGTGCCAAAATCACAAAAAAATTTGCCACTGCCATGTGCATGGTGATCCTTCTGTATCTCTTCCCCCAGATTCACAGATCCTGAGGACAGTGCTGCCACAGCAACCACCAGAGGGTGACATCATGACACTGCAGGATGACCCAATGAAGACGGGAGCCTTCAACTCCTCCGCCTCCTCTCATCCTACCGATGGAGCTGGACCTGCCCATGCCGCAGCAACTGACACCTTCTACATATGAGTATGGTTCTCAGGAGATGGACACGTACCCTTCTAGGCATTTTCTGGGGACATTTCCACCAGACCAAAGGCTTTTGTTGCTTAATATAAATTTAAGTGTCAGAAAGTGTTTTCTGGTGGTATTTGTCTGGAGTGTAGCCTTACCTTTTTATTATTTCCTCAGTCCACCCAGCTAATTTTCAGCATTCTTCTGTGGCACTGTATTTCAAAAACTTCTATCCTGGTCTTAGCTGAACTGATTACCATCCACTTTTCAGTTCCTTACAAGAGTACAGGCATGGTTAACTGTTCTTCTACACTTGAGCTATTGTTGTTCTATAGAATCTTGCACAGACGTGTTTTGTGTTCCTCTCTGAGATGTAACACAACTGCCTCTTTATCTGACTGAATACTTTCTCGTCTTCAGTCTGAAGACTGATTCGGTGCAGCTCTCCAAGCCACTCCATCCTGTGCAAGCCTCTTCATCTCCAAATCACTGACATGTACAACCATTTAAACCTGCTTATTTATGCATCCTTTTGTCTCCCTCTACAAATTAGTGATTGCTTTCTGTCTCAGGGCATGCCCTATTAATGAAGCCTTTCTTCTAGTCAAGTTGTGCCAAAAATTTCTTTTTTCCCCAGTTCGACTGAGTATCTACTTGATCTACCCACTTAATCTTCAGCATTCTTCTGTAGCACCATATTTCTGTTCTCTTCTTGTCTAAACTGCTTATCATCCACTTTTCACTTCTGTACAAGGCTACATTCCTAACATGTAAATTTATGTAAATTGTTAATAAATTCCTCTTTTCCATAAATATGTTTTGTGCTGAAGCCAGTCTCTACTTTGACCATCATTATTTATTTTGCTGGCCAAACAGCAAAACTCACCAAGTGCCTTTAATGGCTAATTTTGTAATCTAATTCATTGCCTAATTTAATTCAACAACATTATCTTACCCTAGTTATACTTTTGTTCATCTTACAATGTTTTTTTCAAAACACTATCCTCTCCGTTCAACAAATTTTCAAAGTCGTTTACTGTCTCTGATAGAGATATAATGTTGTTGGCAAACCTTAAGAATTTTATTTACTTTTCCTGAAAATTGATTAGCTTTCGAAATTTCTCATTGGTCTTCTTTACTGCTTGCTGAATATACAGACAAAAAATATTGGGGAAAGTCTACAACCCTGTCTCACTCCCTTTCCTGTCCTTTGCCTGTTATAACTAGTCTGGCTTCTGCACAAGTTATAATAAACTTTTACTCCCTGTATTTTATTGCTGCTACCTTCAGAATGTAGGAGAGTTTACTCCAGAGAACATTGTCAAAAGCTTTCTTTAAATCGAGAAATGTTACAAATGTAGGTTTGTCTTCATTCATCTTACGGTCTAAGATAAGACAAGATCAGTATGACCTTAGTTGTTGCTACACTTCCCTGGGACCCAAACTGTTCTGCCCTGCCTCATCTTCTACCAGTTTTTATTCATTCTTCTTGAAACAATTCATAACTATATTTTGCAAACATGACTTATTACACTGATGGTCTGGTAGTATTAACACTTGTTGGCAACTGCCTTCTTTGGAATTGGAATTATTATATCCTTCCTGAAATCTGAGGGTATCTTGCAGGTCTCGTATATGTCTTGCATGCCTGTTGAAATAATTTTGTCTTAGCAGGCTTCCCCAAGGATCTCAACAATTCCGTGGGTGTGTTGTTTATTCTATGGGCCTTGTTTTTATTAGATCTTTAAATGCTTGAACAAATTCTTCTTGCAGTATCGTTCCTCCCATCTCGTCTTCACCTATTTCCTCTTCTCTTTCTATAAAACTATCCTCACATTTGTAACCCTTATATAAATCTTTTAAGTATCACTTCCCTTTTCAGCTTTTTGTACTTTGTTTAGTACTGGTTTGTCATTTGAACTCTTGATTTTTGAACAGCTGCTTCCCTTTTCTCTGAATGTTTCCTTAATTCTCCTGTAGATGGCATTTATTTTACCCTTAGACATGTATGTTTCTACAGTTTTGCATTTGTTGCCTTGCCATTCCTGTTTTGCCATTTTGCAGTACTCATCAATCTCAGTTTTCAGACATCTGTATTCCCCACTAGTCTGCCTCCTTAGTTGAGCGATCAGCATAGGTGGCTGCCTTGCAGAGGACTGGGGTTCATTTCTTAGTGTTGGCAACATTTTTTTTCTTGGCGGAAGGACTGGTGCAATGTGCACTCAACCTCATGATGACAACTGAGGAGCTACTTGAATGAGAAGTAGCGGCTCTACAGTCTGCAAAGTTGGCAAAACTCCATACTATATCAGAATGATGGCACAAGGCAGATGATGAGGTAGTGGCCAGTCAATGTCCCTTGAGCCTTCCTCATCTGGACAAGGAGCTCATGTTCCCTTTAGTCTTCTTCAGTTGCTGCATTTCTATATGATTTTATTTCATTAGTTAGACTCAATATCTCTTGAATTATCCAAGGATTTCTATTGGGCTTTGTCTTTTTGATCTTCTTCTGTCTTCACTATTTCATCTCTCAAGATGACCACTTGGTCTTCTGTTGTATTCATTATACTTTTTTGAGTCAATCATTAGCTAATGCTCCCTTTGAAAGTCTGAGAAATATTTGGTACTTTTAACTTATCCAAGACCCATATCCTTAATTTCATACCTTCCTGGATGTTTTCAGTTTAAATTTTCAGTTCATAACCAATAAATTATGGTCAGAATCCAAATCTGCTCCTGGATATGGTCTACAGTTTAAAATCTTTCAAGATCTGTGTCTTAACATTATGTAAGTTCTTTCAATCTCTTTATCTACTGTGGAGCTAGATGGCATATAAATTTGTACTACTGTGATGAGTGTCAGCTTTGTGTGTGTCTTGGCTACAGTAATGCTTCTACTATGCTGTGCATAGAAGCTTACCACCATTCCTATCTTGTATTCATCTGACCAGAAGTCCTGTTCTCCCTGCCAACACACTTCATTAATTCCCACTATATCCTTATTACACCATTCCAGGTATCTTTTTTAAATTCTCTAGCCCATTTATCCAACCAAACAATGTAACATTCCAGCATCATTCTGAGTATTCCCTGCCCAGAGATCTGAATGGAGAATTATTTTGTCTCTGTCTTACATTACCCTTGAAGATGCCATCATCATTTAAGTGTGCTGTAGAGCCTGCATGCTCCCAGGAAAAATAATGGCTGTAGTTTCCCCTTGCTTTTAGCTATTCACAGTATTAGTGCAGCAAGCCGATGTTGGATAATGTTACAAGACTAGATCAATCAATCATCTGGACTGTTGTGCCTGATACTACTGAAATCTTAGTGCTTCTTTTCAGGAATTATAAGTTAGTGTGGCCTCTCCACAGTGGCTGCAGTTTCGGCTATCTGAGTTGTTGGGGTACACGAGCTATCCCACCTCATCAAGGTCCACGATTCGTGAAGGAGAGTGGGGTCTGTTTAGAACATTTAATCTCCTAAACATATAAATCTGTCTACTGGTTTTAGTTGCCCCTAGTAGTTTAATCATTGGTGCTATAACATGACCACTGACAGCAGTTTCACTATTGTCATCCTTGAAGAGGTCAGGTCGGTTTGTTGCCATTAGGTCCAATATATTTTGATCATGTGGGTGTAACTATTTATTCTAGGTAGTTTTCAGAGAAGATTTAGTAATGTTTTGCAGATTGTCTTATCACGCCCACCACCGATGGAATTAATTATGCCAATTGATTGTTGGATGATTAAAGTCTCTGAGAGCATTACTAAGGAATATTCATATATTGAATTGAGGTTTTCTTTAAAGTTTTCAGCTGTGTTAGGACTGAGTCTGCCTGGGGAGAGAAAGTCTTGCATAAATAATTTTGCTTATGGTTTCAGTTTCTGTTTTGGTGGATTTAGTTTTCTCATGTCCTGTGAATACCATAGCCCCTCCATTTCCCTTAACCATATCCAACAGTGCACTTCTATTTACCACAAAAATTTAACTGCTGTCGATTTCAGGTTTCAGCCAGCTTTCTGTAAGTGGTATTATGAGTTCTGCTGCTTTATAGGACTGTTTCAGACTCTGTGTCTTTGTTGCAAAAGCTTCAGGAATTGATCACTAGGATTTTCATCATTTCATCTGTGAGGGCCATTTCTTTAAATGTTCCTACAGCTTTTCTTATCTGGAATGTGAAATGTAGCAAGTTTGGACCAGTCCACCTGTGAGTGTAGTTTCAGCTCTCTGAGACTGTAGATGTGTGTGCAAGTTGCGCTTGTGCACGTGTATATGTGTGTGTGTGTGTGTGTCTACTGCTGACAAAAGCCTTAATGGGAGAAAGCTATGATTGTGTGAATCTTTTTGTTGCACCTATCGCACGTCAGCATCTCCGCTATATGGTGAGTAGCAACTTTCCTTCTCTCGTATTGTTACATTCCACCCATATTGTTGTACCCCTATTGATAATTATATTTTTCCCCTTTATATTTCTACTGTGTCTGATGGATCATGCTGTGTGTATATTACATATATTCAGAACAGCCACAATACTGTACATGAATATCTCTCATTAATTTTTTTTTTTCAGTTGATAATTTTCAACCTGCTGGTTTCAGTGATATACTCAGTTCTGTTTAAAGCTGTGTTCAATAAAAGTAATGCATAACTGAAATTACTATAACAGCATTTACTGGAGATATTTGAATGAGCATATCATTAGTTTTGAGAGGACTTGTCCACTCAGTAGAAGTCCTCAATCCATGTTTTCCAGTAACTATCTTTGTGTGTCCAAAAACTAACTAACTTATAATTTTAATTTAAGTTTGGACATACGCAAATTTATTTTTGCTTTTGAGCAATTATATTTGCTATATCCTTCAGTATTCAGTTAAGTCATTAATCAAGAATTAGTATAAAGGTACATAATTTCAAACATGCAAACTGTACTTGTAGATAGATAATTCACAGCAGAGGCATAGAAAATAGTTCTGTAATTTTTTTACTTTGTAACTAACCATATGTTATGTAAACTAAGTTGTTTTTGGAACATATATCTCATCTGCAAAAGTAAATTCTTACCTTACACTTTTATAAATTAATTTGTATCTACTGAAGCCATAATACATCATTTCACCTATCGACAAATATTCACCCCGTCCCAGACAACCTGCAGTTTTGCCTGGAAATTGTGGTGGCAACATCATTTAGTACCATGTATTGTAATTTATTCATGTCTCTGTGTCAGTCTGTGAAGTAACCACCTGGATAACATCTCAGTGAAAGTTCATGGCTAGGATTATGGAAAGAGTATCAACATTTGTACTTAGCAGCCACCAGTTTAATTTATCTGTGAGAGTTTGTATCCTAACAAAGAGATAGAGGGGCTGGCCAGTACTTACCTCAGCTCAGTACAGCCGATAGAAACACAAGAGCCGGCCGCGGTGGTCTCGCGGTTCTAGGCGCGCAGTCCGGAACCGTGCGACTGCTACGGTCGCAGGTTCGAATCCTGCCTCGGGCATGGATGTGTGTGATGTCCTTAGGTTAGTTAGGTTTAAGTAGTTCTAAGTTCTAGGGGACTGATAACCACAGCAGTTGAGTCCCATAGTGCTCAGAGCCATTTGAACCATTTTTTTTGAAACACAAGAAACAACCGAAAATTTAAGTTCCTAGCTTTCGGAATAAATGTTCCTCCATCAGGGAGGAGAGAGGGGAAAGAAAGGGAAGAAGGGAAAGTGGATTTAGTTACTCACAACCCCTCTCTCCTCCCTGATGAAGGAACATTTATTCCGAAAGCTAGGAACTTAAATTTTCGGTTGTTTTTTGTGTTTCTATCGGCTGTACTGAGCTGAGGTAAGTACTGGCCAGCCCCTCTATCTCTTTGTTAGTAATTGTTTCACATCTTTATATGAGATTTTCCATTAATTAGTTAGAGTTTGTATCCTCTCATATCAGATTATATAGTGAAATGTATGAATGTCAGTCCGCCATCAGGACTGTTTCAGTTCACATCTATGTGTCCTTCAGTATCTTTGTGAACTTCTTTGATTGAGACAGACAAGAACTATGTTTTATTAGTTTGCACTTTATAATTTTGTTACCGCCCTGTGCCACATTATATATATATATAACGACGATGTAAATAAAACAGAAAGAAACTTCCACATGGGAAAAATATATTAAAAACAAAGATTCCAAGACTTACCAAGCGGGAAAGCGCCGGCACACAGGCACATGAACAAAACACACAAACACACACACAGAATTACGAGCTTTCGCAACTGGCAGTTGCTTCGTCAGGAAAGAGGGAAGGAGAGGGAAAAATGAAAGGATGTGGGTTTTAAGGGAGAGGGTAAGGAGTCATTCCAATCCCGGGAGCGGAAAGACTTCCCTTAGGGGAAAAAAAGGACAGGTGTACACTCGCACACACACATATATGTCTGCTTGTGTCTGTGTATGTGCGGATGGATATGTGTGTGTGTGTGCGAGTGTACACCTGTCCTTTTTTTCCCCTAAGGGAAGTCTTTCCGCTCCCGGGATTGGAATGACTCCTTACCCTCTCCCTTAAAACCCACATCCTTTCATTTTTCCCTCTCCTTCCCTCTTTCCTGACGAAGCAACTGCCAGTTGCGAAAGCTCGTAATTCTGTGTGTGTGTTTGTGTGTTTTGTTCATGTGCCTGTCTGCCGGCGCTTTCCCGCTTGGTAAGTCTTGGAATATATATATATATATATATATATATATATATATATATATATATATATATATATAGTGACTATGTTTATATGAACTATGGTTAGTGGAAGAATGAGGTCTATGATATGTATTGTCACTGATTGTATGGACTGGACTGATTTTTGTGATTTATGAAGAGAAGAGTTAAGAAGCTGGTCACAGTTCATAAAATCAATTTAAATTTAGTAAACATTTGAAAAATTGAAACTAAAAACAGTGGTGTAGTGTCCGTTATTGTTTAACACCATTCAATACCCATAAAGTTTTCAGTTTTGAGGTGACAAACTTGTGGTATTACTGAGAAGAAGAGGCTACAACTAGGTTAGTACCATTATAAATGGATGGAGAGTCATGTAAACTAAGGATAAAAAATAAAAAATATTCAAAACTCTATGGTGTGAGTCCCAAGAAGTCACAGGATCCTTGAATTCTCTGGATCAAGCCTTCTACTTGGCTCAGAACCAGAGAGTCTGAATCAGTTCTGGAGCAGTGCTATATTAATGACTAACACCAAATACCATAAATGATCATCATCATCATCATCATCATCATCATCATCATCTCAGCCTCTTCCCACATCATGTGGGGTTGGTATTGCTCCAAATACCATTAATGATAATCTATATATATTTAAAAGACTGCTAATAAACATATTAGTTAGTATAAGAGCACCTACTTAAGAAAAAAATACTACTGCTTTACTACTGGTTTTCCAATTACCTTGTATGTTTATTACATTTATATAATCATAAAATACTGATCTATGGAAAATATTTAGCTATGTACCCCAAGACTGAAAGTATCTTGTTCTGACAAAGGCGTTGTTGGCCGAAAGCTTATTTTGTGACAGTCTTTTTGATAGGAATAATAGTTACACAAGAGGGAATTCAAAAATAACTAGAATAAGTAGTATAGGAAAGTTCTGGCAGTTGTACAATGTAGACTACTACTGTTAACAGTTAATAGACTGAGGAATGAAGTGTGATTTTATAATGGAGAGAATATACCTGACAGTATTCTTCTCAAACGAAAGTGTGGTGACTATCGCACACGTCGATCACAGCCGATGCTTAAAATTCGCACCAAGCACAGAGATTATTCTCCACAGTTCGCACGGGAGTCACAGAGAAGAGAGCCGTCGACTGTGATTCTCATACCTACCTGTTTACTCTTTCAAATATGATCGAAGCAGACTAAATCAATTAAAATTTGTGCCGCGGCCGGGACTCAAACCCGGGTCTTCTTGCTTACTAGGCAGATATGCTACCACTACACCACCGAGGCACTATGGCAGACGTAGCTGCACGAACTACCTAGGTCGAGTTCCCTCCCCAACACAAACTTTAATTCATTTTCCCTTAATACCGTCACTATTGCCAGGGCTCGCCGGTATTGGCGAGCTACCCAGCATTGGACGTAGCGGGACGTCTGCTGTACCATATGGTGATCTCCTCAGATCTTATAATTAAATGTGTCCTTTGAGACTCCCGGCACAAATTTTAATTGATTTAGTCTGCTTCGATCATATTTGATCATTATCGTGAGATAATAACGAGACGGGAGTCTCAAAGGACACATTTAATTATGTTTACTCTTTGTTGTTGATTCTCTTTTATGTATTCTCTTACTTGGCAACCTGTTATATGTGAAAGAAATAAAAAGAAACTTGAGTTCAGACTCCGTTCGTTTCCCATTTCTAACTGTGTTTGCGTGGGTACACACCTACTTACGCAACATTGGTGACCCTGACTGCAAAACAAACAGCAGATACAGATATGGACACGCCAGCAGTGTCAAGACTAGTGGTTCGCTTACCACCCTTTGGCCACACAACCCAATGCTGTGGTTCGCACAGGTGGAAGCGAGATTCACGTACGCGGGAATAACTGCAGAAAAAACTACGTTTTCCCTTGTAGTAACCCAACTCGATCATCGTTACACAAGTGAAGTTCAGGATATCATAACAGCTCCTCCGACAGAGAATGCGTATGAATGGTTAAAGACTGAAGTGAAACGACGCTTAGCCCTTTCTGAAGAAGGTAGAATCCAGCAAGTATTGATGCAAGAAAAAATCGGTGACTGGAAACCTTCGCAGTTCCTGTGCCATCTCCACAGCAAGTTGGACCCCAGCACGATTCCAGACAGCTTTCTGCATACCCTGTGGAGTTCCCACCTGCCACTGCAGGTAAAAGCAGTTATCGCCACGCAGAACGAGATGTCACTGGACACTGGACGCGGTAGCAGAACTCGCCGACCATTGTTGTAGACATACCTGTCAGTGTAGCAGCTGCATCTACTACGGTGTCTCGGGCGGATTACGATGCACTAACCACCATAGTAATTTCACAGTAGCAGACGTCACAGAAGCAATACTAGGAGCTGATTTCTTATCACACTTCAGACTGATAGACAGTCTCACCAACCTATCAACGGCTTGTTATTATTGTGACACAGACTGTACCAGTATTAAGTTAATTCAAATCGCAGACGCAGAGTACCATGCAATTCTAGCGGATCTCTCCTAATTTCACAGCAGCAGACGTCACAGAAGCAATACTAGGAGCTGATTTTTATCACACTTCAGACTGACAGACAGTCTCACCAACCTATCAACGGCTTGTTATTATCGTGACACAGACTGCACCAGTATTAAGTTCATTCAAATCACAGACGAAGAGTACCATGCAATCCTTGCGGATCTTTCTGAATTAATGAAACTGCCAGGAGCACCGCAGAAAGTGTTGCACGATACAGTACACTACATAAAAACCACGCCTGTATCATGTCGACCTAGGAGACTAGCACCAGAACGCCTCGCTATAGCTAAAGCTGAATTCGAACTAATGCTTAAAGAAGGAATTATACGCCCATCATCCAGTCCATGGGCGTTGGCCTTACACCTCGTACCAAAAAAAAAGGTGTAGCCTGGCGTCCGTGTGGTGACTACAGAGCACTGAACGCCAGAACTATTCTGGATCGTTATTCTGTACCTTTGTTAAAGGACTACAATCACGCGCTGCACGGCGCCACAGTCTTTAGTGTGCTAAATTGCGCAAAGGCCTATACACAAATTCCTGTAGTGCCAGAAGACATACCAGAGACCACCACAATAACACCCTTTGGATTGTTTGAAAGTAATTTCATGACGTTTGGTCTGCGAAATGCCGCACAGACATGGCAACGTTTTCTGGATTCTGTATTACGAGGATTGCCCTTCTGATTTGCCTACCTGGATGACGTTCTCATATATTCCACAAACAATGAACAGCACAAGCAGTATTTAAAAGAAGTACTCCAACGCTTAGAGAAGTTTGGAATAGTGTTAAATACAGCGAAATGCCTGTTTGGGCAACCTGAAGTGGAATTTCGAGGTCATCGCATATCTGCTACAGGTTCAGCATCCTTACTCAGAAAAGTTGAGGCTATTCTACACATGTCCAAGCCTACTACGGCCAAAGAATTAAGAAGATACCTAGGCATGTTAAATTTTTACAGAAGGCATTTACCACGGACAGCTAAACAGCAGGCACTGTTAAACGCGTTATTAGCCGCCCCAAATGTTCGCAGCAATGCAACCATACAATGGACTGAGGAATCTGATGCAGCATTCGAAGTGACACGTCAGGGCCTGGCTCAGGCCGCACTGCTGGCACACCCTAAACTAGAAGCACCTTTGGCACTGGTGGCGGACGCTAGCCAGTTTGGTGTTGGTGCAGCCCTGCAACAATTGGTGGATGGCGCATGGCAACCTTTGGCACACTATTTGCACAAGTTGTCACCAGCACAACAACGCTGGAGTGCTTATGATAGAGAACTTTTGGCTATATATTTAGCAATCAAACACTTCAGACCACAAGTCGAAGCTCGTCATTTCGCAATTTTTACCGATCATAAGCCCTTGACTTACGCATTCAACAAGAACAGTGACAAATGGTCTCCAAGGCAATATTCTCAATTGGAGTTCATAAGCCAATTCACCACAGACTTACACCACATCTCAGGTTTAACTAACATGGTAGCTCATTGTTTGTCATGAGTATCCAGTATAACACAGCCCTTAACTATGGCAGAACTAGCACAAGCCCAGCAGGAAGATGATGAGCTAAATACCCTGTTGAGTGACAACAACACGGTGTTGAAGTTACAGCTAGTTGACGTGCCTGGGGAAGACATACGACTACATTGTGACGTACAACTTGATCGATCACGCCCTTACGTTCCAATCACACATCGCAGAAGAGTGTTTGATTGCCTCCACGGCCTATGTCACCCCGGTGTTTGAGCAACAACCAGACTGGTGTCCAAAAGATTTGTATGGCCAGGAATAGACCGCGATTGCCATAACTGGATTAGATCTTGCCCACACTGTCAGCTATGCAGCCCATGCGCCCTCCAATCGGACAATTCCCGGATGTAAAGGCACGCTTCTCGCACATTCATTTGGATGTCGTAGGACCTCTTCCACCATCAGATGGTAATCGCTATCTGGTAACAATCATCAACAGGTATACACGCTGGCCGGAAGCAATACCTACCAATAACATCTCAGCGGAAACTCTGGCAACGGCATTCATGTCAACTTGGATATCGAGGTTCAGCTGCCCACTCCATATAACAACTGATAGAGGACGACAGTTTGAATCAGAACTATTCACTCAGTTAGCAAGATTCTGTGGATACTGCCATCACCGCACCACCGCCAACTATCCGACAAGCAACGGGATGGTAGAAAGATGGCACCGTACCTTAAAAGCAGCCCTCATGTGCCACGGTACTAAATGGATGGAAGCATTACCCATTGTACTGTTAGGTCTTAGGACGATCTTTAAACCTGATGTGGACGCCTCCCTGGTGGAGTTGGTCTACAGAGAAACAATATGTCTGCTCGGAGAATTCGCTGACGACTCAGGGGTACCGAACGCAGATGACCAGTCAGAATATTTAAAAGGATTGAGAGAAACGGTCAAGAAAATCAAACCTGCAATAGCGTCCAGACATGGAGCCCCAATAACATTCATGCACAATGATTTAAAAACTTGAACACATGTATTGTTACGCACAGATGGCAGCAAACCACCACTACAACTGCCATACACTGGACCTCATTGTGTGATATGCAGAGATGCACACACCCTAGACATAGTACTGAATGGGAAACAAGCCATCATATTGCTAAGTAGAGTGAAAGCTGCTTATATACTTGAAGACACTCCGGCGATGTCAGCATCGCGCAGCGATCAGCACAAGACAACGATGCAGAACCCCACTCCGCTACCTCTGCAGTCGATAAAACAGCAGCCTCAATGCACCACGCCTTCTGGCAGACAACTGCACTTCCCTGCCCACTACAGAGAGGAACATCCGAGCTCTGCTCTCACCAAGAGGGCTCATGTGGTGACTACTGCACACGTTGATTGCAGCAGACGCGTAAAATTCACGCCAATCACAGAGATTATTCTCCACAGTTCGCATGGGAGTCACAGAGAAGAGAGTTGTCGACTGTGATTCTCATACCCACCTTTTTACTCTTTGTTGTTGATTCTCTTTTATGTATTCTCTTACTTGGCAACCTATTATATGTGAAAGAAATAAAAAAGAAATTTGAGTTCAGACTCTGTTAGTTTCCGATTTCTAACTGTGTTTGCATGGGTACACACCTTCTTATGCAACAAAAGTATTTTTCAAGTTTGATTTGTATCTGTCCTATGACTCTGAGAAAGTCTTCAAAAAATTTTATTATTTCTAATCTACTCATCTGTTTAAAAACATAATGTGGTCTATATCTCCTTATGTATGTGTTTGTTAGGTGCATATAACATGGAATATGGTGCTATAAATATTACCCCCCCCCCCCACAACATATGGTACATACGATTTATTTTCAACAATTTTAGTTCAGTTAAAGAAAGAAGAAAATAAGATTAAAAATTTACATCACATCAAAAATGGGTTCCTTAAAGATAGAGCACAAACTTCCATAAGAGGAGATTGAGGAAGGAAACTGAATGCAGCATCAGCATGCTTTAACCACCAAGCGATGTTGCTCAGTAGCTAAATTAAATTCCTGCTGCATGTGCACTATCTCAAGAACATTTTCCATCATGCTTAGAAATGCTGTGAGTCATACATTTTCGGGACAATGACTTAATGTGCCTAGCTTTACAATCCTATCAAATTATGTGAGTAAGGTAGATTTCATTACACTACTATAAGAACTGTAGTGAAACTGTCACTTATTGAATGATAGGTAACTGTGTATCAGTTTCACTGAGGTCTTGTGAGTTCCTCTTTCACAATCCATGTCAGACTATACTTTCCTAGTTTTCCTTTAATCTCCATTGGCTGTTCTTCGTTTGTCAGGGGATTGTCAATGTATTAATGCAAGATTGTATTCATAAGCCATTACTTTAAGGTTGTTTCTGTGTAGAGATGTAGCTTGGCTCCCTTTCTCAATAAGCTACATAACTTAAAACTGTGTTCAAAATAAAAACTATGCTGAGAAAACGTTCATATAAAGTTTCTGAGAGATTTATCTCTGGCACTGATGTACATTATTTGGCAGGACTTTTGAATACTGTAAAAGTGTCAGACAGAAGTTGTCATCTACATACCAAATGAATTGTTCATATAATAATACCAAGTGTTTCTCATTTTTATTTATCCCTGAGGCAAACATGTTTTGTCACTATACCATATGCTCACTAATAAATTCAGAAACAACATGCAGCAATTCTGATAAGAATGATCAATACTAATTTTTCATCATATTTACTCAAGTAGCATTCATAAATCTGCGACACTCACCAGCAAGACAATGTGATGTAGCCCTAACATTCTGCCTGGCCAACCAAGGAGCAGTGATTGCAACACCCATGGAACTGGAATGCTGTAGCAATTGCGTGATAGGTTTAGGACAACAACAGTCACCACCAGTGACAAAATCACAAGGTGCAGTGAGCTACTGTAAAAGAGCACTGAAAAACAAACAAAAAATGTTTGTTAGAAGTAGTTGGAAATGATTGAGTCCAGAGTAAATGGAAACACTTGAAATGATTATCTCCCATTTCTCTACGACTTCATTTAGCATATCAAATGCAGTGAGAAGTTTTAACACAGGAAAAAACTAAGATTTTATTTCTCTTTGCATAAGGAGACCGAAGTTTAATGAATAGAGAAAAGGTAAAAACCTCTCATTCTGGCAATGGACAAAAATAAACTTATTTTTATATTATATTTCCATTTCAAATAAATGTACTTCATCCTTCGGTTTTCCCCCTGCAGATCCTATCCTAATAGCGTGCTTCTGAAAGGTCTGCAGAAATCTCTTCTGCACTGTGTATGTGTGTGTGTGTGTGTGTGTGTGTGTGTGTGTGTGTGTGTGTAAAGGGGGAGCTGTTTTCTTTCTGGCATGAATTTGTGGACCCACATCTCTCTCTTACTAATAAATTAGTGCTCACAACCAGTTGGATTCTTCTTTAAAGTGGATCAAAGATCAGGGAGAAGTTTGTTTTTAAAATTGCTTTTGGTCAGCTTAAAACAAAGGTATCACCTTTCTTGCACAGAGCTTACATAATTCTTCAAGTACAATGTTCCTACTTGTTCTTCTGACATGCTTATCTCATCAGCTATTTCATACAGTGTTAATTACTATCATCAGATATCATTTGCAAATTTTACTCATGGTTTGTGTTTAACAGAATTACAATTACTTTTGAATTTAGTAATTCAATTTTTAACTTTTGAAAGTGAAGGAGCAGATTCACTATAAACCTTACAAACTACAGATGAATTTATTTATTTATTACCCCTGTCATAAATGGATATGCAAACTACATCATCAAATTCAGTTACTATTATGTCACTATTATGTGACACTGTGAGCCATCAGGCCTGATGTTTGTGGCAGCTTACCATGTGAGCCACCAACCATTGCTGATGAAAGACTGACTCTGGCCTGCCACAAGCCACTTCACTGTTTACCTTTATACCAAATTGTTATGACTGTGTTTGTTTTGTGATTCTGACTTTGTCTGTGTCTGCTCCTGCTGTACTCATGTTAAAGGACATCTTCTAAGCACCATGCACTACACTTGAAATGTTTATTAGCCAAAGTATTTGGGCATATAACCCATTGTCAGTGACATATTATGTATCTCAATATCAGTGACATGGATTATATGTGATATTCAGCTTGATGTGCATCCATAAAGCAAACAACCATTTGGATACATAGAATCCAATTACACCTATGTCTATGTGAAAACGATAGGATATGAATTCACTCCTGTCTCACAGAACATGGGTTGTAACGTATGTTACTGCTGTCATATCTTGTGAAGTGACAATTCCTGATCAAGTCTGAGATAACTGATGTGTCAGACATGATCACAAAATGACATTGCCCAAGGTATGACAGCAGTAATAACATACACGATAACCTGTGCACTGTGAGACAGGATCAATTTCATATCCTATCTTATTAAACATAGACATGATTGTAATTGGGTTCTAGACGTCAATATGATAGCTTTCTGGATGCCCATCATGCTGAACATGATACACAGTGTTGTTGATATAGAGATACTTTACATGCAGACAAGATGGCGACAAGTGTAGTGATGCATAGTGAACGAGTGAATAAAAGTTATTGCTCTGTCGTAAAAAAGGAATCCTGTGAAAACTGTAAAAGTGAAATCGAAAAACTAAACGAACGCATTTCAAGTTTACGAAAAATTGTAGATGTTCTAAGACGTGAGATTTAGCATATAACTAATGAAAACTGTGAGCTGAAGAAGTTGCGCCATCTTCTAAAAGATAATTGAGCCACAAAACGGGAACCTGGTGAGTTATGAGAAGCAGAAAGGCAGCGATAGACAGGCAGCAAATGAAATTATAATTGCAGATAGTGTTCTGTAGAATAGTAGTGATGCCTGCAATAAGGATAAGCAAAATGCTAGTGAAGTGATGCAAGACAGTGAAACAACGTCCGAGTGGAAAAAAGTGTCGCTCAAAGGTAAACCCTTGTCCATTAAAAGAACAACAAACTCCGTAAAATCTGTTGCATTTTGCGATAAAAACAAATACGACATTTTGCAACAAAGTGAAAATACAAATAAACAAAACCAACGCTTGTGACAAAGAAGAAAGAATCAAAATTCGACGTCTTTGGAGATAGTCACGCCAAAGGAATTTCTCAAGAACTGCAAGTAAATAGTAAATCAACGACGGTCACAGGCATGGTTAAACCAGGTGCTGGTTTCAAAGACGTGGTGAAAAACATCGTAAAATATAACTGTGACAAGCAGGACAGTGTTGTAATGTATGCTGGAGCTAAAGACATTTATGAAAACAATGCTATGAAAATGTATAAACAGCTCTTGAGTGTTTTGCTAGTACTGTCAAATACAAACATTTTACTGGTGAACTTTACCCACAGGCACGATTTACCTGAATGGTCATGTGTGAATAAGGAAATTCACAGAATTAATGCAAAACTTAAAAGTAGTTGTAGGCTATTCAGCAATGTGAAATAAATAAATGCAACTTCAGATTGGTTATACACATGAAAACCTGTTTGGCTAATAAACATTTCAAGTGCAGTTCATGATGTTTAGAAGATGTCTTGCAACAAACATTTAAAAGCTGTGGAGCACCAGGCATTCAAAGATTTTGATGTATTTATGCTTAGTCTTGGACTGTGAGAGGAATTTTGTTCATGACTTGTCTCAGATGAACTACTCTGTTTCGCAGTTTGTGATGCCACATTTATTTCAGGTATTTGTGTTGAGTTTTATGTGAAAATAAATATTTAGTGTTGTCTACAACACTTTTGACATTAAACCATTCAAACAAAGAATTCTGATAATTCATGGTATTGCAGTTTATTCAATTGAACAAAATACACACAGCAGACCTGCTGTAAAAGCTATATACAAAAAAGGTGTTTTGGAGATAAGGTTGACACTTGACTCATGCAGCAACAGGGCAAAAGAAGGGAGATTATGATTTTACATTCTCAATGATGAAGTCATTAGAAACAGAACAAAAGCATGAACTGGAGGACAGAGAAGGGAGTTGTAGATGTCTTTTCAAATCAACCCGCCAAAAGTTTCCCTTAAGTGATTGAAGAGAACCATGGGAAGCCTAAAACTGAATGGATCTGAACCACCATCCTCCCAAATACAGGATATCTGATCAGTACTCTCTCTGTGTCATATCCTCTCCTAGTAGCGTATGCACACACAATGGGAAGTAGAGTTGTCAGCAGGAAAGTTCTCCAGTTTGCCAAGTGACTGTTCAGTTAGTGGTCCCAGACTTCTCACATATTACAAAATATTTTAATCTGTGACAATACGTAATGATATGCTAAAATATTATTGAGGCTACAGCCGCATCACATTGTTCAAATTCTATGGGATTTTGATTGAGTATTCCTCAAATTGGAAACTATCGAGAGTTGTGTGGTCGATGACAGTCCTCCAACTGAACATAATGTTAGTGGTGCCTAGTTGTAACCACACAATGCACTGTTTTCACACTGGATCTGCTGCATCCCTAAGAACCTAGCAATCTCTGAGATCAACACTGCACTTGATTGCAGGTTTCCCTGTTTATTAGGGTGGTATCTGCTAATTAATAGCTTTACCTATTTGTGGTGTAATAGTAATAGTTGAATAGTTATGTACATAACAAGATACATTATGTTTGTTATAATGATATAATGATATAATCTTTTCAACAAAGACTTTGAGTAATTATAACTGCAAAATCATATGTTATGATTAAAACTGGAGTGAGCAGGGTATTTGTTTGGCAGTTCATGTCCTTAATGAAATCAGTTTCAAAACATGTATCACAATGGCATGAATAGTTTCCAAAAATGCCTTACTTAATATACTGAAAATTATATATTTTATATTTCACAAAGGAAATATCTGTTGCCTTTAATAACAAGTATTGTAAAATTAAATATGTAAAACGAATTGTGATGTGTTAAAAAGATTTTGTGAGAAACATCAGCATTATCAGAGTATTTTGTTGGTTAAACCAGGTACTGTCAAAGAACAGACAGCTTTGTTATAAAACCATTTCTTTTTAAAATACATAAATGACAGAATTATTTGAATGTTACTGCACTACTGCTACAAGAAATATTTGATTTACAAATTTATTTTATTACTACAGTATTTGAGCTTTAATTTCTTCATGTAATATCTTTCAGGCTTTTACAGAGCGCTGAGCTTCTATAGAAAATTATATCCAGATATTTCTAATTTCATCAAGTTGCTTTTTTGACAGATTAATTGATTACTTTTCTTTGAACTAAGTTTTCATCTGAAAGCAAAGAAAATAAGCAAACTGAGGACACAATCATACCTACTAATGGTGTGTTTCCTGCCATTGCAGGTAACTTCTGAGAAAAATACAGCAGGAACAGGCATATAATTATTGCTGTACAACCGTTGAGCAAAATCTTTTCTCCTGCATTTGGAGGTAACCAAAATCCTGCCAGCGTCATCAAAACAATTGCTGAAATATTTTTTAAAAAACATAAATGAATACTATAAAACAAAAATTATGCTATTGCTTCGCATGCACAATCATTCAAAAGAACTTAGGAAGAAAGGAACATTAGAGTTTAACATCCCACTGATGATGAGGTCATTAGCCATGGAATACACATTCAACTGTGCCCTTTTAAAGGGACCAACCAATTCCTTAAGTGACATAGGGCAATTATGGAAAATATTTGTAGAAATCAGAATTTTTTTCTTCTATTCAGTTTATTTTATGACCATCAGTCTTATTTAGACCCCAGTCTTCATCCTTGATTCAAGTCCCCACATCCATTAAAACACTGGTACCTGGCATCAATAATGCTCTTTGTCTATTTGAAAGATACTTTTTCTTTATATAAAGTCCGTCAACATTTTCAACTTCAGTTACATCATTTATGTATATAAATATACACGATACAGAAATGGTCATCCTGAACCTTCTTTAATGATTTGCAATTTTTATTACAAGAAGACACAAAATTATATAAGAAAAATGGTTTATGACATTACTAAAAAAGACAAGTAATGCACATTACATGGTCATTTTCAGAGACTCCTTCCACATTCTTGAACGATGGCCAGTGGACATGTCACACCATTGTACTTAGGCTTCAGTCATGCACAGTACATGGCTGTGCCATACTGCTGAGGAGACTCTGAAAATTACCAGTAGATCAGTATACCAACTTTGAAAGTCAGTTACTAACAGGATTTGATATGACACCTGGTATCGTTCATTTATGAATATGATACCAAAAGTTTGTACCCCTGCAAGTTACACAAGGTAGGCTGATGGGGATTTTAAGTGTTGCCTTCCTGAATAGGAATCCAATATCTTATCACTGTGTCAGGATTAAAAGATCTGGACCTTCACATTAACGAGAAGTATCATTCACTGAGTTAAATGATTACAGAACTGTAAGTCACTGAGAAGAGATCAGTGCAAACAGCTTCTCTAACTGTCATTTAATCCTTTCATGTTGCACACTCTAAAGTTTTTGTACCATACAGTACCAAACAATTTTGAATTGACAACAGACAAATCATTTACTCAGCAGTGTGCACCATTTTGAAATTTCTACCAGGTTAAAACAATATCCCTGAATCTGAAACCCTGTCTTTCATTGCAATGCTTTTGCCTGGCATAGTTCCTCATAGCACTTCTGCATACATTTCTTGATTGCAGTTACCAATAGCTGTTAAGTATTTTATGGAATACATACATCATGTAAGTTACTAAAACTACTATTTGTGATTCTATCGAAGTTATAATGACAAATATCCTATATTTGTGGTGACTAGTTTAGGACATGAAGTCCATTATCAAATCATGACATTCATCATAAGTATTGAAATGTAATACAACTAGTACATCTGTAAACAAATTTGTTTCATTGAGGAAGATCGAAATAAGTGACTGTGAAATAGAGTCAAATAATAGTAATCAACAGAAAAATACAGATGGAGTACCTACTTGATTCTACACAGCACATGCAAGAATTTGCTTCCCTTGTAGCAGCAACCTAAGATAAGTTGATGGAGGAATGAAGAATTTGTAGTGACTGGAAAAATCTGCATTCATATTTTAAAGGACGACTGTCAAACATGCACATAACTTTAGACTCATATTGCTGACATCAGTCTGTTGTAGAATTTTGGAACTTGATTCATGCTTCTGGAGACTGAAAATGTCTGTAGGAATTAACATGGATGTAAATGTGTTATGGTTTCTATGTTGGAATGCTGGCACTGCTTGTACAGTGGAACTACTAGTAATTCAGCACTTTGAATTCACTGTTAACTGCTACTGAAGGAACAAATACATTCCAGCCACGAGTTAAATTCTACCTGCAAATAAAAAAATGTAAAAATGAAAAAAGACAGTGGGGCTAAGGGGAAACAATGGGAGAGATCCAATAAATCAATAACTGTTTCCTGCAGCAAATTATTCTTCTTCCCAGATCAACAAAGCACACTCTTTCCTCATATTTCCCATCATTCCATTTCTCTGGGTCAATGAGTTATTTATGGTACATGTGCCAAAAGATTATAATTCGTAGGCTCATTAAAAAAAGTTTCCCTATATGTTTGCTAGTTGATAGTATTTGGCTGTAAAGCAGACCAACCTCTTATGTTTAAAATATTGGCAATGTTCATATCTGACTATTACTTTGAATCATATTCAGTTTTAAGTTAATCAGTGCTCCATGATGCATACCTGCAGCTGGTGTGATCACAATGGCAGAGTAAGCAGGAGATTGTCGACGGAGAGTGATGTTGTATGTGATGTCAATGTATGGTTCTGTACAACATGAGTAATACTGTTCAGCTCGATTTCCTTTTACATCCACTATCTGCCATTCAGAATTTGTATTCCACAGGTCCATCTGCAACTCATGTAATGACAAACAACATTTCCACATTGAAAGAATGAAGTAGTAGTTAAAAATGTTTCCAAATGTATGTACATTTAATAGCTGAAACATCTAACTCGGTTAAAATTAGTTGTCACCTAACTTACAGCACACAGTAAAAATCTCTTTGAAATTATATTCTCGACTTCACAATGCCTAACTGGACTTCCCGATGTATTACATAAAATGTAAGACTACTGTACATGAAAATGTCAGAATTGGAAATCATGCGGGTTCCGTCTTTGCAATTTGACCAGGCTCCAAAAGCTTTCCAATTAAAATAGACTTTTCAGTGTGTGTTCTGCCGCTGCTCAGTGATCAAATTTTTTAACTATACTAATTAATTATATTCATGTGTTTGCATGCTAAATGTAATCAAGTAAATTAGAGCGAAAACTGCTACTTTGTAAAAAGCTGCTGTATCTCATTTACACTAAATAGCTCCTGTTTATCTCTTATATGTATATAATCAGCTATGTCAGTCATACTTATTTTCTCCCAGTACATATTTGAAAGGCTAATATTCTCACCTTCAGGTGGATTAGTGGTTTATATAACTGTTTTGTTTGATGGATGTAGCCAGTTGTCTCTTTTGTAATTCATTAAACTACTAATAACAGTGAAATGAAGTTCAAAACAGACAACTGGCTATATCCTGCAACCAAAACTGTAAAGTAAACCACTGATCCACCTGAGATTAGTGTGTAAGCCCTTGAAATACACTCTGGGACAAAATAAATGTGACTGATGTAGATAGTTAAACAATGGTATACACTCGCACACACACACATATCCATCCGCACATACATAGACACAAATGTCTGCTTGTGTCTGTGTACGTGCAGATGGATATGTGTGTGTGTGTGTGTGTGTGTGTGTGTGTGTGTGTGTGTGTGTGTGTGCAAGAATATACCTGTCCTTTTTTCCCCCTAAGGTAAGTCTTTCGGCTCCCAGGATTGGAATGACTCCTTACCCTCTCCCTTAAAACCTACATCCTTTCGTCTTTCCCTCTCCTTCCCTCTTTCCTGAAGAAGCAACTCTTGGTCGTGAAAGCTTGAATTTTGTGTGTATGTTTGTGTTTGTTTGTGTGTCTATCGACCTGCCAGCACTTTTGTTTGGTAAGTCACATCATCTTTGTTTTTAGATATATTTTTCCCAAGTGGAATGTTTCCCTCTGTTATATTCATGACTGATGTAGATAGTTAAACAATGGAAACTCCAGGCTGGACTATCAATTCAGACATAGATAGTTGTTTTAATTTGTCTTTTATGCTGCAATGAGCTTCTAGGTTATTTTATCCATGTGTTGATTCCATTTGAACTTTTTATCCAAACGAACCACAAGGAATTTTACATAGGATTTTTCTTTTAGTGTAAGGTCATTAATGTCTGCTTCTGAAGGAAACAGCATCTCTGCTATATAGTGAGTATATCCTGCAACCAAAACTGTAAAGTAAACCACTGACCCACCTGAGATTAGTGTGTAAGCCCTTGAAATACACTGTAGAAGGAATGAAATAGTATGTAATTAGAGGTGGTTTGCATATCTACAAATTAGAGAAGTGTGCTACTCAGCACATTTAAATCTTTCAGGAAATAAGCTCGAAGTCATCAACTGGTTTCAAAGAAATCTTAAGTGTCATATTATCTAGATGGTACAAGGTTGTGATATTCTGCTAGAAACACCATTGTAGCCACCCACAAGGATTACAGCATTTTAGTGGCATGATGAATTTTGTAAGTGTCCTTTTGAAAACTAATGTTTGTTTGTCATGCACAGTGTGTCCACTCTTTTGAAAAGTGTCTGAGAAAATGGTGTGTGATAAAATACTGAGTTATTTAACTGAGCAGAACTTGTTAACTTGCTCTCTGTTTGGCCCTCATAAAGGATTCTTCATGGAGAAAGCATTATAAGACCACACAAATACTCTAATGCACCTGTATTTGGTTGTTTATTAGTAGATGCAATTTTCTCTGCCAGTGTGAGGAACTTATCACTGAATGTGGTGCTCGGTGATTTGAAGGTGCCGCTATTTCTGCCAGAAGTATTTTCTGGAGGCTCAGTTTCATTTGGCTCTTTTTTTTTTTAATAATGTTCCAAATTTTTTTTTGTTATTCTTGGAGAGTTTCATATTTTGAGTATAGTGTATGAGTCCCACTTTTTTAAATAACAAACTGGAAGAGTATACAATATTAGTTGTAGTTTCAAGTTTTGATTCCACTTTGTCCTCTGAATTAGGTGATCCCTCTCTCTCTAGCACAAGGTACTTTAATCTCAGTAACAGTCCATCCCTTATCTTTGCTTCTGTTCGATTACACCATTATTTGTTTTGAGGAGAAACAAAACTTGAGGTCTCCTGGAATATTGATTAAGAAAGAGCTAAATTTTCTGTCTACATTGTCTGTTTTGTAAATTTCTCCCCAGCATTCCTTCCATTAAACGACTTGAGCAACTCATTTTTCTGATTCTGCAATACAATACTTGTTTCCTATGATATATAACTAACTGATCAGCATATTTCATTGTTAACACTTGACAATCATACACACGTTCACCATTAACTACTGGTTTTACAGCTACATTACTACAGATTGCTGAGTCTAAAAACAAGTTGCAATGTCTGTTGCACTTTATCCTTCAGTCCTTGTACAGAATTTTACTATTGATAATAACCTAAATCTGGACCTCAATCAATACTACCTGAAAGAAAAACAATATTAAAGTCTCCACAATCAATGATTCTCCAGTTAAGTCTGCATAACCCTATTAAAAAAGGCAAAGGTCCCGAGTTCGAGTCTCAGTCCGGCACATAGTTTTAATCTGCTAGGAAGTTTCCTATTAAAACTGTTTATAGCTACTTTATGAAACTTCCAATGCTTCCTGTTGGTAACATGGGAACATTCAGTATTGCAAGTTTGAGTATTTCCTGATCCACAATTGTGGTAAAACATTCAAATACCTTAATTGTTTCCATTTTTTGCACAATATTTTGACAACCAACCAGTCCTCTTCTTCAGGTGCTGCGAGTTGCACTGTCGAATGTACTTACAGCTTTGACTCCAACTCGACTGTGAACTATTACTAGTCTCATGCCACTGTTCAGCTGACAGTGAGTTTGACTTTCAACACCCACTATGCCCTTTTATTTTTCAGAGCTCATACTGGGATTTCTCAAAAATGCATTCTCTTAGCATTTTACAGCTGTGGTTGATGTGGTGGCCAGTGAGATCATAATAAATTAATTGCTGAACCCCAAGCCCTGTTTAAATTGAATCCCCCATCCCTGTTAATAGATTTTCTGACATCCTTATTTTGATAGATTCCTTAATTATGCTATTCCAGAAACTTAATGTTTGATGTTTGAACACAATACTTGCCTCCTTGAATTTTATTTCAGCATTATATTTGCAACAGTGTTCAATGACAGCTTATTTGGGCGGTTGTTTTAGTTGAGTGCATTGCTGATGTTCTTGCCATCTCTCCTCAACTATTTTCATAGTGTGTCCCATGTAAAACATGCCACTTTCACAATGAATTTGGTACACACTGATCTTTAAATTATCTAGATCATCCTTAACATTGCAAAGAAGACTTTTCATCTTTTGAATGACACTGCCTGCAGACAGATAGATGTAGATCCTATGAATAATATTGAGAGGAAGATGATTACTCCTCTCAAAGAGTCAGGCTTGCCTGTAACATCAATAAGGTTCTTATAACTTCATAACTTGAGTAGCTGCGCTTTCACAACTCTATGGCCTTCTTAAGATAAACAAGGAAGGCATTCCTCTCAGACTCATAGTTGAGTGATTGAGTATTTTTTTATTGGTGCTGTTTCAGCATTCCGCACAAATTGTACAACTGATATAGGACAGATAAAGAAAAGTTGCAATAATACATAGCAAATAGTAGGCAAATTAATATTAGTTTCTTACAATTTAATTTTTAAGTAACTTTTTGTCATATATTCAGAAATTCTTTTACAGAATAGAAACAGTGCTTTATTAGAAATGTCTTTAGTTTAATTTTTAATCTACATCTACATCTACATCCGTACTCCGCAAGCCACCTGATGGGATACATAGCAATTTTAATTTCCTGTGGCATCTTATTGTATACTATTACACCAGTATTAATTATGTTCCTCTGAAAGGCTGTGATTCTGTGTTATTTTTTATTTCTATTTAATTTTCCTCTGGTACAATAGTTGTGCACATTTTTGTTCTGTAGTAGTTTGCCTGTATTCAACAAGTAGTCTCTAGTGAACAAGCTAGTTTTATAAATGAATAAGCTTGTAACATTCAGAACACAAGTTCAGTAAAAAGAGATACAAGTCTCCATCCTTTTAAGGCCACAGATTATCCTTAGAGCTCTTTTTTGCATTCTAAAAACCTTTACACTGTGATTGTCCCCAGAAAATGACCCCATACCAAAACAGTGAGCAGAACTGTGCATAGTATGGCTACAGTACTGTTGTTTTGCTTGTTGTAGACTTTAATATTCTTAGACCATAGCACATGGATGAGAGTTTCCTAAACAATTTATTTATATGTGTGTGACACTTGAAGTCTTGCTGAACTAACAAATCCAAAATGTTGAGACATTACATTTTCTAGGTGAGATACTTGAATAGATGTTTGATTAGAGAGAGGAAATAAATGAAAGTTGACACACATAATTTTCTTCAGATTTTCAATGAGTTTGTTTTTGTTGAACCACTCAGAAAGTCTTTTCATAGGACTTTTTACTGTTGAATGCAAGGTCTCTGGGCTGGATTCAGCAAGCAATATGCTGGTGTCATCGGCAAACAGCATAAAGGTTTGATGACTCATATATTCAACAAAGTCATCCACATGAATCACGACAAGTAGTGGACCTAATATTGAGCTCTGCGGTACGC
Source organism: Schistocerca gregaria (assembly GCF_023897955.1). Lineage (NCBI taxonomy): Eukaryota > Metazoa > Arthropoda > Insecta > Orthoptera > Acrididae > Schistocerca > Schistocerca gregaria. The sequence continues at coordinate 388,870,792 of NC_064925.1, read as the reverse complement.
CATATTTTATTGGTAAATTGCTAGAAAGAAAGCTGTTGTTTCTCATTTTATTCTTAGTGTTGAATTCATGCTGAAGTGATACCTTCTGCCTGTGGGGTTTTAAGTAAGAAACAACCAGCTATATGCTACACCTCTTACCCCTTGTCTTGCTAATTTTTCGAGCAGAATATTATGGTCCAAGACATTGAAGAATTTTGATACATCTAGAAAAATACCTGCATTGAATATATGTTGACCAAAGGATTTTAAAGCACTATCTAAGAATTCAAAAATCACTGTCTGTGTGGATGTAGACTTTCTAAAATCATGTTGTGTACAGCAAGAAGAGAATGTTTATTTACAAAATTTAAAAGCCTGTCATAAAAGAGTTTTATAGAATTTTTGAGAAGGAACCCAACTGTGACTCAGGTCAGTAGCTCTATTTTTTATCAGAAGAACCATTTTTAGCAGCAGTGAAACTTTTGCTATTTTGAGAATATCTGGAAAGACATCAATTTCTAGAGAGAGCTTGAAAATTTTCACCAATGGTGAACACATGCTTTTAAAATGAAACAGGTACTTCACCAAGGGCACTTGACATTTTATTGCTTAATGATTCAATTTTACTTATAAATTCATCAGGATTTGTTTCACAAACATACATAGATGCATCCAAGATCACCAATTTGCTGAAGGAACTTGGGATTGGTTCTTTATAGTTTACTTTTAATGAGGTCTTTGGCTAGTGAAATGAAGTGAAGTATTCATTGAATTTTGTATTGACTGATTTTGGGTCTGTGACGTTTGAGCCTTCTAGTGTTAATGACACTTCCTTTCTTTTGTACTGGGCTTCAAGTTTCTTTCTTCACAGCTCTCCACTTGGATGTCATATTGTAAGATGAGTTTCTCATCAAATTGTCATTTACATAATTTTTGCCTCTCTGACTAATCCATCAAAGATTCTTTTGTAGGCTTTAGAATTATCTGCAAATTCTGATGTAAATCTACACTTCTTACAAGAATACTGCAGAAATCTGTTTCTCTCACTGGCAATTTTTATGCCTTTAATTAACCATTGCTTATTGTTGTTACAGTTTACCAGTTTTACTTCTTTTGGAAATGCAGCAGCATTAAAATAGTAAAAAAGGATAACTCATGTACATGCAATCACATTGTTCTGAAAGCAGATGCTTTTCCAATCTTCCTTACCCAGTAAGAAATTAAAAATTCTAATATTATCTCCAGAAAATTTCTTTTTTTAGTTACTTTTTTGCAACAGCTGCTACCTCATGGGTATTTCTAAACATAGCAGTTGTGCCTCATACTCACTATAACCCATGCTCAGTAGGCTACTTCTGAATTTGTCACAAGTGTTTGAGATGAATATTTGGTCAATGATGGAGTTTGCATATTCTGTTAATCTCATTGGGTAGTGCACTATGGAGATCATATTGAATGTGTTGGTCATATTTATCAAAGCATCTCTGGTACTGCTGTCATTTGAAAAATCAATGTTGAAGTCACCACAAATATTGTCTTCATATTTAATGCACTGATCCTGTTCATCAGAGCCACTAGGTTGATCATGAAGTCTGGCAGACTTCCACTAGGTGCTCTATATATGTTAATAATACTCATGCCTAGGTTTCATCAAGTGCAATTGCCTTCCAGCTCAGTTCAGTCCAGATTGATACAACTAGACTCATATCATGTCCACTTCTGCACTTCTGTTCATTGATGTAGTACCCATTTTGGACACCTGTTGTGCACCAAGTCCTGGCATTAAATGTGGGACAGTGCTCTTAATGACATACCCATCCATGATGTTAATCCCTGCACAGTCCAACATTAGTCCTCTGTTAAACAGTGTTCAATAACAGCCACGGACCTGTCAGTAAGGACTGAAGTGGGCCTCTCACTTCATGGCGAGTCTGTCGTTACTGCACGTCGATGTCTGAAAGTCTCCACAAAACATGCAACTGTTCGATAGGACAATGCCCTGTCACCAATAGCTGCTCATAGTTCTGCATGACATTGAGTAGCACTCTTGCCAGTGAAAAAGGGATTTTCATGTATGCTCAGTCTACAGCTGAGCCTACAACCACCTTGTAGCATGGCCAAGTTCACACTGAATGTTTCAGGCACTGGTACTGAACCATACTCGCATGTTGTCATGATTTGTTGGTGGATTTTGGTATTGTTTGCTGTGGGCTTTTGAATGCATTTACTGCAATTATGGTAATGCTGCATGTGTGCACAATATACCACTGTTGCCATGACTTATGGAATGACCCTTGTATTATGAGTAAACTGATGGTGTGGCAGTGTATATTCCATTATTGCCTGTCTTGGCAAATGCATACACTGAACATCATAATTTGATGTTTCAGTGCTGCAAATTCAGGAGTTACAGAATGTAGGTGATTTTGTCCATTTGGCTAGATTACAAGCATATCATCTTCATTTAAAAAAAGAAAAAAAAACACAAGGGCTTGCAGAGAGCTGATACCAACACTTCTTCTACAAATGATTCCTTAAACATATTGGCCACCACTAGTGGTAGAGGACAACTCATTACCATTCCATCTGTTGTTAATATAATTTCCATCAGATAAAAAGTGGGTTGACATAAGCATGAATTCAAACAATGTTGTTAGTGCTGGCCCAAACTTATCTCCTGTGAGGCTTAAGGAGTCTTTCAAAGGTATTATTGCAAAGAGAGACACCATGTTGAAGCTCTTCTTGGCACAACCAGAAGTTCTGGAGCTGCTGGATGAAATCTGCTGAATTGTGTGTGTGGTGCAATTGCCCACAAAGGGGCTGAACATCACTGTCAAGTGGTTTGCTAATTCATATGTTCTTGCACCAATGTTGCTAACAACTGGTTCAAGTGGTATTACTTCCTTGGGGACTTTAGGTAGTTTATCGAGTATTGGTAGAGCAGCTGCTCTTGGATGAAGTCTCTTTCCCAACTTCTTGTCTTGGAAAGTGTGTTGGAGAAGCTCAATGGCCTTCCTCTTCAAGCAGTTGGCAGGATTGTTTTCTACCCATCTGTAGGTATTGTCTTCTAAAAGGTCAAGCATTTTCTACTTGAATATTGACATCATAACAGGACTGTAGGATTTTCTTTATCTGCTGGGAGAATAACTTTCTCAGCATCTTCTCCAAGATACTTCTGTTCTTTCCTCTCTTCCTTGGAGATGTTTGGTTTTGGTGGAACAGCCCTGGTAGATGCATGGCACATTTAACATTGTGTTTCCTCCGTGACATCACATGGAAGTGCAAGAGCAACCTGTTTGACCACACTGATAAATTCTGCTGTTGGTAGGGTCATCGGTGTCAGTGCAAAATTTAGTTCCTTCCTAGTATAGATAAGGTAACATCATCATTATGTTCTCTGTAAAGTTGATTACAGTTCTCCAAGGATTTCCTCTGGTGGTTTAGATGTAAGATATTTGTATTTAGCAGATTGTCTGAAAGTGACCAACAGCCATGCTCTGTTGGCTTGAGGCCATCTAACTGAGTATATCTACTATATTAAAAACAAAGATTCCAAGACTTACCAAGCGGGAAAGCGCCGGTAAACAGGCACAATAAAATAACACAAATACACACACAAAATTTCTAGCTTTCGCAACCAACGGTTGCTTCTTCAGGAAAGAGGGAAGGAGAAGGAAAGACAAAAGGATGTGGGTTTTAAGGGAGAGGGTAAGGAGTCATTCCAATCCCGGGAGCGGAAAGACTTACCTTAGGGGGAAAAAAAGGATAGGTATATACTCGTGCGCACACACACACACACACACACACACACACACACACACACACACACACACACACATATCCATCCATACATATACAGACACAAGCACACATATTTAAAGGCAAAGAAATTGGGCCCAGATGTCAGTCGAGGCGGAAGTGCAGAGGCAAAGATGATGTTGAATGACAGGTGAGGTATGAGTGGCGGCAACTTGAAATTAGCGAAGATTGAGGCCTGGTGGATAACGAGGAGAGAGGATATATTGAAGGGCAAGTTCCCATCTCTGGAGTTCGGATAGGTTGGTGTTGGTGGAAAGTATCCAGATAACCCGGACGGTGTAACACTGTGCCAAGTTTTGCTGGCCGTGCACCAAGGCATGTTTAGCCACAGGGTGATCCTCATTACCAACAAACACTGTCTGCCTGTGTGCATTCATGCAAATGGACAGTTTGTTGCTGGTCATTCCCACATAGAAAGCGTCACACTGTAGGCAGGTCAGATGGTAAATCATGTGGGTGCTTTCACACGTGGCTCTGCCTTTGATCGTGTACACCTTCCGGGTTACAGGACTGGCGTAGGTGGTGGTGGAAGGGTGCATAGGACAGGTTTTACACTGGGGGCGGTTACAAGGGTAGGAGCCAGAGGGTAGGGAAGGTGGTTTGGGGATTTCATAGGGATGAACCAAGAGGTTACGAAGGTTAGGTGGACGGCGGAAAGACACTCTTGGCAGAGTGGGGAGAATTTCATGAAGGATGGATCTCATTTCGGGGCAGGATTTTAGGAACTCGTATCCCTGCTGGAGAGTCACATTCAGAGTCTGATCCAGTCCCGGGAAGTATCCTGTCTCAAGTGGGGCACTTTTGGGGTTCTTCTGTGAGAGGTTCTGGGTTTGAGGGGATGAGGAAGTGGCTCTGGTTATATCTACTGCTACAAGTCAGGGGGAAATGTTGACAACAACTGCAGGTGGACTGTGAAGAGTTCTCTTGAGGTTTCATCAAGTCTGTGTCAAATGTAGCAGATCCTCTCCCTAACTAGGGCCCTGCTGTCTCTTCTAGTGATCGGTTGCTGTGTGGAATTCTGGTGTGATAAATGACCTTCACAAAAGACAGTATGTTATGGTCCGCTCAGTATCTCAGCTGAATGACAAGAGACTCCAGAAGTTGTCCTTTCCTGTTCAGAACCTTATGAAGCTTCTTAATTTTGCTGTACATCTCCTCACCATGGAGGTACGTGATGTGTGATTTTAGATTTTCCCAGCATAGAAAGATTTTGAATATTTCTCAGGTACTCAGCCAGGCTGCGGCATCCGGAAGGTCCAGAAGGTGCGATATTTCAGGAAGCTGACTTCTTGCTGCTTTCAGGCATTCCTGATGACTGACTGTCATCTGATGGGTGCTGTCTTTATATCCTCTTCCCTCTGGCAACATATAGCAAGCCACATCTGCACACACATCTGGCACAGTGGTGGGGAAAGTGTGTTGCCAGAACACGATGTGATGTCCTCAGTCTTGGTGCCACCAGCACATGACACAGGTCTCTGCTGGTGCATCCATGAATTACATCTATTCCTCTTGTTTCAGTCAGGCTTTGCCTACTCCTGCTTTTAAAACTCTCATGAACCTGTGGTTCTTTCAGTTTATTCAGGTCTCATCTCCTTAGTTTCCTACATTTCTTGATTTATTTATTTATTTATTTATTTTCCATTTTAATTTGCAGTTTGTAACCAGTAAATTATGATCACAGTCCACTACTGTCCCTGCAAATGTTTTGCTGCTTAAAATATGCTTTTAGAAACTCCGTATGATAATGATACAATCTATCTGAAACCTTCAGGTGTCTCCAGGTCTCTCTCATATGTATAACCTCCTTTCACAATTACTGAACCAAGTGTACGCAATGACTAAATTATGCTCTGTGCAAAATTCTATCTGGCAACATTCCTTCTCCCACTATATTTTCTTCTCTTCCTTTTCCTCACTGTCAAATTCTAGTCCACGAACAGAATTAATTATCTGTAAATTTCTTTATCTCAACATACATCCTTTCAGTCTCTTCCTTCACTGTGGAGTTAATAGGTGTATAAACTTGTACTACTGTGATGAGTGTTGGCTTCAAGTACATCATGGTTACAATAATGAATTCACAAGACCTTTCATAATAGCTAACCAACAATCTGATTTACTTATTCATAATTACCCCTACTATTTGATAGTGGAGGCAGAACACTTACATAAAAGAAGGTTATAATTAGGCAAGCTTTCTGAGTCAGTGGATCCTACTTCCAGCAGAAGGATTGAAGGAGAAGGAAGAGGGGTGAAGGAAAAGAACTGGAGAGGTCTAGGAAAACGGGTGGACTTCAGAAAAGTCACCCAGAACCACGAGTCAGGGGAGATTTACTGGACAGGATGAGAAGGAAAGACTGATTAAGTCTGCTGTACTGTAAAAATATTAACGATGTCCTTTCATGTTGTCTCAAGAGACTATGTTAACTGAACTTTCCAATGGACGATGTATGCTTGTGGCTTGCACTGGTATACCAACTGGCCCTAGGTTCCTTTGGTCATAGACGTTTTTATAAGTTTGTGCTATTGATTGTGCCTTGTTAATGTTCCAGTAAAGGAAATGTTCAAATTTGAATGTTCTTTCATGACATGTTTCCTTGATTTACCGTTCCCTTTTACCCTGCTCACCTAGTAATACTACTGTATCTGTATGTTGTGTTCAATAAGGAACACATTCCCATAAAACTGCTCTCTTTCTTTGTGACAGATTTTAGCAATGTCACATCAGTTTGTTATGTGCTCTTGCGAAGTAAGCATGGCTGTATCGCTCTCCATTTGCCCCAATGAAGAATAACATTCTGTAATAAAGTTTTTTGTGGTCTAAAGATCTACCAGAAGTTGAAATATGTAATGAACTTCAGCACAATATGGGGCAATGCTTTACCATGGTGAAGTGTTTATCAGTAAACTGAACAATTCAAAAGCAGCCAAAGAGGTGTGAAGGGAGAGGATAGGGTGGTGTGTTGAATCACATCCACAACTGATCACAGCATTGAGTGTGTCACCTGATTTGGAATAACCGACACATGACTGTTGATGAAGTGGCAAACCAAATACACATTATCAAGATTCTGCAATGGCATTGCCCATAAAATGTTCAACTTTCATAAAGTCTGTGCAAAACAATCAGTGATACGTGCAAATAGCGTTAGATGGTAATCTGTCAGCAGATAATGAAGGTGAAATGTTTTTGAAATGAATCATCACTGTAGTTGAAATGTGGACTCAACACTTTGAATCATAAAGCAAGTGCCAGAGCATGGAATGAAACCACCCAGATCTCCAGCCAAAAAGAAGTTCAAGAGTCAACCATCTGCAGGTATAGTGATGCTAATAGAATTGGGGTGAAGAGTAAACAGGCAATGTTTCAGTGATATCCTTTTCAATGTGTTGATGCCTGAAATCTGAAACAAATGCCAATATCTATTGTCAAACAGCATTTATTTTTTGCATGACAACACACATCCACATATTACTGTCCACAGTGTAAAAACTCTTCAGAACATATTTTGAGATGCTGGGGCATTATGCATACAAGTCTATCAAAGGTGATAAATGTGGTACATATGTGACTTCCTGCTCAACAGAAAAGGTGCTTGTGCAACAACAGGTGAAGTGTACTGAAAAGCAGGATGATTGTTGAAGAAAAATGATGTCACTGCACATTTTATACGGTTATAAATTAGTAAAAATGTTATGTAGATAGTTTTTTACTTAGTCTTGTATTAAAGCTGTTGTATATCTGTGATAACATGAAATTTCCATATAGCTTCATCTTCATTCTGTACTGTACTCGTATTTTAATATGCAACAAGCCATTATGTAAATGTCGTTACCTTCAAAGCTAGATTTCTGAGACATTGTGGTGGTAAATCACAGATTTTTTACCAGAAAAATTATTATGTTATCATTCCTCAAAAGTTAATCAAACTCCGAGTATAAAGCAGCATATTAAAATGATATATGTTACCTCAAAACCATCAAATGGTACACCAAGTTGCAGATCCACTTGATCTCCATCATAAGTCCAAGAGCCAAGTGTTAAATGACAAGTCTGTGTATCATAAGGCCACAGACGAAGATCAAGATCACAGAAGACAAGAAACTGTGCAGGGGGTACCCAGATGACTTCTCCAGTTGGAAACACAACACAATGGGAATTCCCATAATGATCAATACTTGACCCGGATGCACTGTTGGAAATGAGTTAAAATAAAGTTAAAATTAATTGAATACCAAATATGTACAATTTATATACAACTCATCTGTTACTAGTGTAATTAAACACTTACGGTATAGAAAATAAAGTGAAAAAGATAAAAATATTAAGAAGAAAGTACTAAGCATTTTATATTGTCATGCCAATCATCACAAGCCATCTGATTTTTTAAAAAATTTGTTTCGTTTTCAGTTATAGAAGCCACCAATAATGATAATTTATTTATTTATTTATTTTCTTTCATTTTTTTTCTCTCTCTCACCCACATTCACTGTAAACTACCAAAGTTTCGTTTCTCTACATTACTGAATTTTGACACACCAGTGTCAGTGCATGTCTTACTGTTGCCACTTCAAGGAAAGCCACAACAGTGATCACCATGCTGATAGTCTGTGGTGCTCTAGCTATCGTTTCAATGTGTGTGTGGATATTTCTCTTACTCCAAAGAAAGTACTGCTGCATTCCTGAATCAAAGCGTGCGACATGACTGTATGATTCTGCACCATTGAGTGAACAATACATCTGTCCTCTTGGCCAATAATCAAATGTTACCACTGAGATCCTGCATGACATTGAGTATGGCCCTCCAGAACCCACTGATTTCATATTAGCACGATAGACATGGGAGCACGAACAAGGCAAGCACCAATAACACAGAAGAATAAACTATCTCTTGCTAGATCATTATCATGCCACTGTTGAACTTTAATACATATTTACATATTTGTGTGTATGTATGTGTGTGTGTGTGTGTGTGTGTGTGTGTGTGTGTGTGTGTGTGTGTGTGTGTGTGTGTGTTAAAAAAAAGTATTCCATTTTTTGAGTAATGGTAGTATGGACCAGAACACGAAAAAAATATCCAATACACATAGGCTCTAAAGCAAAAGCCTTAACAACAATGTTTTTCATCTTCGCTAGTGTGAAACACATCTTTTTCTATTGTAAGCTCTATTCTATTCAAATGATCTACAGAATATGGTAAACAAAAGGAGAACACATTATTCTGATACTGTGAAACAGCTGAGCTTCTAATGTAATCTGCTTACTACTGCATATGACCTGCACTTGTAAGCCATCGCTAAAAGAGGTGCTCCATATGGTGAACATTCATAGTAAGGCATGCTTCTGTCCAACATCTTAGAGAATCACACACTCTCTGATAAACTTCAGGTTGGTTACAGATGCATTGGCAGGGATTGATGACATGTTCTTGTAGCATTTGTATCTCATTAATGGGGTTTGCATACAGTAAGATTTCAAGTGTCCCTACAACCAAAAATCCAAGGATTTAAGATTAGGCAAACAAGCTGGCCAATGAAATGGATCTCCTTGACCAATCTACTGGCCATTAAATGCCTATGAGTGGTGTTCTTGAACATCTAGGAGAAAATGGGATGGTTCTCCATCATCCATGAACCACACCTCCAGCTGTCATTGGAATGGTGCAGCCTCTAGTAGAACAAGCAAGTCATTTGATAGGAACTGGCAACAATTAGCACCAGTCAACCTGTTTGATAGTATGTGAGGTCCTGTCGATACGGTGATTGAAAATCAGTCTTAATGCCTTCTTCTTCACCTGTGTGTGGATTTACATTAGCTCACAAGTGTTGGTTATGAAAATTAACAATTCCGTTTCATGGGAAATCAGCCTCATCCGTGAACAGTATCTGGATTGTGGAAAGTGGATTTTTACCACATCTTTGCAGCAGTCATTGGAAGAATGACATTCTGGCAGGCCAATATTGTGTCGAGGTGCTTGGACACACTAAATATTATACCAGTACAGCAACTGTTCATGCAGGACCCCACATCCTGCAGGATGACTAACCCCAACAGAAGATGAAATTCTAAATACATTAATTCCATGGTCTATTTCCACTCATTGCAGTACTGACTACTTCTCAACAGAAGTATGAATGGCGCAAGGTCTGCCACTGTTGAAATTAGGGAGTTAGTCTGCTAGTGGCTGGTAAAGATGACCAAGTAAAGGGTGTGTCTGGAAAGCAAATGTGACACGATTGTTTGTGGCACGTCTATGATATTCATCACAGAGTGGTTGGACAGGTCAGGGAGGGTGAGGGGGGGGGGGGGGGGGACCTCAGATTTCCAGCAGTAGGTTGCTCAATTTCCTCCATGCTCTTGGAGGGTGAGGATAGCTTCTTCTCTGAACCTCTACTTAGGGGGTGTGTTAAACTAACAATCAAGAAATCTTAAGAGCAATGCTGTGCAATGAAGTTTTGTGTGAAACTCAACAAGAAGCCACTAGAAACTTGTGGGATGCTTAAGAAATCCTTTGGGGTAAATTGCCTTTCCAGATCACAGTCAGAGAGGTGGCACAATTTGTTTAGAGAAGGTCTGGAGGAGGCCACAAAGGAGGTATGCGTGGGATGCCATCAACATCATGAACAGATGACCATGCGATTCATGTGCACCACTTACTGAATTCAGGCTGTCAAATTATTCACTTGATATCAGAAATATTGGACTTCCTGACAACAGTTGATCATGAGATTGTACCAGATGACTTGGCGGTGCAGAAGATTTGCACAAAACTTGTGGCCTGTCTGATGAATATACCCAATATGACACAACCATAAGGCAAGAAACTTCTTCCAGGAAAACCAGAAGGAGGAACACTACAAACCATTATGGTGCCCAAATTGCTGGAGGGAGCAGTAGCCCATTCCCTGCTCCAGGTGGGATAGATCAAAATACTGATATATGCTCGCAGATCTGTGTCTCCTATACCCATTACCAGTTTCAACTGTGTGGTCACTTCCTTGGCATTTCATGAGTTCTTTTATACAGTATGTAACAAGAAGGTATGGTCAGACTTCCTGAAAACATTCCTCACATGTAAAAGAAGGAAATATTTTATATGGACATGGTTCCAGAAAAGCTTTACTTCCATGTTGCTACTTTTCTTCATGATCACCTTAATCACAGAAAACACACAAACAGAACATACGTGTATTACATTACAGCATAAAATACTTTTGTAAATTAAATGTTCAAAATGCCAAGCAAGGATAGATGCATCAACCTACCATCTCTCTGAATCCCTGAAGCATTGATGTATCCATGGATAATTGTGTATTGTTTCACAGCCTTCTGTAAGATAGGTGTGAAGACTCTGTACATCTTGTATTGGGTTTTGCACACAAAAGCTTTCAAATACTCCCACAAAAAAGTCTAGTGGGTTTAATTATGGAAAGCATGGAGGTTAAGGAATTGGTCCACCTTCACCTATCCATCTCTCATGGAATCTGCTACTTAGAAGCCTATGAACATTAACAATGAAGTGAGGAGAAGCTTCAGCATGCATGAAGTACATGTTTTGTCACACTTATAAAGGCACATGTTCTAGCAGAACAGGTAGAGTATTCTCTGATAAAATATGGTAAGTTTCCTTGTTGAGTCTGGGTGGAGGAACAGGATGTCCGAACAAACAGTAACCAACAATGCTGGCCCAAATGTTGTTGATGATGTGATTCTCCAAGGATACATCAGGGATTCAATGCAACAGCAGGTTGATGCATGTACTACAGGGAGCATTCTGAATATTTCACTTAGGAAAGTGTTTAATACTTTCACCAAAAGGGTATGTTGAACACTTCATATAAGAAAAAGTTTCATATAATGCTGGTATGTTCTGTTTCTGTATGTTTCCCATAATTAATATCATTATTAAGAAAAGTATAAAATGAGCTCTAGCATGAAAATAAATCTTTTCCAGATCCATGTGCACAGAGCATATTTTCTTCCTCTATGTGTGAGGAATGTTTCCTGAACGTTTGGCCAACCTTTTTGTTATGCCCTGTATACGTAAGCCAACTTCCAGTATTTTCTTTGTGTACAAGTGAGAGCACATATGTCAGATCAATTCTCTTCAAAGATCCAAATCATAAGATTTAATAAAAGATTTCACCATGCTTTTCATGCAGTTTGTATCAAAACATGTGCCTGTTTTGTGAAATTTTTAACCTCTGAATAATGAGTAATGCAAAAAAACATATTTCATACTATATTGTCAGTCCTAATCTATGTTTGTGCTTTATGCAATTTTTTCTGCAGTATCCTTGGTTAGAAACCATTACCACTAATTTTAGTGTACATCTGTATGAATAAAGGTACATTTATTTGATAATTTTTGGAAGTTTGCTAGTGTTACACATTATATATTTTGTGCTAAATAGAAGGTAGCATGTTGCAAATGCACATTCTGCCAATTCCAGACACAATATACGGTTTGAAAACTTGTTTCCCCTCAATTATGATGTACATATTTATATAATTAGTGCAATATTTGCATATTTTTTCTGCTTGTTAATCATTGTTCAAAGGAAGTGGTTGAAAGTGTTCAATTCTGATATAAATATAGCTTTCACAAAGTCTGCAAAAGTGATATAATATCCTTGGAAAACAAATCGGCAATATGTAGTTTTCAAGTAGATTTATTATTCGTCTTGACTACATTAACTATGACTATTTTATCATGTGATGTAGCATGTAAATTTGCTGACAGTTGGATAGGTTATTCTTGGAACCAATACATTCAGATCTGAGGATGGTTCACGTTGAACCAAAACCAGTCACTAAAAAAATTAATGCAGTTACAATAGATACTAAAGCTCTTTTCACAAAGTCAACTGTTGTGGTGTGACAGTGTATTCTGTGCATATTCCAACTGTTATCTCACATTCTATAACACTTCCCTTTTCAATGGCATTGCAGAGTGTCTGCATTTGTCATAAATTTCTGCTAATTTTGAATTTGTCATCTGGGATTTTTAGCGATCATATCTCCTCTCCCAAAGAAAATTCTAGAATCAAAGTTCCAAGGCATGGGGTGACTTAGTCACTGTTCCTAAACAACTGGCAACCAACCTCATTGCTGTCAAGCAACTGAAAGTTTCTGTAAATGGGTATGACAGCAAGGCTACTGAGAAATCCATACTGCAGATACCAAAGGTACTTCAAGTTCTGTCACCTTCATTCAACATGTGGAAGAGGCTGTTGTGCCAACCTGTGAGTGAGCAGAGTGCAACCAACTGAAGAATGCGGCACACTTAAAAATGAGTGATGTCTGTCATCTGTAATCTGAAGTTATACTTTGATCATCCAGCAAATGGCAGAAAAAATTGTGAAGCTAGCCTTGCTAATGGATTTTCAATGAAGAACGTAAATTTGTAGCATTGTCTCTAGAACTAATCTTGCCCCCACACCTTCCCATTCCCCAGTTTTAAGTCGAGGAGAAGGCTTGAACCAGAGATTTCAAAGATTCTATGACAGACTAGGATATTGTAAACAAGGGAAACTCCAGCATTGGTTGTATAAATTTGAAAACTTTTTTTTTATATTTTTTATTACTGCATATCAGTTTCAATCACAGAGTGACTATCTGCAGTGCAAGACTAAGTCCTGTGGACTCATATAATCATGCACAAAATATAACTCCAGACATAGGTGTTTATTGTGAAGAACATGCCAACTAGCAGGTAAGATTCAAACTGAGCCAGCTGAATGAAGCTCAGTTGGCTCAGTATGAATCTTACCTGCTAGTTGGCATGTTCTTCATGATAAACACCTATGTTTGGTATTACATTCTGTGAATGATTACATGAGTCCACAGGACTTAGTTTTGCACTGAAGATGATCACTCTGTGATTGAAACCAATATGTAATAATAATAAAAAAAGTTTCAAATTTATATGACTAATACTGGTGATTCCTTGTTTACAATACTTGTTGCGTGGTTGTGGTGCACACACTTCCTAAAGGAATCCAATCCCAAGTCTGGGGTATGATGTCTTAGACTTCCATCATTGTGTTGAGAAACGCAATGTCCTTGTACATAAGTCATGCAAATGAGAAGTGGAAGAGGAGGTAGATGAAGATGAAATGGGAGATATGATACTGTGTGAAGAGTTTGACAGAGCACTGAAACACCTAAGTCAAAACAAGGCCCCAGGAGTAGATAACATTCCATTAGAACTACTGACAGTCTTGGGAGAGCCAGTCCTGACAAAACTCTACCATCTGGAGAGCAAGATGTATGAGACAGGCGAAATTCCCTCAGACTTCAAGAAGAATATAATAATTCCAGTCCCAAAGAAAGCAGGTGTTGACAGATGTGAAAATTACCGAACTATCAGTTTCATAAGTCACAGCTACAAAATACTAACGCGAATTCTTTACAGATGAATGGAAAAACTGGTAGGAGCCGACCTTGGGGAAGATCAGTTTGGATTCCGTAGAAATGTTGGACACGTGAGGCAATGCTGACCCTACAACTTATCTTAGAAGAAAGATTAAGGAAAGGCAAACCTACGTTTCTAGCATTTGTAGATTTAGAGAAATCTTTCGACAATGTTGACTGGAATACTCTCTTTCAAATTCTAAAGGTGTCAGGGGTAAAATACGGGGAGCGAAAGGCTATTTACAATTTGGACAGAAACCAGATGGCAGTTATAAGAGTTGAGGGACATGAAAGTGAAACAGTAGTTGGGAAGGGAGTGAGACAGGGTTGTAGCCTCTCCCCGATTCTATTCAATCTGTATATTGAGCAAGCAGTAAAGGAAACAAAAGAAAAGTTCGGAGTAGGTATTAAAATCCATGGAGAAGAAATAAAAACTTTGAGGTTTGCCGATGACATTGTAATTCTGTCAGAGACAGCGATGGACTTGGAAGAGCAGTTGAACGGAATGGATAGTGTCTTGAAAGGAGGGTATAAGATGAACATCAACAAAAGCAAAACAAGGAAAATGGAATGTAGTCGAATGAAGTCGAGTGATGCTGAGGGAATTAGATTAGGAAATGAGACGTAAAGTAGTAAAGGAGTTTTGCTATTTGGGGAGCAAAATAACTGATGATGGTTGAAGTAGAGAGGATATAAAATGTAGACTGGCAATGACAAGGAAAGCATTTCTCAAGAAGAGAAATTTGTTAACATCAAGTATAGATTTAAGTGTCAGGAAATCGTTTCTGAAAGTATTTGTATGGAGTGTAGCCATTTATGGATGTGAAACATGGATGATAAATAGTTTAGACAAGAAGAGAATAGAAGCTTTTGAAATGTGGTGCTACAGAAGAATGCTGAAGATTAGATGGGTAGATCACGTAACTAATGAGGAGGTATAGAATAGAATTGGGGAGAAGAGGAGTTTGTGGCACAACTTGACTAGAAGAAGGGATCGGTTGGTAGGACATGTTCTGAGGCATCAAGGGATCACCAATTTAGTACTGGAGGGCAGCGTGGAGCGTAAAAATTGTAGAGGGAGACCAAGAGACGAATACTCTAAACAGATTCAGAAGGATGTAGATTGCAGTAGGTACTGGGAGATGAAGAAGCTTGTACAGGATAGAGTAGCATGGAGAGCTGCATCAAATCAGTCTCAGGACTGAAGACCACAACAACAACAATGCGAAATGGGGGTTGTGTATTCATCAGAGTATACATGAAACTCAAGTTCTCCAAGATAGGCACTGTAGATGCATCTCAGGTTGTTTGGGCATAACTCAGTACCAAGGCTGTGCATAAATTTATTACTGGATCTTTCTACTGACCACCAAAACCATCTCCATCTCTTTTCAATGACAGTGCATAAAACCATCACTGAAGATTTCAATCATTCAACAATCATTTGGGATAATTACAATTTTGTAATAACTGGCTGTGAAAGACACCCTACAACACATAACTAGATGCCTCCTCTGAAAACTGCCTAGCAAAGACTTTGGAAGCCCATACATGGTAGAACTATGTTAGATCTAATGGCAAAAAATACACCTGACCTTTTTGAAGATGTCCACATTGAAACCAGTATCAGTGAGGTGGTTGTGGCAATACTGATGACCAAATTACAAAGGGCACCTAAAACAAGTAGAAAGGTTTGCATGTTCAGTAAAATAGGTAAAGAGGCTATAATGTCATATATCAAGAAGGAATTATAAAAATATTGTTATGGCCAGGAGCATGGAGGAGACCTGAGGCTCAAATTTAGAAGAACATCAACTTCACCCCAGAAATATACTTCAGCCCTTTACATGTTGCTCCCATAGGGACCCTGACGACACAGTTAGTCTAAATACAATGTGCACAGAGACATTTGAAAGTCATTCTTTTCACACTGCTTACATGATTGGGATGGTGAGAAACTGTAACATGTAGTACAATGCTAAGTACCCTCAGCCATCCATTTTACAGAAGTTTAAGAGTATGTATGCAGATGTGGAGCACTTAATAAATAAGTACCTACTAGAACAGTCCATTCTCGGAGAGACACTCCAAGGTATACAGTCTCTGTAATGAAACTTTTAAAGAAACTGTGTTGACCATGCAACAGTTTGTAAAACAAAGCATCGGAGTGTTAATAGGAATATGCTTAATGAAAAAGTTTGGCTATAAAACAGGCCATGTATAAAGTCTTCAATAATTACCTTAGTAAAATCTTCTTACGAGATATCTCACAAAACCCAAAGAAATTTTGGCCTTATGTAAAGGCTGTCGATGACACCTAAGTTCTAATCCAGACATTCATGAATGACACAGGAACTGAAATTGAAAGTAGCAAAGCAAAAGTAGAAATGCTAACCACCGTCTCAAATGTACCTTTACAAAGGAAAATCTGGGAGTACATACTGCCATACTTTCTCACACAAATGCAAAGATGAATGATACAAAATATTTTTTGTTGATTGCATTCCACTGCTTTGATAAAATGTAGAAATTACATAATGTATTTATAAATAATGTTTAGTCATGCACAGATAGATGTGTGGAGTGTCAGTTGCAGACAATTTTTTATGTATATCTTGCTGGTAACATCTGTGTTGGGTAATAGTTTTTGTCCAAAACAAATTGCACAACAAATAATAAATTATAGGGCAGCCTAAGGTGTTACATGACATCATTTCAATATCTATGACAGATGCCAAAGTAATTTCAGATGGGCCCCATAAAAGACTGTTGGGGCATTTTCTGTGTGTGTTGTATATTAATGACGTGGCAGACAATATAAATTGTAGCCTCAGGATTGTTGCAGATAATATAGACCTTCAGCAGTTTATACTCCATGCATTTACCTCTGCATGGCTAAACACTACAGCACACAGATGAGGTACTGAGTCACAGGGAGGCACAATGAAAAAGAATGCTAAAGTCAAGCCTTAGTGGCTAGAGACAGTGGCCATGTGTATATGAGTTATGCTTATATGAATATGTGTGTTTAATGGTTCTGAAGAAGGACTTTGTGTAAGAGCTAAAATATTTCTAATATTATTTTTCATTCTCTCTGTCCATGACCCAATGCCTCCTCTATGTGTTGAGTAGCAATGTATCTTTTCCTTAGTATTTGTAAATATTATATTTTTGACTTTATATTTTTTGATATACATATTTAATTCTTGCTGTTAAAAAGAGTCTGCATTGGATAATGATCTTTGACTGAAACCACTCACATGTTGTACAATAAATTAAACAGGGGTTAAGGTGTTCATGATTTTATTTCTACATTAATGAGATGAATATCAGTGTCAGTGGCATTGAGAAGCAGTCGGAATTACTAAAACTGAATAAAGCTCCAATGACTAATGAAATCCCTGGCAGATTCTATAGAACTTGCAACTGAGTTAGCCTCTATTTTAACCATAATGTACCATAAATCCATAGGACAAAAAACTGTGCTCCATAGTTGGCAGAAACCACGCATCACAGCCCTCTATACGATGGCTAGTACAAATGGTCCATAAAACGGTCATCCAATATCACTGACATTCATCTGTTGTAGAATCTTAGTATATATTCAGTGTTTCTTTATTAAAGAAAGGGAGGAAGATTGAGTTTAATGTCCCATTGACATCGAGGTCATCAGGGATGGAGCACAAGCTCTGATTGTGTCAAGGCTGGGGAAGGGAATCACGGCTGTGCTCTTTCAAAGCAACCATCCCAGGATTTGCCTGGAGTGATGAAGGGAAATCATGGAAAACCTAAATCTGGATGCCCAGTTGTGGGTTTTAACCATTCTCCACCCAAATACAAGTCCAGTGTGCTAACAACTGTGTCTCTTCACTCAGTAGTATTTCTTTATTTCTGGAATTTTATTACTAGTATTATTATTTGGTACAATACCAATACTTATCAACAAAAGTACAATGATATGGGGATACAAAAAATTGTGACTAGACTGAGGATTCCTTGGCAGGGAGGACACAGTATACTGTCTTGAATGGAGAGTCTCTGACATATTTAGAAGTAGCTTCAGGTATGCCACAGGGAAGTTTTATGGGGCCGTTCCTATTCATGTTGTATATTAATGACCTGGCAGACAAATTGCACATATTTTCAGTGATAACTTTATAAGGTTTCAAAATGGTGCAAAGAATGGTAATTTGCTTCAAAATTTCAGAAATGTAAAATTGTGCACTTCATAAAACATAATAATGTAGTATCAAACAAAGGAAAATTGAGGGAGGAATTATGAAGTGTGTCTGTCTGTCACCCTGTGCCTCATCTGTGTGATGAGTAGCAATCTCCTCACATCATAATGAAAATGACTGTGACTACAGGATCAATGAATCACAATTTGAACTTGTCAACTCATACAAATACCTATGTGTAACCACTTGTAGGGATGTGAAACTGAAAGATCATATATACTTAGTTGTGGATAATGTGGGGTGAAAGCATAGATCAATAGGTAGGACACTGGGAAAATGCAGTTTGTCCATAAAGGAGATTACTTACAAAACACTCATATGACCAGTTCTAGAATACTGCTCAAGTCATTGGGATTCATGCCAAATTGGAAATACAGGAGATATTTAAAGCATGCAAAGAAGGGCAGGATAAATGCTCACGGGTTTGACTGGCCAAGGGAGAGAGAGAACAGGCAGACATGTGATGATAGATGCCAACCATCCAGTGAAAATCTACTTACTGAATTTTGATAAACAGTATTAAGTAAGGAAGCTAGGATAATACTACAACACTATATGTAACACTTCCAAAGAGACTGCAAAGACAAGATTCGGCTAATGCAAGTGTGCCCAGAGGCCTTTAAACAATCATCTACATCTGTAGCTATATATACACTACTGGAAATGGAAAAAAGAACACATTGACACCGGTGTGTCAGACCCACCATACTTGCTCCGGACACTGCGAGAGGGCTGTACAAGCAATGATCACACGCACGGCACAGCGGACACACCAGGAACCGCGGTGTTGGCCGTCGAATGGCGCTAGCTGCGCAGCATTTGTGCACCGCCACCGTCAGTCTCAGCCAGTTTGCCGTGGCATACGGAGCTCCATCGCAGTCTTTAACACTGGTAGCATGCCACGACAGCGTGGACGTGAACGGTATGTGCAGTTGACGGACTTTGAGTGAGGGCATATAGTGGGCATGCGGGAGGCCGGGTGGACGTACCGCCGAATTGCTCAACACGTGGGGCGTGAGGTCTCCACATTACATCGATGTTGTCGCCAGTGGTCGGCGGAAGGTGCACGTGGCCGTCGACCTGGGACCGGACCGCAGCGACGCACGGATGCACGCCAAGACTGTAGGATCCTACGCAGTGCCGTAGGGGACCGCACCGCCACTTCCCAGCAAATTAGGGACACTGTTGCTCCTGGGGTATCAGCGAGGACCATTCGCAACCGTCTCCATAAAGCTGGGCTACGGTCCCGCACACCGTTAGGCCGTCTTCCGCTCACGCCCCAACATCGTGCAGACCGCCTCCAGTGGTGTCGCGACAGGCGTGAATGGAGGGACGAATGGAGACGTGTCGTCTTCAGCAATGAGAGTCGCTTCTGCCTTGGTGCCAATGATGGTCGTATGCGTGTTTGGCGCCGTGCAGGTGAGCGCCACAATCAGGACAGCATACGACCGAGGCACACAGGGTCAACACCCGGCATCATGGTGTGGGGAGCGATCTCCTACACTGGCCGTACACATCTGGTGATCGTCGAGGCGACACTGAATAGTGCACGGTACATCCAAACCGTCATCGAACCCATCATTCTACCATTCCTAGACCGGCAAGGGAACTTGCTGTTCCAACAGAACAATGCACGTCCACATGTATCCCGTGCCACCCAACATGCTCTAGAAGGTGTAAGTCAACTACCCTGGCCAGCAAGATCTCCGGATCTGTCCCCCTTTGAGCATGTTTGGGACTGGATGAAGCGTCGTCTCACGCGGTCTGCACGTCCAGCACGAACGCTGGTCCAACTGAGGCGCCAGGTGGAAATGGCATGGCAAGCCGTTCCACAGGACTACATCCAGCATCTCTACGATCGTCTCCATGGGAGAATAGCAGCCTGCATTGCTGCGAAAGGTGGATATACACTGTACTAGTGCCGACATTGTGCATGCTCTGTTGCCTGTGTCTATGTGCCTGTGGTTCTGTCAGTGTGATCATGTGATGTATCTGACCCCATGAATGTGTCAATAAAGTTTCCCCTTCCTGGGACAATGAATTCAAGGTGTTCTTATTTCAATTTCCAGGAGTGTACATTTACATTCCGCAAACCAGAGTGAAGCACACGGAAGAGGATATATTCTACTGTACCAGTTTTTATGGTTTCTTCCCATTCTATTCACATATGGAGTGAGGGAATAATAATTGTGTGTGTGCTGTAATTAATCTAATCTTATCCTAACAATGTCTATGAAAATGATACATTGGGGGTTGTAGTATTTTCCTAGTTATCAATTAAAGCTGGTTGTTGAAACTTTGTAAGCAGACTCAGGATAGTTTATGCCTGTCTTCAAGTTTGCCAGTTCACCTTCTTCAATAGCTCTGTGACATTTACCCATTAGTGACTATTAATGCTGCCCTTCTCTGCATATGTTTAATATCTGCTGTTAGTACTATTTCGTATGGGTCCCATACACTTGAGCAATATTTTAGAATGGGTCCAACAAGTGATTTGCAAGAAAAGTCCTTTGTAGACTTATTTAATTTCCCCAGTATTCTACCAGTAAACCGAAGTATGCCACCTGCTTTATCCATGACCGAGCCTATGAGATCATTCCATTTCATATCCCTAAAACGTGTTACACTCAGGCATTTGTACAAGTTGGCTGATTCCAGCTATGACTCTTTGATATTACAGTCATAAGATACTATATTTTTTCATTTTGTGAAGTGCACAAGTTTAAATTTCTGAGCATTTGTAGCAAGCTGCCAACTATTGCTCCACTTTGAAATCTTATCAGGATCTGTCTGAACATTTATTCTACTTCTTTTCACAGTACTTCACTATAGACAACTCCATCATCTGCAAAAGATCTTAGGTTAATATTAGTATTATCTACAAGGTCATTAAATACAGCATGCACCACAAGGGTCCAAACAAATTTCCTGTGGCACACCTAACGTTACTTCTACATCTGACAATGACTCTCCATTCAAGATAATCTGCTGTATCGTCCCTACCAAAAAATTCTCAGTCCAGTCACAAATTTCACTTGATATACCTTACAACCATACTTTTGACGATATAAACAAAGGTGTGGTAGTGAGTTGAATGCTTTTCAGAAATCAATAAATACTGTTCTACTCAACTGCCTTGATCCAAAGCTTTCATTATGTCATGTGAGAAAAATGTAAGCTGGGTTTTGTATGATTGATTGTAGATTGTAGATTGTATTTTATTGGTCCTGCTGTCTACATAGCAGCTTATGCATGTTTCCAGAATCCATGTTGGTTGATACAGAGTGGGTCATTCTGCTTGAGGTGCCTCATTATGTTTGAGCTCAGAATATGTGCTAAGATTTTACAATAAATTGATGTCGAGGATAGTGGGAGGTAGTTTTGTGGATCACTTCTAGTACCCTTCTTGTAAAGAGGGTGCGATCTGTGTTTTCTTCCGACTACTGGGCATGCTTTTTTGTTCAAGGGATCTTTGATGGATTATAGTTAGAAGAGGGGCTAACTCAGATGCAAAGTCAGTATAGAATCTGATAGGGATTCCAACAGGCCCTGAAGCTTTGCTCAATTTTAATGAGTTTAGGTATGCGACCATTCCACTTTGTGCCCGTAGAAAGTGTTGCATCCATGTACTAGTATGAGTTTACTGATTCCAATTGCAATGCCTTGATATTATTGTCATAGGACACTATGTCTTATCATTCTGTGATGTGCAAAACTTTACATTTTTGAACATTTAAAGAAAGTTAACAATCTGTGCACCATTTTAATATCTTATCAATATCTGACTGAATATTTTGCAGCTTCTTTCAGACTGTATTTCATTGTAAATAGCTGTTATCATCTGTGAAAAGGTCATTTAATATACAACATGTACAGCAAGGGTACCAACAAATTTCCCCGTGGCACACCCAAAGTTATTCTACATGTGACGCTGACTCTCCATCCAAGATAACCTGCTGTATCCTCCCTACCAAAAAATTCTCGGCCCAGTCACAAATTTCACTTGATACATCTTATGACAATAAATGTAGGTGTGGTAGTGAATTAAATGCTTTTCAGAAATCAAGAATTAGTGATCTACCGGATTGCCTTGATCCAAAGCTTTCATTGTGTCATGTGAGATAAGCGTGAATTAGATTTCACATGACTGATGTTTTCAGAATCCATGCTGGTTGGCATAGAGGAGGTAATTCTATTTGAGATACCTCATTACATTTTAGCTCAGAATATGTTGTAAGATTCTATAGCAAATCGAAGTCAAGGATACTAGATTGTAGTTTCTTGGATCACTTCTGCTACCCTTCTTCAATATGGGTGTGACCTGCACTTTTTTTCAACTACTGGGAACAGTTTTGTTGTTCAAGAGATCTATGCTAGATTTCAGTTAACAGAGGAGCTAACTCAGCTGCAAATTCAGTATAGAAACTGATAGGGATTTGATTGAGCCATGGGGCCTAGTTTTTATTTGATTTCAGCTGTTCCTCAACACTACTGACATTAACATTTATTTCAGTCACCTTTTCAGTGGCATGAGGATTAAATTGGGGCATTTTTCCTGGGGTTTCCTTTGTAAAGGAACATCTGTAAATGGAGTTAAGCATTTCAGCTTTTGCTTTGCTACCCTCAATTTCACTTTCTGTCTCATTCGCTTGGTACTGGTGCCACTAACAGCCTTTACATATAACCAGATTTTCTTTGGGTTTTGTGAAAGATCATTTGACAATATTCTGCAACAGTAGTCACTGAAGGCTTCTTGCGTTTGCTCACAGCTAAATGCATTTAACTCATCAAATCTCTATCTGTAGTCCTATGCTTTGTTTTATACCTATTATGCATTAGTCTCTATCTCTTTAGAAGTTTCTTTACAGTGACTGTATATTATGGAGTGGCCCTTCCCATTATGAACTGTTATATTGGGCACATATATATCCAAAGCATGGTCAACTGTTGTTTTAAATGTGAGCCATAGTTTGTCTACATTTTCCTTCCTGTGTTGAATGTTTCAAGTTTCTCATTCAGATATGACACTACTACTGTTTTATCTACTATACTGAGAATATGTATCTTTTTACATGTCCCAGTTGCCCTTTATACTTCTGTAATCACTGTTGCCCCACCACATCACAGGCACTGATACCAGTTTCAGTTTGGACATTCTCAAAGAGGTGAGGTCTATTTTGTGCCATTAAACCCAATACATTTCAATCATGAGTGGGTTTCTGAACTACTTATTCTAGGTAGTTCTAATAGACGACATTTAGTAATGTTTCACAGGATTTTTTGTCACACCTACCAGTAACAAAACTATTATTTTGCCTATTGATGATTTAAGTCTCCACCAATGATTACAATATGATTGGGGAACTTGTCTGTTGTGACAAATATACCACCTCCATTTGCCATTAGCCAATCCTTTTGATATACACTTAAATTTTCCCCATAAATCTCACTGCTTTCAATTTCATGTTTCAACCATTCTCTCTGCTCTCCATATCTGATTGGAATGGGAAGAAACTGTAATATGTGGTGCTATGAAAAGTACCCAATATCATGCCCTCTAAAGTGGTCTGAAAAGTATAGATGCAGTTGTAGATGTAGAAAGTAAAAGACAAGTTTTCCTATTGGTGGAGAAAAATTACTGAACATGTGGAAGATACAAAATGTAAACTGGTGACAACTATACACAGCTTTGTTATAAAAAAATCTCGTAAGAATTAATACAAATTTAGTGTTACACAGTTTCTTCTGAAAGGATCTGTCCAATGTATATCCTTATAAAAAACTGAAATGTGAACTATATGTAGTACAGGCAAAAAGTGGATAGAAACTTCCGGAGTGTGGTGGTACATTAGAGTGTTATTAAATTAGATAACTAAAATGAATTGAATAGAAATGAAGTTTATGTCACAAAATGAATCAATTGATAGGACACATTCTGAGTCATGTTCAAGATGTAGCTTTCAGTAGTTATGATAAGCGAAGAGATTTGCACAAGATAGAGCAGCGTTAACAAGACATGTGGCCTTTGTCAAATGTCTGGTGTTGCACTAAAGGGAGTTTGTATTCTATGTTCAAATTTAGACTCTGGACTGCTGTTTTTATAGTATAGTGAAGTAGTGTCAGATTGGTGTAATAACATCACAGAAGAGAACTTTAAAGTTTTCACAGTGCTTTCTTTTGAAACGGTTTCAACAATGTATGGGAGCACTATTATTTTTTAGTAAATGAGTTTGTCATTCAACACTGTGACGATCTTGCTAAGATGGTACTGTCAATAACTGAAAACAAGCAGCAATTATTTCTCGTAAGGACGTGTCACTCTATTGCATGGCTACTGATAATAGCAGCCTCCTGTGTAAAATAATCCAGAGGTATAATAGTACCCCATTCAGATCTCTATGTGAGAACTACTCAAGAGGATGTTGACATCAGGAAAACCAAAACTGGTATTCTACAGAATGGAACATGGAATATTAGAACTCTTAATTGGGTAGGTAGGCTAGAGAATTTAAAAAGGGAAATGGACACACTGAAGTTAGATATAATAGGATTTAATGAAGTGCATTTGTAGGATGAACAAGACTTCTGGTCATATGAGCACAGGTTTATGAATACAAAATCCAACAAGGATAATACAAGCGAAGGTCTAATGTGAATAAGTAAACAGGAACACTAGTAAGCTACAATGAACTGCATAGTTAATGCATTATTGTAGCCAAGACAGACATAAAACCAACATCCACCACAATAGCACATGTTTATATGCCAATTAGCTCCACAAATGATGAAAATATTGAAAGAATATATGACGAGGTAAAACAAGTTATCCAGATCACTCTGGGAGATGAAAATATTGTGATTCGGGGGGGGGGGGACTGGAAATTCATGGGGGGTGGGAAGTGGGGGGGACAGAAGGAAAAATAGTAGAACAACATGGTCTGGGGGAAAGGAATGAATGAGGAAGTCACCGAGTAGAATTTTGCACTGAGCATAATTTAATCACTGTGAACACTTGGCTGTAAGAATCATTGTCTGCATGTTGGATACATGGAAGACATCTGCAGACAATGGATGGTTTCATATTACACAAACACTGACCAAGACATAAAAGTTTTGGGAGTCTGTGCATGATTATGGCTGCTGACCTAATAAAGACGTAATATCTGATATTTTGAAGGTTTCATATTGATGACATAATATGCAGACAGAGATTTCAAAAAACAGATTCTAAATTTCAAAAAAATTCTAGGGCCAGATGTGGACTCTGATTGTAATTTATTGGTACTGAAATTCAGATTAAAAATCAAGAGATTGCAAAAAGGTAGGACATTGAGGAGATGATAACTGGACAAATTAAAAGAATGAGAAGTAGTTGAGGGTTTCAGAAGGAGCTTTAGACAATGTTTGACTGGAACTAGGGAAATGAATACAATAGAAGATGAATGGGTAGCTCTGATATATGAAATAGTGAAGACAGCAGAGGGTCAAATAGGCAAAAAGACAAAGCTCAGAAGAAATACTTGGATAACACATGAAATATTGAATCTAACTGACAAAAGGAGAAGATATAAAAATGCAGCAAGCGGCAAAAAGGAATACAGACATCAAAACATGAGATTGACAGGAAGTGCAAAATGAGAAATTCAATAATGTAGAAACGTGCATACCTAGGGGAAAGACAGATGCCACCTACAGGAAAATTAAAGAAATCTGTAAAGCAAAGAGAACAAGTTGTATGAATACCAGGAGCTCAGATAGCAAAAAAGTACTATGCAAAGAAGGGCAAGCTGAAAAGTGGAAGGAATATATAGAAACTGAAACAATGCCTCTGCAGTAGATGACGTTCTTTCAGAATTACTGAGGTCCATGGGAGAGCCAGCGATGACAAAACAGTTCTGCCTGGTGTGTAAGATACACGAGACAGGCAAAATACCTTCACATTTCAGGAAGAATGTAATAAACCCATTTCCATAGAAGACAGGAGCTGACAGGCATCAACATTACCGAACTACCAAATTAATAAGTCATGCTTGTTATATAGTGACACGAATTACTTACAGAAGAACTGAAGAAACGATAGAAGGTGACCTCTCGGTTTGAGTTCCAGGGAAAGGAAGGAACACCCTAGGCAACACCAACCCTACAATTTATCTTAGAAGATAGACTGAAGATAGTCAAACTGATGACTATAGCTACTGTAGGTTTAGAGAAAGGTTTCCGCATAGTTGACTGGAACACACACCTGTAAATTCTGAAAGTGGCAGGGATAAAACACAGGGTATGAAAGTTTATTAAAACTAGTGCAGAAACTGAACTGCAATTATAAGAGTCAAAGACATGAAAGGGGACAGTGGTTGAAAAGGATGAGATGGGGTTGTAGCCATCCCCACTGATATTACATCTGTACATTGGCTCAGCAGTAAAAGAAACTATGGGCAAATTTGGCGAGGGAATTAAAGTTCAAGGAGATAAAATAAAAAAATAAAAATTATGTTTACCAGAGAAATTGTAATACTGTCAGAGACAACAAAGGTCTTGAAAGAGCGACTGAAGGGAATGAATGGCATCTGCTAAAGAGGTTATCAGATGAATGTCAACAAAAGTAGAACAAGGAAAACACAATGTAGTTGAATTAAATCATGTGAAACAGAAGGAATTAGATTAGAAAATGAGACAATAAAAGTTTACATAAAACAAGAGAAAGACAACTATTCAACTACAGCAGATCGATGCATGGAGCACAGAAACCAATAGCGGAAAACATATTCCCAGGGGTGAATATTGTTTTTTGTTGAGTGTTTTTGTGTTCCACACATCAATCTGCTATAGGTGGTTGCCTTTCGCTTATTTTATATACTGCTCCTGCCAGGAATTTCTGTTATTGCTAGACACTAAAAGTTTGCTATCCTGGCAGAACAAAACTGACAATGATCAAAGTCATGTAGACTGTCTATAGCACGAAATACAATTTTAGAAAGTGGAAATTGTTGACATCTAATGTAAATTTAAGTGTCATGAGATCTTTTCTGAAGGAATTTGTCTGGAATGTGGCCTTGTACACAAGTAACATGCGGATGATATGCAGTTCATGCAAGAAGTGAATAGAGGCTTTTGAAATGTTGTGCTACAGAAGATAGCTGGAGATTAGGTGGCTAGATCGACTAACCAATTAGAAGGTGCAGAATCGATTATAGAAAAAATAAATACATGACACAACTTGACTAAAAGGTGGGATTGACTGATTGATAGGTCACGCTCTGAGGAGTGAAATAATCATCAGTTTGGTAATGGAGGGAGGTGTGTATGTGTGAAGGGGAGGAGGGGAAGGGTGGAGGGATAGCAAAGTGAGGGGGAGAGAGTGAAAATTGTAGAGAGATATGAATGGATGAACAAAGCAAGCAGATTCAAATGCCAATGAATGTAGGTTTCAGTAGTTATTCAGAGATGATGAGGTTGGTGCAGGATACAGTTGCTCTCAAAGACCTTCATTAAACTGGCCTTCATACTGAATACCAGTGCCACCAGCACTAACACAACAACAACAAACTCTCAGAGTTGAGGAAAAATTCAAAACCCAATTTCAGCATTCAGTAACTATCAGTTATCAACATCAGTAAAATTGTTGCCCTCATATTTTCAACATTTTTATACAGGAATGTGGAAAAATGCTAAATTTCATGACGTTATGGGAGAACCACTGATTTCACTTTATGTTGCCAAAAATTACAGATTTTGTGTTATTTTTCACTTTAAAATTGATCCAAAATTTTCTTATCCCTATTACCCCTTTTATGGCTCCTAATCATATATGTACTACGCAATTATGTATGACCGAGTCAGGATAATTTGGTGTACTTCTGTGAGTGCGTGTTGGCAGTACTAATAATTTCATCTCCAGAGGGTGAGTGCTGGATAGCTATTCTGTCTCATGGTGATACACAGAATACATATAAAAAAGTCTACTCACCAAATAGTGATAGGAGAACACACACATAAAAAAGATTTTACTAACGCAAGCTTTCAGTGTCAGCGTCTCCTTCACCTGGCTGAAGAGTTGTAGGGGAAGAAAGAGGGATGAAAGAAAAGCACTGGACAGGTTTAGGAAAAGGGGTAGAGTTCAGAAAAGTCTTTCCTTCCCATGACTCAGGATTCTGTGTGACTTTTCCTAACTCTACTCCTTTCCTAAACGTCTCCAGTCCTTTTTTCTTCACTCCTATTCCTTCTCCTTCAACCCTTCTGCCAGAAGAAGCAGCCACTGACTCCAAAAGGTTGCATTAGTAAAACCTCTTTTTATATGTGTGTTCTCCACCTACCACTTGGTGAGTAAATTCTTTTAACCTTTCCAATTACATTATGTTGTTTAAAACTGATTATTTTCATTGTTACAGAATACATGTAGTAGTACTGTAAATGCCACTGTTTACTGGAGCTTGACGATTAATTTTACACATTGACTCAGCAAGATAAAATTAATTATGGTTGATCTTACCATAGGAATTATGCTGTCATTTCATTATGTTTTATTTAGAAGTGTTGTTCTATCTTTTATCATCTTGTTTTTAAGTAGTCACAATGTGGTGATGATCCAAGTATATGAAAATGTAGTGGTGCAAACAGGTGAGTCCTTCTATGGAAAATCCAAAGCAAATCCAGTATAGAAGGTATTGTAAGTTTAATATAAAGAGATAAATTTATAGTAAAGAAAAGCAAAAACAGCAAAGTAGCTTAGAGACATTATTATCTACATAATTTTATGACCATCATTTAAGAAGATAAAAAATTGTACAAGTGAAAGTTTGTAATAGGATATGAAAAAATAAACAGATAGGAGAAAGTAAAAATGAGGATGCTAAATATAAGAAGGTAGTGCATTGTCTTACAACAATTGTTTAAATCATGTGACAAAAGTGGCATCCTCTGCAATAAGGTAAAATAGTAACTAATAGATAGATTGCTGTGCATCACAAGAGTCACATACAGACACAATGAAAAATAATATATAGTCTTGTTCTGCATCATACTGTTTGTTTTTTAATATGCATATTGTGTATTTTCTAGCAATGTACTTAACCATCTGCATCATGCATTTATACTTAACATTTATTCCAAATGTTGCGAATAACTATTTAACATCAATACATGTTGTAAACATGGCTGCCTTATCATACACAGGTGCCTGTGGTAACCCGCTGGCTACTGCACCTACTGCTGATGCAATTCAGGCCACTATGACGAGCATAATGCTCTTGACAAGCATAATACGCACTGACATTCAAATGGGGCACCCACAGATACTCAAGGCAGTTGCCAAGGGCAGCACTGTCACCAACCACAGTCACCTGGACTGCCACGTGCAAACAGCATGAAGTCAATGACACCAGACGGAGACAGCATGGATGGCTTTCCCATAACCAGTTCCCATGTTGCTTCTGCTGTGGCACAGGATCTGGCTCTCCATCAAGTCATATGCATGATACAACATGGGTGGCCTGAATGTCTGCTGGGTGGGGTATCGAACTTGCTTCAGAATCATTATGTACTGCACCATTGCCTCTCCTCCCTCTTGGATGGCATTATTCTTTTGTTACTGGAAGGGTTCACTCCCAGCATCATGGTTCCAACGGCTCTGTGGTGGCAAGTCCTCCGCTTATCAAATCAGTCACTGGGGGACCTCTCACACAAAACTCCTGGCATGCTGTCATGTGTTTTGGCTGGGCATTGATTTGGAAGTGGAACACTCTGTCATGGGTTGCCACAAGTGTTCAGGTCACCAACCAGTGGAATTTTTCCTCATTTTCCTTCTGTCATTCATTGTCCGTTTCCAACAGCATATGCAGCTTTCAAGGCCATGTCAAAGATTTTCTCTGTGCAAGGTTTGCCTTGCACCCTGATTTCAGACAGTGGTCATCAGTTAGTGGTGCAGTCTTTCAAGAACTTTTCTATATACAATGGCATTCACGACATCATTGTGCCTTCCTTCCATCCACAGTCGAATGGTGAGGCAGAACGCTTTGTCCAAATATTTAAGACATCAATGCACAAATATGGTGAAGATGTTTTCAACTCACGATGCTCTCATTTTTTTTAGATCATAAATAATGGCATTCATAGGGGCTACGCGTCCCACCAAGCTCCTGCATGGCCATCAGCCATGGACAGACACTGCTCAACATCTTGCTGGGAGAATCACTCAGAAATGTTAAACAAAAAATTAAGTCAGTATTGTTATGTTCTTAGAACACTAAAAAATTCCTGTAGTGTTGATGCAGTGTTATGTTCATACTTTGCACTCATACATAGCAGACTAAGATATGGTAACATATTTTGGAGGAATACCAGTTTGGCCAAACACTCGTTTGTGCTTCAAAAGAAGGCAATAAGGATAATGAGAGGTACGACGCACAGAGAATCATGTAAAAAAGTTATCAAGGGACTACAACTCATGATTCTATCATGTATCTATATTTATGAAAGCATATGTTTCATGAATGCGCACCAGGACATTCTTTGTTAAACAGTCAAGTTCATAACTACAAAACGAGAAATAGAGATGACTTTCATAGAGAAAGTCACACAAAAGCTATGTATCAAAATAGTATTCTTTATCAACCAAAAATCTTATTTAGTGCACTACCAAAGGAAATTAAAAGTATACAAAAATTCCACATATTCGAAAAATAACTCAAAAAATGTTAATTAGCAAGAGTTATTATAGAGTCAAGCAATACTTAAATCACCACCATTCAATATACAGTAGCTTATTTGCTTCATCGTAATGACCAACAATGCTCACTGAAAAGTAAATTGTATTCATCTATTATTCTAATTTAGCATATCATGAATGTTGTTATGCATATGGTTTCATGTTATATGTAATAATATTTTATTTATGGACATATAATTGTAAATCTTTTCATGTCCTATTTTACATGTAAGGCAATGTATGACAAATCCTTTATCATTTTATAATAATGAGATACAATGATGCTAAGTAAATAAACATAAACATAAACATAAACGTCCCCAGCAGTACCAATTTTGTCAACATACCTGCCCAGCATGGCTGTCTGGGCCATGGATTTTGGACAATGTCCTCACTCAATTCCAGCTTGCATCCACAGCCAACGTGCTCACCATGTCTTCTTGCTTTGCACTGCAGATTAACTCAAGGCATGCCACTAGAACCAGTTGTATCCCACGATGGATGCAGGGCCCCCTCCTTGGGTCATGGGCCCAATGCTTTGTTCTTCATTGGCCTTGCTGCTCTTGGGATTGGGTAAGCCTCACTATGCCCACCTTCCCTGGTGATTGATGCTCCATCAGCACCACCAGTGTGTTTGCTTACTGTGACTAGTGCTCCTCCCACTGCACGGAGCAGTCGCTGCCATTGGCAGGAATGGAAGACAGTTCCCTTTCACCAGGGCACCTTCTCTCCAGTCAGCAGTCATCACCCTTGGGTGATGCCCCTCATCATGGACTCTGAAGTGCAGATGGTTTCTTCCCCCTGCCATCGGTCCTGTCCACCAATCACCCAGGAGTCCACAGGCATGCCCTTTTCCAATCACTTTCATCCAATACATGATGGCCCGGGAGGATCGGGAACGTCTCTCACATTTGGCTGCCACCCCTGACACCTCCAAAGACACAATGGATGTCTCTGTAGTAACAGTATTGTGAACAGTGACATGTGGACCTTCCCCCGCAAGGAAAGAGGAGTGTAGTAACCCGTGGGCTACTACACCTACCACAGACACAAATCAGGCCACTACAGCAAGCATAGTGCACACCAACATCCAAATAGCACATGTACCAGAGGTAGTCACCAGGGGCCACACCATCAGCAACCACAGTCATCTGGACTGCCTTGCAAATGCAGCACAAAGCCAGTGACACAATATGGAGACAACATCTTTATAAGTCTGTACGGGAGTCTCCAGCCCCTCAGTTGTTAATAGTTCAGAGATGTATAACTATCTGCTCCGTATTCTTGTTATTGTCACTCTATCGCTCTGCCAACATTGTACTCTTATTGTTGTCAGTCTGTGAGCTAATAAATTTGTATTTTTGTTATGTCCGTGTGTTTCCTTGTGCCCTTAGAGGGAACAGTGCCTTGTACACAAATGCATATACAATGAAGAACCAAAGAAACTGGTACTCCTGCCTAATATTGCGTAGGACCCAGCGGGCATGCAGAAGTGCCACCACAAGATGTGACATGGACTTGACTAATGTTTGAAGTAGTGCTGGAGGGAACTGACACCATGAATCCTGCAGAGCTGTCCATACTTCCATAAGAGTATGAGGGGGTGGAGATCTCTTCTGAACAGCATATTGCAACACAGCCCAGACATGCTAAATAATGTTCATGTCTAGGGAATTTGGTGGCCAGCAGAAGTGTTTAAACTCAGAAGAGTGTTC
Source organism: Schistocerca gregaria (assembly GCF_023897955.1). Lineage (NCBI taxonomy): Eukaryota > Metazoa > Arthropoda > Insecta > Orthoptera > Acrididae > Schistocerca > Schistocerca gregaria. The sequence goes on along the minus strand of NC_064925.1, from coordinate 388,837,918 downwards.
CTGGAGCCACTCTGTAGAAACTCTGGACATGTAGAGTGTCGCATTGTCCTGCTGGAATTTACCAAGTTTGTCGGAATGCACAATGGACATGAATGGATACAGGTAATCAGACAGGATGCTTACATATGTGTCATCTGTCAGAGTCATATCTAGATGTATCAGGGGTCCCATATCACTCACACTGCACACGCCACACACCATTAGAGAGCCTCCACCAGCTTGAACAGTTCTCTGCTGACATGGTGGGTCCTTGGATTCATAAGGTTGTCTCCTCACCAGTACACATCTATCCACTTGATACAATTTGAAACAATACTCGTCTGACCAGGCAACATGTTTCCAATCATCAACAGTCCAATGTCAGTGTTGATGGGTCCAGGCAAGGTGTAAAGCTTTATGTCGTTCAGTCACCAAGGATACACAAGTGGGCCTTTGGCTCCAAAAGCCCATATTGATGATGTTTTGTTGAGTGGTTAGCACACTGAAACTTGTTGAAAGTCCAGCACTGAAATCTGCAGTAATTTGCAGAATGGTTGCACTTCTGACATGTGGAACAATTCTCCTCAGTCACCATTGGTCATGTTTTTGCAGGATCTTTTCGCAGCTGCAGCAATGGTGGAGATTTCATGTTTTACTGGATTACTGATATTCACAGCACACTCATGAAATGGTCATATAGGAAAATTCCCACTTCACGCTACCTCAGAGATGCTGTGTCCCATCGCTCAAGCGCCAACTATAACACCACATTCAAACTCACTTAAATCTTGTTAACCTGCCATTGTAGCAGAAGTACCCAATCTAACAACTGCGCCAGACTGTTGTTGCCTTATATAGGCATTGCCGACTGCAGTGCCATAATCTACCTCTTTACATATCTCTGTATTTGAATATGCATGCCTATACCAGTTACTTTGGCACTTCAGTGTATAATATGGTCAGCTGCAAGAAAATGCTTATTAAAGATGAACAAATGAAATGGAATTTCACAAAATTTCTTATATGTTTGCAAACTAGATGAAATCAGATAGTTTCAAAATAAATATGTAATTGCTTAATGCAGTTATGAAAACTATGATACGACAGAAATTACAAAATTTCTTCTTCCATGAACTTTTTATTGGAAAGCTATGTGAACTGTTCTTTTCTTATTTCATTATCATTTCTATTTACCTGTTGTAAAGGATAATATCTGGCTGCCAAATTTCATGATCAGCTAAATGTAGCTCATGAAGTCCACCCCATTCTGTTTTATTCCACTTCAGTTTCTCATCTGTCCATATCTGCAACAGTTGTATTCCTGTATAATAAACTAAGAATAATGTTTTATTATTGTTGAAAAATTAATGTTTAGTCACAAGTTGACAAGAATGCACCAACAACTGTTTTTATGGTCATTAGTATCCAGTTATTGAAAGTATGAATAATGTGCTTACATTAATGTCCATAAAACCTTTACGCTTAATTATTCTTTCTTTGAACACATATATGTTAGGCTCAAAAAAATTTCTGTTGTTGGCATTAAATTTTGGATTACACAGCTAGTGTGTTAAGAATCTGAGAATTTTATAGGCAAAATTTCATACATCAGCATGAAGATAAAATTAACTGAAATTACCACACAGCCTGTAAAAAAATATTTTCCAGGAATAAACGTGATAAAACTGAACAGTAATAGACATTGAGCTTTTTAAAATAATGCAGCTGCTAAACAAAAGAGGTAAACATTTAATGACTGCAAATAATACATCGCAGAATGAAAAGCATTCTCACTCTGACCATGAGGCTTGCAGCTGGATGCAATGCAGCACTTCTTTAGAGAAGCTTTCAGAGGTACCATGTTAAAGTCAGAGTAAGAAAGTAGCCTGATACTCATCTGGCAGTTAAGCAGAGAGGTGTTCATCCAAGGGGTTTTCAACAATAGGATTAAGACCATAGTGCATGTGCACGTTAAACAAAAAAACATTAGCAGAGGCTATAGATGTCACTCTGATGGAAGAAAGGGCACAATAGTCTCAGCCAAAGACAAAATAAGCACTCAAAGTGGCATTGTGGCACCAAGAAACAAAAAGGAAGTAATCGACTATTTTGCATATGGTAAACCAGTGCACATTTCAAGAGACTGTCATGCTGATAAAAGAGTATGAATGGTAGGACGGGTTGTACCAGGAAATAGAGGAGAGAGGACAAGAGTGCCAGTGAAGACGGACAACAATGGTCTCGCTGTGTTCTGTATTTAGGTATCCACGAACTTCATTTTGAAAATGGGGTGGAGCCCCATCCTGCTGAAAGATGAATGGAGAGTCCAATTGCATTTGAGGCAACAGCCATTGCTGCAACATGTCCAAGTAGGAATATCCAGTGACAGTGCTCTCGGCAAAGAAGAATGGCTCGTACAGTTTCTGACATGACACGGCAAAAAAAACATTTACCTCTGGGGAATCACGCTCAAATTCAATGCAGTCGTTTGGATGCTTTGTAGCCCAGATTCAGCAAGTCCACTGAACAACTGTAGCACTCTTGTTTTTGCTGAACTCCAACACAGAGAAAGCTTGCTCCGCACTTGAACTCGCCATGTTTCTGACTAGCACTGACTATCGGCAAATTACCAAACTATGCTGTGGCAGTATACATGAAAAAAATCTTTCAGGGTTTCTCTTCAAAATGACAGTGTACGATATATGTACAATGTTTGGTTCTTGTGCAATAAATAATTGAAAGTGTTTCCAGACTTTATGGACACCCTGTAGAATTGTTTGATAGGCTTAGATTCCACATTCTAAAGCTATAGGTGGACAAATCTGAAGTTTTGCAAAGAGAAGTGTTCCATTTGAGTCATACCCTATCAGCCAAGGGATTGAGGCCAGTCACCACAGAAGGTCAAAGTGATAAAAGAGTATCGACAGCATAAAGCAAGGAAGCAACTGAAGGCTTATCTAGGTATCGTCATATACTATAGGCATTTTATAAGTAACATCAATAAAATTGTAAAGCATTACATGAATTATGGAAGAAAGAAGTTCCTTACACCCTGGTGGTTGAGCATGAAAATGCTTTTCAGTACTTGAAAGAGAAGATGACCAGTCCACTGATACTGAAGTACTCAGACACTGAAAAAGGACTTCACAATCACCAAGGATGTTAGCCAGATATTTGTTGGGGTCATCTTAAGTAGGGGAAAGATCAGAAGTGACCTACTTGTTGCGTATATCTTGAGGACACTGAATAAAGCAAAATGGGGGTACAGTACTACTGCGAGGAAGATGTTAGCCAGATACTTTAGGCCATATGAATTTGGCAGAAAGTTTCTGATATGTACTGACCATAAACCCCTCACATGAGGTGGCAGCATATTATACCCATCATCCAGATTAATGATATTTAGATTAAAGCTGGAGGGATATGACCAGGTAACACATAAAAGCAGCAGACAAAATCAAGTTGCTGATGCAGTCTCATGAGTGAGAGAGGCCAGGGTGGATGGCATGTGACTGGAATGTAACAATAGCCTAGGTCATGAGGTGGCAGAAGAGTAGACCAATGCATAGGTGAGGGACTCACAGGCAGGTGAAGACAGCAAGATGGTTGACATACATGAGCAGATGGGACATCCATCCTCCAAGGACCCAGAACACAAGGCAGCTAAGCCAAGACAGTGGAAGAAATAAATGGGAACAAAAAAAGCTGTGGTACTACAACATAATCATGATTCTCCAGTTGAAGGACACCAAAGTACAGGAAGAATTAATGAATGAATAAAAAAAAAGTACTGACTATGGAGCAGAATTAAAAAGGATATAGAAGATTATATCCAGAAATGTGAAAGCTGCCAGAAGAACAAACTCACTAGTAAACACGCAAAGATGCCTCTAGAGATCTTTACGATTCCCAAACACAAGAAGTGTCATATTGATTTGGTACGTACAGAGTACCATCAGTAATACTGAATGAGGCAGGATCAATTTTATAAGTGAAACCATGAAAACAATGTGCAAATTGTTGCATACTGAGAAAATTCAATCTACCAGCTAACATCCTCAAATAAACAGAGCATGAGAAAGGTTGATTCACATGTTAACAGAAATGCTTCAACATTGCATAAACAGACTGCAAACAGACTGGGACAGATAGCTTCTGTACATCGATTTTGTGTACAATACAACACCACACAGCACAACAGGATATATGCCATACAAATTATTCTTTTTATAACAATGAAAACAATCAATTATTGACAAAATTATTTAATTGGATAGATAAAAGGTCTACTCACCAAGTGGAACCAGAACACACACATAAAAGTCTGTTGTGATTGGCAAGCTTTTGGAGCCAGTGGCTCCTTCTTAGGCAGAAGCGTTGAAAGGGAAGGAAGAAGGGTGAAGGAAAAGAACTTGAGAGGTCTAGGAAAAGGGGTAGATTTTAGGAAAGTCACCTAGAACCGCAGGTCAGGGAAGACTTAACGTATGGGATGAGAATCCTTCTGAGAATGTCTTTCCTTCTCATCCTGTATGGCAAGTCTCCCCTGACCCATAGTACTGGGTGACTTTCCCAAAATCTACCCCTCTTTCTAGACCTGTCAAGTCCTTTTCCTTTGCCTTTCTTCCTTCCCCGTCAACCCTTATGCCTGAAGAGAGAGCCACTGGCTCCGAAAGCTTGCCAATCACAACAGTCTTTTATGTGTGTGTTCTGCTCTCCCTTGTTGAGTAGATTTTTTATCCATAGAATTAAATAGAATTATTCTTTTTAGTGTATACATTCCAGGGATATACAGAAGAATCTGGTGAGGCTTATTATAATTTTAATGATTATATGGGAGAACTGGAACTGTGGATGCAAGAGACACACCAATGTCAGAGAGGACAGAATACATAATTCAAGGTAAAGAACAAGAAGCATTATGATAAAACACATAATCCAAAATAATTCTATTTTGATGATACAGTTCTATTGTTTGCTTAGAGCATACAATGAGGTAGATCGCATAAACTAGGTACCCGACGGTGACATCTGTACACGGTAATGTGAATAAAGGGAACCAGTTTTGTAATCTCCCTAAAAAGAAATAAATATCTTATGGTTCATGCCTACAGGCTGAAGGAACTTTTCTAATTCCAGATGTCAGCATTGTACTACATCATTGACATTACTCTCCTGCAGTTGGAGTTGAGCACACTTGAAAACAATCATAAACACAGGTCCCAAAATTTCAGTCATCACCCAGACTGTATTATGACAACATGGGAAAAGCAAAAATTTATAGTGTAGCTTGGAGAACTGTGAATTATTTCAGTTCACTAGCACTATGGGCACAATATATAAGGGAGACGAGGAGAACTTGAATACAGGTTTTGTCCCAAGATTTGAAGGTGATGAGGGTGTTGTAACTTCAACAAGAAAAGGAACTTACTTGAAGATAATGTACTACCCAGACATTGCCCTTTCCTGCGTGAGGATGACCCCCCTTCCCCCCTCCATGCCATTTTCACATTTCAGTGAGGAATTGGAGCTATGGCCAGCCTAATCACAAGATTAAAACAGCATTTTGTGCCTCCAACAGTTAAGGTACCACATGAAATCAAGCTTTTCTACTTGCTTATTCTGGAGCTAAAGTATTTCGACTTCTTCAGCTGTTTAATCCAGGTTTGGACCAAAGTAAACTAATATGCACTCTGTTGAAGAACCAACTAATTGCCTACTATGCTTTGCTTAACGTTTTCAGTACTACTGTGCACAATAAACAACCCATGACATCATCTACAATGTTACACGACTCTCTGCCAGTCCTTCAGACCTGTAAACAAACTCAAAGTATGAAACAATTATGTTGCCACAAGACCGGTATCTACTCCTAGCCTTTGGGCACAATCAATCTAAAGGTTTCCAATAACATATGAGCAGGCATGTCATTTCCAGAACATTACATTTCCATTTTGGCAACATTTCAGGGAACCAGTTACTTACAGGAAGTTTTACCTGAGAATTGTAATGATTAATTTTCTACTGCAGTTAACAACTTGCCTACAGTATCACTTGGGATAGTCAATGAATTCATGACTGATGCACACACAAACTCTGTGGAATCCTCCAATCTGTTCGCTGCCAATATTATTCCATTATCTGAACAATCAGCTGACTATCTGTCATGTATCAGTGAGCTTTTGCCCCACAGGTTTTCGACAGCAAGGAATAACACTCTTGGTAATGCCATCACTCCTGTCTGTGAGCAGTGTTCTGCCCACATCTCCATTGAAGATATCACAATCACCAGTCTTTCTGGACTCTACAGTATTCGAGATGTGGACCAATCGATGCCCAAGTGTTCACTTCAATCTCTTTTAGCCTCCCACAGTGGCATAGCATCACAGTGTTGGGCACCTCTCAGGACTACTCTGTATCCCCGACTTCAGTGCTGAGTGGTGACAATGATACGTTCACAGATAGTGGTGCAGATTCAAATTGTGATACAATGATGCACTATGTGAAGTGCTTCACAAAGCTGTGGATGCAGGTGATGCTTCTTTGACAGTGGTTCTCTTAGCCCTTGCACCATGCCATTAGCACAGGACCAGGTACCTACACTTGCTACTTCAACAAACTCTCTTTCCTCATAGTCATCTTCAGGTCCTGCCACAAACTTCTGCTACTCTCTTCAATGGCAAAGTCATCACTCTCAGGAATTATGATGCACATCTTGGTCTTACATTTTCAACAGTGTCTCTTGCCATCACAGATACATGTCTCATGACCTGCAATTTTTTCAGGTAGAAGAATTGGCACAACACAGAACTCCATCCAATGGCCCATGCCTTGGAACACACCTACACAGTCAAACTCTCAAGACTCCTCAGGCTCGTGACCATAAGAACCCATTGCTGCACACAGGGTTGCTACTATTGCTTGCACGGACACACTACAAACGCTACTGGCAGAATTTCCCAGTTTTTCGATTACTCACTCTTAAAAATTCAAACACAAATACTGGTCCACACCAGGAAGCACCTCCATCCACAATATCTGGGAGAAGGTTCCATCTTCAGTGACACATATTTTGTAGCTGTTATCTCTTCAGATTCACTCCGAATGGTACCCATCTGGACCAACCTCAGCATTCGTGTCATCATCCAGGATGGCTGCAGCATCGCTAAAGGGCTCTTCATGACCTCGGCTACAGGGACTGGGAGACAGCCATCGAAGTCACCCACACTCATGGGTGTCAATTACAATGACCCAAGGTGCCTCATGCATGGGGACACCACTGTCAATGCCAGTCTCTACACCATGGCTTCGCCATCTCTCCTATTGGGGGTAGTACCCCATGCTTCTCCTAGGATGGCTATTACACAGCAATAAAACCAAGGTGGACCACTTTAACTACCAACAGGTGTCCACTGTCAGCATCGCAACACTGGCTGGCATACATCGTTTGCATTGCCATTAGCGGTGCTACAGTTATAGAACTGTTTTGCCTCTGTTGACCACATGTCCACCAGGGGGTGGAGTAGGTAACCATCAGTCTGGCTTTTACTTAGTCAGATGCCATTTGTTAGCAAGCCAGTTCCATTTGCACAGCCTTACCTGCATCTATTCTGTGCAGTCCTTGAACAGACAAGCCATTGCCATGTGCAGCTCCACTTAGCAATGACCACTACCTCCAAAGCTAATTGTTCAAATTTTTCCAGGTAAAAATCGAATAAGAAACCATGTCAATGGTATCGATACATGGAAGATACATTTGTGGTTTGGTCACATGGCAAAAAATTTTTACAGGAATTCTTTTGTTATTTAAATAGCATAAATCTTAAAATCCAGTTTACCATGGAAATAGAGAAAGACAATGCAATATTCTTCTCGGATGTCTTCGTTATGAGACAGACTGATAGCAGCTTGAAATATAAAGTCTTTCAGAAGGTTTTATGTACCGACAGATACTTGCATAAGGATTCCAGTCATCATCCACAATAGAAAAGAGGTGTAATTAAAAGTCTAGTGGACAGAGCTAAAAGGATTTGTATGCCGGAATACCTGGACGCAGAGTTAACAGGCTTTTGAGAAGAATGGGTACTCTAGTAAGGAAATAAATAGAGTCTTGTGACCAAATAACAGGAGGCCTAAGGACAACAATAGGACACAGAGATGGAGGAACGCTGTTTCTTTACCCTTCATCAAAAAAGTAACGGATCAAATCGACAAGATTTTAAGGAAACATAATGTTTGACTGATTTTAGACCAACTAAGAAAATAGGCCAAACAGTTCGTTCCATTAAGAATAAACGTCCCCCTCTGTCTTCAAGTGGTGTATACAAGATCCTGTGTACGTACGGTAAGGTCTGCATTGGAACTACAAAGATGAATATGACTACACGGATGAAGGAACATAAAAGTCTTTGGCAACTAGGGAAAGCAAACACATCAGCTGTGGCGAAACATGATCTTCAGTCAGGCGATCACATAGTGAAATTTTCGGAAACTGAAGTTTTATGTACTTTGTCAAACTATTATCCAGGACTGCACAGAGAAGCCATCAAAATATATAAACACGGGGATAATTTTAACAGATTAGAAAAGCCATGAAACTCAGCGATATATGGACAGTGGCACTACAGAATCGATGAGAAGTTTTTATCTTTGACATACTATGATTGATAGTTATATTTTATCTTTGACAAGGTTTATCTCTGCTATCACGTGAAATCCAGACCACTCCCACTTTCCACTGTATTTAGACTGCTCTTCAGTGTCCGACTTATCAGTTGGCAAGACTCAGCACAATCAGGGTCACCTCTAAAGATGTCCAGCATAGCCTTGTACAAAACTTCAGGGATAGAAAAGTTCCATGGACCATGGCCATACAACCCGGAAGAATTCTCATCAGACTCAGTTAGATGAACTCATCAGAGAAAACTGTCAGATGAAACAGACACAGCTCTCAGATAAGTGTGGCCATGAGAGCATGTAAAGATATCATTGCAGAATTGTAATTCAGAAAACTGTGTTCTCAGTGTGTGCCTTGAATTCTCACTCCTGACATGGTACAGTGGAGACTGGACATCTGTCAACAATTTCTTTTGTGTTTTGTGCATGAATGTGATTGGTTGCTTGACAACATTGTGAGAGGAGATGAAGGATGGGTTCCCCATTTTTAACCCAAAAACAAGACAGCATAAACAGAGTTTCACCAGAAAGGATCACTAACACCAAAAAAGTTCAAGATAATGTTTTCAGCAGGCAAAGTGAAGCTCACAGTGTTCTGGAATGTTCAAGGTGTGGTGCATTTGAAATTTGTATCTCAAGACACCACCATAAACTCTGCAATGTACTGCAAGACCCCTGAGAAACTGGCACCTTGAAAAAAGAGTTCATACACATATAGAGCACCCTCTTCTGTAACACGACAATGCCAGATCACACACGAGTGCTGCAACATCTGTAACAATCTTGAGTTCAATGTCATGGATCATCCTCCTTACAGTTCTGACTTGGCTCCAATCAATTTTTATCTATTTCTTACACTACCACCCTCGAGGACTTAACTTTGATAGTGATGGAGTGGTGCAAGCAGAGCTGAGGTTGTGGCTTCATCAACAAAGTCCAAGATTCTATAGTGTAAGTATCAACATAATAGTCTCTCATTAGGAGAAATATGTTCATTGCATGGTGACTATGTCGAGAAATAAATATGCAGGCAAAAAGTATAATGATGCAGAATGCTAAAAAGGTTTTTTTTATTTTCTAATAAAAGAATTTTCATACAAGAAATTCAGAGGCATTACTGCTCAGCATGCCCTCATATATTCTGTCCTTCAGTAAAATGAGAAGAAGTCTTAAAGCATAAAATAATAAAAAGTATCCTCAACTGCCTAAATTATAGTGATTCACAGAGAGGAGACATTGACAGAGTGAATGGCAAATCAATTTTCCATAACTAAGCTCTTGTCATCCACTTCTCTGAGGGATTCAGATTGAACTGAAATTATGAAATAGTCTGTAAACCACATTTAGATATCTCACCTGCACAGAATTGCCTTTAAAATGCTTACATTCTGTTCTGAGAACTGGTCTGGTTCACGATTACACTATGTTAGAAAATGTTCTGCTTGTTAAACGTAATTCTGTGTAATATAAGCAGATAATACTTTCACAGTTTCAATAACTGTTAAGTTGATGTGCAATACTATCATTTATTACAACTGTGGTATCATCAGCAACTGATACCATGCAGGGGTGATCATTCCACTATATGAAGTTGGCAATGGTGGTTATGCAGATTACCATGAGAGGCAGCCACAGCCAACCGCTAACTGCAACCATCAACTGCCTGAGAGACAAGCCCCATTGGATGAGCACCATGAGCTCTTTCGGAGACTGTGCTTACCACCACCAATTACCTACTAATGTGCATGTGTTTCAAATTTTTTCAGAGGCCAATTTATTTTTGCCATTTGTGACTTTTTTTTTCACTGTGTTGTGAATCATGGCTACTGCATCACCAGACATGTCCCTATATCAAATCATTCAGTTGTAGGCCCGGCTCATGGAAGGCATGACTAAGTTACTGCAATTCTCTGCTGCCCAAACACTGCCACAACAAGAAATGCCTGCCTGTGTGCCACAGCTCCGACCATTCAGTGCTCAGCAAGAGGAATGGTCTGAATACAGGGTGCAGCTTGATGTCCACTTCTCAGCTCACCAGATTCAAGGTATGGACAGATATCCATATTTGTTTGTTGTCAGTAGGCGTCAATGGGTACTGTCTTGCACGTAAATTGTTTTCTACTACCCACCCTGAAAGTATTCAGTGTGAGGAATTACTTGCTTCTTTAGACAAATATTTTGATGAACAACTGAGTATGGCAGCTGCTCATACAAATTTTTTAGACAGCTTATGGAGCCTAACCAAACTGATAAACCATAGGTAAGAAACACACAGGGCCTAATTAGACAGTGCAAATTTCATTGTGACTGTGGCAAATATTACAGTGATGCTAAGTTGTATGAAGACACTTGCATTAGGAATTACTTTATGAAGTTTTCACATCAAGCATTAAAACAAGAGCTAGATTGATGGAGTCACAAGACACTCTGGACAGTTCTGCAGTTGATTTTGAATCCCCACATATTTTTATAGTGCATATGAGAAGTGACATTAAACAGCTTGTGTGTTCAGGACATGTGTGCTACTGCCATATGGAATAGTCAATGCCGCATTGCACTAGTAAACAACAGCAACTTGTCAAGTGGCAGCCATGAGGTGCAAAATCATGTCCCCAGTGTTTCAAGGCACACAAGTGGCAGACGTGTCCCTGCTGTGGTGTGCAGTGTTTCCATTATGGTAAGCATGGCTGCATTCAGTCTGCCTACTTACAAAAGAATAGACAAAACAAAGACATGGTGCCTTCCTCAAAGTGTCATAGAATGACGGTCAATATTGTACTGTCCAAGGCAGTTCACATTCACAAGGAAGTCCAGACTTAGTCAAAATCCATGTCACACCCTCCAAATTCTTTACCTAGCTAAATGAAAGTGAATAAGTTGTTCGTTACGTGGAATATTCTCAGTTGAGACATGTGCATCCTATTAGACATGGGAACATCAGTTACGATTCTGAACAGATGTACTTATGAGTGGCTGGGGCAGCTCAAACTCCATAAGTTGAAGCAGTTATTTCTGTGTACAATGGACAGGATATCCCGGATCTTGGAGTCTGTAGTTTGCCTGCCACATTCTGGAACATTTCTAAGAGAGGGTCCCTTTTACTATCTTGCATTAAAAAAAATTCTTTTGTTCCTTAAGAACATGCTTTCACATTATGTGATGAGTTTAGCGATCTGTCTGAGGACAGTTTAGACAAAGCATCACATTTTGAGGTGTGTATCATATTGATGACAATATGCAACCTAGATTATTTTGGCTCATCTCTCAAGCTATTAGGCAAAAAGTTGCTCACGGGTTGAAAAAAAGGCAGGACCAAGGCATCATTATCTTCATGCCACCTAGTCAGTGGGCATCTCCATTGGTGATACCAAATCTGGAAAACTGTGGTTGTGTCCTGATTTTAAGGCTGGGTTAACCCTTGGTCAGAAGGCCTAACTGATAGACTAGGAGCTGGCCGCTTCCTTTCTAAAACTGATTTGCCAGATATCTACCTCCAAATTCCTTTGAGTGAGCAGTCACATTGTTTCTTTGTCATCAACAACCTTCTGGACTTGTTCAAGTTTCTGCATCTGTCCTCTGCTAGTGCTTCAGCAATGGCGATATTCCAGAGTTACCTGGAACAGCCGACTGCTTGTGTACCCTTATCTTCTAATTATTTAAATGAAACTGAGGTTTTTGGTCACTCCCCCGATAAGCATTTAGAAAAATTGAGGAGTCTCCTTCCAGCATTTTCTGCTGTCAGATGGAAATGCAACAAGGACAAGTGTGCCTTTTTAAAATGGAAATCAAGTACTTAGGACAGGTGATCAATGCTCAGGTTTTTCACCCAACGCAAGTCCATCTCAAAGCAATTCATCAGCTCACAAAGACCTGTGATATGAGCGAATTGCAAACAGTGTTAGGAAAGCTCATTTATTATATTGGGTTTGTCCCAAATTTGGCCTAAATTGTTGGACCATTCCACCAACTTTGTTGGAAGACTGTCCCATTCATATTGTCCAAACAGTATCAGTCAGACTCTTGAAAATTAAAGGAATCAACATTGAGTGACACTTAAATGTAACCGTAGGCTTCCGCGGCCGTTGTCAATGTCAATAAAATTATTCTGGGTTAGAGACCGCATTGTCATTTATAAAATTCCAACGTTTTGGCATCTGTTGCAAGACGCCTTCCTCAGGGTGTGTTGTTAACTGCTGAATGAGCGCCAGTGTGGGTACATATATACTATGGAAGAGTGTTGTGATTGGATGTGAGGATGAGGAGGAAGGGTACTAGGAGTTCATTTTATTGGCGTTTGCATTGCGTCTTGTTATTGGCGGAAATAGGCGTTTTCCATTGGAGTTTCCTTTACTGCCTGCCATTGGTGGAAATCGGCGAACAGGAGACTTAGCAGCGACTGCAGCGTAGCATTGTTTACTAACTGCCTAGTATCGACTAGGCCGCGTCAGCGCTCTGTGTACCATCCTCCGTTGTGGCCTACCACATGCCTGTTGCTTTGCGCGAGCTGTCCTTCCACAAAGCTGTCACAGCAGGCAGCCAAGACGCTGGAAGTCTGTACCCGTCTTCTCTGTTCATATTATCGGGTCGCTTGGCTATTTCTATAGCCTCTCTAATCTTCCTCCTCAAACTAAACGGCTGTTTCGCCAGTACTCGGGCCTCTCGAAATTCGATGTTCATCCTGCACTGCTCATGATGTTCTGACACCGCTGATTTGCTATATTGTTTGAGGCGGATATATCTCTCATGTTCAGTTAGCCTCGTGCTTATTGGACGCCCAGTCTCACCTACATACACCAGTCCACATTCACACTCGATTTCATAAAGTCCGGCGGCATGAAACTTGTCAATTGTATCTTTTGTCGAGCCCAGAATGTCTTTTATTTTGTTGTTGCTACAAAAAATCGGCTTTATACCTGCCCGACGGAGAATTTTGCCCAGACGTTCAGTAACCCCTTGTACATACGGTAGCACGGCGGTGTTCTGTGCTTCGTTCTGTATTTCCCTGTTGCCCTCCTCCTTCGGCGCCATGGTTTTGCGTATCAGCCTCATGTCGTAGCCATTAGTTCCAAAAATGGTCCTGAGGTTCTGCAGTTCAGCTTGCAGGTTGTATTCATCGCTGATCCTGTAGGCTCTCTTAGTTAAAGTTCACAGGGCCGAATTCTTTTGCATAGGATGGTGGTGGGAGGATGCATGCAGGTACCTGTCTGTGTTGGTGGGCTTCCTGTAAACTCTGTGTCCAAGCTTCCCGTCTGGCTTACAATAAACTTCTACGTCGAGAAAAGGCAATACCCCGTTCTTTTCAATCTCCATGGTAAAATGAATTTTGCTGCTGCTGGTTAAGATGTTCGTGGAAGTTCTGAAGCTCTTCTTCTCCGTGTGACCAGATAACAAAGGTGTCATCCACGTATCGTAGCCAGCATTCCGGGCGTAATGGCGCGGACAGGAGTGCTGTTTCTTCGAATGCTTGCATAAAAATGTCTGCTGCAGCAGGCGAAAGAGGGGAACCCATAGCAACACCGTCCGTCTGCTCGTAAAAATCCCCTTTCCACCTAAAATAGGTGGTCGTCAAACAGTGGCGCAAGAGCTCGCTGATGTCAGGTGCCATGCATTCCTCTAAGATGTTCATGGTGTCCGTCACGGGTACATTCGTGAACAAAGATTTCACGTCAAAACTGACCATCAAATCCGTATCAGAGACACGCTTCTCTTTCAAAAGTGCTATAAAATGGGTGGAGTCCTTGACGTATGCATCTGTATGTCTCACTAAACGTCTAAGCTTCGGAGCCAATTCTTTCGCTAATTTGTAGGTCAGCGAGTTGATACTACTCACTATCGGCCGTAAAGGGAAGGCTTCTTTGTGGATCTTTGGTACCCCATATATTCTTGGTGCCTGTGGCACCTGTGGAATGAGTCTACGGGTCGTGTCAAAATTCATCCTGGTTTGCTTCCGCAGCGCTTGCGTCGATTTCACTATCTTGACCGTCGGATCCCCCTTAAGTTTATGGTAAATGGGTTCCTTCAAAAGATCCTCCATCCGCTTATCGTAATCTACTGTGTCCAACACTACGGTGGCATTTCCCTTGTCCGCCTGTATTATCACAATCTGAGAGTTGTTCTTCAGCTCCTTGATGGCCTGACGTTCCTCTTTACCGATGTTTTGCTTCGGAGGCTTTGCGTGAGCCAAGACTCGTACTGTTTCTTGTCGGATCTTCTCTGCTTCTGGTTGTGGTAGATGGTGTACCGAGGCCTCCACTGATTCGATAATGTCTTCTTTCGGTACTAGTTTTGGTGCTATTGCATAGTTCATCCCTTTCGCCAAAACTTTTGTGGCTGCATCGCTCAAGGTGTGGCTGGAGAGGTTCACCACTGTTCGGCGCGTATCCAAAACTGGTCCTTCATCTCTTGTTTTCCGTTGCAATTTGTCGAACTTCGTCACCTGGCGACTGGTGGTACATTCACTTGATCTGGCAGCTTGCTGGACGGTTAACCTGTCGACCTTGTGCCAGTCTTCCACATCCAATTTCCCACTCAGCAAGAGGTGTAGTTCACACAGTTTTATGTTGTTCACGTCGAGACTACCACGAATGTGACGGATCCTTTCCCGCAATAAAGCTTTGCTGGCCTGTGCACAGATATTCCTGGCCTTGTACGATTTTATGTGGGACGTCAGCCGTAAAAATATTGGTACTACATTGGCATCCCTACATCTCTTCAGGAACGCAAGATCATTCAGCAGTTTACCTCTTTTCAGCCTCAGTGATTCGAGCTGCCTGATGTTTGCATAAATCTCCTGCCCATACAGGTGCATTAAATGTAACCGTAGGCTTCCGCGGCCGTTGTCAATGTCAATAAAATTCTTTTGGGTTAGAGACCGCATTGTCATTTATAAAATTCCAACGTTTCGGCGTCTGTTGCAAGACGCCTTCCTCAGGGTGTGTTGCTAACTGCTGAATGAGCGCAAGTGTGGGTACATAAATACTATGGAAGAGTGTTGTGATTGGATGTGAGGATGAGGAGGAAGGGTACTAGGAGTATAAAGCTGATTTTTCGTAGCAACAACAAAATAAAAGACATTCTGGGCTCGACAAAAGATACAATTGACAAGTTTCATGCCGCCGGAGTTTATGAAATCGAGTGTAAATGTGGACTGGTGTATGTAGGTGAGACTGGGCGTCCAATAAGCACGAGGCTAACTGAACATGAGAGATATATCCGCCTCAAACAATATAGCGGTGACAGAACATCATGAGCAGTGCAGGATGAACATCGAATTTCGAGAGGCCCGAGTACTGGCGAAACAGCCGTTTAGTTTGAGGAGGAAGATTAGAGAGGCTATAGAAATAGCCAAGCGACCCGATAATATGAACAGAGAAGACGGGTACAGACTTCCAGCGTCTTGGCTGCCTGCTGTGACAGCTTTGCAGAAGGACAGCTCGCGCAAAGCAACAGGCGTGCGGTAGGCCACAACGGAGGATGGTACACAGAGCACTGACGCGGCCTAGTCAATACTAGGCAGTTAGTAAACAACGCTACGCTGCAGTCACCGCTAAGTCTCCTATTCGCCAATTTCCACCAATGGCAGGCAGTAAAGGAAACTCCAATGGAAAATGCCTATTTCCGCCAATAACAAGACGCAATGCAAACGCCAATAACATGAACTCCTAGTACCCTTCCTCCTCATCCTCACATCCAATCACAACACTCTTCCATAGTATATATGTACCCACACTTGCGCTCATTCAGCAGTTAGCAACACACCCTGAGGAAGGCGTCTTGCAACAGACGCCGAAACGTTGGAATTTTTTAAATGACAATGCGGTCTCTAACCCAGAAGAATTTTATTGACATTGAGTGACACTTGTTTGGAGCAGTCTGATCCCACTAAGCCTGTCTTTAATTCTGCTGAACTATCAGTATGAGATTATATACAGACCAACCACCAAGCACCTCAATATGGGCACCTTTTCTTGTTTGCCTGTCAACAATGATTATTCGGATTCTAGTTTTTATATGGACATACAGGATTTAAAATTCTGCAAGGATTCTGCATTATGCATCAGTGAACTGCCCAAGCAACAGCTGCAGATCATTACCTACAAGTCTTATTAAAGGACTCTCACACTGGATGGCCACACCTGGTCAAGGCAATTTTCAGCTCTCTGGTGCAGTGCTACTTTGAACACTGCCATGATCTGTTGGTTCAACAGGGTGTCATCTTCATCCACACAGAGTCTGATCATTCACATGTGCTAATTCCACAATTGTTATAGAGAGAAATTCTCCAATTGCTGGACAAAGGCCGTTGAGGCATGGTGTGAGCCAAACAACTCTCCTGACGATTGCTAGTTGCCAGGTATGTGTGGAGCATCAAGCTGCTGGACACCAAAAGTTTTTTGAGTGGCTCAAACTGAACACCCAATGACAAAGACTTCATATAAACTTTGATGGT
The DNA here is from genome assembly GCF_023897955.1 of Schistocerca gregaria. Taxonomy (NCBI): domain Eukaryota; kingdom Metazoa; phylum Arthropoda; class Insecta; order Orthoptera; family Acrididae; genus Schistocerca; species Schistocerca gregaria. The sequence continues at coordinate 388,820,817 of NC_064925.1, read as the reverse complement.
CCATTTTGGAGTATTTGCTGGTTGTTGACTCTTTCAGCAAATTACCTTTTGTGTTATCTACACAGTGCACAATATCATCACACACCATCAAGTCCCCAACTCCAGTTTTTGTATCGGAGGCCTACTAGAAGTGATTCTCCCTGACAACGGAATGTGATATCATCAGTAATCAGTATCACACAGGCTGCATCATTGCACTATACAAAGTTGTCAATAGTAATTATGGAGATTACCATGAGAGTCAGCCATGAGCAGCTGCTTCCTCCAACTGCCAGCTGCCTGAGGGACACACCCACTTGGATTGACACTGGCAGCTCAAAGCATCACACTAATAAGCGGCCTCCACAGGGAACCTCCAGTCTCTACTGTTTGGGCTCCAGTTTTTTGGACCAGCACTCTGGTTACAGTATTTGAGTCTCCGGAATCTTCAATTTAATTAAAAGCAGCTTAGTCAAGATACAGATGTGAGTACAAGGGTAAATGACTCAGGCTTCTGATTGTTACCAGATAGTGATTAAAGTTCAAATAGGACTTGTTAGTGGCATTACCTGTACATACTCCACACTGCTATCTGGATTTATATCAGGACATTCAGTGGAATCACTGTACCAAGTTAAGTATATAGTTATATTAAACATTTAACTGGTGTATGTTTATTTCAATCTACAATTCTGCCACAGAACCCAATGCCATCCCAATAGGAAACAACAGCAATAACAGAGAAGAACATTTATTAATATAAAGCATCTCTCATGATGATCAACACTGCAGAAATTATTTATTACAACAATTGAAGTGAACATTCATAAATCAGATACTAAATATATCTCATGATTATCAGTAATGTTAAGTAACATTTATTATATTAATGAAGTTCAATATAAATCAGATACTAAGTGTATCTCTCTTAGGCTGAAATATTTTCATTGTTTCATCTTTACAATCTTATCAATCACATCTGTCACATATCATAAATATTTGAAGTGAGGAAATCAGTTCAGCTTGTCAAATCTGGTCCATCAAGCATGACAGATTTTAGTCATACATACCATTCTCATCCAGCCATATACTGTCATCACTGATTTTAACTCATCCTGAAACATAAAAGCTTACTTTAGCTAGTTGTTGTAACCCAAGACACTATTAACCAGTTCCCCTATGCAACTGACCTAGACAAGAAATAACAATGACATTAAAAATTGTAATAATGGAGACCATGCTCCAAAAAGCAAAAGTGTTGAGTAGTGAAAATGCACATGCAAAAAAGAAAGAAAACTTGCTAGCTCCCAAGCCCATCTTCCTCCTGACCCCAACGACACCCCAACAATCCTGTCTGACCCATTGCAGCTGGTTATTGAACTCCCACTCTTGTTAACTAACACCACCAACCAATTACCCGAAACATAGCCTCCCATGTTAAAGATAGTAACCCTGTCCTTCAACGACTCTCTGCCTCCTCCACCCTTTCCTTCCTGGATCCCTACCCATCACTGTTGATGCTGCCTCCGTATACCTTCTTGGCCTCTCAAATCTCCCAACCCCTAGTCTGGTTCAGATTCATTGATGATATCTTCATGATCTGGACATAGAGCCAAGACACCCTATCGTCATTTGTTCACAAACTCAACATCTTCTCTCCCATCTGCTTCACCTGATCCTTCTCAACCCAGCTTGCTACCTTCCTGAATGTTGATTCCACCTCTCAGATGGCTCCATCCACACTTATGTCCACATTAAACCAACTAACCAACAACAGTACCTGCATTTTGACAGCTGCAATCCCTTCCACATAAAAAAAAATGACTCCCATACATCCTGGTCCTGAGTGGATGATGTATTTGCAGTGATGAGAACTATTTTGCCCAGTATGCTGAAGGTCTGATGCAGATCTTCACAGACAGGAACTGCTCCCCTGCCCCCTCCCCTCCCCTCACCCTGAGACCTAGTCTGCTAAAGGATCTCCAATGCCATATCCCCACACACCTCCACTTCCTGCCAAGGATCAGATAAAAAGGAGTTCTCCCTCACCACTCAATATTACCCTGGACTGGATCCATTGAACAATATCCTTTGTAAGGGCTTCCATTATCTCTCATAATGCCCTGAAATGAGGGACATCATAACCAAGATCCTTCCCATCCCTCTTAAACTGGTGTTCCCCCAATCACCCTGCACTTCCTGCTCCAGTTCTTTCACAGGCATCAGAGGCCGGGCCTCCAGTGGAAGCAGCCATGTAATATTCCAACTCTGGTGTAAACACTGCATAGCTTCTCATGTCATTATGACTACAAACCAGCTGTCCATCAAGATTAATGGCCACTGCTAAACTGTTACCTAGAACAAAGTTGACCACCTGATGGCACAATATGCTATTGATCATAACTTGCTGAATTTCAATGACTGCTTCACAACCCATGTTATCTGGATCCTTTTCTCCACCCCCAGTTCCTCTGAACTATGCAGATGGGAGTTATCTTGCATAACATCCTTCACCCCTGTAATTGTCTTGTCCTCAATTTCCAGTAAACCACTGCAACACACCCTCCACTTAACAGTTTCCCCTCTCTCCATCCTGTCACCTCTTCCTAATTCACATCCCCATATCACCTTTAGTATGTGCTGCTCCTCATTGGCTCCAACAATTGTGCATCACATGCGTAGTCCGTGCACATGTCATCCTTTCCTACAACATTCCTAGCTGGAAAACTGGCTGACTCCTTCCAAGCCATTGGCCATCCATGCTCAACCCCCCCCCCCCCTTCTCTCTCTCTCTCTCTCTCTCTCTCTCTCTCTCTCTCTCTCTCTCTCTCTCTCTCTCTCTCCCTACCTCTCTCCCCCTCCCTCTCTCCCTTCCTCCCTCCCTCTACCCTATCCCACCCAATGCAACCTGCACTCCAGCACAGGCATATTGTGTCCGGCCGGTGTCATTTATGGGCACAGATATATTTGTACTCTAACTCAAAAAAAGATTGCTTCAAAGGCTATCAAGTTTTCTTTGCTATTTAAGTGTGCCTGTCGGTGACTCAACAATTCAAAGTTTCTAATTTTCAGTAAGTGGTTTCCTTTACTCCAAGGTATTTACATTCCACCAGAACTTTCCTACAAAATAATAATTACAAGTTATTATTATTATTATTATTATTATTATTATTATTATGACTATCATACAGTTTTTTCCATGATGACATTATTCCTTCAGATTTTATTCAAATTTTAGTTTACAACTCTGACGTAATATACATTGCATGACAAGCAGTCCTTTGGACAATAGCATCTTTGCAAAACTTGCTAATGATATTGATTACTAATAGGTTCTTATACAACTTACCTGCTAAAGATTCAACATGCATTTCTCACTTCAGATTGCATTGAATGGTTAAACCACACAGAATTTTACTTTAAACTCTTTTTTTTTATAGTTTCACTATGTATTTACAGTTTAATTTCATCACTGTTTACTATTTCAAACTCCATGAGATATGTCTTACTGGTGCTTATATTAACATGGCTTTTATTGAAGTATTGAACAATTTCCTTTGTCACAATACTGCAAAGAATCTCTAATTCATTAAGTGATACCTTTTTTATACATGATAAATATATGCGTAAGGAAGTACTTCGCAGCTTAGAGATCAATACTGAATGTCATTCCCATAAATCAAAAACAGAAGAAGGCTCAATACTGCCACACCTTATTTTATATTAGTAATTTTAGAATTGTGATCACTATTTTCAGTTTGAAGAAGTACAAACTATTTCAGTTACTCAATACATCAGTGTCAAATGGCAAGGAATGACTGTTAGTCAGACACATGTACAGTACTGTCTCTGTGTAGAATGGGGTCGGTGTGCAATCTACCTGAGTGTGACTGAGGTTGGATTGTGATGACCTGGAGGAAGCTGCACAACTTGTTGGGTGTTCAAGGAGTGCTGTAGTGAGGGTCTTCAGCATGAGGCAAAACCAAGGTGAAACCACATCAAGATGTTTGGTGATGGGCAACAACCACTCATTGCACATATTGGACTACGTAGGCTGGGTAGACTGGTAAAACAGTCATTAAACTGTGGCAGAACTAACATCAGTCTTTAATGCTGGGCAGAGTGTAAGTATGTCCAAACAAACAGTGCACTGAATACTCCTAACGATGGGCCTCTGCAACGAATGACCCATGCATCTGCCAATGTTAACACCATGATGTTGACGACTACAGCTGAAATGAGCATGTGACCATTGGCACTGGACATTGGTGCAGTGTCCGAGTGTTGCATGGTCTGAGATTCCCAATATTTTCTTCATTATGCCAATGGGAGGGTGTGAATCCATCATCTTCCAGGGGAACAGCTCCTTGACACCCCTACTGTGGGACAGAGACAAGCTGGTGGCAGCTCCATTATGTTCTGGGGAACATTCATGAGATAAGAATTAGATGACTTGTGTGCACAAATGTGGTGCCTACTCCCTCCAGTGATCTACCAAGGCCTCACTACTTCCATGTCATGATGCATCACACTGTTATCCATCCCAAAGGTGGACATACCAGATACTAGGTAGGTGGTCATAATGTTCTGGCTGATAAGTCTATAAAAGGTTGTATTACTGTGTACTGTATGATCATGTATTATTTTCTTTGTCCTACTTTATGTATATATTCATATGCTGAGGTGACAAAAGTCATGGGATAGTGATATGCACATATACAGATGGCAGTAGCATCACATACATGAATTATAAAAGGGCAGTGTATTGGTGGATCTGTCTTTTGTACTCACGTCATTCACGTGAAAAGATTTCTGGCATGATTATGGACCGATGACCTCGCTGTTTGGTCCTCTGCCCCAAATCAACCAACAAATCTGACATGTCATGGCCACTTGATGGGAATCAACAGACTTTGAATGAGGAATAGTAGTTGGAGCAAGATGCATGAGACGTTCCATTTTGGAAATTGTTAGGGAGTTCAGTATTCTGAGATCCATAGTGTCAAGACTGTGCTGAGAGTACCAAATTTCAGGCATCACTTCTCACCAAGAGCAACACACTGGCCTTTACTTAATGACTGAGAGCAGCAGTGTTTGCATGTAATTGTCAGCGCTTACAGAAATAATAGCAGAAATTGATGTGGGACATACCGCTAATGTATCTGCTAGGACCCTGTGGTGAAATGTGGCATTAATGGGCTATGGCAGCAGATGACCAACACGAGTGCCTTTGCTAACAGTACAAAATTACCTGCAACACCTCTCCTGGTCTCATGACCATATCAGTTGGATCCCTGATGACTCGAAGACTGTGGCCTGTTAAGATGAGTCCTGATTTCAGTTGGTAAGAGCTGATGATAGGATTCAAGTGTGGCACAGACTTCACAAAGCCATTGACCCAAGTTGTGGCTCCATAATGGTGAGGGCTGTGTTTACATGGAATGTACTGGTTCCTCTGACCCAACTGAGCCAATCATTGACTGGAAATGGTTATGGTGGGGTACTTAGAGACCATTTGCAGCCGTTCATGGACTTCATGTTCCCAAACAATGACGGAATTTTTATTGATGACACTGTGCTATGTCAGTGGACAACAATTGCTCATGACTGATTTGAAGAATATTCTGGATAGTTCAAGCAAATGATTTGATCACCCAGATCACCCGACAAGAATCCCATTGAACATTTATATTACATAATAAAGAGGTCAGTTCATGACGAAATCCTGCACCAGCAACACAGTCACAAATATAGGTGTATATAGAGGCAGCACGGCTCAATATTTCTGCAGGGGACTTCCAATGACTTGTTGAGTCTGTGCCACATTGAGTTGCTCCATTTCACCAGGCAAAAGGAGGTCCAAGACGATATTAGGAGGTATCCCATGACTTTTGTCACCTCAGTGTATGTTCCATTTCTTAAAATAGTTTCACATAAATTAACATGTACATTTGTACAACATCCATACAATATTTATTGTCTACAGATGGATAAATAAAATAAACAGAACTGGCAGCAACTTCTCACGGTTCAAGAGGTTCATATGATTTTGTCTGAAGATTGGCAACTGCTGAAGACCCATTTAGTATAAGGAAAGACTTTTCAAAAATTTTTGTTCAACCTTTACCTGCACACTTACATGTTTTGCAAGCAATCTCCTTTGTAGACTGCATTTTCCCAGTATCCTACCAATAAACCTAAGTAAGCTGCTTTACCTATGAATGAGCCTATGTGATCATTCCATTTCATATTTCCAAAGATTATTACACCTAGACATTTGTATGACAGCCTCACCGATACTTTAGTCATAAGATACCTTTTTTTTCATTTTGTGAAGAGCAAAATTTTAAATTTCTGAACCTTTAAAGTAAATTGTCAATATTTTCATGGGTTTGGAAACTTATGACAATTTGATTGGATATTTGGATAATTCCTTTTTTCAGATAGCTCTTCATTATAGATTACTGTATAATCTTTGGAAGTCTGAGGCAACTATTAAAGTTGTCTGACAGGTCTTTAATATACTGGATGGTAAGCACAGCCATGGGGCATTCCTGAAGTTACTTCTGTTTAATATAATACTAGAAGGAGAAACAATTTACATAATCCAGCACTCAGCCTTCGTGTGGCAGCAAAACGAATTAAATATTCAGCCATAAAAAATTTTAAACAAGTTTCTAGTGCACAAAGAGTTAACAAAAGTAACTTCAAACACAAACTTAAAACATATCTGCTTGACAGCTCATTTTACTTGATAAAAGAATTTCTGACTGTATAGTAGTATTGCTTTGTATGTGTGTGTGTGTGTGTGTGTGTGTGTGTGTGTGTGTGTGTGTGCGTGTGTGTGTGTGTGTGTGTGCGTGCGCGCGTGTGTGTGTGTGTGTGTGTGTGTGTGTGTGTGTGTGTGTGTGTGTGTGCGTGTGTGTGTGTGCGTGCGTGTGTGTGTGTGTGTGTGTGTGTGTGTGTGTGTGTGTGTGTGTGTGTGTGTGTGTGCGTTCGTGCGTGCGTGCGTGCGTGCGTCGTGTGTGTGTGTGTGTGTGTGTGTGTGTGTGTGTGTGTGTGTGTGTGCGTTTGTGCGTGCGTGCGTCGTGTGTGTGTGTGTGTGTGTGTGTGTGTGTGTGTGCGCGCGCATGTGTGTCTGGTTTTTTTTTTTTTCAATTTTGCACATGTTTTCAACTAATTAGATGTACTGTAATTATAAAACTGACTCATTCAACAGTATAGCAATAAGTCACATTTATTATCCATGAAACATGCTGATAACTATCTAACTAACATTCGTCAGTGATGCTTCATCTGCGATAACATGCAGCCACAAATTTCATTTGATCATATTATCTTATTTTTATTAATAACTGTTGGTGTTCTAGTGAGTCAAAAGTCTTTTGGATGTCAATAACTAATTTACAAATTTACATATTGCAGCCATTTATACCCAGTTTAAGTTGTATCCTTTTGAATTTCTTAAATGAAATTGTGTAATTTTGATGTTTGCAATTCCTGCTACATATTTTGTATAGCAGTTGCAATGTACTGTACTTACAAGTTCAATATGTCGGAAAGTTAATACCATCTTGACAACAGTTGCATTAGTGTGCTGTGCAGGTCTCGAGAACTTGTCATAATGTGTTAAAAGCTTACGCTTCAGCTTATCTGTCCAGGTGGCATTCCATAGTGGTTTGGTATCATCTGTATTTGGTATCTCTGGACTGCCTGTAAAAAGTTAGAAGGTGCCTTACTTAACAAACTATAATTCATTTATATCACTAAATGTAATGCCAGACTGGAAGATGTTAAGACATTGCTGAATAAACTGCAATCATTGTAGCATTTAATTTCACTTTGTAGTTAGTAGTCTATTCTGTTGTCTTGCTTATTTTGTGAGTGATTACTTACATCTTTCTTCAATTTCCACAGATCTTTAGCTACAGTGACAACAATAGTAATGCATTCATAATCCAAATAACTGTGCTCTTCAATAATTAATAAGTTTTTAACCTACATTATTTATAGACATTCTGAAAATGCTATTGTCAGATGTAAACTACTCATTGTTTGAAATGTGTTTTCTTACTTGTCCACTGTAAGTGATTTCTCCATTATATAGTAACATTTCTGGAAGTGTTTCGAGATATGTGTATGTCTGATAATTGTGGTGTTGTGCTGACCAATCACCAAGTCAGGCCTCACAGACTTCTGACCAGGTAAAATTGCCAGTGCTTCCTTTGTTGATGCATCTATGACAATATCCAAAAACAATGGACACAAATGAAGATGATAGCAAGCCTGCAAGTGGCACAGTTGTTTCTGAACATGAATTGCACCTTTGCAATGCCCTCAATGTGTTGCAAGTGTCAATCATGGTCAAAACAACGTTCTGCATAGGTGTGACTGCACTATATCAGAGCTAACTGAATTTAAAAGTGAGCTTATTGTTGGCATTCATATGGTGTACACTTCTGTAAGCAATATAGCTGAAGAGTTTGGTGTTTCAAGAGGCACTGTAACAGTTATTTATACTGCATAAAGGCAAATATAGATTTAAGTGTCAGAAAGTCATTTCTGAAAGTATTTGTATGGAGTGTAGCCATGTATAGAAAGTGAAATATGGATGATAAATAGTTTGGACAAGAAGAGAATAGAAGCTTTCGAAATGTGGTGGTACAGAAGAGTGCTGAAGATTAGATGGGTAGATCACGTAACTAATGAGGAAGTATTGAATAGGATTGGGGAGAAGAGAAGTTTGTGGCACAACTTGACTAGAAGAAGGGATCGGTTGGTAGGACATGTTCTGAGGCATCAAGGAATTACCAATTTAGTATTGGAGGGCAGCGTGGAGGGTAAAAATTGTAGAGGGAGACCAAGAGATGAACACACTAAGCAGATTCAAAAGGATGTATGTTGCAGTAGGTACTGGGAGATGAAGAAGCTTGCACAGTGTAGAGTAGCATGGAAAGCTGCATCAAACCAGTCTCAGGACTGAAGACCACAACAACAACAACAACAACAACAAGGGCAAAGCAGAGAAACGTCATCTGCTTAGTCACAACACAGATGAAAATGTGTGTAGAGTTATAGTGACAACACTTATTGAAGAGGATTGTGATGAAAAATAAGAGGATGACAGCTGCAGTAGTCACTGTAGAACTGAATGTTACACCCACGAACCCAGTCAGCATGAAAACAACATGAAGGGAGCTACATAATCTGGGAATCAGGATGAGCTGGGATTCCAAAACAACACATCAGTAATGCTGATGTCTGTAACAGGAAAATGTAATGTCAAATGCATTGAACATGGGCTATGGAGCAATGGAAGAAAGTCATTTGGTAGTATGAGTCTGGTTTCACATTGTCTCCAATTTCTGGCCAAGTTTGTGTCTGGTGTATGCTGCCCAAGACTACGAAGCAGACTGCTTGCTGCCAAGAGTGAAATTTGATGGGCCTTTAGAGATGATTTGGGCACTCATGTCATGGTATTCCATGGGTACCTTGGTAACTGTACAAGGCTGCATTGCTGCCAAGAATTATGTGACCATTTTGGCTGATCATATCCATCTGGTGTTGGTACAATGTTTGTTCTTCAATGGTGATGCTATGTTTCAAGATGACAGGGCCTATCTTAACACAGCTTGAATTGTCCAGGACTCATTTTGTGAGCACGAGGGTGAATTTTTGCATCTCCCCAGGCCACCAGTCATCAGATCTCAATATTATTGAGCCTTTGTCATCTACTTTTGGAGAGAATGGTGCTCAATCTTTATCCACATCCAGCATCTTTCCTGATTTTGCCACTATTTTGCAGGAAGAATGATATTAAATTCCTTTGAAAACCATACAGGACCTGTATGTATCCATTCTGTGATGACTGGATGCTGGTTTGAATATCAACAGTTTTCCTACACCGTATTAGGCATGGTAATGCATCGTGTTTTTAATATTTCCACATTTTTGTCCAGCCCCTGTACTTTCACTTTCTTGACTATCAGCTCAATTTTAATACCTTAGTCTTAAAGCACCAGGGCCTCCTCTTCTACTGTTATACCTGATTTGTCAGAAGGGGATGATCAGCCACTTCAGTTTCCATCATTCTGGGAGTGTCTGTGCCTTCTAAGCACTGTCTCATATCATGGAATATTGTTGCCATACACTTCCACCAATTCATTATGAACTATTGCAGCAGTATTCCCCTTCATATGCAGAAAACAAATTACCACATGATATTCCACTTTGTCAGTGGGCTGCACCATTTTGTTTTGGCAGCTATAGCTTTGTGCTATGGTACAGAGTGGGGGAATTACAATGTGTACCAGGTCTGCAGGCAAATATCTGTAAACAAATAAAAAATTAATTACGTAACTTTTTTTGATGTGGTAATAAAAACTTTATGAGTATTCCTTACAGATCTTGTCAAAACCTCTCCTGCTAAACACAACGTTGAAAGAAAAAATGAATAATAGAGATGGGAGGGCATCACAAAGGAGTGTTATCTCTAAGAGAAGGGAGCTGTTATGAAGCTTATTTTTGTACTTAATTTTTGTGTCTAGAGATGGTAGTGTCAATGTAATCAGTGTTGTGTGAACTGTGTAAACAAAAAAATTCTTGCTATAGCTGCTGCTGCTGCTAAGTATCCTATAGGAAAGCAGTGGCTTCTGTAGCATAAGAAGTACACAAACGAGACTCCTGGTGAGTGAAAATACATGATGTGGTCTGACAAGTGTACTTCTTACACTCTTTAGTACTGCATGATTGGTCTAACTATTGAGAATACTAGGAAAAGTCTAAAATGAAGGTTGTTTTGTTGCAACCTTGAATTATGGTGGACATTATTGAATGATTTGAGCAGTCATATTATTGTGTTTTTGTATCCTATTAGCATTATGGATGAAAACACTAGATGAAAACACTGTTGAAAAACATGCCAAAGTATCAGATGGTGAGCTGTTTAACTCTGCAAGCACAGACTGGCCAAAAAATAATTTTGTCAATCAGTTTCTTGTCAGAGTTAGATAAGAGAAGATTTGTAACAGGAGCAGGTTGCAAGCAAGAGAAAAGGGCCTGCTTTCATGTGAGGCAAATCTAAAATGCTATAACAGCTGAAAGTGTGAGCATTTTCTGGACAAGAGTCACTCAAACTGTTAAAAACCTTCAGGGAAAAGACAGAAGCACCACTGTGAGCTACTTTTGTAAAGCTTACTAATGACAAACTATGACTAGCACTAATCTACTCACACAGACAATCACAGGAATTACTTCTAGATCTCACGTTCAATTTCTGGCATTGACAGGGTGCACTCAACACCCTAAAGTCAACTGAGAATCTGCTTGAGTGAGAAGTAGTGGCCCAAGGTCTACAAAGCTAACAATGACCAGGAGAGCATTGTACTGGCCCCACACACTCTGTACCACATCTGAATGATGGCATTCTTAGAGGATAGCATGGTGACTGGTCAGCACTGAATGGTCCATCAGGTGCAGAACATGGAGCTGGTAAATGTATAAGCACACAATACAAATTATTTGTCGCCCTCTTAAAGGAACAGACTGGTTGCTGTGAAGTGCTGTAGATGGTATAAAACAGGTCATGCAACCATCCACCAAGGACATAACATAGAGCAGTGAAGTGGTATGTATGTCCCAGTCAGTTCTATGAAATCAGCACTGTGAAAGAAGACAATGTAGAGAAATGGCAGAGATGCAGAATGGGGCATCATACATGGATATGCTATGTCCACACTGCAACCATAGTTACTGGACTTGTTGGAGTATCAGTGTGAACTGTTCAGTGTGTTTACAAGGAATGATGTATCACCACAGCCATGTTACACAGAACAAGAACAGTGACCATAAAAAATCCCAAGATATAGGAACCAGATAAGAAAGTCACACTTGTCACATTATCATAATCACATGGTCCTTCACCTATGGACGAATACTTTCAGCCAATAATTTCAGCACCTTACGTTGCTCCACTAATAACACAAGCATAGAGATGTCAGGTGATATCCTTGGAGACAGTCCGAATGCTTGCAATGATTTATTGATGCAGCATTGTGCCATCAGTGGTGCGTGCAAATGCTGCCAGACAGTCAAACAAATGGGTACTGGTGCATTATTTATACACACCAGGTAAGTCAGCAGGCAGGTTTGAGAAAGTGACTGTAACCACAACACCCCCAAGCTGCTGCACCCCCAGCATTCGCTGGACAGCCACTGTTATAACCAGCCCGCCACTCATACGCTGAGGTCCAGAATTTAAGTCGCCGTGCCTCTCCACCCACACACCACAGTCTTTGTCTGCACACTACTGGCTGTGCTAAGCACAGTCAACCCAGCTTGCAAGAATGCTGTGCTAGCCTCAGCTGACTGCTGCTGCCAGGTAGCACCTCGTCAGTACACTGGCTCCCAGCAGCATACATAACCTTCAGGAACATCTGCCACCACTATACCAATATGAAGGCACTTAGGTTAACTCCAGTGGATGAATGTGAGCATCTGTATCTGGTATAGGTTTTCAGAACAAGAGAGAGTTTCCATGAATGCTGTCTGCCTTGCTGCCACCACCTTCTCTTCCGGCAGATTCCTGTGGTCCCCATCACACCATCAAGCTCACAATGTTCAAGTAGGACAGCTAATCTCCATCCTAACAAACTAGAAAAATTGCTCCTCCACTACCTGTCATGCAGATCAACATACCTTACACCTCTACAACTGGTGTCAGAAACTGGATTAGCAGAGGTGCTACCATCATCGTTAATGCCATCATAGCAGCATATGTGTTCTGTAACTGCTTAAGGATTCCTTGGATCTATTGTTCCTAGGTATGTCTCTGTCTTCTTCCCTCTGTCCTTTCAATATATTGTAGTTACATTGAGAACAGATGTGGCTCTGGTACCAGGGAAGAGTGCAGGGGACAAATCTATGAAACCAATTATATGCTCTATTGTAAAATACTACGTCATGTGCCTCATGCCAATAGCCTTGCCACAGTGGTAACACTGGTCCCTTTCAGATCACTGAAGTTAATTGCTGTCAGACTGGGCTAGCATATGGATGGGTGACCATCCAGTATGCTGAACACTGTTGGCAAGCAGGATGCACTCAAACCTTGTGAGGCAAACTGAGGAACTATTTGATTGAGAAGTAGTGGCTCTGGTCTCGTAAACTGACATACGGTTGGGAGAGTGGTGTGCTGACCACATGCCCCTCCATATATGCATCTGGTAATACCTGTAGGCTGAGGATGACTCGACAGCCAGTCGGTACCATTGGGCCTTTATGGCCTGTTCGAGCAGAGTTTAGATTTTTTAAAGGTCATGTGGCTTATGTAACGATGTTATGTTTGCGGACAGAGAAGGCAGTGTGCCAGACAGTGAAGGGAAAGTGCATGACTAAAACATAGCAAACCATGGTTATCAGTGAAATATAAGTATGTGTAAATTGCAGACAAATGTAGGCATAATTTAGCAACATTACTGTTATCAAGTGAGTTATCAATTTCAGAGTCCTCCACCGATATACACTAATAGATATCTGGTATGACAATGGACTTGAGTTGTATGTGGAGCTTTTCTCTTCCTTTCTGTTTCTGCGCCACACTCCTTCTGCTTTTATCAGTGATTCCATTCTCTAATGAGGTAGTTGAATGCTGTGGTACGATGCTGAAAAATAGAGCTATGTCACAACTGTGTCTTTGAGTTTTGGATTTCATAGATTCGCCCCCTGGACTCTTATAATGCAACAATGACCCATAACAGCATAACAGGACACTGAGATACTAAACAAGTTCGAGATGGTTCACTGGCCAAGACATGCTCATTATGTCACTTCTCAAACTTCAAACTTCAGTCAGCATGATAGCAGAGAATATACCTAACTCTCAGAATCAGTGCAAGGAGTAATGGGAGCCATAATGGGTGAACAAATCAGGTTTCAGAAAAATATACAGGCAGAAAGTGTTGGTTGAGTAATAGGAGTTGAAATAAGATATCACAGGTTAAAACTGCCTGAGAGCCTATGGTTAAATGATCATCAGTGACAACGGTATGCTGAATGATTCTCTCTAGAATGAGAGGTAAAATTTTAAGATTAAGTGATATTTCTCCAGACATTTTATCAGTAATGTGAGTGTTGGTAACTTTATCACAGAGTCTTTCTCCAAAAAGGTTATGTTTAAGTTCTTCTCGCTGTTTTCTTATGCTTGTACTACAAGTAGCATATTTCATGATATTGTGATGAGATAAAATGGGTTAATAGGATTATGTACAATATAGTGAATAGGTAGAATTCATTGGAAAGGATAAATGACGTATTAAAGAAGCTAGGTATAGATTTTACGACAGTGTGGGTCTCCCGCATCGTTCCCCTGCGCTCCGTCACGGAGTACGGGACTTGATCATCATCATCATCAATTCTTATAAACGAACAAGTATGTAATTTTGTAATTATAGATAGGTAAATTATAGGAAACCTCCCAAAATCCCCAAAACTTTTTCGCTATGAGATGGTTGAGCACTACTGCTGAATGGACAAGTGATATTGTGAACTGTAAGTGTTTTATGTATTAGTTTTACCTAGAGACTCAGTGAGAGAGTCTAGAGAGTTTTTGATGAAACAGTTTATGGATTACATAAAAGTGGACACAAGAGTGAATAGTGGGCACAAAAGTAACCATTGGAGTCAACATGTAGTAGTATATACCAGTCACCCTAGTGACTGTTCACAATACTTCTGCATGGTTTTTAGAACCAACAAGTGACTAGAGCCTACATGAACTACAGATGGGCTCCTCGTTCCTAATGTGTCTCAGTGTCTCTTCTAGCTATCTTCATCAGAGCATCACCAAACTAAATTCAGGGACTGATTTTTTCCAAAGAGGTGACATATGTTGAAGTACAGATGGAGAATCATGGCGGCAAGGGAATCCAGCACATGTTGTTCCATTTACTGTCCCAAAGACATTCGCCTGACAACATAGCCAACATGCAAAGAGCATCACACATTACATCAATAGCTTGATGCTTATAATGACTCTTCGACAGAGAATTGAGCCAGCTGATGGTGCGTGATGTTTCATTCACTAATATTTCTATTATTTTCAAGGAATGATATCAGGAGTGAACCACATTTTTTCCAAATATTATAAGCATGGTATCATTGTTTTCATATGCACTGCAGTAGGATATCTTTTTCAGATGTTAGTCTTTTTGCATTGATGAGAGGAATAACAGACAAAGTAGTTAACTGAAATGTAACTCATTCCAAACATGTTTTGTTGGATTCAGGTTGGGACTCATGGCAGTCCATTTCAGGAATGCTACTGCTCACAAATCCTTGCCACATGGGTGCTACTTTATTCCAGGATGCAAATTCCTGGAGAACGTTACCCACCAAATTGTGTAGTGCCAACAGTGAAGTATGGAGGAAGTGTTGTATCACAGTATGGGGCTGTTTCTCATGTTTGTGGTCTGCTCCTCTTATTGTAGACAAGAAAGCACTAAATGCAGAACATTATGAGCACGTTATACATCATTTTTTGCAGCATACAGTAGAGGAACATTCCAGAGATGATGACTGTTTGTATCATGACAATGCACCCTGACATAAAGCAGCATTATGAGAGAGTGATTTGTGGACAATAACGTTCCCAACTGGACTGACCTGCTCAGAGTCCTACCCAAATGCAATGGCACACCTCTGGAATGAATTATAATGTCAGCTTCATTTCAGACCATAACATCCAACATTACTGTATTCTCTGGCTTTGCTGTTGATAAAGAATGGGCTGCCAGTCCTCCGCAAACATTCAAAGACATCATAGAAAGTGCCCCCAGGAGAGCTCAAGCTTTCAAAAAGGTGAAAGGTGGACACATCCCATATTAATATCCACTAATACGTCTATGGATATTTTTGATCAGATAGTGTAGTTGCCGAGTGCAACATAAAACAGGACAACAGGAACACAAGAGGATATCAGGCAGTAACATGCAGGACCTAGTCCCAGAATCATTTTACTGGGATCCACAGCTTAGTATTTTCTGATGGAACATAGAACAATGCAGAATACATAGAGAACATTGTCCAGCTGATTCCAGAGGAATTCATACAACTCTGGAGAGGTGACTTCCTCCATTATGACAGTTCCCGTGCATACACTTCTTACTGTAAAGGACTGCGTTGGATCAACATATGCTGTGGGTGGTCGAAGAGACGTTCTTCTGGTTTGTTGAGATGGAATTCAGCTATCCCATCTGGTCATTATTGGTTCAATGGAACACCAGGGATAGCAGGTATCTGTTGCAAGTGAAGATGGTGGCAGCAAGGCAAATGACATTCATAAAAATTCTTTATTGTTACAACAAACTAGACCAGATACAGATGAGTGCCCTCATCCAGTGGCAAGGCCTGGTGTTGACTCATGTCTCATTGTTTCCATGTAGAGACAGCAAACATTCCTGTAGCTTACACTCACTGTTAGGAGCCAGTATGCTGACAAGGTGCTGAATGGCAGTGGCGACCAGCTGACACTAGGACAGCATTTCTGCAGGCCAGGGTGACTGTTGGCACTACGTAGGTGAATACTGCGATGTGGAGGTGGAGCAGTGTGGTGACCTAAACTCCAGATATCAGAGTGCTAGTAGTGGGCTGATGATGATGAAAGCCATCTAGTGGAAGCTGTGGGATCCAGCAGTACAGTGGCCACATGGTTGTGGTCTAAAACTTGAATCTCTTCGGTAGCAAAAGTGTAATCCTGGCTAAGTCCAAAAATTGGAAAATGAAATTGTAACGCAGGAAAGAAGGGTCTTGCAGTGAGTACATGTGAAGTGGGGAAAAGGGAATGATAGAATTGTTATCCAAGAGAGGGAAGTAAGAAACAAAAGTAAAGATCAGGAACGCAGCCACAGAAGGAAAAGTGATAACCGTTCCCAATACCCCATCCCAGGGTCTCTCCCTTGGGAGCACGTCATTGGTGGGTTGGAGGATAGGGATGTTTATCAATCCTCTAGAGTGAACATGATCAGCTTCAGCCCCACAAGTCATCCTAGCACAACAGATAAATAGATGTGATTCAGTTACTATAAACTGTCAATCAATGTTTAAAATAATCACACACCTGGACATACCATGGCATTATGCTTTTATGAAGAAGATATTGACATCTGCTAAAACAACACTAAGCTCCTGAAGATGTAAAATTAATTTGTTGAAACTGGTAAACCATAATAAAATTTATTTCCAACTGATCACTGAATTTATCCTAAAAAATAATACTATAATTACTGAAAACTACAGCCATGAATGTAATGAAAAAAACTTAAATGTTGGGTCAAGGCTAATGCCTTTAGATGCCATCAGATATTTGTATTGCTTAAAGGTTCATCCCATTTAATGAAATAAGGGCTGATAAATTACCATAAAACCCTCTGTATAACAAGTAAACAAAAGTATTTGTTATATATTCACACAAAAAGAGTGAAAAGTATCATTGTACGTATGGAGTAACATCAGTACATGAGTCACTATTTCAGCGTTGAACTGTTTTATTAAAAAATTAAGTTATCAATAGAAATACATAAGATATGACCAACTTGATAGTACAAGCAACATATAATGTCTCTGAGAGGAAATTTTCTGTAAATCTACAGGCTTCTGTGGTCATTTCACGGGTTGCTAGGCCATGTCACATTTCTTCTATACAGTAGATGTTTCAAACCCTCTGCTGAGACCTTCTTCAGGATCTTGTGAGTGTCCACAGTTGACTGAACACTCAAAGCTGTGGAAACCACAAGATCCTGAAAAAGATCCCAGCAAAGGTGTCAAAAGTCAATCATACACAAAAACATGATGTGGCCTAGCTGTTTACAAGATTTTCCCTTCAGAAAATGATCTTTACTGTGTTTTTAACTTTAAAGATAAAGATCAGTAGCTTAGCAATGAAATTAAAATGTTTTCATTTCTTAGTTGGGTGAAAGCAACAAACATGTTTACAAAAGGAAAGGGTTCTACGATGTAATTGCAGCTATAATGTTGTTTCTCATACTGAAAGTGATACGTAACAGCTGACTCTGCGGATCTCTACATCTTAATACAAACATTAAGGTGATGTTTTACATGTACATCCAGCCTGATCACACATGCTGTTAGTAAAAGATAGTTGAAGGAAATGTAACTGAAGTATAAAGAATGGTAGGAGAGGCGGACTGTTGCATACAAAGCAAAACATGGAGAAATACAGTAATCACCTCAGGGCCTGATAGGCATCAAACTACAAAATTCATAAAGAATGTAAATCCCCTGAGAGATTAGCACATAACTATAATTAGGTGTGACAGTGGTGTTGAAAAGTGTATCCCAACACCCATCTCTGGATACACCTGTTGACCCATCTACCTCCCTTTGCCTAAAATGGCTCGAGGCCTCTACTTCAAATTTACTTTGCTTTTTATTTGTTTTCCCAAAATATTTAATTTTTATTTTGTTTACGCCATACAATCAAAAATTTAAATGAACAACTGAATTATTTTCTTCTTCTCTAATCAGTAGTTTTCTCTCTTACTGCAAATATTAAGTTGTGATTACATAATTGTATCAAAAGCAAAACTGAACAACTGAAGTTGTTCCTATTAGTTGTAAAGTGTCCTCAAAATTCGTTTGTATATTTATCCTAGTAGTTCGGCTGTAGATGGGTACTACAAGTAGATTTAAATAATTTCTCCCAAAAAATTGTTCATAGAAAATATTTTTAAAATAGGTGTATTAGCAGATTACTCAATCAGTCTTGAACCTGAATTAAATCACTAATATGTTCCTCCAATGTCAAGAAAGTGGAACCTGAGATAACTGCTTCATCTAATGCTTTACTTACATTTTTGAACAGTAACATTTCCTAAACTGTAAAATATTGAAAGAAAATAGTGTTTTGTTAGAAACATTAAAGCTTTAAGATAGGGTTTATTAATCCTGGAGCAGACACTCGTAAATGGGATCAAAATTTTCATTGCATATGTTCTTATAGACTTTAAACTACTGGCAATGTCTGTAAATAAAATATTTCTATAAAGAATATCTTTATCATGGCAATTAACTAAATATCAATTCTACTACATTCCATTACCCTCGTTTTCCTTTTGTTGATGTTCATCTTATATCCTCCTTTCAAGACACTTTCCATTCCGTTCAACTGCACTTCCAAGTCCTTTGTTGTCTCTGACAGAATTACAATGTCATCGGCAAACCTCAAAGTTTTTATTTCTTCTCCACGGATTTTAATCCCAACTCCAATTTTTTTCTTTTGTTTCCTTTACTGCTTGCTCAATATACAGATTGAATAACATCGGGGAGAGGCTACAACCCTGTCTCACTCCCTTCCCAACCACTGCTTCCCTTTCATGTCCCTCGACTCATATAACTGACATCTGGTTTCCGTACAAATTGTAAATAGCCTTTCACTCCCTGTAGTTTACCACAGCCACCTTCAGAATTTGAAAGAGAGTATTCCAGTCAACATTGTCAAAAGCTTTCTCCAAGTCTACAAATGCTAGAAATGAAGGTTTGCCTTTTCTTAATCTAGCTTCTACGATAAGTCGTAGGGTCAGTATTGCCTCACGTGTTCCCATATTTCTACGGAATCCAAACTGATTTTCCCCGAGATCAGCTTCTACCAATTTTCCCATTCATCTGTAAAGAATTCGTGTTACTATTTTGCAGCCGTGACTTATTAAACTGATAGTTCGGTAATTTTCACATCTGTCAACACCTGCTTTCTTTGGGATTGGAATTATTATATTCTTCTTGAAGTCTGAGGGTATTTTGCCTGTCTCATACATTTTGCTCACCAGATGGTAGAGTTTTGTCAGGACTGACTCTCCCAAGACTGTCAGTAGTTCTAATGGAATGTTGTCTACTCCTGGTGCCTTGTTTTGACTTAGGTCTTTCAGTGCTCTATCAAATTCTTCACGTAGTATCATATCTCCCATTTCATCTTCTGGAATAAAATTTATGAATGCTGCTCACTACATTAATTCTTTCAGACTTGTAATTTTTCTGGAGGATGAAAAGTTTTTCTTCATGTTGTAATGCTCTTAGGTGATTTTTAATGATTTCAGATGCAAGTTTTATACAAAAATATATACCCATTTTCAAAAGATACTTTGTACATTTGGCTTCATTTATGGACTAAATTTACTGATAACAAAAATTCTCTATTGTAAAAATAATAAAATGATCAATCAATAATTACCATGCAGAATAGCAATAACAATATTCAATAAAAGAGTGGAATATAGTGAACCAACGACATATGTGTTTTCTGATGGTTAAAAACCGCTGTGCACTGCTACAATGACTTGCTCATATTAACATAGGTGACACCCAATAGTTGGCAGCACTTGTGCATGATGAAAAGGTTGAACATTCTAAAATATGTACCGCATGTTTCCACTGGGAAAAAAATACTTCGGTTGCAGCTAAGACACAGTAAAAGTTAATGTACACAAATATAGCTAGAGGGTCTGAAAGGATTCACTAATTTTGAGTGCCTGGGCGTGAGATATGGAGTAGTGCCTTCATTTGAGAAGTTTAATGTGCATGGCAAACAACATCCTTTCCCAAGTAATGAGGCTGTTCTAGGGCTGCTCAAGGCACAAAGCTTCTCAGTTAGGCTTTACTTCGTGTATTATAGTTATTTTTGCAACCCATACCAATCATTTCCAATGTGAGATGTTGATACACAATGCAGAATAAGTATAAAATTTATCCAGAGAAATTTTTAACATTATAGTAGCATAACGGCCACAACAAAGACCCAAATCGAAACTTATTAGAAATCTGAAGGACAATTTATAGATTAGGTGTCATATATTATGCTCTTGTAGGTTTCTGTGCATTGTTTGGTATTATACATAAGTTATATTTGGAATAACAGACGAGAAGATAGTAGGAGTGGATCTAAATAAAATGGATCTGAGCACTATGGGACTTAACATATGAAGTCATCAGTCCCCTAGAACTTAGAACTACTTAAACCTAATTAACCTAATGACAACACACCCATCCATGCCCGAGGCAGGATTCGAACCTGCGACCGTAGCCGTCATGCGGTTCCAGACTGAAGCGCGCCTAGAACCGCTTGGCCACTCCGGCCGGCGAGTGGATCTAGAGTTTGGGTCTGGAGGAGGGGATATATTTTATTACTACCCCCCCCCCCCCCTCCCACACTCATACCTTGCCATTACCTTCACTTTCAATGAACCACAGATTTTAACAATAATGACAATATAAAGATCCCTTAATCGAGCAGGTAGGTTAGAAAATTTAAAAAGGGAAATGGATAGATGGATAGGTTAAAGTTAAATATAGTGGGAATTAGTGAAGTTCGGGTAAGCTACTACAAACAGCATAGTGAACACATTATTGTGGCCAAGATAGTTACGAATCCCATGCCTACCACAGTAGTACAAGTTTATATGCCAACTAGCTCCACAGATGGCGAAGAGATTGATGACATGTTTGATGAGATAAAAGAAATTATTCAGATAGTGAAGGGAGATGAAAATTTAATAGTCATGGGGGACTGGAATTCGATAGTAGGAAAAGGAAGAGAAGGAAACGTAGTAGGTGAATATGGAATGGGGGTTGAGGAATGAAAGAGGAAGCCGCCTGGTAGAATTTTGCACAGAGCAAAACTTAATCATAGCTAACACTTGGTTCAAGAATCATAAAACAAGTTTGTATACATGGAAGAAGCCTGGATATACTGGAAGGTGTCACATAGATTATATAATGGTAAGACCGAGATTTAGGAACCAGGTTTTAAATTGTAAGACATTTCCACGGGCAGATGTGAACTCTGACCACAATCTATTGGTTATGAACTGTAGATTGAAACTGAAGAAACTGAAAAAAGGTGGGAATTTAAGGAGATGGAATCTGGATAAATTGAAAGAACCAGAGGTTGCAGAGAGTTTCAGGGAGAGCATTAGGGAACGATTGACAAGAATGGGGAAAAGAAATACAGAAGAAGAAGAATGGGTAGCTTTGAGAGATGAAATAGTGAAAGCAGCAGAGGATCAAGTAGGTAAAAAGACGAGGACTAGTAGAAACCCTTGGGTAACAGAAGAGATATTGAATTTAACTGATGAAAGGAGAAAATACAAGAATGCAGTAAATGAGGCAGGCAAAAAGGAATACAAATGTCTCAAAAATGAGATCGAGAGGAAGTGCAAAATGGCTAAGCAGGGTTGGCTAGAGAACAAATGTAAGGATGTAGAAGCATGTATCAGTAGGGGTAAGATAGATACTACATACAGGAAAATTAAAGAGACCTTTGGAGAAAAAAGAACCACTTGCATGAATATCAAGAGCTCAGATGGAAACCCAGTTCTAAGCAAAGAAGGGAAAGGAGAAAAATGGAAGGAGTATATAGAGGGTCCATACAAGGGCGATGTTCTTGAGGGCAATATTATGGAAATGTAAGAGGAGGTAGAAGAAGATGTAATGGGAGATACGATACTGCGTGAAGAGTTTGACAGAGCACTGAAAAACCTGAGTCGAAACAAGGCCCCAGGAGTAGATAACATTCCATAAGAACTACTGAAGCAGGTGCTGACAGGTATGAAAATTACCGAACTATCAGTTTAATAAGTCACGGCTGCAAAATAGTAACATGAATTATTTACAGACGAATGGAAAAATTGGTAGAAGCTGACCTCGGGGAGGATCAGTTTGGATTCCGTAGAAATGTTGGGATACGTGAGGCAATATTGGCCCTACGACTTATCTTAGAGAATAGATTAAGGAAAGGAAAGCCTACGTTTCTAGCATTTGTAGATGTAGAGAAAGCTTTTGACAATGTTGATTGGAATACTCTCTTTCAAATTCTGAAAGTGGCAGGGGTAAACTACAGGGAGCGAAAGGAAATTTACAATTTGCACAGAAACCAGATGTCAGTTGTATGAGTTGAGGGGCATAAAAGGAAAGCAGTGAATGGGAAGGGAGTGGGACAGGGTTGTAGCCTCTCCTCAATGTTATTCAATCTGTATATTGAGCAAGCAGTAAAGGAAACAAAAGAAAAATTCAGAGTAGGAATTAAAATCCATGGAGAAGAAATAAAAACTTTGAAGTTCGCCAATGACATTGTAATTGTGTCAGATACAGCAAACGACCTGGAAGAGTAGTTGAATGGAATGGACAGTGTCGTGAAAGGAGCATATAAGATGAACATCAACAAAAGCAAAACAAAGATAATGGAATGTAGTCCAATTAAACTGGGTAATGCTGTGGGAATTAGATTAGGAAATGAGACACTTAAAGTAGTAAATGAGTTTTGCTATTTGGGGAGAAAAATGACTCACGATGGGCGAAGTAGAGAGGATACAAAATGTAGACTGGCAATGGAAAGGAAACTGTTGCTGAAGAAGAGAAATTTGTTAACATCGAGTATAGATTTAAGTGTCTGGAAGTCATTTCTGAAAGTATTTGTATGGAGTGTAGCATTGTGTGGAAATGAAACATGGACGATAAATAGTTTAGACAATAAGAGAATAGAAGCTTTCGAAATGTGGTGCTACAGAAGAATGCTGAAGATTAGATGGGTAGATCACATAACTAATGAGGAGGTACTGAACAGAATTGGGGAGAAGAGAAATTTGTGGCACAACTTGACTAGAAGAAGGGATCGGTTGGTAGGACATACTCTGAGGCATCAAGGGATCATCAATTTAATATTGGAGGGCAGTGTGGAAAGTAAAAGTCATAGAGGGAAACCAAGAGATGAATACACTAAACAGATTCAGAAGGATGTAGGTTGCAGTAGGTACTGGGAGATGAAGAGGCTTGCACAGGATAGAGTGGCATGGAGAGCTGCATCAAACCAGTCTCTGGACTGAAGACTGTTGTTGTTGTTATTATCATCATTAAAAAAATAAAAAAATAAAAATAAAAAAGTAATTTGTTTCGATCAGTGCTTAATACATTGCTTCAGCATAACTTCCAACGAAATGCAATTCAGATAAATACATCATCTAAAAAGCATTTGTCCAAAAATTTGATAAGTATCTTAAGAACTACGATAGTAACAAATTTTCACAACTTCATAATTTGTACAACGTAAAGTCAAAGTGTATCAATATACACTCCTGGAAATTGAAATAAGAACACCGTGAATTCATTGTCCCAGGAAGGGGAAACTTTATTGACACATTCCTGGGATCAGGTACATCACATGATCACACTGACAGAACCACAGGCACATAGACACAGGCAGCAGAGCATGCACAATGTCGGCACTAGTACAGTGTATATCCACCTTTCGCAGCAATGCAGGCTGCTATTCTCCCATGGAGACGATCGTAGAGATGCTGGATGTAGTCCTGTGGAATGGCTTGCCATGCCATTTCCACCTGGCACCTCAGTTGGACCAGCGTTCGTGCTGGACGTGCAGACCGCGTGAGACAACGCTTCATCCAGTCCCAAACATGCTCAATGGGGGACAGATCCGGAGATCTTGCTGGCCAGGGTAGTTGACTTACACCTTCTAGAGCACGTTGGGTGTCATGGGATACATGCGGACGTGCATTGTCCTGTTGGAACAGCAAGTTACCTTGCCGGTCTAGGAATGGTAGAACGATGTGTTCGATGACGGTTCGGATGTACCGTGCACTATTCAGTGTCCCCTCGACGATCACCAGAGGTGTACGGCCAGTGTAGGAGATCGCTCCCCACACCATGATGCCGGGTGTTGGCCCTGTGTGCCTCGGTCGTATGCAGTCCTGATTGTGGCGCTCACCTGCACGGCGCCAAACATGCATACAACCATCATTGGCACCAAGGCAGAAGCGACTCTCATCGCTGAAGACAACACGTCTCCATTCGTCCCTCCATTCACGCCTGTCGCGACACCACTGGAGGCGGGCTGCATGATGTTGGGGCGTGAGCGGAAGACGGCCTAACGGTGTGCGGGACCGTAGCCCAGCTGCATGGAGACGGTTGCGAATGGTCCTCACCGATACCCCAGGAGCAACAGTGTCCCTAATTTGCTGGGAAGTGGCGGTGTGGTCCCCTACGACACTGCGTAGGATCCTATGGTCTTGGCGTGCATCCGTGCGTCGCTGCGGTCCGGTCCCACGTAGACGGGCACGTGCACCTTCCGCCGACCACTGGCGACAACATCGATGTACTGTGGAGACGTCACGTCCCACATGTTGAGCAATTCGGCGGTACGTCCACCCGGCCTCCCGCATGCCCACTATACGCCCTCGCTCAAAGTCCGTCAACTGCACATACGGTTCACGTCCACGCTGTCGCGGCATGTTACCAGTGTTAAAGACTGCGATGGAGCTCCGTATGCCACGGCAAACTGGCTGACACTGACAGCGGCGGTGCACAAATGCTGCGCAGCTAGCGCCATTCGACGGCCAACACCGCGGTTCCTGGTGTGTCCGCTGTGCCGTGCGTGTGATCATTGCTTGTACAGCCCTCTCGCAGTGTCCGGAGCAAGTATGGTGGGTCTGAGACACTGGTGTCAATGTGTTCTTTTTTCCATTTCCAGGAGTGTATTTTATTTACTTCTAGGGCTGTGAACAAAGATTATAGCAGTGGTTGCCAAACTTTTTTGCTCAAAGGCCAATACTGACGTTGTAGGAAGGAACTCTGGGCCACATTTGAACCAATATTATTATTAATTGGTAATCTACATAATTTAGTATGTTATAAGCCCCAATACTCCATATATGCTGAGTACACGATAATTTGGCTGCTGGCTCCAAACTAATGATCGTTAATTGTCAGCACCATTGAATCACTTCATGTTGACTGTTCTCTGTTTCAGATTGCTGCCACCCTCAGTGACTCCAAATTTGTGACACTGATAATGCCTGATGAATAAGTGTTGTGTTGTCGGTGTAGCACACAGACCATACTTGGTCAGAAACTCACAGAGTAGGAAGTAGATTGTAGCAGTGCCAGCCACATGCAAGGATGGATGTTACACCTTAAAAAATACAAGATAGCCATCAGAACGTTGCAAGGCAAGCAGGCCTGGTGAGGTGTGAAAACAACAGTTGACAGAACAGCACCTAAGCGAAGAAGACAGAAGTCTTTCCACACTGGTAGCCATGGAAGTGTTTAGCACACATGCCACAAGGCACGACGCAGCGCAAGCAAGTGCAGCCCAAAAGCGAATAAATACCTAGTCATTCTGTACTAGTATGGCAACTCTACAAGACTATGGCAGCATCCAGAATGATGTTCATGGATCATAGTTCAACTCAAGGACAGGGCAGTCCATCCTGAAACTACAGGAGTTGGAGTCACCATCACATTGGGCTATCACCGGCCCCGGATAGCAGTTCGTAGAATGCGGGACAATGGATCACAGCTGTTACATCATCAGGCTGCCACTTGTTGAACAGTGCTGGGTGTGCAAACCATGTCATGCACTCACAGTTGTAGCTAGTAGTCCACCAGGGCCACTCTCGACTGACACTGAGCTATGTTAGCGATGCTGGATGACACACACACACACACACACACACACACACACACACACACACACACACACACAAAAGCCAACTGGATGGCTCAGCTAAGCCACTGCTGCCTGTATAGAGCCACAGCAGGGAGCCATAGTAAAAATATTTGGGAACTTCTGGCTGGTTGCCTGGTGTAACATGGCAGCCCCCTGCATCCTCTCAGCACTAGATCATCGGTTGATGGGATGATTAATTGATTAAAACCAGTAATTGTACTCATGTTTAAATGATTATGCAATATGAGGCAACAAGTGTTTCAAATGTAATTTTTCTTCTAATCATTGCATTATATTACAATAGGCAACTTAATTTCATATTCCTTGCTGCAAGATGGACGACATCTAAAAATGAGCATCTCTACAATGTGCATTCATGAATCCATGTTACTTCCATCTGAAACTTGTGTGGCAGCAGTTGATTGGTACGAGACCCAAAGCCCAAGAGTTGTCAACAAGACAAACAAGAAAGCATTACTCCTATCAGATCCCCTCACCCCACAATTACAAATCCACCTGCCCCTGTACCCAGCTTGACCCCTGTGGTGAACGGCCAACTTTCACACACCTGCTATAATTTCTCCAGAATGTTTTTGATTCAAACAAGGAATCAGATATAATCAACAGTTACATATGGCAACCATTACTAGTTTCAGATTTGCATCAACTATCCTTCTTCAAAAGCCTTTGAACATTAACACCTGTTACAAGTGGAAATGTATAATCAAAACTAGTAAAGAATAAATACTTACCATTTGAAACTGTTGGCTGTACCTGAGTCATATGTTGAATAAAATTATTGTGTCATTTCTGACAATGATTACCCATTTTCATGTTTCCAGCATGAAATTTTCACTCTGTAGGAGAGCGTCTTTGAAGTCTGGAAGGTAGGATACGAGGTACTGGTGGAAGTAAAGCTGTGAGG
Source organism: Schistocerca gregaria (assembly GCF_023897955.1). Classification (NCBI taxonomy): domain Eukaryota; kingdom Metazoa; phylum Arthropoda; class Insecta; order Orthoptera; family Acrididae; genus Schistocerca; species Schistocerca gregaria. The sequence continues at coordinate 388,793,389 of NC_064925.1, read as the reverse complement.
ATAGGTCGTGAGTTGTGCTTGGGTAGCTCAATTGGTAGAGCACTTGCCTGCGAAAGGCAAAGGTCCGAGTTTGAGTCTTGGTCCGGCATACAGTTTTAATCTGCCAGAAAAGTTTCATTTTTATGATCTTAAAATCCTGCAACAAAGGGATAAGAAGTTTAAATTGCCTTGTGCCAGTTTGACAACTGTATTTTCATGGTTGCATTCAAAGGAGTTCAGTGTTAATGAATGCCTTTTGACAACAATTAGATTTTTAGTGATGTGTAGATTCTAAACTATTTTCAGAAGTGAATGTGAAAATAATATTATGCTCTCTGTAAGTATTTTTGTTTATTACTGAGCAGGAAAACTACACTCTTAAGAAGCTTTTAAGTTAGTTGACTTTTTGGATACAGCTGTTAGTTGCTAGACGTATATTATTGTAAAATATGGCTGAGAACTGTGGGCCACATGAGTACTTAATATGGGCTGTCTGTGGGCCATGTACAGCAGTTAGATTATGGCTATATGAGCTTATAAATTGGGTGTGGGGGGGGGAGGGGGAGATGCTATATTTTCTGTCATTTCAACCAGTATTTTAGAAAAGTTATTCATTCCATTATTTTTTCTTATAGAAACATCATTCCCTTTTAGTCTTTATGTACAGGAGATCTACAAAAAGGGAGCAGCAACCCCTCAGGCACCTTGAGCACGCATGGAGTCTACGTGTCTACTGCATGCCTCAGCATTGCGAGCTCTCCACGTAACAGTCACAACCGGACATAAGACAGCAGTACCAGTGCTGGCAGAGGCAACCACTTCTTGTCACAACATGTAACAAGAAAATAGTATCATGAGTATTCCAATGCTAACAACTATAAAGGCCAGTGCAAGGACTACATGAGCCAGTTCTTCCAGCTTCGAGAGCCTCTCCTGGCCAGTGTGTGGGTGCCACACACCTCATCGTTTCAGGATACTCTTGAATCCCTCCATAGCAAGTGATGCTGCTGTTCTCAGCTTTCATTGTCGTTTCCTTTGTGTGCTTATAGACTGCATTAAGGATAGATTTTTCTGTGCCTGTGTTGACCCTAATCATGACAGAACTCTCAGAACTTGAACTATTTCCCTGCAAGAATATTTTCCTGTGATGATCCTGACTTTTGGATAGCAGCACTGTCAAGCCTCTGTAGCAGTACCTTGTGAGATGCTATATTTTTGAACTTTTTGTTCTTACTGTCAAAACAGACATACTTTTTTTGTCAATAAACTTGCTGAGACTTATCAATGTTTTTCCTCTGAGGGACACTTCAGTCTTGCCTTCCCTCAACTTCTTGTGGTTTGTTGCTTTCACTGATTGACTCTCACACCATGTCAGAACTGTTGTTGGCAGTAGGTGCAGTCAGTTGTGAATAAGAACCTTTTCTTGCTGAAATGTTTTCAGCAACCAGTCAGGCCACAAGTCAATAATCCACATGGAATTAACTGAAAAGTATACTGTGCTAAATGCATCTTATCAATTTTTTGCCATTTGTGAGGCACTTGGTTCTTATGGAACTATATTCTCTGAAAGTTCTTCTGTACATGGGCTTTATGACAGGATACGCCATGTGTATTGTGTATCTTTTTGAGCGATGAAGCCACATTTACCAGTCATGGCCTGGTAAACAATCGAAACATGCACTACTGGTCTGTTAACAATCCCCATTGGGGAATGTCAGCATCAATGGAATGTAAACATGTGAGTGGGATAGTGAACCACCAGCTCATAGGCCCATTTTTCATAGATGGAACACTGAATGTGCACAAGTATCACAACGTCCTAACAGACCATCTTCCGCAGGTGCTAGAATATGTTCCACTGCAGACTAGGAGGAACTTTTAGTACCAACATGATGACTGTTGAGCCCACAGTGCACAAAGTACAACAGCATATCTTCTTAAACAGTTTTCAAATGTTGTACTGGACACAGAGGAGCTGTACCTTGGCTGGCCATTCCCTGGATGTGATGCCTGTACAATCTTTTCTGTGGGACAAACTGAAAGGCACTGTCTACAAGACTGCTGAAATGCTTGCATGTGTGCCGCACTTGTTCCATACCAGACTGGAAGCATGTATTGCTGCTGGCAGTGGTCATTTTGAACACAATGCATGATGGTCAGTTATCTCACTGATAGTCAGAAACAACATAACCAGCACATTCACTTGTGTTATTCTTCAGTGTGTTCTACCACCAGTGTCAGTGTAGGAACTTTTCAAAATATAATATCTTGTAAATAACTCACACTTGATTCCTGCAACAAACACCACTGACATCCCAATACCCTGCTTTTAGTCTGTTAATGTCGAAAGGCATTGTTCCATTTCAAAAAGTGTATGTTTGCACAAAAAACACAATCTCTCAGTGTTGTTATAATCTGTTGATTGGCTGACAACAGGAGCCCATGACTATCAATCCATCTGTGAAAACCACACATCAATAGCACTTTCCATTTCCACAATATTTGCAACGCAAGTTTTAGGTGATTCATCCTGCATATAAAATCAAGTTGCCTCCTCACATCCGTCTGTATGTGCAGGCTTATCTCAGGAACTGCAGTAGGGATTTTGATCTGGTTTCCACTAACAGATACACTGATTCGTGAGGAAGGTTTTTGTGTATAATTTTTAATATTTCATTCAAATTGTCTGAATTATGATGAATTATAGTTAAAAATAATACCTGTGCTACCTAGCAAACAGCTGTTGTGGCTCATGAGAGCATCAGTATCTTTAAACAGCAGAAACTGTAACAAAATTCACTTGCAGTGTGGATGTTCTACACAGCATTATATTGAAGTCAGAATGTTCTGAATCGTAAACAGTGAGAAAGGAAAGAGATTGGCTGATTCCTGGAAAGGCAAAGAAGACTGTGTCTGTTGTACATATTTTAAAACGGCATTGTTGAAGACAGAAAACGTCAATGGCAGTGGACAAGAGAAGTCTGGTTGCACAATTTCTTGACGAATGATTCTTTTAGATTATTTTCGTTTAGACTTTGAATAATATTTTGTGTAAGATTATGTTTTACAGGATTTTCATATGTACACATTTACTAATCGTAACCACGTAATTTAAAAAAAATTACAAAAATAAATAAAATATTATAGCGCTGTGGATCCTGTCGCCATGGAAGAATTTTTAGGAATAATTGGGTGCAACGCCTGAAGACGAATAGTTCATTTTTTATTATGGATAAAAGTGGCGGTACCAAGCAGGAGTAGCTCTGACCCCTTTTTTCCCCTACCATTCACCTCTCAGTAATATGCAGAATCGCTTGAAATAAAACGTGGCTCGGATTCCCTGATAAACTGTAGCTCCGTCTTCCCCAGTTGGATAACTGATTATGGACTTGCAAGTCGCATAACTCCCAAGTCACCCCGTTTACATGGACCCCTAAAGCCGTATTTCGTAAATCGATTTCTCAGTACCGCTTTTGGTTGGTCATGTACAAACACCTCAGAATCGATTTTGAAATCCGTTTCTAGTTGCCGGTTTCTAGCAAATCTGCTTCAGACGTTAACTTGTAAACGTGACAGCGAAAAACAGTTTCCGAAATTCGGCTTTCGCCGTTCGGAAGAAGTGATGCGTGTACCGGTAAACGTAGTGAGTGACGTCCAATTGATTGCAGTCGTTTCAGAACTTTATAGCGAAAAAACATGGTATGGGATGCATATTTACTTAGTTTAGAAAATTTCGCAGCAGCGCAACAGACGATTCAGTTTCAAGCTTTCCTTGAATCAAACACAGATGTCAGTACGATTCTCTTCATGGTGGGCTTAAGATATTGTTTAGATACTTTCAAACTGTACGGAAGACTGGTAAACGAATCTATACTGGAGAGAAAGAGATTCAGGCCTTTCAAACATCATAAACACATGGGCACTATCGTACTGAATGGGATTTAGAAACTGCTTGTGGATGAAGACACAAGGTTTCGATATACTTTTAAAGATGGTTGTGGGACGGCGTTTCGAAATATGACGACGATTTCAGACTCTCGATTCCTGCTTCCCTCATTACCAGTCGTAATTCGCATTCTTAATTCACTGCAAATTCTTCGAACAAAGGGCAATGAGTTACTCAACTTTGGAGTATCGTAATATATATGACCATAACGAAATGATAACCGCCTCATATCAGGCTGCGATGCGAGACGTACAATTGGAAATAATCAATCACCTCGGCTATGCCGCGCATGTCAACACGTGCGCGAAAATCGGCATAAATACCGCGACTGCACCTGGGCTCTTCAGTAGTTGTGTACTCACCTAATGATGGCCGGACGTCTCTGGACCGAAATATCGTGGCAGAATGTCGACGGGATCCGGCTGCATACCCGGAAATTATTAGAAGAATAATCAGTCAATTTTATCAGTAATTTCTCTGCAGGCGTTTGTGAACATCTGCATAGCGAAAAACATCTGAATCCAAAAATTTGTTGTTTTATTTTTTATGCTTCAAGTAAAACATTTTTCGAAGAAACATTTCAGCAACTTTGCTTCGTTTGCATACAGTAGCCTATGCTCTTTCAGCAGCGCACCAGATGACTTATCTTTTTGCTTTCACAGAATCGAACCTAGATGTGGATAGTGTTCACGATTCTCTGCGTGGCACGGCAAGAAGTCTGCCGTAAAGAGCCCACGACAAACAATTTCGGCAATGAGTCTCAACAATGCATCACAGTGCGCACTAAGTTTCAGAAGATATGCGCTGTTAAAATGAGCTAAACATGTAGGCCCTGCGTGTTTTTTGTTATTTTTTCTTTTATTTGTGCCACCTCAGCTAGCCTCCGATACCTACATACCGAATCTCTCAAACACAAATACACTCACGATTTGTATACGATATTTACAGACACGTTACTTACATCACGATGTGCTCCCACCTTGCCGCGAGATGTCTCTTCAAATGCCAATTCAATATGGAAGTCATGTCTACAGACAACTTTCCTATTGCGTTCGCTGCTCACATTGCGTAAGTGAAGTGATGGTACTCAGTAATTTAACGTCGTTCTCTGAATTTTATTTGTGGCGCCCAAACAAAATACCCTACGCCAGACTGGCCGTAGATATTTAATGCAACCCCTGCGAAGCCGGGTCTTGTCATTTGTCATTGTCACGAGATACTACAGTAACCCAGAAGACAATCTGTGTGAAGCGTTGGATTAAAATAACGTAATTTATCAATGAATATATGTATACTTGGGTACAGAAATGCATGTTGCAGAATCATGGAACATTGTAATTTAATGTGGTGGTTGTGATTGGTTAGCTACTCTTTACCTTGCCATTTTAACTTCATTCATAATAAAAGATGTTTCTGGAAAGCCTTCAGTTGTCATTCTTGATTTAAATCATAAAGCACTGCACTAGATTTATTATTTCATTATTTAGGTACATTATTTAAACCGTGGCATGCGTTAGCTTGAGGATAAGTATAGTATCGGGAACAAGGGTAGCACCCCTAATGGTTAACCAATTCGGATGAATTATTGGTGTACAGAAATACCTGAACACTAGTTTTACCACCTAAATGGTCAATTTTGTCTGTCAAATTAATCATTCACGCTGAAGAAAGCAGAATTTAACGTACAGATTAATTTTAAATTTTATCGAAAGTCTCGACAGGCTTCGAGGATTTTAATACCCGATACTAAGACGGACAGCTGTGTTTACATCACTTTGTACGAGGTGAGAGATTAACATAATCAGATGATAAAATAAATAATGGTGGTACCTATAAACGGCATTCTAGTTATAATTAATATTAAAGAATTACTTAATAAAACGGCAGCGATTAAAAGCTCTCACATTCCCTGGTTCTTTGTTCATTTTTAATTCCATTGCTTATCAAAGGGGCAATCAGCGGATCTGGATTCGTAGGTAAATGTTATAAGTCTTACGCGACCGGTGATGCTTGCTGCTGCGCCAGCGGCCGAGGTTGGTTCTCGCCCGAACAGCAGGGCTGATTGCAGCTTCCTGCATTATTATCTCATTGAGCTGACAACACGGCGCCCCCCGCCCTATCTCACTGTACCAAGCTTGCAGGGCTGTTACGTTACCATGCTTGTTAGGATACGGCTGATGTCTGGAGCACGGAAATCTCTATGACTTCCGGCAATATGCACTGCTGCAACACGAATGACAAGAACTTTCGAGACAATGAGAAGGTTTCCTTTCCAATACGGTGTACAGAAGATCATTAAACAAAAAAAGAAAATACTTGGCCGATCCATACCCAAAATTTAAAATGATAGCACATGGTAAAGAGAATAGCTGTAGTGCACGAAACTCACGCAGTAGCCTTACAGCTTAGGTATTGCCCTACCAAAGTTCTATCATGGGAATAACAAAACTTCTCTCTTGCAGAATAAAAAAAAGTAAATAAAAGTACCTACACTGGTCATGTATGATTAACTGAGACGCAAGAGAAAATAATAGTTGTTGTGGTCTTCAGTCCTGAGACTGGTTTGATGCAGCTCTCCACGCTACTCTATCCTGTGCAAGCCTCTTCATCTCCCAGTATCTACTGCAACCTACATCCTTCTGAATCTGCTTAGTGTATTCGTCTCTTGGTCTCCCTCTACGATTTTTACCCTCCACACTGGCCTCCAATACGAAACTGGTGATCCCCTGATGCCTCAGAACATGTCCTACCAACCGATCCCTTCTTCTAGTCAAGCTGTGCCACAAACTTCTCTTCTCCCCAATCCTATTCAACACTTCCTCATTAGTTATGTGATCTACCCATCTAATCTTCAGCATTCTTCTGTAGCACCACATTTCGAAAGATTCTATTCTCTTCTTGTCCAAAATATTCATCGTCCATGTTTCACTTCCATACATGTCTACACTCCATACAAATACTTTCAGAAACAACTTTCTGACACTTAAATCTATATTTGCCTTTATGCAGTATAAATGACTGTTACAGTGCCTCTTGAAACACCAAACTCTTCTTCAGAAATGCTTTCCTTGCCATTGCCAGTCTACATTTTATATCCTCTCTACTTCGACCATGTTAAGAATGTCAGCTAGGCCTACTTGTGTTTAATTGTCGATTGTTGTTTTCTGTCCATTAAAACATTCGAAGTCCGTTAGCAATATTCGTCATTAAAATTTATGTATATTTCAGTTTTGGAGCTTGGTTAATTCTTCGCCATGCATTTTATTCTAATGAAAACTATTTTCGCATTACCTACACCTACACTCTGCAAACCATTGCGAAGTGTAAGGAAGGGGGTATTTATGATTGCACCACAAAATTACATCTCCTTCCCGTTTCATTTCCGAATGGAAGGTGGGAGGAATGATTGCTTAAATGACTCTGTATGTACTGTAATTAGCCTAGTCTGATCTTAATGGTCCCTGCGACAGCGACAGATTGGTAAATGTAGTATATTCGTAAGAATCCTTACTTAATCTTGGTTCTTGAAACTTTTTCAGTAGTTTTCACTTGTCTTCGAGTGTCTGTCAGTTCATGTTTTACAGCATTTCCCTTGTTTATTTATCTGTGTCAGAAGCATAATAAAACGTAATTATTTATTTGTGTGAGAAGCATCATAAAACGCACAGACAAACTCAGCGTAGACTTAGATGTTCAGGATGTTTCTAAATGAATATCCGGGTTTTAATGCTTTGTAACATCGAATACATTCAACTTACAGTTACAAGTAATACATCAAATGAAAGGGCAACTCATACACTTTTTCTTACAAGTGTTTAGTGTGAGTACCTTTCGTCACACGGTACACTTGGAGTCACAGGCGAGTTCTTTCCAAACCTTGATGAGTGTGTCTGGGCTAATTGTTGCAAAAATTATACTTACGAAGTCAGGCGAATCCAGCTGTCGGATACGCAATCGTCTTACCAATCGCCTATTGTGTTATCCCAGTGTGGGGACGCTCCATCTTGGTGCCAAATTAAGTTCTGCGGTTCAGCTTTTTCCAATTGAAGAAAGAGCCGTATAGCGCACCGAGATCAGACACACCAGTTACAGATGCTTCACTGAAAAGAACGCCCTTAAACTTTCCGCCGAGACATGGCACAAGAAACATTCAATTTAGGGTCTTTCGTTGATCTCTCTCTTGGGGATCTGCTGACCCCAGACGCGCACGTTATATGTTTTCACATTTCCTATTAGGTGAAACGTCATTTCATCAAGGAAGATAACACGATCCAGAAAATCGAAATCGTCAAGAAGCAACATTTCGTTTGCAAAGTTGGCATGGAAATAGTATTATGTAGGCTTTAGAGTTTGCAACAACGACAAGAACGTAGTTGTAAGCATCCACACAGATGTCACTAGAATTTTTGATTCACGACTAGCCTTCCGAACCGATCTCTTGGGGCTACGCGTGAAAAGTTCTCTCACTCGTTCACTTTGCTACTAGCGCTTTCCTACAGAATACACAGGAAACAGTGCATGGGCACAGGTACGCTCTTTCATTTGAGAGAATTATAAATGGTACTTAGTAAGTTAAATGTAATAAATACCACAAAGGGCTAACTCCCGGATATATTCATTTTGAAACACCCTGTATTTGTCATGAAACAAAACTCTAAGTACATCCTTGGCCATTAAAAGAGAAACATCAAGGAGGTTAGTAAATAACAAAATTGTATCCACTGTGCATATACACTACAGTAGGAAGAATATGTGATTAAATTCGAAGGTGACTTGAGTAAAGGCCTACACAAGATGGGAAATTTGGTACACAGAGCTGTTTTGGCAGCACCGTGCGAGGCGGAGCAGTGCCATAGCTGCAAGCTGTAGGGACATGTCCCTGAGTATAGGAACTTCTGGCTTTCTTTTCCAATGGAGGGACAAAGGAACTCATTTACAATCCCTCTACAAAATTTCGGACCTTATGTACAAGAAAGAAAAGTTACAAAATAATTTAAAAAAGAAAAAGTTACCATATACTATAAATTTTAAACATTGCACACATATGTCGTCATTGCGTATGAAAAGTTGGCAAATAAGCGCCTACATCAGGGACAAAACGAGGTTTCACAATATAATAATCTGAAGATTGAAACTTTGTGAAACCCCGAAATCAGTCATTTGAAGAAATAAAAATTTGCTTCTGGAAGCTAACTCTCTGTCTTTGTGTAACGCGGAACATCTATTCCTTGCCGTAGTTCTACCGGCATCCCGGCGCTTGCCGAGTACCCAATGGCCTTAGATAAAGGAAACAGACAATAAAATTCGAAAAATACAAAAAAATCGAAACTTAGAATTAAAAAGGAGCTTTTTCTTTTCAGACACTTCCAATATAGAGTAACTGGAAATAGAGCAACATTTCAAAAAATTTCCAAAAGGACGACTTCATTTGACTGAGACTGTTGGAGCCTTTAATAAGAAGCACAGAATGATTACTGCCGCACATGGTGTAGAGACTAAAAGAAACAAGATTCACGAATAACGTGGTAAATATTGTGTTTGAAAATAGTGACCACTCAGTGTGCAAAATTGTTGATAAAAGGGAAACGTTACTAGCCAATATGTGATTTTTGGTCGTCTGTGTAGAATTTTTTGCTTTCGTACTCACAAGGTGAACGTAGGGACTTTTCATATATCGCGTAGGGACATGGCCCAAAATGAGTTGGCAACATTGCGTAGTAGTTAGCATTCTGGACTCGCAGTCGGGAGGATGACGGTTCAAAATACTGCCCTGGCCATCCAGTTTTAGGTTCGGTGTGATTTAACTAAATCGGTCGAGGTAAATCCGGGATGGATTCTTTGGCAAGAGCGCCGCTGATTTTCTTTCCCATCTCTTCGTAATCGGAGCTTATGCTCCGTCCTTAATGTCTTCGTCGTCGACAGGATGTCACACTCTCTTTCTTCCTTCCTGCATTATTTCTAGCAACAATGACAACGGCTCTACTTCGGATTTTCATGAGGACATTTGAATGGATGTGATGTCAACAGTACATCGTCTGCTACCAAGGGCGCCCATTCGTTAGATCTAGGGGATTGGGGGTTGGCTAGACGAGGGGTTTGGAGTATTTTTAATATTTTGGAAGACGAATGGCGACTTGTAAGTAGCCATATAAAAAAAGTTCCAGATCTTTTAAATAATTTTCTTTAAAGAAAAATGCCTGATTACATTATATTTTCTGTTTGCCCTGAGACCTTGGCGGAGGGGTGGGGATGGAGGCTCCCCCTCCAATTTGCCACCGGGTATGGGTGCCCTAGTCAGCTACATAGTTCATGCGTGCAGTGTAAACTCTTTGATTCTCCTAGCCGCCTCTTAACTAAAAGCACGGTATTGATATAGATGCTCTTAGCAGTCTTACGATTGCCATTATGCCTCGGAATTAACCGTTATGATGTGTGCTTCAATAAAATTTATTTTCACACACACGACATTTGATGATCCCGAGTTGCCGAATCACGCGCTGGAACGATCTCGTCGCATTCCGGCAAATCTAAGTCGCGCGCTGGAACAATAAAACGCATCAACTGCGCCGCGCAGAATATCTCGTGAACAACTGCGCCACGCCCACCATGGCAATTACTGACTTACAGCGACAAAAGTGTAACTTAGTCGGACTGCCGTGAAATCCCCACCCTAAAGGCGCATAATGCAGCACTGTGATTCGTCCAACTTGAGAAGCGATTTGACGTGGCCTACGTCACCTATGACAGAACTAAATACAGTTAGATAGTGACTGCATTTAACGTGTTACAGAAGTGCAAAACATCCAGGCTTCACCGCGCAGCACTGACAAATACGCCTGTATTCAGCAGTTACCGCGCTCGTCTCAGTCGGGAGCTAAACGACTTGAAACATTTCTCCGCATTGAAGAACTCTCCGACCGCATACCAACTAAACTACTTCGCCGTCTTCGTATGCAAGCAGGCAACGCGGTTAACGACGATATTCCACGGAATATTTAGCAGCTGCGCTTATCTGTGGGTGCACAGAAAATACAGTTTGCGCTGGTGACCTAAACACTCTTGCTCAAACTGCTGACAGACTAGTCGAGATGGAACTTTTTACGCCAAAAGATAGACTTCTCAGGGAGCACTGAAAGCACAAGTAGCTGAATTGTCTAAAGACTCGCCCACATGCAATATTCTGTCAGCGCACATCACATCTGCGCAACAGATCTGAAGTGTGTGCAAGCTAGAGGCCAGTGTGTGTGTGTGTGTGTGTGTGTGTGTGTGTGTGGTGTAATGCTACGCACAAGTGAAGGTCCTGTGCAAGATCATCTTTGGCTCAGTCTATGACCTGCGTATGCTTTTTGGTTTCCTGGTATTTTATTCTGTAGTTGTGTACACTCTGTCACTTGAATGGTATTTTGTGTTACGGCTTGTTTTAAAGCCAATAAAGTGAGTTATGCCTACCCGCAACAGTTGGTGACTCCGACGTGATATACAGTCCGGAATCGCGTGACTGCTACGGTCGCAGGTTCGAATCCTGCCGCGGACATGGATGTGTGTGATGTCCTTACGTTAGTTAGATTTAAGTAGTTCTAAATTCTAGGGGACTGATAACCTCAGATGTTAAGTCCCACAGTGCTCAGAGCCATTTGAACCTTTATTTATTATCTATTTATTTATTATCATTTATTTTTGACGTGATATACAACGTTCACATGCGTTAAATTCGACTCACGTTTCCGCCCTGTACCATGTTGCGTCGCACAAAGTACAATCGCGTCGCGCGTCTTCCGGTATGGCTTGCGCTGTTGGAAGGCCAATTTGTGCTAGCACAAGTCACCGCGGACCATACAAAATATATTTATGTTGTTATAGCGCTCGGCGAAGAAATGGCACTGAAAGTGCAGCATATTCTATTGTCACCGTCGAATGTGGACCGACATTTGGCGATTAAGAACCTCTTAATCACACAACTTTTACAGTGTGAGGCGAAGAGACTGGAAAAACTATTTCGTACCGAAGAGTGGGCTACCACACGCCACTGCAGCTGCTGCGCTGATTACGTACGTTGTCAAGCAATGCTGTAGGCGACGACATTCTGCAAAGCATTTGGCTATCACGCCTACAGCCTGATGCGCAAAAGATTTACCACTGTGTACGCCGGCAATCTAGATGCACTAGCGCGAACTGTCGATAGAATATTTGATATGTATCCGTCTGTTCTCCGACTCCCCATGAACCATGGACCTTGCCGTTGGTGGGAAGGCTTGCGTGCCTCAGCGATACAGATAGCCATACTGTAGGTGCAACCAAAACGGAGGGATACGTACGATTCCTGAAGAGGGGCAGCAGCCTTTTCAGTAGTTGCAGGGGCAATAGTCTGGATGGTTGACTGATCTGGCCGGCCGGAGTGGCCGAGCGGTTCTAGGCGCTACAATCTGGAGCCGCACGACCGCTACGGTCGCAGGTTCGAATCCTGCCCCGGGCATGGATGTTTGTGATGTCCTTAGGTTAGTTAGGTTTAAGTAGTTCTAAGTTCTAGCGGACTGATGACCACAGAAGTTAACTCCTATAGTGCTCAGAGTCATTTTTGACTGATCTGGCCTTGAAACACAACCAAAACGGCCTTGATGTGCAGGTAATGTGAACAGCTGAAAGCAAGGGGAAACTACAGCCATAACTTTTCTCGAGGGCTTGCAGCTCTCCTGTATGGTTAAATGACGCTGGAATCCTCTTGGGTAAAATATTCCGGAGGTAAAATAGTCCCCCATTCGGATCTCTGGGTCGGGACTACTCAGGAGCACGTCGTTGTCAGGAGAAATAAAACTGGCATTCTACCGACCAGAACGTGGAATGTCAGATCCCTTAATTGGGTAAGTAGGTTGGAAAATGTAAAAAGGAGGATGGATAGAGTAAGATAGTGAAGTTATTTGGCAGGAAGAACAGGACTTCTGGTCAGATGCATATAGGGCTATAAATACAAAATCAAATAGGTGTAATGCTGGAGTAGGTCTAATAATGAATAAAAAATAGGAATGTGGTAAGCTACTATGAACAGCGTAGTGAATACATTATTGTAGCCAAGATAAACATGAAGCCCACATCCACCACAGTAGTGCAAGTTTATATGCCAACTAGCTCCGCAGATGAGGAAGATATTGAAGAAATGTATGATGGGATAAAAGAAATTATTGAGATAGTTAAGGGAGACGAAAATTTAATAGTTATCGGGGATTAGAATTCGATAGCAGGAAAAGGAAAAGTAGAAGATGATTAGGGACCAGGGGAAAGGAATGAGAGAGGAAGCCGCCTAGTAGAATTTCACACAGAGCATAATTTAATCGTAGCTAACATTTGGTTTAACAATTGTGAAAGAAGGTTGTGTATATGGAAGTGACCTAGACACACTGGAAGGGTTCAGATTAATTATCTGATGGTAAGACAGAGATTTCGGAACCAGGTTTTAGATTGTAAGACATTTCCAGGAGCAGATGAGGACTCTGACCACAATTTATTGGTTATGAACTGAAGATTAAAACTGAAGAAATTGCAAAAAGGCAGGAAATTAAGGCGGTGGAACCTGTATAAACTGAAAGAACCAGATGTTGTAGAGAATTTCAGCAGGAACACTACAGAACGTTTGGTAAGAAGAGGGAAAGGGAATACAGTAGAAGAAGAATGGGTAACTTTGAGAGACGAAATAGTGAAGGCAGCAGGGGATCAAGTAGGTAAAAAGACAAGGGCTAGTAGAAATCTTTGGATAACACAAGAGATATGGAATTTAACTGATGAAAGGAGAAAGCGTGAAAATGCAGCAATTGCGGTAGCCGAAAGGGAATACAAACGTCTAAAAAATGAGATCGACAGGAAGTATAAAATGGCTAAGCAGGAATGGCCAGAGGACAAATGTAAGGATCAAGAAGTATATATTACTAGGGGTAAGACAGATGCCGCCTACCCTTGAAGAAAAGAGAACCACATGTATGAATATCAAGAGCTGCTATGGAAAACCAGTCTTAAGCAAAGAAGGGAAAGCAGAAAGGTGAAAGGAGTATGTGCAGGGTCTGTACAAGGGAGACATACTTGAGGGCAATATTAAGGAAATGGGAGAGAACGCAGATGAAGATGAGATGGGATATATGATATTGCGTGAAGAATTTGACAGAGCAGTGAACGACCTAAGTCAAAGAAAGGCCAGGTTGAAGTCCAGGTCGAAGAAAAAAAATTTGAGTTTTGCCAATGACATTGTAATTCTGTCAGAGACGGCAAAGGACTTGGAATAGCGCCTGAACGGAATGGACAGTGGCTTGAAAGGAGGATGTAAGATTAACACCAACAAGAGCAAAACGAGGACAATGGAATGTAGTCGAATTAAATCACGCGATGCTGAGGGAAGTGTATTAGGAAATGAAACACTTAAAGTAGTAGATGAATTTTGCAATTTGGGCAGCAAAGTAACTGATGATTGTCGAAATAGAGAGGATGTAAAATGCAGACTGGCAAAGGCAAGAAAATCGTTTCTGAAGAAGAGAAATTTGTTAACACTGAGTATAGGTTTAAGCTTCAGGAAGTCTTTTCTGAAAGTATTTATGTGGAGTGTAGCCATATATGAAAGTGAAACATGGATGATAACAGTTTAGACAAGAAGAGGACAGAAGATTTTGAAATATGATGCTACAAAAGAAATTTGGAGATTTGATGGGTAGATCACATAACTAATGAGGCGGTACTGAATAGAATTGGGGAGAAGAGAAATTTGTGGTACAACGTGACTGGAAGAAGTGACCGGTTGGTAGGACACATTCTGAGCCGTCAAGGGTTCACCAATATAATACTGGAGGGAAATGTGAGGGTGAAAATGATAGAGGGAGACCAAGAGATGAACACAATAGGCAGATTCAGAAGGGTGTAGGTTGCAGTAGTTACTCGGAGATGAAGAGGCTTGTACAGGATAGAGTAGCATGGAGAGCTGGATCAAACCAATCTTTGGACTGAAGACCACAACAACAACAATAACAACAACATCTATCTGTGTGTTGCAGCAATTAGCCTAGAGCCGCAGACAGACGGCAACTTTGCTGCGCTACAAGTTCAGATTACCACCTTAACCACACACGTCGCTGCGCTGCGAATTCAGAACTGCCGCCAATTTCGCCACTAACGCTCACCTGGGAAATGTGTACCTCTGCCGATTTGGGTCCAAGGCACGAAAGTGTTGCCCGCCTTGTGAGCAAGGAAACACCATGGGAGCTCAGTGATGACAGCGACTGACGCTCCGAACGGCTTTGTCACAGACTAAGGTACAGAATTACAGTTTTTAATAGACGCAGGTGCAGATGTATCACTCTACCCATCCGCCCGTCTGCCACCTCGTAGCCGCGATGGTTACTGCTGTGTTGTCCAAACAAGACACAGCCAGGCCAAAAGCACCATAGGCACGAAGATGCGAGCAGGTGCCAGTGCCGGCGAGACTCGCTGCTTGCGCTTGTTCCACCAGTGCTACGGGTGGCTCTGAGGATCAAGATATCGACTTCGCCTCGGCCAGTTGCCGGCCCAGTACAGTCCGCCAATGACTAGACGACAATGGACAGAAGCCTATTCGGAAGATAGAAGAGCAGCTCTCGCCCACTTGGTTATACAGGGTGTTACGAAAAGGTACGGCCAAACTTTCAGGAAACATTCCTCAAACACAAAGAAAGAAAATATGTTATAGGGGCAAATCTCCGGAAACGCTTACTTTCCATGTTAGATCTCATTTTATTACTTCTCTTCAAATCACATTAATCGTGGAATGGAAACACACACAGCAACAGAACGTACCAACGTGACTTCAAACACTTTGTTATAGGAAATGTTCAAAATGTCCTCCGTTAGCGAGGATACATGCATCCATCCTCCGTCGCATGGAATCCCTGATGCGCTGATGCAGCCCTGGAGAATGGCGTATTGTATCACAGCCGTCCATAATACGAGCACGAAGAGTCTCTACATTTGGTACCGGGGTTGCGTAGACAAGAGCTTTCAAATGCTCGCATAAATGAAAGTCAAGAGGGTTGAAGTCAGGAGAGCGTGGAGGCCATGGAATTGGTCCGCCTTTACCAATCCATCGGTCACCGAATCTGTTGTTGAGAAGCGTACGAACACTTCGACTGAAATGTGCAGGACCTCCATCGTGCATGAACCACATGTTGTGTCGTACTTGTAAAGGCACATGTTCTAGCATCACAGGTAGAGTATCCCGTATGAAATCATGATAACGTGCTCCATTGAGCGTAGGTGGAAGAACATGGGGCCCAATCAAGACATCACCAACAATGCCTGCCCAAACGTTCACAGAAAATCTGTGTTGATGACGTGATTGCACAATTGCGTGCGGATTCTCGTCAGCCCACACATGTTGATTGTGAAAATTTTCAATTTGATCACGTTTGAATGAAGCCTCATCCGTAAAGAGAACATTTGCACTGAAATGAGGATTGACACATTGTTGGATGAATCATTCGCAGAAGTGTACCCTGGAGGCCAATCAGCTGCTGATAGTGCCTGGACACACTGTACATGCTACGGAAACAACTGGTTCTCCCGTAGCACTCTCCATACAGTGACGTGGTCAACTTTACCTTGTACAGCAGCAACTTCTCTGACGCTGACATTAGGGTTATCGTCAACTGCACGAAGAATTGCCTCGTCCATTGCAGGTGTCCTCGTCGTTCTAGGTCTTCCCCAGTCGCGAGTCATAGGCTGGAATGTTCCGAGCTCCCTAAGACACCGATCAATTGCTTCGAACGTCTTCCTGTCGGGACACCTTCGTTCTGGAAATCTGTCTCGATACAAACGTGCCGCGCCACGGCTATTGCCCCGTGCTAATCCATACATCAAATGGGCATCTGCCAACTCCGCTTTTGTAAATATTGCACTGACTGCAAAACCACGTTCGTGATGAACACTAACCTGTTGATGATACGTACTGATGCGCTTGATGGTAGTACTGTAGAGCAATGAGTTGCATGTCAACACAAGCAGCGAAGTCAACATTACCTTCCTTCAATTGGGCCAACTCGCGGTGAATAGAGGAAGTACAGCACATACTGACGAAACTAAAATGAGCTCTAACATAGAAATTAAGCGTTTCCGGACACATGTCCACATAACATCTTTTCTTTATTTGTGTGTGAGGAATGTTTCCTAAAAGTTTGGCCGTACCTTTTTGTAACACCCTGTAGATCATTGTCCAGGGCCGACTTAGACAGGTAACGCCGTTTAGTGAATTCTTGGACGTGAACAGACAGTTGTTGTAACTTGCATTTGCTGTGTACTGTGCACTTAGCCATTGAGGGCGTTTTTTGTGCTATATTACATGCATTGTTCCAGACTTCATTATTCAACAAGTCTCAAAGATAAGTAAACCTCTTTAACTCATTTGTGTGACTTTGTTACTAATTAGTGGGAGTGTTGTAGAACCTTCGTTCTCCTATCCTATTACCTGACCCTGTGGCAAAGCTGTGTAACAATGGCAGGGAGAAATTGTCTTAGTGGTGTACTGCAGCAGCAGCCTTCCACGAACTCACAAACTCGGCCTACCGTAACAACAGTGGCAACTCGACCTCCAGAAATAGCAACGAGGCCTTTACAGAATGTACGACGAGAGTTTAGAACTGTTACCACCAATGTGCGGCCAATCGTTCTACAATAACTACATATATGTGAACCACGTTAGTGTTAAACCTAGGACTACGACGGAGGCTTGAGTGGTAGTTTGTCACAGCAGGCATCACATGTCGTGTACTGGGATCAGATTTTCTATTGTTTTATGGGCTTGCGCTTGGGCATCGACAACTACTGGACAAAAGTACTGACTTGGCTAGCAGAGGACTAGATGTCATGTGGGAGACTTTTGAAATAGTTCCCTGAGATAACGTTTCAAGCACCCAGGCTAGCTCTCTTGCTGCACTCCACAGTGCACTACTTCGTTATCACACACGGGACATTTCTTCATGCTCGACACGTCATTTAACGCCACAGAAACTGAAAGTGATTAAACAGGTATTCACATCCATGCTAGTACAGGCGACCTGCATCTTCTCTCCATGTGGTACCGAAAAAGTGCAACAGGTGACGTCCTCGTGGTGGCTACCGACAGCGAAACGCAAGAACGACGCCAGAGCAGTATCCTGTATAACGGACAGAGGATTTCACATCCACCGTTTATGGTAAAAGCATACTCTCTATGCTTCATATCGTTGGAGCTTTTTATCAAATACCTGTGGCACCAGAGGGCGTTCCCAAGACAGCTGTATGCGCGCCTTTCGCGTTGTTCGAGTTCAGACGCATGCCTTTCAGGCTACGTAGTGCTGCTCACACGTTCCAAACATTTATGAACGAGGTTACGCGCGACTTGGATTATATATATAACGCGCGACTTGGATTATATATATACGACATGAGAATTCAGGCTTCGGCGAATCTCGATAGTAAAATCTTGTCGGGTTGACAGCCGAGCCAGTGTGTTGTTTCAGCACGTTTCTTACTTGCCTTCTTCAGGCGAAGTGACGATGTTTTGGTCATGCCGCGCTCAGTAGCTGAGGATCTGTCACACCTATGACAGCTCTTTACCTGCCTATATGAGAATGGCCTCATTATTCATCTGTTCGTATGCGTCTTTGGGCAACAGATGTTCAATTTCTTGGCTATATCATTAATGCTCAAGAAATTCAGCCATCAAAAGAGAAAGTAGAGGCAATAGTTGGTTTTCCACAACCAGCAACAATCAAGGAACTACAACGCTTTATCAGTGTCACGAACTTTTATCGTGGTTTCATCCTCCTAGTTGCATCACTGAACAAATTCATACAAGGCAAACCAAGACCAAAGGATAAACTCCAGCGGAATCCAGAAGCTGAACAAATGTTCAATTTCTTGGCTATATCATTAATGCTCAAGAAATTCAGCCATCAAGAGAGAAAGTACAGACAATAGTTGGTTTTCCACAACCAGCAACAATCAAGGAACTACAACGCTTTATCAGTGTCACGAACTTTTATCGTGGTTTCATCCTCCTAGTTGCATCACTGAACAAGTTCATACAAGGCAAACCAAGACCAAAGGATAAACTCCAGCGGAATCCAGAAGCTGAAATGGCATATTCTGATTTGAAGACTGTCATTACTGAAGCAGCACCCAGTACCACGGGCTCAACTTGCACTGGTGGTTGATGCATCTGCCTCTGCGATCAGTGCTGCACCACAACAATGCATAGATATACACTGGCAACCACTAACCTTCATCAGCAAAATGTTATCACCTACAGAGCAAAATTGGTCAAGATACAACTGTGGTTATTTGCTGCCTGTGTATTCATCAACTGATGTTCGAGGGACACTCCTATAATATACACTTTCCGACAGCGCCCAGTGAAAGCTTCATCACAACGACTTCGACATCTTGAGTTCATCGGTCAATTTACTGCCAGCGTCATCCATGTTGAAGGCGAACTGAACGTTCGAGCTCTCACGCACAGAATCTATTTGTGAAGCAATTGACTATGACGCTCTCATGGTGGCGCAACAGTCGGACAATGAATTACATGATTTGTTGACGCAACCGTCGGGCATGCAAGTTCGCCATATCATGCTGCCACCGTCGGCTCATCACCATCATCATTTAAGACTGATTATGCCTTTCAGCGTTCAGTCTGGAGCTTAGCCCCCTTATAAAATTCCTCCACGTTCCCGTATTCAGTGCTAACATTGGTGCCTCTTCTGATGTTAAACCTATTACTTCAAAATCATTCTTAACCGAATCCAGGTATCTTCTCCTTGGTCTGCCCCGACTCCTACCCTCTACTGCTGAACTCACGAGTCTCTAGGGTAACCTTGCTTCTCCCATGCGTCTAACATGTCCCCCACCATCTGAGCCTGTTCGCCCTCACTGCTACATCTATAGAGTTCATTCCCAGATTTTATTTGATTTCCTCATTGTGGACACCCTCCTGCCATTGTTCCCATCTACTAGTACCTGCAATCATTCTAGCTACTTTCATATCCGTAACTTCAACCTTGTTGATAAGGTAACCTGAATCCACCCAGCTTTCGTTCCCGTACAACAAAGTTGGTCGAAAGATTGAACGGTGCACAGATAACTTAGTCTTGGTACTGACTTCCTCTTGCAGAAGAGTGTAGATCGTAGCTGAGCGCTCACTGCATTAGCTTTGCTACACCAGTTCTTTCACTATGTTGCCATCCTGTGAGAATATAAATCCTAAGTACTTGAAACCGTCCACCTGTTCTAACTTTGTTCCTCCTATTTGGCGCTCAATCCGTTTATATTTCTTTCCCACTGACATTATTTTCGTTTTGGAGATGCTAATCTTCATACCATAGTCCTTACATTTCGAATCTAGCTCTGAAATGTTACTTTGCAAACTTTCAATCGTATCTGCCATCACAACTAAGTCATCCGCATATGCAAGACTGCTTATATTGTATTCACGTATCTTAATCTCACCCGGCCAGTCTATTGTTTTCAACATATGATCCATAAATAATATGAACAACAGTGGAGACAGGTTGCAGCCTTGTCTTACCCCTGAAACTACTCTGAACCATGAACTCCATTTACCGTCGACTCTAACCGCTGCCTGACTATCCATGTAAAGACCTTTAATTGCTTGCAAAAGTTTGCCCCCTATTCCATAATCTCATAGAACAGGCAATAACTTCCTCCTAGGAACCCGGTCTATATAAAGCATAGATAGAATTCCCTGTTCCATTCATAACACTTCTCCATTATTTGCCGTAAGCTAAAGATCTGGTCTTGACAACCTCTAAGAGGCCTAAACCTACACTGATTTTCATCCAATTGCTCCTCAACTAATACTCGCACTTTCCTTTCAACAATACCTGAGAAGATTTTACCCACAACGCTGATTAAAGAGATACCTCTGTAGTTGTTACAATCTTTTCTGTTTCCATGTTTAAAGATAGGCGTGATTACTGCTTTTGTCCAGTCTGATGGAACCTGTCCCGACTCCCAGGCCATTTCAATTATCCTGTGTAGCCACTTAAGTTTTGACATTCCACTGTATTTGATGATTTCCGACTTAATTTCATCCACCTCAGCTGCTTTATTGCACTGCAATCTATTGACCATTTTCTCCACTTCCTCAAATGTGATCCTATTTCCATCATCATTCCTATCCCATTCTACCTCGAAATCTGAAACATTACATCTACATCTACATCTACATCTACATCCATACTCCGCAAGCCACCTGACGGTGTGTGGCGAAGGGTACCCTGAGTACCTCTATCGGTTCTCCCTTCTATTCCAGTCTCGTACTATTCGTGGAAGAAGGATTGTCGGTATGCTTCTGTGTGGGCTGTAATCTCTCTGATTTTATCCTCATGGTCTCTTCGCGAGATATACGTAGGAGGGAGCAATATACTGCTTGACTCTTCGGTGAAGGTACGTTCTTGAAACTTTAACAAAAGCCCGTACCGAGCTACTGAGCGTATCTCCTGCAGAGTCTTCCACTGGAGTTTATCTATCATCTCTGTAATGCTTTCGCAATTACTAAATGATCCTGTAACGAAGCGCGCTGCTCTCTGTTGGATCTTCTCTCTCTCTTCTATCAACCCTATCTGGTACGGATCCCACACTGCTGAGCAGTATTCAAGCAGTTGGCGATCAAGCGTACTGTAACCTACTTCCTTTGTTTACGGATTGCATTTCCTTAGGATTCTTCCAATGAATCTCAGTTTGGCATCTGCTTTACCGACGATCAACTTTATCAACTTTATATGATCATTCCATTTTAAATCACTCCTAATGTATACTCCCAGATAATTTATGGAATTAACTGCTTCCAGTTGCTGACCTGCTATTTTGTAGCTAAATGATAAGGGATCTATCTTTCAATGCATTCGCAGCACATTACACTTGTCTACATTGAGATTGAATTTGCAATCCCTGCACCATGCGTCAACTCGCTGCAGATCTTCCTGCATTTCAGTACAATTTTCCATTGTTGCAACCTCTCGATACACCACAGCATCATCTGCAAAAAGCCTCAGTGAACTTCCGATGTCATCTACCAGGTCATTTATGTATATTGTGAATAGCAACGGTCCTATGACACTCCCCTGCGGCACACCTGAAATCAATCTTACTTCGGAAGACTTCTCTCCATTGAGAATGACATACTGCGTTCTGTTATCTAGGAACTCCTCAATCCAATCACACAATTGATCTGATAGTCCGTATGCTCTTACTTTGTTCATTAAACGACTGTGGGGAACTGTGTCAAACGCCTTGTGGAAGTCAAGAAACACGGCATCTATCTGTGAACCCGTGTCTAAGGCCCTCTGAGTCTCGTGGACGAATAGCGCGAGCTGGGTTTCACACGACCGTCTTTTTCGAAACCCATGCTGATTCCTACTGAGTAGATTTCTAGTCTCCAGAAAAGACATTATACTCGAACATAATACGTGTTCCAAAATTCTACAACTGATCGACGTTAGAGATATAGGTCTATAGTTCTGCACATCTGTTCGACGTCCCTTCTTGAAAACGGGGATGACCTGTGCCTTTTTCCAATCCTTTGGAACGCTTCGCTCTTCTAAAGACCTACGGTACACCGCTGCAAGAAGGGGGGCAAGTTCCTTCGCGTACTCTGTATAAAATCGAACTGGTATCCCATCAGGACCAGCGGCCTTTCCCCTTTTGAGCGATTTTAATTGTTTCTCTATCCCTCTGTCGTCTATTTCGATATCTACCATTTTGTCAACTGTCCGACAATCTAGAGAAGGAAGCACAGTGCAGTCTTCCTCTGTGAAACAGCTTTGGAAGAAGACATTTAGTATTTCGGCCTTTAGTCTGTCATCCTCTGTTTCAGTACCATTTTGGTCACAGAATGCCTGGACATTTTGTTTTGATCCACCTACCGCTTTGACATAGGACCAAAATTTCTTAGGATTTTCTGCCAAGTCAGTACATAGAACTTTACTTTCGAATTCATTGAAAGCCTTTCGCATAGCCCTCCTCATACTACATTTCGCTTCGCGTAATTTTTGTTTGTCTGCAAGGCTTTGGCTATGTTTATGTTTGCTGTGAAGTTCCCTTTGCTTCCGCAGCAGTTTTCTAACTCTGTTGTTGTACCACGGTGGCTCTTTCCCATCTCTTACGATCTTGCTTGGCACATACTCATCTAACGCAAATTGTGCGATGGTTTTGAACTTTGTCCACTGATCCTCAACACTATCTGTACTTGAGACAAAACTTTTGTGTTGAGCCGTCAGGTACTCTGTAATCTGCTTTTTGTCACTTTTGCTAATCAGAAAAGTCTTCCTACCTTTTTTAATATTTCTATTTACGGCTGAAATCATCGACGCAGTAACCGCTTTATGATCGCTGATTCCCTGTTCTGCATTAACTGATTCAAATAGTTCGGGTCTGTTTGTCACCAGAAGATCTAATATGTTATCGCCACGAGTCGGTTCTCTGTTTAACTGCTCAAGGTAGTTTTCAGATAAAGCACTTAAAAATATTTCACTGGATTCTTTGTCCCTGCCACCCGTTATGAACGTTTGAGTCTCCCAGTGTATATCCGGCAAATTAAAATCTCCACCCAGAACTATAACATGGTGGGGAAATCTACTCGAAATATTTTCCAAATTATTCTTCAGGTGCTGAGCCACAACAGCTGCTGAGCCCGGGGGACTATAGAGACATCCAATTACCATGTCTGAGCCTGCTTTAAC
This sequence comes from Schistocerca gregaria, assembly GCF_023897955.1. Taxonomy (NCBI): domain Eukaryota; kingdom Metazoa; phylum Arthropoda; class Insecta; order Orthoptera; family Acrididae; genus Schistocerca; species Schistocerca gregaria. The sequence continues at coordinate 388,769,722 of NC_064925.1, read as the reverse complement.
CGTGACCTTCGCCAAAATCATTTCACAATTCGAATCTCCGTCAATTTCCTTCGATACTATTGCACTTCTTATCGCTATAAACACGCCTCCCCCTTCACTGTCCAGCCTGTCTCTGCGGTATACATTCCAATCTGAGTTTAGGATTTCATTACTGTTTACATGTGGTTTCAGCCAACTTTCTGTCCCTAGTACTATATGGGCGTTGTGACCGTTTATTAATGAGAGCAGTTCTGGGACCTTTCTATAGACGCTCCTGCAGTTTACTATTAGCACATTAATATTGTTATTCCCTGTTGCATTTTGCCTACTCCTGCCTTGCCGCGTCTCAGGAGGCGTCTTGTCGGGCCTAGGGAGGGAATTCTCTAACCTAAAAAAACCCCATGTGCACTCCACACGTACTCCGCTACCCTCGTAGCCGCTTCCGGCGTGTAGTGCACGCCTGACCTATTCAGGGGGACCCTACATTTCTCCACCCGATAGCGGAGGTCGAGAAATTTGCACCCTAGCTCTCCGCAGAATCGTCTGAGCCTCTGATTTAAGCCTTCCACTCGGCTCCAAACCAGAGGACTGCGATCGGTTCTGGGGACGATACGACAAATAGTTAGCTCTGACTCCATCCCGCAAGTGAGGCTTTCCGCCTTCACCAACTCCGCCAACCGCCTGTACGAACTGAGGATGACCTCTGAACCCAGACGGCAGGAGTCATTGGTGCCAACATGAGCAACAATTTGCAGTCGGGTGCACCCAGTGCTCTCTGTCGCCGCCGGTAGGGCCTCCTCCACATCTCGGATGAGACCCCCCGGCAAGCAGACAGAGTGAACACTGGCCTTCTTCCCCGACCTTTCCGCTATTTCCCTAAGGGGCTCCATCACCCGCCTAACGTTGGAGCTCCCAATAACTAATAAACCCCTCCCCCCGTGTCCCTGCTCGGACCTTGCTGAAGGAGCAGCCTCATGTCCACTCACAGGCAGAGCGGGCGATGCTGATCGTATTTTCACCTACATTGAGCAACTCTTCAAAATATTCCTTACATCTGCCCAAAGTATCCACAGGATTCACCAGCAGTTTTCCTGACCTGTCCAAAATACTTGTCATTTCCTTCTTACCTCCGTTTCGAAGACTTCTCCAGAATGGTTTTCCAGCAGCTTGACGCATAGTCTCCAACCTGTTTCCAAAGTATTCCCAAGATTTCTTCTTGGACTCTGCAATTATCTATTTGGCTTTGTTTCTTTCTTCAACATAACTTTCTCTGTCTACCTGAGTTCTAGTATGTAGCCATTTTTGATATGCCTTCTTTTTCCTTTCACAGGCTGCCTTTACTGTGTCATCTCACCAAGCTGTTTGCTTCATCCTACTTTTACACACTACTGTTCCAAGACATTTTTAGCCACTTCTAGTACTGTGTCCATGAGCCTTGTCCATTCCTTTTCCAATGACTATAATTGACTACATTCCACTAACTGGTACCTTTCTGAGATCACTGTTATGTACTTGTGCCTGATTTCCTTACCCTAAAGTTTCTCCACTCTTATCCTCCTACATATGGACCTGACTTCCTGCACTTTCGGCCTCACAATCCCAATTTCACTGCAGATTAAATAATGATCAGTGTCATCAAAGAATCCCCTGAATACACGTGTGTCCCTCACAGCCTTCCTGAATTCCTGATCTGTTATTATATAGTCAATGACAGATCTGGCTCCCCTGCCTTCCCAAGTATACTGGTGAATGTTCTTATGTTTAAAAAAGGAGTTTGTGACTACTAAGCCCATACTGGCACAGAAATCCAAGAGTTGTTTACCGTTCCTGTTGGTCTCCATATCCTCTCCAAATTTACCCATAACCTTTTCATACCCTTCTGTTCGATTTCCAATTCTGGCGTTAAAATCACCCATGAGCAGAACACTGTCCTTGTCCTTTACTCTAACAACTACATCACTGAGTGCCTCATAAAAACTATCCATCTTATCTTGATCTGTCCCTTCACGATGCGAATATACTGACACAATCCTAATTTTCTTGCTAGACACTGTCAAGTCTATCTACATCAGGCGTTCATTTACATACCTTATTGCAACTACGCTGGGTTCCATTTCTTTCCTGATGTAAAGCCCTACACCGCATTGTGCTATTCCTGCTTTGACTCCTGACAGGTAGACTTTGTATTCTCCCACTTCCTCTTCTTTCTCACCCCTTACCCGAATGTCACTAACAGCTAAAACGTCCAGCCCCATCTTACCTGCAGCCTCTGCCAGCTCTACCTTCTTCCCAGGGTAGCCCCCATTGATATTAATAGCTCCCCATCTCATTAACATTTGTTTGCCAAGCCGTATTTTAGGAGTCCCTGGTTTGTCAGTTAGACGTGAATCTCCGTCACCTCACAAAGGTCCGAGGCATTTTGCTCTGATTGTTGTCAGCATCATACTTAAAGTACCAGGTTGCTAGCCTTACTTGCCCCGAGTCCCATTAGGTTTTACCTCTAACGGTTGAGGGACTAACCGGTGGATTTGGTAGTCTTTGCCATATGAGCACAAAGGTGACCACGACTCAGAATATGTCCGAGATGCCCTGCCTTATTCCAAAGTAACTGGTATCCCGACTGTCGGGACCACTTACTTGGCCACTCATGCGTTGCCCGTGGTTCATGAACTAGGACATGACTACAGGAACCCACACCATGAACCACCGTCAGCTGTCCAGCTATATTGTGACGTTTCCAGTACCAGACCACGACCATTCATGACTGCCGGGTTCTGCCAACAGGCAATCCCCTCGTTGCACAACACGTCGCAGCCAGGGGTTAGAACCATAACAAACATAGTGAAGCAGGCGTTCGTCTGACCGTGTAGGGACGGGGATAGTAAGCAATTTTTACTACAATGCGTCGTCTGTCAGCGCAATAAAATTAACAGGCACGTCAGGGAACCGCTGGGAAGCTTCATCCTCTGTATCTACAATTTGAACATGTCCTTATAGATCTCATAGTACCTCTTCTGCCGTCGGAAGAATACACTTACTGTCTCACAGCTACAGATTACTATATACACAGGCATGAATATTCCCAATAATTAATGTAATCGCTGAAACTGTCGCTACCGTATTCCTTTGTGGGTGGATCTCCAATTTCGGTATTTCCCTACAGCCAAGCCGACCAGACCTGTGACTTCTGGTTCTGGGGCTATCTGAAAGATGTTGTGTTCAATGTTTCGACTGCAAACTTAGGTGCATTGAAGGCACACATTGCGCAACACATTCTGAACTTGACCCTGGAAACACTTCGATCAGTTGTAGAACATGCTGTTTCTAGATTTCAACTTGTTGTAGAAAACGGTGGACAGCATACTGAATATGTTTTTCGCCAATCACACAGAATTTAATAATCCGCTTTGATTCTGCTTGATACATTTTATGAGGTTTTTGACATCAGGAAAATTAAAAATCGACGTGATTGATGCTTTTTATGCAGTTTTTTGGCCCCAGAACAATAAGAACGGATGTGATTTATGCTTTTTATGTAGTTTTTGGCTTCAAGACAAAAGCCGATTAACTGTACATCGTTATCAGAAAAAAGATAAACGTTGACCCGGTAGTTAGAACTGAAATCTATAAAATGAAGCTTTAGTTACTGACGTCAGTAATGACGTAAGGCCATTTTGTCACAGTTTTGCACATCCACAAGAACATTTGTACAGTAGAACCCCTCTAATCCGTTATCTTCGGGACCGGGAGCATGGTCAGAACGAAAAAAGGTCTGATTATCCGAAAAATCTAATATTTATTGCGAAAAATATAAAAAGACAATGAACACAAAAAATTAGACGATTTAAAATAAGAACTAAAAGACGTCTACAGTAATATAAAAAAATGTTTTTTTACACTGTGTTAAACAATATATTAACTGAAAAACGTCTACACACACTATAATATGTACTGGTTTTAAAAGGAAAATCGACAAACAAATTACAGTACTGTACTGTACTTAATAACGTATAAACGATATATACTGTAAACTAAAAAATGTATGTATAAACTAAGAAATCATTATACTGTATGCATTGTGTTTACATTAAAAACGAAAAGAAATTACTTGGAAAAAAAGTCAGCGATACATTTTTGTTTAGCAGATGTTATTCTAGATTTATCTACAGCGTCCCCCCATTTTTTATCAACAAAACGTCTGTTGGATTTGAAGTTGGCTTCTGCACGATGTATTGAAGGGCGATGTCAAAACGTGACATCCGTGTGGGGAGTTCGTCTTCGCCGTCCGAGCCTCCTTCACAGTTTTCTGGATAACAGCGGCAACAATTTGGTCGTCTTTGACCTCTTCAAAAGTGTCGCAGTCTTTGTCACATTCGTCGATCCACTCTTCAACTTCATTGGCAGGGACGTTCGGCTCCAGAGTTTGTAGATCTTTAATAATTTCCAGTGCGTCGTTGTTTTGTTCATCTTCGGTGTGCTCATTTTCAGTCATAACTTGTGGCCAAAGCTTGCGCCACGATTGCCGCCATGTGCCAGGTTCCAGTTTATCCCATGCTGCAGCGATTGTGTAGATAGCATCTTTGATGTTCTGATATTTTATCGCCTCATTTAAGTTATGACCTCGTTCAGATTTTTCCAGGATTGAGCTGATATACTTTCTGCGATATCTCCTTTTTAACCATTCGATAACGCCCTGATCCATTGGTTGCATGAGTGAGGTCACATTGGGAGACAGAAAGAGAGCTTCTATGTCCCCTTTCACCAAATGTTCCTCAGATGGATGTGATGGTGCGTTATCCAACAGCACTAGAGCACGAACAGGCAGATTTTTTTGCTTCAAGTCTTTTTCGACCGATGGCACAACCTCGTCGAAAAACTAGGATTTAAAAAGGTTGCAGTCCATCCAAGAACATTTTTGATTGCGGTAATAAACGGGCAAGGAAGATAAGTTTATATTTTTGAATGCCCTTGGCTTCTTAGATTTGCTAATGACGAACAAGGGGAGCTTCTGGGTACCATCTGCGTTGCTACAAGGAATGACTGTTATTCTATCTTTTATAAGTTTTGTTCCTACCACTGATTCATTTCAAACTGCGGGCGTTTTTGTTGGCAATATTTTAAAGTTTAGCCCTGTCTCATCGATGTTATACACTTATAACAGTTCATTTTATTCTACAATTTCTTGAAACTTAACAGATAACTCCTTAGCAGCTGCAGCATCGGCAGACGGTTTTTCACCGGAAATAGAAACAAATCTGACACAATAACGAGTTTCCAACGAGCAATCCAGCCTTCACTGGCAGCAAATTTACTTTCAGCTTCCAGTTTTTTGTGCAAAACTATCGCTTTTTCTTTGAGAATTGGCCCAGATACTGGAGTTCCTTTCCTTCTTTCTTGACAAAACCACATCCACAATGCGTTATCAAGCAGTTCAAGTTGAGACTTTTTTAATGTTTTGCGATTCTTCAGAGTGTTTTCACCATCAATCATAACTGTATTGGATTCAATGTCGTAACACCTACATTCAGTTCCTTTGCCATTTTTTGGAGCAATTCTCCTTCGTCCAGTCTTTGAAGCACTGCTAATTTTTCATTTAGTGAAAGAGTTACGTATGAATCCAGACATGTTGAAAAACAGACAACTGTACACACAATGAACCTACAGTAATAAGTACTGTAGAGAACACGGAATAAAGCAAACAACGACGTTTTTTAATCCCAACAAAGGATAAAACTGCGCAATAACATACAGTATAACAATATACACAGCGATAGACACCGCAACAATGGTCTGACAGGCGCCCAGTCAGTGAAAAGTCGGCACAGGCTCGGGAGCCTGAGCATGGTCGGACTAACCGGAGTGTCGGACATCCAGGGTCGAATTAGAGGGGTTGTACTGTGCTCGCAAGCCATCGTATGGTGTGTGGAGGAAGGAACTGTGTCTGACACTGTCAATCGCCCACCTCCTCCCCCCTTTTCTTGTTCACAAATGATCCGTGGGAATTGCTATTGCGGAATTTTTGGTAAGCTTCGATGTGAGTACCTTCATGGTCTTTTCGTGTGGTATATGCATGAGGGAACAAGACACCGTCTGTTCAGAAAAGTTCCAAAATTGATTTTATGCCTTGCGTATAAGCGACATCAATGCAGTAGTTACCGTACGGGGGAACTTGAACTAATAACCGCAAATAACAGATATGCGTTCAACCAGTCAGCTGTAAGCACCCACATTTATAGACAATCATGTTTACGCGTGACACAACTTCTGGGAGAATAATACCAAATTTTGGAAACCCCATCTTTTGCTGTCATGTTAAGTACGGAGTGATTTTGCTACCCGGCTTCAAATACTTTGTCTGAAAATCAGCTTTCCGTTTTCTGATTAAGTCAGCACAATGGCTGTTTCTCTTCTATTAAATATTGGCAGTACACAAATTCGTGCGCAGTCTAATGTTTCTGCTTCTCCATCACTGCAAAAACACTTCTACGCCCAGGTAAGCGGAAAGTTTAAGAAAGGAAGACTTACATATCCTGAGAACCATAGGAAGTTTTAAAAATGGTTGAGTGCTTACATGGTGAGCGCAAAACGATAGTGGAACTGGAAATCCACAGTTTTAGAATCAGAACTGAAGTGTTTTGACATACCAGCTGAACAACTTTAGAACAGAAGACTACTATGGATTCAGTAACTTTGTAACAAAGGCTATAATTAAGGAAATTAAAACTCCTTTACTCTACCTTGCAAATAAAACCCTTGATGATGGCATTTTCCCTGATTGCCTTAAAATTATGCTTACACTCTCCATATACAAGAAGGGTGACAGAGAAATGCCAGATAACTACAGACCAATATCACTTGTCCCCATACTGGCAAAATCAAAGAGAGCTGCTCACACACACAGATTTACATGTCTTTTGAGAGCAATAAATTACTGAATGATAGCCAGTTTCGATTTAGAACTAATCAGTCAACCATAAAAGCTATTGAAAGCCTGATAACTGAAATTCACAACGCTTTTGAAAGGAAACTGAACACCTGTGCAACACTCGTAGACTCAACCAAAGCATTTGATTCAGTGTCACATGAGATAATTGTTAGGAAATTAGAATATTATGGTATTGCATCCCCCCCTCCCCCCTAGAACCATGGACTTTGCCATTGGTGGGGAGACTTGCATGCCTCAGCGATATAGATGGCCATACCGTAGGTGCAACCACAACGGAGGGGTATCTGTTGAGAGGCCAGACAAACGTGTGGTTCCTGAAGAGGGGCAGAAGCCTTTTCAATAGTTGCAGGGGCAACAGTCTGGATGATTGACTGATCTGGCCCTGTAACACTAACCAAAACGGCCTTGCTGTGCTGGTACTGCGAACGGCTGAAAGCAAGGGGAAACAACAGCCGTAATTTTTCCTGAGGGCATGCAGCTTTACTGTATGGTTAAATGATGATGGCGTCTTCTTGGGTAAAATAGGTTAGAACATTTAAAAAGGGAAATGGATAGGTTAAAGCTAGATATAGTAGGAATCAGGAAGTTCAGTTGCAGGAGGAACAAGCCTTTGGTCAGGCGAATACATGTTATAAATACAAAATCAAATAGAGATAATGCAGGGGTCGGTTAAATAATGAATAAAAAATAGGAGTGCGGGTAAACTACTGCAAACAGCATAGTGAACGCCTTATTGTGGCAAAAATAGACAAGAAGCCCTAACCTACTACTGTAGTACAAGTTTATATGCCAACTAGCTCTGCAGATGACGAAAAAATTGAAGAAATGTCTGATGAAATAAAAGAAATTATTCAGATAGTGAAGGGAGACGAAAATTTAATAGTCATGGGTGACTGGAATTCGATAGTAGGAAAAGGGAGAGAAGGAAACGTAGTAGGTGAATATGGATTGGGGGTAAGAAATGAAAGAGGAAGCCACCTGGTAGAATTTTGCACAGAGCAAAACTTAACCATAGCTAACACTTGGCTCAAGAATCATAAAAGAAGGTTGTATACATGGAAGAAGCCTGGAGATACTGACAGCTTTCAGATAGATTATATAATGGTAAGACCTAGATTCAGGAACCAGGTTTTAAAATGTAAGACATTTCAAGGGGCAGATGTGGACTCTGACCACAATCTATTGGTTATGAACTGTAGATTAAAACTGAAGAAACTGCAAAAAGATGTGAATTTAAGGAAATCGGACCTGGATAAACTGATTAAACCAGAGGTTGTACAGAGTTTCAGGGAGAGCATAGGGGAACAATAGACAGAAATTGGGGGGGGGGGGGGGGGAGGAATACAGTAGAAGAAGAATGGGTAGCTTTAAGGGATGAAACAGTGAGGGCAGCAAAGGATCAAGCAGTTAAAAAGACGAGGGCTAGTAGAAATCCTTGGGTAACAGAAGAGATACTGAATTTAATTGATGAAAGGAGAAAATACAAGAATGCAGTAAATGAGGCAGGCAAAAAGGAATACAAACGTCTTAAAAATGAGAGCGACAGGAAGTGCAAAATGACTAAGCAGGATTGGCTAGAGGACAAATGGAAGGATGTAGAAGGATGTATCACTAGGGGTAAGGTAGATACTGCCTACAGGAAAATTAAAGGGACCTTTGGAGAAAAGAGAATCACTTGTATGAATACCAAGAGCTCAGACGGAAACCCAGTTCTAAGCAAAGAAGGGAAAGCAGAAGGTGGAAGGAGAGTATAGAGGGTCTATACAAGGGCGATGTACTTGAGGACAATATTATGGAAATGGAAGAGGATGTAGATGAAAATGAAATGGGAGATACGATACTGTGTGAAGAGTTTGATAGAACACTGAAAGACCTGAGTCGTAACAAGGCCCCCAGAGTAGACAACATTCCATTAGAACTACTGACAGTCTTGGGAGAGCCAGTCCTGATAAAACTATACCATCTGGTGAGCAAGATGTATGAGGCAGGCGAAATACCCTCAGACTTCAAGAAGAATATAATTATTCCAATCCCAAAGAAAGCAGGTGTTGACAGATGTGAAAATTACCGAACAATCAGTTTAATAAGTCACGGATGCAAAATACTAACGCGAATTCTTTACAGACGAATGGAAAAACTGGTAGAAGCCGACCTCGGGGAAGATCAGTTTGTATTTCGTAGAAATATTGGAACACGTGAGGCAATACTGGCCCTACGACTTATCTTAGAAGTTAGATTAAGGAAAGGGAAACTAAATTTCTTGCATTTGTAGACTTAGAGAAAGCTTTTGACAATGTTGACTGGAATACTCTCTTTCAAATTCTGAAGGTTGCAGGGGTCTACTACAGGAAGCCAAAGGCAATTTACAATTTGTACAGAAACCAGATGGCAGTTATAAGAGTTGAGGGACATGAAAGGGAAGCAGTGGTTGGGAAGGGAGTGAGACAGGGTTGTAGCCTCTCCCTGATGTTATTCAATCTCTATATTGAGCGAGCAGTAAAGGAAACAAAAGAAAAAATCGGAGTTGGGATTAAAATCCATGGAGAAGAAATAAAAACTTTGAGGTGCGCCAATGAAATTGTAATGCTGTCAGAGACAGCAAGGGATCTGGAAGAGCAGTTGAAGGGAAAGGATAGTGTCTTGAAAGGAGGATATAAGATAAACATCAACAAAAGCAAAACGAGGATAATGGAATGTAGTCGAATTAAGTCTGGTGATTCTGAGGGAATCAGATTAGAAAATGAGACACTTAAAGTACTAAAGGAGTTTTGCTATTTGGGGAGCAAAATAACTGATTATGGTCAAAGTAGAGATGATATAAAATGTAGACTGGCAATGGCAAGGAAAGTGTTTCTGAAGAAGAGAAATTTGTTAACATTGAGTATTGATTAAAGTGTCAGAAAGTCGTTTCTGAAAGTGTTTGTATGGAGTGTAGCCATGTATGAAAGTGAAACATGGACGATAACTTGTTTGGACAAGAAGAGAATAGAAGCTTTCGAAATGTGGTGCTACAGAAGAATGCTGAAGATTGGATGGGTAGATCATATAACTAATGAGGAGGTATTGAATAGGATTGGGGAGAAGAAAAGTTTGTGGCACAACTTGACTAGAAGGACGGGTCGGTTGGTAGGACATGTTATGTGGCATTAAGGGATCACCAGTTTGGTATTGGAGGGCAGCGTGGAGGGTAAAAATTGTAGAGTGGGACCTAGAGATGAATACACTGAACAGATACAGAAGGATGTAGGTTGCAGTAGGTACTGGGAGATGAAGAATCTTGCACAGCATAGAGTAGCATGGAGAGCTTCATCAAACCCGTCTCAGGACTGAAGACCACAACAACAACAATATGGTATTGCAGACAAACCACTTAATTTGATTAAGTCATACCTATATAACAGGCAACAGGTAGTGTATGTGAGCAATGAAAGGTCTAAACTAATGAAAATGAAGAGAGGAATTCCACAGGGCTCTGTTCTTGAACCCTTCCTGTTTGTTATCTATGTTAATGGCTTCTCAAACTACATAGCCTGCAAAAATGTTTTATATGCTGATGATATGGCCATGATCTCCACAGTTGAGAGTATGCAAGTGGTGGTAAACAAAAATAACTAACTTTTTGAAAAATGTAGGGTGTGTTGAATTGCTAACCAGTTATGTATAAACAACACAAAAATGGAAGAAATTTATTTTAATCTGAACTTATGGAAAGAAGAGAACCACTGTGTCAAACTATTGGGACTAAAAATAGACCAAAGACTCTTGTGGGACGATCACACAACCCATCTGACAGGCAAACTTGCACATGTGATATTCCTGCTGATAAACTAAGATATTCTGTCGGTAAAAGTTTATTGATGCATTGCTACTATACATTCCTTCAGTCACAGCTACAATATGGGATTCTATTATAGGGTAATTCAACAGGCACAAACTGTGAATTTAAAAAAAAATGGTTCAAGTGGCTCTGAGCACTATGCGACTTAACTTCTGAGGTCATTAGTCGCCTAAAATATAGAACTAATTAAACCTAACTAACCGAAGGACATCACACACATCCATGCTCGAGGCAGGATTCGAAACTGCGACCAAAGTGGTCGCTCCGTTCCACACTGCAGCACCTAGAACTGCACGGGCACTCTGGCCGGCAAACTGTATTCAAATGGCAAAAAAATGCAACTAGATTTACACAAGGATTGGGTCCAAAGAAACCTTTAAGGAGCACTTCAGCCTATTAAACATTATGACCCTCACAAGTCTCTCTATATATAAAAGAAAATATAGAACAATTTACACAGAGAATGAATTTACATTTGCACAGCACTAGAAATAACTGCAGGCTTGATATAATGTATTCTAGGCTGTCACTGACATACAAAAGTCACAAACAGCTAAGTCTGAAGTTATATAATAAACTGCCACAATCAGTCAAGACCGTCGCCCTCTTTAAATTTAAGGGGCTATTAGACACATGGTTTAAAAATAAAACATGCTTCTCAATTGAAGAATATCTTGGAAGTAATTTGGAAGGAATGTATAAAAATGAAATAACGTAACTATCACTAACTAAATGTGTAAAACTGTATAATTAATTCTTGAATGAAATAGTTTAACTATCATTGACTAAATCTGTAAAACTGTATAATTAATTTTTGAATGTAAATTTATAATGATTACTCCTGAAATATTCTGATTAGTAAGAAGTTTATGTATTTATATATATGCAAAATGAAGATGTGTGTAAAATGAACATATTACTAACTATTAAAAAGATGTATGTATGTGTATGAATAAGGTACAATGCATAATCTAAAAATTAGTAACAACTATTCTTTTATGAATATGTAAAATGTATTTCGATGAAGCCAATCACATGGTAAACAGGCTGAATGGCTAATGAATAAACATACAAAACATATAACCAACCAGAAGCAGTTCCGGGAAATTGATTTACAAAGTGCAGTTTTGGGAGCCCCATGTAAACATAGTGAATGTTAAGTAGTAGACGTGTGGCCATAATGTATCAAGGTTGTTGTCTCCCAATTTGCAGTAGAACAACAAAATGAACATCTGTAAATGAGATGTTAAACACATTCTCCAGAATGTTTTGAAGAAGAGAAAAGTGTGCACAGAATTTGTCCTGCACTCCTTCAGTCCTGCACAAAGGCAATGCCACATGAACACCAGCCATGATTTAATTGAAATGCGAAGTGTATGTATTTATGTTCTAGAAAACAAATCGTCATTGGTGACAAAAGTTGCTGTTATCAATGTGATCTGGCCACAATGCGAGAAAATGTAGAAATTCACTTAAAAGAGGTCACCTTCCTCCTTCCACCCCTCTGATGTCCACAATTAAGTCACGCATTGCTGCTAGATTTCTTTCTTTCCCCACCCCTCAGACATAGGTTAATTGCACTATGTAACGTTGGGAAATTAAAAAAAAAGGAAATTCCAAATAGTAAAGGTTTTCTCTCTGCTGTGATGTCACTGTGGAAGTAGGGCAGTTATCCTAAGTGTAAAACGATGGGAAATTCAAAACTACAAGATGCGATATTTTCCTGATGGTGAGGTTTTAAAAAATTCGCAATGGCAGTCCATGATGGCTGACTTGTAACATGCTATCTGAAATGAAGATGGCGATCCAAGATTGCGGACCTGGGAATACTGGAAGGTCTGTGATGGACTTAGAACAAATGACCATAATCTCACTGACTTCACAATTACATCACAGATAATGACTTACATATATATTATACAATCTACTGAAAGCAAATTTGAACCTTTTAAAGGCAGAATTACAGGTACAATCACTCTAAGGAAGCGGATTTGATGTTGAAGGCAAAGCCGATGAATTGGTGAGTGTTGCAGGTGATGCAAGAAAAGGCAATCCCAATATTTGTTACAAGTCAAAAGGGATTAAAATTACCTGGAGTCCCACCCTCCAGTCCTTAAGACGCAGAACAAGACAGATGAGAAGATACTACCACAGATCCTTAAGGGAAACAGAATGACAAAGAAAGCTGTGTTTCTATTGAACAGTCAAACAACAATATAGGGAAACAATATAAGAAATATTAGACCAAACAATAATAAAAGAAGGAACAAATTTTAACAGTTATTTGGGGCTTTCCATACCAACTTGCAACAAACAAGTTTCGATCACCCACTGTATTATCGGCCTTGAGACAATCCAATGACACTATGACGGGTGACTGGGAGATGTCAGTGCACTCCCTACCCAGAATCCCGTTGCCAGATGATATGATGATAGATGACATCAGTATCTGTGATCTGACTTACTAGAGCAGCATGTAAATAATAGTTTTATTTGCCCAGGAGGAAGTGAGGCTGGCAATAATGAAGTTAAAGAAAAGCACCACGGTCTGAAAGAATTATGGATAAGTGTTGCATCAACTAATAAACCAAACTGGACTATATGTAACAGTGTTATGAAACTAACGTATTTTGCAGGTAAAAATGCCAAGAACTTGAAAAAATTCTAATATCATTATACTAGAAAAAAGGGGGGAGACGAAGATCCTAGTGAACTGAAATCTTACAGGTCGATTTTTTTGGTAAATGCTCTGCACAAAGTACAGCAAAAGCTTCTGTGCAGCCACCAGATGGATCACAGGCAGGCAATAGACGTGTGGCCCCAACAGTACCTACTGAGCAAAGGGAAATCCACTGAGGGTGTGATAAACCACGCAATGCATATTGTGGACATCTCTGATGACAGGTACATTACAGGCATAATGGTTGATATATCTGTGGCGTTTGATAATTTATGGTGGCCTTCAAAAAACTGAAGCAGCTGGTTTACCACTGGTGTGTCTATAGTAGCCAACGAGATTATTGCACATGCAGGCAGGCGCAACTGGATTGTCCCGGAAGAAAACTGTAAAAAACATCACCAAAGACTGCCTGCAGAGCTCTGTTTGTGGTCCAGAGTTTTGGGGTGTTGTCATAGAGCCATTACTGAACCAGCTTAAGAGTGTAATAAACACCAGTTGCTGCGCTACCTATGCAGACCATCTGTTAATTATAGTTACTGTCAACTCAACGGCTAAAATAGAGGAAAATAGTAGCGAAACTCTTGAAAGGTTAAGTTGTTTTATATAGAAAAATACCGATAGTAGCACGCAAAACAATTTATATATTACTAAAACGAACATTATCAAGATCCAGGAACCCTATAATCAGAATAAATGATCAACCTGTGAAAATAAAGTAACTACACGGGTACCTTGATATAAACTCGATGGAAAGAAAAACTTTCATGCACACATAGAAACCATCTGCACGAGAGGCAACAAAATTATCAACAAAATAGTAACAATTGGCCAGAGAAGCTTTCAGCTGCCTGTAAGTGCAACAAGAATGTACCACAATGCAATCTGAAACACTATTGGCGGCTACTGGTAGAGGGTTTGGGCTCATAGAGCCAGAAAGGTAAGGACAGCATAGGGTCTGCACCGAGCGCAGAGGAGTGTACCCCTGCACCTGACAGATGCGTATAGGACCAAACAAATGGGGTGCTGCTGGTGATACTAGGCTTGATACCTCTGGATGTAAACATAAGATACAGAGGTGAATAATATTGGCTCAGAAAGGTGGAATATGATAAGATAAGGAGATATTGCGCACTAGAGCCACATCAAATAAGAAAATCAAGGCATTCAATGATAAAGGATGGCAAAAATCTGGGGCAGGGAGAAGAACTTACCAGTTCCTTCCTAACATAAAAGAAAGATCCATACTTCCTTCTGACCAAGAGAGCTGTACACTGCTTGTCAGGACATGGACCATATCCTAGCTACTTATCTAAAATATGACAACACAAAACACACATTTGTGAATGTGGATCATTCAGCACCCCTGGTCATATCATCTGGGAGTGAACCATTGGACAAGATGTTACAGACTTCGACAGTGCAACGGTCTACAACATAATAAGGAACGAGGAACTGTGGCACAAACTTAACTACAGCCAAAATGTCACCTTATGCACTGCAAACCTACATGGCCAAAAGACAACCAAGAAGAGATCATACCTCTCGACAATGCACCATGGCAGAATATCCACCTACAACAGTCTTCCGGAAGCAATGAGGAGATGAAACACAGAGAGGTACAGGAAAGATTTCCTGAGACCCTGACAGCCATCTCTGAGATGTCTATACTTTGGATAGTACAACAACAAAGCTCCTGTGAATCCTTAGTTGTAGCTCAGCGGGCCAGGGGCTACCTGTCCAGACAAATGAGAAAATCTAGCTTGGTTCTGATACCAAGTACAGTCGTGTAGTGCTGAATAGTGTAGTGTTATATAGTAGTGTAGTCCAGAATTACAAATCACAAAATCTGTCTTACAGCAGTGCAGCATAGTACATTAGATCACTAGCATGCACCTACTGCATTCTGGATTAACACATATCTGTGTGCCAGATGGCCAACGTGTAGTATGTAGTACTTTCAGTAATTTATTGTTTTATGTAGATACTTTATGAAGATTTTTAGCCTTTGACACCATGATGCTTAGTTATACTAACACATTTGAAATTATGTTAAAATATTATGTGCCATGTTCATATCGATTCATGTGCAACATTTGAAATGTTATTGTACCTAGAAGTCAGACTAAGAGAAAATAGTGGATACACAAATAAATGATTGTGCAACTTATGACTTCAGAGTTAAGATGATCATCCAAGATGGCGGAACTGGGGATATTAGGACAGCCCTATGACGTCACAATCCAGGATGGCAGACCCTGGGACACTGGACCGGTCTGTTTGACGTTAGAATCGAAGATAGTGGGGCCTTGGATCCTGGGCCAGTCTTACTGTATCAGAATCAACGATGGCAATTCAAGATGGAGACCTCTGGGTACTGGGCCATCCTATATGACGTCACAATCCAAATAGCGATCTTTGTGTACTGCATATGGCGTCAAGATCCAAGATGGTGTTTCAAGATGGCGGCCTGGGCATACTGGGCCAGCCTGTATGATCTCAGGATCCGAGACGGTGGATGCAGTGATTTTAATTTCGTTCATCACAATCGATGTTTTTGAAAATCCTGCAACTCTGTCTTTCATGATTTCAGTAATGAAAAAATGCACCAGTTACATACTTTTTCATGCTTGCCATGCAGGCTCCAGAGCATGAGAAAATATTTAATTAGTGCAATTCATTATTATTTAAATAATGACCTCAGGATACTGGTACAGCCTGCCTGGTCTTCAGGTAGCGTGTGTTCTATATCTAGAATCCCTTCCTAAGTATAAAACGGCAGTAACTCAAAAACATTTGGTATCCCGCACTCCTATGATGTTATTGTTCAGTTGCCCTAAGTTTAAGTCCACTTGTGGCACGCTTAAACGACTGCAAGCACTGCTGGTATAGACTAGGAATGTTTATGTCATCATGCACTGCCCCAGGTCTTGAATTGAGCTAAGTGCATCTGAATCACACTTACTGTTGATGGTAAGGTCCACATGTGCCGTTGCCAATATAAAAGGCTGCACCACCACTAGCAGTTGGAGAGAGCTGCCAATAAGGCTCCTGCAGCACTACCATTACTGCTACCACATCACAGCAGACATACAAGTCAGACACAGCACCAGCCAAGTAGCTGGACGTCACACTACCATCAGCAGTCACAGCCACTGCACACATAGTATCGATTCGATAGCCTAACACAAGGTGGAGGACAGAAGTTCTGATTCCCACCACTAGCAAGCTGTTGTGATTACGCTGAAATCACTACCCATGTCACCTAAGTGAGATGACAAGGAAGTTTGAAAATGCAAGAAGCAAACCTATACTTTAACCAATACCGAAAAATGGTGGGAAATTCGAAATGAACAATAACCCAAACATCAATGACATCATGCATTGCGGCCTGATTTCTCCTCCTCCCCCAACCCTCTGATATATGCCAGTTGCATTATGCATAAAAGAGGGGAAATTCAAAGTGGTCAGGATTTACCCCTTTCTGTGACGTCGCTATGGAGGTAGAGCAGCTATCTAATTGTAGAATGTCGGGAAATTAAAAAATCCAAGATGGTTAATTGTCCTGCTGGTGTGAAATCCAAAAAGATCAAGACAGCGATCCACAGTATCTCAGCCTGTTATACTGTTGCAGTCCTATGATGTCAGAACTCCAGATTTGGATCCAATATGGCAGAGCTGAAGATATTGGCCCAGCTGTAAGATGCCACAGTCCAAGATGGCGACGCAAGGTGGTGAGGAAGGGATACTGGGCCAGTCTGTCTGGCATCAGAATCCAAGATGGCGATTCAAGAGGGTGATTTTTGCATACTTGCCCAGCCTGTGCTATATTACAATTCAAAATGGCGACTTTGGCGTATGAGGACAGCCTATATGATGTTGCAATCTAAGACGGCGACCTGGGCATATGGGGCCAGCCTGTATGATGTCAGAAACTAACATGGCTAACCCTGGAATAATAGAGGAGGCTGCACAAATGTCATATTTCATGGCCTTTCATAAGCATAAAATGTCGGGAAACTCAAAAAATCATTGGTATCTGTGATATTACATTTCATTTGTGCTATGCTGAAACAACTGCTTCAACTACTGGTGTAGAATAGGAGTGTTTATGTCTTTATTCAAACAAACATTACACCATAGAGTGCACCAGGTCTCAAATCACCCTAACTGCAGCCCACTCATCCATACTGCTGCCAGGAAGGACCACCAGACTGAGCTGCACCACCGTTAACTGTCAGAGAGCACACCCAGTAAGACTCTGCGCCACTACCACTACCACAACCACATTATAGTTCACAGTAGACATATGAGTCTAGCATGACATCAGCCAGGTAGTCGGGAGTCACACCACTAGTGGACAATGACAGTTCAGCAGCCGTGACCACTGCACACTGTCTGCTGATTCAATAGTCTAATGTGAAGTGGGGTACAGAAGTTCCCACTTCTAGTATGCGATATCATGGCGCTGCAGTCGCAGCACATATTACCTTAGTTAAAAAGTTGTGAAAATTTGAAAATGCGAAAAGCAACCTTATTTTTAACCCATATTGAAAAATGATAGGACATTCAAAATGAAAGATAACCCACACATACATTCTGCAAAGAATTTTCAAAAAATCAGGAGATACAAAATCGTACTCTTGGAGGACATTTTCAGTGGTTCAGAAGCTGAAAAAACACCACCAAGGTGCTATGCTTGTAAAATTCACCATGGAAAATTAATGTGAGGGAAGGGCGAAAGCTATTAAACTAGTAGTAACATAACTCTTTCAAAGCCGCAGTTCTGTCAACATGCATTAATCTTACACACACCCAGATGTGGACACCACATTTGAAAACTGAGTAGGTTATGTGAAATGACCAAATGAATAACGATCATTAAAAAGTGTGGCAAACACAGTTTATAAGAAAAGAATGATGTTTTATGCCAGATAGTTATCCATACCCTTCTTATGTGCAGCGTTTCAGCACGGAAACTATTTGAGAGTGCTAGATGCAAGACCCAGATGCTTCCTGTCAGATAAGAATTATAAATATTTGAGCGATAGTGGTCCTCCGAGGCAGCTCTGCAATAGTGTGAGGCCTCTGTAACCAGATTCCAAAGACAATAATGACATTCGATGGGCCACAATTGCCTCCAGTCAGAGGACTATAGGAACTGGCTGCATGGATGATGCCAACCAGTGCAGACCTCTGAGCACATCGCCAGCTCCCATCAGCTACAGAGACATGTTGTTGTTCTAGACAAGGCTTTCTGATTGTGAGATACACAATAGCGTTTAACTACAATGTAATCATCCGCTTTAAGCAGTGCCAAAGCTTTCACAATTCATCCCCATATGACTGTTGGTCAAAATTTAGTGAAACAAATTGAATGTTCCAAACAGATTATTCACATGTCTAACAGGCGGCATTCCATACCAGCGCTGTGTACCACTAGTGGCTTTCAAGGCCTGGCTGAGAATCTATTGCATCACCCATACCTATAACTTAAGGAAATATGTTGCTGTCCTAGTCAATGCTTTTCGCAGAATAGCATTTAGATACAATCTAACCATCCTTTTAAAGCAACATTACAGCTTTCACATAAGTGTAGCTCAGAATGTTGAGGTACAAACTGAACAGAATTTGCCTCTTCTCATAGAAAAAGAGACACGTGCAATGCAAATACACTGAGGCGACAAAAGATATGGGACAGTGCGAATTTTTACTTTCTCAGCGAATCTCGAGGATGAAGTCTTCTTTTTATTTATTTATTTATTTATTTAGTCCTTCAAATCCTATATGTATAGAATATATACAAGGATATTGGACATGGTTAGGTATTTACAAGATAAAAATATAGTTTGTATTGCAATGCTAAGGACTAGATAGTAAGGTAATTTAGCACAGATTCTTAAATACAACAAACATCACAGGATATTGGACATGGTTAGGTATTTACAAGATAAAAATACAGTATATATTGCAATGCTAAGGACTAGATAGTCAGGTAATTTAGCACAGATTCTTAAATACAACAAACATCCAGGCAACATACAAAGTAGAATATTAGTAATGCATCTTTATTTTTGTTGTTTGGCTCTTATATATTCTGTCAGACTGTAAAAGCAATGATCAATTAAATGTGCCTTTACTTCAGCCTTAAAACTACAGAGTTTACCTATTGATTTAATATGTTTAGGTAGATTATTGAAAATCTTTATCCCAGTACATAGTGTGCCTTGTTGGCAGAATGATGTTCTCACCTGTTTCACATGAAGGTAAGATTTTTGCCCTGTATTGTGTGCATGTATATCTTCATTTTTTAATAAGATATCTGCGTATCTGAATATGGGTCTGCACGATTTCGTACTGTTTACCCCTTCAATAATTCTTAGTATTCTCTTTTGCATCCTGAAAAGTTTAATATTTGTTGTTGTATTGCCCCAGAAGATTATGCCATATTTAATTCTTGGGTTATCTGCAAGTCAAGGCGTCACCCTGCGGCAACATTTCAACAAGTTTCCTGCTTATCATCATCAGGCAAAGTGTCAGGTTCTGTCACTGTTGCTAACATATGACCATATCCTTGGACCGAGGTTCATGATTCTAAGCACATTTAGATGCTGTTCCTCCTCATCCTTGGTTGGAGCAAGAACAAATTTCTTTTGTGGTAGGACATTTACGAGGGAACGCCGTTAGATGAACTGACGAGGTCTCCCATACCTCTACCGATCTATCAGAATTTAAGGACAAGATTTTAAAAGGATATTGGTCTGCTGAAATTCAAAGACAGTTGCTAGAGGGTTTCTGGAGTGGTAGCAAATATCAATCAGAGCATGGGACCATGAAGGAATTCTATGAATTTTTGTGGAAGCGAATAAAATATCTTGACTCTGATATGGCGATCGAATTGATCGCTGTGGGTATAGAACAAAGGTTGCCATTCTATATCCGTAGGAAATTAGTAGCAGCACCAAGGGACAGTTATGAGCGGTATGTCAGTTTCCTTGAGTGGGTGGAAAGCATGCTTGTCTGAGGCAGCAGGTAGCAAAACACGTCACGACGACTAGAAGGCGTGATGCCGGTACAGTTTATGCACAGCAGCAGGTATTCACATACTGCGCGTAAGGCTGACAGAATATGATACCTTGTGAGTAAGAGTCAAATAGGGCAATCAGTCTATTTTTGATCACCCATTAAAATAAGAAGTGTCTCAGTGTGGAATCGCTTAGAAGCAAAGCATTCTGAGGTACTACAGTAAGCGCCAAATAATCTGGTATAGGCATCCATTTTCAAATACAGAGATATGTAAACAGGCAGAAAACGGTGTTGCGGTCGACAACGCTTATATAAGACAAGTGTCTGGCGTAGTTGTTAGATCAGTTACTGCTGCTACAATAGCAGACTATCAAGATTCAAGTGAGTTTGAATGTGGTGTTATATTCGGCGCACGAGCGATGGGACACAGCATCTCCGAGGTAGTGATGATGCGGCGATTTTCCGTATGACTGTTTCACAAATGTACTGTGAGTGTCAGGAATTTAGTAAAACATCAAATCTCCGACATCGCTGTGGCCGGCAAAAAATCCCACAAGAACAGGATCAACGACAACTGAAGAGAATCGTTCAACGTGATAGAAGTGCAACCCTTCGTAAATAGCTGCAGATTTCAATGCTGGGCCATCAACAAGTGTCAACGAATCATCACTGATATGGGCTTTCGGAGCCGAGGGCTCACTCGTGTACCCTTTACGACTGCACGACACAAAACTTTACTCGTCACCTGGGCCTGTCAACAGCAACATTGGTCTGTTGATGACTGGAAACATGTTGCCTGGTCGGACGAGTCTCGTTTCAAATTGTATCAAGCAGATGGATCGGTAAGGGAATGGAGACAATCTCATGAATCCATGGACGCTCGATGTCAGCAGGGGCCTGTTGAAGCTGTTGGAGGTTCAAATGGCTCTGAGCACTATGGGACTTAACATCTATGGTCATCAGTCCCCTAGAACTTAGAACTACTTAAACCTAACTAACCTAAGGACATCACACAACACCCAGTCAGCTGGTGGAGGCTCTGTAATGGTGTGAGGCGTGAGCAGTTGGAGTGATGTGAGACCCTGATACATCTACATACGACTCTGACAGATGACACGTATATAATCAACTTGTCTGATCACCTGCATCCACTCATGTCCATTATGTATTCCCATGGGCTTGGGCTATTTCAGCAGCACAATGCGACACCCCACACGTCCAGAATTTGCACACAGTGGCTCCAGGAACACTCTTCTGAGTTTAAACACTTCCGCTGGCCACCAAACTCCCCAGACATGAACATTATTGAGCATATCTGGGACGCCTTGCCATGTGCTGTTCAGAAGAGGTCTCAACCACCTCGTACTCTTACGAATTTTGGCAGCGCTACAGGATTCATGGTGTCAATTCCCTCCAACAGTACTTCAGACATTAGTCAAGTCTATGCCATGTCGTGTTGCGGCACTTCTGTGAGCTCACGGGGGCCCTACACAATTTTAGGTGTACCAGTTTATTTGGCTCTTCAGTGTATTATGTAACGAGAATTGGGCAAGAAATCGTACGGGGAGAGAGTTTTCACAGTTCAGCCAGCAGAGGCCTCACGCAATTTCGACGCTGAGGCACAGCCTTGACTGTGTGTAGGCTGCCCAGCAGCCAGTGCGCTGATGCGATCAGTAGGCCACGTGAGCGACTTTGGGAAAGAAGTGGGAAGAGGTAACTTTGATTGGGGTCGTCACTAAATAAAAGAAGAGAGCTCACGAAGCTGTAGAAGGCGAGGCCAATACAGGCGGTGTGTCGAATACTTTGAAGTAATACAAAGTTCTGGAGGTGGGATGTGTTCGGAATCTCGAGACTATTTGAAGAACAAATACCAATGGCACTGAGAACAGGGCCCGCATCTCGTGGTAGTGTGGTAGCGTTCTCGCTTCCCACGCCCGGGTTCCCGGGTTCGATTCCCGGCGGGGTCAGGGATTTTCTCTGCCTCGTGATGGCTGGGTGTTGTGAGATGTCCTTAGGTTAGTTAGGTTTAAGTAGTTCTAAGTTCTAGGGGACTGATGACCTAAGATGTTAAGTCCCATAGTGCTCAGAACCATTTGGAACATTTGAACTGACAACAGGAAACAATAAAGGTTCATTGGGTCAGCAAGTGTGAGATTTATGGAGTTCGAAATTAGATATTCAAACTGGAAGGAACCAAAATTCTCTCAAGGGACAAAGGAGTGAACTGGCACCAGCAGCAAAAATAGATAGCATGGGAGTGCCGAGCAGAGAAGGCGACGTTATCTTTATAGCTGTGCTCGAGGAAATCTCTGAATATGAACGGCCCTTAAAATTAAATAATGAGGAATTGATGATGCAGGTTATCTATAATGAAGCACTGTCTGAAAGAAGTGCATAAATATACAGTCAGACGTTGATAACAAGTGGTGCAGAGATAGGCAGCTTGCTGTAAATGTTCAGAAATGTATAATTTTGCCTTTCACTAGAATGATAAAACATAGTATCCTATGAGTATAATATCAATGAGTCACTGCTGGAATCAGCCAACTCATACAAATGCTTGGGTGTAACATTTTGCATGGCTACGTATGTCATGGAATGATCACATAGATTCAGTTATTCGCAAAGTAGGTGGTAGACATCGGTTTATTGGTATAATACTGTGGAAATGCCATCAGTCTACAACAGGAAAAGCCCTCGTGTTACCTAATCTAGAATATTGCTCAAGTGTGTAGGACCCATACAAAGTAGGACCAACGAGGAAAATTGAACGTATTCCGAGAAGGCAGAAGTTTGTTTGATCCATGAGAGAGTGTCATAGGGACGCTGAAGAAACTGAACTGACAGACTCATGAAGATAAATATAAACTATTTAGAGAAGCCCTACTTATCAAGTTTCAAGAACCAGGATGAGAATTTCACTCTGCAGCAGAGTGTGCGCTGATATGAAACTTCCTGGCAGATTAAAACTGTGTGCTGGACCGAGTCTCGAATTCAGGACCTTTGCCTTTCACGGGCAGGTGCTCTACCAACTGAGCTATCCAAGCACGACTCACAACCCGTCCTCACAGCTTTACTTATGCCAGTACCTCGTCTCCTACCTTCCAAATTTTACAGACGCTCTCCTGCGAACCTTCCAGAACTAGTACTCCTAAAAGAAAGGATATTGGGGAGACTTGGCTTAGCCACCGCCTGGGGGATGTTTCCAGAATGAGATTTTCACTTATCAGCGGAGTGTGCGCTGATATGAAACTTCCTGGCAGATTAAAACTGTGTCCCAGACCGGGACTCGAATTCGGGACCTTTGCCTTTCGCGGGAAATGCTCATTCTGGAAACATCCACCAGATGGTGGCAGAAGTAAAGCTGTGAGGACGGGGCGTGAGTCGTGCTTGGGTGGCTCAGATGGTAGAGCACTTGCCTGCGAAAGGCAAAGGTCCCGAGTTCTCAAGTCTCGG
Organism: Schistocerca gregaria; assembly: GCF_023897955.1. NCBI lineage: Eukaryota > Metazoa > Arthropoda > Insecta > Orthoptera > Acrididae > Schistocerca > Schistocerca gregaria. Next base: position 388,745,800 of record NC_064925.1, on the reverse strand, counting down.
TCCTTCACACAGTTTTAATCTGCCAGGAAGTTTCAAGGACTAGCTTTAAATGACGACTCTAGGAATGTAATACAACCCCCAAAGTTTCGCTCCCATAAGGATGTTGAAGAGAAGATTAATTACAGCACAGAGGCATTTAAACAATCAATCTTCCCACGCTCCATACGTGAATGGAACAACAACTAGTACTGTGTGCCCTGCGCTTGACAGGGATTTGCGTTTCCAATACGAGAAATTCTAAAAATTCTGCGCCAATATCTACATGACTGGGCCCGTCCATATGTTTCCAGGGTTGTACATTGAAGGAGTTCCACTGAGAAGTCGTTACACGTCCTCCAGACAGTCCCGACCTCTCCCCATGTGATTACGCCTGGGAACAATCATGTTTCCGCAGACAACCGCAAACGTTGTTCCAAGAAAGCTTTGACTACCTGGACCCATACTGGATGAAATGTGTTGATAGTTATGGCGACTGCTTTTGAAATAATAAACAGTTTACTTATTTTTTCCGTGTGTCTCATTCTTATTGCCGGCCGCGGTGGGCTCGCGGTTCTAGGCGCGCAGTCCGGAACCGTGCGGCGGTGGTCTCGCGGTTCTAGGCGCGCAGTCCGAAACCGTGCGACTGCTACGGTCGCAGGTTCGAATCCTGCCTCGGGCATGGATGTGTGTGATGTCCTTAGGTTAGTTAGGTTTCAGTAGTTCTAAGTTCTAGGGGACTAATGACCACAGCAGTCGAGTCCCATAGTGCTCAGACCTTAATTAATTAAATCATTATTATTTGACTACCCCTTACAGATGTGGATGTAGATGTAGGTAACTGTTCTATCTAAAAAAAGCAGTCTTTTGTTCTCCTACCCCACAACATTATGTGATCGTACTAATTTAAGTTCTTCGTAATTGTAAAGCGTAGATATTTAGTTATATTGACTGCCTTTATATTTCTATGATTTAGCGTGTAACCGAAATTTATCTTATTCCTTTTCTACTCATGAAGATGGCCTCACACTTTTCTTTATTTATAGCCAATTACCACTTTTCGCGCCATACAGATACCTTGTATAAATCATTTTGCAGTTAGTTTTTATCGTCTGATGACGTTACTAGACGGTAAACGACAGTGTCATCTGCCTACAATTTAAGAGGGCTGCTCAGATTGTCTTTAAGTCGTCAACATCAGGAACAGGAGGGGGGGGGGGCTATAACACTTCCTTGGGGAATGTCAGATATCACTTTCGTTCAGTTACTAAGAATTTTGAAGTTTCTGACAGGAGATCACGAGCGCAGTCCCACAACTGAGACGACACTTTATCGCCATAATTGTTACCCTTAGTATTTGTAACACTACACATTATCCATCAGAACAACGGCGGTGCTTCAGACTTCGAGGAACACACCACTATCCATTTGTAAATGTCGATGACCTTTAGTCTGTATTCCCATTTTTAAGGTCGTTTAAAAAGGCAATCTGCAAGCGCTGCATGCAGGGAAGCTTTAAAAAAGCAGGAAGACGGAACAAAATCCACAGTATAGGTTTTTTTATGACGCCGGTATCTGCTTAAAAACAGCAAGCATAACGCGGAAGTGGGAAGTAAAACGAGTGTTTCGTCCACCCTCATACATCCAGGCGATAAAGAGGTACGAAAAGCAAGTGAAACAATGGAGTACTGTGAGTTGATATGGAATATACAGGACGTAGCATTCGAATCATTATGAACTGCTGGTTTAAACATCAGTGATATTATATGCAGCTAACTAAGACTTAGTTGAAGAGAACTGCATATCTCTGAACCATGAAACAAATTACAGCAAGTAGTATTTCAATAGATCTTCAGCAGTTTCATCATTAAAGCAGCGACCTAAATTCGGTTATCTGATGATGCCATCAACTATGACAGCGATTTCTAAATAAATAAGGCCACTAATCTCTACACACTTTTCAAATGGAATCAAATGCGAACGCGTTCGGACTGGCCCACCAGGTAGGCTACCCTCGCAGCTAACAATGGAGTATACGTCTCGAAGGTTAGGTTCTGTTAACAGAAAAATGGCTCAGTCGCCATCGTCGTCAAAAGGAATGCTGTTATCATACCTGACGCTATAATAAATAAAAATAATCATTTGTCCATGACGTATGCATCAGAATAAATATTCGTTTTTTTTTTTTTTTTTTTTATAAATAGGCGGAGTATGCTGAATAATGTTCGCCAATTGTAAGTTTTTGAGTTTACATGTAACATTTTATTCAACTTTTTCACGAACTAAGTAGCAGACTGGTGAGTAATCTTCACAGCTGCTAAGCGAATCTAAAATAGCCAATATAGTGGTTTGTAAACTCATTATATATTTAAAACAAGCGGTAACAATGTTCGTAGTCTAAAAGTTTTCTATGTTCAGATCAACACTAAACACGAGAAGTGCAAATCCATCAGACACTCTCGATGAAATAATTCTAAGTGTTGACCACTGCTTAAGTAGTCCCCAGCGGAACATGGCTGAGGTCCAGGCCCCTGACTACGACTTTTAGAGCGAGTCAACGTGCACCGATAGGCTGACGCGTGAAGCGTGGCTCACTTCTAGCGCTGAGGCGGCGACAGCAGCGCTCGCAAATATTAGGAGCGGTGTATCAGACATCTTACCCATTCTCTTGATGCCCCTGCAAAAGACGTCAGAATCACACACAACATCCAGCGTTAAAATGATGCGCTCTCATGCGAGGCCGAGGGAAACATTTCAGGCACACTGCCGCTACGAATCGTCACGAAAAGGCGGCATCAGCGGGTGGCATAAACGTAGGGTGACCAGACGCAATTGTTTAAAAAAGAGGACAAACAGCTTCAAAAAGGAGGGCAAAGGAAGAAAAAAGAGGACACATCAAACGGGTCAACTGCAGATGAGGATACCACCCGTCAGCTTTGGACAAGTCATGCGACTGCCGGGAATTGCCGGTAAAACTAGTAGTTAATTGTTACTGATGGTCAGGTGGTCGTTAACTGAGCAATGTAAAAAAATTAAAAACATAGATTGTGGTGACAGTGTAGCATCAACAACACGGAATTGTTTACAAAGCGAAAAACGTAAGACCATTCACCTCCCTTCATTCGACGCACTACTACCAAAATCTACAATTCAAGCAGCAGCTGCACTTTAACCTTCCGAATACAAATCAACTGAATGACTATGAAACAATGAAATAAAACCATGAAAGTTAATCTGTCGAGTTATTTCTTACCTTTATTGGCCACTGAGACGCACTTTCCAGCTCCACATATCTTACATTCCGCTTCAAATTCATTTCTCCCTTTCTTGAAAGCCGGATATTTGCAGGAAAGGACATCAGAAAATGTAGACTTTCGTTAAGGCATAGCCAAATATTTTAGGTAACTTACTAGGTTAAAAATTACATTCACGAATCACACGTACACTACGCCAATACAAAGCGAAGATACGAAACGAAAATTTTGAATAATCGATATTTGCATTCGCTTAAAGATCGATCAACGATAACATCGACGATCCTGGGGCCACCTACTAACACCACCTTCGTGCGTGTTTATCACGAAGGCTATGCCAATAGTAAAAGTATTTAAGAAAAGAGCAATAGAACGGGACGAATTGTAAATTTAACTGTATTATGCTCAACTTTGCGAAAAAGCCGGACACTGTAAAAATCCGCCCGGACCCCGGAAAAAGATCTAAAAAGGAGGACATGTCCGGATTAATCTGGACGTCTGGTCACCCAAGACCACCTACAATATTGTAGGTGGTCTTGGGTCACCCTACATAAACGGCGTCAATGAAGTCACAGCCTGTCTTGGGGTGTTCCTTTACACACATTTCGCAGTCGAAAAGGTCAGTTTGAAGTGTTATGTGCAACTGACCTATGTTGTTGACAACGTTTGACACTGCTGACAGATACTGACCATTTAAGAAACCTATATTGTGGGTTCTTTTCCGTCTTCCTGCGTTTTTAAAGCTTCCCTGCATGGAGTGCTTGCAGATTGCCTTTAAAATGAGACCGTAAAAATAGCAATACAGGCTAAAGGTCACTGAAAATTTAAAAATGGACCGTAGTGTTTGCTCGACGTCTGAAGCACCGCCGTTGTTCTGATTGATAATGTGTAGTTAAAAATACAGAGGGTAACAATTATGGCTTTTCCGCCTGGGCGACGTCAGGTCAATGTTTACATGTTTACAATTCAAGATGTTTAGATCAGATTTATTTCAATGTATTACCAGTTTGATGTCCTGACGAAATTAGATGTTTAAAGTCGTTGGTAGGCATAAAACATCGTCCGAAATTGTATTAAATCCTTGCTCCGAAAATAATTTTGTGTAATTCGTTCATGAGGCCATGCGAACTTTAGCCGGTTGAGAAAACATAAAAAACATAAAAAAACTAAACTCCACCAAAACAGACAATGAAAGCCAACCGGTAGCGATTGGCCATCGTGTCGTCCTCAACCCACAGGCGTCACTGGGTGCGTATATTTTATAGATACATGATGAAAGACTCGCAGAATATCGTAAAGTTAATATTTATTTTTTAAAAAAAAACAAAAAAAGTTGAAACACCGACCAGAAGAGTTGGCAAAGATGTTAGTAATGAATGCGCGGTAAGGCGCAGACAAACGAAAAACCATTCATTGGATTATTTGTACAGTTTTTTTTTGTTTTTACACACACTCTCGTAGGTAGAAGGACGATGAAGGTGTGCTATTTTAAATATGATGTGTTACGAGTTCTTTGTATCATATGTGTGCATGAATAATAGTGTACTGAACACAATATCAAGTATTTTATTTATTTATTGAAGTGATAACCATATAAGGAGGATTTTCTTGATTATGACAAGCGCCGGTGTTCTCGGAGTCCACTGCCTGCACCTACAATTGAAATGTAAGCGAAGTACGATAGCAAAGAAAAATTCAAGTAAGCACAGAACTTTTCTAATAACGCAATCGTATTATATCCTAGAAAAGCGTGCAATCATATGAATATTCAATAATATTTAGTAATAATATTTTTTTATTAAAATACAATGTGGTCAGCACACAGCTATCCCGGCCGTATGTCAGTTTACGAGACACCGCTGCTTCTCAATCAAGTAGCTCCTCAGTTTGCCTCACAAGGGCACCTGATCACATAGCAACAAATAATACTGAACAATAGGGAGAGTATCGACGGATACACGGATTAGTGACCATAAGGTCGTTGAAGCGGGACTGAATACTGCAAAATTCAAACCCACCAAAAATAAACACAAAACTCGCTTGGCGCCTTGCTAACAGTCTCCACTCTTTCCGGAGTGACTATATAAGCACAGACAAGATGTGACTTAAATTCAAAGAAATAGTGTCTGTAGCAACTGAGAGGTTTACACCACATGAACTAATACGTGACGGAACTGATCGTCCATGGCACACAAACCAGGTTAGAATACTGTTACAGAAGCAACAAAAAGTGCATGATAAATTTAAAAGAATGCAAAATCTTCTAGACAGGTGATGTTTTACAGAAGATCGAAATTAAGCGTTTGCGAGAGGTTTTTCATCATTTCCACAACGAAACTCTGTCTGGAAATGTGGCAGTAAATCTAAAGAGATTCTGGTCGTATGTAGAGTTCACCACTTGCAAGGCCCGATCAATACCTTCACTGCTAGGAATGGTAACGTTACTGAAGACAGTGTCACTGAGCGGAATTACCAAATATAATTTTCAGAAATTCCTTCACCAAAGAGGACGAACTAAACATTGCAGATTTCGAATCAAGCACAGCTGCCAACATGAATAACTTAGAAGTAGATGTCCTTGGCGCAGCGAAGCAACTTTAAATATGTGACCAAACTGATGAGGTCATCGGTCCCTAGGCTTACACACTACTTAATCTAACGTAACCTAACTTATGCAAAGGACAACACACACACATGCCCGATGGAGGACTCAAACCTCTAGCGGGGGGGGGGGGGGGGGGGGGGGGGGGAGCAGCGCGAACTGTGGCAAGGCGCCTAAGACTACGCGGCTACACGGCGCGGCGAAGCAACTGCAATCACTTAATAAAGGCAAGTCTTCCGGTCCTCATTGTACTCATATACCAATTAGGCTCCATTGAGAGTATGCTAACATTGTATTGTATTGTCTGTAAACCAGGGGAATAGAAACGACGGAGAGGCCCCCTCTCTGCCGCAGTGGTTCACAATCCCAAGACGACTACCGCAGTCCACTTCACCCCTCCGCCGCCCCACACCGAACCACTCTTCCAGGGTTATTGTGCGGTTCGGCCTCCGGTTGACCCCCCCCCCCCCCCCCCCCCCCCCCCCCCCCCAGGGAACGTCTCACACCAGCCGAGTGTAACCCCTATGTTTGCGTGGTAGAGTAATGGTGGTGTGGTGGTGTACACCACGTACATGGAGAACTTGTTTGCACAGCAACAGCCGACATAGTGTAGCTGAGGCGGAATAAACTGAACCAGCCCGCATTCGCCGAGGCAGGTGAAAAACCGCCTCAAAACCATCTACAGATTGGGCGGCTCACCGGACCTCGACGCAAGCCCGCCGGGCGGATTCGTGCCGGGGATCAAGCGGTCCTTCCCAATCCGGAAAGCTGTGCGTTAGGCCGCACAGATAACCAGGCGGGCTATGCTAACATAATAGCTCCGTATTTAGCAATCATACATAACAGCTCGCTCGACGAAATATCCGTACCTGAAAACTGGAAAGTTGTACATGACACACCAGTATTCAAGAAAGGAAATAGGAGGAACCTGCCTAATTACACACCCATATCACTAACGTCGATCTGCTCTTAGATTTTGGAACATATATTGTGCTTGAATATTATGAATTACCTCTAATAAAACGATCTAATGTCAAACAGTTGGCACTGATCCAGAGAATATATTTATTGTGAAATACTACGAGTTCTTTATTCACGCGAAGTAATGAGCGCTGTCTACAGGGGATCGCAAATTCATTCCATATTTCTAGATTCGCAGAAGGCTTTTGACACCGTTCCTCACAAGGGACTTCTAGTCAAACTATGTGACTATAAAGTACCGCCTCAGTTGTACGACTGCGTTCGTGATCTCCTGTCAGAAACTTCAAAATTCGTAGCAACCTAACGAAAGTGATATCTGACATTCCCCAATGAAATGTTATAGGCCTCCCGCTATTCCTGATACATATAAACGACTTAAAAGGCAAACTGAGCAGCAATCTTGTAATGTATGCAGATGATACTGTCGTTTACCGTCTAGGAAAGTCATCAGATGATGAAAACCAATTGTAAAATGATTTATACATGGTGTATGTATGGCGCGAAAAGTGGTAATTGACTATAAATAAGGAAAAGTGTGAGGCCGTCTACATGAGTAGCAAAAGGAATACGTTAAATTTCGGTTACATGATAAATCACACGAATATAAAAGCTGTCGATTCAACTAAATACCTAGGCTTTACAATTACGAAGAACTTCACATAGATAACGTTGTGGGGAAGGTGAAGCAAAGATTGTCTTTCATTGCTAGAACACTTGCCTACATCTACATCCACATCCACACACAACAAAAACGTTTTGCATCACCTCGGTTTCGAGAGTTCCGGAACCTGTACAGAAAATCGGAACAGAGATCAACATAAACATCATTTCCGCCCTTTTTATTGCTTATGAAAACCACACATTGCATGTTGTACCACCATACAGTGTGACCTTCAGAAGTAGTGGTCCTGACTGCTGTACACACCGGTACCTCTAATACCCAGTAGCATGTCCTTCCTTTTGGATTGATGCATGCCTGTATTCGTCATGCCATACTATCAACATGTTCATCAAAGCATTGTTGATCCAGATTGTCTTATTCCTCAACAGCGGTTCGGCATAGATCCCTCAGAGTGGTTGGTGGGTCACATCGTCCATAAACAGCCCTTTTTAATCTGTCCCAGGGATGTTCGATAGGGTTCATGTCTGGAGAACATGCTGACCACTCTAGTCAGGTGATGTCATTATCTTGAAGAAAGTAATTCACCAGATGTGCGCGATGGGAGCGCGAATTGTCGTCCATGAAGATGAATGCCTCACCAATATGCTGCTGATATGGTTGCACTATTGGTCAGAGGATGGAATTCACATATCGTACTGCCGTTACAGCACCTTACATGACCACCAGTGGGGTATGTCAGCCGCCCATAATGCCACCCCAATACAGCAGAAACCTCCATCTTGCTGCACTCGCTGGACAGTATGTTTAAGGCGTTCAGGCTGGCCTGGTTGCCTCCAAACATGTCTCCAACGATCGTCTGGTTGAAGGCATATGCGACACTCATCGGGGAAGAGAACGTGATGCCAATCCTGAGCGGTACATTTGGCATGTTGTTGGGCCCATCTGTACTGCGCTGCATGCTGTCTTGGTTGCAAATATGGACCTCGCCATGGATGTCGGGCGTGAAGTTGTGCATCATGCAGCCTATTGCAAACAGCTTGAGTCGTAACACAATGTCCTGTGGCTGCACAGAAAGCATTATTCAACATGATGGCGTTGCTGTCAGGGTTCCTGCGAGCCATGATCCGTACTTAGTGGTCACCCACTGCAGTAGTAGCACTTCGGTGAGGCATGTGATTGACAGTTCCTGTCTCTCTGTATCTCCTCCATGTCCGAACAACATCGATTTGGTTCACTCTGAGGCACCTGGTCACTTCCCTTGCTGAGAGCCCTTCCTGGCACAAAGTAACAATGCAGTTGCAATCGAACTGCGCTCTTGGCAGTCTAGGCATGGTTGAACTATAGACAAAACGAGCCTTGTACCTCCTTCCTGGTGGAATGACTGGAACTGATAGGCTGTCGGACTCATCTACATCTACATCTACATCTACATCTACATGACTACTCTGCAATTCACATTTAAGTGCTTGGCAGAGGGTTCATCGAACCACTATCATACTATCTCTCTACTATTCCACTCCCGAACAGCGAGCGGGAAAAACCAACACCTAAACCTTTCTGTTCGAGTTCTGATTTCTCTTATTTTATTTTGATGATCATTCCTACCAATGTAGGTTGGGCTCAACAAAATATTTTCGCATTCGGAAGAGAAAGTTGGTGACTGAAATTTCGTAAAAAGGTCTCGCCGCGACGAAAAACGTCTATGCTGTAATGACTTCCATCCCAACTCGTGTATCACATCCGCCACACTCTCTCCCCTATAACGTGATAATACAAAACGAGCGGCCATTTTTTGCACCCTTTCGATGTCCTCCGTCAATCCCACCTGGTAAGGATCCCACACCGCGCAGCAATATTCTAACAGAGGACGAACGAGTGTAGTGTAAGCTGTCTCTTTAGTGGACTTGTTGCATCTTCTAAGTGTCCTGCCAATGAAACGCAACCTTTGGCTCGCCTTCCCGACAATATTATCTATGTGGTCCTTCCAACTGAAGTTGTTCGTAATTTTAACACCCAGGTACTTAGTTGAATTGACAGCCTTGAGAATTGTACTATTTATCGAGTAATCGAATTCCAACGGATTTCTTTTGGAACTCATGTGGATCATCTCACACTTTTCGTTATTTAGCGTCAACTGCCACCTGACACACCATACAGCAATCTTTTCTAAGTCGCTTTGCAACTGATACTGGTCTTCGGATGACCTTACTAGACGGTAAATTACAGCATCATCTGCGAACAATCTAAGAGAACTGCTCAGATTGTCACCCAGGTCATTTATATAGATCAGGAACAGCAGAGGTCCCAGGACGCTTCCCTGGGGAACACCTGATATCACTTCAGTTTTACTCGATGATTTGCCGTCTATTACTACGAAGTGCGACCTTCCTGACAGGAAATCACGAATCCAGTCGCACAACTGAGACGATACCCCATAGCTCCGCAGCTTGATTATAAGTCGCTTGTGAGGAACGGTGTCAAAAGCTTTCCGGAAATCTAGAAATACGGAATCAACTTGAGATCCCCTGTCGATAGCGGCCATTACTTCGTGCAAATAAAGAGCTAGCTGTGTTGCACAAGAGCGATGTTTTCTGAAGCCATGCTGATTACGTGTAAATAGATCGTTCCCTTCGAGGTGATTCATAATGCTTGAATACAGTATATGCTCCAAAACCCTACTGCAAACCGACGTCAATGATATAGGTCTGTAGTTAAATGGATTACTCCTACTACCCTTCTTGAACACTGGTGTGACCTGCGCAATTTTCCAATCTGTAGGTACAGATCTATCGGTGAGCGAGCGGTTGTATATGAGTGCTAAGTAGGGAGCTATAGTATCAGCGTAATCTGAAAGGAACCTAATCGGTATACAATCTGGACCTGATGACTTGCCCGTATCAAGCGATTTGAGTTGCTTCGCAACCCCTAAGGTATCTACTTCTAAGAAACTCATGCTAGCAGATGTTCGTGTTTCAAATTCTGGAATATTCCATTCGTCTTCCCTGGTGAAGGAATTTCGGAAAACTGCGTTCAATAACTCCGCTTTAGCGGCACAGTCGTCGATAACAGTACCATCGGCACTGCGCAGCGAAGGTATTGACTGCGTCTTGCCGCTTGTGTGCTTTACATACGACCACAATTTCTTCGGATTTTCTACCAAATTTCGAGACAATGTTTCGTTGTGGAACCTATTAAAGGCATCTCGCATCGAAGTACGTGCCAAATTTCGCGCGTCTGTAAATTTTAGCCCATCTTCGGGATTTCGCGTTGTTCTGAACTTCCCATGCTTTTTCCGTTGCCTCTGCAACAGGGTTCGGACCTTTTTTGTGTACCACGGGGGATCCGTTCCATCTCTTACCAATTTATGAGGTATGAATATCTCAATTGCTGTTGCTACTATATCTTTGAATTTGAGCCACATCTCGTCTACATTCGCATAGTCAGTTCGGAAGGAATGGAAATTGTCTTTTAGGAAGACTTCTAGTGACACTTTATCTGCTTTTTTAAATAAAATTATTTTGCGTTTGTTTCTGATGGATTTAGAAGAAATGGTATTGAGCCTAGCTACAACGACCTTGTAATCACTAATCCCTGTATCAGTCATGATGCTCTCTATCAGCTCTGGATTGTTTGTGGCTAAGTCAAGTGTGTTTTCGCAACCATTTACAATTCGCGTGGGTTCGTGGACTAACTGCTCGAAATAATTTTCGGAGAAAGCTCTTAGGACAATTTCGGAAGACGTTTTCTGCCTACCACCGGTTTTGAACAAGTATTTTTGCCAACATATCGAGGGTAGGTTGAAGTCCCCACCAACTATAACCGTATGAGTGGGGTATTTATTTGTTACGAGACTCAATCTTTCTCTGAACTGTCCCGCAACTGTATCATCGGAGTCTGGGGGTCGGTAGAAGGAGCCAATTATTAACTTAATTCGGCTGTTAAGTATAGCCTCCACCCATACCAATTCGCACGGAGTATCTACTTCGACTTCACTACAAGATAAACCACTACTGACAGACACAAACACTCCACCACCAATTCTGCCTAATCTATCTTTCCTGAACACCGTCTGAGACTTCACAAAAATTTCTGCAGAACTTATTTCAGGCTTTAGCCAGCTTTCTGTACCTATAGCGGTATCAGCTTCTGTGCTTTCTATTAGCGCTTGAAGCTCAGGGACTTTTCCAGCGCAACTACAACAATTTACAACTATAATTCCGACTGTTCCTTGATCCAAGCACGTCCTGTAATTGCCATGCACCCTTTGACATTGCAGCCCACCCCGTACTTTCCCGAGGCCTTCTAACCTAAAAAACCGCCCAGTCCACGCCACACAGCCTCCTCTACCCGTGTAGCCGCCAGCTGAGTGTAGTGAACTCCTGACCTATTCAGCGGAACCCGAAACCCCACCACCCTATGGCGCAAGTCAAGGAATCTGCAGCCAATACGGTCACAAAACCGTCTGAGCCTCTGATTCAGACCCTCCACCCGGCTCTGCACCAAAGGTCCGCAGTCGGTTCTGTCAACGATGCTGCAGATGGTGAGCTCTGCCTTCATCTCATAAGCAAGACCGGCAGCCTTCACCAAATCAGATAGCCGCTGGAATCCAGAGAGAATTTCCTCAGATCCAAAGCGACACACGTCATTAGTGCCGACATGTGCCACCACCTGCAGCTGGCTGCACCCTGTGCTCTTCATGGCATCCGGAAGGACCCTTTCCCTCCGTCTAACATGCACTGCTCATGCATGGTTGTTTACATCATTGCGTGGTTTAGTGACATCTCTGAACAGTCAAAGGGACTGTGTCAGTGATATAATATCCACAGTCAATGTCTATCTTCAGGAGTTCTGGGAATTAGGGTGATGCAGAATTATTATTATTATTATTATTATTATTATTATTATTATTATTATTATTATTATTATTATTTGATGGGTGTATATGGGGCAGTTAAATAAAAATGAGCCACATGTAAAAAACTAAGTAGACTGTTTATTATTTCAAAAACAATCGTAGCAACTGTCAAAACATTTATCCCAGTGTGAGAGAAGGTGACCAGTGTTTTCTTGCAAAAATATTTGTTGTTGCCTATTGTAATCTTCCACCTCCTTCCATCTTCCATCTATCGTCCACATTAAACATGCCCAGTCCAAGTAATTAATAAGCAAAGTCTTTTGTGAAGGTTTGAGAGTAGCAAAGATTACAATAAACTTCCAAATTCACTTAGCTTGTCGTGTTGAGATGGCTTCAACTCTTCTTGTCTAGGGGTCTGATTCTTGAAGCTGAAAATCTAACATCAGGTCCTCACAATTGGTTTGAACTAAATAGACTGGAAGATTGTTGTTGTAGAAGTTTTCACGTAAAAATATTTTCCCCTGATTTTTTTCTTATTTTACTTTATCAGACAGTATTTTGATTTTTCACATTAACAGAAATTTCTTTGTTTTTGCCTATTATACAAAAATAAGTCTCATCACATCAGATGCAAGCTTACGACTCCAACACTCTGCGGAAATAACAACATTCCAGAGGGATTACAATTTTTCTTAACAAATGAATTCATACTAGTTTTCGTCACATTATTAATTTTGATTATTATTTCATAAGTGAATCCAGAAATAAACATTAATAATAGAAATTTAAAGTGTACAAATAATTCTTGATTTCAAATGTTTCTAAAAAAAATATAACTGCACATTCAGAAATAGTACTCATCGATTATAACATCAAAACTAAAATATTTTTTTAAAAATAATTATTTTTCATAAATTTTAGCTTGAAATAAGCTATGTGATCAAAAGTATCCGGATGCCCCCCAAAACATAATGTTTTTCATATTATGTGCATTGTGCTGCCACCTACTGCCTTGTACTCCATACCAGCGACCTCAGTAGTCATTAGAAATCATAAGAGAACAGAATGGGGTGCCCTGTGGAACTCACAGACTTCGAACGTGGTCAGGTGATTGGCTGTCACTTGTGTCATACATTTGTACATGAGATTTCCACACTCCTAAACATCCCTAGGTACACTGTTTCCAATGTGATAGTGAAGTAGAAACGTGAAGGGACACATACAGCACAAAAGTGCACAGGCCAACCTTGTCTGTTGATTGACAGAGACCGCCAATAATCGAAGAGGGTCGTGATGTGTAATACGCAGACACCTGTTCAGACCATCACACATGAATTCCAAGATGCATCAGGGTCCACTGCATGTACTATCTCAGTTAGGCGGGAGGTGAGAAAACTTGGATTTCATAATCGAGCGGCTGTTCACAAGGTGCACATCATGCCAGTGTGTACCAAACGACGAATTGCTTGGCGTAAGGAGAGTAAACATTGTACGATTGAACAGTGGAAAAACGTTGTGTGGAGTGACGAATCAAGATACACAATGTGTCGATTCCATGGGATGGTGTGGGTATGGCGAATGCCCAGTGAACGTCATCTGACAGCTTGTGTAGTACCAACAGTAAAATTTGAAGGCCATGATGTTATGGTGTGGTCATGTTTTTCGCGGAGGGGGCTTGCCTCCCTTATTGTTTTGTGTGCCAATATCACAGCACCTTCTTGCTTCCCACTGTTGAAGAGAAATTCGGGGATGGCAACTGCATCTTTCAACACAATCGAGCACCTGTGCATAATGCATGGGCTCTGGCGGAGTGGTTACACAACAATAACGTCCCTGTAATGGAGTGGCCTGCACAGAGTCCTTACCTGAATCCTATAGAACACCTTTGGCATGTTTTGGAACATTAACTACATGCCAGGTCTCATCGACCGAAATCGATATTTCTCCTCAGTGCAGCACTCTGTGAAGAATGGGCTGCAATTCCCCAAGAAACCTTCCAGCACCTGACTGAACTTATGCCTCCGAGAGTGGAAGGTGTCATCAACACTAACGGTGGGCCACCACGCTACTGAATTCCAATATTACTGATGGACAGCGCCACGAACTTGTAAGTCGTTTTCAGCCAGGTGTCCGAATACTTTTGATCACATAGTGTATAACATACCGTGTATAAAATTATATGAAAGTTTTCAGAAAAGCAACTGAGATAATATCGACCTGTCCAAAATTCAAAAAATAATACTGCTATTGACAACTACTGTTGAGGAAAAGTAATGCTAGAGGAGGATGTCCCGTTACGTGATGGAACCATAAGTGTACACAGGCGTAATCGCACAGGGAGAGATTGGGACTGGTTGGTTGATTTGTGAGAAGGGACCAAACAGCACGGTCATCAGTCCCATCGGATTAGGGAAGGACTGGGAAGGAAGTTGGCCGTGCCCTTTTCAAAAGAATCATCTCAGCATTTGGTTGAAGTGTTTAGGGAAATCATGGATTTAAACCGTTGTGCTCCTGAATGAGAGTCCAGTGCGCTAACCATTGTGCCATCTGACTCAGTGAGATCGGGACTGGAGGATGTGTAAGTACTTCTCAGCGAAACTCCTGCAGCGTACAACTCTGGCAACAAGCAGATGGCCCCAGTCATGTAGATGGTAACTGTTATAAATACTCACGATATTGGTACTAAATTTTTAGAATTTCTGGCATTAAGATTTCCTTTCTCAAAAGAAAGAAATTGATAACGCAAACATCTGTAAAGCGGGTGGCACACAGTACATCCCATCATACCTTTTATTGGGGCGTTTTCCCATTCCATTCACGTATGAAGCGTGGGAAGACTGATGGTTTAAATGCTCTGTGCTGTAATTAATCTACTCCTCAAGATCCTTCTGGGAGCGACATATAGGGGGTAGTAATACACCACTGGCCATTAAAATTGCTACACCACGAAGACGATGTGCTACAGATGTGAAATTTAACCAACAGGAAAAAGATACTGTGATATGGACATGATTAGCTTTTCAGAGCATTCACACAAGGTTGGCGCTGGTGGCGACACCTACAACGTGCTGACATGAGGAAAGTTTCCAACCAATTTATCATACACAAACAGCAGTTGACCAGCGTTGCCTGGTGAAACGTTGTTGTGATGCCTTGTGTAAGGAGGACAAATGCGTACAATGACGTTTCTGACTTTGATAAAGGTCAGATTGTAGCCTATCGTGATTGCGGTGTATCGTATCACGACATTGCTGCTCGCATTGGTCGAGATTCAATGACTGTTAGTAGAATATGGAATCAGTGGGTTCAGGAGGGTAATACGGAACACTGTGCTGGATCCCAATGGCCTCATATCACAAGCAGTTGAGATGTCAGGGATCTTATCCACATGGCTGTAATGGGTCGTGCAGCCACGTCTCGATCCCTGAGTCAGCAGATGTGGACATTTGCAAGACAACAACCACCTGCACGAACATTTTGACAACGTTTGCAGCAGGATGGACTATCAGCTCAGATACCATGGCTGTGGTTACCCTTGATGCTGCATCACAGACAGGAGCGCCTGCAATGGTGTACTCAACGATGAACCTGGGTGGATGAATGGCAAAACATGGTCGCATCCATGTTTGGCAACATCGCAGTGAACACATATTGGAAGCATGTATTCGTGATCACCATACTGGCATATCAACCGGCGTGATGGTATGGGGTACCATTGGTTACACGTCTCGGTCACTTCTTGTTCGCATTGACAGCACTCTGAACATTGGACATTACATTTTAGATGTGTTACGACCCGTGGCTCTACCCTTCATTCGATCCCTGTGAAACCCTACATTTCAGCAGGTTAATGCACGACCGCGTGTTGCAGGTCCTGTACGGGCCTTTCTGGATACAGAAAATGTTCGACTGCTGCCCTGGCCAGCACATTCTCCAGATCTCTCACCAACTGAAAACGTCTGGTCAATGGTGGCCGAGCAACTGACTCGTCACAATGTGCCAGTCACTACTCTTGATGAACTGTGGTATCCATGTTGAAGCTGCATGAGCAGCTGTACCTGTAAACGCACCATCCAAGCTCTGTTTGACTCAATGCCCAGGCATATCAAGGCCGCTATTATGGCCAGAGGTGGTTGTTTCTGCGTACTGATTTCTCAGGATCTATGTGCCCAAATTGCATGAAAATGTAATCACATGTCAGTTCTAGTATAATATATTTGTCCAATGAATACCTGTTTATCATCTGCATTTCTTCTTGGTTTTAATGGCCAGTAGTGTATATTCCTAGAGTCATCATTTAAGCTGGTTCTTGAAACTTGATAAGTAAGCTTTCTCTAGATAGTTCACAATTATCTACATAGGTTTGTCAGTTCAGTTTCTTCAGCATCTCTATGACCCTCTATCACAATTCAAACAAACTTGTGCCCTTCTCTGAATATGTTCAATATCCCCCATTAGTCCTACATGGATGGGTTCTACACACTTGAGCAATATTCTAGATTGGGTAACATGAAGATTTGTAAGCTTTCTCCTTTTTGAGACTGATGGCATTTCCCCTGTGTACTACCAATAAACTGATGTCTGCCACCAGCTTCACCCATGACTGAACCTATGTGATAATTCCATTTCATAGCCCTACGGAGTGTTTCACGCAAGCATTTGTATGAGTTGGCTGATTCCAGCAGTGACTCATTGGTGTTATAGTCATAGGATACTACGTTTTATCGTTTTCTGAAGTTCAAAATTATACATTTCTGAACATTTACTGCAATTTGCCAATTTGTGCACCACATTGAAATTTTATCAAGATCTGACAATATTTATGCTGCTTCTTCCAGACAATGCTTCATTACAGATAACTGTATCATCTGCTAAAAGTCTGAGGATATTATTAATATTGGCCATAAGGTTGTTAATATATAGGGAGTTCATAATTAAAGTTCTGGTCTCATAATGCTGTAGAAAGAGAACCACTGCTCAAAATAAAATAAAATTTGAATGGTGTCTTGAAGAATTGCTCACTACTGGTAAAAGCTCTTTCATAAGGATGGTGGCTGGGCGCCAGTAGTCCTGTAGAAGGGATATGAAGAAAGGCATTGGTCTGATGCCTGCTAAGAGTCTGGAGAAAATGATTACAAAATTTGAAAAGACAGTCTCTCATTTAAAATCACCCATATTCATCAGTTGCTTCCTGCTGACTTGCAAGACAAACATTACTCTGGAATTTCTTGTCCTCTTGGAAGTTGACAGTGAATGGCGATGGAACATTCAGTGGATGTATGATCATTTCTAAAGATGTGTCAACATGCAGAACTGCACAATATACGCAACAGAAAATCCACACGCCCATCAATCGGGACCACTTCATTCTGCAAAGGTGACAGTGAGCTGCAGGCGAGTCCTGCATATTCCATTCCTGCACTGTCACTGGTAATTGCTATGAGAGTCTTTTAACAGCTGCAGAAAAAATTAGCGGTCAAGGCTCAACGGATGATGCGATAACCCTTCTGGTCAGAGTTTGCCAGATGCAGATAACCCCCATAGCAATTAGTGAAATCAATAAGACAATCAGAGAGATGAAGTCAAAAAACTCTTGTGTGGTTGATAATATTTCAATTAAGATACTCAAGCACTGTTGTAAATACAGTCTTGTGTCAAATTTTTAATGAATCCCTAAAACAAGGTATTGTTCCACTTAGATTAAAATATGCCTGTGTGAAACCACTATTCAAGAAAGGTGAAAATACTGATATAACAAACCACCGTCCAATATCCCAGCTAACAAGTTTTTCAAAGAACCTTGAGAAACTGGTATACAGGAGAATTGTTAATCATCGGAACAGCCGTAATATACTCAGTCAATGTCAGTTTGGTTTTAGCAAGGCCTATCAATTGACAATGCTATTTTCTCTTTTGCCGATCAAATTCTCGAATCTTTTAACAGAAAATTGGCACCAATTGGAATCCTATGTGACCCATCCAAAGCTTTTGACTGTGTAAACCAAGAAATTTTGCTAAATAATGGAAACTACTATGGGTTAAGTGGAATAATGAGGACATGGATTAAATCCTACCTTTCGGATGAGAAACAAAGGGTAATAATTACTGACAGTAGTGGAATCCCAGCTTTACCCAAGTGGGGAGTGCTTCAAGTCTCAGTACTGGAACCCTTACTGTTTCTTGTATTTATAAATGACCTCTCACACTGCACCACGTCAGTAAGCAAGTTCACCCTATTCACTGATGATATTATTCTTGTAGTTGACAAAGCAACAGGGAACAGCCGGGAAACATCTGCAAACAATGCACTTGCTGACATTCTGAAATGGTTGAACTGTAATGGACTCCCTTTGAATATAATAATAATAATAAAAAAAAAAACTCGTTATGTACAGTCTCACATGGCACATAAACAACTGTGGAATAAATATAGCAAGTCAACTCAGCTAAGTTACGAGGTGTGTACATAGACTGAAAACTGAATTGGTCCAACCATGTCCTAGACCTAGAAAAAAGCTTCATTCTGCAACATTTGCCTTGTCCATAATTGCATCAACCACACATAAGGAGGCAATAACAGCTGCTTATTTCGGATATTTCCATGCACTTTTGCCTTATGGAATCATCTTTTGGGGCAACCAGCCCCTGGCAAATAATGTTTTTATTGCTCAGAAGAGATCTGTACGTATCATGAGTGATGTGCAACCAAGACAATACAAGAGCTGCTGAGTCGTGAGAGGCACAATAAAAAGATTCACACAATCATAGCTTTCTGTTATTGAAGCCTTTGTCAGCAGTAGACACACATACATGCCTATCGCGACTCAGCACCTCCGCTAAATGGTGAGTAGCAACTTTCTCATGTATTGTTACATTCCATCCTGGATTTTCCATTGTTTGATTTGTGCAACCAAGACACTCATGCAGGAGTCTGTTTAGAGAACTACAGGTATTTATAGTTATATCTCAATACATATACTCCCTTGTATTTTTCATTAATAAAAACCACTCTCTTCAAAACAAATAGTGAACACCATGGTCACAACACAAGGTCAAAACAGCACTTTCATAGTAACCAGTCAAACTATACCCTTGCACAGAAAGCAGTAAATTATATAAGCATCTAAATTTACAATGCTCTAACCGGTGTCATCAAAAGTCTTGTTCCTGAAACACCAAAGTTCAAGAGCAAACTGAAGGAATACCTAATACAAAAGTCATCCTATTCAATTAGTGAATTTTTTAGTGCTTAGGAGCAAGTTTTTATTATACAACCTAGTTAGCCATGCAGTGTAGGCATAAATGTAAACTATTTCTTGCTGTAATGTTATATTGTTGCTCAAATACTTTGATATTGCTAATATGAATTTAAACACATAAGTCTTAATTCTGAAGTATTTTTTATGTTTTTATTTCTTCTAGTGTCCCATGTTGTTACTATGAGTCTTGTCATGAATTAACCATATTGTGTGCTGCTGTACTGTTAACATTGTAAAAATACCGACTCATTCCATATCCTTGCAACTCCATTGCTGTCAGGATCAACAGAACCCACAATAAAATAAAATAAAATAATAACACTTCAACAGTGTAGGTGTATGCGTAGGATCATTTTTATGCAAGATGGCACTCTTCCGCACATTGCTCAGCCACTGAAGCGGCTGCTGCAGAGGCATTTCAGAAATACTAGAATTATCTGCCGTCATTTTCCTACAGCATGGCTGTCCACATAGTCTGATCTTAATCTGTGCGACTACTGGCTGTGTGGTTATCTGAAATATCTGTTCAGTGCTCCAGTGACGAACAGGTGAACTGAAGGCACACATTGTGCAACGCATTCTGAATGTGACCCCCGTCACACTTTGATATATTGTGGAACATTCTGTTTGCCGATTATGACTTGTGACAGGAAACGGTGGACAGCATATTGAATACGTCTTGTGCCAATCTGATTAGGAACTGATGTCATTTTGCTTTTTATGTGGTTTTTGCCCTCAGGACAGTTACAAATCGATTTTTCACTTCCGATGTGGTACGACATTCCCATGGTGGATGGGCTTTCCTAACTAACAGCACTACAACTGTTGGCTGCCGAACTTATGCAATCACGCACTTTGAACAGTACGGAAAGTGTAATGTGCAACTCAAACCAGAGCCGTTGTATGGCCGATTCCATTTACGTTATGACCCATCTATTGGTGAAATTTTCGTTAATATTTTTGGTCCATTACATTTCCCCCTGCATCATTCTGAGCAGTGGCTCTCTTTCAACAGCATTTTGGATCTGGAGCATAAATTGTGGACACCTTGTACAACATGAACAGGAAAGATCCAATGCACTACCCTCGGGCACACCCGAAGTTCCTCCTACATCTGTCGATGACTTTCCACCCAAAATAATTTTCTGTGTTCTCCCAACTGAAAAATCCTCAATCCAGTCACAAATTTGCTTGGTATCTCATACATTAATGCTCTTGATAATATGTATACATGTGGTATTGAGACAAACGGTTTTCAGAAATCGAGAAATGCTGCGTCTACTTGACTGCCTTGATCCAAAGTTTTCAGTATGTCATGTGACAAAATTGCAACTTGGGCTTCATGTGATTGATGTCTCCGGAATCCATGCTGGTTGGCATGGTGGAGGCCACTCTGTGTGATATGTCTCAAATTATGTTCTAACAGTCTACAACAAATTGATGTCAAGATCTACTAAAGAGACCGCCTACACTACACTTGTCTGCCCTCCTGGAATTTTGCTGTGGTATGGGATTCTTACCAGATGGGATTGACAAACGACATTGAAAAAGTTCAAATGAGAGTAGCTTGTTTTGTATTATCATGAAATAGAGGAGAGAGTGCAGTGGCATGCATGTTACATTGAAACAAAGATGATTCTCGTTGCGGCAAGATCTTTTCACGGTATTTCAACCACCAAATTTCTCCTCTGAATGGGAAAGTACACTGGTGTGCAAAAGGTAAGCACGAAAGTAACTTACACATGTTGTGTCACTGCCAAGTAACATAGCTCTATGAAACTTGGTCCATACATACAAAAGAACTGCTACTGTATACTATAGAAGGAACTGAAAAAAAATGCAAGGAGAAGAACTGAAATGACACTTTTATTCAAAGACAAAAGTTACACTGCAGTCGCCACGATTGATCATGGTTCCCCCATATTACAACGGCACATGGTTCTTAATAAGGTGTTTGTCTGCAAAGCATACTCCGAACGTGGTCCCACGTTAGCTACAAGGTTGCTAAGAAGTTCTTGCAGTAGAGCAGTCCATTCCTCCATTAGTGCAGTTGTCAACTGATGGATGGTCGGTGGCACATCTGGGCATGCTGCACTACATCCTCCCCATTCATGCCATATATGCTTGATGGGTTTTAAGTAGGAGAAAGGGCAGGCCAGTCAACTAACCAAATATGTCATTCCAAGAGTTCCTGCACCTGCACAGCTCAATGTGGTCACTCATTGTCACCTATAAAAGTGAAGTCAGGATCCGGTGAGCCGGCCAGTCTGTGGATGGTTTTTCATCTGCCTCAGCGAATGCGGGCTGGTTCCCCATATTCCATATCAGCTACATTATGTTGGCGATTGCTGGGAAAACAAGTTCTCCATGTATGCCTACACCACCATTACTCTACCACGCAAACATAGGGGTTACACTCATCTGGTGTGAGACATTCTCTGGAAGGGAGGGGGGAGGGGTCTACTGGGGGCCAAACCCCACAATAACCCTGAAAGAGAGGTTCAGTGTGAGGCGGTGGAGGGGTGACATGGACTGTGGTAGTCATCGTGGTGTTCTGGATCACTGCACCTGCTTCAGGGACGGAGCCTCTCCGTCGCTTCTAGGCCCCCGGTTAACATACAATACAATGGATGCGTTGCTCTGGACATTCACTCAATCTTGTTACAGACAGGTGCTGAGTGCTTTCACACTTGCGAAGGATATTTTTTCTTCTTTGATCATGATAGTCAGTTAAAGTCTAACAATGACCTTGTATGCCAAAAACCAGTTGACTGAATAAATTAATACTGTAGGACATTAGCAATATAATGGTTCTCATTTATTTTGGGGGGAGCTATATGTACATTTTACAGATTTAGCTAACAGGTATAAAGTTCTGACTGACTGTTAGAAAAAATGAAAAAACTGATAACCCATTGTATAATCTGGAAAGGACAATAACAACACATCATTCATGCTGAGTTAATGTTACAAAACCCTTCCCTCAACCCATGAATTTTCATTTCATTTCCTTCTCTCCTTCTGCATGCTTCACTATTTTGACCTATAGTGTATATATCTACCTTATTCCTTATTCCAAAAGCTGCTCTTTGAAGATGAGTTATTTGGAACATGCTGAATGCATAAGTGAATCTTGTGTATACTAGACTTTTTCTAACTGGCTTACTCAGAAATATCTGAATGCTTAGGTGACATAATGGCACACACGGAAAACGTGTACATAAACGCTGAATTGTCATACTATTGAAAAGAGCATCCAAAGCACTTATGAAAATCAAATCCAGATCAATGCAGAATTTGATAAAAAGAAGTTTAGTTTAAGAGGTGTATTTTGTGTAACTGAAGGATATTTATATGAGGAACATTACAAAAGTAAGCTTCATCATTGTTTTTTACCTTGAAACTTTATCGCCAAAAACAAACTATTCACCTTGCACTATTTTTCAACATAGTCACCACCTACATGGAGACATTTGTCACAGCACGCAGTCAGGTTGAAGAAACCACTCTGATAAAATTCAGTGCCCCGCGAAGCGAGGAATTGTTACATAGCCTCTAGCAATGTCGTTTTCATCCATGAATGTGTAGGGGCACTCACTTCGTGTTTTATCCTCCACACTCTGCCTTCCTCCTCTGAGCAAGCAATACCAGTGACCAACCACTTGATGAGACATGACCTCTTCACCATACACAGTCTGTAGGTGTTCATGGATGACAGAGACACTAGTCCCACATTCCCATTCGTACCAGGTAACAGCTTGCACTTCATTGGTGACCATATTGTCAGTACAAATCCATCTGCCATCATGATGCATACTCAAATAACTTTGGGTACAATGGTTTGCTGCTTCTCTCTCTTCTACGGCACTATATGCATGTGTTATTACTTCTCCTCTGACAACTCTTCCATAGTTAACCAACGGTGGTTGTGGACTCATATGGCATTTGTTTGCGCCACCTTATGTACCATCTTCCCTTTCAAAAACAATGACAAAACTAATATTCAGAATGTCCCTCGTAGATACAATTTTGAATATAGATCATTAGAGCTCCTCTGCTGTAATATCAAGATATGAACAAGTCAGATACATTCTCAATAATCTATTTTGAGACTGTGCTGCTTGTTATTATCAGAATGGTCCTCATGCACTCTTACTGGAAGACAGATGTCTAGTATAAAGTGGAAAAGATGTGATCATATTGAGAAAGAAGTACGATGGAGAATGAACTCATGACATTGTTTCATCATTTGAATAACTGTACAATATGCATGTTAAATAACAAAGGGTTTGAATTAGCTGTATTTTTCCAATTCATTGCAACATGGAATCTGAAACTGCTAGGTAGCTGTACCGTCCACCCTCTTCCAGTAGCTGCCAGCAACTCATGTAGATTTGTAATATTAACTTCTAAATCAAGTTCATGACTCTCAACAGCATCCCAGATGTGCTAAATAAAACTTAGGTTGGTTGAATGCGTCAGGCAGAAGCAGCCAATGCTCCTCACTGCCGAGGCTGTTCAGTAGATCACTCTGATACTAGAGCAATGAAGTGGTTAATTTTCTTTGTTGGGGACACTAATTTCAAGCTTCAAGTGGTGGTTTAGGTTCAGAAGACATATCACTAGTTCCATTTTATGCTTTGGAAACAAACATTGCACACACAAGGATATTATCAATAGCCAGGACTGTAACCTGTCAACTACCATGCTCTGTGACCTTATGTGCTTCTCAATGCTATTGAGATAATATGAATCACAGTTCATCACCCTAACCTGTTTACCATGCATTGAACTTTCAAAGGTTGTGTTCTTGTACCCATTTCAACTGCTGCTAATTCAGTTACTCATAAATGCATGTGCCATGTGAGACATGGTAAACACAGGTATTAACTCATAATTATGGCTTATGAGTGACATAAGCAAGAAGTCATTTCTTGTAGTACTGCACCTCACATGCTATCTCTGTCAACTACTGATAGTATCAGGAATACTGGCGGGAATACTAGCTTTTCAAGATGGGAGATAGTTTGTGTAATTCAATAGTCCAGCATGCATGAAAGTTAAGTCAATAGCCTCCAGTAAATATTCCTGATGGTTAAATTAATCAGACAGCAGTAGTATGTAGGATTATGGGCATTAGTTGTAAAATAACCATACATTGTTGTGCTTCATAGATAAGAAATATTGAGAAAATACATCACATCTATTTCAAAATAGAAAAACAATGAAGAAAAACATTAAGTCAAAAGTCAGTGAATTTATTTCAATATTTTTTTTCTTAAATTTATACTGTGGACATGTTTGAAATCTGCGATTATATGTGCCAATTTCATATTTTTGTATGCTTATTGACACAAACCTGTTTCTAAACCAAGATGCCTATGCTGTTTTAGGTCTTCTGTCGAATGAGATGGCACAGTGGTTAGCACACTGGACGTGGATTCAAGAGGTTGATGCTTCAAATCCCCATCTGACCATCAAGATTTTAGGTTTTCCATGATTTTGCTAAATCACTTAAGGCAAATAGCAGTATGGTTCCTTTGAAAGGACACAACCGATTTCCTTCCCCAGCCTTCCTTGATCCAAGCTTGTGCTACCTCTCTAATGTCCGTGTTGTCGACAAGACATTTACCTCTAATATCCCTTCCTTTCTTTAGGTCTACTGTATCAATTACCCCTCAACTACTCAAAATGGAACATAAATTATATTGAGTTTGCTTGTAACAATATTATGAAAAGTTGCTACTCATCATATAGAAAAGATGCTGAGTCATAGATAGGCCAAACAAATAACATAAGGAAATGCGTTTTTGGCCAACAAGGCCTTTATCTGAGATAGAACATACACACACAGACTTGCGCAAAAGCAATTCACACACACGACTGCAGTCTCTGGTTGCTGAAGCGACAAGCACAACTGTTGTGCCTATCTGCAACTGATGATCTCTGCTATATGGTGAGTAGCAACTATCCTTTCCATAATACTGTTACATTCCATCCTGGATTTTCCATTGTTGTATTGAATTTTCTTGTATATTTGGGTCACTTATAATGTAAATTATGTACAGTGTTAGGCAATAATTAAAATTGCACAGTGACCTGTCTACTAGTCTTTCAAGAGAGAGTGATGGGAGCATGATGTTTGGTGCTTGTGTGTGTGTGTGTGGGGGGGGGGGGGGGGGGGGGAGATAATACGCACTCTTAAAAAAAAACCACTATGAGGGAATTACCTGAATCATACAGAAATTGGTGCATGTGATGTACAGACAAACAAATGATATGATTATAATTTTAGAAAAATTGTGTGGTTTATTCAAGCGAAAGAGCTTCACAAAATGCATAAGTCAATAACGCGTTGATCCACTGTTGGCTCTTATGCAGATAGTTATTAGGCTCGGCAACAATGGATTGGTGGGTAGAGTTGTTGGATGTCCTCCTGATGGATACATGCCAAATTCTGTCCAATAGGCACCAAATTACAATTGTTGTTATATGGTTATGAAAGATGGTCTCTTCATTTTTAATGGTGTATTCTTTTTTCTTTATTTTTTTCTGGTAGCTGAAGAGAAACAATGCTAACTCAGTATTTCCTCTTGTATCAAACTTTGGTACATAATTTGTCTGTGTCTAAAGTAAAGTTTCCAACATTTTGTTTTGAGTTCATCCAATCAAAAAGTCCTCAATATATGCATAAAATTGAGAAGATGTGCTGTAGGAATGTATTTGATTGCCAAGTGCATCTGTGTGACAAACTCAATGTTTTTAGTGATAAATGTTGATTGTCAGTTAACATGGTATGAACACACAAACATACCAACAAAAATAACATCCTCAGCATTTTATGCTCTTAGATTCTAGTGTCAGTTTGTAACAATTAATGTCTCATGGTAACATCCTATTCCTATGTACACTCTATTCTTAGCTGTGGCTTTCTTTTTTGGGAATCAAAAGCACAAAACAGAAACACAGCTTTTAGACTGGAGAAAAGGGCCATAAGTATAAATAACTAAAAGTAATAGTCAGGCGTATTGTAAAGAACTGATTAAAAATCATCTACAAAGAAAGGTCTCAAAATAGCATTTTCCATTAGGGAATAATATTATATAATAAATTGCCCAATTAGATGAAAAAGATGATTAAAATACTTCCACTTACAAAAGGAAGCTACACGTACAGTTAAACCGAGTGAGGTGACACAGTGGTTAGCTCACTGGACTTGCATTTGGGAGGACAACAGTTCAAACCCACAGCCACCCATGCAAATTTAGGTTTACCATAGTTTGTCTAAATTGTTCCAGGCAAATGCCAGAATGGTTCCTTTGAAAGATTATGGCCAATTTCCTTCCCCATCTGACTCAATCCGAGGATGGGCTCCATCTCAAATGACCTCAATGTCAATGAGACATTAAACCCAATCTTCCTTCCTTCTACACAGTCCACGATTACGTAAATGACTCAAAGTGTAGGAAGGTAATAAAAGGTGACAACTACATCACCCTGTCACATACAGTATGCAATCACAACATGATCCTTTTACGAGCAAATGCACTCAGCTATATAGTTCACGACAGAAATATCTTGTCATCGTCCTGAGCTCATAATCTCCTCATCAAGGAGGATGGTGAATCAGTTTTTAAGAGGGACTGAAGGGAGGACATGGAAATCTGCATGTTTGTGGTCCTGGAGTCATCAGCAGGAGTCCAGTGTGTCAAGTGGTGCAGGATAGAGACCAATGAGGTAGTACAGTTGTAAAGACATTGACTTCATGATTGGGTGGACGTAGTTTGCTCTGTCTGGCCATCTAACTTAGGTTTTCCTGAAATCCAGGAGACAGACACACACAAACCCACCCACCCACACCCACCCACCCACACACACACACACACACACACACACACACACACACACACACACACACACTCTATTAGTTGTGTGTCTCTTTTTGACAAAGGTCTTTGATGGCCGAAAGTGTCTATTGTGACAGACTTTTTGTTGTGCCTATCTGCAAGTCAGCATCTCTGCTACATGGTGAGAACAACTTTCCTTTTCATAATATTGTTAGATTTTCCTGAATCGTTTCAGGAAAATGAGAGGATGGTTCCTTCAACAAGGCTACAGCCATCCACGGTCCTACCCTCATAAAGCACACTAATGTATCATGTGTGTATATGTACTGGAGCTATCTATTTTCATTGTATTATACAACTGTAATATGATCCCTGGATAAATAAATAAACAAATAAATGTATTTTCAAATGTGTAATGCCATATATTTTCATCATAGATCAATTATTGTTATTCACAAGGACCATGGAGAGCAAATTGTCTGATTCTATGGGTTGTCAAATTCTAATAGATAATCTGTGGTTTAATGCCATTCAAGATTTTGATTTTCCGCTTTGGAATCCTATTTTAGTAAGTAGGAAATAAAGGGTAAACTTTAGCAACAGCTTAGGATTTCACAATTTTTCAAGAGGAGTTCCCTAAGGTTCTTTTTACAGTTACATCCAATCCGTACTCTGAAAACCACTGTTAAGTGCATAGCTGAGGGTATTTCCCACTGTACCATATATTACAGTTAGTGCATAAATACCAGTTTGTGTGAACTGCAATTAGTCCAGTCTTGTGTTATTGGTCTCTACAGGAACAATGTGCAGGGAGCTGTAGTTCATGCCTAAATTCCTCATTTAATACTGATTCATGAAGAACTCACTGTAAGTAGTATTTTGCATAATAGCTGTGGTCTATCTTCAGGCATCTGACAATGCAGTTTTTTAAATATTTCTGTGATGCTCTCCCATGTGTGAAACAAACCTGTGGTCATCTATGCTACTTGACTCGTGTCAACTACCAGTGCAACAGGTACTACTAATTCTAGATGAGCAAGAAGCGCTCATCTACTATGCTACACTCCTCTGCTTCAGAGGCCAAAGTCATAGCATCAGTCCACTGGGCCCGACAAATCTGCTTGATTTATGGACCAGTGAGTGCTTGGTAAGAGATTCTTGTAATGCCACTGAGTGTGAAAGATGTTGGAGATAGAAGCTCATTATGCTGAGAAAACTTCGTGCATGGGCACGCGATCTGAAAAATGGCTTCCATTTTTTCAGGCAGAGGAACTGAGTCATTGGACGAAATCTGATACCCTAAAAAATCAATATGTGGCTGTCCAAAAAACACTATTGGCTGTCATCAGAACCATGCTACATTTATTTAGCCTTTCCAAGACTTGTATCAGATGTTGCTCATGTTGTTCAGTGGTTGATGAGAAGATGAGAATCTTGTCCAAGTATGCAAAACAGAAGGACAGTCCTTGTAATACCACATCAATAAACTGCCGCCATGTTTGTGAGGCGTTTCACAAGTTGAATGTCTGATCGATATACACAGACTCTCGAACTATCCAAAGAGGGTAATGATTGTGGTTTTCAGAATGTCTTCTTCCATTACAGGTATCTGTGTATACACCTTAGCACATTCTTGTGGACTGAAAATTGTCATGTCACATATGTATAGTTGTAACCTTTTGTTAGAGCAATGGTGATCCCTGCACAGCACCATGCAACATCTTTCTTTGGTACCAGATGTAAGGGAAAGGATCACAGACTACTGACTGGATGTATCTTTTGGTGCGCCTGGGGGCAATGTCAAGGTCAGAAACCATTGTAATAAGCACGCATACTCCCCAGCATCTGCCTGCACAACATTGGCTGAGAGCATCACTGCACAGTGATGGAAGCTTGAAGTTGCCAGGCCAGTTACACAATCCACCAAGTGTGCATTCGCCAGGTCTGGTAGCACGTGGTAATGCACCAACAGATCAGTGCTGATGCTGGACTCAGTGACATTCATGATTGTAAAATCTCACAAGTGCTCAGCGCAGCCCCAGATCTAATTTCATACACTAGGTGACATAGGTCAGTACTGAAGAGTTGTTTGCAGCAGACAAGGTTCCTGGTCTACAACAACATAGTAATCTCCAGGGAAAGACACACAAGTCTGAGCTGGTACCCACGAGATACTTGTAGCTTGACTTCCGATCACTGATAAAAAGGGGCTCAGAAAATGCTTGGCAATCAGAGACACTGTTTATGTCTGATGGCCGCCGGCAATTTGGTATGTGCATAGAGATTTTCATGTGTGTGCCTGGTTCCCTGATCCTCTGAGGTACAGTAAGATAAGATACCAGCAGACTGGGGACTTTTCTTATCTGTATGGTGATGAGGTAGCTGAGGAATGACTTCTAGACCACCTGCAGTACTGGTTTCTATCACCGCTGATGTCACACTGGGATAGTTGTTCATAAATTCACTTGGTGGGGCCTTGGACCTTAGCTGCCAGATTTTTGTAACCTGCCCATGTGACCCTTGTTGATGCTAGGCCATGACACATCACAGTGGGTGCACCAGTAGAGGCAGAGAACATCGTCAACAGTACTGGATTACTCGACGCTGTCGGCATGCTGTTATACACAGCAATCGATGCACCAATCAAGGCAGTAAGTATAGTGTCCACTGTCCTGTCAGCCAAGATGGCCACCATTTCCAAAGGAGTCTCCATCTGCCTGTGGTGACAACATCTGGTCTACAATGTGCGCAACAGGTTGCCCAGCACAATTCCAGTGTCCACCCTGTTGTGAAAATGCCGTAAATATTAGGAAATTTCTCGGTCCCCTACATCCTCTTAGGTTAACTCTTGCCAGAGGTGTTTCTCCTGTGATGTGGAAACATGTCGTATCAACTCCAATTTCAGCTTTTCATATGCGCTGGTTTCAATTGGTGTGGTGATCACATATTCAATGGTGCTCTAGCTGACTAATGGCCAACATGAATTTAATTGAGTAAGCTGTAACATAGAGGAAACTGATTTCTATTTGCATAAACCATAATGCTGGGTTGTGTAGCCACAATGGGGCAAGGGCACTACAAGCTGTGAAACTGACGGAATCGTCAGCTCCGATGAATCCCTCATAACACATCCGGAGTGGTCGCACCTCATGTTGTTGCAGTCTTAGATCATATCAGGGTCACCACTATAGATGTATTGTTAGAATTGTCAACCAATTCATCATCCAACCTGTAGGTGCATGAAATGATTTATTATTGTAGATGAATTGTCTTGTTATTACATTTACCTAAGGAGTTGAATGCTCTACAAAGAAATATAAAGTTCGTGGTTTGACAATGCACAGTCTTTGTACAGATGAAATGTATATGAACTAAAGAAAAATCTTGTTATTAAGATAAGAAAAACACAGGAACACATAAAAATTATAAAACTCTCTGACAGCTCAGAAAAATTCACTATTGATATCAGCGCCTCTGACAGCTAACACAGAAAGCTGATTGACAGCTGCACTGTAATGGCATGTATACATCCGCATGCACATGACACAACTCTGCACTACACTGCAAGAGAAACTGAAGCTTGGCTGCAACACTTACTATGCATATTTTCATACCCATATAGTATAATGCATACTGCTATGGCAAAAGAAGGTTGTCAGATGTGTTACTGGTGTCTCAGAAAGCAGTGAAGTCTGGAGGCCAATTTGTGAAAGAAACGAAGTATTAGGACAGTTCTCATTTAATTATACTCAGTTACCTACCACTCAGAAAATCAAATAAATGAACTACAAACTAAGACAGCCAGTTCATCAACATAACACATGCCACAAGTGACCAACCCACTAGCGAGATTTAGCAAAACAGAATAGCTACAAACACCTAGGCTTTGAACTTTTCAGTGCAATACCTTCACAGGCACACACTGTGTCATTAAACATTTTTAAGAATGTCAAACAAAATTGGCTAATGAAAGACATCTTATACTATTGATGAAAGGTGTACAAACAAATGTTGGTTCAGGAGATGGCTAACTACAGTTAGTTAAAATGCTCATTTTTTTTCTTGTAAAAGCAATGTCTATCACCTTTTCTACATAATCACATTAAAGATTTCTAAGTAATTATAAGAAAAGTAAAAAACACCCATCTTATCAACAAAAAATGGAAAAATTAACTGTTAACATGAAAATCTGTTTATTTCTAATAAGATTGTGTGTTACCATCTTTAGTAATGACTAACAAGCCAGTTATTAAGTATTAGTGATAAGTTTATTTCATTGTCAGTATGTGTTGTTCGAAGAAATGAAGTGAATGGTACTGGCAAAAAATTTGACAAAAATCAAAAATAATCTATTGCTTCTAGTATTCTAAGCCTGTGAAGATTAGAAAAGGAATTTTAAAGTGTAATGCAATTCAAGTTTTCTACTCTCTTTCTATTTACTCCCATTCACTTTTTATAACATGGTTAAGTAGATGCTATTCGAGTATCTATTTTCATATTCATGAGATCATTCTTTAACTCATTGAAAGATTTGCTATAAATGTCATTGGTTGCTCAGTAGTTGTACACTGAAGTAAAAGTCCTTTAAGGCAAATACTTTTTTACACATTCTTAGCTCTAAAGTTATGTGACACTATTCTGTTCAGAATGATTTTTTCTTCTGGACAAAGTGTGAGTTATTTTTGAAATGCTAAGCTTAAGGAAATAGATGAGCTAAACACAACTTCAACCAAAGTGGAACAGAAAATACCATGCTTATCAGACATTATGAGACATACACTCAACAAAATGTATTTGTAATTTCACTTGCATCCTTATACGACTTACTGCTGGCACACTCTGACATTTGACTTTCTATCCTGTTTTAATGAGTTCACTGTCTCATACTCCTGACTAAACTGCTTCCTTAATCCCTACACAGCCCCTTTTCCTCCAAATCCTTTCTTTTGTTACCAGAGGCTCTGGTTCTAAGAACTGGCGGTTTTCATTTCCTATTTTTATGTGCATCTGATGCCATACGTTAGGTTGTAGTTTTATATAGTGATATCTGAGTATTTTCTTCAGTCAACAGTTTATTTCTCTCCTGAGAAATAGAAAAAATAAAATGCAAGTAACCATATATATGAAATATCGCTTGCAAAAACATAGACAGAAGAGTCCATAGATTTGAAGAAAGAAGTTTAATGTATTGATGACAATAAAATGTTTGAATTAAATTTCATATACAACAGTGCTTTTGGGAGAAAATCCAGGTTGCCTCAGCAGTTACTTCAGAACAATGACGCAAGGGACAATATGAAGAAAGAAAAAATATTATCAACAAAATAGGGCAATCTCAATTTTTTACTGACTCTTGGCAGTTGCAAGGTGTGTTACAATTATTAGTTAGCTGTAAGTGTCCTCTTGTACACAACTACACAGCTATATAATTTTTTTCATATTTTGAAGTTTTATTGTGCCTATCTGCAACTCAACATCTCCGTTATATGGTGAGTGGCAACATTCCTTCTCAGTATTGTTACACTCCATCCTGGATTTTCCATTGTTTGATTTTTTCATATTTTGATACATTTTCTTCAAATAGTATGACATCAATTATTCTGATCTCTTACAAGAAGGAATCAATCTAACTTTATCACTGAGTAAACAAAGTCTTTTAACAATTTGTTTTAAAGGTATTTCTTATCTCTACACTGCTCTTATCCAGCTTTCTTTCCTATTCTGTGTATTTTGAAGTAGATGAAAACTTTATGACTGGGAGGTTCAGTGTTCATTATAAAAGTCCTCAAATACATTTATGTTGAGAGCATCCTGAACTACTTTGCACTAATGGAGCTAAAAAGTACTGCAAAAAGAAATGAAAGCTGTTGCTAAATTAACTCCACTAAAATGTTTGGGTAAAAAACTGTTGCCAATTTGATTTTCAAATCTTCTCTGCAATTTGTGTACAGCATATTTTAGACTAGGCACATTGCTCAAAAATATTATTATCTACAACTACACAACATAATTTGTTTGTGAAATTATAGACTATCATTTAAGAAAAAATAACATATTTTTATTACTTACTTGATGCAAAGACACATGCTAACACAACAAATACTATGGCCAAACAACACTTTAAACAGCCCATGTCACTATGACTGAAGCACAACCACGCACACCTTCACACTGACAGCTGAGGGAGCAGTCACAGCTATCAAAGAGTGGGTAACTTCAGATCAAGCCACTAGAGGCAGCACCATCTAGAGATCACACTTTTTCTTGACAAAGTTTGCTATTACACCTGTTAAGGAGTGAAGTGGTGCTTAAAACTATAAATATACTTACTTATGGTTTGGCATGAAATGTCACTGAATAAACTCTGTGAAATAATTTGGAAGATGCAGGATTCAAAGACTGCTACATACTCATTTGTCACTTTTTGCTCTTTAACTTGAGACAACTGTGACATATTAGTATCCAGAATTCATTACTTATTAATTATCTAAAGTTATATGTTTCTTGCATTTTGGTACAATGCCTTAAGAAGTTCTCTTACACCCACGGTATTGTAGCTAATATACATCTACCTACAGGTTTTTTGTTAATTATTTATGTCATCATATTTATGATGATACATTAATATCTCTCTCACACACACATACATGTGCCATATGTGAATGCACATTCTTTGATGAATCATTAGATGAACTACAAAGAAAATATTTCAAAAACTAGTCCACAATCAAATGAGGATAAATAAGT
This sequence comes from Schistocerca gregaria, assembly GCF_023897955.1. Taxonomy (NCBI): domain Eukaryota; kingdom Metazoa; phylum Arthropoda; class Insecta; order Orthoptera; family Acrididae; genus Schistocerca; species Schistocerca gregaria. The sequence goes on along the minus strand of NC_064925.1, from coordinate 388,711,657 downwards.
TCTACTTACAGATTGAAAGCTGTCACAGACTTGAACAAAGAAAGAAGAAATTGCAACTGTATGGCCACTTAATCCAACAGTAGTGTGTCTATTTTTATTCTCAGGACTTCCAGAGAAGCTATTTTCACCCTTTCAAATGAAGCAACATATCAGTTGGAAGCTATGCTTTTCCTTATAACATTTTACCTGCAGTATGATTAATTTTCTTTAAGGTGTTCCAGCTGCAAAACATGTCATCTGAGAACTTCTATCATATATTATTGCACTATATCAATGTCATGGGCTACCACATCAAAGGCAGATTTGCCCATGAAATGATTTGAGTAATATATATGAGCTGATACAAACTACCGTTCCGTCTTATATGTCAGTGCTGTCAATAGAGGAGAAAGGTAAAACAGAGATTCTACATGAACTATCATACATTAACATTTTGTATAGATGTAGTCAGTTCTGCTAGCCATCTTGCATATTATTTTCTTGATGTTGTCTTTTTTTTTCATTTTATTTAACACTCATTCACTTTGCATGGATACCATAATGGACAACCCTCAGGAATACGGAATAAGTTAAGTTTAACAAATTTAATCAGCTGTTAAAAACTGGCCTGATGATTAATTGTTAATAAATTCCTATAAACTATTAGTGCTTACTCTAGCTAACTTTAGTTACATTAAACAGATGCTGTTATCTCCCACTGATAACTTAAAATCAGCACGATGACACTGACATTTATGATAGGACAATAATTATTTGCCTGTTTTTTTAAGATAGAGCCTTTTGCAGAGAGTAATCATACTTGCCAAAAGGAACCTTCAATTCCTGTGTAAATAATAAAATACTTTTAAGAAGCAGTGATTAAATAAGAAGTTTTCTATTTGAATTAATAATGAGTCACAATTTCTTACTTCAATCAGATTGAAGCAGATTAAAATTTTTTTGCAACAACTTCATTCAGAATCCTACAAAAACAGCTAAGACTGCAGGGAAATACTCTTATGATTGTGTAAATGTACAGGATAAAATAGTGCAAGAACTCCAAGATCTTTCAAGAATCCTCAGCAAAATGTTTCGTTATTTACAGCTGTTAGCTATCTTATTCTTACTGCTTACTGAATATTTCCACATTCAAAAACGTATTTAGATGGCAGAACTTTGGTGTTACACACACACACACACACACACACACACACACACACAGGGTAAGGCATCTAAGCTAGCCCACCCCCCCAAATACGCTACCAGAAAAAAAAATTCAGCATCCCCAAGGACTGTGTTCAGTGGGGCAGTATGAATCACTGATTCATTTGTCAGAGTCATCAGTGATCAGGTGGCACTGAGGAGGTCTGTCTGCATGCCCTCTGTTTTGGCTCTGCAGGCAGTAGCTATGCTGTAATTAGAGGTGAACAGTGTGTGCAACATTCATTCTAGGGTACAGCCATGCCCCAGCGATGAATGTATACTCCTGTGGAACATCTTCAGTCATTTTAACAGAGTCGCATTGTTGGGCTGCAGGAAGCTGGAGTGATGTATCGACAAGTAGCTGCACATATGCACAGTGTATTGGTGCTGTATCACTGCTTTCAATAGTGGCCTGTGGAACATTCTCACATCCATAGACATCTGCGTAGTACAGAAGTACATTGAGATCAACACATTGCGATAACAACAGTGGCTGACTGAACATCATCCAGGGAAGAAATCTGGGCCCATATAGAACATGATGTGTCACTAAGCAACACTGGGAATGTCTGCTTGCAGTTAAGATCATGTGTTCCTTTCGCCAGGCTACTACTGACACCAAGAAACTGCCAAACGCAGCTACTCTGGTGCCCTCAAAGTGTCAACTATAGAGTGCAAAGGCATTTTGCTATCTTCAGTGATGAGAGTATATTCTAATTGTATGAGAGTGATGGATGTTCATGTGTACAGTGTAGACCTGATGAGTGGCATATTCCAGAGTTCATTCAGTCATGCAGCCACACACGTCCAACCCCAGGATTCATGGTGTGGGGGACTGTAAGTTACATCTCGTGCTCACATTTGGTGTTTCTGCAAGGTAAAGTATCCAGAGCCCTCTAATTGCACAGGTTGTTGCTTCTGTGCTACTACAATTTCTACAACAAGGTGATGTGCTTTTTCAGCATGTCCACATGGGGTTGCTCTGACACAGTGTGCTCTTCATGGTGCACAATTGCTCTGGCCAGTCAGATCACCGGATCTCTTGCCAGTATGGAACATGATGAAACTGGAAATTACTGATTCTCCAGAGCCTGCAAGAACCATTGCCAAATTGCAACAAAAGGCGCATGGTGATTGGGACAGTATATCACAGGATACCATTCAGCAGCTTTATGATTGTTTGCATGATGAGGGAATTCACAGTTGCATTGGCATCAGGAGGCTGTGCATGGTATATTGAAGCGACTGTTGACTCTAACATGTGATTTTTTGGTCTGGATTTTTTTCTTCTTTTTTTTCAGCAGTGTATATTCAGACTGGGTAAATACATCAATATGGCAATATTTTTAAAGGGGTTTTGAATAGGACTTCAATGAAATAACAAGTATGGAACTTGATAACAGTGCCACAAACCACAGTCCTGCCATCAAGAGATCCCATAAACATTTGCCCTAATGTAGCAAATGCAAGTAAACATGTAACTCAAGTACTGTTCGTGTGTGTACTGTCATGTGAAGCCCATCAGTTTGAGCTCTCACTGATGTAGTATAAAAAGTCAAAAAAGTGTATATGGTCTTCATTTGTGGTGTATGTCACCAAACTCTTAGAATAGTGGTGTGTTGTATGCTGAAAGGTATATTGATAGTGGTAAGTCCTCACAAGTTATCTTTTCAAACATTATAAAAAGTTTCAAAAATTCAAAATGTAAGGAATAAAATACGCCAATGAAAAATAAAAGTAATTGATGAGGAAAATGCAACCAACATTTTAGCAGTGGTAACACACAATCCACAAGTCACTAAGAGGCAGGCTAGACTGTGCAAGTGATATCAGGCCAAGGAGAGTACTATGAATACTACATTCCAATGTATTCATGCTTTCCACACTTTGCTCCATCAAAAATTTCTTGTTAATTAGTTTCAAAATCAGTTTCAGTGTTCCAAACAGTGTATACAAAACCTGCACCATGGGGAAATCAGTCTTCACTATATGTTTCACTGATTAGATGAAAATCCACTCTGGTCAACAGAAATGAATAAACAATGCCCTCGGACTGCCAATGCAAGGTGTGAGCTTTTTGAGAATCAGATCATTGGTTCCAGTTTTACTAATGGAACTCTAAATAGTCAAAGGTACCTACTTATAGTTCTTAAAAAGATGTAAGGTTGCAGTTATTGGAAGACATAATACAACCTTGTGGTACCAACATGATGGATGTCATTAGGGAAACAGAAAATTGTCTTCATGCTCACGCGCCTCTGGACTTTTATATGTGGGGAAAATTGAAACAAGAGGACTATAATAAAAGAATGACAGTTCCTGATGACATGTCATATAACATGGACTGTGTTGCAATATGTCCATATGAAATCAACATGCAATATTTTTTGGCCAGAATCAGTTTATAGTGTGTGTCAATGCCCAGAGTCAACACTTTGAGCATATATGACAATATATGCTCAAACAAGACAATAATTATTACAAAAACACAAACTGTACCTCACTTACATATTTGCTTGCATCTGGTGAAATAGAGTAGATGACTATAGAACCTCTTCTCCTGAAGGCAGGCCACTGGGTTGCACCACTGTTATCTCATTGCTATTTGATCAAGTTCCACAATTGTTACATTGCTTAAGCTACCTTCAGAGGCTCTTTCCATTGACACTGAAAAAAGTATGTAGTTTCCGTTAAAAAAGTCAGTATCATAATTCGGCAACTATAAACACAAAAAATACTTGAGTGTGACAGAAAATTAGTTAAGAGGGGTACCCAAAAATAACATTGTCGTGGGCAGAGCTTGTGTAGTACACATTTTGCTACTAGGTGTGTATAGCACAACTCATTTCCAGTTCAGTGCTGCCTATGTTGTCGACATGGCTTGTTCTCTTCCACTGCAGTGATTGTTTTCACTAGCATTATTTTGTTCTTGTTTCGTTTTTTATGATGACAAGTTTAAGTGAACAATACGCAGCTGTGAAATTTTGTTTTTTACTTGGTGAAAATGTTGCTGAAACTGTTTTAATGTTGAAAACAGCTTACCCAGATGACACCATGGGGAAAACTCAAGTGGACGAGTCGTTTGCTTGATTTAAAAATGGCAAAATGTCAACTGATGTCCATCAGCTGCCCATATTGACAAAAATACTGAAAAAATCTGAAAGCTGGCGCTCAAAGACTGTCGACAGACAATTGATCAACTGCCAGAGATTAGTGGGTTATCTTGGAGCTCGGTTCAATACTGACTTGTGGCAGACAGGAGACTGGTTCTTTCACCAAGACAACACAGTTGCACACATAGCCATCTCTGTTAGACAGTTTTTTGCTAAAAATGGCATGTTTGCACTGCTCCACACACCTTACTTAGCTGACCTGGATTCATGCGTTTTTTTCTTATTTCCACACATGAAAATAGGCATGAAAGGACACAAATTTGACAACATTGAAGAAATCAAGAAAAAAAAATGAAGGAGGAGCTGTCAGCCATTTCTCAATATGACTACAATAAATGTTTCGAACTGTGGAAGCACCAGTGGGGCAAATGTATTAGTTGTAATGGAGAGTATTTTGAAGGGATAAGGTTGTTTTGTAAACAATTTAAAAATAGATAACTAAAAAAATTATTTTTATTTATTTATTTATTTATTTTTTTTTGGGGGGGGGGGGGGGGGGGGTGTTACCCATCTGTACACTACTATAATTTATCAAAACCTGTCTACTATAATTTATCAAAACCTGTACTTCAGTATATGTATTTAGTCTGTCATCATGATCCCTGTGGGAGCACGATGTATGGGGCCGCAGTATACAGGGAGAGTCAGTGTTATGTCAAAAACCTTGCAGGAATGGGGAAACCTGAATATTCTGGTAAGGTATGGCTGAGGTGGTCTATCTTTTGTGGTATGAACCAAACATAGGTGCCATCTTGAAATTGGCCATTTGGAGGCCAAGTCAGTTATCTTAAATGGGAAAGGGATCATGGGATGTATCAAATAACATCAGCATTTTCTCAAATGTTCATTCTTGTAAATAGATTGAAAGTAGTGGTTATGGTTCAGAAGTTAAAACACATTTTGGTTAGAATTACAGGCTAGACTGTTCTTGATAAAGCATAGTCATTTAATGTGTTCAATATGGTGACCCTCTCGCACTTTTTCATTGCATTGCTTGGTGGGTGTTTATTATTTTTTTCTGCATACGTGAGTTGCTTTAAATGACCACACAGATGGAAGTCATGTGGTATGAGGAATGACCCCACAGATGATAGTCTTTTGGTATGAGGTCAGATGATCTGGGTGGCAATTACATGAAACCACATTGGGCAATCCAATGACCAGGAAATTGACCATCTTAACTACTGACGAATACTGCTCCGTAGTGTGGTGGAGCCACATCCTATTGAAAGTAAGTGGAAATATGCCATCTTTGGTCAGAACTAAGAGAAACACCACTTCTTGCAGTATTTACAGGTAGTGTTGAGCATTTAGGTTCTAGTCAATGAAAATGAATCCAATTACATGGGTAACCCAGTTCCAGACCACACCATCACTTTTACATCACAAACTACCTTGGAAGGTTCCACCCAGTGTCTGGCCACTCCAGTATCTGTGGTTGTGATGGATAACATTACCACTGACAAAAAAAAGTTTGCCTCATAGCAGAACAAAATGCTCTGTTTAAAAGAGGGATCTTGTTGAACTTGCTCTAGGGTCCAAATGCAAAACTGTATGTGTCTGTCTGGGTCATCCTCTGCTAGGTGCTGTAGTAGCTGAATCTCGAACAGATGCCACTGATAAGCATGTATAAAATCAATGACTGGCCGATTCCACATTCTGCTGACAAATGTCATGTGCTGCAGCGTGGAATGACAAAACCATTGTTGAAGTCACCTCATCAGTAGCACTTTTCGGATGTCTACTACATGCTTTGTCAGCCACAGTCCCAGTTTCTCGGAATTTGGAAATGAAGCACCTGACAGTGTCGTATGAAACTAGAGGTGTTTCAGGATGACAGTTGTTAAAATCTGCTGTTTTGACATGGAAATTCCATTCTCCAACCATCAAAATGATGTCAGTTCTCTCCTCCTTGGTCAAAGCTGTCTTCAGTAACAAAAAAAGGAGTTATAACTTTTGAACCATAACTGCTACTTCACATGTTTTTACAGGTAATTAACTTGTCAGAAAATGCTGATGTTGTTTGATACATCATATGGCTGTTCTTTCATTAAAAAAAGACAGATTGAAAATGGCCAATTTCAAGAAGGTACCCATCTTTGGTACATACCATAAAAGATACACCACCTCAGTCATACCTTACTGTAATATTCAGATTTCTCCAATCCTGCGGGGTTTTTGACATAACAATGTGTACTGTGATTTTTGACTCAATCTCTATTTCTAGATTCAGCATTTAAAGCCAATCCTTGAAACTCTGTAAAGAGGCTTTCTTGGAATAGCATACATCCACTGTATCTTCGAATGTCTGCCAGTTCAGTTTTAATTCTCTTTCCCCCCTGGGTCAATCATATCTGTAATCATTTGTGATGCCCTTCTCTGTATACACTCAATAACTTCCATTAGTCCCACAAGTGAGCAATATTCCAAGACATGTTGCATGCATGTTTTGTAAGCAACCTCCTTTGTCAGCTGATTGCATTTCTTTGATATTCTGCCACCTAATTTACTTATGACTAAGCATATGTGATTTTGTATCCCTACAAATTGTAAGAATCAGACATTTGTCTTAATACTGCCTGCAATGTCATTAATATACAATGTGAGCATGGGTCCCAACATGTTTCCTTGGGCTACAACTGAAGTTATGTCCACATCAGTCAACAACTCTTCATCCAAGATAACACACTGCAACCTTCTTACCAATGAATCCTCAATCCAGTCATAAATTTTGCTTGATGCCCCATATATTCATAGATTTGACAATAAGCGTAGGTGTTGTACTGAGTCAAATGCTACCTGATTGCCTCGATCCATGGCTTTCAGGATGTCACATGAGAAAAATGTGAGTTCGATTTCACATGATCCATGTTTTCAGAATCCATGCTGGCTGGTATGGAGGAGGTCATCATGTGAGAGATACGTGCTTACATTCATCCTCAAAATTCTATAACAAATGGATGTCAAGGATATTGGACAGTACTTTATTCAGTTACCACTATGTGGCAAAATTATGTGGCCTGCGATTCAAGCCCAGAGCCCTGCCACCACAAGCAGTACTCTACAAATTACATCATAAAAGCAAACCTCAGGCATCAACATGAAGCATTAACTTGACATGGGCTCCTCCCTAAATTTTCTTATTAATTTTTCACCAGAATTCCATTTAGCAAATATGCAGACTGAAACAATGAATGAAAATTTGTACCGAGGCCAGGATTCATCTCCTGTTCTCTAGGTAGATGCATTAACCATTATGCCACCCTAGCACAGTGGCTTTGCACAACTATATGGAACACCCCAGCACACCTCCCTCCTCAGTCCAACTTCACATTCACATCAGCCCACTTAGTGTTCCCCTTAAACCTGAACAGCACTGCAGAGGCTCTCTTAATGTATTGAAATAGCATCTCAGCAACAAACAAAATGGGGGATCCTGCCTGAAACCCAAGCATACGTGCTTAATCAAATGAAACTATATGGTTCCAGAGACCTTTTCAAGTCTCAGGCATCTATGACGTATATATGCAGACCGCAGCGACAAATGAAAATTTGTACAAAGGCCGGGATTTAAACCCGAGTCTCCTGCTCACTAGACAGATGTGCTAACCATTGCGCCAACCTGGCATAGTGATTGGGGAGGGTGGGGTAGTGGTTAAGTGAGCAGGAGATCCAGGTTCAAATTCTGGCTTTAGTACAAATTTTCATTAATCGCTTCACTCTGCATACATATATGATACATGCTTTAGACTTGGAAAGGCCTCTAGAACCATGTAGTTTCATTCATTTGCTTGCAAATATGCTCTGTAGATACACTGTGACTCATAGCTACCTTGTTTTAGTTTGCTGTGCATCTGTATCTCATTTTTTCTTTCCCTTTGACTGATGTTTTTAGCAATATAACCCCAGTTTCCAGTTTTATTATGCATTACAACAAATGTAGGGCTTTTTTGCCACCCAAATTGCAGAAGTAAACCCTGGCTAGAAGAAGAATGTCAAGAATCTCTAGAGAACAGATCAGCAAAGAGGCTAAAATGGCTAGAAAAACTTTCAGAAGATAGAAGGATAGATTAATACAAGGCGAGGCTTAACACAGATCAGCTCACAAGGAAGAAGAAAGAGGGACATCATAAAGTGTTGACAGCAGATAAAAAATCAAAGTCTTCAAACTCCTTTTTCCAGGCCTCAAGATTAGCAAAGCGTATCTACCGACAACTTACATTGGTTATAAAGAATTCGACTGGTCAAGTGCTACTAGACTTTACGTCTCATCTTCAAAAAGGATGATGCTACATAAGTATCATACTACCAAAGGATTTCATTACCTGAATGTCTATAAAGTCTTCACAAGGTGGTTGCTAAACAGCACAAAACCACTGGCTGAAGGAAATCTAGGCCCCTCCAATGTGGCCTTGTCCCTGGATGGTCAACTCTTCATCACATATTTGCCTTGAGCCAATCAACAGAAAAATTTTACTAGTTTGAATGAGAATTACATCTCACCTTCATTGAATTTCAACAAGCTTATGACAACATTGGCCACTCCATATTCTGGACGATGTTGGAGGAATTTAACATCCCATTGAAATACACCCAAATAATTGCAGCTTGCTACTATCAAAGAAAGCTGGTACTGACAAGTGTGAATGTTAATAAACAATCAGTTTAATATGTCTCAGTTGCAAAATACTAATACAAATTGTTTACAAAAGAATGGAAAAAATAGTAGAAGCTGACCTTGGGGAAGATCAGTTTGGAATACAGAGAAATGCAGGTGCTCACAAAGTAATACTGACACTACACTTATCTTAGAACATAGGTTAAGGAAATGCAAGCCCACATTTATAACAATTGTGGACTTAGAGAAAGCTTCTGACAATGTTCACTGGAACATATATTCTTTCTGCAATTCTGAAGGTAGCAGGGGTAAAATACAGGGAGTAAAAGACTATTTACAGCTTATACAGAAACCAGACAGCAGTTATAAGAGTTGAGTGGCATGAAAAGGAAGCAGCGATTGAGAATGGATTGAGACAAGATTTTAGCCAATCCCAGTCATTATTCAGTCTGGACAGTGAGCAAGCAGTGAAGAAATCCAAAGAAAAATTTGGAGAATAATTAGAGTTCAGACTTGGAACAGCATCCAAATGGAATGGACAGTGTCTTGAAAGATGCTAATAAGGTTAACATAACAGCAGCAAAACAAGGATAATGGAATGCAGTCAACTTAAATCAGATGGAGCTGAGGGAATCAGATTAAGAAAATAGACACTTAAAAGTAGTAGATGAGTTTTGATATTTGGGTGGCAAAATAATGGACAATGGTCAAAATATAGAGGATATAAAATGTAGACTGGCAACTGCACGAAAAGCAATTCTGAAGAAGAGAAATTTGTTAATGGCGAATACAGATTTCGGTGTTAGGAAGTTTTTTCTGAAAGTATTTGTATAGAGTGGAGCCATGTATGGAAACGAAATGCGGGCGATGAACAGTTTGGAAAAGAAGGGAATAGAAGATTTTGGAATGTGGTACTACTGAAGAATGCTGAAGATTAGATGGGTAGAGCATTTAGCTAATGAGGAGGTATTGAATACAGTTGGGCAGAAAAATTTGTGGTGCAACCAGACCAGAAGAAAGGATCAGTTGATAGGACACATTCTGAGACACCAAGAGATCACCAACTTAGTATTGGAGGGAAGTGTGGAAAGTAAAATTATAGAGGCAGACAAAGAGATGAACACAATAAGCAGATTCAGAAGGATGTAAGTTGCAGTAGTTATTTGGAGATGAAGACCTTGCACAGTATAGAGTAGCATGGAGAGCTGCATCAAATCAATCTTTGGACTGGAGACCTCAACAACAAACATCTATCAATCAACTTGTCAAGCATGCTTCGACAACCAACTATTGCCACCATACAGTATTGAAAATGGACTGAGACTAGCAGATTCACTGGCACCAATACTATTCAACTTGGCTTTGGAAAAAGCAACCTGTGCCACTTCTCAGATCACAGGAATGAAGATGATGTGAGCAGACACAATCCTGGCATTGGCTGCTGATGGTGTGATTCATTGGCGACAATCTAGAGCAAGTATGTGCTGCTACTTCCCGATTCCTCCACAATGTGAAGAAAAGTGGGGAATTGATGAAAGATGATAAAACAAAATATATTATTGTATCATGCTATCAAGCTCTCCTTCCTTCCATCATTGACAGGGACACACCTTTGAACAAGGTTTATAATTTGGGTACCTGGGATCCATACTGACTAATAAAAGTGAGCTGATATAACAAATGCATCAACAGATGCTAATTCCATTTTCCTTATTCAGAACAATGTATAGTCATATCTAATATCACAGAAGAATAAGATGCAGCTGTACATGACACTATCATGGCTGGTGTTTTTGTATTATCATGGAGCCTGGGTGACATCAGCAACAACTGCAGAAGCAATCTGTGCCTTTGAGAGTACGGTACTTTGAAACACCTATGGTCCTGTCTACAGTACTACAGTCAATAAGAGTGAAGAATGAAGGAAGGCCTGTACCAGCAGTTTGGAAAGCCATACACAGAACAGATATTAGAACGGAAGAGGCTATAGTGACTTGGCCACATTTTTTGTGCTGATGGATCCCTGCCTAACAGTCGTTCATTCTCAACCTGCTGGAAAATGCCCATGGTGATGTCCAGGGATGTGATGGAAGCATTGAGTACTAACAATCCTTAAACAAATGGATGCGACAGCAGTGGAAGATGCCTGGAAGGCGCTGCGTGGGTCTGCTCCTGGAAACTAAAAGGTTGGCCGAATGAAGGAAGTGAGTATGAGCAGGTGAGGTAAAACATGTTGGTACTGCAGTATGAATTTAAATCACCTTTACTCTAGCAAGAAGAATACATAACTTTGCAATGAGGTGCGAAGTGTCCCGGCCGTCTGCCCTTGATGAAATGGGAGAATCTGGAGCAGAGTTCGCAGATCTGCACAGCACCAACTAGAGGGCACTGTAGTCGGTGTCTGTTGTAGTGCCAACCTAATAACTTTAATATGCCGTGGCATCATTATTATCAATACCACAGAAGATGACGCTAGAGACCGGCAATGATTGGCTATGATCTACAGCAGATATCACCTCTGTTTTGACTGACTGACTTCCATTTATTACTGTGCTTTTTGTAATGTGTTTCTTTTTCAGTGGATTGCAGCAGTATCCAGCAGTGGTTGCAGAGGTTTAAAGAAGGTGATTTCTCTCTACTGAACAATCCACAATGTGGCAGACCATCGATGGCAGTGAGCGATGTGAATAAGGAAACCATTGATCAAATCATCCAAAATGACAGGTTTGTGATGACATGACAGATTGCTGAAATGACTCTTTTGTCATTGGATAGTGTGGTATCAGTGGTACAGTCACTACAGTACAGAAAAATCTGTGCTCATTGGGTGCCTAGATTATTGACAAGAGAAATGAAAAGAATGGGGAAGAATATGTGCGAGGGTCTCATGAAGACCTTTACTGAAGGGTGGAAACAGTGTTTTGATGGCGTCACTACCCAAGATGGAACCTGAGAGCAAAATCCAATCCATGGAGTGGCGCCATCCGGGATACCCTCAGGAGAAGAAACCAAGACTTTTACAAACAGCAGTCCAAAAGGTGATGGCCTCCTCCTTCTGGGATTAGAGTGGTGTCATTTTCATTGACTTTTTGGAACCCGGCTCCACAATTAACAGAGACTGTTACCGTTTGTCATTGGACAAGCTGTAACATGCCATCAAGACCCACAGACCACAGCTTCAGGGTCAGCTCATCATACACCATGGCAATGCCAAACCCCACAGTCCTTATGACATAGTAGAAAATCAGGAAAATGGGTTGGAAAAATTGTTCCTCATCCTCCCAATAGTCCGGAATTGGCTCCGCCTGATTTTTACCTCTTTAGTTATCTGAAGGCCCACCTGCGCGGTAAAACATTTGATAGTGAGAAAGACCTTATTTCCTGTGTCCAGTGATGGTGTAAAAGTCAATCCTCAGAATTTTACCAAAGTGTATTTACATCATGGAAAGAACGTTGAGACAGATGCATCACAGCTGATGGAGGCTACATTGAGTAGGCTCAATATATAGCTAAATGTTCCAAGTATGTTACAAAACATTTTGTTCTCCCCCTGCAAAAAAACTATAGACGACTGTGCAAAACTTTTTGAATGCCCTTTGTACATGGAGGAGTCCAGACCACAAAGTAATTGTGGTTTTAGAAGCCGAGGGATGGCTCTCCTAAAAGGCCCATTAAAAGGTTGACTTACCACAGGGGCATTCTGCTTCCTATTACCTGATTTGTTTTTAGGGCTGGTCCAAAACACTGAAAAAACTATATGTAAAGTTGAAATTAACTAGTATGACAATGAACGCAATATTTTCAGGTGGAAACACATATGGAGGTTACGAAAATGAGCAAGCTTTCAGAGGCAGTAGCTATCTTCTACAATTAAGCTTTCAGGTATTCAAATCTTGTCTGGTGCAGTACCCAACAGTCTTTCCTTCTTATCCTGTTTGGAAAGTCTCTTCTGATCCAGGATTCTTGGTGACATTTCCACAACTCTTCTCATTTCCTAAACCTCACCAGTCCCTCTTCCTTCCCCTTTGGCTCTTCTGCCAGGAGGAGGAGCCACTGGCTCCGAAAGCTTGCACATTTCCTTAACTTTTATACATATTTTCTCCTGTTGCTGCTTAGTGAGTAGATTTTATTATCTGCCCAATTATATTATATCTTGCTAATTTAAATGTTTCTATCAAGATCACAGTGAATTGTGCCTCCTGTAGGTAAGTCATGACCAACTTTTCATTTCTCTTTAATTATAACAAACTTTTCAAATCAGTTCTTCAATTTTTATACAGTTACTAACATCTTCTCAAGAATCTAAACACAGCAGGTTTTACACACACAGTGATACAACACTGGGAATAAGTGACACATGTAGTAAAACTTTGAACAGGTGCCAGTTTATTTCTAAAAACATGCAGTACATTTCAATTTTATTCCATTCAACATCAAATCAAAATTCTGTCAAATTTACTGCAGATTTTGATTACTAACATTGAGTTACTGTCTTTTTTATGCATAAAATATTATAGAACTTTCATACTGAATTACCCAATGGATTTTCAAGCAACATTCAGAAATCATATTTCTATTATATAAAATAAAGTCTCAGTAAAGGTGAATCAAGAAATATGAATAATTATCTATAACTCATGTCACATGAAGTCAGTACTGGAGGGAACTAAAGCCATAGTTGTCTTCTGGATTCAGTCAACTGCCGTAAGTTCACAGGCAGCAATACTTCAGCAACTATGAATTGTGTGTACACACGGCCCATAAGGCTGAAAAATCATTAATGTTTGCTAAGGCATACCCATTTCCTTTGGCAACACTATTAAGAGCAACTCTGTACATAGCTGCTAGAACAAATGTAGGGCAGAAGTATTAGCATCCATTCTGATCATTCCTTTTCCCCCCTGTTACTTAACATATCACAGCACAGAACAGAATATCAAACTAGCATGCTTATGTAAACACAGTGGTTCACACTTCAATTGCAACTTATTACACCTGAGTTGTCCAGTCTTGACAACAATCAATTTCTCTTTTTGCCATTGCAAAAAGTAATTGGCCAATTCAGTATCTAAGAGGCCCGATTTATTTTAGTGTACTCAATATAATATACATCTACAATTCCATAAAATTAGAGGGTATTGACTTTGTAGACAAACTATTTGCAAACAATCTGTCTCCATGGTTCCAAATGTTTTTTGCTCACAGGGGCAGGAGTTATTTTTCTTAAGTACAATTTATATCAACAAAAATTTTAAGTCACACATAGAAATTATGACCATATTCCACAAGAAATAAATTTTTGTGGTGATTTACTTCAGTTGGTTGTTATCACTATGAGTTACGTTTCAACTAACAATTATGTAAGAGTATTGCACAGAATGCATCAAACATATCTGTTGGTAAATTATTTTGACCAGTTTGTTAATTCCACTCTTAGAGGCTGTGTGTACACATTACTTGCATACAAACAAATAAATGCATACTTTTCTCTGTGGCAGGATATTACAATACTGCTTTTACAATATTGAAATAAAATGTGTTGATAGATAAAGGATGTACTAAGAAGAACATATGTTTTAGTCTATAATGACAAATTATTTATTCATTTTGCCTGCTGGCAACCCATTTCAGTACACAGTACCATCCTCAGGTCAGCCCCTGACACGCAATCATCATGCTCGCTTTCCAGTTAGGTGTGTCAAATAAGTAACTGACACACCCACTTGGGAAGTGAATGTGACGACTGCATCCTAGGAGATGGCCTGAGAATGGTACTGTTAGTCACTAGGCAAAATAAATAAATTGTGCCTTTAGACTAAAACATATATTTTTTCAGTATTGTATTGGTCACTGTTTCCCTGACAGTATGATTCAACTAGCTTCAATATAGGAAAGTTCAATTTTTATTTTATTTTTATTTTTTAATGATGAGTGGTTCAGACAAACACCTGGGGAATAAGAAGAAAAGCATTAAAAATATTGGAATATTACAAACAATGTGTCAGACATGTAGGATCCAGAATGTGACAGGACATGCAGGAACCAAGAATACAGACACTCATTACTTGAAGACTTACACACACTGTTTTGAATAATGCTCCTTATCAATTTCGTAAAAATAAAATCTTTTATGGGGGGGAGGGGGACAAGCCCTTCTCAAGAGCCAATTTTCAGCCTAAAAGTTCCTGCAATATAGATAAAATTACTTTTAAGGTTCTGATATATTTGATGGAAGCTTCTGGATGTTAAGATGCCATAATGTATGTAAACAAGAATATTCAAAGGTGCTCGACATCTACAAAGGAAACTCTCATTCTAATTTAGAGCACCAAAAAACAGCAAATGAGAAGTACCTTTCAAGTTCTGGGAAAAGTCATGGGAAGACATAGATGTCATGGAGACAACTTGATAGAAAAGACATATAAGAAACTGCACACAAACAAATTATTCTAACCAGAATGGAATGTTGACTTATAATTTTCTTATTAGCGCTTTACACTGGGAAAAGTCAACAAGAATCCACTTTCACCAGACGACGACAGTTACTTTATCTCTGTTTTGTGTCAGAGTACTGTGCAAAATCCTATGTACACAGAGCACACTACATATGTCTTTGTAAGACATTTGAAGCTCATAATTTAAAATCCAATATAAGTTGTGATATGAAAGAAAACAGAACACACATGGAAAAACTGTCTGCTACATTGGAGCATTTTTCAAAAGTGCAATGTTTATTTTGGCAGAATAAGTTAACATAAATGATTTTTAACACAATAAAATATGTAAAGCACATTAAAATGGGCAGTAGATGGATGTAAATAATAGATAATTGGATAATTAACAATTAATAAACCCACCTTTAAGGTTAAGTACAAAGTGCTAGATTGTCCCACAAAAATGTGTGTGTGTGTTTTTTTTTCATCCTACACATTTCTCTCTACTTCTCAAAACTTTAATCTTATAGGTATGTTTTAGTCTGCTCTCCAAAACATAATTTATATCCCACTAATGGCTTCCATTTATTATAATTAAAGTGCTAATATTAATAGTAATGAACTGGAACAAATGAATACCACCTATAGTAAGTAATAATATCCCCCACATACTGTATTACTTGCACTAATATGACCAACAATTAATGAATGTTGATGAAAAAAAGTAGAAAGAAGAAAAGGAAGTTTAACATTGGGGGAAAAAATGCTACATTAGGAAATTAGCCACACCACAAAACATACACAATGATGTTCCATAAAAATCACTATGAGACACCGTTTCCTTCAAGCTTATGTATTCACATCTCACATCCAATGCTTACATATTTTCAGTCTTTAAAATATGGAATTATAACATTTTTAAAGCCATTAATTAAGACTACAGTGACATATTAAATCATGGTACCATAATAAATAAACATTAGAAAATTGTTAAAGCAATCTCAAAGTAACAACAACCTACTTTTCTACTTTAATCTCTACTTTCCCTGAGCAGTATTAATTTATGTTAAATTCCTTCAGTACAGCAAAATTTTGAATCTTGTTAAAGTTATGTGCAGCATAGCTTCATTCGTCTTGTACACCACTGATACTTTGGCCCTAGCAAACTGCATAAAAAACATACAATTAATCAGTTACCAACAAAACTGATCAAATTTCACCATAAACAAGACTTTCTGGCATACCAGAAAGCACATGTACGAATAAATAAATTCACAAAATGACAGTATCATAACCTCTAATTTTTTTGATTAGAACCTGTCTGTACCTGTGTAACAATGATGTAATTTGAATTTTTCAACAAACTGGCATAATGGTCTATATATTTGTATGTCTTCCAACAGCTCATAAAAATAATTTTCTGAAAGGCACACCAATATGATGAAATGCATCTTTAGTAAACTTTTAATTCCATGTGTTTTTGTCGCTATCATATATAAGCTTCCTTCAAAATATTTCGATTTTCTTACTTCAAAGGTTTTATTTAAAGACTACTGTACACTTCCCAAAAACACTTTTTTGCTAATTTGTAATTCCTATGTACTTCTTCAACATTTCAGTCTTCTGTGTGCATTGTTTCAGCAGACAATATTTTTACTGTCATATATTCCTGCAAACAGAAAAAAAATTACCAAAATTCTGCATTCCACAGCATACAAATTAATTTTATGTTCACCATATATCAATACGATATATGCTCACTTAAAATTAAAAATCTATGAAACTGCAGAGAGATACTGCAATTTTGAAATAGTTATTTTAGGTATTTGTATAAAAGTTACCAGTGATACATACATAAGTTTCCATTTTTTTACTCTTAAAATGCCCTATCAGGCTTCCCTCTAGGTACAAGGTCTTTTTTTATATATGGCACCCTAGTATTGGTTTATTTCCTACTCTACTTGTCTATTCCAATTATATCTAGATTCTTCTCTTCTCTGTTGCACACACGTACATTTGTAGAGCATAAATTTCTAAGACCTACATCCATAACTGACGCACGCAGCTTTTTTCTATTGACAGTGGCTTTCTTTTTTAAGGGCCAAAATGCTGTTTTGATTGACCTTTCTTTGGCCTATGTATGTAACTTTCTTTTAAACCTCTCAAGCCACCAGAAATTAGTTGATGATGTGACTATTCAGCTACTTCACTTAATCAGACATCTCAACTGGACGAAAACTGCCAAAGAAAAGTGAGAATACTGGTCAAGGCAGTACAAAGTTGTAAATGGTCACTTAAGTTCATATCCACATAACAACAACACTGCGTTCAAGTCATTTTTTATTCTATACTTTCTAGTGAAAGTGGTTGTTATATGTAACTAGGTCAATTTGTAGAAACTATGCAGTAACAAACAGAAGCTAAAAGGTAACTTGAGATGGCGCAGTGGAATCAGCATCAATTATAGTAAGCTGAGGATCCTTGTTTGTGTATCAGTCTGGCATAAAATTTTAATAAGAGATCGGTATGTGATGAACTAATAAGCAAAACATTACATTCAAACATCTCAAAGTGACACCTGGTACCATCAAAAATAGCCAGTTCTTATTGGAACCTAAATCTTTTTTCAGATATCACTCCCTATTTCTACCATGACACACTCTCTCTCACTCTTTTTCTAAGATACATTTTTTCAAACAATGGAAACTCCAGGTACAAATATCAACAATGTATGAAAAGGCCAATTGCTACTTATCATAAACATTAAACGTGGAGTTGTAGACGGGACAAGTTGACAAAACACTTAAGACTTAAAGCTTTTGGACACAGCCTGCATCAGAAAAAGAGAAACACGCACCATTCAACGACATAAGCAAGCACACCTAGCACACACGACTGCCAACTCTAGCAGCTCAGGCCAGAATGCACCTACCGTGTGGGATGGAAGCAGTAATCTACAGGGGGCGGAGAAAGCAAAGGGATAGCAGTGTACAGGTGGGAGAGGAAGGAGAGCTGTCCAGCAGAGTTTGCACGGACCAGAATGACAGCAGGTGCAGTGTCAGGAGGTTGTGGGCCAAGAAGATGGGGAAAGCAGCGAGAAGAAGGAGAGGAGTGGGAAAATATGGGCAGGTGCATTGGTTAAGTGGAGCAAATAAAGAGGGTGGGAAATGAGAATGCGGAGGAAGTGATAGGGCAGACAGGGTGGAAACTGTCGGGTGGAGGGTATGGGGACAGTATGCCTATATGCAGTGACAAGAACTCCCATACCCAGTATGCTGAGGATGTCACCAAGACTTTCACAGACAGATACTATCCCCCAGACCTAGTCCCCAAACAGATCACCTGTGCCATTTCCCCACTGCCAATCCTCCCACCACTCCCAAGAAACAGCCACAAAGAAGTGCTCCCTTTGCCAACCAGTACCACCCCAGAGTGGAACAACTGAACCACATCCTTCACCAGGGCGTTTATTACCTATCATCTTGCCCTAAAATGAGGGACATCCTACCTGAAATGCTTCCCAACCCTCCTAAAGTGGTATTCCATCAACTACCCAATTTCCACAACATCCTAGTCCATTCCTATGCCATTACCACTCCCAACCCCTTGCCACAAGGAGAATATAACTGTGAAAGACCCATGCAAGACCTGTCCAAATCACGCACCCAGCACTTCCTAGTCCAGTTCTGTCCAGGTTTATCCTATCCCATCAGGGAAAGGGCCACCTGTGAAAGCAGCCACGTCATTTACCAGCTCCGTTGCAAGCACTGCACAGCATTTTACACTGGCATGACTACCAACCAGCTGTCTACAAGTCTGACATGCCATCATCAAACTGCAGCCAAGAACAAAGTAATCTGTGGCACAACATACAGCTGAATATAAGTTTGATTTCAACAGTTGCTTTGCTACCTGAGCCATCTGGATCCTCCTCTTCACCACCAGCTTTTCTGAACTGCGCAGATGGGAATAATCCTTACAACACATTCTCCATTCCTGTACCCTTACAACACATTCCCCACTCTCATAATTATCCTGGCCTCAACCAATAACAACACACTGTCCCACATTCTCCACCCAACAGTTTACACCCCCCTCTGGCCTATCACCACCTCTATCTTCTCCTATCCTCTTTGTTTTCTGCCTCTGCCAATGCAGCTGCCCACCTTTTCCCACTCCTCTCTTTTTCGTTCAATTTTCCCCACCTCCCTGGCTCACAACTTCCTTACAGTGTGTTTGTTGGCATTCTACTCCGCCAGACAGTGCTCCTTTCTCCCCCGTCCGTACACTACTATCCCTTCTCCTTCCCTATCTCTCCAAATCCCTGTTTCCATCTCACACGATAGGTGCATTCTGGCCTGAGCTGCCGGAGTTGGCAGTCATATGTGCGTGAGGTGTGATTACTTGTGTGGATGAATGGTGTGTGTTTCTATTTTTCTGATGAAGGCTGTGCCCGAAAACTTTATGTATAAGTGACTTAATTGTGCCTGTCTGCTGCTTACCATAAAGATTAAAGGGTAAGTTGCAATCTATCTTTTCCTACACTGATGATACACTTTTTTTCTTTTCTGTCCTGTTGCTAGCCAATTCCTCCTCCTTTTATAATAGCTTTCAATTTATGATTCAGCTTGTTATCTCTTTTTCTTATATTTAGCAGTCTTTTGGCAAAAGATTAGTTTCATCTTTCTACATTACCAAATCTTACTTCATAATTTTTTTCCAAATTTATAATAACTACTCCACCTTTTCTACTTCATTTATTTATTTCATACATGATTACTCTATTTTCTTTCTCATGTGTTTTGTTTATTGTTGTGCTTCTTTCTTACATAATGAAAATAAAGTAGTCTTCAGAACATCTGCTTTCTTTTCTTCTAACTTCCAAGTGATTACAGCAACTTCTCATGACTTCTTTATATCATCCTCTAGTGTTAAATTTCTCTTCTACTAAGTGAATCTTGCTTCTCTTTTCTACTAAGATAACCTTTCTTCTTTTTTCTCCACATCCAGAAAATTATTAAAATCTGTAGAAGACAAGATTCCATGAAAACAAAATCTATGTCTTTAAATGCAGTAGTACATTAATATAAGACATGTTGCTGAGATGAGCCTCGTTTGTGAAATGATATCCACAAAATAGGTTTTGTTTATGTATAGTAACAAAACTGTGATGCTAGACTCTGAACTATGGAGGCAGCAGAGTACTGTTCTACGTAAGACGAATTTGAATGATCACTTCTTTCCAATTATTGGTCAAATGACATACAGAACAACTCAGGAACGAAGTGCTCACCCTGGAACCATTCAACTCCTGGCAGGGTAGCCTAAGACGTTGCTTTAAGAAGTACATTAATAAGACAAGACACTGAGACGGGTCAATGTGACATCGTGATATTCTGCGAATCATAAAGACAAAACTACATATGATGTTCAAGAGAAATTGATCCATGTATCCATGGAAAACTTAGAGGAATTTATGTTGGTTCTTGGATCCACAGATCTAACACCTGAGGATATTAAGGCTAGGGCAGGTAAATCAGTACATCAACTGGCTGTTGCTATCACTGGCAACAGTCACAGGCATAACACATTGGGAGGCTAGCAGGTGGCCCGACACGAGCAGCAACAGAATGCTCAGTGTGAGCAATGTAACAATGGTTACAACAACAACAACACAACAACAACAACAACAACAACAACAATAAGCGAACAACAAAGGAGTGCAAAAACAATCGTGGCTATACGTCAAAAAATAACAATATCTGGTACAACGGATAGCAGGAAAGCCAGAATAATCAGGTGTAGGGGAATCAACCATCAGAGGCCACTGAGGTCATTGATGATGAGTTGTCCAGCAAACAACAAACAGGAAAACTGGAAATGACCACTTCTAGCTCTGACATGTCAGTTGTGGCCTGGAGTAGGAGTCTGTGATGGAAGGATTAATTTTCTTTATTATAACAATGGTGCAGACATTATGCAGGAGCTATACACTGATATCAACAACAGTAGTACTGACTGTTCGGCCTGTTGGTAAATTGATTTGGGAGAGGGGATCAAACAGTGAAGTTATCAGTCTCATTGGATAAGGGAAGAATGGAGAAGGAAGTCAGTCGTGCCCTTTCAAAGGAACCATCCTGGCGTTTTCCTGAAGTAATTTAGGGAAATCACAGAAAACCTCAATCAGGACGGCTGGACGCGGGTTCGAACCGTCGTCCTCCTGAATGCGAGTTCAGTGTATTTGACCAATCTGCAACCAACATGTGGATAACTAATGTACCTCTCTCAATAACATTAGACACAGGCTAGACTGTGTATGTGATGTCCGCCAACTTACACAAAAGAATCTGTGGACGAATAACAGTTCCATCTTTATCAGTGAGATATCTTCTGGGAGCAGTTGGTACCAGAACTAAGAATCTGAAAGTACAGACCAACCTCCATGTTATGCTAGGTAATGCAACAGTAGGATGCACATTTTTATTGGTGGACAGTCTTATTGTCTACTGCAATATCAGCACCAAGTTCCTTACATAAAAGGATGCAAAGCTCAACTTCCCTTTAGGAAAGTGCTATTTGTGTTAGACAGCATTCAGATTTTAGAGAATTTACTGAAAATTAACGATGCCCATTGGAAACACTGCCAGGATATCAGGGTAAAGTGGATCAGTAATGAGACACACGAAATACATAGATAACAGCTTGAAGCTACTGCCGTTCCTTGCACAAAGGAGCACACTGAATCAAAAGTTACACAGTCAATCTCTTTAACTGGAGACCAGTGCTCTCAGCTGTTGGAGATGTTACTTAGGTACACATATGTGTTTGAGGAGAAGTCTGGAGCAATCCCTCTATCAGCACCGCCTAAATGTCATGCCAAACAACGCATTCTGACACAGTTTATATTCTGTTACATGGTTGAAAAGATGTGCTGTACACAGAGATTAAGAAAGTGCTTGAATTGTACACAACAGAACCCTAAGACAGTCCATACTTAGCTTGCTTCTTGTGACAGCAAGACCTGGTGGACATGTTACATTAGACTAGATTCAAGTGCCTGATATTGATTATTGTGAGACCAAATAACACAGATGAGTTCCATGCGGTAGCTGCACATAGTTTATACATGCAGAGAAAGAGAGCAATTTAACACATTGCTTTTTTGTCTTTATGTGAATTCATGTGCATTCCTAGCAGCAATTGACTCTGCCCTAGAACCTGAGAACCTAGACTAGGTGACAGTTTGTGGATAATTTGGTAATAGCAGCACAAATGGAATCAGATCAAATTGGTCAGACAGAGAAAATGTTAAATTCTAGCAGGCTGGAATAACTGTCAACCTGCAGAAATGAAAGTTCAGACAGGAGCAAATTAAGTTTCTGGATTATCTAATTACATTCAATAGTATATTGTCTGACAGTGCAAAATTAGGTGCAACAGAAAATTTCCTCACCCCTCACACAAGGAAGCAATTGAAAGGCTTCATTGGTCTCGAATCTTGCTACCGTTAGCTAAATTCAGAAAACTATTAAACATATGATTGCCAAATGGCATTTAAAAACATGAAACAAGCACCTGTTAGCTCCAAGACCCCCAGACATGCAAGTTGTTTCTTTTTTTATTATTATTGACTGATGCTTTATGTGCCATTTGTGGGCTTGTCTCTTCCAAGTCAGGGGTGTAAATGGAGCTCCTACATTCTGTATTATCGCTTTCATGGATCTGTCTGCGAGACCGCATAATCAACCACCAAGTTAGAGACGCTCGCAGTTATATGATTATTTAGAAAGTTCCAAGATTCCACCAAGTTAGAGACGCTCGCAGTTATATGATTATTTAGAAAGTTCCATGATTCCACCAAGTTAGAGACGCTTGCAGTTATATGATTATTTAGAAAGTTCCATGATTACCTAGCTGTAGCCCATACAAAAGTTTACTGAGATCATCAGGAACTATGCTTCCTACTAAATTGCAAATTATTGCATGCATGCCTAACTAGATGGCCTCTAATACTCCAGGAGTATAGCTTTAGATTATCGTCTCAAAGGTAAGGACAATATAATGGCCAATGCCTGAGCCTTAATGTTTGCATGACAACTACAATATGCAGAAGCAGTCTTCATCTTTTAGGGTATTACTAATGATGGATGAAGTTCATAGGAAATATTACTTAGATTTATGCAGAAATATGGCAAGGCTAAAAAATGCAAATCCCAGTGGGACCATGTAAAACAATAACTGCTGTAAAACCAGAATTAGATACTTACCAACCATTATACAATAAAAAAATGTAGTTCTTCTCTACTGCCATAATCCAGAATCCTATCAGTGGTGTGTTTGCATCCCTACAGATTGAGAAGGAGAAAAAAAACTAATCTGGTATACTCACTGTGTGTGGGAAACACTTTGATGATATAAAATGTGCCAGCAAAATTGGGACTGATTGTCATTTTCTGTGCATGCATAGGAAAATTCAAAAATTACTGATAACCTGCACACCTGCCAAAAGACAAAACCATCGAAAAGGTGCTGTCAACCATTGTATACAGTACCAATGGATAGTGGACAATTATATCCCAAAAGTAGGAAAGCCACTTGCTTTACTCTCTGATAGTGCCACAATTTTCACTAGCTATCACTGGAGAACTTTTCTGCAGCACCAAAGTACAATGCAGAAGCAAACCATGTTGAACAGATGTTCAGGGAGTTAAATAATTTCTTAAGGGTGTACTGTCATAACAAGCAAATGATGTGGATCAATTATGTGAATCATTTCAAGAGATTATGACTAACCTTCAACAAACATCAGCAATTTGTGCTCGAATCGAGTTAATGCTCAGGAAGGAAGAGAAAAATGTATGGGTAAATTTACTCACTCAGATTCCAAGGAATGCAGGGGTGTGACAAACACTAATTACCTTGACAGACAGAGCTAATCAGAGAGAGAAGTATTCTGACATGATATTATCTAGAATACAAACGATTGCTGCTGGTGAGAGAGTATGCTTTCTTCACAGTTAAGAAACTAAAACCATATTTGTGAGGATGTACAGCAAAATATTACTTATGTTCCCTTGCATAAATATTAGTATTTTATGAAACTTACTGGCAGATTAAAACTGTTTGCCCGACCGAGACTCGAACTCGGGACCTTTGCCTTTCGCGGGCAAGTGCTCTACCATCTGAGCTACCAAAGCACGACTCACGCCCGTTAGTTTACGTTTTTCTGTGGGTACTGTAAGTAACAATGTATCACTTTATTAAAATTGATGTGAAACACAGGGTACTTAGGACCCATGAATGATGACTGCCAACTACTAAAGTACATTTAGTTAATGCAGTTTGATAAATGAAACAAGTATTGAATTTTTATGGATGGGCATGTTGATTGAATGGTAAGGGAGATGGGGCTGCTGCTCGAGAGGTGACTGGCACGGCTCATGTTTGGCCACACTTCCTTTTCTAGTGGTTTCTCTGGGCACCGTGTAACCACCTTGGAATTGGGCCAGTCTTCACAGAAGAAGACATCCATGACAGAGTCATTGAAGAACATGCAAAAAAACTTCCACCCATGCACACTATGAACATGCTAGGCACTGCACTCAACCAAATTGAAAATCAACAATCACAACTTGGCAGATTGTATTGTTGGTAATGTAGCTGCAGGAGTATGGGTTCTGCCATTCAAAAATATTTACTGTGAAACAATGTAATCAATGCACTACAAAGACATGCAATGGCTGCACTTGTGTATGTTTGGACAATTTTTCGGAGACATGTTAAGCTGAGACTGTCTGCTAAAAAACAATGAGTGAAACGTGTTAGTAGTAATGTCACAATGTTTGTATCAGAGACTACCGTCTTATGAATCTTCCTTGATTACAGTTGCAGTTAGATGAAGCATTTTGCAAACTGTGAATTACCTAGAGCGAAAGTACTATTATTTGATAAGGATGAACCACTGGATCTTACATATTCATAGTTATTTAAACTGACACAACTCTATACATTGTAGCTGTGTGACTAGTGAAGCGTCTGAGGCAGGATAACAAGCAGTTTCACAATATGGCGTAATAACAACTGAGTAGCTTCTGTACTCAAGAGTGGTGTTTTGAGTATTTATTAGCTGTAGAGGTGGACAATATTTTGGTCAGAAGCTAAGTTTTGGCTACAAAATCACAAGGGACCATATAAGAATATCATAGCTCAGATGAAGCAGACGCAACCTACTAGTACAGGGAGGTTACTAGTGTTAGTCAGGGCAAAGTGATGATGAAGAACAATTTGTATAAGGTATATGTAGCTCTTTCAGAATATATATTGCATTATTAATACTCAGCGTAGAATAAGAAATAACTTATGATTTTGCTGTAGTGAGGGGGTTTGAGAAAGTAAAAGTATTATGAACACTGACACAATTACTCAATTATAGGGGGGCAGCAGATGTAATGGTGGGGCATTATTTTATAATTTTGAAGTGGACAGGTAGAGCATTTGTACTACTGATATTTTAAAATAACTGAGTAATTGTTCTTCAGTGACATGCAGGATTTGTTAAAAGAAATTAGTTAGGTACTGAATACTATTCTGCATTTTGTTTGTGTGTTTTGACTGTTTGTAGTGGTCCAAGGCTGTCATGCGGCGATGTGAAACTTCCACCCAAAGTGCTTACATCACTGGAAGTATATGTCTTTAAGTCTGTTGCAGCGACTGCTGTGCCATGGAGTTCCTCCTGTGGGAACTTCTGTGGTATTGGGCTTTCCATGAATGAAGAGCTTCTCTGGGATGAATGGGATCTCTCAAAGGTTGTCAGTGTTATTATGTGCAAATAGTGATGGAAGCAAAAAGCTGCCTTCGCTAATAATATAAAAATTTAAAAGTCCCAGCTGTTTGGGGGAGGAAGGGGGAGGGGGGACGCACACACATGCTACTTTGAATGTACAGCAGTGCTTGGACACTGTCAGAAATCTTTATGAGATTTTTCTCAAGCATTTAGATGTCAAGAAGAGTACAGAAGAATGGGAATTTGTACTTATTACTGACAGAGCCCCATAAATCCAAAGGAAACAATTTCTGAGGAATACAAAGGTCAAGATTGTACTTCCAAACAATGAAAGTCATCTGCAGCCTCTGGATCTGGACATAACACACATTGCATATAGTAGCAGTTGTGCAGAAGCCAAACACATCTGAATGATGCTTCAGGGTCACTCCTTATATGTACTCTGACAAAACCCCTATTCAAGAAAAACCCCTGTTTAAGGTTGTCTCTAACATAAAAAGGGAATAAGAATCTCATTAAAAATGAATTGTAATGTGGGCTGAAAAGTTTACCCTACCTCTGGCATATTTTTACAGGAATCCACTGTCAACAGACTAAGGTCGACTTCTCAACTTTGAAGCCTTTGTCAGAACTAAAGATACTTTCGCAATCCTGGCTGTGAATGTTACCACACTCAGGTTTGAATTAATTACTGCTTGACGATACACACAACACTATGTACACACAACAAATTTTTCTTCTTTTGACACTAAATTTAGTGTTACTGTATGTGGAAATACAGTTCTTACCTATTTAGCAGCCGCTGCTGTTCCAGTACTTTTGGAAGGAAACAGCTGCTTGATAAGATCTTTCTTATTGACCTTGCCCATGGCATTGCGTGGCAGCTGTTCTATAACTTTTAATTGGGTAGGAATAGCATAAGGTGCCATATGTCCTTTTGCCCACTCACGTAGCTCTGCTAATGTTGGTACAGTCTTATTTTCTTCTGGGACCACTACAGCAACAACCTGTAACAAATGTAATAATACCCGAGTTATGTGGGTAATATTTAAAATTTTGAAACAGCTGAATGATAAACTATTAGAATTACAGTAGAAATATTCGCTCAATACAATGCTTTCCCATTATCAATGATTTCATGTTACAACATTTCCTGCATCTTACGTTTTCTTTAATGTTATCACAAACTTTGATATCGATTTTAAACATATTTCTGCAAGGAGGGCACTGTATTCCTGCTAAAAGTCAACTTTGGAACAAAGCAGAAAAAGCACACTGTGTGTGTTATTAATCATGTAATGTAGCATTAGCATGTTAACAAAGATCTTCATTGTCAGAGTGCTGCATGTATTATGGGTGTGTGGTGTTTGGAAGGGTGGGAAAGTATGCCGAGTCACTGCCTTAATGATAATCGAGATCTGACGATAATGACTCTAATAGCAACCTTCCTTCTGCTCATTCTGTTGTGTTACAATAGCTTTAATTTAATTTCACAGTCATTTATATAAATAAACATAAATTTTGAGGATGGCCATCTCTATAATGGCTTTCATGACTTCTTGTTATTTCTGCATGAAATACACTAATATTTACTAGGCGTGCAGTCTTAGTTTGGTATGACATGATGTCAGATGTAAACATTCTTCCTAAAAATGCTCTGTAACACGATGGCAATATCCGCACTCTTTCTCACTCAAGACATCCCTAAACCAAATGACTTCCTTGTTGGCAACAAACTGTAGATTCCATGTCTACAGTTCTCTGTTTATGAAGACAGCCAACTTTAGTGTTTTAACCAATATTGTGTTACAAGTTTTGCTTACCTACCAAGCGGTGGCAGGAGAACACACATATTAAAGGTATTACAGTTTGCAACTTTCTGGAGCAAGTGGCTTCTTCTTCTTCTGGCACAAGGATTGAAGCGGAAGAAAGAGGAGTGAAGGTAAAGGACTGGTGAGGCATAAAAAAGGGGTAGAGTTTGTAAAAGTCACCCAGAAGCCCGGATCAGGGGAGACTTACCAGATGGGATATTATCAAAATTTGATTATTTTCACTCATAAGTTTTATCTGCCATAATTATGATTATCAATAGTAAGTCTCATATTAGAACATGAATAACTTTTTAATTTGGTTTCATGAAACAGAAGAACTAATTGCTGCTAGAAGGTGCAGGCTTTCAAAAATAAAAAAAAATAAAAATGATAGTGTGGCTGGTTTCACTGTCTAGGGGCTGGGATATGTAACTGCCGCATTACAAGCCAAATATGCTGAGTCTTCAGTATACAACATGAACACACACATGAATCAAATGGTCGAAGGCTCCTATCACTCGGTAATTGCGAATTTTGAATGCAACACAGAAATTTATAAATGAAAGATTGTAATTAAATAAAATCTGCAGGTACTATTTTAATGACTTTAAATGATGAGCTTGATAGTAGGAGTACTTTTAAGAATGCCGTTTATTACTGCAAAACACTGATTGGTGTTGATGGTCCAGCAATTAAATAAAATATAAGTTGAATAACAGGGAAACAATAGATTCCTACTTCACGTAAGGAATCGCGAGATATTCACTTCTAAATGCATACTATGTCTTCACTGCAGAAGCTATGGAAATCTCTCAATTGCACAAGTCAGCACTACTAAATAGTTCTATCTCCCGCAAACTGCTGCACTCTCCAAGTATTTCCTGTGACCGCCCGCCATGCCTTCACATCCAGCACTCCTCATGTCCAGTGCAACCTGATGCTCCTCCCCCACTTCCATACAGTCTCCCCATTAATGAGCGCTGTGAT
Source organism: Schistocerca gregaria (assembly GCF_023897955.1). NCBI lineage: Eukaryota > Metazoa > Arthropoda > Insecta > Orthoptera > Acrididae > Schistocerca > Schistocerca gregaria. The sequence continues at coordinate 388,682,669 of NC_064925.1, read as the reverse complement.
TGGCTAGAGCGCTCCCGCCATTTCTCCAAGCCAACACACAATCATCAACATATTGAAACACATAAGAAATACTGGATTTGCATTTAAATGACTTGAAATTAAATAAATATTCCTACGGCTGGACCATAAACATGCTGTAACACACATTATTAAATATATATACAAATCAAATAAACATATACCAAAGGAATAGAAACAAAAGCAGGCCAGTAGCCTAATGTCTCTGAGCATTCTAAAACACGGTAAATATTCGACCAATTTCTTCATGAATAGTATATATCGAATATAAACAAAGACATAGACGAATAAATATATTTGTAAGCATGCTGGTACTGCTTTTTCGGGTAAGTGTGGAGTACTTATGGTTTGACGTGATTAATTGACCTCCAATAACTCATGTACTACTCAAGTTACATGCCTGTAATTCATACCAATTTAGGTTTACGCTAATAGCTTTCTAAAGACACATCAATCGACAAAATCAGATAAACCGTTTAGATTTTGGAAATTCGTTGCTGGGTGTTACTTGCATAATTTACAGTCAGATACTAAACTTTAAACTAATAAAGATATTGAAAATCTGATTACACCATCAGAATCATTGTGCAAATAATGGTAATATACATGTTTCTTTTTAAGGTATCATGATTGCTCTGGCTCTTACTAATTTCTACATGAACTGTGAAATGTCTACCATAATGGTTTCACAAAGTCCCGCCATCTTTGACACTTCCGGCTTTGTTTACATTTGTAGGCGTATCGTCGGATTGTAGATTATTCAAACTTATTTGTTCATAGACTTTCCATTTGGCGTTTGTTTACTTTCAGGTAACGATTGTTTAAATTCACATAGCTCGTTAGATTACATCCATTGTAGGTTCATTATCTTACTGATTTAAGAATATAGTTTGTTGTATTAAGAGATCATTGTTTAAATTTTATTACTGTACATTGCCATGAGTACTAAGTGTGGAAGCTGCCGTAGGAAGATAGAATCGGGTGTGGTATGTGGGGGATGTGGGGGTGTTTTTCATTGGGGCTGTAGGTTCTGTAGTATAGAAAAAAGATTCGTACAACAGGAGGAAAAGATGTGTGCCCTTCAGGCTGAACTAGATTCGGTAAAAACTGAATTAGCTAAGTTAAAGGGGGGAAAAAGACTGCAGGAAATGGGAATTGGTAACAAGGAAATCGCGAAAAGGGACCAGCCATGTAGATGTCGAAGTTCCAGTTATGAATAAATTCTACTTGTTACCTGAAGTAGGAAGGGAGGAGCCAAAAACAGGAGTAGTTGAAAGTAGGGTGCAGCAGACTACTAAAATTGGTAACAGCATTAGGTCGGGAAAATCTAGTAATAGGAAAAGAAAAGTCTTGCTGCTAGGTAGCAGTCATGGGAGGGGTGTAGGCCAACTAGTGCAGGAGAAATTAGGAGCAGATTACCAGGTCACGAGTTTGTTTAAGCCAAGTGCTAGGCTTAGCCAGGTGATAGAAGACATATGACCACTCTGTAGGGACTTTGACAAGAATTATGAGGTGATAGTAATAGGTGGGGCAGGAAACAGCCTGGCTAAGGATAGGAATTATGATATTAAGAGTGACCTGGATGAAATAGGAGCCGCAACAGGATGTACGAATGTGGGTTTTGTTGAGGTATTGCAGCGTTACGATCAGCCCTCGGTTAACCCTTCTGTGTGGCGAGTTAACAGAGAGTTGAGCGAGCAGCTGCTGGACGGTGCAAAAACACACATTTATACAGTGCCTGTTGGTAGCATTGGGAGATGGGGATACACTCAACATGGACTGCACCTAAATAGTCTAGGGAAGGATAGATTAGCTGATTTAATTGTAGGTCGTCTAAAGGGGGCCACTAGCACTCAAGGCAAAACCCCTGTGACCCGAAAGGGCATAGGGGCACCTTTTTTAGGTTGAACAAGATGTCCAGACAGGCAGCTCTTAAAAGTAAAAAAATAAATGGTTCGAATAAAGGTAGAGGAAACAGTTGTGTTAATATATTTCACCAAAATATCAGGGGATTAAGGAACAAAATAAACGAACTAATAATTTGTTTTGAGAATATTAAAAATTACAACAGAAGTTGATGTACTGTGCCTGTCTGAACATCATATAACTACACAAATGGAAAATGTAAATATTAATGGGTATAAACTAGCAACTTATTTTTGTAGAGACAATATGGAGAAAGGAGGAGCTGCCATTTATGTTAAGGGGGAACATAGTTTTAAAAACATAGAAACCGCAAAATTCTGTGTAGAACAGCACATTGAAGTATGCACTTGTGAGCTTAAATTGTACAGTGGTAAATTCATAATTGTGACTGTGTACAGGTCCCCACTTGGAAATTTTCAAATGTTTCTTAAAAACCTAGATCTCTTGCTGCGTTATCTGTCAGAAAAGGGAAAACACATTATCATTTGTGGAGATTTTAATGTAGATTTTCTTAAACACTCAAGCAAGAAGAACGACCTTGAACTATTACTTTGCTCTTACAATCTGACATCAGTCATTGATTTTCCCACTTGTATTGTACAAGACAGTAGCACCCTGATAGATAACATGTTCATATACCAAGATAAATTAAAAGAAGTAAGCACCTGTCCTATTAAGAACGGGCTTTCTGATCACGATACAGCTACTTTCAATTCATGACTTTGCTCCATACAGTGATGTGGGGGGGAAAAAAAAACAAAAAAAAAACAAAAAAAAAAAAAAAACGCACAATTAACCATATAACAATTCAACAATTCAAGGAAAGCTTGAAAAGGGTAGACTGGGAGGATGTTTATCGGGAACCTGATGCAAATGTTAAATTTAACTTATTCCATGATAAACTTGTGGGTATATTTGAAAACAGTTTTCCTAAGAAATTAGTGAATCATAATTCAAATAAACTTGATAAAAAACCATGGCTGACTAAAGGGATTAAAATTTCTTGTAGCCGGAAATGGGAACTATACCAAGACACTAGAATAAGTCGAGATGAAGAAAAGCTCAACCATTATAAGAAATATTGTAATATATTAAGGAAAGTTATAAAAAAATCCAGAAGTATGTGTATCAAGTCTGAGATTAGCACCTCTGATGACAAAGTTAAAACAATATGGAATATAGTTAAAAGGGAAACAGGGCAACCTACGTCACAGGACAACAGTATTACTGTTAAGCACAATGAAAAGCTTATAAATGATAAATCACAGGTTCAAAATATTTTTAATAATCATTTTATAAATGTAGTGGAAAATATAGGCACCAGCTGCTCACCAGATAGGGCAGAACTCTATATGAAAGAGGCATTCCCAGTGCAAACAAATGAAATTGAAATCCTATCCGCCTCACCGTCTGAAATTAAGAAAATAATAAATTCACTTAAGAATAAAAACTCACACGGAACTGATGGTATCTCCAATAGAATACTAAAATCTTGTCCACACCTGATAAGTCGAGTTCTTAGCCACATATGTAATAGCTCATTGAATCAGGGAATATTTCCTGACAGATTGAAATATGCCATAGTTAAACCCTTGTATAAAAAAGGTGACAAGAAAGACGACAACAATTATCGTCCTATTTCACTTCTGACATCCTTCTCAAAAGTGTTTGAAAAAGTAATGTACTCAAGAGTAACTTTACACATTAGCGGGAATAATGTTTTAACAAAATGTCAGTTCGGTTTTCAGAAAGGTGTTTCAACAGATAGTGCTATACACGCTTTCACTGATCAAATTTTAAATGCTCTGGATAGTAGAACATCACCAATTGGGATTTTCTGTGATCTCTCTAAGGCTTTTGATTGTGTGGATCATGAAATCCTCTTAGATAAGCTGAAGTACTATGGAATGAATGGTTCAGTACACAGATGGTTCACTTCATATTTAACTGGTAGAATGCAGAAGGTTGAAACAGTAAACCCACATAGTACACAAAGGGCATCAGATTATTCAAACTGGGGATGTATCAAGAATGGGGTACCACAGGGTTCTGTCTTGGGGCCTTTACAGTTTTTAATATATGTTAATGACTTGCCTAATTATATTCATGAAGATGCAAACTTGGTTCTCTTTGCAGATGACACAAGTATTGTAATCAAGCCTAAAAAGCAAGAATCAGCTGAGGAAAATGCAAATAATGTTTTTCATAGAGTTATTAGGTGGTTTTCTGCAAACAGACTTTCATTGAACTTTGAAAAAACACTGTACATACAGTTCAGTACAGGGAAAGGCATAACACCGGAAATAAATATAGAGTGTGGGGGAAAATCTTTAGCTAAAGCAGATTGTTCAAAATTTCTGGGTGTCTGTATTGACCAGAATTTAAACTGGAAGAGACACATTGACAATCTACTGAAACGATTGAGCTCAGCTACCTATGCTATTAGTGTCATTGCAAATTTTGGAGACAAGCACATCAGTAAGTTAGCTTACCATGCATATTTTCATTCGTTGCTTTCTTACGGAATCATCTTTTGGGGCAATTCATCACTAAGAAAGAAGGTATTTATTGCACAAAAACGTGTTATCAGAATAATGTCTGGGGCTCATCCAAGATCATCTTGTAGACAATTATTTAAAGAATTAGGGATATTGCCAGTAGCTTCACAATATATATACAGCCTAATGAAATTTGTTGTTAGTAACCCAGATCACTTCAGAATTAATAGCACAGTCCACAGCTACAATACTAGGAGATAGAATGACCTTCACTACCGTTCATTGAATTTGACATTGGCACAAAAGGGGTTGAATTATACTGCCACAAAGATTTTTGGTCAATTGCCAAACAATATCAAAAGCCTGACAGACAACCAATCGGCATTCAAAAGTAAGTTAAGGGAATTCCTGAATGACAACTCCTTCTACTCCATAGATGAATTTTTAGACATAGGCCAAAGAAATACAGTAAGCATTAACAATTGTACCGTATATAAGACTAACAATGATTATTTGGGATAAATGAATCTTGTGTACTTTGACACCTTCCACATCATTACGAAAGAATTGTGTTCATGATCCATGGAACAAGTAATATAACTAACTAACTAACTAAAAAATCTCCCTTCAACACAAAGCACAGTCCTCGACACAGCATCAACATGGAATCCCCAGCCACGCCAAGCCAGCAACATATGTCACAAAAAAATTTAGAAAAGAAAAAACTCTGGCCATAGAGCTCAAACACTTTCACACAAGGAGAGGCTCACCAAAGAATTACAACACCTACAAATCCAAAGAAATAGTACGTACGATTCGGGAAAGGCAACCATTCACCTATAGGGGATTGATGTGAGGCAAACAGAAACATGCATTAGGAAACAGAATTCACAGTAGCTTTCAAGCTCTTGTTCTTTCTCTAGCAAAGTGTACACACACACACACACACACACACACACACACACACACACACACACACACACAGCTACTTGTTAACCATACGGCAAAACACACTCCTTTTTACATGACATCATTTGCCAAAAATTATTTTTTTGATATCCCAAACTGTTTTTAGGTACCCCAGATGTTATGAATATCTCATTTTTGCTGTATCACTTGCACACAAGAACGTAAATGAAAATGCACTATGTACAATCCAATTTTCATGGGTCTGCAGGCAGATACAGGTCTCCTCCCAAGTCTAAAGAAAATTTCAGTAAGTTAACAGAGCAGGAAAATATAGTTTGCTCATGTTAAGTTAAAGACAGGCACAATTAAAAGACTTAACATAAGCTTTCAGCCACAGCTTTCATCTGACAAGGGCTATGACAGAAATTTTATGTAGAAGTGTCTTAATTGTGCCTGTCTACAACTTAGGCAATGACTGTTTCATTCATCCAGACTAGGCAGACAATGTGAGTTCACAGCAGTCAGTGCTGCCACTGACCTGTACCATTAGATAAAATTGTGATTTTCTTAACACTACTTCAAGCAGCCTCAAGCTGGCCCCTGATATGCAGGTAACCTGCTTTCTTTGTGTGCGCACTCTTAGATTAGGAAATAAGACACTAAAGTAGCTGGTAAGTTTTGCTATTTGAAAAGCAAAATAATGATGAAGTCTAAAGCTGAGAGGATATAAATTGCAGATTGGTAACAGCAAGAAAAGCATCTGTAGAAGAGAAATTTTTTGGGAACAAATATAAGTTAATAGTAATGGCACGTGACGGGGGCCTCATGTCGGGTAGACTGTTAGGAATGATTTTCTCAAGGTCCAGAACAAATTTTTCTCTCCGCAGCAGAGTGTGCACTGATATGAAACTTTCTGCCAGATTGAAACTCTGTGCTGGACCAAGACTCAAACTTGGGACCTTAGTTTTTTGTGGGCAAATGGTCTACCAACTGAGCTACCCAAGTATGACTCACAACCATTCTCACAGCATTACTTCTCAAGGTATTTGTTCGGAATATAGCGTTATATGGAAGTGAAATGTGGACAACAAACAGTTCAGACAAGGAGAGAATAGAAACTTTCAAAACAGGGTACAACAGAAAAATGCTGAAGATCAGATGGGTGGAATACTAACAAGGAGATACTGATAGAACTGGATAGACAGGAAATATATGGCACAACTTGATAAGAAGATGGGTCTGTTTATAGGAAACATCCTGAGGCATTAAGGAACTGCCAGTTTGGAAATGCAACAAAGTGTGGGATGTAAAAATTGAAGGCTTGACTACAGCAAGCAGGTTCAGATGGCTAGAGGTGGCAGCACTGAAAACAGAGCTGAAGAGGTTTTCACAGGACAGACAAACATGGAATGCTGCATTACATCAGTCTTCAGATGAAAGCCCACCACCCCCATCATCATCAACAACAACAACAAAAACAACAACATGATCTGATTTGAAGTATTAATTTGGCTGTTGGCATAACATTCAGATGTTACCACAACAAAAAATGTGAAAGGAGACGAAAATTTATTCACTTGTATGAGCAGAAGGAATGTGTGGATGGGGACATGACTGACTTCTTTAATTTATACTGATAAGATGCTACAATTAGTATTTACTATTATTATTATTATTATTATTATTATTATATACTTGGTGACATGATGGAATAAACCAGATGATGTCTGTTTTCTGTTTAAGTAGCCAGCATTTCACTTCTGTCATTAATTTTAATCTCTCTGAGTCACTGAAGCAGTGCAGATCTCTATTTTAAAAAGGACAGAAGGAAGAGTAACATCATATCCTTAACAGTGGTAAAAAATAGGACAGACAAAATAAAAGATTTAATAAAATCTCTCTGACAAGATTGGCAGATCAATCCTGTGATCATCCTCATTTGTTTAGTCAATGTTTCAGATATTTGGGGTTTTCATCATGATGCCTACCAATTGTCCAGAACACACCACATACTTAAGGCTGAGACATGCCTGCAGCAAGAAATGTCTATCTCCATTTGGAATTGTTGCTGTGGTATATGCACTCTTCCACACAGGTCATAAGGATTTCAGAAAAAATCCTGCTTAACAATACCATTTGACACACATAAAAACAATTACAGTTTCATTACTTGAGGGAGAATGATCCGTGGTAGAAATAGGCACTCAATATAGTTATAATATGCATATATTTTAGTTTATCTCTGTTTTAATCTAGAAAGCAATACAGCATACTTAAATAACAATGCTCAATTGCTGAAGGGGTGAAGTAACAATATGTCAACTAAGATTTGTTGCTGCTGCCAGGATAAAGACTGCACCGTCTCAAATCTTAAAAGTGATACTGCATGCAACTATCAGCTTCATATTCACAATAATATGGGACGACATAGTGTTATGCACAAGTTTTTGGTCCATCCCTTTTTCATATGCCTATAAAGGCCACAAAAAGGTGACTGTTCAGCACATGGCTCACTAATACGGACTTAATATAGTTGTGATACGCATAAATTTCGGTTTATTTCTGTTTTAATCTAGAAAATAGTATCGTGTATTTCAATAACAGTGCTCAATGGCTGAAGCGGTGAAGCAACAACACTGGTTTGGCTTCAACAGCCACTGATGAGCAATCAGTGTCTATGAGGCTGTGGGTGCGTTCATTTGGGTTATCATTAGATAATATCTTACAACTTCTGACCACAAATTCCCTGAAATCATTAAGGAATTTTAGGCTGTAGTGACTCACAGGAACCCACTAGATAATAACACTTACCCTTTGTCCCCAGGTGGGGTCTTCAACACCAAGTACAGCAACATCTGCCAATGCTGGATGCGCCAACAGCTTGGCTTCTATGTCAACCGCACCCACCTTATATCCACCAGTCTTAATGACATCAACTGATGTCCGACCGAGCAGTCTGTAGTAGCCATCCTCTACGACAGCTGTGTCACCTGAAAATGCATGAAGTTGCCTGTCATTTGAGACATGTTAAGTACATAATTGCAAAGATTTCTTTACAATATTGATTAGGGGACAAAAGCTGCAGTGGGTACACTGACTCACATTAAATATTAATGTTTATGGGCCTTGTACATATTGTGAGCATGGAAAAGGGAGGAGGGAAGATCACATTTCAATGTCCTGTATATATCAAGGTTACTTGAGATGGATAATCAACTCAGTTGGATAAAGGTGGGGTAGAAAATTGCATATTACTTTTCTAAAGTAATAAATCAACATCCTGGAATTCATGGAAAAACATTTAAGGAAATCATTGTAACCATACATCTGGGAAGTTATATGGTTATGAGCACAGCATCTGATGCACAACTGCTGGTTATCTCTTAGCAGTAGCTTCATATTTAAGCGAAGCTTGATCAAAGTTCATTTTTTGTGCTCATCTTAAGATCAGCCGCTTTACACAATTGCCCCTCAATCTGAACCTCACAAGGTATGGCCATTTGCCTTAGCCGTCATTTCACAGTTTGTGCTCGTGCCCCATCTCCAATGATGAAAATAAAATAACCAGTAGACACAACTCAGAAAGAGGAATACAGCAACTGTTATTTCCAAGTTGCTTGTGAGCTTCTGCCTGTTGTCTCTGTGCGTAGTGTGAGTTAAGGTCATCATCGAAGAAGCGGCACTGTGACTTTTTATTTCTCACTTCAAGCGGCATTTGTGTTGCAATCTGGTGTACAACATTTTGCTGTAGTAGTCTTCCAAATGCTTTCAAGGTATGATCTAAAATGTTCCATTCTGCTACTTCTTTTTCTGATTTTTGAACACACCACAAAAAGTGCTAAAGGTAACTGATGCTTACCTCTTCCTCTTTTCTCAGATTTCCATAACACCCTTGTCTAACAACTTATCAGCTAGTTTCAATAACCATACTATGATTCACACATGACCAAGCACTTTAGGTGTAATGAGATGCAATAGTCAGGTCAGTAGCTTCAGTTTGCCTTGTAGTATCATATCAACCACAGGCAAAAAAGGTCAAGGGAACATCTGTAGTACTCTTGGGCAATCTAGGTGGATAAAAATATGTAAAGAAAACAAAATGGCTTCCGGTGTTGTTCTAGGTATATAGTGAGAATTAAAAGCAATGAGTACAGCTACATGTCTACAATTCCTAAAGTGCAGTAGTAGTTGATAAGAATTAAGCAACAAAATATCAAAGTTCCACAAACAAAAATATTCTCATAACAGCTAGGCAAATTTTCAAAACAGCCAATCTGACTGGTTCTGTAGTTCCTTGTTAATGTTATCTGTTTCTGACAATAAAAATTAGTTTCATCTGAGTTGTATTATATACAACTGCAACACTAGACAAAGAAATAAGTTTAATGTTGACTTTACCTTCTGCTGAGGGTTCATAGGTGTGGTATGTACTGGGGTGTAAATGTATTTGACACCTCTCATCTAACACAATATAAAATTTAGGAATGCCAACCAATTAAAAAGAAAATTAAAAAACATTTTTCATTTCCTATTATTTCTACAAATTATCTGAATATGCAGATTCAAGGACTGAAAAGTTCTGTTAGCTGCATGGTTAGCAACATTGTTGTTCATATAACTTACGGGAATGCAGCCAATATTTTGACAGCAGCACAGCCTGCCATTTTCAAGGCATAACTGCAGCAGGTCAGCACAGTGCAAGGGAATTTAAAACCAAGATGACATAAGCGAAGAAGGTTGATGGTAAATTGGGACAAGCCGTTTATAGGAAGGCTAATCAGACATAATTGCATCTGCAGGGTAACAGTTGTCACCATCTGGCCCATTGTGAAAGGGAACTTTGTGTCCTGGTTCACAGGGTCAATGTCATCTTGGACCCTGAGAGTTTGTTAGTCAAGTTCACCCACCTCCTCTGGTCCCTTCAATCCCCACACACCAAACAGCCAACCAACCAACCAACCCATCTCCAACTCACCTCCTGTCGGAATGGTTATAGTGAACGGCAAATTAGTTGTGCATTGCACTAATGACTAGCTATGCACCAATTAAGTGGCGATACTATCATTATGGCACCAAAGTCTACAGCCTTTTTGCCTTACGCAGAGAATATTTCAAAGAGGATTGATCGTATTTTGTGGATATGTGATACGAAGTGTGTTTTTCAACCACCAACCTTTTAGGTTACATAAAGGATGATTTCGGTTTGCAAAGCCAGATGCAGCTGAGGGACTGTGAAGGAGCAGTGTACTGAGCATAAGTATCACACAGGCTTACAACAGGCAAGCTAATCCGCAATTGCAGAACACTGCCTTGGCACTGGTCATCCTTTGGAATATAGCAACACAGAGGTTATGGCATGCACTTCCAGCTACTGGGATGGTGTTATTAAGGAAGCTCTTGAAATCAAGTTAGCAAGTAACCTTATAAATAGAGATGGCAGTTTTAGTTTAAAATCTGCATGGAATCCTGCTTTCCCCTTTGTCAAAAAACAGAGGAACAGAGTTAATGCTCTCTCGCCCACTTTTAGTTTACTTTCACTATCAATAACCCTTGAGACCGATCTTCTTTAGTTTATGATGGTGTTTGTGTTTTATCTTTTTGGAATTTCTCTGAAAACTGAGGTTTTAAATTCCCTTACACTGGATTGAATTGCTGTGCCTTGAAAATGGCAGAGTGTGCTCCTGTCAAAATATCAGCAGTTGTCGACACAACCTGGCTGCAGTCCCATGAGTTATTATAACATTGTATATGCCAGGAGGAAATCAGTTCTCGGAGTAATGGTGTTCACTGTAAAGGTGTGTGTTACGTATGAACTTATGCTAAGAAAGTTTTGGGAAAGAGAAGATAAGAGGAGATATCTTGAAGTTAAAAATCACTCCTCACAGTAAGTCTACAGACCTGTCTTGAACCATCCATCCTCTGTGAATTCTTTTGCTGTGGCTTGTGGCCTGTTCCAGTATCTGGAAAAAACATTGTCCCCTTTCACCTGCACTTCACCACTATCACTTAGTCGTACAGTGACACCAGGAAGTGGGTGTCCAACAGATCCTGAAACACATATTTGAAAACATAGAAATTTACTAATACATGAACTAACAAGATTAATAAATTTAAAACAAAGCAGCTGTGGCAGTTTCATAAAATTTACTGTGGAGTGCATAGACATAAAATCTGGAACATGGTCTAGCAGGTCAACTCTCACTATGTGATTGATTAGGAGTGGAAATTACCATTCAAATCTCCAAGACAATGTAATTCACAAGAGATGTTGAAGTTGTTAAGAAACTGGTTACATGAACACAAAACTTAACAATCAGATACACTATCATTTTGCAGTAGAACATGTTCTTTTCCTAATATTACTTGAGCAGTGAGTGCCTTGAGTGGCACAGGTAGCAGTGAAATGTTTAACGAAACTTGTTACAGAAAATAAATCTCACTGCAGTGATTAGCAATGCAATCTCTGAAAAACTTGGGTTTTATATTCACTAACTTTTATTTCACATGAGATTAAATTTACACCTATACCCTGTGATTCCTTGGGCCAGTACTTGGGTCATAGCAGACGAGGGGTCTGCCAGGACTTATCTGTGATGAGAGAAACCTCGCCTGCATCTGATCTGCCAACCAGATTGAGAGCAAAAACAGTAACAAAGTGAAGAATGCTTTCTAGCCGGGAGATTTGTAATAGTGAAAGTGAGAAGGCTAAAAAAAAAATGTAGTGGATATTAGCTGGACTGACAACAATAAAATAAGGGGAGAGAGAGGGAGAGAGAGAGAGAGAGAGAGAGAGAGAGAGAGAATCAGATCAGCAGGTGGGTGGGACCAGGCAAGAGTTCCTGGTACTCTGCATGCAACAGGGGCAACCCTCCCACAGCTGACCCACCCCCAATCCATTATAGTCCACAAATAGAGAAGGGAACAGCACTCACTGTTTGTCAGAGTGCTACCCCTAAAACAGAAAATACGGCTAGCCACACACAAAAATAGTTGGTACATAGTAACAGAGGGACGACCAAGGCACCTGGCAAAGAAGTGATGGATGAGGGTCCCCCAGACCCAGCATGCAGTGAGACACACTATAACAAGACACTTATTACCACCTTAACAATAACTCAAATTTACTTTTCGTTTTTAACATGCTGAATCAGCAAGTTACTATGTCACAAGCTAGATGCTGTGTGTGAATGTCAGAATTAAGGAAGCTCACACAATCTATGAACAGTCACATTAACTAATTGAGCTGGGAAGCACACAAGGCATGAGCTCTTGTGAACTGATGTTGATCATAGATGATTGCTATAGTTTACTAACTCCTGATCTCATTTCTATGTGTAAATGGTGAATTTAATGTAATTTCATACTGACCATTGTGCTTAAAACCATATTTATTAACTGTGAGATTATTTAGTATTTAGTAGTATGTACAGTGGAATCAGATGTTATTGTAAAGAGAGGGGGAGCAGTGCTGATAGTTGGGTAGGGAGACCAAAGAGGTATAACAGTTAGGGGAATCCCCAAAGATACAAAGCATGTTGCTGGCTTGCCTTAATTCTTTTTTAGTTTGTGGCAAACATTCATGGAGATAATTCGCGGAGGCAGCCTCTGATACACTGACATGTGAAAATGCTTCTTTGGTACTGCCTAAAATGCTGCAGAATTAAGCCATCACTATGTATAACAATGGCCAAGTTGCCCTACAATGCTGAAACGGACACTACAGATTGGCTTGTTATGGGTAACAGTTGACAGCACAAAACAAGCAAGGACTCATCTGGAATCACAACTACTGGACGGTACTACATGTTGAAGTTGCAGCAGTGGCTGGGAGGTTATAGAGTCGTGAGACTACAAGATAACTAGATAATCTGACTTGAGTATTTTTAGAACAAGTGTAGTGTTGAACGGTGAAAGTTATCAACAGATGTTACTATTTATAGTTAAGTAGTTTTGAGTTGGAAAGCATGCATGTGTGAAACTAATCAATAATCATTTATGTAAAAAGTGCAATTGCCATGACATATTCTTAAACCAGTGAATCAATTCTGCTCCTATGTCTATTCCTTATCCTAAAATCAGTTCACATTTCACAGTTCTACATGCTAATCTAGTTATAAAGTGACAAGCAATATTAGTCAGGTAACTACCTTTGATCAAATACATCAAAAACCAACTTCCTGTTAATGCATGTATGATGTGCAACTGAATAATATACGTTCCTACTATTACAGGTAACTGTCCCCATTAATAAACACTCAGAGTAGGCATTGTGATAAAGCTAATTGCAATCAAGGTATTATCAGTTCCAAGCGTCCACATCAAATCATTCATGGCTCAAAACTTACATCTCAGTTTTTATTCAACATCGGTTTACTGCAATAGTTATCTGGATGTTATCCCTCCCCATTCCCAGATATCTCTTGTTAGTGTGAGGGTTATGACGCAAGTAGAGACTTGCCATCCCCCCCCCCCCCCCCTGCCCAAATTGTTCTTTTGATACAATTTTCATCAGTGTAGGAGTTTGCACTCACTATATTAGCGTATGGCACATGTTACTGTATGGCATTTCAAGTAACTACTACATGCAATTGCTACTGTTTGATACCTCAGTCAAATCGGCATCATTCCTAATTAGGAACAGACAACATAAGTAGAAAAATGTGCTGGCACCGCAACGAATAGTCCAATTTCACTCCCTCCCCATGAAAGTAGTTTAAAATATAATGTCTGTCAATAAAAACAATTCAAAGAGAAAATGCAGAGGCAGTTCAACTGTTCGTGAGTTGTCTGTCAACGTTAGGCAAAGAATCCAAAAAACCATGGTCAGCACGGAGAACTGGAAAGAGGGGCATTCCATCAGGATTCCACTATCTGCAAGGCTGCACAACCACAATATATGGTGGCTTGTTACACAAAATCTAACTATGGGTTAACCTGGTATGACGGGTGTGGAGGCAGCACAGGATGGTGGATTCCTTCTGGAAGGAACAGGAGGCGGCACATGTTACAGCAGTAATTGCTTGATAGTGTGGAGTTCATTAGGAGGGGCAGCAGTCCACTAGTTACCGTTATTCAAAAAGAAAGAATTTTGTATAATGGAAGACAAACCCTTTAAGAGAGATTTCACATAGTTGGACAAGATTGAAATGTGGAGTCATAGGCCTATTAGGTATCAAATAATACTGCTAAGTGTTGCCTGCACAAAAAATCCTCTATACTATTATATGAATAAGAATCAAGTAATGTAGGGTATAGTGATAGCTTATAAAATCACAATAAATGTTACAGACAAGTTTTCTTTATTTTGGACTTCATAATTACATGTTATTTATTGATTATTTGTTCTACTACAATAATTACTTTGGTCTGTTCAATCTTTCCTATTTTGATGAAGGGGATCAGTATTGCTTGTCTCGAGGAATCAGAATATTTTCCCTCAGATCACAGATTGTGCAACATATTGTGGTGTACTTTCTGCCTCTGATTTTGTACTGCTGTGAGACACATATGAAGTACTCACGATAACCCAAAAAGTTTTGAGACTGGATTAATATAAAACAACAGAGCGCCCCCCCCCCAACAATATGATCGTATGGCACTGCTGGCTGTGGGAGTCTCTGCTTGGGGAAGTTTGGCCGCCAAGTTACAAGTCTTTTCAGTTGACGCCACATTGGGTGAGCTAATGATGATGAAACAATGAGGAAGAGAGTACAACAGCTTGTCCCTGGGTGGAGAAAATCTCTGACCTGGTTAGGCCCACTACATGGCAGTCAGAGACACTGACCACTCAGCTAATGGGGCGGACTTCCTCCCCTTTTGAGTACAATGTACAGAACTTTCACACAACCACGTGAAACTGTCAGAAAGTCCTCCTTTGGGATGTTGTTCCACTCGACTGTCATGCTTGATGTCACCGGAGCACTAGCCCTGGACATTAATTTCTGCACTTCGTTATTGTTCAGACTGATAACACCAAGTCTCATCATCCATGACGAATTTTTCCAGACTAGAATTGTCCACATTTTGCATTTCTGTCCAGTCAAAGACAATATCCACATACCATTGTTTTTGTTCAAGAGACAAGGTGTGCACAACAAGCTTTGCATGTACCTTCCTTTTCTTCAAAACATTCTCCAGAATGTTTTGAACATGTTTTTGAGATGTTGAATTGTGATTTGTGCTACAACTATCTGACACACCACAGCCACATGTTCAATACTAACAACCCCTGCTGACAACTGCCTAGTTGAATGAACATCTGTAGTTTACAGCTATTAGTTCAAGCGGCTACCATAGTTACTGTGCTGATGTTGCTTATAAGCAAGGAATAAAATCAGTTTTGGAACTTTATGGACAGATGGTATATACTTTAACTCCCTCATCCAAAGGGAAAAGATGTACTCTAAGCGTCACTGGGACTGAAGTCCAGGTGCAACGCCTCTGCCAACTTCTGCCTGTATTGGGATTTGGGAATCAGATTACCAGTTATGTTACTGTCTTTAAGCATCTAACTATTAAATAATTTTATGCATACTCTGCATTTTTAATGTACATTAAAATTACTACCAGTTGTGTTCAATGAACATCATGACTTGACAATTGCTAGGGACAATTTCACTGTTCCACTGTGATGGGTCCCTCACATACTGAGCTCTGATTAACCTGACCCACCCTTCTCACTGTCCCCAGTCCATCACTCTTTCCTCCGTGAAGTAGGAAATAATACTCTTGAAAGCTACACAATTTTTGTAATTTTTTAACTTTTTATCAGTAGCACTGCAATTTCCCCTCTTGAAGGTAAGACCCTCTTCAAGGTAAGTAATGGCTTTTTAATTTAATGGTTTTCTCAAGTGAATTTTACTTTTTATATAAATGGAATAAAAAGAAAGATACAACTGTGAAAAAACTATGCCCCTCTATCTACCAGCAGGAAAGCATTTGTATGGCTTTTAACTGAAAGGTCAATGTAATATCAAAATTCATCCTTCCATTTGTGCCATTAATTTACACACGTATTATAGAGTTATCTCCAAAACTTCTTACAAAATATACAGGACTTAATCAATACATCATATTTTAAGTTGTCAGGTTTCTAACGTCTTTTGATACTGTTCCCTATGTCAGAGTTAGAAATGCAGTTTCACATGTGCTTACATTAACAACACACAGAAAGAGAATAAATGTCACCAGAATTACTCTACAGGCAACATAAGATAAATATTTCTATACACACAAACCAGGCTTTCTTTCTCCATGAAGGGGGTTTGATAGGATCATGCCTGTCTCACTCATTCCATATCGTTCCAGAAGACGATGGCCAGTTATTTCTTCCCAACGTTCCATTATAGGTGCTGGCAATGGTGCTGAACCACTCACCATTAACCTAAGAAAGAATGTCACTCTCACTGTATGATGGTTTCATTATAACAATATTTACAATGCAAGAGCAGGAAAGTGAGAGAAATAATTCTTTATTATATGTAACAATTAACTACACTCGACTGAAGTCTTGTACAGCTGTAGCACAAATATCAACAAAACAGCTGCAGCACAAATACCAACAAAACACTGGAGGCAAATGACTTTATGACACAAAGTTTTATTAACATAATACAAGTAAGGTACAGAACCATACCATTTGCAAGAATACCTTGATACAAAAGCAAGTGAGTGGGCAAGCCTTTAAATATGTCTGCTTGTGTGTGTGTGTGTGTGTGTGTGTGTGTGTGTGTGTGTGTGTGTGCGCGCGCGCGCCCCCTTTTTTCCCCCTAAGGTAAGTCTTTCCGCTCCCGGGATTGGAATGACTCCTTACCCTCTCCCTTAAAACCCACATCCTTTCGTCTTTCTCTCTCCTTCCCTCTTTCCTGAAGAAGCAACCGTTGGTTGCGAAAGCTCGTAATTTTGTGTGCATGTTTGTGTGTTATTTTATTGTTCCTGTCTACCGGCATTTTCCCGCTTGGTAAGTCTTGGAATCTTTGTTTTTAGTATATTTTTCCCATGTGGAAGTTTCTTTCTATTTTATATTGCAGCAAATCTATTGAAATGCAATTTGTTGAATTTTGAAAGTTAACTGTAATGTTGCAAGTATTGGGAGTACCCTAATTGGAAGATCTATAATTCACATCATAAGTTTCAGTAACCTAAAGGAAGCAATGAAGCTAATTTATGATGAAATATTAATCCATGAAGAATACTTTTTGCTGAAATTTAATACACAGAAAAATAATTACCTTATCTTTTGGGAGCAAACAGAATGAATGTACTCTTTCATGCGTTCATTATTTCCAAATGCATGGTCATACTCCTGAATTAGCTTGACATACATAGTTGGCACACCCATGAAAATGTTGACTCTTTCTGCAGCCACTGTATTTAATGCCAGAAGCTTCGCCCATACAGTTGGAGCATCAAATTTTGGTAGCATAACAACTCTGAAATTAATATGCAAATACCTGTCAACAGTTTATATATATATTATGTTTCTTAAAAATATTAAAAGCAAAAGGGTGGAAAGAGGGAGACAGGATGAGAAATGAAGATGGGGAAAAATTACAGTGATGCCAATAGCAACACTGACAACATATTTGTGTGTGGTTTCAGCAAAATCTGGATAAATAAGTAACTATGCTTCAACTCTTTTCTTCGGACTAAGTTACAGATTTGCATTGAGATTGTCTGAGGTTAAGATACCTGGCACCAACGAGGAGTGGGCAAAGCAGGGCATTGACAACACCATGAATGTGATGTAAAGGTAGCGTATGCAGAATGCTGTCTTTAGATGACCACTCCCATGCCTTTATTAGTGACTGTGCCTGTGCATCCAGGTTGCGGTAAGTCAACACAACTCCTGAAAACAGAATGAAACATCCAACAGCTCTTACACGTTAATGACAAACAATGAAATAATGATAGATGATGATGATCTTATGTGACACAAAAGAAAGATTCTTCTGGTTTTTTCCAGTTTTATGCACACCATAGCTTGATGTAAAGCATCTGAACTCACGATTTTTAGTCACTTACACTCTGCAGTTATAAATGCAAGAGTGGAAAGTGTGAAGGCAAGACTGACAGTAATATTTATTACACATGTTAAAAACATTTTATCCAATTCTGTTATAGCAGCACGTCATGTAAGTGTAGCATGAATATACTGCCTATCTTGTGAAATTACATATAATTCTGGTATGGTAAAACACATTTGTTTTTAAAGATAAAGCTTCAGTTTGTCATACATTAAAAGGCATACCACGTAAAATTGCACAAGCACGGAAATCTTAACAGAATGGTTGACGCAAGAGTTGGACAAAATAAACACAATGAACTGAATTCTGTGACTGCTGTTTGAGCTTTCTCTAAGACAAAGATTTTAACAATGTACAGAAAGCTCTGGAAAGTTCTGATTGGGACTTATGAATTATTTAGGAATAAGGAGACGACTCACCAATAGGCAGAAACATCGCATTGTCGACGGATGCACAAACAAAAGGTGCAGAGTTTTGATAGCTTTTGAAATGCAATTCCTTTTTTAAGCTTGTAGGCAAAACACGCAAGCACATTCTCTCTCTCTCTCTCTCTTTCACACACACACACACACACACACACACACACACACACACACACACACACAATGGATAAAAAAAAAATATCTTTCATTACTGTTACGCGATAAGCAAATTTAATATAAAATTCAAACAATTATTTTTCTCTGTGAGGCTTGATGCTCCAGTATAGATGCCTACTTGCAATGGCAGTGTAAACAATTAAAATAATTCCTTTCAATATAACTGTACCTCTGGCCTAAAATTAAATGGAAATTATGAGACACCGTTTTACATTTACTGGGATTAAATCCTTTCAGAATTAAATAGCTATGAAGAAATTTTTACAAATTTTAACAGCACTGGTGTCGCTTCAACAATGCAATTACAAATGGCCACTGTAACATTTAACTGTTACATAATTAATTAAATAAAGGGGACAGGGAAGGTACTTTCTTGCTACTAACAAAAACACATACTGCATTAAATACTGACACACATATTTAGCAGAAATTCTAAATACACTACATACAGTAGAAATAATTCTTTACAGATCATAATCTAAATGCGACATCAGAATCAACCAGGCGCAGAAGACAAAGAAGAAGGCAAGAGAAGGCAATGAAATCTTTTCTTATATACAACACAGAAATAATAGTAATTACAATTCTCTGAGCACGTATAGCAGCTCCACTGAAGTCACATATTGATTAAGTGATTTACATTACTTTTTTCAAGAAGCAATGCTATACTAGGGCTGCAGGTAGAGGGGGCAGGTGGCTGATGGTTGGGCAAGCAATTTCATAGACTAGGAAATGACATAACAGCACACAACTTGCTGATGTGGGGACACAGATTCAGCGGGGATACAGGTACCTTAGGTTTAGACCAGAAAGGTTGCGGGAGAGAAGGATGTGCTGTAAGATAGCTCCCATCTGTGCAGCTCAGAAAAGCTAGTGGCAGTGGGGAGGATCTAGTTGGCATGGGTTGTGATGCAAACCATTGAAATCTTGTATTTTGTGCTCTGCTGCATGTTGTCCCACAGGGTGAGCCACCTTGTTTTTGGCAAACTGTTTGGTGATGGCCATTTATTCTAGTTGACAGCTGGCTCGTTGTCATACCAGTGTAAAACGATGTGCAGTGATTGCAGCAGAGCTAGTATATAACATGGCTGCCTCTGATGGGGTATGATAAGCCTGTGATGGGACTGGGGTAGGTGGTGCTGGGTGGATGGATTGGACAGGTCTTGCATATGGGTCTTCCAAAGACTCCATCTCTCAGCTACAGAGCGGCATGTTAAGTGTTTATATTTTCTGTGCTTTCCACATCATATATTTATTAAATTGTGTGTATATGTGTTTCTTTGTTTAAGAGCTTTAATCTCGTGTTTTTGTAAGTGTAAATTCATTCATTCTGTAGTGTAATAGTTGCTCACTGAACAGCCAGCTACATAGCTCATTAACGCGTGACACATCAGGAGGTTAGCAAGTTGCATATCTAAGATTGTCTGCTTTTATAGTTCAATTCTTCAGTTAGTCTTGTTAGGACGGCTATGATGTGTGCATGCTGTGTGCGTACGCAGGAGGAGCTGGCCGCAGTTTGCGAGCAGCTGGATGAGGTTTTGGCTACAGTCAGTCACCTTCGGCCTGCTGCCTCAGAGTGTAGCAGTGGACGAGACTGGCGCATCACATGGGACTCCTCATGTGTCACTTGTTTTGCCTACAGGCTCTGCCTTTGAGGCACCTTCAAGTGCACCTAATGCAGTGGATCTGCCCTCACAGCAGGGTGAGTGGCAGGTGGTAATGCACTCCCGTCACTCAAGGCAGAGGGCCAATACTGAGTAGTCACCTGGCCTTGCCCATTCACCTTAAAGAGTGGATAGGTGGCCACTCCTTCAGCAGGGTTCGAGCAGGCACAAAGGGGCAGTTATTGAGAGTTCCAATGTTAGGCGTGTTATGGATCCCCTTAGGCAGATAGCGTTCAGGGCTGGAAAGAAAGTCAACGTGGACTCGGTATGTCTACCTGAGCTCTGAAGTGGAGGTGATCTTGCCTGTGACTAACGAGCATGCGGAGTGCATTCATCTGGATGACGTGTCTCACATCAGCACCAACGATGGCTGCGGCGTGGGTTCTGCGGCAATCCTCAGTTTGTACAGGTGACTGGTGGAGCTGTTGAAGACAGCTGGCCTCGAGTGTGGGGTACAAGCACAGTTCGCAATTTGCAGCACTGTTCCCAGTTGACCAGGGTCCTTTGGTTTGGAGCCTAGTGGAGTGTCTAAACCCAAGTCTTTGTCGACTCTGTCCCAGTCTCGGCTGCAGATTTCTAGTCCTATGTTATCATGTGGAGATTTGTAGGACTGCCCTTGATAGGTTAGCGGTGCCCTACACAACAGAAGCAGATACTCGGGTAGTAGAGTTCTTGTGGAGTGCACATGAGGATTGTTTCAGCTAGGCTGGAGTTTTAGGTGCTCTGATGCACCCTCGCCAATTAATACACAGCAAGGGAAGTCAAACAGGACTCAGAATAAAGACACTTTGACAATCACAATTTTATCTGTAAACTGACGAAGTATTCATAATAAAGTTCCCGAATTAACTGCTCTCCAGGAAAGTTCTTGAGCTCAAATTATTCTTGGGACTGAGAGCTGGCTGAAACCTAAATTGGAAAAGCTCCAAAATATTTAGTGAGTCATGGAACATGCCATCATCATTTAATCATACAGTAAAGCTGCATGTCCTCGGGAAAAATTACGGCTGTAGTTTCCCCTTGCTTTCAGCCGTTCGCAGTACCAGCACAGCAAGGTCGTTTTGGTTAATGTTGCAAGGTCAGATCAGTCAATCATCCAGACTGTTGCCCCTGCAACTACTGAAAAGGCTGCTGCCCCTCTTCAGGAACCACACGTTTGTCTGGCCTCTCAACAGATACCCCTCCGTTGTGGTTGCACCTACGGTACGGCCATCTGTATTGCTGAGGCACGCAAGCCTCCCCACCTGAAAGACCCGAGTCGAAACAAGGCCCCCGGAGTAGACAACATTCCATTACAACTACTGCTCTTCCAAGTCCTTTGCTGTCTCTGACAGAATTACAATGTCATCGGCGAACCTCAAAGTTTTTACTTCGGCTCCACGAATTTTAATACCTACTCCAAATTTTTCTTTTGTTTCCTTTACTGCTTGCTCAATATACAGATTGAATAACATCGGGGAGAGGCTACAACCCTGTCTCACTCCTTTCCCAACCACTGCTTCCCTTTCATGCCCCTCGACTTTTATGACTGCCATCTGGTTTCTGTACAAATTGTAAATAGCCTTTCGCTCCCTGTATTTTACCCCGGCCACCTTTAGAATTTGAAAAAAGAGTATTCCAGTCAACATTGTCAAAAGCTTTCTCTAAGTCTACAAATGCTAGAAATGTAGGTTTGCCTTTTCTTAATCTTTCTTCTAAGATAAGTCATAAGGTCAGTATTGCCTCACGTGTTCCAACATTTCGACGGAATCCAACTGATCCTCCCCGAGGTCCGCATCTACCAGTTTTTCCATTCTTCTGTAAAGAATTCGCATTAGTATTTTGCAGCTGTGACTTATTAAACTGATAGTTCGGTAATTTTCACATCTGTCAGCACCTGCTTTCTTTGGGATTGGAATTATTATATTCTTCTTGAAGTCTGAGGGTATTTCGCCTGTCTCATACATCTTGCTCACCAGCTGGTAGAGTTTTGTCATGACTGGCTCTCCCAAGGCCGTCAGTAGTTCTAATGGAATGTTGTCTACTCCGGGGGCCTTGTTTCGACTCAGTCTTTCAGTGCTCTGTCAAACTCTTCCCGCAGTATCGTATCTCCCATTTCGTCTTCATCTACATCCTCTTCCATTTAAATAATATTGTCCTCAAGTACATGGCCCTTATATAGACCCTTTATATACTGCTTCCAGCTTTCTCCTTTACCTTCTTTGCTCAGAACTGGTTTTCCATCTGAGTTCTTGATATTCATACAAGTGGTTCTCTTTTCTCCAAAGTTCTCTTTAATTTTCCTATAGGCGTATCTTTCTTACTCCTAAAGTGCGCATAATTTACAACGGCGGCCGAGTTTATGTTCGTTCTGCGCATCTGACGTCACAAAACACAGTCAGCCAATCAACAGAGAACGACGTTGCCAGAGCTCGACTGCAGTGCAGAGCACGGATGAGTGTCTTCAGTTTTAGAAACGTTCAGTCATAAATAAAGTAATTGAACAAAAGCAATGTCTTGATAGCAGACTTTATTTTATAGAAAGTTGAACCAAACAAGCAATAAGCCTCCTAATTCAGGCTATAGCAAGGAAAGGTGTTTGTACCATTCTCACTAATCGCCTTTTCGCAATAAAGAACAGCGATAATTGTTTATTTCCTATTGTAGTTCGACGAATCGTGAGTAATTCATAGTCATACCAACAGTGTTTGTTGGTAATTTGCGTGATATTTTAAAGTCCTCCGGGAGATCTATTGGATGACCAGCTGCCTTAGCGTAATGGTTAAAGTATATGGCTGCTAAACGAAAGGATCTGAGTTCAAACCTTGTTCGGTGCTTAATATTTTCTTTATTTAAAAACAATATCCAAGTGTCTTACTTCATGAATTTTATTCATTTGAATGTAATTTTTTGAAATTTCTAGTGGAAACTAAAATCAACCATACGGAAAGTATACGCTGCATACTCTTCAAAATTTTGTGCAATGGTTTACTACATTTAATGCTGCAGAATAACTGCATTCAACATCGAAACAAAATTAAGTCATTTTTGGGGGGAAGGTATAAGTAAAGAAGACGTATAAAAAATCAAATTTTTGGGCCAAATAGTTTTGTGAAATCGAATGATAAAGTGCGTCAAAGTAGTCGAAACACCATGTGTGTGCACAGGCGAGCAGTGCAGTGATGACAAAATTGCGCACAGTGCGGAATGTGGGGAGCATGTCTCTGTAGCAGTGAAAGGGCCATGGTGGCTTTACTTCATAAACTGCGCATTCCCCCTAAACGTAAGTTTGCGAACTGTACCATACTATGGCGCTGCTTCTCTTGGCGCGTACAACTGGCAACGCAGCAATCTCCCGCATCTGGGCTTGCATGCGCGAGCCGCCAAGATAAAAGAATTGAACTATAGTGATATATGCCTCTACATCCTTACATTTGTCCTCTAACCATCCCTGCTTAGCCATATTGCACTTCCTATATATGTCATTTTTGAGACATTTGTATTCCTTTTTGCCTGTTTCATTTAATGCATTTTTATATTTTCTCCTTTCATCAATTAAATTCAGTATTTCTTATGTTACCCAAGGGTTTCTAGTAGCCCTCTCCTTTTATCTACTTGATCCTCTGCTGCCTTCACTATTTGATCTATTAAAGCTACCCATTCTTCTTCTACGGTATTTCTTTCCCCCATTTTTGTCAATCATTCCCTAACGCTCCCTCTGAAACTCTCTACAATGTCTGGTTCTTTTGGTTTATCCATGTCCCATCTGCTTAAATTCCCACCTTTCTGCGGTTTCTTCAGTTTTACTATCTCCTTAAATTCCCAACTTTTTGCAGTTTCTTCAGTTTTAATCTACAGTTCATAACCAATAGATTGTGGTCAGAGTCCAAATCTGCCCCTGAAAATGCCTTACAATATAAAATGTGGTTCCTAACATTCCACACTCCGATCCATAGAACGCCAGTTTTCTTTCTTCTGATAACGGCATTCTCCTGAGTAGTCCCTGCCTGGAGATCCGAATGGGGGACTATTTTACCTCCGGAATATTTTACCAAAGAGGATGCCATCTTTATTTAACCATACAGTAAAGCTGCATGCCCTCAGGAAAAATTATGGCTGTAGTTTCCCCTTGCTTTCAGCCGTTTGCAGTACCAGCACAGCAAGGCCATTTTGGTTAATTTTGCAAGGCCAGATCAGTCACAATCATCGAGACTGTTTCCCCTGCAACTACTGAAAAGGCTGCTGCCCCTCTCCAGGAACCACATGTTTGTCTGGCCTCTCAACAGATACCCATCTATTGTGGTTGCACCTACGATACAATTATATGTATCGCTGAGGCACAAGCCTCCTCTCTAACAGTAAGGTCCACGGTTCATGGGGGAGGGGGGATGTTAATGAATCAGTTGAGAAGGCTAGGAGAGTGTTTCTGCTAGAGAGAGTTGATAAGCAGTTATTAGCATCTCACTTCGACAGTGAACACGCATCACTTAGCTCCAGCAAGATGGGTGTAAAGGAATTATGGGCAAAGTTTAAGCAGATTGTAAATCGTGGTCTGGACAGTTATGTCTCCAGTAAGTGGATAAAGGATGGAAAAGACCCACCATGATTTAATAACAAAATTCGGTGGATGCTAAAGCACAGGCTATTGCACTCTTGTTTCAAAAGGGAAAGCAAAAATGATGACAAGCGATGGTTAGTAGAAACTCTTACTTCTGTGAAAAAATCTATGTATGAAGCTTACAACAACTATCAGTGTCACACCTTAGCAAAAGATCTGGCAGAGAGATCGAGAAAATTCTGGTCATATGTGAAATCATTTAGCGGGTCTAAGGCTTCCATTCAGTCTCTTGTTGGCCAGTCTAGTGTGAAAGTTGAAGATAGCAAAATGACACAGTTAAGTCATTTACATATCTGGGCATAATGTTGCAAAGTGATATGAGGTGGATCCCAACTATGGGAGGGAAGGTGAATGGTCCACTTTGGTTTATTGGGGGGAAAAAAAAAAAAAAAAAAAAAAAAAAAAAAAAAAAAAAAAAAAAAAAAATCGTCTGTAAAGGAGTCTGCATGTAGGATGCTGGTGAGAAATTTTGAGAAGGTATTTGAAGCTGACTACCGAATGATCCTACAGCTGCCAACATACACGGCACGTAAGGACCATGAAGATAAGAGAAATTAGGGCTCATATGGAGGCTCGCAGACAGTCGTTTCTCTCTCACTTTATCTGTGAGTGGAACAGGAAAGGAAATGACAAGTAGTGGTAAGGGTACCCTCTGCCATGCACCATACGGTGGCTTGCTGATTATTTATGAAGATGTAGATGCATGATCTGTGTGGCAGGGGATTGGGGATCGGAGTGGCGTAGGGATCCACTGGGGTGTTGTGGAGGTTGGATGGGCTGCAGA
The DNA here is from genome assembly GCF_023897955.1 of Schistocerca gregaria. Classification (NCBI taxonomy): domain Eukaryota; kingdom Metazoa; phylum Arthropoda; class Insecta; order Orthoptera; family Acrididae; genus Schistocerca; species Schistocerca gregaria. The sequence continues at coordinate 388,656,649 of NC_064925.1, read as the reverse complement.
ACACCACTCTGTGAGGGATTGGAAGTGACTTGGGTAGTATGACCATCATTTCAGGGCATGATGATAGATAATCAAAGCCCTGATGAAGGATGTGGTTCAGTCATTTCAGCCCAGGGTGGTATTGGGTAACAAGGGAGGGAGGGGGGGGGGGGTGCTTCTTTGGGGTTGGTTCTTGGGATGGATGTGAGGATCACATTTCTGTGAGGATATGGTATGCAAGATCTGTTTGTGAATTAGGTCTGGATGGTATTACATGTCTGTGAAGGCCTTTCTGAGGCATTCAGCATACTGGGCAAGGAAATTCTCATCACTGCAGACGCATCTAATGTGGGTGGCCAGGCTGTATGGGAGGGATATTTTGGTGAGAAGGAGTGGCAGCTGTCAAAGTGCAGGTACAGTTGGTGATTGGTAGATTTGATGTGGACCATGGATGGAGCCATCGGAGAGGAGAAGATCAACATCTAAGAAGGTGTCAAGATGGGTGGAGAAGGACCAGGTGAAGTGGTAGGTATTGAGGTTGTGGAGGAATGAGGTGTCCTGGTCTTGGGTCCAGATTATAGAGATGTGATCAATAAACCTGAAGCAGACCAGGGGTTTGAGGATTGGGGTAGCTAGTAATGTTTCCTCTAGGTGGCCCACGAAGAGGTAGGCACAGGAAGGTGCCATGTGTGTTTCCATAGCTGTGTTGCAAACTTGTTAGTATACCTTTCCTTCAAATGTGAAGTAGTTGTGTGTTAGGATGTAGTTGGTTAGGTGTACAGGGAATGAAGTGGTGGGTTTGGAAGCTGCAGGGCATCCCAAGAACCAATCACAAGGAAGTGCCCACTTGTCACCCAATACCAGTCCAGACTGGAATGACTGAACCACGTCATCCATCAGGGCTTTGATTATTTATCATCATGCTCTGAAATGAGGGACAATCTACCCAAGATACTTCCAACACCCCCCACACAACTTCCACAACATCCTAGTCCATCCCTATGCCATTCTCATCCCCAATCCTCTGCCACAGGGATCATATCCCTGCGCGAGAACCAGATGTAAGACCTGCCCAATCCACCCATCAAGCAACACCTACTTCAGTCCTGTAACAGGTTTATCCCACCCCATCAGAGGCTGGATCATTGTGAAAGCAACCCTGTTACATACCAGCTGTGCCGCAACTGCTGCACAGTATTTTACATTGGTATGACAACCAACTTGCTGTCAACGAAGAATGAATGGCTACAGCCAAACAGTTGTCAAAAACAAGGTGGACCAACCAATGGCATAACATGCAGCAGAGCACAACATGTGAGTTTTCAATAGCTGCTTCACAAACCATGTCATCTGGATCCTCCTCACCGCCACCAGCTTTTCTGAACTGCAGAGATGGGAGCTATCCTTACAGCACGTCCTTCTCTCCAGCAAACTTCCTGGCCTAAACCAAAGGTAACTTTTTGCCCCCCAAACAGAAGGTGCATTTCCAGACGCTTGCAAATCTCTGTACCTTTTGTTTGTGTAACTATCAAAGACACAAACACTGTAATACATGATAACAGTCATCATGTTTATTAGAAGTATCCATAGCTACACTATACCTCGTGTCAAGACAACCTATAGAATTCTTGGAGAATATTTGTGTGCCAAACAACACCGGAGGAGAAATCACGTTTAAATGGCCTTGTTTATTTAGTGGTACAGGAACTGTTTCCAATACAAGATCACCTCTTCTGAGGAAGTAGTGCCTGACCCCACCCACTTATCTGAAAATATTCCAACACTGGGTTAATGTGCAAGAGGATGAAATAAAATGTCTTTGGTGTTCTATAACTACTGAGTTTGAAGATCATCAATCCATTTAGACTTATTTGGGTATATCAAATTATGCAGGTGTTCATATTACTTTGCCAAACCCTAGTACAAACAAGGTACATTTATTTTGTTATGTACACAACCAGTGTTTATGCCATTCAATGTTAGCAGTTTTACATTATTTTGTTCTGAAGTATGTTTTTCCCAATTACCTTTAGGAGGTCCTGTTGTTCCAGACGTGTAGATGAAAAGTGCATCATTGTCATCATAAAACTCTGGTTCTTGTCCACCTCCTTTAAGTTCATGGGCTTCCTCAGGTAAGGTTACATTCTCACTTCCCAACTACAAAAGAAAAACCAAATTCATTTCAATACCACACATACAAAGCAAATTTTGTTTTCATAACATGAATGACAGACAAGCATACATTTTCATCAAGCATTATTGTATCAACTGTAACTGTGCCACAAGTTCATTATGCCTCATCTAGCAACTGTTAGAGCCACAGACATGGTTTTCATATCCATGTCAGAAGAATAAGTGAGGGTGATTTTTCATTTTTTGTTCATGACTACAGTTTGGAAAATGATAACTTCCTTTATTATACATTTCCTCCAACATCCTTTTCACCTGAGTGTAAAAGACTGTTTAGTTATATTCTAAGATTAAGCTTACATGTAGATAAATTATGACACCTTTTGTACACTATACTGTACTACTCAGTTCATTTTCATATGCTCAGAAATGAAAAATATAATTAGTATCTTTAACAATAATGGAAATTTCTGAATGGACCAATATTCTAAATAAGGGAAAGGCAACCACTCACCTATAGTGGATCAATGTGTGGAGCGCACGCACGCACGCACGCACGCACGCACGCACGCACGCACACACACACGCACACACACACACACAAAAGAACAGCATTCACGCTAACTTTCAAGCACCAGACCTTTCCTAGCAATAGTACACACAAAACTAGACAAACACATACTCCTGAGACCACAACAAGACCAATTATTTGATATATGATAACTGAAAGCAGCTGCCTGTCCTGATGGAAGTGGGGAGGAGACAGCAAAGGATGCTAAGCAGGTCTTTGGACAGATGACTTTGTGGCCAACCACACCATCCCTCCTCTGTCCAGATTATGCACTGCCTTCTCCCACCACTCTTCCCCCCCCCCCCCCCCCCCCCCCGCCACCCAATGTGGGCACTCACCCTCACCCTCTACCATCTCTCTTCTTTCCTCTCCCCCTCACCCTTCTTTCCCCCCTCCCTTTCACCCACTTCATCTTCACGCTCACCTTTTTCTTCTCATTCACCCTGTCCATTTTCCCTTCTCAGCTCCCCCTTCTCCCTCTTCTTACATTTATTTTTGTTGTAACCTCCGTACTCTATTCATCTTATTGTGCAGTTGCAAAGTCATCTGTCCAAAGACTTGCCTCTTTCCCCCTACCCGGTCCTTGTGTTCTTCCCTACCCACCTTCTTCAGCTTTCAATAATCATGTATCAATAATTAATCTGCAATGGCCATGGGAATGTCTGTTTCAGTGTATGTGTGGTTGTGTGTGAGAATCTGTGTACTACAGCTAGAAAAAGAGCTAGGGATCGCTAGCTAATGTGAATGCTGTTTTCCTTACATGTTCCTGTGCTCCAAGCTTTGATCCACTGTAGATGAGTAGTTATCTTCCCCATATTTTGCAAATAATTAATATCTGTAGCACTTTAAAAGATGTTTGTGGTTAAACGAAGAAGAACGGATTTAAAAACAGCAGCTCCTTTTATGTGCAAACCAATGAGCCATTTATCACAGAACTAGAAACTTGAAAATGCAGTCGAGTTTTTTTGAAGGAAATTATAGTAATGCACAGGCTCACACAATGTTTTCAAATGGTAGAAACTTGTACACTGCTCCATCATACATATATAAACAAGGCTTTACTTCTAGTGAAGGCATGACAATAACAAAGAATGGTGAAAGTAGTGGATAAAATTATGTTTATCATGTGGGTGCTGGACTGATAAACATAACTGAAGTAGCAACTGGGAAAGATCATCATCATCATCATCATCATCATCATCATCATCATCATTATTATAAAAATTAAAAATATAGAGGATAAAAGTTTGGTAGCAATTGACATACTTAATGAACATTTCAATGATCATCTTCATATTGTAATAGCAAAGTTTCAAAGATGCACCACTTTTTCATTGTTCATACCTTGGCAGTTTTGTTATTCTAGTGTTCAGTTTGGGTCTTTGGTGAAATGTTTCTTGCGTTCACCTCTGTCACTTTCATCCCGGCTTATACCTTAAAAATACTTTCATGGCATGTTATGCCCCGGTAAACAGCTCTCAAATTTATATTTGCTCTTTCTATTCTTGAGTTTTTTAATTCATTGATTTCGTTCATGATTTTTCAAATTTGTTCTTCTTTGGGTCAATCTTGCTGAGACTCCTTCCACTGTTCAGCATTCACTTCCATTAAGCGTCACACACCAGACAAAAGCTTCAAAACACACATTCCACATCTTCCTGTTCTTGGATTTACTTATCAAAGATTTGTCTAGGAACAGAATGCACATTTAGCAAGGATTACCTGTTTTTTTAATTTGTAAAGTGCAATTTTTTTTTCTGTCTTCTGAAGTGATGTCCCGTCCATAGCAAAACTGGTTTACGTTTTGAGGGAGTATGGTGAAGGGGCAACCTAGTCCAATTTCTTTCGTTATTTTACGTGTCCTTTATCTTACATCAATACTTAATAATGTTCCCTGTCTCTTAATGTGAGTTCTTTGTCAACCACCTAACTTACTAAATTATTCCTTGGGGACTGAGCAGGAAGGGGAGGCGGCGGGAGGGGGGGGGGGGGGGGGGGGGAGTGGAGTGGAGTGAGAGAGGAATATGCCCACATAGTCCTCTAAATTATTGTCCGTAACCTTCCACCAACATTCAAGACACTGCTCATTTCCTTCATCGTCTTTCCGCAGTCCCTGTCCTGTTAACTCCAGACTCCGTTTTGGTCACTGTCGATATGACATCATTACCCACCAACATCCCCATGCCCATAGTCTTGCAGCCACAGAACCCTACTTTTCCCAATATCGTCCTGATACCTTTCCTAGCCAATCACATCCTCACCCACAAATATTTCACTTTCAAAGATCAAAACTATAAACATATCAATTGTACTGCCGTGGGTACTGCAACGTAACAGACAATAAATGAGTGATGCTAGAGCGGTGGCCTTCTTGTCAATTCCACAAAATAAACTTCTAGCTCACGAGTCCCCAAGTGCATCTGCACAAAAAATAAATTGTAAATTAGAAAGTCACTGTTTATAGTGCCTCTGAATTCGTGACTGGATTTTTAAGTGTTGGCTACAAAACAGTCTAGGAGCCAACCAACCCATCTGTAACATAAACCATTAAAAAAATTATAAAATTAAATTAAAAAATCCAGTCACAAAATTCAAATAAAAGCAAGCAGGCAGGCATTTGTGGTGAATATTAACGAAACTCAGTTTATTCCTTCACTGTCACATTTACTACATGTTAATATTAGTTTAAACAATGGAAAATCCAGGATGGAATAATGCCAATATGGTATTAGGTAAAGAATAGATTTCTACTTATCATATAGTGTAAGTGAGTCGCAGACAAGTACACCGAAAGGACTGCAAGACAAGTAAGCTTCTAGTCAAAAGGCCTTCTTCTGAACTAACAAACACACACATCCACACAATTGCAACTCACCCACCGCCTGACATCTGCTTCAGGCTGCTGAGGCCAGACTGCATGCAACAGCATATAATGGGGAAAGCAGTCCGGTGGTGGCTGGGTCAGGGAGGGGGAGGGACAGATGGAAGGCAGCGAGAGCAGAAAAGGAGAGAAGTAAAAAGACTGTGGGTGTGCCGGTGGAATAGAAAGCTCTGCGTAGTGCTGGAATAGGAATAGGCAAGAGGATGGGTGGATGAAAGACAGTCACTAAGAGTGAGGCCAGGTGGGTTACAGGAACATAGGATCACAGTTTTAACTAGCCCCAAATTCAGGGGCTGGGCCACCTGTCAAAGCAGCCATGTCATATACCAGCTCTACTGCCATCACTGCACAGCTTTTTATGTTGGCATGACCACCAGGTAGCTGTCCACCAAGGATGAATGGCCACTACAAGACTGTGGCCAAGAGCAAAGTACAGCACCCTGTGGCGCAACATGCAGCTGAACATAACACACTTTATTTCAATGGCTGCTTCCCTTCCTGAGTCATCTGGTTCCTCCCACCCACCACCAAATTTTCTGAAATGTGCAGATCACAGTTATCATTACAACACATTCTCTGCTCCCACAAATATTCCAACCTCAACCTAGGGTAACACGCTTCCCCCACACCCTCCACCCAACAGTTTCCACCCCTTCCGTCATATCACCTCTTCCCCATTGTCTCCCACCCTCTTTGCTGCCCTCTCCTTTTTCACTCTATTTTCCCCATCTTCCTGCCCCAGAAGCTCCGGATACTGCACCTGTTGGTAGTCTAGTGCCTACACATCCCATCAGACAGCACTCCTCTCTCTCTCTCTCTCTCTCTCTCTCTCTCTCTCTCTCTCTCTCTCTCTCTCTCTCTCTCTCCCCATCTATACACTGTTATCCCTTACCCACCCCCTCCAGACTGCTGCTTCCATTCCTCTTGATAGTTGCATTCTGGTCTGAACAGCCGGATTTTGGCGGTAATGCGTGGATGAGGTGTGCTTGCTTGTGTGAATGAATGGTATGTGTATCTCTTTCTTTTTCTGATGAAGGCCGTGGCTGAAAGATTATGTGTAAGCATCTTTTAACCCTGTTTGCTACTTAACATATCATATTCATAGTAAGAAACAATCTATATTTTCCATGTTGCTGTTGTTAATATTAGTTTAACACTGAATTAATTAATATCTGAGTGAGGGATTAAATGAAATGAAAGAGTATCTCATGTTCACATAAATTTCTGGAAAATAATCAAAATCACTTTAGCCCGAGTTTAAAGCTCCACACTTACAAACTAACTAAAGTCCAAAACATTACCGCAGTAAAGCTTTAGAGTTCAGATTAGATTACCTAACAAAACATATTTTAAAGTCTCCAACTTGAACGTATTTCACAGTATTCATTAGCAACAAACACGAATATCACAAGCCTACGACTCAACACTCAAAATAATTTCGACACATTACGCCTTTGAAAGATGGCTGCTGATTATTTAAGCCCTCACCATGATGTGGGTCAAGCAAACACATTTTTGATTCCCACAACACATTTAAAAACTATACAGAAGTATCATACACCAATTAGATATAATTTCATTATCTTTCTACTGCTGTTCTCAGTTTTTCTCTAACTTAAAGTAGATTGTACATAAATAATGATTTTGTTTGGGTATACACTACTATGCATTGTTCTGTTGCTAATAAATATAAACAATTAAAACTAAATAATTCATACTTCTTTATCTATGTCTACTTCATAATGCTGACACTACTTTTAATGTTTCATTCATTATTTATGTAAATCTCATGTTTTTACATGCAGAATGTACATTCTGGCTTGTAATTCGAAATAAGTAATGTTTAAATAAAAAATCTGCTGTGGTGGCCTGATGGTGCTCAATGAGACCTATCCATAGACACTTCGTTTATGAAAAATCATTTAAGGCATTGGCAAGATATTAATTTTTAAAGTTCATTTTACACATAAAATATTTAACATGGAATAGCTTAAAAACTACACTTTGAATTGTGGGCTCATTTCCACCCACTCATTTATCTTAATTTTGTCTTTGAAACCATGTTACTTGTTTCTCTGTAACTATTTGGATTTAGGCTTTTATTAGATTTAGTCTTATTTGCTATTTGTTCTGGACACTCAATTCAGCCATGGCAGCTACCCCTCCATGTTTCACGTAAATGGCCGGACATGGGTTTCCCCAACCTCGTGGCTAGAGTATGCGTTTAACCTGATCTGTGGTTTTGGTAATTCTCACATTCAGAGCATCCGCCAATTGCACAAGTTCAAAGTGTGCTGCCATCTACTATGACACCATGAGACCTGAGTAGCTGCAGAGCTCTCCTTGGTTAGTCCTCTACACACCCTCAGCTGTAGTCTGTTTTTAAAGTTTCTAGTACAAGGGTACAGCATCTCAGTACTCACATAGCATCATCCCATGTAAAACTATTTATGGCGCATCTGATGTAATCCTACCTATACAGTCATATATTAAAACCCCTTGTATGGTTTAGATTCAGTGACAATGTTTTCATGATCTGGACTCATTGTAGGGACAACCTTTGCTGTTTCCCCCATAACTTCAACACTTAATTTCCAGTCTGCTTCACCTTCTCAACTCAATGAGTCACCCTTCTAGATTTTGAATTCCACCTCTCAGATGGTTACATAAATACAACTGTTCTTATCAAGTGTATCAATCACCAACTGTACCTCCATTTTGACAGCTGTCACACGTTCTATGCCAAAAAGTCCCTTCCTTAAAGCCTCACTACCCATAAATCACATCTGCAATCACATCGGCACTGTTGAAATATACCAATAACCTTTCCAGAGTCTTTATTCACAGCAGTATGCTAACCAACTCACCTACAAATATCCCATGTGATCTCCTTCATTTGCACCAGTAAACCTGTTAACCATCCACTGATGAGCAGTCCTCTGATCATCCATATCACCCTGGCCTTGAAAAGCTCAAAAACTTCCTTCACCAGGGCTCTTACTACCTCTTGATGAGGAATATCCTACAAAAAATCCTACTTACATCACCCAAAGTAGTATTCAGCCACTCACACAACATACAGAATATCCTTGCTCATCCCTACTCCAATTCGGCACCCCGTGGATCATTTCCTTGTGGCCAACTGAGGTGGAAGACCTGCCCCATATACCATACCGAAATCCAGTCACAGGAACTTCCTACCCGATAAACGGCAGGGCTACATGTGAAAGCAACCATGGTATATATCATACATGCTCCAATTACTGTGTGGCATTCTATACGGGTATGACCTTGAACCAGCTGACTACACATGTGAATGGCCACCGCCAAACTAAAGCAAAACTGCAAACTGAGCAATCTCTCGTGAAAACAAGATTAGACTTGTTACGGTCTGCATAGAGGTGTTCAAACAATTGTTCTTTCAGCATTCCATACATGAAGGGAACCTAATTATGGGTACAATGGGAAGTACCCTCCGCCATGCACTTCACAGTGATTTGCAGGGTATGAATATAGTTTTATACATAGCACAAGAAGCTAAGTAGTAATCAGTGAAGTAGCCATGTAAGTGAACCAGTAAAGAAAAGGAAAGTACTGTTGTTAGGTAGCTTCCTTACTACAGGAGTTGGCCAACTTTGCAGCTGAATTGTTATCAGAATGCCAAACCACAAACTACTGTAAACCTATTGAAAAATCATTGCTAATAGCTGCAAAACTTAGAACAAACCACATTTTCAATCCAAACTTGGAATGTTATGATCATAAGTATGGTTTTAAGAACTAATTACTCCAGACTTTGATGTCAATTATAAGTTTTGAAACAGCTCCGGGAAGTCTCAAAGAATGGCATAAACTCACTGGGTATAGTACAATTGGATTGGAATTATTTTTCTTTTCCCTAACAGTAAAATAAGCTTTCCTGACAGTTTATGTAATGTTGCAATGAGTGCAATGAACTGATCACCTATGAAATAGTGTGAAACCTGTTTCGTGTATAATGCAGCAAGAGAATATAATATAAATCTATTTTTAATTTAATTCATATTTGAAAATTATAATCTCTCCTGATAAATATTCTTAACAAAAAGTTGTACCATATAATCCTACTACGAGTTCACGGTGCACGTACCTGATCTGCTTTCCTGGATGAAAGAGTGCGTAGTGTCGAGTCAAGGACAATAAATTTGCGCTTGTCTCCAGCGGCTTTCCGTAGAGTATCAGCATGTTCAGTTGTTGCAACAACTACTCCTGCATCACTGTCAGAGATGAAGTATTCCAACAGTTGTGGAGGGTGCACACTGCTCAGAGGAACAGCTGGGAACAATCACTGCTCTTCAAATAAATTTAGATATTTAATTTTAGACTTTATGCAAACTGACAGTGAGGTAACACATATGTAGTTCTCAATCTAGTGCAGAGTGTTGTAATCCAGTTTTCTATGGCATTTATTCAAACTTTAAGTACCAATATGACAAAATTAATTACATTCACAATATTGAATTTTTTGTTCTTTTTTCCTCAATGGTGGAAGAATAGAAAGCACATTGTTTACTAATATTTGTAACTTCGACTACGCCACACCATAGCTTCATCCCAAGCACTCTGCATTCTAAGTAGTGAAGAAGCTGCAATGGACTCTATGCAAAAGGGGCAGTGATATTAGAAGAAGGCATGGTGCCTGTGAACACTGGTAGTAGTGTATTAGGGTTGTGTAAAGACTGATCAATAATAAAACTGCCAGTGAACCATAACATTTACTACGCAAGTAGTGCCATCACAGGTTCAGATGCTAGGTTGGATACACAGTTCTGGGTAGACTTGTAAATGTTATAGATTGCGAGATGTAGCATGTTGGAAACCCTCCATCTGGTATGCCTTCTATGGCCATCGATAACCACATTTTTTCCTGATTTTTCATTCAATTTTTAATTCAGCTGCACATAAAATATGTAATATGTTCATAAATATTTCAAAGTGTTATTTAGGCAAAGTTCCACTTAAATTTATTATCCAGTTGCTTATATTGAACATTCTCATTTCAGTGATGCAATTAGTTTTGCTAGCTGTTTGATTAATTGAATGTTATGACTAACTGAAAGTTTTACAACACATAATGGGGAAAACCTTCCGCACTAATCGGCGGAATCTGAAGTACTGTTACTGTTCATTCAAAAGCAGTCATCCCTCTATTTCTGAGAACATAATTTTTCTAAATCAGACGATACCTCCCATTAATTGATTAAGCCACTAATTACAATCTTGCACAAGGTAAAATAATTTCAAGATGGTTGCCCAACTCTTAAGTAGGTATTTCCAATGAGGAAGCATAAGATGGTTCTACATACAACTATAACTTATTAACCTTCAATGTTTTTCGTAAACCAGGAAGCAGTTAAGTCTTATAGTCCATTTAGAACAGTGAAATCTAATCCAGCCGATTTTCAAAATATTCCGTAGTTTCCGAGATTAACAAATATCTGTACGCTAGTCTTTAAATAGCCCACCCTACCCAGGAATCGCAAATCTGCAGGGTCCACTTGTAACGTTAACACCCCGTGTCAAAGTACGTACCTAGTTAGCATGATGCTAACATCTTTATGGCATTTAGTGTCAATCTGGCTCCGGATGTGAATCGCATAACATCTGTGTTTAACTTAACTGTGAAAATCTGCAGCTGGAAATTAAACACGAAACAACTATGTCTGTTGGTATGAGAAAGTCTTGTAGAAGCTAATAACTGTACAACTTCGCATGTAAAATATCACACCCGGTTAACATACATGCTGGCATTAAGTGATAATGTTACAGAAATGTTACACACTGGATGCAGTGATCTATTTTGGTGAATTTATTGAAAACTATAACATGTACTATTAATTTCATATTTCTAACTCTGCATATTATGCCCCTGTGGCGTTCAACAAGTAGTGTGTCAGTGCACTGTAGCCAAGTTACTATATTGTGGACAAGTTCGTGGAAGGAGAAGTTTGATTCTTTTAACTGTAGGAACTGTGTACTGTAAGACTGGAACGGGCCATCAAAAACTGTTAAGTGCAAATAAAGTGGGAAAGACTACTCAAATTTAATTTCTGTCTAAAGCACATTACTTGGCACTAGTCTTTCTAAAGTCAGTACTATACTCAGCATATTACTTCATAAAATCAAGATATGAGACTTAAAGGCATTTTTTATCAGTTGCAATACAGGTAAAGGGAATGTCGCAACTGTGCTGATAGCTTCCTAATGTGCAGAACACAGCACAGTACACTGGACTAGATGACATCGATGGGCACAGACATAATTTCTGGCATACCCAAGGAAAATGCAGGTTATACAGTACATCAAGGTATTGGATATTATCTCATACTCTTTGAAGGTGAGACTATTATCTAAGAGAAAGTATTAATGACAGAAAAGTTTAGCATTAACTAGTTATACTGACTTAACATGAATCAAGAGCAAATACAGGCAACAACATCTATACAATGAGAAATTTCCAGTTCATTAAACTTAAAAATGTAACAGATGTTAATACAATGAATTATGTCATATAAATATCTAGTTGTGAAAACAAGAGATGACATGAATTGTAATCATCACATCAACTCATCTACCTACATCTACATCATACTCCGCAGTCACCTAATGGAGTGTGGTAGAGGGCACTTTCGGTACTACTAACTGATTTACCCTTCCCTGTTCCATTCGCGAATCGGCTGTGTGAAGGATGATTGTCAGCAAGCCTCTGTATTGGTTCTAATTTATCAAATTTTCTCACTGTCGTCATTATGCACAATGTATGTGACAGGAAGCGATATGTTTTCTGACTCTTACAGAGTGCTCTGTCGAAGTTTCAACAGTAAACCTTTCTGTGATACATAATGTTTATCTTTTAACTGCCAATGTAGTTATTGAGCATCTTGGTAACACTCTCATACTAACCAAACAATTTTGAGATGAGCTCTCAATAGTTACACCTACTGTACATATTTTACAGTACATACTGTTCCCACAGTTTATCATCAATAGTGTACTTGTACAGTAGTACATTTGTTTTCCCATGTATGCATAATACATTATACATATTTATTTTCAGGGTCAACTGGCAGAGCGTACACCATTCTCTCATGGAGAAACAGAGCAATCTCACTTGCAGATAATACAAACAGCAGGCTTTAATTCATTGTAAGCATACAGAAAAATTTATTTTTTAATATTTAATTTTATCCGCAAAAAGACTGCTTGCACCCCATATTAAAAAAAGACTTCCATGTGCGGGGTTAAAATACTATGAAATTAACGGGAGACATCAAGAATTTGAGAGGGTGTGCTGAAAAGTAATGCCTCCAATTTTATGTGAAAATTCTTAACACTTCTCAAATAAAATAAATGGTATTAACAGTCTATACCTTTATTCTTCATGTCTACATATTTATTTCTTGGCAGCCACATACAGTGGTTTTGTGTGTGTGTGTGTGTGTGTGTGTGTGTGTGTTTTGTCTGATTCAGAAGAAGGCTTTTTGGCTGAAAGCTTACTTGTTTAGCAGTCTTTTGTTGTGCCTGCCTGTGACCGATATCTCCCCTATATGGTGAGTTGCAATCTGTCCTTTCATAACACCGTCATTTTTTATCCTGGATTTTCCATTGATTGATTTTATTTATCCAACATAGTCACCCTGGTGCCAACCACAGTCCTCCCAATGAGAGATCAGTTTACTGATACCATCACTGTTGAGTGTCTGACTTTCCCTAACAGTTATGCAACTCACATCTGCTTGCACTGTTTCATCGCTATTAAAATGAAATCTTTGAAGGTGGTGTTTAAGTTTTGGAAACAGATGAAAATTGGCTGGAGCCAAGTCAGGATTGTATGGACGATAACTGATGACATTTAGCCTAAGACATCAGACTGTTGTAGATGTCACAGTGGTCGTGTGTGGTCTGGCATTGTCATGATGGAGAGGATGCTCCATGCGTGAACAAACTCTTCGAATACAAAACTTGACTAAAGCAAGCTGTTTCCCATCCACCAATATAGTTATTTTACAAACTGCCATGTTAAATGCTACAATTCGGAGCTCTTTAGAAGCAGAGGGCTGCAAATATGTGGACGTGATGCATTAAGATGTACAATGTTAATAAAATTTGTTCTATTTAACATGATTTAAAATTTTTCACTTAAAAATTTGGAGACATTACTTTTCAGCACACCCTCGTACTCTCATGAGAATGTTAGATAAAATACTGGAAAATTTCAAGTGGCAGGCTAAAAACCACTAATTTCTCATTAAAAATCAATTAAAAATTCCTAGATGTGCTTTTTATAACAAAATTTATGATCATGGTGCAAGTCACTATCTGCTGGGGTCTGAAAAGATAGAGGTAAACCAATTAAAAAAAAAAACTGATATGTGTAACATTCACTTCCTTGTTGATTTTTGTGCTTTAAATGACTTATAAATTAGATCTACAACATAGAATAATGGGCCTAGCGAGACAATCTTATTATTCTGAAACATACTGTTCGGAGTCTCATGTACGCTATGGATCAGACATTTTGTTGTACTAACACTTTGGTCAGAATGACAGCATACTCCCTGCTACCTTTTGTAGTCAATATGTTTCACTTCTGTCTGTTATTATATTTAAAAAATAGTGGGGGAGACTGGGAGAGAAGAAGGAAGTCACCATTCAACTTGACATACACAGAGCAATGATTGGTATCAATATGTTTTGTGCAAATAATACTTATCATTATTGCATGTTTCACAGCATGACAGTAAAATGTAATTGTAATCAATAGGTTGTAAATCAACATATAGGTTATGTGATGTGGCCAAATAGTCCTGTATTTGTATTGTGACACTACAAGTATTTCCTAAAATGTGAAATACTGAAAAAGTTACTTTAAATTATATTTTATTGTAAAGTAATTAGACGAACTCATACATGATTATAAATTTGTATGAAAATTGCAGTATAAAACTTGGATGATGGTCAGAAGTAAAGCAGCTACATTTACTCCTATGATGGTCATGTGACCAAGTTTATAAGCAAGCATGCTCAGCAGAGCATGTGGTCTTTGGTCCTTGTCTTGGTAGGTTGTCGTTTGGCCCACGTGTGTCCCGCAAATTCAACAAATCTTGGACTTCAATTTTGTGAACTTAGAGGTATGGTTAACAAGAGGACTTGCATAGATTTTCAGACTTTCAATACTGATGAGATTTAATTAGTTCAGTGATACTGTGCTGTTCATAATCACAACTTTAGTGAATATTACTGCTAAGAAATTGGGAGTGCTGCTAAAATTATCTGTTAATATTTGTGAGGATGCTATTCACTACTCTTGATTAAATCTCACTTTGGCACAGAAAGGGGTGAATTATACTGCCACAAAAATCTTTGGTCATTTGGCAAATAGTATTAAAAGTCTGATAGATAGCCAACCAACATTTAAAAGCAAATTAAAAGAATTTCTAAATGTCAACTCTTTCTTCTCAATAGATGAATTCTTAGATACGAAGTAGTAACTGTTATAAATAAATAAATAAATAAAAATATAAAATTAATTATTTGATTAATTATTTTGTGTAAAGAAAACTTATGTTAAGGTGACACATTCCACATCATTACGAAATGTAGTATTCATGACCTATGGAACAAAGATTAATGTATGTATGAGGCCACCATCCATTGTCATTACAGTGCAGTGTTAAAGACCAGTGTGATAATTCAACTGATTCAAATACTACGTCACAAAGTGTTGTAAAATATCAGTACCCTTTAGAATAATGCATCTAAATGTGGAGTATCTTAGGAATAAATTCAATTTGCTGCAAGTATTTGTGGATGAGAATTCACACACCTGTTAGTAATTACAGAACCTTTAATAAAATCTCATTTGTTGAACAATTCTGCAAAGAAGGAACAACTGAAATGGCCAGTGTTGTGGTCCACATAAACACCCATTCAAGCAGCTTAGCTAAACATAAAGTTATTGGTATGTACTGCCCACCAAATACAGCTACAGAGCGTTCAGTGCAGAAAGTTCCTAGGCGTTCACATAGATAACTGGCTCAACTGGAAATTCCACATACAGCAAAGACTAAAAAAGTTTAGCTCAGCAACATTTGACATCCGAACAATCTCCAAAATTGGAGACATCAACATATCAAAGTCTGCATATTTTGGCTACTTTCATTCAGTGATGTGCTATGGAATATTCTTTCTGGGGAACTCACCACTTAAAAAAAAAATTGTAAGCCAGAAAAAAGTAGTCCGAGTTATATGTAGTGTCCCTCCAAGAACCTCATGTCGAAATCTTTTTAAATAGTTAGGTATATTAACCACTACCTCACATTATCTCCTCTCACTCATGGCTTTCACTCTTCTCAATTCCTCTGAATATGAAACAAATGAGGCATACCATCATTGTAACACAAGACGGAAAGGTGATATGCACTGTGAATGGAAAAATCTCTCTGGTACAAAAAGGGGTAAAGTACACAAGTACAAAAATCTTTAATGTACTCCCAAGTAATATAAAGTGACAAAAAAAAAAAAAAAGGCTATAGGACTTCCTATTGGGAAAATGTTTTTACTCTTTAGATGAATTCTTCAACAGAGATAAATAATCTGAGTAGTAATTCATATTATTTCCTTTGTCACTGTTATTTGTATTATTTTTTATCACTATTGTATTTTTGTATTGTATTGTTTATTATCTTGATTATATTCTTGTATTGTACCAGTTTTGAATCATTCATCTACCATGTGTAATATACCAGTACCGGTATGTATTGTATTGTATGATATCTATACTGCATCTGCTTTGACTCGTTCCACATCCATGCATAATCACGCCATACTGGATCTATGTAATACGTATCTCAAATAAATAAATGTGGTGTACAATCTTGATATACTTAACAGAACAATTAGTAAAACCGGCCCAACTGACCTCAGCATAGTTGGAGATTTAAGTATTATTGCAAACTCCTGTAGTAGAACCTATTTGAAAATAACAGATATGTTAAACTCATATAATCTCACAAATATAGTGAACTCTGGATACTAGAGTAACAGGAAAATGACAAGAGGATAAGCTTCTCATTTCCTTGTTGCTCACCTTTCAGAGGAAGAATAGTTCGAGGGATACATAATGTGTATTTGAAAAAGTTATTGTACCTGAATAGATGCTGTACCGCTAAGTGGCACAACCTGCTCTTGGTGCATAGTCACTGTGATCCAATGGCCACCCGAGTAGTTACGTAATGCTGGGCCCTGAGCAGGTGAGGCAGTCAGTTGGTTGTGGGCATGTGAACAAGTACAACGCGAGGGTATGATTACTCTTACCTAGTGCTGACTTTACTGTTCAATTGATTTATGCAGTAGCTTGAGATCAACTCTGCTCATTGTTCTGTTTCACGATGGCACCAGAATTTGCATTAAAGCCCAGTCTGAATCAATTACATTTGTGGGCAATGCAAGGAAATCAAGTCTGAATGCTGATCTGCTAGGAGGACCAATAATTAGGCATACTTAAAAGATACTCTATCCAAGATAGAATTGATGGTACGTCATTTCTGCTAACTAAAGGTGATGTGGATAAAACTAGAGTGGGCGTGGAGAGTAGCACTTTATAAGACTGATGTTCCATATTAACTTATGTTATGTTTGAACTGGTGCAGCTCACTTCACTATAATAATATTGTTTAACTCAGAGACACTGACTTCAATTAACGATTCTAGTGCTAAGTTTACTAATTAGAAACTGAATGAACTCTGTAGTATCTGAGCGTCACTGTGTCAGCACTTGGTAATATGGTGATTCCGTGGGTACGTATAATTTGCACAATTATGTTAGTAACTTTACTGTCCATTATGTTTGCTGTTTGAATATCTGGCTCATTCTTGGGGTCAGTGACAGTACTGTAAGCTGTTATACATTACCTTTATGCAACAAGTACAGTTCTAAATTTGTAAGTTTTTGTCCTGTTAATGTTTTTAATATTTACTGGTTTCCCTATATGCAGCCGAGTTATTTCTTGAGAACAGTATTCACTGAATTAATACGAGTGATTGTTCTACATGTTTCAGTTAAGAGATTTTAAATGAAGCACTGGGTTCCAAACTGAACCTTTATTAGGGATATGCACCTCTGTAAAGAGTACCTTGTATAATAAAGTTATCATTTGATTGACGTTACTGGAGAATTTACATCCTTATTCATCTAAATGATATGGTAGAGCAAGGAAGTGAAGATAACCTAAGCAAATTGATTCGAGGTTGTGTAAATTGTAGTATTACCAAAGGCTAATATTGTTCTCTTTTCAGATGAGCCTGATCTATTGGCATTATAACTTTTATTTAGCGACTGATCTGAAACTAATACGAAATCTTGTTCTCACCACAGTCTCATTCCAAACCATTGTTTATATACATACTGAGTGGACTTAGCGAAACATGTTTGTGGCATTTGGTCATCAGGCCACCCACTCACTTAACCAAAATAAGTTTTATTTATTTATTTTTTTGGTGTGGCTGGTTAATGTTATTTATTAACTGACTAATTACATGAAAGTATTATTTTGCTATTTCTAGAACTAACTCCACATTATCTGTGGAACAACGGAGACACACATGATTTCTGGAAAGTAGTAGTATCTGTCAATAATAATAATAATAAGTCTTTTGCACGACTGCCTGTGTAGTTTTGTGGTTAGACTCCCTTACTAGTGATATGATTGTTTCCAGTGATACCCTCAAATATTTCTCTGGTGTAAAAGTTTGTAACCAGGAATATTGGGCCTCACAGTGCCAACTGGAAAGCTGTTAAAACATACAAGCAATGACACTAACATGCAAGTGGTGATGAAGGTCTATCGAAAAGGTCCTGCAGCGGTCTGAGAGGTATAGCAATAATTTACGATCATTCATGCATCACAAATGGTGATCTGCATCTTACAAACTACTTCA
Source organism: Schistocerca gregaria (assembly GCF_023897955.1). Lineage (NCBI taxonomy): Eukaryota > Metazoa > Arthropoda > Insecta > Orthoptera > Acrididae > Schistocerca > Schistocerca gregaria. The sequence continues at coordinate 388,638,110 of NC_064925.1, read as the reverse complement.
ACTTCTTACAAACTACTTCAACTTATCCACATATCAAGCTATGAAAAGGTATGTGTAACGTTTACATCAAGTCAACAATTTATGTTAAACATATTAAAAAAGTATGGACTGCTTAAATAAGCAGGTATGGTATAACCATTTGTGGCAAACACTTCAAAATGAAGCTCTTCAGAGCTGACTTAACATAAAATAAGATCAGCCCCCGGGAACACAATTCATAATGTGAATAAAATTCTAATCAAAAAGTGAGGGATAGAAATCAAAACACATAAAAGAAAATTCATTTAAGTGTGCATGCTGGTGGGGAGAAGTAGGAATGCCTTCAGATAATTTAGAAGCACACGAAACTGGATAGCTGAAATACAATGGACGTGAAAGCAACATTAGTCAGGGCACAAGAATAAATTCCAGAAATAGACCACCACTGACATCAAATATTATTCCCAGTAATTTGTAAGAAACAGTTCTTAAAAAATTGTATATTAAATATGTGCATGTATTGATTATAAACTTGGGTCAGAAAAGGTAGTATGCTTTTTAAATGAGACACTGGATACAAATATCAAACCTGTCATGGACAGTCAGAAGACGACCCCCCCCCCCCCCCCCAAAAAAAAAATAAATAAAAAAGGCAGGCTTGATGAGCTGTGTGGAGCAGGAGAAATAAGAAACCTAACCTGAACATCCACTGCTAGGCAAAACAAAAACCTTCCCCTAATATTTCTGGGAGGACAGGTGGGGGTGGGGGGAAGGGGGAGTGACTCCAACAAAAAATAAAACCTATGAATACAAAACAAAGTTTGAGATAACCCATGCAAATAACATTGAGACAAAACACACTAAGTTACTGTGAGAAACTGCTGCACAGAATAAAAAGAATGTGCCACACAGGCTTCAATCCAGATTTGAAAATCTGGGTAACTCCTCCCCCATACTGATTTGCAGTTGACTGAGGGAACAGGGGAAGGATGAGGATGATGACAGGAATGCATGGATGGGATTAAAACTGGCAGAAAATGCAAGAGCATCAAGGGAACAGTTTCGAAAGAGAGACAGTAAGAAAGAGACCACCAACTGTTGGGATGTGGAGGAGGAGGAGCACGAGATGGTGATGATGCTACAAAATTTAAACAACCATTAAATACAGGATTATCATATACAAATTTTACGCAAAATATATGAAGCCCAGTATCATGAGTAACATCACTGTCAGTGTATTGCTTATAAATGGGTAGGAGTGAATCTTTTGAGCACCATAATAAGATTAAGTAAACTTGATTAACACAGAAAACAAACAGATGCAAAACAACAAACCATGGAAAATCGTAAATTAAACATGAGCTGTTTCCAGTATTGAGTACCACTAGGTCTGTGAAAATATGTAGTGTACACACCTGTTTGACCACTCATCCAACATGCCCACTGAATAATCAGATAAGTTGCTTCATTGCCAGCCAGGAATGCAACTCGTTCACCATGTCTTCCGGCAAATGAGTCTGTAAGCTGATCAGCTAACTGTCGGCTACTGAGGAATAATCCACGGTATGTGTACTCTCCGTAGGCATCCCTCACAGCGATTGATTCAGCAGGGAAAGACAGTGCTTGCCTGAAAACAGGTACCACTGGAAGACGACCTTGCTGTTCTGCAGAGGTTTTAGTGAGTGTGCACAGGTCCACACTTGGCTGCTGAGAGTGCAGCTGCTGAAGGTGCGTACAGCTCACAGCTGACAACGGAGTTAAGCGGGACAATGACTGTCGCAGTAAAACAGACATCCTACAACATAAAGCACACTGATAAACTTTCAATATTTACCTTTACAGTGACAAGAATTCTCATCAGTCTGCCATTAAAGCAGCAGTGCACAAACACACACATGTTCAATATTTTAATTTGAGACTCTTATGGGGCTACTGTCATTGATACAATTTTTGAAACTGTTCATGCCACAAATGACTGTTCACAAGCACTACAAAAAGTTGGGCATGATAATCAATTTTGTATAGCTCAGGTGAAGAAATGGCCACAAAACTTTTGAAATAAAACAAAATGGTTTGTTTTAGTCAATGTATAAGAATCTAAGCTTTTCTGATCTATGGTCTATAAAGTGATGCACATAATATCTAAACTATACACACATCCATTCCAAATGTCATTCACTACTGTGGCAAAAGTTATCTACTGAACTAATTTACTTGCAGTTCTTCCCTCATCCTAAAACATGTGGGACTCCCGCAGCTTGAGGTCTATGTGACCAAAACTCTCCTTAATCTTGTCCAACCTATCCGTTTCCCTCCCTGAATAAGTGACAAATAGTTCTGAAAGTTAGGTATAGTTTTTTTTTAACTTATTTAAGTGTTTATTCACAGTACTTGGAAATTTGTCTCTTGAAGGTAAGTACTAGACAGACATTCTGTCTCTTTGTAATTTCAAATGTTTTAATTACAATGTCTTGCTTCCTCATAACTATATATACATACTGTGTACAAAACAAATTTAAATCTATCCATCCTCTTTCAATTAATTTTTTTTTTTTTTTACAGAAGTGAAACTTTTATAGTCTATCCAAATATAAAGGCTAAAAAGGCTTCTTTGGCATCAAGTCAAATCTTCTTCCTATCTCACCTGTCTTTTTAATTACTACTGCAACTACAATAGTAGATGTTGATATTTGCAATGGTGACAGTAATCCAGCGTATGCTGTAGTGTCATCTAACTTCCAGTAATCATTTGGCAGATTGTGTGGAAACAACATGCAGCCACACAATGAAAATTATTGGGGCATCTCGCTACACGGATGCTCTCCAAAAAGTATAAAACAAATTCATTCAAACACTCTAAGATAATGTACTCTCTCTCTCTCTCTCTGTCTGACAAAAAAGTGTGGAGCACGACGACACACACACACACACACACACACACACACACACACATCCCTCCAACAATAAATTGGTGATCTCCTTTATGTCTCAGAATATGACCTATCAACCAATCCTTTCTTTTAATCAGTTTGTGCCATAAATATCTAGTCTCCTCAATTTTACTCAGGACCTCCTCATTAGCTGCACACCTACTCATATAACCTTCAGCATTCTTCTGTAGCATTACATTGCAAAAGTTTCTATTCTCTTCTTGTATAAACTGCTTATTGTCCATGTTTCATTTCCATATGTGGCCACTCTCCAGACAAATACCTTCAGGAAAGACTCCCAGCAGTTAAGTCTATATTTGATGTTAACAAATTTCTCTTCTTCAGAAACACTTTTCTTGGCCCTGCCAGCCTACATGTTATATTCTCTCTATATCAACCGTCATCAGTTATTTTACTGCCCAAATAACAAAACTCATCTAGTACTTTTACATATCTCTTTTCCTAATCTAATTCCCTCCGCATCATGTAATTTAATTTGACTACATTCCATTATTCTTGTTTTGTTTTAGTTGTTATTCGTCTTATTTCCTGCTATCAAGACACTGTCCACTCAGTTCAACTGCTCTTGTAAGTCCTTTGCTGTCTAATGGAATAAAAATGTAACCAGCAAACTTCAAAGTTATTTTTCTACCTGAAATTTAACTCCTACTCCAAATTTTTCTTTGGTTTCCTTCACTGTTTGCTCAATGTACATATACATCAGGGATAGGCTATAACCTTGTCTCTCTTCCTTCTCAACAACTTACCTTTCATACCCTTCGACTCTCAATACTGTCATCTGGTTTCTGTGCAAGTTGTAAATATCCTTTCGTTCCCTGTATTTTACTCCTGCTACCTTCACAATTTGAAAGAGAGTGTTTCTGTTAAAATTGTCAAAAGCTTTCTCAAGTCTGTAAATGCTATAAATGTAGGTTTGACTTTCCTTAACCTACCTTCTAAGAGAAGTCATAGGGTCAGCAGTGCCTCAAGTGCTCCTACACTTTTCCGGAATCAAAACTGATATTCCCCAAGGGCAGCTTATAGCAGTTTTTCCACTCTTCTGTAAGGAATTCATGTTAGCATTTTGCAACCATGACTTATTAAATTAAAAGTTCACTAATTCTCAAACCCATTAGCAACTGTTTTCTTTGCAATTGAAATTATTACATTCACCTGAAGTCTGGGGTATTTTGCCAGTCGCATAATGTTGCATACCAGATGGCAGAATTCTGTCATGGCTGGCTTTCCCAAGGCTATCAGCATTTCTGACAGAATGTCGTCTACCCCCTGGGCCTTATTTTGACTTATGTCTTCTAGCGTTCTGTCAAATTCTTCCCACAATACAATATCCCCAATCTCATCTTCATGACTGTCCTCTTCCATTTCTGTAATATTGCTTTCAAGTTCATTTCCCTTGTATACATCCTCTTTATACTGCTTCCATCTTTCAGCTTTTCCCTTTTTTTGCTTGGAACTGGTTATCCATCTGAGCTCGATATTCATATAGTTGTTTCTCTCTCCTCAGAGAAGGGTATATAAGGGGCATGAGCAATGTCAAATGTTGAGTAAGCAACATGAATTACACGAAGACATTGCAAACTCATGTGAGACAATGTTATCAGCAGTTGACAAAGTTTGAAAGGGGCCTCATTGTGGGTTTCAATTTGGCCAGCTGACCAGTCAGGCAATATCCCAATTTGTGCGGCATTCAGATCTGATGTTAGACCATTTGAGAATGTGACAGCACGTGTGCTCATAGTCATGGTTTCAGTGAAACATGTCGGACAATCACAAGGGAAGATCACCATACCATGCATCAAGAACATTGTAGCTCTTTCACATCTGGGCCTGCCATTCAAGAACAAGTAACGGACTTCTCGCAACATTCTGTGTCATCCTGCACCATTGGTTGGATACTTGCAGCATCTGAACAAGGGAATTCCCATCCCATGCATATGCTGCTATTAACACAACAATACAAACAGCTGTGTCTGAAGTGGTGCTGTGATTGTGAAGCATGGACTGCTGACAAATGACACTGCATTGTGTTCAGCGATGAACAGAGGTTTAGTAGTGTGCCGGATGACATTAATTGGAAGGTACATTGGTGACATGGGGAGACGTCTCATTCTTCCAGTGTTTTGGAGAGACACAGCAGTGTTACTCCTGGGTCATAGTATGGGGAGCCATCGAGAAAAAATTCAGTTCATTGCTGTTAAGCAACTAAGGGAACCGTGATGACACAGTGATATGTCACACACATATTACATGCTCATGTGTTACTTCTAATGTGACAGTATTTTGGTGCTAATTTGCAACAGGACACTGCTTGTTCACACATGGCAAGCATCTCTCTGAACCTTTTGCGTGGCCAGCAAGATCCCAAGACCTGTCCCCTACAGATCATCTATGGGACCCACTCTTATGCTAACTCCATCCCAGTGCCAGTGTCCAAGATGCTGAGAATCAGTTATAATGGACATAGTACAGCTTGCCTCAGAAGAGGATACAACTGCTGTGTGATACATTCCCAAACCAGTTTGGTGCAATATCCAGGCTAGAATGGTTGCAACGTCTTACTGGTAAGTTGGCTCTTATTGCCGAGTTCTTAATAAATTTGACTCAATATTGTAACCATGGAAATAACATCATACACCCTATTCAAAACCAACAGTGAAGTTAGTGAACACTCCATAAAGGTGCAGATCAATTAAACAGAATGAAAAATATTTTCCGGAGAGCAGTAAATCTAAATTTGGTGAGGACTTATTTAAGAACAGGGGCCACAATAAATAAATTATAACTTTAAGAACTATAATTTGTCATAAATCAAATACCATGAGATTATGGCTCTGCACAAAAAATGAATGATAGCACAATAGAAATTTGACGAAAGGTCATAAAATTCCATGGACAAAAGTAACACATGAGATAAAGAAGAAAGTTTAAACAACGCTAAGTTGCTCAACAGAAATTGCAACTCAGCTGCCTTGACATAGTCTGGTTTTTAATATGAATGTCGATGACGTAATAGCTACTCAGCACTTGTGATTTTCAGACACGTGGGCCATTATGAGATAAACACAAACAGCACACTTCTATAACCAAGCAATTTGTTAAGCATCACAATGATGCAGAGATGCAGCACTCCACTGCAGGTCAGATATATTCCAAACACACCAGCATCTGCATCAACACAGCTTTCCTGCCATGGTATCACTTTCAACAAAAGGGTGTTTTTTTCCATAAAGTGTTAATGAAAAAAATGTCTGTCATAACTTCATGCGGACAGAATTGCAGCAACCAGTGCCTTTGTTATCAAATGCACACATATCCACCAAGTTTTGCATCACCCAATTATTTCAAAATTTATGGCACAGAAAACAACATCCTGTTGGTAAGTGAAAGTGTAAATGGCATTCTCAGTAGAGCAACTCTTCTGATGAAATATTACTTCATTACTACATTTTGGTAAATAATGTCAGCATTGAAATACGTCAATAATTATTGCCATCTCTTTTATCACCTTTCTTGTAGGAGTGGTGTTGGGGATTTAACAACGGTATATTTCACTGCATTACACATCGATATGCACGGTGTTCAAGATTTAAAATACAATTAAATAATCGCTTACCATGTAACTGGCATTCAGCCCACATAAATAACAACCACACACAAACGTGTACTGAACAAATACATACTACCAAACCTCGACAGGTTACATAAAACGGCTTGGAATCTAGTTCATGCAGTATTCTTTTACTAGCATATGATATGATGTGTATCGTACACGTAGATTTAGACGTGTATGAACTACAACACAATGAAACAGCGAAAGTGCAGTATTTACGAACAACAATTGTTTACACTTATATTGTTAACAAGGTGAACTAGTTCGTATAATCATTGAAGGCCAGTGTACGTAACTGTACATGAGGTTTCAAATAACTTGCTACGTTGACTATACCAGTTTTCTGCATTTTACTACAAACGTGTGCAAGAGAGTGTGCACATTTTTAATGCTAAAATCATGTACGCTCATTTTATGTGTGGCATCACATGCTCTACAGCTAAATAAAATTATTTTTAACTCGACTTTTGCTAGCTTTGTTTTGAAATTACAATACTTTGTAAATTCTAAGGTGCATTGCGTCTTTTGCAAGAGCAATAGTTCCTTAATAACTAAATTCGATCACAGAAATGCAAAGAACACGAAAATAGCTGCTAACCTTGAGGTGAAGGAATCTACCGGTACCTATAGAATTCGTGATGGGCTACCAAAAGTGTTCCACTTATCGCGAGTTACGTTAGCACTTAAGTGCTCCTGTTCGTTATCGAAATCGTAATGCGATTAACATTACCCTGCCGGGAATGTATCCACTCGAAGTAGCGCATCGACACACGAAAACTGCCGTTCTAACAATCAGTGCTGTTGTTATTTGAGTAGGCGTTGCCACAACTGCCAACCAATAAAATGCTTTTTTTAAACTTGGACAGCTGTGTGGCCGTGATATCAGGGTTAACTATTGAAAGCCGATGCATGCTGCTATCACAGAAGGGCTAATGGAAACCGAAAACTTCACGATTCAAGTAGTCGGGTACACGATTCATTACATCACATCTTCGGAAGATAACAGCCTGTTGTTTTTGCAAGCTTTCACAGCATGGCTGTTTTGTAAACAGTGCTATGACAGCAATGATAGTTTGATACCAGAAAGTGCAAAAAGCGGAATCTGACGTCTACAGCGAGAGAAATGCGTAGTGCCGCATATTAATACGGTTTGCCATTTATTGTCGGTCACTGAATTTGGTGTTTGTAACATAAAGTAATTATTTTTTCGTGAAACATACATCGAGTTTGATTATACATTGTTAGTATCGGGGCGCAGTCCTGAATGAAAGTTGAATAAAAAAGTTATTCCTTTCTTCAGGCATTAACCTCTATTTTCAAAGGAGCGCTGGAATAACAAACTGTTTTGAATTCAAGGTATACTCGAGGACGAAGTTACGGTAACCGTGTATTAAACACATTTTGACTTCTTTAGTTGTGTGTTTGAGCTTTTGGTTATTTTTGTATGTTGTGTTGTGGTCAAGTTGCTAAAAAGTACCACGTAGCTCTTTATTGTATGTAATTCGTATATCATTTATTTGGCGATTACGAACTCTTTAAACCAGTAAAATGTGTCACAACAACGCACAGCACAGTTCCGGGTTCTGTCTTGTCTTTTTTTCCCCCACTCCCCTATTACCAAAAAACGACATGTAGCGCTGTTTAAGCTGCTTTTTGGGAAGACACTGTCCCGTTCAACCACTTGATTATTTTTGTCGGTTGTAACTCTAGGTATCATTATGCTGTACTCATAAATTCGGCTATTTACCAGATCATAATATGTGCTCATTATTAAATCATGTCCAATTCACATTGCAAATTAACATGCTAATCATAAGATGACATATGCAGTATAACAAGCGATAACAAAGATCAATAAACTGGGAAACAGCACAACTTCGGAGGAAAAAATTTCAGAAAAAAGTGTAGCTTTCTTAGAATCAAAAAAATTTAGAACAGATAGCCTAGAGCAATAGCTCAGATAGAAATCTGAGCACCATTGTTGCTGAAGATTTTGAGAAAATCACTGTTAAAATAGTTTCATGAACACAGAGCATCTGAAAGTGTTTTTCATTGCTTTGTTACATTGGTAAGATAATCCAGTCAGAGGTTGGTGTGGATATTATTTTGGATTGACAACAAAGCCTGTCAGTGTGATAGAGAAGATCCAAAGAAGAGCGGCGCGTTTTGTTACAGGGTTATTTGGTAACCATGATAGCATTACGGAGATGTTTAACAAACTCAAGTGGCAGACTCTGCAAGAGAGGCGCAGCAATTGCATTTTCAATTAAGAAGTTCCATGTTTACATATGAACTGAGTTCACTGTAATTATGGACCACAAACCACTGATGGTACTGTTTGGGCTGTACTCTAATTCTCCAGAGCAGACAGCAGAATGGCTCCAATATTGCGCCGTTTTCCTCAGTTCTTACAAATATGCCATTAAGTACAAATCAACAGCACAACAGGCAAATGTAGAAGCTCTTGTCTTGTCTTCCTGTATGGGCAGATCAAGCCTTTGGCTAGCAGGAAGTCTCTTGTTTCCACACAGATGAAATGAAGAATTTACTTGAAAGGATTTTCCGTGACGTGTGCATGAGTCACTGCAGACATCCACTGCTATCAGATCGTATGACAAGTAATGCACTTTTTGTTCCATGGGTAACCCATATACATGTTCAAGAACACAATCTAGAGTTCCAGGCCTTGTCCCATCTATCACCATCTGTCTACATCTACATACATACTCTGCAAGCCACTAATGGTGCATGGTGGAAGGTACACTGTATCACTACTAGCCACTTCCTTTCCTGTTCCACTCACAGATACAGCGAGGGAAAAATGACTATCTATATGCCTCCGTATGAGCCCTAATTTCTTGTATCTTATCTTCATTGGCTTACACAAAATGTATGTTGACGGCAGTAGAATTGTTCTGCAGTCACTTTCAAATGCTCATTCCAATAAACTGAAGTCCACCATTCATCTTCCCTATCACAGTGCTCACATTTCATATTTCTTTGCAATTTTATACACAGATATGTAAACAATGTAACTGTGTCAAGCAGGACACTACAAATGCTGTATCCGAACAGTACGGGTTTGTTTTTCATACTCATCTACATTAACATACATTTAGAGGTAGCTGCCATTCATTACAGTAACTGAAATTTTTCCTAAGTCAACTTGTATCTTCCTACAGTCACTCAACTTTTGACACCCTCCTGTACACTACAGCATCATCGGCAAACAGACACAGATTGCTGCCCAACATATCATTTATGTATATAGAAAACAATAGCAGTTATATCACACTTACCTGGGTAACTCCTTATGATACCCTTGTCTCAGAAGAGCACTCGCCATCGAGGAAAACATACTGGGTTCTATTACTTAGGAAGCCCTTGAGCTATTCACATATCTAGGAACCTGTTCCACATGCTTGAACCTTCATTAACAGTCTGCAGTGGGGCACCATGTCAAATGCTTTTTGGAAATCTAGAAATATGGAATTTGCCTGTTGCCTTTTATCCTATTTGGCAGTATACCATGTGAGATAAGAGCAAACTAAGTTCCACACAAGCAGTCCTTTCCAAAACTGTGCTGATTCGCGGAAATAAGCTTCTCAGTCTCAAGGAAATTTATTATATTTGAACTGAGAATATATTCAACAATTCTGCAGCAAACCAGTGTTAAGGATATTGGTCTGTTCTTTTACCCTTCTTATGTACAGGAGATACCTGCACTTTTTTCCAGCCGCTTGGGACTATGTGCTGGGGAAGAGTTTCACGATCAATGCAGGCAAAGTAAGGGCACAATGTCAGTCATGGATGACATCCTTCTCATAGACACCGAGGCAGACACACATCGTTTTGTCATCCTGGCTACCCTACAGCCTCAGGTTTTACCAAGTCACCATAATGAGCTCTGGAGAATATTGTGGATGCAAGCTCTAGTGAGGTGACACACTTTCTGGTCAGGCTTACACAAAAACGTGGAAGCTGTGTTGTGCAGCAGTTCAGCTAATCACCGGCACCAGGCAGCACCACCCAAATCCTTTGCTGCCCCCCCCCCCCCCCCCCCCACACACACACTGACTGCAGCATTCATTTGGACTTTGCAGGCCCATTTCTGGGCTCTATGTGGCTAGTAGTTATGGATGCCTGCTCAGAATACCTGTATGTGATAAGTATGGTGTACACAGCAACAGAAGTCACATCAAATGTGCTAGCTCAGACTCTGGACATCGAAGGGCTTCCCTGAATTATCAGACTTGACAGTGGGCCCCAATTCATGGCCATGGCTTTCTAACAGTTCTACCATCACATGGCATAAAACATCTTTTTACTCCACCATTTGACCCATTTTCCAATGACAAAGTGAAGCTTATAGTGTAGATGTGTAAGTGGAAAATGTTGAAAACAGTGGGAATGTCCACCACAACAGCAGTGCTCGCAGTATTCCTGAACACATACTGGATCACTTCTGTCCAAGGCAGAAGCTTACCAGAGCTCCTCCATGTAAGACAACTGTGGGCACTCTACCATCTCTGGGAACCCTTGATCCAGTATTCAGAATGATGCCCACCAGTCACAGCAGTGTGCACATACTCATACAGAGCAAAAGCCACATGGACTCCAGCAACAGCAGTTATCATCTGTGGGCAGTGTATTAATGCAATTGACTCTCTGAAGAGTTTGGAGTGCTGTCATACAAACCAACTCTGCCCATGCCTACCAACTGCACTACCATCAGTTGTACTATCATATGACCAGAACTAAAAACCCACATCCTTACCAATATAACTTTTGCCCACAAAAACCAGTGATAGTTTCATTGCACACAGACATGAAGATGGATCTCTGAACACAGCCTCCGCTGCCACAACCAACAAATAATGCCCACATTGCCATATCTCATCATACTGCTGGACGTCCATAGTTCCTCACACCAACCAGTGGGCTGAAGTCCCTGCCCACCAACTGTGCCAGCAGCTGTCCACTTTCTAAAACATTTTCCAGGTCGTTTCTGGTCATATTCACTCATCTCAGGTGGGCGGGATCTGGTAACCTGCCCTGATGACTTTGAAGCCTACTAGAGAGCATGAAAGTGAACCTGGGTGAATAACCAAAACATGGACAAAAGGATGAAATACTTAACAAAGTTACTTATGCTGAAAAAAGTAAAAGAAAGGAAAATCTCAAATGGAATGATGCAGCTATAAGAAAAAGAAAAAAGAGAGTTTCGAGCAAATAATAATAGAAACATGATAGCAAAAGTTGAATTAAATACTATTTGGAAATATTTTGAAGATAATGTGAGAAGATACAACAAAAATTTACAGGTGCATCAATTGAAAGAAGAGTACAAAGAAAACAGAATAGTAGCATGCATTGGGTAATACCAAATTCTGTAAGTTAAGATGACAGATGCTGCAGTAACAAACAACAGAAAGTTGTATTATGATACCAACATTTCTTTAAAGGTTTGTGTAGTTCAAGAAATGGATCGGAAATGCAAGATAGTTAACAGTCAAAACAATGACAAGTTATATGAAGCCCTTTGAGGTAAGAAGAAAGTGAAGGTGCCAGGATGTGATGGTATTTCAGTAGGAATAATTTGAAATGTGTAAAATTATTCTCAGAATGCTTGTGAAAGAATGTTCCTCATAATTGAAGTAATACTGTAACTATTCTGCTTCACAAGAATGGTGATAGACTAGACAAACAAAACTATAGACTTTTCACCCTCCACTTTGTGAAACACGATATTCACTCACCCTGTAGAAAAAACATTAGACTTTAGTAGAGCAAAAGAACAGGCTGGCTTTAGTAGTAGGTGTAACATAATGAACCATTTTCAAGTCAGGAACAAAATTATGGAACAGAATGGTACGTATTGCCTGGAATTCATAGCTTTCAACATAGTTTCAACAAAATACAAGGTGTTATCCAAAATTTTCAGGACTGGTGCCGCCCACCTGTTGAAAACCTTGCCTTTGGACTAATGGTCACCATCACCCTCGAAGTAGTTCCCATCCTCATTTACACACTGGTCCCAGTGCTTCTGCCACTGGTCAAACATTTTCTGCAAGTCCTGTTCTTTGAGGGTGTTTAGCACTACCAGCGATGCTTCTTGAATCCTCTCCAGAGTGTCAAACTGACAGCCTTTCAATTTGAGTTGATCCTGGTGAGCAAGGATGTGTGACGGGGCACATTGTCGTGATGCAGCAGCCAGTTCCCTTGACACAGGCCATTGTCACCGCAGGTTTTCACGGAGCCTTCGCAAAATGTCACAGTAGTACGTGGAATTCACTGTTTGGTTGGGTGGGACAAATTCTTTGTGCACAATTCCCTTGGAATCAAAGAAAACTATGATCATGCTTGTCACTTTGCTCTTCACCTGTCTCTCTTTTTTGGGTCTTGGAGAGCCCAGGCTCCTCCACTGGGACGATTGTTGCTTTGTCTGTGGGTCATAACCATAAATCGAACTTTCGTTGCCGGTGATAACCCCTGACAAGAAGGTTGGATCATCAGATGCAGTCTAACGAATGTCCGTGCACACTTATGCTGTGCCTTCTTATCAGCAGTCAAGATCCTTGGCACAAATTTTGTGGCGACACGATGCATACACAATTCATCAATCAACATTCGTTGACATTTCCCATAACCAATACCCACTTCATCCGCAAGGTCTTGAATGGTTCGACGTCGATCCATACAAACCATTGTTGAACTTTGGAAACAATGTATGACTGTTGTACGGCTAACGGGTCTTCCAGTGTGAGCATCATCTTCGACGTATGTACGGCTGGCCCTGAACCAAGCATGCCGCTCAAATATACGTGTGCGGCTCATGCTGTGTCCCCCAAACACTTGTTGAATCATTGCCAAGGTCTCCATAGCACTTTTCCTGAGATTTGCACAGACTTTGATACACATGCGCTGTTCTGTTCGTGGATCCATTGTAAAATCACCACAAACCAAATACAGAGTATTACAGAAATCAATGTGGACACACAACACGTCCTCCCGGCTGAATGATACTCTGCACCTTGACTCATCAGATATGCAGCTTTCACCACCTAGCGTTGCAAAGATCTACTACTCCTACTTTCCAGTTGGCAGCACCAGTCCCTAAAATTTTGGATTCCACCTCGTATGTCCCAACTATGTTTTAGAAATAAGTCACTTATTCAGCATATGTGCATACCTATGATGAGGTCCCTTACTCTGAGGCGCCTAGGGAACGATGTGGGAGAACCGCACTGCCCTACTAGGCAATGTCCTAGCGGAGGTGGTTTGCTATTGTCTTCCTTCGACCGTAATGAGGTTGAATGATGATAATGAAGATGATACAACACCCAGTCATCTCGAGGCAGGGAAAATCCCTGACCCTGCCGGGAATCAAACCCGGGATTCCATGCGCGGGAAGTGAGAATGCTACTGCAAGACCACGAGCTACGGACGTGTGCATACCTACACTGAAGAACCTATACAACTTGTATTAGATTCCACAATGGTAGTGCAAAAGTCAAACTTGAAAGAGGAGCCAGGAAAGGAGATATATTGTCACCAAAACTGTACAGAAGAAATTTTCAGTTCCTTGAACTGGGAAACTGATGAAGTATTGTGGCAACTGAACTTAACTGGCTCACCTGAATTTTAATGATATCATATGTTTGCTTTTAGTGTACATGTCCTTCAAAAATGAATTACAACTAAATGGAGAAAGGGGCCTGGAAATCAATTATAGTAAGAGTCAAATAATGCTTGACTAGTATATCAAATAGAAATAGTTCATATTTTGTTAGGTGATGTGTTTCTGCACTTAAAACAATTGAAAACAGTGACCTTATGGCCAGCAAAATAAATAAACAGAAGAATAAAAATGGTCTGGAATGTTTTTGGTAAACTGTGTAAGGTTTTCAAAATGAAACTTCCAATGTATCTGAAAGAGGAAGATTATTATTAATGTGCATTGCCAATTTTATCTTATGGCAGTGAGACATAAACTTTTAATAAGAAAGCCTTTCAAACCCTCAGGGTTGCACAGTGAACCATGGACAGATGCACACTGGAAATTACTGAGAGGCTGGAAAACATACTGTTGATTTATTTGCATATTCCATGGATTATAATTGTGATCTCTCAGTATAATGTGGAGTGAATCAGTGTTCATAACATTTGATGATGACTTTCTGAGATGTCAAACCTGGCCATGTTGCCATTTGCGTAACTCAATCCTGGAAAAACCATAAAAGAATTTTGTTTATGTGACAGTTACTGTGTTCTCTGCATGCAGTATGTGTAATTTATATATGAATCACTTACTTGTCAGCTGTAATACAACATATCAGGAAACCAATGACATCATGCTGACCACGTACATGATTGTTTTCTCATTAATCTTTCTTACACATAATGATTTATACTTAATTTAATTACATATGCTCACATGCCCCCCTCCCCTCCCCCCCCCCCCCTACTCTATCTCTCTATCAAACACACACACACACACACACACACACACACATACATTCATGTACATACATATATAATGTTAGGAGTAGGAGGAGTTGTCAGAGTTGATATTATAATAATTTTTGTAACTACCGGGTAGTGGTGTACCTTCCAATTTAATTGTATTAAATTTTGCCCTGAGTAAATGCGTGTGGGTAGTTAACTATGTACTTTCCAAATGCTAATATCTAAATCTGATTTTTTTCCCACATCCTTTAAGGATTTTTTCCTGATAAGGTCTATGCAAAGTGATTAATAAGTGAAAGGATGAATGAAAGAGAGAGGGAGAGGTTGGGAGAAGGAAGGCTTGTTCTTGTTAAATTTCACTGCTTAACTTCTACATTCATATTCTACGCTATACAATAATATTTTTGGTAGTGTTGCAGGTACCATATCCATGGCGCGCTCGAGACACGATAGTACTGGGTCCACGCCTGTGGAACAGTACCGTAAGCAGATAGGTAAGTCATATAGTGGTCAAGGACATGCACAATATATTCAGAATTCATGCTGAATAACTGACCAATTTGAAGACAGGCACAATGAACAAAACACACAAACACACACACAAAATTACTAGCTTTCGCAACCGATGGTTGCTTTTTTCCCCCTAAGGGAAGTCTTTCCGCTCCCGGGATTGGAATGACCCCTTAAAACCCACATCCTTTCGTCTTTCCCTCTCCTTCCTGAAGAAGCAACCATCGGTTGTGAAAGCTAGTAATTTTGTGTGTGTGTTTGTGTGTTTTGTTCATTGTGCCTGTCTGCCGCCGCTTTCCCGCTTGGTAAGTCTTGGAATCTTTGTTTTTAATATATTTTTCCCATGTGGAAGTTTCTTTCTATTTTATTGACCAATTTGAAGATTACAGGTCATCAATAGAACACACCAGTTTTCAAGCAATGGAATCTCCAGGTCTGAATATCAACAAATAATGTAAGGAAAAGATAGATTGCTATTTTCTGTAAAGATGACATCTTAACTTGCAGACAGGCACAACAAAAAGACGTGTGCATTAGCTTTCGGCCGAATGCATTCATCATAAATGAAAAAACGCGCACACACACACACACACACACACACACACACACACACACACACACACACACAGAGACAGATGACCACCATCTCTGGCAGCTCGGACCAGAATGCTCTTCTCTCTTCCCCCTCCCGCCCCCATACACTCCTATCCCTTCCCCTTCTCTGCCCCCTCCAGACTGCTGCTGCAATTCAGTGTGACAGTTATATTGTGGTCCAAGCTGTTGCAGATGGCAGTTGTGTATGTGAGATGTGCTCGCTTGTGTGAATGAATGTGTGTGTGTGTGTGTGTGTGTGTGTGTGTGTGTGTGTGTGTGTGTGTGTTTTCCTGATGAGCACTTTGGCCAAAAGCTAATGTTTAAGAGTCTTCTCATTATGCCTGTCTACAAATTATTATTTTATCTTTATGTTAAATATCAATCTATCTGTTCCTTATATTGTTGCACACATCAGTTTTGTTGTTGAATACTTGTCTATCACTTATAAGTTACGGAACACCTGTGAAGTTCTCACTGCCATATTCATCTTATCTTCAGTCAGAGTATTATTTTAGTCTTAAATTTTATAAATGGTATTGTACATTTTCTAAAACTCTAGTTTTTTTATGCATACAGTAGCTGTACCCAGCCATGCATTGCTGTTGCTTAGTGTGGTTAAATGGAAAATGAAGAAAAGAGAGAGCAAACATTTCTAAAATGTGTGTGACTTGAATATACGTCATAATCTCCTTCTCTCCCCCTTAAGCCATATCCATCTCTATCACCTTGTCCCCTCTCTCCATCCATCTGCATTTCCCCTCGACATTTTCTCTTGCCCCTCCCCTCTCTCTGTCTGTCTCCACCTTTCCACTCTCTCCCCCCTATCCCCATCACACCTTATGTATTGTTATTGTAGAATCACCTTATGTAGTAATATTTTAATCAAAGCCGATAAGCCAGAATACAACTTTTCTGTTTTCTGTCTCATGTAAATATTTGAATTTAATCAGTGAAGAACTTTTCGAAATTTTTTGTAACAATGTTTCTCCTTTGTATATTACATATCTATTTATATATCACATATATTTACAAAATAAGCACATAAAATATGTGCTTATTCACATGCAATGTTATGCCAAAATTTCAAAGCCCTCAACCAACTATTCTTTGAGCTTTGCGAGCACAAACATACACAGGCTGAATTTTTATGTGTAAAGATGGAATCAAAGCTGATTACTTGAAACGTTTCAATGTACTTTGCATGTGAGCCAAGAGTGTGATACATATTTTTTTCTGAATAGTTTGTTGGAGCCTACTATGACTTCCTCTCCTGTGCCAACCTCTTCAACACAGATGACTAGTTTCACATGACATCCTCAGTTACTCTATACTGGTATGCAATTCACACTTAAGAGCCTGGCAGAGGGTTCATCAAACCACTTCCTCACTTTTTCTCTGCTATCCACTCTCAAACAGCATGCTGGAGAAACAAATACTTAAATCTCTCCTGAGAGCTCTGATTGCTCCTATTTTATTACAATGATTATTTCTCGTATGTAGGTTGGCATCAACAAAATATTTTCTCATTTGTAAGTTGGTGATCTAAATTTTGTGGAAAGATCTTGCCACATTGAAAAATACCTTTGTTTTAATGATTGCAACCCCTACTTGTGTATCATACTCATAACACTCTCTCCCCTATTTCATGATAGGACGAAACAAGCTGCCTTTCTTTTTATTTATTTTTTGATGTCCTCTATCAATCTTATATTGTAAGTATCCCATGCTGCACAGCAGAGGACGGACTGTTTCTCTACCACTCCACTCTTGAACAGCATGCAGGAGAAATAAAAACACTTAAATTTCTTTGTGTGAGCTCTGTTTTCTGCTATTTTGTATTGTAGGCAGTCTCTTCAGTTGATTTATTGCATTTTCTGAGCGTTCTGCCAATAAAATGCAGTCTTTGGTTGCCTTGCCCGCAACGTCTGTGTGACTGTTACAATTTAACTAATTTGTAATTGTCATTCCTAGATATTTAGTTGAATTGACATCCTTTAGATTTGTGTGATTTATCTTGTGACTGAAATTTAATGAATTCCTTTTAGAACTCATGTGGATGACATCACACTTTTCATATTTTAGAGTCAGTTTCATATTTATTGAAGATATTCCAATCTCAGCCTTCCCCCACAGCTTTTTTCCCCCTCTGTAGTTTTATTCTGTCCACATATTCCATTCCTCATTAATTCCGTGGAGAAACTCCCAATTTTTGTCTTATCAGACCACTTACTTTTCAGCATCTTTCTACTCCACCACATATCATTGCTTGAACTTGCATCCTTGCCATTAATCCCAAAGCCCATGTAACATTCCCATATGCTGCTGTGCCCCAAACATACACTGGTGCCCAAAATTAAAGCAACAATTAGAAATTGTGTAAGGTTGCCACAAAACAGCATTAAAAGGTCATAGTAAAGTAAAATAATGTAAAGAACACAGAACTTAAACAACTGCAACTTGCATAATGTTAGACAAAAATGTTCTTCGTTTTCTCCAATTTAACAGATCTACACACACACATTCCAGCAACTGGTTAATGTGCTCAGCATGGGGCGTGATCACCTTTAGCAGCAATACAGGCCTGACAATGACAGGGCATGCCGTGAGTGATATCATCAGTCTCATGTTGAGGCAATAATGCCCATTCTTCCTGCAGAGCTGCTCGCAAATCTTGGAGAATGGTTGGTGGATGCAGAAGTGATGCAAACTGTATCCCTAGTGTATTTCAGACATGCTCTATAGGATTAAAATTGGGAGAGCTAGCAGGTCATGCCATGCATGCAGTATCTTCCGTTCCAAGAAAATATCAACCACCCCGTACTCTATGAGGTCAAGCGTTATCGTCCATCGCTACAAATTCTGGCTCACACCACCTCGTGACAACTGCTCATAAGGTCCCAAGATCTAGTTGTGATAGATGACAATAGTTAAACCTTTTCCATTCACTTGTACAATTGCATGGAGAGATGTTTGAGTAGTCAACATAACCCCTGATCATGCTATTTAGGATCCTACTCGATATTGGTCTCTTTCCACAAAGTTTGGAATCTTAAATCATGTTCCACATTCGCTCCAGATGTGAATGTGTTGAGAATTACTCCCTAGACCAAACCGGGACTCATTTACGAGTAGAACATTGGCCCACTGTTTGACTATCCAGGTGGCATTTTGATGACTCCAATCTAGATGTTTCATCCTGTGAAGACGGATTAAGTGGAATGCCATATTCTGTGATGAACATGATTGTGCAGTCATCTATTGACATTTTGTATGATTATACTGTGAATTAGGTCTCTTAAAATACAGGCTACTCTGCTGAAGCTTCTGTACACCTTTTGTCTCGATACATGTCCAGTGAAGTCTGTGAGGGCAGATGCCAGTTGCCGTGCAGTACTAAGGTGGTACTGTTGTGCCCTTAGAACCAAGTAACGGTTCTCTCTTTTTGATATCACATTCAGTTGGCCCTATTCTGGTCTTCGAGATACTGTTTTGGTCTCCATAAATTCTTGCCATGCCCGAGAAACAACAGAACGATTCACATTAAGTCTTTGGAGCACATCAGTTTGTGATTCTTCTAGATAAGCTCAAGTACTGTGGTATGAATGGGACAGCACTCAAGTGGTTTAAATCATACCTAACTGGAAGAGTGCAGGAAGTTGAAATAAGCAGTTCACATAATATGCAAAAAACTGGTGATTTGAAACTGGGGAACAATCAAGAATGGAGTGCCGCAAGGCTCAGTCTTGGGTCCTCTGCTGTTCTTAATATATATTAATGACTTGCCATTCTATATTCACGAAGATGCAAAGCTGGTACTTTTTGTCGATGATTCAAGTATAGCTATCATACCCAACAGACAAGAATTAACTGGTGAAACTGTAAATGATGTTTTTCAGAAAATCATGCATGCTACCTTTGGCCGCATTTTAATCTGAGCACTTCTTTCCTGGTCATTGTCTGCCCCCTCCCCGATAGCCGAGTGGTCAGCGTGATGGATTGCCGTCCTCCAGGCATGGGTTCGATTCCCAGTCGAGTCGGAGATTTTCTCCGCTCAGCGGCTGGGTATTGTATTGTCTTCATCATCATTTCATCCCCCTCTGGCATGCAGGTCGCCCAATGTGGCACAAATGTAACAAGACGTGCACCAAGACAGCTGGACCTGCCCCGCAAGGGGCCTCCCGGCCAATGATGCCAAATGCTCATTTACATTTCTCCTGGTCATTCATCCTTATTGTCCTCTCTTGTACATATTGTGTATTATCCATCTTTCCCTATAGCTTATAACTAATTTTCTGAAAATTTAAAACATATGGCATTTTACATTACTGAGTGCCTTTTTTTAGGCCAATAAGTGGTATGAAGTGTCTTGTTTTTTTTTTTTTAATTTTGCTTACATTGTCAAGCACAAAGTCGTAAATGCCTTTCTGGTATCTTTACTCTTCCCAAAGACAAATTAATTCTCTATTTTCTTATTACTTCTCTATATATTCTTTTTGTCAATGACTTGTTGCATGAGTTGTTAAAAACTTATAGTGTGATAGTTCTCGCATTAATTTGCCTTGGCTATCTACAGGATTGCATAGATGATTATTTCCAAAAGTTCAGTGGTATGTCACCAAACACATATATTCTACACATTAACATAAAGAATTGAATGGCTGCCACTTACCTCAGTGATTGTGTAATTTCTAAATGAATGTTTCCTGTTCCTTCTGCCTTGTTTCATCATAAGTCTTCCAAAGCTTTGTCAAAATCAGAGGATGTGAGAGGCTGTTGCAGCAGATATTGAGGGAATAGGATGCAACCAGTTGTAAATTGTTACACAAATTGAGGGAGGGGGGGGGGGGCTCAAAGATTTCTGTTCCGAGGTCAAATTTGGATCAGTGGTGTATCAGAAAAGCTCATTTTCTGCAGCATAGTCTGCAGGCTTCCTAATTCTGAGCTGAGAAGAAGTCCTGAACCAGTGACTTCAAATGTTCTGTGACAAAGGAGCTTGTGACTTCCTAGAGTTGTGCCATAGGGTTGAGAACTGCACGGTCCTCCTAAATGGGTCAGAGGTGCACTACGTATCAAAGTCTGCTACCCAGGTAGCTTACTTTGTGTGAGATGCACCTAAGATTCTTTCTTTAACTTGCCTCTCCATCCAGTCCAGATAATGATAGCTGTAGGGGACCTGGAAGTGTTAGTGTAAGACCCAAATAACATGAATGTTTGGCTCTATTCAACAACCATACCTGTCTCAGCTTTCCATTTTCAATGGACATTTTAATTCTAGTTACTGCATGCTTAGCTCATGATTATGTAATGTGTTTTAATGTAAACAATATAACAGCATATACCTATGAAGAAGATACTCTTAGTAGTATCAAAAGCTAGGTCAAGTAATACACAAACTTCTGGCAGCCGGTTGGCTATTTATTTTATCAACTGAAGGTATTCAAAGTTGCTATTGACAGCCATATTCAAGATTGTGTATCTCATCACATATTGTTTTGATCTCTTCATCGTGTATGGAGCTAGTAAGAATATAAACCTTTACTATTGTTGTGGGTGTTGGCTTCGTGTCCGGCTTGGTAATGACGACATGTTCACTATGCAGTTCATGGTAGCTTGCTTATTCGCACTCTTATTTTGTTATTCATTGTTAGACTTACATCTGCACCCATATTAGATTGTGTATTTAAACGCTGCTCTCACCTGATCTGAAGACCTGTTCTTCCTATCACCACACTTAAGTAATTTCTACTATATCAAACTTCAACCTCACACTTTCTATATTTTAATTATCTAGCTACCCACCTAATTAAGGGCTGTAGCATTCCATGCTCTGACCTCCAGGAATTTTGTATAGTTTTTCCTGCCCACAACATCTTTGTGCAGTGTTGCTTCCTGGAGATCCAAATGAGAACTATTTTATCTCCAGAATATTTTGTCCAAGATGATATTGTTTAGTATTTGGGAAAGATAACAGCTTGAGTTTCATCTTGCTTTGAGACTTTTCCTGTACCAACATAGTAATGCTGGATTGGCTACAAGGCCACACTAGTCAGTCATACAGACTGTAGCCCTTGCAACCACTCAAAAAGATGCTGCCTCTTTTCAGAAACCATGTGTTAGTTTGCCTCTCCACAGTATCCCCTGATTGAGTTGCAGCTACAGTATGGCTGTCTGTGTCTATGAGGCACACAAGACACCTCACCACAGTTATGTCTGTAGTTCATAGACAAGTAACATTCATTTTGAAAATTTATACATTTTTGCATGCATTCAAACCAGTTCTGGAATCACTGTCTTCAGTGTTATGTTGGTACCTCAAAAAAATGCTTTTACAAGGAGTCTAAATCTTCCCAAGATGATGAAAATCACCATCCACACATTTTCTGATTGACATAATATGAAGTTATCAGGTAATAAATCAAGTAAATACAGCAATGCTCATTTGATGTTTTCTCCATCAAATAATCAAGTCTCTGGCATGCTGTGTCACAGCTGGCATTGTTGTTTTCGGTTATGTTTTCTTGTGTTGTTGATAACTTGTGGCAAAAAGTATGATACAACACAATCAGCATTAACTGTTCTTTGATCCTCTTAAACAACTGTATGACATGTCCAGGGTAACCAAAGAAATAGGCGATTGTTTTCTTGGAAGTGCTTCTTGAACAAACACAGTCTTGTTGGTTTTAGTTCATCTTGCTCCTCATCCTTTTAGAATATTCTACACAGATATAACATATCTTTTTAGATTCAGCATTTCCTAACACTATAAATTATGCTTTTTTATCTGCACAATTAATGTTGGTAGCAGTGCCTCTATTGAAACTGGCTGAAATATTGATGATGAGAACAGTTTTCTACCAACAATGTAGTCCACATCAAAAATCGCAGTTCATATACCTAATTGCAATTCAATGATGAATTAACTACTGTTTATCATCAGTTCAAAGCTTGTCACACGTAACTATGTACTAGATGCAGTTGATGTTGTGCAGTATTGTTCAAGTAAAGTAACTTAATAATGTTGTAATTAAGCACAATTATTCACATATGGCAAGTAAATAATTAACACAGTCAGTGCACAAGTCACTCATTACAGTCCTTTCAAACAGAGAATCATTTCAGAATGAATAAAATGCACACAGAAGGTATAAATTTTGAAAATAACGCTGTTCCTGGCCTGTCACAGTTGGTTATAGCCGTTATTAAAGTTTAATGCAGCCCATTAGAATAATTACACATTCATGGTCCAATTAATCTCTTAAAACAGTCGCTAAATCATTGAACCAACTCCAGAATGCAAAATGTAGACAAAACATGGTAATTTTCCCACTTGTAATCTGTACTACAATCAACCATAGTACATTTCCTCATACTGGCAGACAGAGATGTTGCTCTATTCAAAATCACTGGAGCATGACTTTCAGCTGAACTAATAAGGCTTCCATCCAGCTCCTTATATACGTTTGTAATATTTAACACTGAATTTATCTATTATTGTTTACCAGATGTTCACTACTTACAATTAAAGATTAATATTTTTGAATAACTAAATAGCAGATGGAGTTTCGTTGGAACATGAATTTTCAGATACAGTAATAATTTGTATTGAATTATGCTAGTTAATTTGCGTAAATATGTGATTCTACTTCAGTAGCAGTGTTTTAACTAAATATCTTGATTACTTCAAAATTAAATGAGGGTACGTGTTGCTAACATATTTCAATATGTACAGTCTTTTCATCTATTTTATCAGGAAGTCGTTAATCTTGTCCACGTTTACATATAAACAATGACAACAAAACTTTAAATTACTGATATTTCATAATTGGAATGGTTATTAGTTAAACTAATTATACCCATCAATTCAGAATAACCAAAAGGAGCCCTAGGTTTATATTTTAGAGCTTTAGGTACTGTCGACAAGCTATATAAAGGGCAATATAGAAGACAATGACAATAAGGGGAGGGGAGGGGGAGAAAAGAATAACAGATGAAAAATAATCCATCTACTTTGTCACAATACCAATTAATGCAAATCTTTTTTTGAGCTTAAGTAATGTCATGCAGAATCCATAGGGAACTCATTATTTCACAGCTTAGTATTCATGCAAAATCAAATGCACTGCAGTCTTCCCTATGTCAAGAGCACCTCTGTGTAATATTATGTCACTTGTCACTTACCAGTTCTCTTCAGTTGTCTTGTGCATGTCATCAATCTCTCTCTCTCTCTCTCTCTCTCTCTCTCTCTCTCTCTCTCTCTCTCTCTCTCTCTCTCTCTCTCTCCCTCCCCACCTCTCCCCCTCCCCTCCCCCACCCACCCCCCTCTTTTTTTTACCAACAACTGATTTTGGTAGACATTCACGAAATTCATCGCTAAGCGGAGCCCGACCATGGTGTAATTCTGGAACCAAATTGTAAATAGTCTTTTTTCTGAAGGCAATAGATACTGAAATTGAAAAAGCAGTTTGAGACTTTGGAGTTGTGTTAGGCCATCACAAGAACTATAAAAAGTCATGTAACAAAAGCTTTTCATTTTTTGTGACACTGTTTCTGTGAATGCTTATTGTATGCAAACTAAACAGCCAATTTTTGACCTTGTATTATTTTAACAATCACAGATTATAACTATTAAAACAATAGTAATGTCACATCGCACCATAGCACCAGCTAGAGGTCATTTGTAAAAACTGAAAATGCGACTTTTGCATTTTCTCTCTTTCTCTTGATCTTCTGCATCTAAAATAAGCATGTATGTGTGAACAATTGTTGTTGGGCATGATGTACTGTTGACTCTAATGTGACTAATTGTATCTTGGAACTGTTAGCAGTTTTTATTTTATTTATTTATACACATATTTCACTGATCCTTTAATGCGTGTGAGACATCAGGATGTGTTACAAGACACAGAATATGTAAATATAAAGCACAAGAACATTTGGCAATGGAAAGTACAGTTAATTTACAAACAGGGAAAGTAAAAACATGAAACTAAAAAAAGCTGTATCAGATTTGAAAAGACAAACATTTACAATGTGACTGCTGCAGGATTGACCTTTGTTAAGGCACATCACAGAAGATGCTGGAAATTCCCACCATTGACACTGATGGTAGTGCTGAGGCCAATTTATCAAACTGTGAGACATGCACAGCAGCTCGCATGCGGAATAGCAGCAATATCTTTTTCGATGTTCTCCTGTAGCTATTCCATTGTGAAAGGATTATTGGAGTACATCTGATTCTTCAGTTTGCCACACAGGTAAAAATCAGAGGGAGAGAGATCAAATGATTGAGATGGCCAGGAGTTTGCACTGCCTCTGGTGGCGCATAATGGCACATGTTCTGTGATCTGATTCTGAATCAGGTCTCATCTGAAGAAATGAAGAACAGGATCTGAAAGTCATGATTCCACTTCACTCAGACACCACCAGCAGAATTCAACAACTAAAATTTTGTCTGGACACTATAGCTCATGCGCAACAGTAAATTTGTAAGGAAAGAGATTGATAATGTCTTGACACCATGATCTCTTTAATTCCCCCTTGCACAGACAGATGCCACTACAATTTCATTGCACTTTGTTCCAGTCTTTCCTTCACTGGCGCAACCTTTTCTGGTGTTCAAACTCTTTTTGGATAGTTATTGTTTTCATTCTCTGCAGAGCGTCTTTCATGCCACTTCGTCACTAACTTTTGCATTGCAGAGTTTACCGGAGATTTAGTCTTGAATTCTTGTGCAAAAAGCTCTCTACATGTTTTCCATGAATTGTACTTCCCATAGCACTCGATAATGAATGAATGGTGTTTTATCATAAAAACGATTGTGTGTCACAATAAACTAGTCACTAAACACTTCTGCTCCTCTCACTCACTAAAATGTAATGACAGGGTTAAGTATTCAGAACAGAGCATGTGGGAGATGTGCATCATAATGCATCATAATCAGGGTTTCCAGCATTTTCTGTGACAGGCAATTCTCCTGTTCATTAACAAGGTTCAATTCCAATTCTGTCTTATAAACATTTTCTGGGTCAGTTCAGTTTTGAGCATCCTGTACATGACTTACCACATGTTGTACAGCAATACATAACAAGAAACAATGAAAATGTATGCATAAAAAGTCTGTATGTCAGTTTAAAAACTATCTAATGGATAAAATATTTCAGCAAGAAAATATATCTTTATTTTATTTTCAAATAATTTGTTGTTACTATGTAGACATTTGATGTTATTTGGCAGTGAATTAAATGTTTCAATTTTAGAATACTATACACCTTTCTACATCCAAGTTAAATTTTTGAAATCACAATGGGAGTCAGTCTTCCTTCTTATATTGTGATCATAGTATATTTCATTGGTTTCATAGTGCATTGCTTAGGATTGTTAACAATGAAGCTCATAATAAAATAAATGTATTGGTAAGTTATAGTAAGTATCCCAAGTTTTTTAGAAAAAATTACAGCAGAGGTTACTGGAGGAATTCTGCACATAATTCAGACAACAGTTTTCTGTGTAAAGAATTTTCTTTTATGTGTAAATTGCTCCAGAAGACAATTCCAGAGCACATCATAGAGTGGATGTACCTAAAGTAAGTAGACGTTTTAACACTGATGTCTCCAATATGTGAGGCTGTCCTAATGAAGAACAACTTCTTTATGGTGTGGAGGACATGATGTTCACAGTGAACCCTAAGGCCTAAGAATTTTGCATAGTATACCCTTTGTATTTCCTGACTGTTGTGTACAGTAACTGTCTCTTGCAAGAAATTGTAATCGGAGCTGAACTTGGTAGTATAAGTTTTGCTCAGGTTTATTGACAGTGAATTTACTTTGAACCAGGTTGGGAGATATGTTATTTATCACAACACTAGTATAGTGAGCAAAAATCATAAGCTTGTTTGTTTTGTGTGACAAAGCTAAGTTATTGTTAGACATGATAAACACCAGCAGACCAAAGACAGATACCCGATGGACTCCATGGAGTACAGTGCTGCAGTCAGACTCCACCACCTCACTGCTCTGCAGCTTTCATCCAAAATGTTGTCAAAGTTTTCAAGGTACCTCATAATTCTAGAATACAGTTATTTCTTGAGAATTTTCATGAGCATGGTCAATTGAGAGATGGGGCAATAGTTTGTGACTTGTCTCTCCATTTTGTGGAGAGGCTTCATTACAGCAAGCATCAGTATGAGCAAGAAGACACTCTGATTCATAGAAGCATTATAAATGTGGGGCCACAACTTTCCATAATTGATCCGAGCAAGCTTCTAGAAGTGGCAGTGGTTTTCTTTACTTCATTTCTAATTTGAGGAATAGTCTTATCTCACATAAGTATTTTCAGTGCACTTTCTAAGAGGCGAGTGCAGCCTATTTGCTGAGCAGTACTTAAAAAACAGTCACTGGAGATTTTTGCAATTAGTTCTCAGTTGCTTATATGTTTATCAGTATTTACAATAATGTCTTTGGTTTTAGTGGCAGAGTTGGCACATGTCTCACTCCTTAATATATGCCGGATTGCTTTTGATTTTATTACAGGATTGGTTGATATTGGAGCTAAAATGTAATTTTTTGTTGTTGTGTGATTACTTTGCTTAATATTTCATAATCTCTTCTTTTGCTTGTGCCTCTGTTCCACATCAACACAGGACCAGTGTGGTTAGGAATGGGTGTGGCATGGTTCCCTTCCTGTCACCACTCCATTACCACTGACAGTTTTCATTTTAATTTGCAAGATATTTTTAGTCCCTTTGTGATTTGCACTCGGGCATGTTTTAAAGGCTGTTATTGTTTCTTCATTTATTGGTCTGACTACTTTCCATTGGTGCTCAGTTTTATTCTGGCAAATATTCGAAATACGAATAGAAAAT
The DNA here is from genome assembly GCF_023897955.1 of Schistocerca gregaria. Taxonomy (NCBI): domain Eukaryota; kingdom Metazoa; phylum Arthropoda; class Insecta; order Orthoptera; family Acrididae; genus Schistocerca; species Schistocerca gregaria. Next base: position 388,610,137 of record NC_064925.1, on the reverse strand, counting down.
CTGACCACCATGGTCAGTGAGACAATTCAATATTTTACTAATAATGTTATTGCTCACCTTCCCTCTGTTTTATGAAAATGTTGTGGATTAGGCTGCTTGAGTGTAGAGTTACTCTAATGGAAAAATTGACAAATGAAGCAAAATTGTAGTTGTACATCAGTTATTCCAGATCTGTCTCCCCACCACTGTGTTAGGAAACTTACATTGAAATCCCCAAGTACTTTGACACCTGTTTTGCATTTAAATAGGTGCAGTAGAAGTGATGCAAGCTGCTTCAAAAAGAGACAGATTTTCCAAAGGCTCTCTATATATATCTACAGTTAAAAAGGTAGAATTATTTACAGTAAGTTCAGTGGCACATGCTTCAAAATGTTGCTCTAGACAAAAATCGTGTGCATCAGTTGCCTTACACTTGGCACAGTTCTTATGAAAAATTGCAAAACCACCTCATTCCCTTTGTTTTCTGCAGTATGATGCTGTCAGATTGTAATCTGGTATTAAAAGTCTTTCCATTCCAGAGCAGAAAATATGCTCCCACAGTTGTGCACATTGATTGTGAATTCATTTAGCCTGTTACACGGAATTGTAATATGTTGTTGTTGTGGTCTTAAGTCCAGAGATTGGTTTGATGCAGCTCTCCATACTACTCTATCCTGCACAAGCTTCTTTATCTCCATGAAACTACTGCAACCTACATCCTTCTGAATCTGCTTAGTGTATTCATCTCTTGGTCTCCCTCTATGGTTTTTATCTTCCATGCTGCGCTCCAGTACTAAACTGGTGATCCCTTGATGCCTCAGAACATGTCCTACCAACTGATCCTTTCTTCTAGTCAAGTTGCACCACAAATTCCTCTTCTCCCCAGTTCTATTCAGTACCTCCTCATTAGTTACATGATCTACCCATCTAATCTTCAGCATTCTTCTGTAGCACCACATTTTGAAAGCTTCTACTCTCTTCTTGTCTAAACTAGTTATAGCCCATTTTTCACTTCCATACACGGCTTCTAATAAACAGGTGGAAAATTGCCAGTTGATGCTTTACAGAAACAATTTTGGCATTTTATCTAATAAAGAACTAGTAGCCGATGAGTTCAGGGATGCAGTTTTGTTCTGTGACTTCAGAAACCACTTGTTTATGTAGTCTGTCTATATGCAGTGCGATAATTTGGTTCACACATGTTCCACAGCCACAATGAATTTCTTGAAAGAAATAAGTTTCCTGTGTCAGCTGTTCACCATTCCCATTTTATTTTTATTTTGTGTACTGTGACATTTTAGCTGTGTAGCTATTCTCAAGTAACTGTGTACCTATCAGAAAAAAAAACATAATTAGAATACAAAATATATGACAACTATTGGTTATAGTCACCAGAACAAAATCAGACCAAAGAATAAAAAGAGAACTTCCAGTGTTTAACTACATATGTTCTGGTTGACAGTCCTATAATTCCCTGGACAGTCCATAGCTAGTTTGATATACGATAAAAATTAAACACTATGAAGTACAGTTAAAAATAGTAAGTAGGCAGTAGATGAAAATATTGTGTAATAAAATGGTTTACCTCATTACCAGGCTTGAGAGCAGTAGCCATGATATTTAGTTCAGTACAAACTGTGGCACACAGCACAGCCAAGCCATTTACTGGTGGGAGGAAGCACCGAACTGTGGACAGTGGCACATTGTTGCAAACAAGTCAAAGATAAACATGTGTTACCAGGTACATTCTATGTGTGGTCCATGTTATCTATTTAATATCTCCACTGCAAGAGTTGTGTTACATGAGCTCAGCTGCTCACAGCAATGGGATGAGAAAGCAGCAATGACTCAATCATAAATAGTACTTTTTATTAGTAAACTATCTTTCACACATAGCTACTTTATGTATACCTAACCCGCTGTGCTCTGTTGTAGATATCGTTATTGGTGTTCCTTCCGAGTACCATTTATAATGAATTTAGCATTGTTTACAGATACACATTTGTATCAGGAGCTGATGTAAAAATTTAAGATATTAATATGAATTTTATCTTATTTTGTGTACAAGGATTAAAACTGATACTATTGAGATATAAGTTGTTCCAGTAATACCATTTTTGTGATAATTATTAAATGCAGTTTGCAACAATAAAATGAAAAGAGACACTGTAAAGATTGCCACCTTCCTTCTCATAACATTTGAGTTTGACATTGTACACTGAAGTGCCAGAGACACTGGTATAGGCTGTGTATTCAAATACAGAGATAAGCAAACAGGCAGAATACAGTGCTGCGGTTGGCAACGCCTATATAAGACAACAAGTGTCTCATGCAGTTGTTAGATCGGTTACTGTTGCTACAGTGGTAGGTTATCAAGATTTAAGTGAGTTTGAATGTGGTGTTATTGTCAGCACATGAGCGATGGGACACAGCATTTCTGAGGTGGTGGAGAAGTGGGGATTTTCCCATACAGCCATTTCATGAGTGTACTGAATATTGGGAATCTGGTAAAACATCAAATCTCTGACATTGCTGCACCTGGAAAAAGATACTGCAAGAATGGGACCAACAACAAGTGAAGTGAATCGTTCAGTGTGACAGAAGTGCAACCCTTCCATAAATTGCTGCAGATTTCAATGCTGGGCCATCAACAAGTGTCAGCGTGCGAACCATTCAATGGAACATCTTCAATATGGGCTTTCGGAGCTGAAGGCCCTCTCGCGAACCCTGATGACTGCATGACACAAAGCTTTATGCCTTACCTGGGCCCGTCAACACTGACATTGGACTGTTGATTACTGGAAACATGTTGCCTGGTGAGACGATTCTTGCTTCAGATTGTATCGAGTGGATGTTTATGGGTACAGAAAAAACCTCATGAGTCCATGGACCCTGCATGTCAGCTGGGACTGTTCAACCTGGTGGAAGCTTTGCAATGTTGTGGGGCATGTGAAGTTGAAGTGATAATCGGACCTCTGATACGTCTAGTTATGACTCTGACAGGTGACCTGTACGTAAGCATCCTGTCTGATCACCTCCATCCATTCATGTCCATTGTGCATTCTGACTGACTTGGGCAATTCGAGCAGGGCAATGTGGCAGCCCAGATATCCTGAATTGCTTCATAGTGGTTCTTCTTAGTTTAAACACTTCTGCTGGCACCAACCCCCCCCCCCCCTCCCCCCCGACATGAACATTACTGAGCATATCTGGGATGCCTTACAATGTGCTGTCCAGAAGAAATCTCCACTCCCCTTGTACTCTTATGGATTTACAGCCCTGCAGGATTCATGGTGTCAATTCCCTCCAGCACTACTTCAGACATTAGTAGAGTCCATGCCATGTCATGTTGCGGCACTTCTGCATGCTCGTGGGTGTCCTACATGATGTTAGGCAGGTGTACCAGTGTCCTTGGCTCTTCAATATACATAATAATAAGTGCAGGTTACATCAATATTCATGTTCCTGTATGGTTCTGAAACACACCAGTTAGGAGAGAACTTCTGGATAAAAGAATCACAACTACAAAGGTAGAGATATATACAACAGAACTGGTGATTTAAGCTCGTATGCGACTGATTTGTACATACTGAATCAGCTTACATGCCCAAATTCATTTCCCTTACCTTATAATAGCTATAGAAATGGAACTACTGCAATAAGGTAACCAAATAAAGTAAATAATAAAAAAAATGTGGCATTTATTACACCTACTTCACAGACTCCTACTATTTAGATTGAGAATTTGCATTTCCCTTTTCGGATGCTCTAACTGCTGTACCACATTCAGACTCCTGACTTCAAGCAGCCCCCTCCCCAAGCCATACTACTTTTCAGCCCCTCCCGTAGATTGAAAAGGGGGAATATATCCTGGAATCTTTTGCGAATTTAAAGAGCATGACACTGTTTCACTTAAAGACCATAATTCATGTGGCTACATATTGTGTGTTTTTAAATAGTAGTTTCCATTGCCTTATTTATGGTGTTACTGCTGATCATAACTGATTCTTCCATCCTTAGTGGCAGTTTCCCAGTCCAAAGCTTGAGCATGCCCCGAATCTCTGTTGGCAGAATGAGAAATACCAGAAGTCTTTCACTGTGGTTGCAGATGAATAGTTCCCAGGAGTGTTTGATTAGTAGTCATAAAATATCACTATTTGACTTGTGATTGGGTGTCCACAGCTCATAGTTACAGGTTAGCATTGCTGGCTGAAGATAATGGGTTTCTAGATTTGATTCCTGGCCGGGTTGAAAATTTTCTTCGTTCAGGATCTGGGTGTTGTGTTGTCCTAATGATTTCATTGCATTCTCTTCATAAAGGTGAGCAAGTCATTAAAGTGGCACCAAATAGAAAGACTTACACAAGGCAGATGAACAACCCCATATGGGGTCTCCCAGCCAGTGATGGTATATGATCATTTCATTTGCGGCTGGGGTATATTTTGGGCACTAGTGTTGGATTTTATGAGGTGTGAGTTTGATATTACTGCTAAGAAATCTTGCTCCCTGTCACTTTACCCCTTCCTTTTTTCCTATGTTTTTCCGTATGTTGTCTTGTACACCCGCTTGTCTTGAATGATTCTACTAGTGTGCTAACTTTTTGCAGAATTTGTTAACAATCATGTCAGTTATACGATACCAATAAAATGCTCTGACTACTACTGTGCTAACTTTTTGCAGAATTTGTTAGCAATCATGTCAGTTATATGATACCAATAAAATGCTCTGAAATCAAGTGAAAGATTAAATTGGGATGAAATCAGTGAAGATCCAATAACATGAAATAATATGAGTACAAAACACACAGATACGCTGAACCTGCAGTGTCGAGAATATAAATATGTGATGATAATTGAAAATTTATCCTAAACTAGAAATTGAGCCTATATTTCCTGCTTCTCATAAGTAGTCACCTGAGGCTACCTAAAATGCTGCCAGTTCTAACTCAAAGTTTTGTTGTCATTGATGTTTCCACCTATGATTTCCAAACACTAGTACCAGGGTTCTCATGCAGGACCCTACATTCTCCAATGAAGCATACTTGCTAACAAGTTTTATGGCTACAGTTTTACACTTTCATCCCATAAGCAAAGTAGAAACATGATAGAGTATTATTAGTGAAAGAAGGTAGGACGATTACGATTTTATGTCCCAATGATAAGTTCGTTACAGATGGAGCACAAGTTTGGATTGGGGAAGTATACTGACTGTGTTTTTTTCAAAGGAACTATTCTGTGATTTCCTTAAGCAATTTAAGGAAACCACACAAAATCTAAATACGTGTGGTCACTCAGGGGTGTGAATAATCATCCCCCTGAGTACAGGTCCAGTGTCTTACCCCTGTGTTGCCTCACTCCATGTTATTAGCTGAGTAAAGTGTGATGTCATTGGCAATATATTAGTTTCTTGGATTTATATTAGGGTCAGATAACAGAAAATCCATTATAATTAGACAAGCTTACTGTTACAAATGAGTGCAGAAGTGATATAATGCAGAGATGTAACATTTAAAGATTTCATTGGGGTTGAGACAATAAAATACAGCATTTTAGATAGTAGTGGTGTGGTTACACCAGAATGTGTCTATTAGTTATGGGGCTTTTCTTGTGAGAATAGATAACTTTGGGCTACTTTCGCCATTAATACAGCAGATGCACAACTACAGAACAATACTTTGTTTTTCAGCAAGACAAGACTCCAAAAAGAGCAAGGAGATAATGAGAGAGACAAAGCACAGGGCAGAAAAGAAGGAAAATGCCCCTGCACAGTATAAGGTAAGAGAGCCATCAGTGTTTATACATAGGTGCAGGATGTTCCCTAAAGTCAGAGTTGTACAAATCTCAGCCTTTATTCTCAATTCAAAAAGAAATATTCTAAGTTGCTGGTCTATCTCTCCT